>NC_091087.1:56912500-58162500 GCF_032405125.1 Capricornis sumatraensis | reverse complement strand
AAATATTTAAAACATTACAGCATGAAAAAAGAAAGAAAGCAAAGATATATAAAAGAGAACCACCTTAAAAGGAAATTTTAAGGAATGCCCCAAAATGCTATAGATCAATGAAGTAAAAGCAAAAGATCATAAAGGGGAGATGACAAAACAACAACAAAAATAAGTAAATTTCTAAACCTGAGAAAACATATTGAAAATGAGGAAATATCACTAGAGACTTACTAAATTAATTAAACATAGCAAGTATGAATACAATAATAGAGAAAAGTTAGGTATTGTTAAAAAAAAAAAAAGCTTTAAAAACCAAACTGAACACTGATGAAGAAAAACAAATCAATTAACTAGTTACCAATCAAGATATACGTATGGAAGACAAAAGAAAATCAAGATAAAATGTAAACTGTATTTCTGAAGCAGAAAAGTCAACAGATAGTAAAAAAGATATATTCAATTATATACTCCAAAGGAATTTCTATTAAACTGGGAGTATTGAAGCTGTTGTTTTGATAATTCTCTCCCAGGGACATTTGATACAGAATATTCAGCACATGATATTACATCTATAAGACATTGTTCCTTGACTATAAAGAAGTAAAACAGGAAAACGGGAAAAAAAAAATCCCTTATTTCACAGAACTTTCATTGTTTTGCAAATATGGCATGAACTGTGCCAAGTCAGTGACAGAGACAATTCTAAAAGAATTGAACAAGATATTTTCTATGTGCATCTTTGATCTTCTCTGTATTTCTAGTTTCTGGAAAAAATACAAACCCATGAGTTGTTATTCACTTTTACTATCACCCAAACTTTCATTTCTCCGAAGACCACTTTTCTACTTAATATATATATATATGCTGGAACAAGTTATTAAATATTTACATAGAATTTCCAAAATCTTATAGGGAGTAAAGAACAACATTTCAAATGTCTATAATTTTTTTTTTTTTAATTACAAGAATAAATTCCAGAGTAAAGCAATTACTATCTGGCTGTAGTACAGAGGCGAGAGGAGACACAGTGGTAAAACAATCTGCCTTCCAATGCAGGAAATGCAAGAGATGTGGGTTTAATCCCTGGGTTGGGAAGACCTCCTGGAGAAGGAAATGGTAGCCAGTTGGTAAAGAATCTGCCTGAAGTGCAGAAGACCCAGGTTCGATTCTGGGTCAGTAAGATCCCCTGGAGAAGGAAATGACAACCCACTCCAGTATTCTTGCCTGGAAAACCCCATGGACAGAGGAGTCGGGCAGGCTACAGTCCATGGGGTCACAAGATTTGGACACGATTTAGTGGGCTACTGTCCACGGGGTCGCAAAGTGTTGCACACGAGTTCATAACTGAACAATAGCTACATGTAGAGTCAGACTGATTCTGGTTCAAAACTACCCGGCGCTGGTTGGATGATTTTGAGAAACTGACTTCAACATTCGCAATAAACAGACGTATAAGATTAGTGTGATATAAAATAAGCACTAGCCTTCATATTCTTCCTATAAGGACTGTGGAATACAACTTGGTTCTTAATCCTACTTTCATTTTCCACATACTTCTTTGTTTCATAAGTCAAAACCACATCTGGAAAGTGATTTAAACAACAGTGGTGCTCAATACTGCATGCACATTAGAATCACTAGGGAAGCTTTTTTAAAAATACAGATGCCTGAATCCTATCACTGGGGATTCTTATATAATTGGCCTTAGGAGGAATGAAGCTTCTTTTTTTGGGGTATTTTTTAAATCTCCCCAGATGATTCTTATGTGCATCCAGGTTTGAGACCTACTTATTTAGAAACACTTCAAATGTTATCATCTGACAAGATTATTTTTAATTCCTTTAAATCCTCTCACTTATATTTTGAGTTATGTCTGCCCCATAAAACACCCAGTATCAATCAAATGCAAATTCTTGTCAGTTTTGCCTCCTAAGTATTTCTTAAACTCATCTCCTACTCACTTTCTCTCCATATTAGCAGTCTGGCCTTCACCAACTGCCCCTTGGATTATTAAATAGGCTCCTAATTGCTATCTCTCTTTGCATGATTTTTTTTTTTCTCAAATTCTTTTCAGGCCAGTAATAGAATCTCATTCACTTCCTAAATCTTCTCAAGCTTACTTATCATGCCAGATGGAGCATAAGCTCTGTGCCTTGCCAGTCCATGTCCTCCAATACCTCTCTCCTGTTTAACAATGAGTATCATCTCTGCCACCTCCACCTCACAATCTGTGTTCAAGTACCATCAAAAATGATTGTAGTGTCATAGCACTACATGAAATGTTGTGTATCTCTGCTCATTCCCATTCTATTTCCTCTCCTTGAAATGCCTTCTTTTTGTTAGTTTTTCAAGGATCATCCTTTGAGATTTCTCAGAAATTCATCCTCCTGGAAAACCCATAATTTCCTGGTTCCAGGAAAAGAACAACTGCCCTATCTATGCTCATATAGCTCTCGGTGCATTAATCACTCTACCAAAATTCTTCCGTTAAATCACAAGTTCCTCAATGAAGGTCTTGTGTCAGTCTTATCTTTGTGTCCCCAAAGGTTAGCATTTTACCTGTGGAGATCATTAAATATGATTTGATTGAATCGTTGCAGTACCATGTGCTCAGGCGTGTCTGACTCTTTGCACCCCCCTGGGTTGTAGCCCACCATGCTCCTCCATCCGTGGAATTTTCCAGGCAAGAGTATTAGAATGTGCTGCCATTTCCTCCTGCAGGGGGATTTTCCCAACTCGGGGACTGAACCCATGTCTCCAGTGTCTCCTGCACTGCAGGCAGATCTTTTCCTGCTGAATCATTGGAAGAATCCCTAAATTGGCCCAAGGAGCAGGAAAGGATCAGCAGATATATTTTCTAGAGTAGAAAAATTCTTCACTGGAAATGGCAATTAAGAACATTTTTACTGAGTTGTGAAGAATCTTTTAGAGTTACTGATGACTAAGACTAACTTTAGGATTACCACACACAGTGATGGAAAAATTACACTATTTATTTTATGGGGTCATGATTTCCATCTTGGAAACTATAGAATAAAGGAATTGGATCTCTTTCCTTTGGATTGTGCAGGTCATACATGATGTCCTACATTAACTCTAGTCAAATATGCTAATGCCTTGCAATGGTGAATATTAAATTACAGCTTTTATTTATGCTTATAAATTTATAAAAATATGCATCTCAAAAAAAATTTAAATCAGAAAACTTTAAAGTATCATTTCAAAACGTTGTACTCCTCAAATATTTTTCACCACAGAATTTCAAACAGAAGCCTCCATTTAAAAATGCATCAATTTTTAAAAAAATATAGCTCATTCTGTTTAAAACATTTTGCCTAATTATTTTATTTGTGGAATATAAATTTATAAAATAGGTTATTAGAAAGCAATAATTAAAAGTTAACCAGTTATTGAAAATTTAAATTGTCTACTAGAAAAACCTAGTTCTAACACCATTCTTTCATAATTGATTTACACTGCTGTGACAGATGTGTGTATACTATTCAGTTTTCTGGAAATTTTTTTTTTTTATTTTGCCCTACCCTTCTGCCCTACCTAAATATCTAACACATACCTCATACAATGAACCAGCCAAGCTTCACAGGGAAATAGAGTCTAAGAAATATTCTACAAGAATGAACTTGATAGGATCATATCAGAAGTAGCAGATCAGCAAATTGTAAGAATTGGAGGCTGTCTTCTAGATCTTATTAAGATGAAAATTAATACCCAGCTTCAGTCTAGTACATTTGCAAGCAACAGAAACAATCTGAGATCCCATAGATGCCATGCTTGGAATATGACTTGGATGGTTTGGGATGATGACCTGCTCAGGACATCCAGCACTTCCACTGTAGGGTAAACTTTGTTGTCACCTATCAGATCCAGGCAGATGATGCTTTCTTGACAATGGAGTCCCATATTTACCTGGTATATTCCAAAAGCTGTTACCATTTTCTCAGGTTATGTGAATTTTCTTAATGCTGGTACTTGATAGTTTCCCGATATCTTTTATAGCTGTAAATTGGGGAATTTGTTTTGCTAATGCAAGTAAATATTTTGCTTCCAGTACATAAAAGAAAGGTATTGTACACATAGCTACCAATTTCCTTCCATTCAGTTCAGTTCAGTTGCTCAGGGGTGTCTGACTCTTTACAGTCTCGTGGACTGCAGCACACCAGGCTTCCCTGTCCATCACCAACTCCTGGAGCTTACTCAAACTCACGTCCATCGAGTAAGTGATGCCATCCAACCATTTCATCTTCTGTCATCCCCTTCTACTCCCGCCTTCAATCTTTCCCAGCATCAGGGTCTTTTCTCATGACTCGGTTTTTCGCATCAGGCAGCCAAAGTATTGGAGTTTCAAGTTCAGCATCAGTCCTTCCAATGAATATTCAGGACTGATTTCCTTTAGGATGGACTTGTTGGATCTCCTTGCTGTCCAAGGGACTTTCAAGAGTCTTCTCTAACACCACAATTCAAAAGCATCAGTTCTTCAGGGCTCAGTTTTCTTTATAGTCCAACTCTCATATCCATACATGACTACTGGAAAAACCATAGCTTTGACTAGACGGAACTTTCTTGGCAAAGTAATGTCTCTGCTTTTTCATATGCTGTCTAGGTTTGTCATAGCTTTCCTTCCAAGGAGCAAGCGTATTTTAATTTCATGGCTGTAGTCACCATCTGCAGCCAATTTCTTTAGAATCAACTTTCAAATTCAACAACCCAGTTTGAACACCAGTTACAAAATGTCACATACCCTTGTTATGACAGCCTAGTTTTTGTTAGAATACATAGTTCTTTCTATTCCCAAATACTACAATGAGACCTCAGTAGAGACAAGCCTGATTTCAGGCTTCAGCTTATCTAAGAACCAAACATATTTGAGGAACTACTTTGTCATTCTATCGTTTGTCACTTTGTCAATGATAATGTCACTTTGTAATTTCCCCCTAAAATTCTATTATTCTCTAAAGGAATCTTGGGATTTCTACCACATTTGTAGGCCAGATTAATAGTAAAAGTGGACTTAATCTCAGTGGAAATACACTTATGACTAAGAGATGGAGGAAAGATAACTTGAATCAGTATTTGACTCCTAAATTTATTCTAATAGAATAACTTGATATCTGAGCTAAGATGTAGGCACAAAGATTTTATAATATATAATAGATTAGAATATAATTATAAAAGTTCCCAAATAGGAATAACCAAATAAATCATGATGTATTCTTATTATGAAATGTATGTTTTCATTAAAATGTTTATCAAAAGATGAAAGACATTCAAAACAACATAAATGTCTTTAAAATAGCATTATGTAAGAAAAAACAGGATACAAATTTTTATATCATATATGTGCATAGAAAAAAATAGGATTATCTCTATCAGATAATTGAGATTTATTTTAACTTTACCTGGACTTGCTCTACATTTTCTTTTTCCATTTTTTTTTTTTACTAGAAATCACTTTTTAATAAAAAAATTTAGAAAAAAATTAATTCAGATCACATTAGATATTGATGAACAGAAATATGCTCAAATTTTTATGTTTTAAATTATTTTATAATGTTTTTTGACAGGATATATTATATATATGAATAATATACTAAAAAATACTGGCTCATTTAATTGTAATAACCCTCCTGAGGCAAGTTCTATTATCATTTCTGTTTAACAAATGGGAAGCTGAGGAACAGGACACCAACTTACCATGTATCCTATCTGAGTACATACATTATTGGTGATGGAACTGGGATTCTAGAATACGTGCTATTTTAGCTACCACATTATAATCCCATTTATAATGACGATATAAATTTTATCTGCTTCTTAAGATGGATCAGTTGATTGCAATTTATTTCATATTAAAATGGGTTTTGCTCAAAAAACAAATTAGCATTTATAAAACCAAGAAACCAAAACTAAAGTTATTCTGTTACTTTTATTCATGATATCCAAACCTAAAGTGCCATTTCACTTTAATATACTTGAGAACGGATGCCTTTCAAGAAGCACTTTCTCACAACGTATGGCCACATCATTTGGCTTTAAAATGTTTACAATTCTATTTAATTTTTTTTAGATGTCCTTAAAATGCCATGTTCACCCTGCATTTTGTAGCATTTATGGTAGGAATTTCTTGTACATTGGCCTCATAAGCATTATTTGATTACTACTGCTGCTGCTGCTGCTAAGTCGCTTCAGTCGTGTCCGACTCTGTGCGACCGCACAGACGGCAGCCCACCAGGCTCCCCCGTCCCTGGCATTCTCCAGACTTTTTAGAGAGACTGCTGAGCTTGGGTTATAAATGATAAGTCTGTTTTTTATCACAGCTGGTTCAGTTAATGACTTAGCCTGGAGAACCACGTGCTGAAATGTACCTCTTCTCTGTGCCTATTACTGAGTATTATTATTGGGAGAGGTTTGGGTTTGTCACTTTGCAGCTGCCAGATATGCCTTGTTATATATTGCTTAAACATGAGTTTCCAAGAACATGAATAAACAGGGCTTTTGATAACAATAGCTATCACTCTCACAAAGAAGTGTTCTGTAAGGAAACTATTTTAAATAAGCCCCATACCAGAGCAGATGTTCTCCTGCTTGGTTAACAAAAAGTTCACATAATTTAAGGGATGTAAACTTTTCAATAGACATATTTCCATAAACACAGATTATTTTCACTCTCAATGGCAAATATTTATAGTGTCTTGATATGTGCTGCAAATTCTGTGAGGTATTATAATGCCAAGATACAGTCCCTGGTCTTAAAATTGTGTTTGGGACAGGATAAACCACAAAAAAATTAGATGACTGGAACTGAATGAGTAGGTAGGAAAATAACTCATAACTATTACAGACAGATAGCATAGGAATTTGTATTCTGACATTTTAGTTGAATCCTTTCTTGATAAGAGTAATTTTCTTAATTTCACAAGTTCTGTGATTGCCTATTTATAAAATTAGACCAAATATATATAAAAAACATGCCATAATAAATAACAGTAATGGTAGATGTCATCACTGTATGAGGTGAAGAACAAGTATCTAGATCTACTCTTTGCTTCACTGGGTCCTGGTTAATTACTATCTTTTTGAAGGCTTATGATAAGCACATGTTTCATAAGGATGATAGGAAACAATTGCTTCAGGAAATCAGGAGCACTAATATGGAATAAAACCTCAAAGAAAATTTTCCCAATATGATATAACTGGAGCTGTACATAGGGAAACACTAGTAAATGTACTGTTACTGAGAATGCAAAAAGTGCAATCCAGGAAAAGTCAATATTGGAAGCAGACACACAAAGGTTGAATCTTAGCCACTGAATATATAAACTTACTTGTATATGAATGTGTTGTTGTTCAGTCACCCAGTCATGTCTAACTCTTTGTGATTCCATGGACTGCAGCATGCCACGTGTTCAGAAATCAAATTTAAGAAGTAGCCAGAGTAATCTCACTATAAAGATTCGTGTAAGTTAATTTACTTTCTTCCAGGTTCATCTATGTTGTTGCAAACTGCAGGGTTTCTTTCATTTTATGGCTGAATTATATTCCCATTTTTTTGGTTTGTGTGATATTTTTGATCCATTCATTCAGGATGAACTTGGGTTGTTTTCACTTCATATTATGAATAATGAACATGGGAATGCAAATATCTCTTTGAGATGCTGATTTCATTCATTCATATATATTCCTAGAAATGAAATTAATGACTCACATGATTTTTTTTATTTTTAAATTTTTGAGGAAGCTTCATACTAGTTTCCATTATGGTTGTAGTAATTTACATTCCAACCAATTGTGTACAACGATTCCTTTATATCCATACCCTTGCCAATATTCATTATCTCTTGTCTTTTTGTAATACCTATCTTAAACTGCATAAAGTGATATCTTGCTGTAATTTGATTTGCATTTCCCTGAGGATTAGGGGTGTTGAGCATATTTGCAGGTAACAGTGGGTTATTAATATATCTTAGAAAAATGTCTATTCTGGTCCTTTGCTTATTTTTCATCAAGATACTCATTTTATGCTACTAAGTTGCATGAGTTCCTTATATATTTTAGTTATTAACTCCTTATCATACATACAGTTTGCAAAGATTTTCTCCCATTTCATAGGTTGCCCTTCCGTTTTTCGGTTATTTTGTTTGCTATGTAAAAGCATTTTAGTTAATGAATAGACTTAGCATTATAATAAGTAATAAGTGAAGTTAAGTTGGGCACAGAAAGACAAATACTGTATGATATCACTTACATGTGGAATCTCTTTTTTTAAAAGCAGAAAAATAGAGAGTAAAATAATAGTTACCATGGGCTGGGGAGGGGTGAAGAAAATAAGGATATTGATCAGAGTGTACAAACTTTTACTTATAAGATGAATAAGTTCTGAGTATCTAATGTACAGCATGGTGATGGCACTTACTATATTTGTATATTTGAAATTTGCTCAGAGAGCAGAATTTAAGCATTCTCATAGAAAAGATAACTTAATGAAGTGATGGATGTGGTAATCATTTCACAATGTATACATATATTAAATCATCATGCTGTATACTTAAAATATACAATTTTCCTTGTCAATTATACTTCAATTTTAAAAAGTTAACATAAACAAAGGAAATAATACCATATACCAATAAAATAAGAAGTCATTAAATTCTTTGAATGGAAGGATAATGTTTAGTATTTGAGAAGTACAAAATAAGTGAAAAAAAATGGAATCCATGTGGAAAAAATTAGGTGAAAACAAGTAAATATCCTAAACATACAGAGAAAGATATACCTTCAAAAGTCACTCATTCAAGAGACTGAGAAGAAACAACTCAGATATGGAGGGAATCCTTCATAAAATTTATTTATGTATAAAATTTTATTTTACATCTGAGTATGGCCTTCCCAGGTGGCTAGTGGTAAAGAACCCACCTGTCAATGCGTTAGATGAAAGAGACCTGGGTTCAATCCCTGGATCAGGAAGATCCCCTGGAGGAGAAAATAACAACCCAGGCAGTATTCTTGCCTGGAGAATACCATGGACAGAGGAGCCATCCAGGCTACATTCCAAAGGGGAGCAAAGAATAGGACACAACAGAAGTGACTTAGTATGTACCTTTGATTAACAATGTTGTATTAATTTAAGAGGTACAGCAAAGTGATTCAGTTTATACATATACATGTATCTATTATTTTTTAAATTCTTTTCCCATTTAGGTTATTTCAGAGTATTGAACAGACTTCCCTGTGCTGTATAGTAGGTCCTTGTTGATTATTTATTTTAAATATAGCAGCATGTATATGTCAATCTCAAACCCTCAATTAGAGACATATTTTTTCCTAAATATGGCTAAAAAATTAAAAGTTAGAATAATATGAAATACCAGCAAAATAATATAAAATACAAGCAAAATATAATACAAAATACCGGCAAGATAAAAGGGGAAAGATCAAAGGTACAGACTACCAAAAACTCTGGTAATTCACTAGAAAAAGTAAAACTGCATTAAATTCAATGAATTTAATGACAAACTAAATTTAATAAGTGCTCACCAAATTAGGGAGAGTAAAAAGAAATGAAAATAATGAATAAAGATCTTGATTAAGGAGGAAAGATGAAAAAAAACAAGATGAGACATAGTCATATATTGTGCTGCTGCTGCTAAGTCACTTCAGTCGTGTCCGACTCTGTGCGACCCCATAGATGGCAACCCACCAGGCTCCCCCGTCCCTGGGATTCTTTTCAGGTAAGAACACTGGAGTGGGTTGCCATGTCCTTCTCCAATGCATGAAAGTGAAAAGTGAAAGGGAAGTTGCTCAGTCGTGTCCGACTCTTTGCGACCCCATGAACTGCAGCCCACCAGGCTCCTCCGTCCATGGGATTTTCCAGGCAAGAGTACTGGAGTGGGGTGCCATCGCCTTCTCCGAGTCATATATTGTAAGATTCTCCAAAAAATAGGAGGAAAAACAGTAATCAAGAGATTTAGAAATAAAAGTTACTGAAATGAACATTTATAGATCTAATCCAAAGTCCCATCCATTCCTCTCTATAATGTTTGTGTCTACTTTTAGTTGCAATAAGGACAATTTAGCCCATGAAGCCCAAAATATTTCCCCTCTAACATTTTAAAGAAAAAGTTTGCAATCACTGATGTATACCAAAGCATATCTGATAAATAGTAGCTGCTTATCATTATTATTACTTTATTTTTATTTGAAGCATTTTTCAATTGTGCCCAGCTCACTTGAAAATGGAAAATACATAGCAGCATCATAAATAAGGAACAGATACTTTAGCAAAAATCATAAACAAGTGCAAAGTTTTACAACAATTTAGACATTTACTATTTCACATGCCACAATAAATACAAAAGTTCATTTCAGTGCAAGATTTTCAAAAGCAGTTTGAGAGTAGGTAATAAGAAATTCTTGTCCTTTCAACAAAGAAGTGTCAATTTCTGAAACCTACAGTATAATTTGAGGAACAAGAAACATAAATATTTACTCCCTGAAAAAAATTTTTAAACGGAAGAAAACGAAGTTGAAGGGAGCTTTTTGTTATAGAGAGTATTATAAACACATAAAAAGTTTTACTAAGATTCTAAATAAAAATACATATTATATATCTCATTTATTCATTCATCCATTTATTCCTCCCCTAACAATATTTATTGAGCATCTACTTTGTCTAAATACAATGCTAACTATATAATGGCAAACAAAGAATCTACTATGCCTGCCTTCTTGGAGCTTACAATCATTCTATTAAAGGAGAAATGACATCAAATATCATACTAAGGGACATGAAGAAATATAATGCATTGAGTATAAAACACTGAGTATATAAATCATTGGGAATGGCTAGTCTGAAATTGAGTTAAAGGAGTAGTAAGTGAGGCACAGCATGAAAGAACTGGAGGTCCTAGCCAGTGCAATAAAGGAAATAAAAGTTCATCTGGAAATTTTTTAAACTATCATTATTTGCCAAAGACATGATTGTGAATATAGAAATAAAGTCTGCAGACACTATTAAAATTAATAAATTAGTAACAACTTTGCCAGAAGCATGTTCGGTAAACAAAAATCCATTCTATTGCTCTATGCCAGTAGCAAGAGAAAATATAATTTAACATGGGAACCATTTCCGATAGCATAATAAATTAGATAACCAAAAAAAGATTCAATGAACACTATGTGATATTTCTACTTGGAAAACTGAATTGATTGAGAGAAATTAAGGAATTAATCATGGAAGAATAGACCATAAGCATGATCATCAACTGTCAATTCTCTCCAAGCTGATCTATAAGATTTATTTGAAATCACAATCAAAATATCAAGAATGGTTTTGGGAAGGCAACAGATAAGTTGATCTCAAACTTACATGGCATGCAAAGTTTAGAGAAGAGACAAATTAATTCTGAAGCAAAAAGAGAACAGTAGGACTTCATGACCATATAAGATTTATTAATACTATGGGAAATAAGAAGGTGATGTGTTGGCCCCCAAATAGTTCAACAGGCCTATAGAACAGCATGGAAACTAGAGTCATATCCCATTGTATGATTTATGATGAACTTTATGCTGAAAAAATATGGGAGAAGGGTGGGATTTTCAATAGAACTTGTTAAATCAATTGAATTTTCACATGGAAAAAATTAGTTGTGAACCTTACTATAAACAGAAACATCTCAGGTGATTTATAAATCTAAATGTATGAGGCTAAATCAACAATATTAAAAAATATATCTATATATACATAACAGAATATCTTTATTACCTTGTCATAGCCATTTCCTAAACACGGTATCAAAAGCAGTAATAACAAGGAGAAGAATTGATAAATTCGGTCACAAGAAATGAAGAACTTTTGTTTATCAAAACATCCACTGGAAAGTGTTAAAAGGCAAGCCACAGAGCAGACATTTGTCCAAAATACACTTGATAAAAGGAGTTTTTTCACAGAATATGTTTAAAAGTTCTACGTACCAATAAAAAACCATATCTCCCAATTTTTTAAAGGATCAAAATAACTGAAGAGACAACTTTCAAAGAATAGCCAAAGATACCCACAAATGACTAGTAAACATATTAAAAGATGCTCAAATTCACTAGTTCTTACCAGGGAAATGAATACTGCTATAATTCTATGCAGAAGCCCAACATATAAAAGAGGTAATAATAATTAATTCTTGGCAAAGATGTAAAACATATGGATTGAACTTTAGTCAATGAACTTCAGTTTTCTCATTACTATTTTTTTCCACCAGTTTAGGAATTTTGTACCTAATTTCTATTATCTTAGTGATGACTCGAAAGTTTTTCATTTTACAAGTTAATTTTTTACATGGAACGGGGAAGGTCAGAGAAGAGCAAAGACACTCCTGTATAAAAGTAAGATAAGGGAAATCATCCTGCAAACAAAATTTTATGAGCTACAGCAATTACTATTCTTATGCATAATTTATTTGTTGATTGATTTACTTCCTGTCTTCCCTCTGCTGGAGCTGACATTCCACAAGAATGGAGATTTTTATCTATGTTGTTCAGTAGAAGAGTGACTGACATTGAATGAGTCAATATACCATTACACTCAAGTTACTATAGTTCATCTTAGCATTATTGCAATCTATTTACTCTCCCTAAAGTTTTGGATTTCTGATGGTGACAGCAGTTTCTTTGGGTGTATTAGTTACTCAGTTGTGTCCGACTCTTTGCGACCCCATGGACTGTAGCCCTCCAGGCTCCTCTGTCCTTGAGATTTCCCAGGCAAGAATATGCACATACATAGATATATATGCATATATTTGTGTGTGTGTATATATAATTACATTGAGCTTTCCTGGTGGCTCAGATGGTAAAGAATCTGCCTGCAATGTGGAAGACCTGGGTCCGATCCCTGGATCATAAAAATCCCCTGGAGAAGGGAATGACTACCCACTCCAGTATTCTTTCCTGGAGAATTCCATGGACAGAGGAGCCTGGTGGGCCACAGTCCATGGGGTCACAGAGAGTCAGACACGACTATGCAACTGAGCACACAGCATGCAGGCTCATTGTAACATTTAAAAATTCCCCAGAATTTTGCCCATTACCATAGTTATTAATAGTACACATAGACTGTATGTGTTAAAATGTGATAGTTCACTGTTCAGTGCCAATTTCACATACGAAAGAACACTTTCCTCTTTTTGGAACCATGAAAGTGAAAAGTATTAGTCTTTCAATCATATCTGACTCTTTGAGACCCCATGGACTGCAATCTGCCAGACTCCTCTGTCCATGTGATTCTCCAGGAAAGAATACTGGAGTGGGGAGACATTCCCTTCAACCCAGGGACTGAACCTGGGTCTCCTTAGTACAGGCAGATTCTTTACTGCCTGAGCCTCCAGGGATGGCCTCGAAACCATGAACATTGCATATATATATATATATAGGAGTAATCAAGAGATATCTCTAAGACTATATAACATATTTCTGCAGAAATCACAAAAATCAAGAAAGGACATTGACTGCTATTTATTACATAATTCCTTCCATCTGAAAAATTCCAAATGTGGCAAATCTACCTCCCCAGCTCTATAGCTCCAGCTCTGTGAGGTACGTATGAAGTGAGGTTAAATTTACTATTAAGTAAGAATATGGGAAAGAGAATTGGTATCACATGTGAAGAAAAAAATATATATATATCAGGATATATCTCTTTAAATAGATCTGTCCTTTCCCCAAAGTTTTCATTTCTGTGTCAGTCCCTTAACTCCACATCTATCTCCATTTCCGTGCCCCGCCCCCCACCTTGGGATTACCATAATGAACTCACAATCTGTAGTTTTAATAAAGCTCCAAAGTCCAGGAATTACCTCCTGCTACCTCTCCTAAAATCAGTCCAAGGACCATCTATTATACTTGAGTATACATTTGATGAATCTCGTTGCCTGCCACCATCTGTATAATTCCAAAGAATTTGTTGAAATAGTCTCTCAAAAAAAAAGAACAAAACAGATCTTAGTGAAGGGAATGAGGATGAAAGAATGGAGAAACCTCAAGCTGCAAGGAAAATAAAACTCTCTCCACATTGTTACACTGGTACTAAGAATGTCTAAAATCACTCTGTATCCCCCCACCTCCCAGTGTTTCCGTAAACTGGAGATGTTCAACTCCATTTTAATCACCGTAGCGAAAACTCTAAGATCTGAGCAGAGGAGGCAGTGTAGCACTCCTGCCATTCCTGATTCATGCAGAATTTATGTGACCAAGAATGGAAGTTTGAATAGCAAATGTAAGTGCTCATTAATTTCAGAACCTGTCAGAAACTATGCTTTTTAGAGAATGCCACCCACTATGTAGCCAAGTTGCGAAAGAAATGAGACACACTTTACTATTGGCTACTGCTGAAGCTTGTTATATCTTAAAAAGTGTGAACATTCAGTAAATTCAGTTCTCAATTAATTGAATTCAGTTAGTTTTCTTTGTTATATTCCAGTCACTTAATTGATTTACGGAGTTTGACTCTCATTTCTCAGATCAAGGCTATAAGGTAATGATACTATCTCCATTTTCAGAGAAGGAAACTAATGGTAAGAGAGGTCAAATGAAAACAAATGCAATTCCAGACAAGAAGCTTCTTCAGCATTGTGGTGTGTAGTGCTGCCCAGGGAGCCTAGACACATGATTTGTGACTTGGGTGTGATCCTGCACGAGTAGGCACAATTCTCTGGCAATAAATCTGGGAGGCTTCTGACCTGCACTGCCCCAACTGCTTCTAAGTTCCTCCTAAGATGCCATCTATGCATAAATAAACTTTTTGACTAGGCCAGAGATCTGAAATAAACAATCTTAAAAGGCCACCCAATGAACCATTAAGAGACAAACGGGGCAAGAGAGCAGGCTGCCTTTGCTCCCTATGACCTTGGCACTTCTTATTTATGCCTCAGTTGACCAGATAATGCTAGATTGAGTGGATAAAGGATATCTGGTTTCTCAACTCATTAAAAAAAAATTCCCAGTATATATTAAACCATAACATATATGCAAATTCTTTGTAATTGGTATAATTGACCCATTGGTAATCTAAATAATCTAATCGTGCTGATAATAACAGCAATTGGCCTAAGCCTTGAAAATTTATTATGTCATTTAATGATAGTAACTCTAGGTACGTTCCATTACATCACTTATTTTACAGATAACGATTTTGAGGCGCTAAGTTTAATAGTTCACCTAATTTTCCCCAGAGGAGATCTCTTTTTATGGTTTGTTTTCCCCAAATTTGTGATACTACGTGATTCAATTATTTTAGTGATTCAGCAGAAACAATATTTGCTAAATAATAATTAATGTTTGAATTTTTTAGACTATTGTGTATTTTGAGTATATCATTAGTCACATAATTCAAAATGTTATCTATATAAAGTAGCCATATTTTAGCACATATTTAAAATAACAGATTCTTTGAGGATGCATGCTCAGTTGTGTCTGACTCTTTGGGGCTCCACTGAGTGTAGCCCACCAAGCTCCTCTGTCCATGTAATTTTCTAAGCAAGAATACAGGATCTTCACAACCCAGACATCGAATTTGTGTCTCCTGCACCTCTTGAATTAGCAAGCAGATTCTTTACCACTGAGCCACCAGGGAAGCCTTTATATAACTCAGTGGTAAAGAATCCTCTTGCCAATGCTGGAGATGCGGGTTCTATCCCTGGGTCAGAAAGATTCCCTGGAAAAGGAAATGGCAACCCATTCCACTATTCTTGCCTGAGAAATCCCAGTAGAGAGAGGAGCGTGATGGACGACATACAGTTCATGGGGTCGCAAAAGAGTTGGTCACGACTTAGTGACCACGCATACTCTTTGAACGCTGGCTCTGATAGTAAGTCAAAGGATGTTAGAATAGTCAATGTTAGCATTAGAATAACACACTCTTTGGACTACGTAGTAAGTGATATGACATCTGACCTGATCCATTTGGATTCACAAATGATCTAAAGCATCTAGCCTTGAGAAAATCAGGTTTCCAAGGCCGCCTTTTTATCTCCTTCTCTCTTCTTACAGAATATTAGATTATGTCATAGTTAGGTGCTACATATCTTTTCCTCTGCTAGTAGGGCAGCATTCCCTGAGTGTATACCGTTTAGTTTAGTGTTGTTTTTTTTTCTCTTTTTTAATGGTTTATACAATAGACTAATTAGTGTTTCTTTCTTTTGGATCCTTGATGCATACAGGTGGGTGTCCAAAACGAACATGTGACTGAAAATTCAGTCTGACCTGGTTTGACGTTGTTTGCTGCAATTAAAACCTAAGTAAGAAGGTTAAAATAATTTTACATACACCTGTTTTCCTGATATCTGCATATAAATTACAGTTATTTTAATTTTCAGAAAGCTCTTATTGAGTTTCATTCATATTCTTTTCCTTTTTTAAAGGTTTTAACAAGCCCCTAATATCATCCCAGAAAATTGTGAACAGGTTAAAGGGTCTCTTCAGCTTCATCCTTATCACAGAGTCAGAGTCCTACAAATGCATACTAACCTGCAGGAGTCCACATTCACTTCCGTGCAACAAAGGCACTGCCATTGTCTCAGATATCAGTTACCTCCTATTCTAGGACTAGTAAATAGATTTCAGTGTGAATATATACTCATAGCAACTCACATAAACACCATTTAAGACGAAGAATTTTTAATTGAGAATGTCCCAGTACTCAAAGTGGTCCAAATTTATTCGCATGCCCTCTCTCATACACACACAAACAGACACACATCGAAACAAATAAACACAGAAACTAGCACCACACCTGTGATAGCTCCCTGGAAATAGTCAATGCCAAGCAATTCCACTGAAACTCCAAGCTCGTGTTATATACTCAAAATAGACTAAAGGAAGGAAATCCTTACAAAGAGCTTTTCTTTCAACTATTCAAACAGCTAAATCATTGATATATATTAAACCTAGTCTGGTCACTCTACATCACATTAAGAAGACTGAAGAAAAAATCTCAGTATTGAAGAATCAGGGCATATCCTCCAAGAGCCAAAATTGAAGAGTAAATATAAATAAATGAAAGATTAAACCTATAAAATGAGTTTTAACTGCATTATTACAATTTGGGTAAGCACATACATGATTTCAGAAGCAGGAGATATTAAGAAGAGGTGGTAAGAATACACAGAACTATACAAAAAGATCTTCATGACTCAGATAACCATGATGATGTAACACTCATCTAGAGCCAGACATCCTGGAATGTGAAGTCAAGTGGGCCTTAGGAAGGAACAGTATGAACAAAGCTAGTGGAGGTGATGGAATTCCAGTTGAGCTGTTTCAAATTCTGAAAGATGATGCTGTGAAACTGCTGCACTCAATATGCCAGCAAATTGGGAAAACTCAGCAGTGGCCACAGGACTGGGAAAGGTCAGTATTCATTTCAATCCCAAAGAAAGGCAATGCCAAAGAATGCTCAAACTGTCACACAATTGCACTCATCTCACACACTAGGAAAGTAATGCTCAGAATTCTCCAAGCCAGGTTTCAACAATACGTGAACCGTAAACTTCCAGATGTTCAAGCTGGGTTTAGGAAAGGCAAAGGAAACAGAGATCAGATTGCCAACATCCATTTGATCATTGAAAGAGCAAGAGAGTTCCAGAAATACATCTACTGCTGCTTTATTGACTATGCCAAAGCCTTTGACTGTGTGGATCACAACAAACTGTGGAAAATTCTTCAAGAGATGGGAATACCAGACCACCTGACCTGCCTCCAGAGAAACCTGTATGCAGGTGAAGAAGCAATATTTAGAACTGGACATCGAACAACAGACTGGTTTCCAAATCAGGAAAGGAGTATATCAAGGCTTTATATTGTCACCCTGCACATTTAACTCATATGCAGGGTACATCATGAGAAATGCTGGACTGGATGAAGCACAAGCAGAAATCAAGATTTCCAGGAGAAATATCAATAACCTCAGATATGCAGATGACACTACCCTTATGACAGAAAGTGAAGAAGAACTAAAGAGCCTCTTGATAAAAGGGAAAGAGGAAAATGAAAAATTGGCTTAAAACTCAACATTCAGAAAACTAAGATCATGGTATCTGGCCCCATCTCTTTGTGGCAAATAGATGGGGAAACAATGGATACAGTGAGAGACTTTATTTTTGGGGGCTCCAAAATCACTGGAGATAGTGACTGCAGCCATGAAATTAAAAGATGGTTTCTCCTTGGAAGAAAAGTTATGACCAACCTAGACAGCACATTAAAAAGCAGAGACATTACTTTGCCAACAAACGTCTGTCTAGTCAGAGCTATGGTTTTTCCAGTGGTCATGTGTGGATGTGAGAGTTGGACTATAAAGAAAACTGAGTGCTGAAGAATTGATGCTTTTGAGCTGTGGTGTTGGGGAAGACTCTTGAAAGTCGCTTGGACAGCAAGGAGATCCAACCAGTGTATCCTAAAGGAAATCAGTCCTGAATATTCATTGGAAGGACTAATGCTGAGTCTGAAACTCCAATACTTTGGTCACCTGATGTGAAAAACTGACTCATTGGAAGACCCTGACACTGGAAAAGATTGAAGGCAGGAGGAAAAGGGGATGACAGAGGATGAGATGGTTGGATGTGATCACCAACTCAATGGATATGAGTTTGAATAAGCTCTGGGAGTTGGTGATGGACAGGGAGGCCTGCGTGCTACAGTCCATGGGGTGACAGAGAGTTGGACGTGACTGAACTGAACCGAGTACGTGATTTCATTGTTCTGAATTGAACTCAGTCTAACACTATTTTCTGAACAAGATGAACTTGCCCATTCATGCAAATGTCATCACTACCAGTGTAAACTTAACGTTTTGATAATAATTTAATTTTTCTAGATCAATACTTAGTCTTTCAGTGTTTTTCTTCATGTCCCTTCTCCTCTGGTGACACCTGGATTTGTGGAGTAGTTTATACATCATACCAGCATGTTGGGATCAAGCTTCATTCATAGCAAGTAGAAAATTTCCATAGAAATGGAACTCACTGGTTTCCATTTGGTAGTACAACCTGCTTGATCTATGACACTTGCAAGCATCATTGTTGGTACTATCTGTGTTCAACACAAGATCTCCAGATGGAAGATCCGCTTACTCTGGGACCTCATTCAAATCCTGTCTCTTGTAATCCACTAGCCTCTCAGCCCTTTAGGGCCAGTGATCCCTTTGGTGTTCTCCACACCATCTCAGATTACAAGGGTTCAGTGACAAGGGAGGCCTATAGAGGTGCTATCTCTCAGAAGGGCTATCTCTAATCCTCTTCTGAGTTCAATTCTATTGTTGTTTGGGGCACTTTTCCAATTACCTGGTCAAAGAATTCCCAGGAGATAGAAGGGCAGAAACCATCTTTGTTTTAAAATTCTCAAAACTACCTTAGGGTTTCTATTCTCAGCTTTCCAGTTATCCATCTCACATGTAATAAAAAGGTGTTGGCCTTAAAACCATCTCATCTCTAAAATTCTTCATCCTCCTCTTCCAGCATGGGAAAGAATTTGACTGGGGTTGCAAACCATCTTTAAGTTAAATCTCAAATATATCTCTACAGTTTGCACAATTAATTCTCTGCTTTAGATATCTATGCTCTGACTTTATATTCTACTCCAAGATCTTTCAAATTTCAAAGAACTATTTTCAATTTCAGTAGGCTGAGTTTGGTTTCAAGCTAATACTTGCCCTTTGAGTTTTTTAGAGCCCCTTTGTGAATTTGTACTGACTTCTACTTCCTAGACTGTATCCACCCTCTCCCTAAATCAATAAAAAGTACTTATCCAGTGAACAGAGAGACTTGCGGCAGCATTAATAATTTTGGAAAGAGAAAACACCTTCTAAAATCCCCAAGTTTTACTCAGCTACAATAGTATTATATTGATGGCTGCAATTTGTCAATCCATATATAAAACTCTTCCATTATCTCCATCTATCTATAATAGTTGTTACAAAAACCAACTCAAGATGCTTGCTTAAAATGGAAAAGTAATATGTAAAAATACACAAAGCAAAAAAGAAAGAAAAACACAAAGAAAACATGATTTAAATGTCAGGTTAACAAGTCATCTATAAGTAAATACAATGAAAATTATCTGTAAATCGTAAAATTGGTTCATCCACATTATTGCCAGGATAAGTATCAACAATCTCAGATATGCAAATGATACAACCCTAATGGTAGGTTGTATCATCATTAGTTCCTCTTGAACTAAAGAGCCTCTTGGTGAAGGTGCAAGAAGAGAGTGAAAAAGCTGGCTTAAAACTCAGCATTCAGAAAACTAAAATCAAGGCATCAAGTCCCAACACTTCATGGCAAACACATGGGGAAAATTGGAAACAGTGGCAGATTTTATTTTCTAGGTCGCCAAAATCACTGTGGATGGTGACTGCAGCCATGAAATTAAAAGGCACTTGTTCCTTGAAGAAAGATTTTTAGAAGAAAAAAGCTGTTGGAAATAGTTTTTGGACGAAAAGCTTTGACGAATCTAGATAGTGTATTAAAAAGCAGAGACATCACTTTGCTAAAATCACAAAGGTCCGTATAGTCAAAGCTATGGTTTTCCCAGCAGTCATGTACAGATGTGAGCGTTGGACAATAAAGAAGGCTGAATGCTGAAGAACTGACGCTTTTGAGGTGTGGTTCCGGAAGAGACTCTTGAGAGTCCCCTGGATAGCAAGGAGATCAAACCAGTCAATTGAAAAGGAAAGCAGCCCTGAATATTCACTGGAAGAGCTGATGCTGATGCTGAATCTCCAATATTTTGGCCGCCTGATGCAGAGAGCTGACTCATTTGAAAAGAGCCGGAAGCTGGAAAAGACTGAGAGTAGAAGGGGGCAAGAGAGGATGAGATGGTTGGATGGCATCATCAACCCAATGGAAATAAGTGTGAGCAAATTCTAGGAAATGATGAAGTACAGAGAAGCCTGGCGTATTGCAGTCCGTGGGGTTGCAAAGAGTCGGACACAACTTAGCAAGTGAACAACAGGATTGTACTTTAGTCTAGATATGCATAACCATAAATATATTGTTTTAGCCTTTCCCTTCTCCAGGGAATCTTCCCAATTCAAGGATTGAACCCAGGTCTCCCGCACTGCAGGCAGATTCTTTCCCAGCTGAGTTACAAGGAAAGGCCAATTTAAAAGAAGAAAAACTAAAATCATATGGATTTATTCAGTCATTTAGTATAAATCGGAGAGGGCAATGGCAACCCACTCCAGTACTCTTGCCTGGAAAATCCCGTGGACAGAGGAGCCTGGTAGGCTGCAGTCCACGGGATCGCTAAGAGTCAGATACGGCTGAGCGACTTCACAAATACATACTGAATGCCTATGTAACAAAAATACAAGAAGCAGTTTGTACATGTAGCTAAACATACAAAAATATTCTATTTTAATTCATATCAGTGGGGTACTTTGATATGATAAAGTTGCTAATAATACATTTCTAGAAAATGTTTTCTAAACCCATGGTAAACTATTTGAAATATTTTATTTTTTATGTTATCAAGGTTTTTAAAGGGGACTGACTTTTTTTCCTCAATAAGAACTTCAAGAAATTCAGTCATTAGAAGTTACGCAGTTTCTGACAGCTGTAAGTTGGAGCTGATATTTAAAGGTTCACATATCAATGTAAGGCTTCCCTGGTGGCTCGGATGGTAAAGTGTCTGCCTGCAATACAGGAGACCTGGGTTCGATTCCTGGGTCGGGAAGGTCCCCTGGAGAAGGAAATGCAAGACTCTCCAGCACTCTCACCTGGAAAATCCCATGGACGGAGGAGCCTGATAGGCTACAGTCCATGGGGTCGCAAAGAGTCGGACACGACCGAGCGACTTCACTTTCACTTTTACTTTATATCAATGTAAAATCCTAAAAAAACTGTGAGTGGCTGTCCATTCATCAGGAGGGTGCAGCACTGAAATATTATCTATTTCAGGAAGAGACTGTGGGAGCCAGGAGAATGTTCCTTGCAGACCCCAACTACAGGGAGTGCAGCTGGACCAGACAGACAGAGACTGGGAATCCATCTCTGTGTTTGATCAGAGGCCGCTCTTCTGCTCCCAGCCAATTACTGATGACCACAGGTTCTCTCCTAGGACACAAGGTACTCCTTGGAAATGCCAGGTTTGACTTGGAATCCTGATGGCCTTAGCAGACACACCTCGGTCTTTATAGTAGTCTAGGACTTTCCCAACCAATCTTCCTTCCCTTTTTCCTTTACTTAGAGTCATATTTGCATGGTGATCATAAAGCTATTCCAGCCTTCCAGTCTCTTCCACGTGTCCTTTTCTAGGTGTTTTGCCCCCGTCCCCACCCAAATTTTTGCATATTGAATCCTGCCTCAATTCCCAACACAAAGCTCAATGGGTAGCTATGTCAGTAACAGTTAAATATAACCTACAAAAGAAAGAATTAAATACTCCAGTGGAGGAAGAAGCAATTTGAAGGAGTAAACTTCAGAGGTCAAACTATTTCTTAAGCGCATGCGATAGTATTTCCTCAGGGTGATATTTATGCCAAAGATTCAGATTACTATTTCACTTTAAGAGACTAAGCAAAAAAAAAACAAAAAACAAAACAAACCACTAAATGGATAACTGGCTCTTTAGAGAGGTGGTCCACTCTGAGTCCTGGGTGTCCCTGTACATTTTTGCCAAGGGCTCCCTACTGCAAAACTTATGCTTTTCGTGACACTGAGTGGTTTCCATAGTTAGGCACAGTAGCAACTAAGTAGGTCGAGACAGAGAGAATAAATGCTCTCTCCCTGCAGGGAGGAGAATTGGCTTGTTCTTTGCATGCAGGAACATTTACGCTAGCTCAAATACATTGATGATCCTGGAAGGCAGTATGCTAAGGGAAATAAACCAAGCAGAGAAACAAATACTGTGTGATCTCACTTAGATGTGAAATCTAAAATAATTAAACTCATAGAAGCAGTTAGTTGGAATAATGGTCGCCCATGGACAGAGGAGCCTGGTAGGCTGCAGTCCATGGGGTCGCTAAGTCGGACATGACTGAGCAACTTTACTTTCACTTTTCACTTTCATGCATTGGAGAAGGAAATGGCAACCCACTCCAGTGTTCTTGCCTGGAGAATCCCAGGGACGGGGGAGCCTGGTGGGCTGCCGTCTATGGGGTCGCACAGAGTCGAATACGACTGAAGTGACTTAGCAGCAGCAGCAGGGGCCCGGTGATCGGGGAAATAAGGAGATATTAGTCAAAGAAAACAAAGTTTCACTTATGCCAGATGAAAAAGTTCAGAAGATCTAGTGTATGATGACTATAGTTAATAATATTGGATTGTATACCTGAAATTTGCTAACAGAATAGATTTTAAATGATCTCACCACACATACAACACTGTGAGGTGATGTGTTCATTAACTTGTTTAAGTAGTCATTTCACAGTGCATGCACATATAAAAATATCACACTACAAAATAAATACTAACATTTTTTGTCAATTATTGCTCAGTAAAACTGGAAAAACAAAGAACTGGGCCCTTGACCCCGGGTCCCTCTCCCTTAAGACAATCCACTGCATGGGTAAGTGTCATCTGTCTCTCCATTCTACTCAACCAGAGCTGGGGGTCAGACAGCAAAGACAAACTGACTGACTCCTGCTTCTGCAGTAGGGAATAACATTTCTGTCTCTGCCTCAAGAGTCCCATCTCTTCTGTCACCATCTACACACTGTGGCAGATTGAATTGTTACCTTGTTATAAGGTATACCTTGTTATATCTTGTCAGTTGATCACATTCCCCATGTCTCTCTTTAGAAGCCTGCTTCTCCATGTTCCTTTTTTTTTTTTTTTTTAATGTGGGTCCTATTCATCCTATAAGGAAAACTTCTCAAATATCTAAGGACAACAGTTGAAGTCCAGTTCAGTTCAGTTCAGTCGCTCAGTCATGTCCGACTCTCTGCGACCCCATGAATCGCAGCACGCCAGGCCTCTCTTTCCATCACAGTAGTACTTAAAAGAAACTAATGAAACATTCCTTTTATTCAATCAGAAAATACTGCCCTAACTAATTTAATGTAAGTAGTACTGCTACTACTAGTGGAAGACATATCCTATAGGATTTAATGAGACACCATTTTGTGTTCAGGTTATGGTTAAAAAAATTTTATTGGTTTGAGTATAACATCAGTCAATGAGCTACCTTTTTCATTCCGATGGCTTCATTTCAATCTTACAATTTACCTTAATTATTTGAGGCAAATTTTAATTTAAAGAGTTTGCACAAATCCCGTTTAACTGTTCAGCTTTTGAGTATATTTTGTTTGCACATAGAATACTAGGTATGTGTGCATAAATTCCTATGCAATAACTTCACCAAATGAAGTGCATTGAATAATTATACTCTTCCTACTGGCTTTGGGCCCATCTTCATTAAGCATCCAAGTGTCCAGATGTTTCAGGAAATGCTCAGATAACTAGAGATTACATATCAAAATATCTGTGCCAAATGAAAAATTAATGTTTCTTCCAATATCTTCACAGAAAGACCTAATTCTGGATTAGTAATGAAAATATGAAGGATGTAGAATTTTAATTCTTTTAGGATCTAATCATATAGATTTATGAAATCAAAACTTCACTATTGAAAGTGTATATTTTTAAGGCATAACAATAGTGTATCATATTGAGAAATTACTCTGCTTTCCTTTTATATCACCTTGACTTTAAACATATGTGAAATAAAGTCCCATGTATTTCAGATGTCCAATTTCTACATTATTAATGATTTATTAGTATCATTCAGCTATGCATACTACATGACACATTCTGAAAAAATGATCCAGTGTTTTAGAACTCTATTTATTTAAGAGGGGGAAGGTAAAATGACTGTCATATTTTCTATTTCCTATCATTTACTGTTTGCTTGATTTCTAAAATATGTTGGAGAATAAAATGTATGAACCTTATCAAATGGTACCTTAAAATGCTCTTTTTAATGGCCAAACTCTGTTAATGGATTACTAGCAAAGGCTCCATTACTGTCGATACAAAAATTACTGTCAAATATAAAAAATGAAAGAATCAGGAAGGTTTCTTTTTAATGATGCAGCCAAAAATATTAGCTAATTGTCTGATATTTTTCAAAAGGGAAATCATTAGTTTTAGAGCTAGTGTTTGCCAGTTCTGTTGGTCGTGCCTCATCTCATAAACACCACACTGATTTTGTAGAAATGAACTAATTGTCACTTGATATCTGCTTTCACTATTTACATTCCGGATGGTGCTCTTTTGGTAATAGCATATTCCACATTATATAAAACGTGAAACTTCAGTTACAATTAAAATTTAGTAAATGTCTGTATTTTTGAAGTGAAGAGAGACTAGAGAAACAAAAAGACTCAGAGGTTTAAAATTAGATAAACCTGTATTTGAACTTCTGCTGTGCCACTTAAGAACTACTATGTTCATTTAGACAAAGTACCAGGCGTCTCTCATTTTCCATCTCTCAGGTATAAACTGAGGTGACCGAATGCTTTCTAGAATTGTACTGAGCATTAGAGGTACTATAAATAATGAGTCTATAATGTGCAAAAGACATCATATAGTCTCAATAAAAGATCACTATTGTTACAAATTTATTTGTTAAATTATATTCATTGTTGTTTAAACTTTTCATATAAAATTAATTCTTCAATTTATTTCTTGAAAAAAATTAACTTGGTAATGTAAATAGTTAACTCCAGTTATAACTAAAATTGAGTTTTTTCAGAGTCTTCTAGCTTTATCATAACTACATTTATATGTATGTTATTGTCTTTTCTTCTAATGATCTGTATAAATACATTTTTGTATTCAGACTGTATATTTTACAATATATTTTCAATGAATGGAAATATTTAGAATTCTAGTTAGGAAAAACTGTGAAAAACATAATTATTTTGCTATTCTCATACCTTCTTACTTGTTGATGTACTACATTTTTTTCTTTTTTTGCATAATCACATTTTTTAACTCAGGCTTGAATCTCAGACAAGCCATTGATACTTTCAGCAGATTTTAAAACTCTATTGTAGTTTGTTCTGAAAAAAATTATTATTTCTGTTTTCTTTCCAAATTGGGTGACACAATAAATACTTAGAAACCATAGATAGATTGAAAAAGAAACCAAGAATATCTGGGAAAGGAGAACACCTTTATAAGAAAGCTGTTTCCAAGGTAGTGGACCTGAGATAAATCGCCCTAAGCCAGAGGACACACGAGTGTTTCTTGGGGATCTGACAACAAAGAAGTTCTGAGAAGACTGTCTTTATCTGGAAAGTTTGAGGCTCACTCTCCAAGCCAGGCTTCAGCAATACGTGAACCGTGAACTTCCAGATGTTCAAGCTGGTTTTAGAAAAGGCAGAGGAACCAGAGATAAAATTGCCAACATCCACTGGATCATGGAAAAAGCAAGAGAGTTCCAGAAAAACATCTATTTCTGCTTTATTGATTATGCCAAAGCCTTTGACCGTGTGGATGACAATAAACTGTGGAAAATTCTGAAAGAGATGGGAATACCAGACCACCTGACCTGCCTCTTGAGGAATCTGTATGCAGGCCAAGAAGCAACAGTTAGAACTGGACATGGAACAACAGACTGGTTCCAAATAGGAAAAGCAGTATGTCAAGGCTGTATATTGTCACTCTGCTTATTTAACTTCTATGCAGAGTACATCATGAGAAACGCTGAACTGGAAGAAACACAAGCTAGAATCAAGATTGCCAGAAGAAATATCAATAACCTCAGATATGCAGATGACATCACCCTTATAGCAGAGAGTGAAGAGGAACTAAAAAGCCTCTTGATGAAAGTAAAAGAGGAGAGTGAAAAAGTTGACTTAAAGCTCAACATTCAGAAAACGAAGATCATGGCATCTGGTCCTATCACTTCACGGGAAATAGATGGGGAAACTGGAAACAGTGTCAGACTTTATTTTGGGGGAGCTCCAAAATCACTGCAGATGGTGACTGCAGCCATAAAATTAAAAGACACTTACTCCTTGGAAGAAAAATTACGACCAACTTAGATAGCATATTCAAAAGCAGAGACGTTACTTTGCTGACTAAGGTCCGTCTAGTCAAGGCTATAGTTTTTCCAGTAGTCATGTATGGATGTGAGAGTTGGACTGTGAAGAAGGCTAAGTGCCAAAGAATTAATGCTTTTGAACTATGGTGTTGGAGAAGACTCTTCAGAGTCCCTTGTACTGCAAGGAGATCCAACCAGTCCATTCTGAAGGAGATCAGCCCTGGGGTTTCTTTGGAAGGCTGATGCTAAAGCTGAAACTCCAGTACTTTGGCCACCTCATGTGAAGAGTTGACTCACTGGAAAAGACTTTAGTGCTGGGAGGGATTGGGGGCAGGAGGAGAAGGGGATGGCAGAGGATGAGATGGCTGGATGGCATCACCAACTCAATGGACGTGAGTCTGAGTGAACTCCGGGAGTTGGTGATGGACAAGGAGGCCTGGCGTGTTGCAATTCATGGGGATGCAAAGAGTTGGACATGACTGAGCAACTGAACTGAACTGAACTGAACTGATATGAAGTACAGGACGATTCCCTGCTCTTCTGGGCAACTTCTCCAAGAATAAGCCCAGATCAGAGAAACGGCAGTGGATACCAACAGAGGAGATCAAAGGTAAGAAGAGCGAGGTGGATTACCCAATGCTCAGAGAACAGCCTAGGAACCCATGACTCTCCCTGGCTGCCATGAAAATGTGTAAACCATGTTGCATACACATGTCAATGAAAATAATTAAGAAAATATAACAAGGAGAATTTAAACTCTCCATGAATATCAGTACATAATTTTTAAGTAATTATATGCCTTTAAATACAAAAATAAAATACTAAAAGTTATCAGCATAAGTACTTCACAGCACTCATGCTTTTCTTAATTATATGTTAAGTAAATTTGCATATAATTAGAGGACTATATATTTAAACTTATCTTAGATAGTACTGGTTTATGCCTCTTGTCTCAAGACAAATAACCATTCCTATTTTATAATCAAAGTATCCCATTTTGGAATGTAAGTTATAATTTTAGGTTACTTATATTTTGCTTGTAATCTATCTTTATAGCGTCCAAACAGATTATACTTTTATAAGTTCTATATAATACACAGCACTTTTGCATTCAGGTGTTATTTTGATTAAAATATTTTCTGTTTAATGCATGATGAATACATCATACATGTCTTTCTTGACCTTTACAGTAAGTGAAAAATTATTTTGTTGCAAGTTCATTTATCATTTTACTTAAAGCTATTCTCTATATCAGTTTTTCAATTAACTCTATTGATAGCATTATACAGAGGATAATTCTAGCATAGTTACTACAAGGAACGAAGATGAAACAAATATTTTTAATCCATTAAACATTGACCCACATGTATTCCCATTGATCTAGCATCTATCAGAGTATCCTATAACTAGAGAAGAAAAGTTAGCTGCAGTAGATTTCATTTTTGGCAGTTCTGAAATTTCAGGTGTTCACATATGCTCCTGTAATCTGACTTCTGTGACCAGCTATTTCTCATTTCAGCAAATCACATTAAACTAATTCCACTACATAAGAATTATATTTTATGGCAATTGAAACAGAACAAAGCATTTTTATAACTTGAAGATTTCATTATAACCAAACTCAGTTGTTGTTTCCCAAAATGATTCTCTTACCAAATAAGAATGTTCAGAATTGAAATCAAAGAATAGATGACTTTATCCATGTTGCTTGGCATCTGTGGTAATGCCACTTTCCAGGAATTTTTCCCAGGTATATAATGGATATTGTCATATGGAACCAAATTTTGTCAACCTCAGTATGTGCCATAAATAAAAAGATTGGTCACAGGT
Source organism: Capricornis sumatraensis (assembly GCF_032405125.1). Classification (NCBI taxonomy): domain Eukaryota; kingdom Metazoa; phylum Chordata; class Mammalia; order Artiodactyla; family Bovidae; genus Capricornis; species Capricornis sumatraensis. The sequence continues at coordinate 58,133,634 of NC_091087.1, read as the reverse complement.
GTAAACTGGTGTACAGACAACAGTAAAAAGCAGGTTTTGAATCATTAAGACAGTGGTGCAAAGGATAGGATTCAGGTGGGCATGAACTACAAAGGAAAAACAGCTGCACACCTGCCTCATGTTTTATGAGCATCATGAGTATATTTGATGCTCAATTAAATCATCATAATTTCATAACTGTAATTTAGGGGCTGCCCTCAAGAAAGAGTACCTTAACTTTAATTGTCTGTCCAGGAGTTACAACTCTGTTTTGCATATATGAGCAATCACATTTAATCATAACACAACAAACCAAATTTTAAAACTACTTTGAAGGCATATTCTAAAATAAGTAATAGAGCCATTCATGCTGTGTAATATTCATCTACTTTTATTTTTATAGGAAGTTCTTATATATATATATATAATCAGTATATATATTAGTCAAATTATATCAGTGGTAAATGATGACTAGAAGTGGCCCATCATTGTGGAAATTTTCATTTCACCAAAAAAAAAGGAATTGGAACAGTGTGTAAATAGCGTACGTTACTACTGCTAACTTTTACTTTTTGTTAGAGGCTCTGAGTGATTTACAACTTTTTAAACATTTCTCCCTAAATTAAATGTTTCTTTTCTCTAAAGCCTCACCATAAAATACTTTGTAATCTTGGCTATTTGCTGAACTTCTGTCGTCTCAATTTCTCATTCATAAAGTGAGAAGGATATCTATTTATCAGGATAATTTTAAGAAGTAAATTAGTTAAGAAATGTAAATTTTCTATAGTAATCCTTTAGCACATAGTAAGAGATGAATAAATGTAGCTATGATTTTGAAGATAAAACCAAGAAATGGAAAGGCTAAACCATTTATTCAAGGTACATATTAGGATGAGAATCTTAAAGCAATATTCCAATTTAAGTTTATATCTTATAGGCTGATTATGCTAAAGATTATTGTATGATTCCATGTTTTTGTTTCTTAAATGTTTCCTAAATGTTTTTAAAAATGAATTACAAGAGCTTCCATTAACAAAAAAGACAATAGTAACCAATTGGGAATACAAAATAACATAAAAAACAGTGAAAACTCTAATGATACCTTCAGGTGGCTTTATACTAGTAGGAATGCAGTTAATTTAATCATGACCGTGCTGATAGAAAGAGGAAACTAGGACCCAGAAAGTTTAATGAGCTTGCAAAATCTTCCTGATAGTGAAAAATTAAACCTAGATACATATTCCTGATGTCAATTACTGTTTTTTTTTCTATTCATCTACAGACTTCTCTATCAACCTATATTATTCTTTCTCCTAATGTTCAATTAAAAGGCACACAGCACACACCAGGTACACACACACACACACACACACACACATACATGTACATACACAAGCCCCAATGCACCCCCCTCAACATATATATATGCAGTTATGGTGTTGGAGTTTTATACATTTATGTTCTAAACCATCCATTGTTTCCCTTTGTGACTAGTGATGTAGCTAATGCCCAAATTGGTACCTGAATTAGCACCAACACAAACTCCCCAGTGACTACTAAAATGCACTTTTAAAGCAAATTCTTACAGTCTCTATTCCATAATGGAGATTAAACAAAGATAATAGCAAGGCCTCAGTTCACGTGACAAAGACATGAACTGATCAGTTCTCTACTCAAAATGAGACCTCTTCTCACCTCAAAATGTTCAGCCCTATACATCTGAGATCCTTTTTAATTTTACACTAATAATACATCCTGTTTTAGAAAAGATAATGTCAAATTATTATTTTTGAATAATTATTAATTATCAGATTATTTAACCCTATCTTAAAATGTCATCACTACTATAGTCTACATTTGCCTATTCAAAAGGATAATATACTTTGCATACAAGTTAAATATACAGAGTACATCATGAGAAATGCAGGGATGGATGAAGGACAAGCTGGAATCAAGACTGCCAGGAGAAATATCAGCAACTTCAGATAGGCAGATGACACCACCTTAATGGAAGAATGCCAAAAGGAACTAAAAAGCCTGTTGATGAAGGTGAAAGAGAAGAGTGAAAAGCTGGCTTACAATAACATTCAAAAAACTAAGATCACAATACTGGGTCCCATCACTTCATGGCAAATAGGTGGGGAAACAATGGAAACAGTGACAGACGTTGTATTTTCTTGGGCTCCAAAATCAGTGCAGATAGTGACTGAAGCCATGACATGAAAAGACACTTGCTCCTTGAAAGAAAAGCTCTGATGTACCTCAGCTCAGTTCAGTTCAGTTGCTCATTCGTGTCCGACTCTTTGCGACCCCATGAATTGCAGCACGCCAGGTCTCCCTGTCCATCACCATCTCCCAGAGTTCACACAAACTCATGCCCATCGAGTCAGTGATGCCATCCAGCCTCTCATCCTCTGCCGTCCCCTTCTCCTCCTGCCCCCAATCCCTCCCAGCATCAGAGTCTTTTCCAATGAGTCAACTTTTCACATAAGGTGGCCAAAGTACTGGAGTTTCAGCTTTAGCATCAGTCCTTCCAAAGAAATCCCAGGGCTGATCTCCTTTAGCATGGACTAGTTGGATCTCCTTTCAGTCTAAGGACTCTCAAGAGTCTTCTCCAACACCACAGTTCAAAAGCATCAATTCTTCGGCGTTCGGCTTTCTTCACAGTCCAACTTTCACATCCATACATGACCACTGGAAAAACCACAGCCTTGACTAGACAGACCTTTGTTGGCAAAGTAATGTCTCTGCTTTTGAATATGCTATCTAGGTTGGTCATAACTTTCCTTCCAAGGAGTAAGCATCTTTTAATTTCATGGCTGCAATCACCATCTAGACTGTATTAAAAAAAAAAAAAAAAAAAACAGAGACATCACTTTGCCAGCAAAGGTCCATATAGTCAAAACTATGGCTTTCCAGTAGTCATATACGGATGTGAGAGTTGGACCATAAGGAAGGCTGAGTGCTGAAGAACTGATGTTTTCAAACTTGTTACTAGAAAAGACTCCTGAGAGTCCTTTGGAAAGCAAGGATATCAAACCAGTCAATTCTAAAGGAAATCAACCCTGATTATTCACTGCAAGGTCTGATGCTGAAGCTGAAGCTCCAGTACTCTGGCCACCTGTTGCAAAGAGCCAAGTCTTGGAAAAGACTCTGATGCTGGGAAAGATTGAAGGCAAGAGGAGAAAGGGGACAGAGGATGTGATATTTGGATGGCATCACGAACTCAATGGAAATGAGTTTGAGCAAATCTGAGAAATAATGAAGGATAGGGAAGCATGGCCTGACGCAGTGCATGGAGTCACAAAGAGTCAGACACGACTGAGAGACTGAACTGAACCGATACCAAAGGACCTATGCTATTTCATTACGTTTGTTTAGATGTCTATCTTCCATTCCTAAATAGTAATCTTTTATGGAATATGTGACATTTTTTTTTCATATCCAGCATGTGGTATAGGGAGTGGTTAATAAAAGATGTTCTGGAATGAAAAACTAAATGCATTACAATGTAAATATGATGTTAAACTACTTGGTATCAAAAAGTATGGTTATAAAAAACATTCCTGAAAACATCATGTAACTATTTAGCATTCAAATATAGAAAGATACTAGTAAAAATAAAAGCCTCATATGGTTGTAGAAAACAAAAGAAGAGTGTGTATTAAAGATTTGGTAAACTGAACATTATGCAAACCTGAGACAATTTTTATATCTACTTTCTATTAACCTTTTGATAAAGAGTATATTTTCCCTTTAAAAAACAGCTCTAATTAATTCTACTTTTAATTTTAAAAGTTTAATGCTATTTTATATAACATGTATGTATCTTTTTACAACATGGGCCTTTATAATAAGGCCCATGATTAATAATATTAAGTGAAAATTGCTATCCATTGTTATTAAAACAAGACATTAAATTAATATCTGCTGTTCCAAAATGGTGGTCATTTTGCAAATGTAGGTATAGAATTAGGTCATAATTATGTCACTCAATTATACTTGTTTTTGTCTCCACTGACTCTACCCTAGCCTAAGAGTCCTCAACTCTCTAATGACTGAGCAAAAATAATGCGTCACAAATTATTATGTGGTGTTAGTCCTTCAGTCATGTCTGACTCTTTGGGACCCCATGGACTATAGCCTGCCAGGATCCTCTGTCCATGGAATTCTCCAGGTAAGAATACTGGAGTGGGTTCCCTTTTCCGGCTATTCCTTTTTCCAAGGGATTGTCCCAACCTAGGATCAAACTCAGCTCTCCCTCATTGCAGGTGGATTCCTTACCATCTGAGCCACCAGGGAATCCCATATTACTTCATATAAGCCTGTAATTAGTATTGAAAGAAATCAGGTGCATTACACTAAGTTGTCTTAATCTTTTTAATAAAATTCCTGCTGTAATAAAAAACTGGGTACATTCTGTTTCCTTGGATAAATGATTAACTTATCCACTCTGCTTCCTTCATTTATACCCCTCCCCAGGTGTAAGCTTCTCTATACTCTCCAGCAAGATTTTATACTTTAAAGCACCAAAGCTTACTCCCCTGATGGCTGACATTATAGTGAAGGCATTTGAGGAAAGTCTTCCAAGGGAAGATGAAGAATTATTTTGTAACAACATGCTCTCCCTTCTGAAACCTTTGGGAGTATCTAAAATAGCATACGATTGTTTCACATTCCAAATGGATTAATAAGATTTGAAATACTTGATTTGATTATGATAATAATTATACTCAAAATCTATGCTGCTTATCATCTTATCCCAGGAGTCCACAGAAACTACACCACACAACTTCTTCTGAGATATTTAGCTTCATTGGAGCAGATCAAAATAATTCCCATCTCTTAATTTTTAAAACTATGACCTCCATTTTTATTTAAAAAATAATCTTAAATCATTTAATTTAAATTACACACACACACACACACATATGGTAGAATTTCTAGAAATAGATATAACTTCTTTGGGAATTAACTTAGTTTATTAAAAGTAATTGAACTTGCTCATTAAATACTAAGTACAAATATATAAGAGATAACAACAAATCAAAAACTTTTTTTTGAAGATAGGCAGTTCTATTTGAGAAACAGACATCAAATGAAGCTCAAAAGGGGGTGATTAGTGTAATTTATCTGCAGATAAAACTCATTCAGTATTTCAGGCTTCTATGCTTACCCTGAGGCACCAGTCTCATTAGGGAGGGAGAAAATACTGTCCTGTATCTCAAGTTAATTCTTTGACAGTACAAGATCCTCAGAGACAGTAGTTGAAAGTTTTTCATATCACTTTTGTCTCATGGAGTAATATAATAAATGCAATTTTATATTCAAAGTTTAATTTCTATTTGAATGTTTTTGTCGATATCTCCAATTAAATCAAATAAGACTAGACATCACATAAAGTATTGTCTTCATTCCTATACTTTTAAAACTAATATTAATAATAGCATAATAAAAGCAAATTTTTGACTGCTACTACTGATTATGAATGAATTCAGGATAATTATAAATTTACATTCAATTACAACTATTTATTATATTTCAGAATTCAATATTATAAAATTCAAATTAATTATCTGTTGATTCATTAAGCTAAAATGCAAGAAAATTTTGATATTTCACCTCCTTATGTAACACCAGCTACAAAAAATGAGCTAGATATTGACATTCCAGGGTCATAATTACTATTTGGTTACATTTGTAAAAAAGTTGACATGACTCATTTAAAAAGTTTTTTTAAAAACCTTCCTTCTCCACTGGAAACAAAGCCAAGTTGACATTTCTTTTGTTTTCCTTTCTAACCTTATACAAACTTATCTTTACCCCTCTATTTCCCTCCCCCCACACACCCCTAACAAATGCCAAGTAGAGCTATGAATTATGTCTAATGTTTCTGGCTTGTTCAAAACAATTTAGTCATCACAATATGCACTAAATCATAGTAATGAAAATTCCAAAAACAATAAGCTAACATTTAATGAATATTAAGCTCTAGGCACTTTGTGAACTGCTATATATTCATCATTCAATGCTAATACTCCCAACAACTCTGTGAGCTAAATATTATTATCCCTTTTTTACAAATAAGTAGACAAGGCTTAGACAAGTGGAATAACTTGCTTAAGGTCACAAAACTACTAATTGACAGCTTTGGCATTGAAAACTGGGTCTATCTTAACTACTATATTGTATTATCTCTTTGTATTATTGAAAAATAAAGCCCATTGCTAAATTGAAACCTATGAGAACTTAGATCTTGTGTCTACTTCATCATTGTATTTCCCATGCCCTAAGGAGGAGTGTGGTGCTCAATAGGTACTTATAGAATGCATGAGCATATCCATTACACTGAGTCTAAAATATTCTACAATTGAAAAGCCAAGGTTACTATGTCCTATGAATTCAAAAGGAGAAATCGTGGTGTTGTGCTATCAGTCTTTTCTTTTTTCTTCCTAACTCAGCCTCCGTAAATAATTTTATTTCAATGCAGCACTTTCTCTCAAGATTTATCTTGCTTTTGTTGTACTCTGTTTCACCTTTGGGCAGATCTTCACTGTCTCATGCTTCCTAAATAGCCACTCTGAAAATAGCCACTCTGACTTTATTCTCTGGCAGTTTATTTACATTCTCTGTAATCTTTGTCAAGTTAATTATCATTTGACATTCTTTGTAAGAGGAAAACAGAAAATAATATATTAACTTTTTTCACCTATAGGAAACTTCTGTGTTCACTGAAGAATGGACCAGCAAAACCTCTCATCATCCGTTGTTCACAATTAAAGAATCATGCCTTGAGTTCCTTCATAGGAAGAGAGAAATTAGGAGAGGGAACACTCTGGAGAAGACAATATTTTCCAATGTAGTGAGTGTACTGTGGGAGAATGCAAGATAGAATATCTATCCTTTATAATGTCCGGGTATCTTCGCCTGAAAGATTCCCTCCCCCCTTTTCTTTTCTCTTATTTTTTCTTTCTTTCCTTCCTTCCTTGCTTCTAATGGTTTCTTTATTCTGACTCCTTAGAGTAGTAATCACAGGTTTGCCCTTCTCTCTGTTTTGCACATGCATGTTTAACTCCCTTATTTTTGGCCTACTTGCACCAATTTTCAGACTTACAAAAGCAAAAATCCAGCATGCCCCCGTCTCCACACACACACAAAAGCATCATGTACATCTTTCTACCTGGCTGGCTTTAAGAGTAGTAGTTGTGTGCCTCATAAAGACAAAAATCCATATAAAAGAATGACAATAGTTTGTTTTTTTTTTTCCATGTTAGTAATTAAGGTCAAAGTTTACGTAGTTGAAGAAGCCATCAAATTACTAAAATTCATTTAGGATTATTTATTTAAAAAATTTTAGCAAAAATGTTTATTCATCTACTGGCCTGTCTTAGTTCTATATCAATGTTCAACTTATGTTCCAGAACTTAATGATGATTCCTATACCATATACTTTTAATAGGGTCCTCTCTCCTTACCAGTCTATCCACTGTGACCACATTGATGATTCACATTTTTCCAGACCCACCAATAATTATAAGATTGTGGAAAAAAATAAAGCATACCTGAGTTAGGCATATACCCAGCTCCTCCCTAATATCCATTCCTATCAGTGGCACTACAAGATGCTTTGTGGAAGGAAATAGTTATTGTCTTTTTTTAAATTCAAATATAATTGCTTCATAATGTTGTATTTGTCCTGTATAATACTGCAAATCAGCCATATGTATACATATAACCTCTCCCTCCTGAGCCTCTCTCCCACCTTCCCATTCCAGCCCTCTAGGTCATTACAGAGCACCCAGATGAGCTTCCTGTTCTATACTTCCTGCTAGCTAGCTATCTGATACATGGTACTGTATATATGTCAATGCTGCTCGACTCATTGGCCCCCTCCCCTCTGCCTTCCCATGTCCACAAGTCCATTCTTTACATCTGTGCCCTCTATTCCGCTTTGCAAATAGGTACTGATGTATTGTCTTTTAAAATAGCTTCTTCACTGAGGTATATACACAAAATATTCTTCAGTTCAGTTCAGTACAGTTCAGTCGCTCAGTCGTGTCTGACTCTTTGCGACCCCATGAATCGCAGCACGCCAGGCCTCCCTGTCCATCACCAACTCCCGGAGTTCACACAAACTCATGTCCATCGAGTTGGTGATGCCATCCAGCCATCTCATCCTCTGCTGTCCCCTTCTCCTCCTGCCCACAATCCCTCCCAGCATCAGAGTCTTTTCCAATGAGTCAACTCTTTGCATGAGGTGGCCAAAGTACTGGAGTTTCAGCTTTAGCATCATTCCTTCCAAAGAACACCCAGGACTGATCTCCTTCAGAATGGACTGGTTGGATCTCCTTGCAGTCCAAGGGACTCTCAAGAGTCTTCTCCAACACCACAGTTCAAAAGCATCAATTCTTTGGTGCTCAGCTTTCTTCACAGTCCAACTCTCACATCCATACATGACTACTGGAAAAACCATAGCCTTGACTAGACAGACCTTTGTTGGCAAAGTAATGTCTCTGCCTTAAATAATATCTAGTGTAATTATCCATGAATAATATTTTGTGCTTTTTCCACTGATTCTTTATAGAATTTTATTAGATTTATCCATAGGTTTCTTATCTTTAACATTTATCTTGTATAATGGCTCTTTTCTGTTCTCTGTAAGTTTATAAAAACACCATTTTCTTACTGTGCTGTTGTAATTAGCAAAGTTGCTATGCACTCAGTAATTCTAACAGCTGTTTTTAATCTACCAATTCCCTTGGATTCTCCACATAGATACTCAAATCATCTGAAATGAGATTAGTTCTTTCCCACTCGTAACCTCTTATTTGCTTGGATAAGCCCAATTTGTGTGTTTGCTTTTAGATCCCTTTGCTGCTTCTTTTTCTCTTTTGCTCTGTACACAGGAATCTGCAAACATTTCACAGGCTTCTTTGCCAACTAGTTAATACCTTGCTTGAGCCAAAGTTAGACACTGAGATGAGATTAGATTAAATGGCAAAGAGAACCTAGAATATTTATATGTTTCTTCTCTCTGGTTTGTAGTGTATTTCCAGCAGTGACGGCTTTCCTCTATAATCCCAGCTTTTACCAGACAGCCCATCACTCTGTGCTGATAATTCCCTCAGATCCTACCTTGGGTCTAAGACTCAATAGATGGCCCCAGATCTTTGTCTTGAATAACACCATCTCTTCCCTTTGTCCCTCAAGTATTAGCCATTGGAGTGGTAGCCTTCACCCTGTGGTTGCTATTTCTGGCGGCTTCATCGTGTTTTCTTGTTTTTTGTTTGTTTCCTTGCTGGCTTATTTTGTTTTATTTCATTTTTCTCTACAAGCTTGTGACCATTTCACCTTTTAAAATGTTCTTCATAGAGCTAAGGGTTTTAGAGACAGTTTGTTTTCATACTGACCCTTGACTGAATGAGGGCACCTTGTTTACTTGTTGTCTTAACTTGGATTCCTAAAAAGCAGAGCATAAGATGACTTCCACAGCTGTGTTATTTGAAAAGTGACCCTAGGAAACTGGAATAAGAGACTGGGGAGAGTAAAAAGAGAAGGAAAAGAATCAAAATAAAGGTTAAATTTTGAGGTCACTGCTGTGGGCAATGAGACTCAATTTTGCAAGGAACTCCCGGAGCTTACAGAATGTCTCCAATCATTGTCTGACCCTCATCTTCCTTTGGTCAAAGACTGCCCCAGGGATGTTAATTCTGTCATCAATCTGCACCAGTGCAAGGACTGTGCACATTCTCACTAACATCTGTAATTTTAGAGGAAGCCTGAGGAGAAGATTAAGACATCAGGCATGTGTTTGAGGCAAAATACTATGAGAGCACTGAGTCAAATCCAAACAGAACTGTCAACCCCACTTCCGGCGGAAATTAGGGTTGTGGTCACAGGAATGTCCGAGACAGAACCGGAGGTATCTGGGGTATTTATAACAAGGTTTTTGGTAAACATACGGCAAAAATAAAATTCCCTTCTATTCTTAGTTTACCAGCATGTGATTTTCTTTTTTAAAAAAATGATTGTTGATTTTTTAAAAAAAATTTGTGCCAATTAAGATTATTCAGTTCAGTTCAGTCGCTCAGTCATGTCAGACTCTTTGCGACCCCATGAATCGCAGCACGCCAGGCCTCCCTGTCCATCACCAACTCCTGGAGTCCACCCAAACCCATGTCCATTGTGTCGGTGATGCCATCCAACCATCTTATCCTCTGTCGTCCCCTTCTCTTCCTTCTCTCAACGCCTACCCTCTTACTTGGGTTTCTGTTACCTTGAACGTGGAGTAGCTTCTCCAGGCTGGCTCCTGTTCCAGTGCAGCTGCTCGCGCTTGTACGGCATCCAGCCACCACAATTATTATTTGTTTCTTTTCTTTACTGGTGTGATGCATTACAATTATAGGTTTTCTTGTCATATTATGCTTTCATTACTACGGTGAAGTCAATAGGTTTGTGATACACACACAGACAAAATTAGATAAGGACTGACGAAATTAAAAAAATTTTTTTATTCACAAGGGGTTTCCCTGTGGCTCAGACGGTAAAGCGTCTGCCTGCAATGCTGGAGACCCAGGTTCGATCCCTGGGTTGGGAAGGTCTCCTGGAGAAGGAAATGGTACCCCACTCCAGTACTCTTGCCTGGAAAATCCCATGGATGGAGGAGCCTGGTAGGCCACAGTCCATGGGGTCACGAAGAGTCGGACACGACTGAGAGACTTCACTAGGCAGAATCATGTCCACCCTTACCTCAAGATACCCACATCCTAATCCTCAGAATATATGATTATGTTGTTTCAAAAGGAAGAGACTTTGTAGGTGTGACGAGATTCAGAATCTGGAAATGGGGAGGGTATCCTGGATTATCCAAGTGGGCTCAATCTAATTAAATGGATCCGTAAAGGTCCCAGCTCTGGTCAAAGGGAAAAGCAACTATGCGAAGATGGTCAGAATGGAGTAGGGAACTGGGAGCCAAAGTGTATGGGTGACCCGGAGAAGCAGAGAAAGGCAAGGAAACAGCTAGTGTTTGACAGTCTCCAGATAGAAAGGCAGTGCTGGAACACTTTGATTTTAGTCCAGTGAGACCCATGTTGGGTTTGAGACCCTCAAAACTCTTAGAAATTACATTATATGAAACTGCTAAATTGGTGGTGATTTCATAGAGGGACATATAATACTAACACTGAGATTGATATGAAAGATTCCTATTTGATATACCCTCTCCTTGTTTTAGTAGTTTGATATTTTGATAAAATTTCTTCTGCCCTTAAATACTGTGTTGGAGAGTTTCCTTTTTTAAAAATATCAGTCTTAGATTTTGTTTTACATGGTGGTTATTTTTTCCTTAACTGCTTTGTAAAACCACCTGTAATATACCAGCTGGAGCATGAGTCACTGTTGCAGGTAGGTTTATTTACTAGCTCAATTTCTTCTATGATTATTTATTAAGAAATTAATATTTTCTTATGATTTATTTTTCCTGAGATAAAAGGCCATCTTTAAAAATATGATTTTTCATAATTATTGTTCTCATTTTTCTCTTGATTATTCTTACTAGAAGCAGTTTGATTTTATTACATTTTTTGTTAAGAACCAGCTCTTTATTTTTATTATCTGGTCCAATAATCCCTGGTTTTTAGCGCTTTGAGAATCTTTTTCTTTCTACTTTCTTTGATTTATTCTGTTAAGATGTATCTAGTTTTTTGAGATGAATGCTGAATTTGTTTATTTTCAAAAATTTTAAAGCTAAATCATGTTAATGCTGTAAACTTATTTGTAATTACTACGTTCACTCTATTCCATAATTTTGATATGTGGTCAGCTTATTTTCATTCAGTTGTAACGACTGTATTACCTTCACTATAATTTCTTTTGTATTTATTGGGATATAATTAATATATGATTATATTAGTACCAGACATAAACAGAATGATTGTATATACAAACAGAATTTGTATATACTATAAAACAATAACCACAGAATATAGTTATCATCTGCTCATTATATATTTACAATATCTTTCTTGTATTGAGGTCTTTCAAGATCTACTCCCTCAGCAACTTTCAAATAGGCAATACAGTGTTATTAACAATAGTCATCAGGCTGTACATTACATCCTTATGACTTATTTAAGTCTGTATGTTTTGTCCCTCTTTATCCACTTCAACTACCTCCTACTTCTGACCTCTCCTATCAATGTACTCTCTGCATATATAAATATAAACTAATTTTTGTTTGTTTATCATATTTCACATGTAAATGAAATCAAACAACATTTGTTTTTCTCTGTTTGACTTATTTTACTTAACATAATTCCTTCAAGATCCATCCACGTTGTTACCAAACGGCAAGACTGCATTCCTTTTTATGGCTCAATAGTATTCCATTGTATATATATCACATTGTCTTTATCCATTCATTCATAGATGGTCATTTAGATTGTTTCCACATCTTGGTTATTATAAATAATGTTTCAATGAATGAGTGGTGTATGTATCTTTTCAAGTTAATGTTCTCATTTTCTTCAAGTAAATACCCAGAAGTGGAATTACTAGATTATATGCTAGTTCTATTTTTAATTATGAGAAATCTCCATAATGTTTTTAATAGTAGCTGCACCATGCTTTCTTTTTAACTCATGTGTTGTAAGGGATAGATACATAGATAAGTATGAGAAGAAATCCTGTCTTCTCATAAATGTCTCATACACACGTCTACCTGTGTCCTGGATAAAAATCTGCATCATAGGAAAACAAAATCTACACCATTAGCTACCCACCTTGCTTTCTCTGTATGTTTAACTTCTCCCTCTCTAACTCACTACTTCCCCAGTGTGATAAGAAAATGTACTGATACCACAGGTCCTCTACTTTTCTTTAGTGACTTCCATATCTCCTACCATCTTCTCTACTTCCTAATATCTCCTCTCCTTTTATAGACAAGCTCCTTACTATTTACAGGATATCACCTCTCCATCTTCCAGAATCTAAGATCATATTAAAACAAACAAACACTGAAATCATTGTGCTCAATCACCTATATACTTCTCTACATTCAAATCCGATGCACTGTTAGGTTCTCATCAAGAGAGTGCTCTGAAATATTGACATCTTGATATTCTCAATTTCCCTGGGTTTTGAAATATTATTTTCTTAGTTTCCTACTTCTCTCCTTTTCTTCAGTAGCACCACCATCATTATCACCCCTCAATCAAATGTTTTTCCCCAATGTTTTGTCTTAGAGTTATCTCATGTTATATACATAATTGGTTGATGTAGCTTTATTATAATTTTTGTATCTATATTCTATCTGTATATTCTATATTCTAACTATGGAATATAGATATATTAAATATTCTGATCACTTCTAAATCCACACTTCAGTCCTATTTCTTGCTTCCAAGTTTCTGCAGAAATACATTGCTTATTTGACCATGAATTAAACACTCACATTTGCTGGACTATTTTATATTTGTGATGAGGATAAATTTGAAGGAAAAACAAGAAAATGAAGCTTGGTGTCAGATTTTGGCAGATTGTGCCAATCAGCCAATTCAAATTCTGCTTAATAGGTAATGAAAATGATCAAATGTTTTCTGAAAATGATAACTGATGTGAAGGATAATATGCTTTAGAGAAAATCCTGTATTGCTATATGGTAAACAAATCAGAGAAAGAAAAAGCAGAAGAGAGATGGGGAAATGTAATGATATGAAATTAGCATAAGGAATCAATGGCCTAAAGTGGGATGGCAAGAGTAGAATGTGAAAAGAGAGAAGGAAAACTTCTAAAGAGTTTATAAAACATATTATATGATCACATCATGATTATTGGAGTGTGAGAAAATGAAAGAAGGATCAAGTAAAATGTTTAATATTCACTCTGGCTTAGTAGGAAAATAACATGCCAATAGAAAAAAATAGTTCATTTTGTCTCATATTTAAGGTATAAATGAGACATTTCTGTGAAAAGTAGTTCTGATATTCAAGTAAGATGTCACGTAAAAGACAAAAATTAGGAAGTTACTAAAGCAAATGGTGGATGTTCTGTAAATGGAAAAGGTCCTCTAGAGAGATTTTATTAGAGCAAGTGCATTGAAAGTAGATTCCTGGAGCGTGACTGCATTTGTATATAAAAAAGTAGCGATCTATGTGAAAATATGGTAACAATTACAGTAAAAGAGAACACAGCATTAGGTAAGCTAAGGGAAGAGCACCCCAGGAAGGAGATTTTGATCAACAGGGATAAAGTGTGTAGAAAAATCAATGTATGGAAGGTTTGGAAAAGGGCTTTGGATATGGAACTTATTAGGGCAAGACTCAGTACTACAGGGTATGTACTTGTTTTTTTGCCTTTATTTGAAACTCATCTATTGAAGTTCCATGAAGAGTAGGGCAGCAGTTCTTCCTGACTGAAAGTCAGCACTGTGGTATGCAAAGTGCACTCAAGAAGTACTCTGCCTTCTGTTTGAAAGACACAGTAGGCTCTGGAAATAAAGCAAGTTTACAAACCTCAAAGGTATCCTAATTGGAGAGAAACAGCTATTCTTAAATCAGGTAGAAATAGCCATGTAACTAAATTAGTGTGCTAAAGTGTACACTTCATTGTTAAAAGGCACTGTAGGTACTATGGGGAAAAAAAAAAACCTATTTTCAGTAATAAAAAGTCTTCATTGAGACAATGATATTAGACTTGAGTCTCAAAAATAAGCAGAATGGAACCTATCAACTACTTAAGTATGAGGAGAGATAAGACTGAAAATGTAAGTAGAAGTCAGATCGTTAAAAGCACTGTACTCTGCCATGTGAACCACAGTAACATCTTAAGAAGAGGAGCTGTTTTCCAGAGAATATTTTAAAATATTAACAATTTTCCCCATATGGTTTTCTCCCAATAGTCTTGGCCCCATTCAAGCAGAAAGCTATTCTGTAAAAATGTCAAAATCAAGGAAGATAATCCCTCATCCTGGGTAGAGAACCAGGGAAGCAGCAATATTTCAGAAACAGAAGATGTTGTTTGGAGTGTTTATAAGATAGGGCCTCAGATGCCCTACTGAGATTCTCCTGCATGACAGAAGAGTAGTGGGATGATTGCTGAGCATGCAAGAATAGGCAAAACATGTAAAGTTCTACTAGACCGAAAAGGACCTTGTAGACAGGGTTTTTGAAGTGAAATCGCTCAGTCGTGTCCGACTCTTTGCAACCTGCACAGTAGCCTGCACCAGGCTCCTCTGTCCACAGGATTTTCTAGGCAAGAGTACTGGAGCGGGTTGCCATTCATCTCCAAAGTCCCCTGGCTAGACAGATAACATAGAAAATAAGATGCTCCCTGTTAGGTAGAAAGTTACACATGGTCAGTGAGGGATGGCATAGCTGAAAAAGATTTGAACTAATCTCTAAACCTCACCCCAGACCCTGCCCAATGTGGCCCAGGAGAGCTCACAGATATGACAGAAAATAACCACAGAGACTGTTTCTAACTCAAGTGCAGGCGTCCTAAGCCCACATTGGATACTGACCAAGCACAGGGGCTCCTTCAACTCCAGCCCATGCACTCTTCATGCACAGCTATGCTCTCACGTGACCTTAGGCAGCCAGGAACCCACTAAGGGTTCATAAATATTCTATACACACATACATTTGACTATAACAGATTGAATTATGGGGAAAATGTGCAATACAGCCTGGTGTTATGTAACTTGCAACTGTCAATCAAAACTGTCAATCCATACCCACCTAGATGTATACGTAAAAACCCTGCCTTGAAAAACCCAGTACCTCACTATTTCAGGGCCAGTGCCTCTTTTGGCTTGGCCCTCCTCTCCCTTGAGCTGTTCTTTACTTAATAAACTTGTTTTGCCACGGGTAAGACCTCAGGTTCTTCTTTGTGTCCTTACCAAGAATGGAGATCCAGTGGAGGGTCCTCTTCAACTCTCCGTTTCTCTGGTAACACCCCCCCGCACCGCCCCCCCCCCCCCACCTTTAGCAGACTTGACTATATGTTAGTAATATCAGCTTCTACAACTCAGCTTGTTCTTTTCACTCAGATTACAACAACTTCAGTTCTTTTAAATAGTAAAAATCCAACACCCCACAAACCTACCCTCTAATTCTACATTTTCTTGAAAGAATGCCTTTCTTTTCTCAGTACTCATTGAATCTGCTTATGTATTATATAGACGTCACTTAGTATTAGAAGCAAAAGTGAAGTCTCTTCATAGATACAAAGAACAAACTGATGGTTGCCACAGGGACGGGTGAGAGAATGAGTGAAACAGGTGAGGGAGATTAAAAAGTTCAAACTTCCAATTACAAAACAAATATCACAGGGATGCAATGTGTCTTATAGGGGATATATTCAATAATATTATAATTTAATTGACAGAGACAGTGACTAGACTAATTTTGGTGTTCCTTTTATAATGTATACAAATATTGAATCACTCTATTGTACGCCTGAAAATAACACAATATTGTAAGTCAATTATACTTCAGAAAAAAAAAAAGGAAAATTATTTCCCCTGGGGTTACAGAATGTGAGGTAGCAGCTGCCTGCAGCCATTTTTATTTTTCATATGAAGAAAAAGAATGAAATGAACTTAGAGAGTAGAGCCAAGTGCCAGATAAAGTAAAAAACTAGACATTTATCTGGACACCTGGATCCAGTCACACCTTAAGTTAGCAGTCCTGGAAACATTTTCTTTTTCATATTTACTAACAAACATTATTTTTTGCTTAAAAAGAGAGGGAAAGAAGCCTCTCATGAAGAGAAACTGTTTTAGCAGAGCTTAACTAGATGACTAAGTATTGGGTTGACAAAAAAGTTTCTCTGGGCTTTTCTGTAACATCATACTGACAGGAAGAATGGATATTAAAATATCCCCAAGGAGATTATATAGCATATATCCTTTATACTATTTCTCAGTATAATGACCAAGTATTTATGTGAGAAATTATATATTGCAAAAATTCCCTGATTAAAAGCCAAATTGGACATCTCAGAGTTACTACTGAAGAGGCACTGTAAAACTGGATCTAATGTTGAAATAAAAATGGCTCTGATGCACTAGGAAAATTGTGATCATTCTTTTCCTTTTTATGTCTCCCTTCACATCTGAAGATATAATGTAAGTTGATAATACATTATAAAATGACCTTCACAAATCTGTACTAATGACTACCTAGAACAGATCACAGCATTACAGGTTTCCAAATGAATAATGATCAGTTTTAATGAAAAGGTGTAGGAAAACTTATTCGACCCTGCCACTTTTGTATGTCCTTCTAAAGAATCACAGTAATATCTCAGTCCATTCATTCCCTGTAACTTAATAACTTCTGATTTAGCACAACTATAGCAGCAGCAGGGGGGGGGAAAAAAAAAAAAAAACTCCAGAAAAATGTAATCCTGATTAATAAAATTAAGCTAAATGATAAGGCAAAGCAGTAAAATCTCAATGACAGTATTTAATGTAGAACCTGATTTATCTGCCACATCAACCACAGATGGAAAGTAAGAACAGACTTGTGTATTTTAACTAAAAGAAACATGTTAAAGAAAAAGAATCATCTTCATCAAAATAATTAAAATACCGTTATTTTCTCTGGAATACATTTTAAAATGAAATTTAAGCATAGAGAAGATTGGACATCTAGACAAAATTTAATCTCTTTGAAAAAGATATATTTCTAGAACTAAATAATCGGTAGACATTTGACTGTTTCAACTTACTAAAGCATCTATTTGAGCAAATTCACTATAGTTGGAGATTGTGGAATCATTAAGGTTTTTCCATAGTCAAAGATACTAATGAACTTTAGAATTGTAGTAACAATGTCATCAAAATAAAATTTAGGAAAACAAGATCAGCATATTTCACATTAATACTTTCCATATAGTGTCCTAAGAGTTAACAAATTATATCAGACAAATCCTATATGCATGATTTGCCTCCATTAAAGTGCTAAAGTAGACTGAAGCTATACTTCCTCTCTGGAAGGAGTTAATACTTTTTCATTTTTGCTACAATAAAGACCGATTCATATTTTAGCTTTCTATGTCATATTGCCAATACCCAATTTTTATTGTTTCTTCTACTATAAAGCATGTCCTCTTCTTGTCAAGCTCAAAAGGGCATCATGATGAACCTTGCATTGCATCGGCTCATGATCATTTTCCTGTCAACATCTATCACAAAGCCACAGAGTGTCTTTCCTACTGTTACTGCAATGCTGTTATTATATAATCAGCAGTTACTATGCTTAAACATCACTGTTCAAAATTGTATTTATCAGGAAAGTTTTAAAGAGTCTTGCCTGTTCTGGTTAATGATGTGCAATAAAACATGTGTGTGTGTGTGTGTGTGTGTGTGTGTGTGTGTGTGTGTGTGTGTGTATGCATATATATCTCAAATAACTATTCTCCAAAAAATCCCACGTTTAAAAGCAAATTTGCTGAATTATCCAGGAATATCAGCAAACATAAAAGATAAAATTAATGTGGATTGACTTCAAAACTGAATCTAAATTTTGTTTTTTATGGTTATAAAACCAGTGAGAGTTTATGCCTTCAAAGGAAGCTGAAGTTCTGAATAATTTAATGGAAAAATTGGTGGAGAAAAATCAACAATTTTGAATTACAAAGAGACCAGATGAACAAACCAGATGAACTATTAAGAGATTATGCTCTAAAGAAACTGAAAGACTAGCCTATGAAACATTGCCAGCTTGCCAAGTGAATATGCTGTGGCAGAGATATGGAAAATCAGGGTCATTCTCTCTTCATCCTTCATTTTTTAGGGTGACCTGAAAAGGCTCAGTCTTGAAATTGGACTGCCCTGGGTTCAGCTTTGTGCTCTGCTGATCGCTTACGAGTGATGTGACATTGTGACTATAATTTGTATTGGTTTGTCCTTTAGTTTCATTACTCTTCAAATCAGGCAAGCTTGGTGGGTGGATTAGAGCAGCTTTTACAAAATATATAACTCACTTCTGGTGATTTTTAATCTGTTGACATGAATATAGTTTAAATAATGATACTAATGAGGTTAGTTTAGCAAATCCAGTCTCTTGTCAAAGAGCCCTCTCAGATGTTACAGGTACATAAAAACATAAAGAACCATTTAGAGACACTATCTAAGGTTATCTTGGGTGGAGAGTTTCCTAAATGGTCTATTTCCTAAGCAAAAACTATGCCTTCAAGATTAGATAAAAATGTTTCTTATGTGCAAGAAGAGAGAAATTTTTCTTTTTACATTTATGTAGAGGTTGTATTTCCCACATAAACATGAGAGCAATTTCAGCCTCATTAAACAAAGGAAAAAAAAAAATCAAAGACAACTAAAAAAAAACAAAAAAACTTCCAACTATAGAAAACAGGAATTGGTTTGTTTTAAGCAACTAAAACCCAACTGAAGTAACTTTGGAACTGTCTATTTCAAGAGCCTAGGGACAGCTACACTAAAGAGAGAGACAGGATACTATCAAGCCTCCCTTTCTCTTTTTGATTCTGGTCCATATGTCTCCTGGTTTATCAATCTCATGCTATAAATTTTATTTTCTCCATAGAACTAGAACCATGTTCACAAGCATCCCTGGGATCAAACATTTCTTGAAACATCATACAGGAGAAAAACCCATCTTCCAGTATTAAGATGGGTTTCTAACTGCTCTAAGTTAGATTAATTTACCAGCCCTGGGAGAATTATCAAAACTACATCTTCGAAACACCAGAAATGTCCCAGAGTTGGGTTGTTTGATAACAATGGTCAGTAATTATGAATCTGTTTTTCACTCTCCCTCTGATAGAAGAAAATTTTAATCTGAAAAAAATTCAGTTCCCTGGGGTTTAAAGACCTAGTACCAATAAGGAAGAGAAAATATATGCTATAATAAGAACATAAAATATTCTATATTATATATACATCAGCAAATATTAATATAAATATATAATATTATATATATATATATTAGAGTGAAAATCCCTCTTTTGCTAATGTTCAGCAATCAGTTCAGTCACTCAGTCACATCCAACTCTGCGACACCATGGACTGCAGCACGCCAGGCCTCCCTGTCCACCACAAACTCAGGGAGTTTACTCAAAGTCATGTCCATCAAGTTGGTGATGACAACCAACCATCGCATCCTCTGTCATCCCCTTCTCCTCCTGCTTTTAATCTTACCCAGTTGGGCTGCTGTCTATGGGTCGCACAGAGTCGGACACGACTGAAGCGACTTAGCAGCAACAGCAACAGGGTCGTTTCAAATGAGTCAGTTCTTCACATCAGATGGCCAAAGTATTAATGTCAGCTTCATCATCAGTCCTTTCATTGAACATTCAGGACTGATTTCCTTTGGGATGAACTGGTTGGATCTCCTTGCAGTCCAAGGGACTCTCAAGAGGCTTCTCCAACACCACAGTTCAAAAGCATCAATTCTTTGGCACTCAGCTTTCTTTACAGTGCAACTCTCACATCCATACATGACTACTGGAAAAACCATAGCTTTGACTAGATGGACCTTTGTTGGCAAAGTAATGTTTCTGCTTTTAATATGCTATCTAGGTGGGTCATAGCTTTTCTTCCAAGAAGCAAGCATCTTTTAATTTCATGGCTGCAGTCACCATCTGCAGTGATTTTGGACCCCAAAAAAGTAAAGTCTGTCACTGGTTCCATTTGCCGTGAAGTGATGGGCCCAGATGCCATGATCTTAGTTTTCTGAATGTTGAGTTTTAAGCCAACTTTTTCACTCTCCCCTTTCATTTTCTTCTCTTTAGTTCCTCTTCACTTTCTGCCATAAGGGTGGTGTCATCTGCATATCTGAGGTTATTGATTTTTCTCCTGGCAATCTTGATTCCAGCTTGTGATTCATCCAGCCCAGGGTTTCTCATGATATACTCTGTACATAAATTAAATAAGTACGGTGACAATATACAGCCTTGACATACTCCTTTTCCTATTTGAAACCAGTTTGTTTTTCCATGTCCAGTTCTAACTGTTGCTTCCTGACCTGCATACCGATTTCTCAAGAGTCAGGTCAGGTGGCCTTGTATTCCTATCTCTTTCAGAATTTTCTACAGTTTGTTGTGACCCACACATCAAAGTCTTTGGCATATTCAATAAAGCAGAAATAGATGTTTTTCTGGAACTGTCTTCTTTTTTTGATGATTCAACAGATGGTGGAAATTTGATCTCTGATCCCTTGCCTTTTCTAAATCCAGCTTGAACATCTGGAAGTTCACAGTTCATGTATTGCTAAAGCTTGGCTTGGAGAATTTTGAGTGTTAATTTACTAGCATGTGAGATGCCAAAGCAATTTTTTGGCATTGTTTTCCTTTGGGATTGGAATGAAAACTGACCTTTTCCAGTCCTGTGGCCACTGCTGACTTTTCCAAATTTGCTGGCATATTGAGGGCAGCACTTTCACAGCATCATCTTTTAGGATTTGAAATAGCTCAACTGGAATTCCATCATCTCCACTAGCTTTGTTCGTAGTGATGCTTCCTAAGGCCCACTTGACTTCACATTCCAGGATGTCTGGCTCTAGGTGAGTGATCACACCATTATGATTATCTGGTTTGTGAGGATCTTTTTTGTATAGTTCTTTGGTGTATTCTTGCCAACTTTTCTTAATATCTTCTGCTACAGCCATGGATATATTCAAGTCCTTCAAACCATATCAGTGAAAAAAATAATATAATTTATAAAAATGATGATCATGAAAAGAAAGACAGGGGGAGCAAGAAATAATGATAGGTTAAGGCAGAAAAGAAACAAGATTGATACATTGACTTTTGGATTCAAGGTAGACTTTTTCCTAACAATGACATATATCTCTATGCATTTATATACATACATAGTTTATAAACTGTTGAAATTACTCTTTCAATACAACTGTATATGTAGCCCTTAAATCAAATTGAAATTCATTTGCTCCTAAAGGACAAACTTAATAACCTTTCCATAAATTGCCTTAAGGAATGATTCCTTGTACATGTTTATTCTCATATGGTCAATGATGTATTACCTAGTCAGGGGCTATACTACCTAAACATTATTATTAATTATGGTATGTCAGCTATACATAGAAAGCATTACAAACAGTGACTTAGAAAAAAATGAGCTTATGTGTCTTGCACAATAGGAAAGCCATGGGTTGATAGTCTACATTAGTGTGGAAGTCCCAGGCATCTATGCGACTTCCATTGTCCTGTTCGGTCACTTCTGCCTGTGGCTTTCATTCTGGTGTTTAGAAGTGGACAGTTATGGTCCCAGGTATCCAGTTATCATATTGAAAGTGAAAAGGGAAACCAAAATAAAGACCAAATAAAGACAGAGCAAACAAGCTGAAATTCTTTTTATAAAGGATCCCCACATTTCTGCAAGTCTAACCCTGAATCTTCTTCAAGTCTATGAGCCAAAACTGTCATAATAACCTTCTGTGGTCCCAAATTAATGTGAAAGGATAAATATTTTTAATTGGTATATATCTCTCAGGGAAAATACAGAGTTCTTATTAGTCAAGAAAGAGAGTGTCATTTGGGTAAGCAATTACTTGTATTGAGAGTGCTATCATGACATGAATGTATCACTTCTAATTTACATCCCACATGAGCATTAAACACATCTGGTGTTACAAGTAAAAACAATGATCAAAACCAATGGTAGCTACAACTAGATAATACCTAAACAATTTTTTAGTAAAAATAAATTGTCCGTTGCCATGGGTAAGTTAATATCAGGGATCTGAAGAAGTTTTTAACTGCTATACATTCCACCAAGCTTTCCTTTAATTGGAGGGTAATTACTTTACAATATCGTGGTTTTTGCTATACATTGACATGAATCAGCCATGGGTGTACATATATCCCCCATCCTGAACCCCCCCACCCTCCCTCTTCCCTCCCCATCCCATCCCTCAGGGTTGTCCCAGTGCACCAGCCCTGAGCACCCTGCCTCATGCATAGAACCTGGACTGGTGATCTATTTCACATATGGTAATATACATGTTTCAATGCCATTCTCTCAAATCATCCAACCCTTGCCTTCTCCCACAGAGTCCAAAAGTCTGTCCTTTACATCTGTGTCTCTTTCACTGTCTCACATACAGGGTCATCGTTACCATGTTTCTAAATTCCATATATATGTGTTAGTATACTGTATTGGTGTTTTACTTTTTGACTTACTTCACTCTGTATAATAGGCTCCAGTTTCATCCACCTCATTAGAACGGATTCAATGCTTTTTAATAGCTGAATAATATTCCGTTGTGTACATGTACCAAAGCTTTCTTACCCATTCGTCTGCTGATGGACATTTAGGTTGCTTCCATGTCCTGGCTATTGTAAACAGTGCTGTGATTAACACTGGGGTACACATGTCTCTTTCAATTCTGGTTTCCTCAGTGTGTATGCCCAGTGGTGGGATTGCAGGGTCATATGGAAGTTCTATTTCCAGTTTTTTAAGGAATTTCCACACTGTTCTCCATAGTGGCTGTACTAGTTTACATCACCACCAACAGTGTAAGAGGGTTCCCTTTTCTCCACACCCTCTCCAGCATTTATTGTTTGTACACTTTTTGACAGCAGCCATTCTAACTGGAGTGAGATAGTACCTCATTGTGGTTTTGATTTGCATTTCTCTGATAATGAGTGATGTTGACCATCTTTTCATGTGTTTGTTAGCCATCTGTATGTCTTCTTTGGAGAAATGTCTGTTTAGTTCTTTGGACCACTTTTTAATTGGGTCATTTATTTTCCTGGTATTGAGCTTCATGAGCTGCTTGTGTATTTCGGTTAATTCTTTGTCAGTTGCTTAATTTGCTATTATTTTCTCCCATTCTGAAGGCTGTCTTTTCACCTTGCTTATAGTTTCCTTCATTGTGCAAAAGCGTTTAATTTTAATTAGGTCCCATTTGTTTATTTTTGCTTTTATTTCCATTACTCTAAGAGGTAGGTCATAGAGGATCCTGCTGTGATTTATATACATTCCACCAAGCTTTTTAAAATTCCATAGGAGTAATTTATGATGGAGGTATGTTTATTTTATAGATTAGAAAGCTTATTTTCATAGAGTCTGAGTAATTTCCCCAAGTCCCACAGCTGAAAAGCAATAGGGTCAAGAATTTAACCCAGATATTTTAAAGTTCACATTTCTCTTTTGTTTACAATGCTTTCCTTTCCATTGATACCTTTAGGCTGAACTGTTTTTGCCACTTGTTTCTCCCTCCGGTGTACACTGATGTTCATTTCAACCAAACTCAAAACTTAAAAAAAAGAAGTAAAGTTTAGTATATATCTCAGTGTGTAATTGGTTTTAAGCTTGAACCTTTTGGCAAACAAAATCTGGAAAATCTTCAGTATAATGATTGTTGCTAAAAGTAAGTACAAAAGAATAAATAATGGAATAGCTTGTTAGTTAATTAACTAACGGGATACTTTTCTAGTGTGACAACTGATAAAGAAAACATTTTACTCATCCTAACACAGATATGCCTTCAGAAGCAGTGGATTATTTTAAAAAAGGGAAGTGATTACAATAGTGATTGATTGAGTTTTAAATACATGTAAAGGTCTTTGATTAATTCTGACAAGAAAAGTGTTTCCAGATGAGAATGGAATCTTGGAAGAAATCTTTGAAGCAAAACCCCAAAGTGCTTTAAGTTAATTAAAATTCAAATTTTACATGTGCCTATAACTGTGGAAGTTCTGTGGAAATTCACAACTGTTAACATAATCTTTCCATCAAAGAAATAACAAACCAGAATTTTTCATGACATCGTGAAATAATTAGAAAATGTTATATTTTAAAAGGAAAATGAGAAAACAATCACTCTGTTTAACACTTAGTCTAACCCCTGTCCTTTGCTGGTAATGCATGAGCAAATTATCTATGAATAACATTTGTTGCATATTACTGTCATTAACATATAAATGCAAATTGTGCTTGATCTTCCCTACTGATGGTGTTGGAGAAGAAACAATTTGCCACATCAATGGGAATATATTAAGAACTAAAAGTTTTGTATGAATTTTATCTGCTCTGATAAAGATACCCAATTCAACATAGCACCTGCAGTGGGGACTATTGCCTGGTTATGTTTATCGTAGTCTATCTCCCCTTTTCAATATCCATAAAGTTTCTCTTAGCCAAAATATGTGATTAAACAGGAATATGACAGGGTCTACCTCCCCTACACCTTTAAGTGTTTTATGGTGACTGCTGCTGCTGCTAAGTCGCTTCAGTCGTGTCCGATTCTGTGTGACCCCATAGATGGCAGCCCACCAGGCTCCCCCATCCCTGGGATTCTCTAGGCAAGAATACTGGAGTGGGTTGCCATTTCCTTCTCCAATGCATGAAAGTGAAAAGTCAAAGTGAAGTCGTTTATGATGACACTAATCTCCAAATTCTTTCTTCTTGCTATGCCGTTTCTAATTACTATATTGGTTGAAGTGGAAAAGGTCAGGTTCAGGATTTTCTTCTTGACCCTGTGTAGATTAATCTTACTTTCTTCTTCCTTCCCATTGGTTTCAGGAAAACTTGTACACTAGATTTACAGGCTCATGCACCCAATTTTTCCTATCTCAGATCTCAGAAATGTGCATTTAGTCTCCTTTGCAGCTTTTCTAACTTTATGACTAGATCTTTGGCCAGTTTTTTGGAGCCATCTGCCTTCCAAATCTTCCATTTATAGATAGCAGCTTTATTACATCTTACTGTTGAGAATTGGCTGTACTGGGCCTACCCACCATTTTTTTTTTTTTTTTTCCTCCAAAGTTTCCAATGTTTACAAGAGCAACCATCCTGAGCCCCATTGTTATAACTGCCATTGCTCCAGTACTTTTCAGTTACCATGGTTGTAGCATTTCTTAACACTTCACCTTGTACTTGTGAAGTATCCCAATTAACCACAAGTTAAAGCATTGGTGCTACTATGCCACTATATGCAAAGTGTTATTGCCATCTCACTTGTCATCAGAAGTAAGGTCCTAATTGCCATACCAGAGAAAAATCTGGCTCTGAATCTTATCCACAGAGGCTGCTTTTCAGCCTCACCCTAGTTCCATCATTCTAGCCTTAGTTTCATGTCAGTAGCATGTAAGACAGAGGCTTTTCTGCTCCTACTTTGTTGTGACTTTGACTTGCAATCCCAAAGAACAGAAATGGGGCGGGGGGAGGGGGGGGAAGGAAGCAAAAGAGAAAAGAGGGAAAGACAAGACAAGAGAGTTTTACCAACTGGATATTTTCTAGCTATCAAGTGTAACCACTTAAATTGCTTAAAGCTTAGAATCATCATCCTTTGAACTATATAAATGCTTCTCCAGACCATTTATTGAATGAAGGGGTGAAATAATTTATTTACTCTCACTTCCTGTTGGTCAATGGTTTGCTCCATGGAGCACTAAATTCCCCTGTACTTTCTGCTATTATGAAGCCAGTAGATTTCATAGCATCCTAGCAATTAATATCAATAGGAGGGGCTGGAGCAGGAAGCAAGAAATGTTCCATGGGTATGAGGTGAACTATTATAGGACGGAGTCATCACATATTTATTTGGAGCACTTGTAGACTTTGTTAATTCAGTCTTATGAGACCTAATGTCCTGGATAGAGGTGAAACCAAAAGTACTGAAATGGAGCATGAGTTATACAACACCTGAGAAGTTTGCGTTGAAGCAATCATCTAAACAAAAATGACTGCTACCTCCCAGCTTCTAAGCTTGCTTTCTTATCACAAAATTGACACCTATTTGTAAATGTTTTGCACAAAAAAATAAACAATTTCCCAAACAAGCAAATCATGAGCTATTTTGATGAAGAAAATAATTTATCTGGTAAGGTACCCAACCTCTGAAACCAATCAAATAATTAGATAATCAGATTTAAAACTTTAAGCTAAAAACATATCACTCGTACTGCATTTTACACATAATCTACAATCTGTTCCATGTAAACTGAGTAAATTTTTTAAAATAGTTGATTTTGTAAAATAACAAGAGCATTCTCAAAGAGGTTTGACTCAACATTGAAGTTATTCTATAAACTGTTGAATATTTTCATTAAATTATGTTTGCTTTTATATACTGATTTCACTCTATTTATGTATGTGATGTTGGTCAGCCAGATGGGCTGATTTTAATCTTCTAATTGCACTAAAATGATCTAATTTGTATCTTTAGTGGTCTCTTAGTTATGTTATCATTCCTTTCACATCAAATCAAATTTTTCTTCCTTTTTAAAAAATTCTTTACTTGACTTTTCCATCTCTGGCCCCTGCTCCTCCCTGTTACAGATATGCTCCTATTCTTGCTAATAATTTTCATTTCAGCTATTTTTTATTTCTCTTTTAGAATAATAAACCATGATATATATGTTCAACAGCATGATCTGTAGTATTTCTGAATACTGATGCTCTAAAATGTCCAATTAAAGATAAGCATGTTCTTTTGAGTAAGTCTTCAGCAGAACTTTTAGTATGTTTTGAGAAAGTATTAATGCTTAATAAGTGAGGATATTTTTTAAGCAACTGTTTCTTGTCACAACTGACAGTAACTAGTCTATTTGAATACAAGTCTGTATTGTAAAACACTTACTTAAAAAACTATATTTTTCTTCTGCTATTAATAATCTAATTCCTTTAAAATATTTAGAGTATGATTCAGATGATATACATACAGTTCCATATATATCTAAATCCCATTCTATTGCTTTTTACTGAACCAATTTTGCAAGCAGTATTTCATAGCAAATAATATTTCATGCTCTTTTAATATAAAATTTCATAATATGTCCACAATGCTTAATATGGAAATGGTGTTTTATATTAAAATACTCTTCAATATGCTTTTTAGAGGAATAATAGGAAATGATTTTTATGTCAAGGAAAAGGTTTCTAACACTAGGTCAAGCATTTACCTTAGGCTATCATGGTTTCAGTATGAGCCTAATCCTCCTTTTATTTATTCATTTTAAAAATATTCATTGAATATAAACTATGCAGCTGACATTAACATGGCAACTGAGCAATAACATCCATAGAGATATGCATTCCAAAGTCACCTTGCTACTTTCAAGAGCCTCTTTTGGCTCTGAATTTAAGCTCACCCCAAGGATGGAAAGAACCCCTGGAGGAGGAAATGGCAACCCACTTCAGTATTCTTGAGTGGGAAATCTCATGGACAGAGGAGCCTGGCTGGTTACAGTTCATGAGGTCGCAAGAGTCAGATACAACTGAAGTGACTTATCACTCATGCCAAAATACTTTTGTTGCAATGGAGTGTTTTCAAAGCTTTTAGATCTCTTTAAGCTATCATTTATTCTTACCTGAATTTTCAATGTATGCATCTATTTATAAAGATTCCTCATGTTGTTGACCTGATTTTAGCTAAAGATGATAAGTAATAATGTAATTATAGAGACAGACTCTTGATGAAAAACACTCATCCAATTTAAATGGTTAGTCAATGAGATTCACAAAGAAATAGACAGCACTAGTGAATTCACAACAGATAACACCATTAAAACTGATTCCCTAAAAAAAAAAAAAAAGGAAATGTTGATTGGCAGGTAGGGGGTCTTTTTAATATAATAGCTATAGCTGTTTGCAGTCTATTATTTCATAGAGATTTTGTGTTTTGCTAATGAGCCTGTAACTCTTGGCTCTTTCTATTTGTTCTAGGGCCAAAGACAAAAACAAACCAACAAACAAAAGAAATAGAAACAAACAAAGGAAAAAAAGCCACTAAGGGTGAGGTTAAAGGAACAATAGAGTTAATGGAGCACCCAGTTCTCTTCTTAAACTCAATCAGCATAGTAGTTTTGTATCACTAAAGGAGAAAGTTTGGAAGAAGATATCTGGGAAGTTTGCTGAGTTCTTGGGTATCAAAGTGGTTGATTAATACAGGTAGGACAATCCCCAAACTAAAAGTAACTTTCAAGCCCCGATGCACTTTCCGTGATGGTATACGTAAGAGCCAAAGAAATAAAATGATTCATTTTGCTCCACAGAACAGCAGCGGGTGTGGGTCACTTGGATTATATATGGTACAGGCATGGAAAATGTCCCACCACAGGAGAGCCCCGAACGAGCTTTCCGCTGTTTCCCTGGATCTGGAGAGGCTGGAGAGAAGACAAGGGAAAGACCTAAGGGTGGAAAACTACTAAGTCAGAGAAGAGAAAAATATATTATAAAGACCATACAATAAGGAGATCTAGGCAGAGTTGTTGAAAAGTGCCTCAGTCAAGGTTTTCAGATGAAGGCTTTATAAATGAGGTGTCTGTGTATGAGCATGGGGAAGGTGACTTGCCTGGTAGCTCAGATGGTAAAGCGTCTGCCTATAATGTGGGAGACCTGGGTTCAGTCCCTGGGTCGGAAAGATCTCCTGGAGAAGGAAATGGAAACCCACTCCAGTATTCTTGCCTGGAAAATCCCATGGACAGAGGAGCATGGTAGGTTACAGTCCTTGGGGTCACAAAGAGTAGGACACGACTGAGCGACTTCACTTCACTCCACTTCATGGGGAAGGTAGCCTGAGCCTTTGACTACAGTTCCCACTACAGACAGCGACATACTCTATGTAAAAGGCGTGATTGTGGGGAAGACAGTTTTCTCTCATGAGATCTTTGAGATGGTATCTGTAATTATATATGGTCAGTCCTGAAAGTTCAGACATAGGATTTTGGCCTGGAGCCAGACTCAAGAGCATTCTTTCTTGTCACAAAAGATTATGTGATACCTTGGGAACAATAATTATGCTTCATGTTCTGGGAGACAAATGACTCATAGACATGAAAGGATTAATTTTTCATCACCTACTGTCTGGCAAATGATATAATGAAGATGGTCATCAAGCTTGTACCCAGAGGAACATTATTCTTATTAAGGGCTCCAAGAAAGGTCATATTGGTACAGTGGATTATGGTGGAAAGTCTGCAAACAGTAGCTGAAAAACTTGAGTAAAAATGTTCTGCACACAAATGAAAATCTGGAGGTACTTTGAAATAAATTTGAGAATGACTGTATTCGTATATGCATGGTGATTCCAAGCATAGTAAGATTTCAATTCTGTAGGACTCAAAAAAATGGTTTGGGGTAATAGCTCTCTCTGTGAACTGAAATAGTTGTTTCTGCTAGTAGGTGCAACACAGTGCCACAATCACTTGATCATGATACATTCCTCAACAGATATTTGGGGTTGGGAGAGACTGTCCTCATTTCATGGAGCCAGCTACTAACTAGGCAAATCAACTGAAATCTCCTGTTGTATAAAAGCCAGCAGGCATGAGCAATTGACCAAAAATAGCTTCCCTTGTAGGTCTCTTCTGGTTTAATCAATAAAATCTTGGACTTTCAGGCATAAACCTTGACAAATGTATTGCTCTATTTTTGATATGGGAGAGGTAGTAGTGGCATCTGATGTCAAACTCCCTGCCTGAACCAGAGGTGTTAGGGTGCTTGACAAACCCAGATCGAAAAATAGGGACGAATAGACTGAGAAATCTCATTTTAAGATTTTCAGAAGGGCAGAAGTTTCAGAATCTTCTCTTGAGGATTCTCAGTTCATTAGATGTGATTAGATGCAAGCAGAATGGATACAAAAGGTGTATAAAATTCTAGACATGCTTTGAAATCTTAGAAAATGTCAGAAATTCCTTCTGGTCAAGATGGGGGACTTGGAATACTCAAGGGTTGGAATAAACTAAAAGATACGTTGAAATAGCAAACAACCCCAAAATCTTAGAAGTTAATACAGTAAAAGTTTAGTTTTAATTTATGCAAAGTTGGTTGAGGCTCTGAGCAACTCTCCAGGGCAATTGTTCTCTGTAGCAACTCAGCCATTCAGGCTAGTGAAGTTCCCGCCGCTCTCTGGGTACTCTATCCAAGACTCATAGTCTCCCTAGTTTTTGTGGTACAGGAAGTCAGTGTGAAAATGTCTCCCTCCAGTCACTAAAGACTTTGGCCCTGCAATGACACATGACTTCTATTCACCAATCCTGTGCTAATTCTGGTCATATGACACCGTATAAGTAATGATGAGAAATCACCAGTACGAGTTGTGCATGTGTGCGTTCTTAGTCGTTCAGTTGTGCCCAACTCTTTGCCATCCCATTGACTGCAGCCCACCAGGCTCCTTTGTCCTTGGGGATTCTCCAAGCAAGAATACTGGAGTGGGTTGACATGGCTTCCTCCAGAGGATCTTCCCAACCCAGGGATGGAACCCAGGTCTCCCTACCTGCCCCCAACCCATTTCAGGTGGGTTCTTTACCATCTGAGCCACCAGGGAGGGAAGTCCAAGTATCAAGCTGTAAGATACTGTAAATGCAACCTAACTTGTACTCAGGGCAGTGGAGGTTGGAAATACTAACACTAGATATAACCTCCACACTAAAAAGATTGTGGGGTAGGGTGGAGTGGGATGATTCAATTACTCTCAGAGTTCCTTCTTCACTAAATAGATTATTTTTCTCCCATTTACATAGATATATATTTCTTACAATTTAAGGTTATGACACTAATGATTTCAATTTGATATCCACTACCCTAGGAATCATTATGCAAACATAAATAGTAATGTATTTTTGACTACAGCTAAGGTCTGGTATATTCTTTGATAAAAATTATAATCAGATCCTAGTTGTTAAATTTCCTCTCCAAAAAGAATAACATTCTTTTAAAGTTGAAAATATTTTAAAGTTTTAATAACTATCAGTTCAAATCTAATAAGCCAGTAAACACTTTATACCCCAAGTTTCTATTACCACTCAGTATTTTAAATCAATTTTTATTAATGCAAGGAAAGTAACATAAATGGAAAAACTGGAACAAATTATGTTCAAAGTCACCTAATGTCAAGACTGTTAAACAAGGCATATTTATGAACATAAATGTTTCTCCTCCTAATTATATTTTTATAGATCATCACTTTTTTTTTTGTGGGGGTAAACTTTTATGAAAATTGTTATTTCACAGCTGTTATTTCCTCTCACTAATAATTAGCTCCTTGTAAAATTCTATCTGTTGTTACTTTAAGCCCAGCTACTTCACTAAGTCAGCTGCCAAAAGTGTTATGTAACTTTCTTACTCATGGTCATTTTGAAAGCTGTGTAGAGAAATATTCCTCCTGTTAGCAGCAAAATTCACTTATCCTTAATGATTTTTATTTAGATGACTTTTGCCTCAGTCTAACTTCCATCTTCATGGCATATCACTTCTGTTAAGTACTTTGGGAGACTGTAAATGTTAAGCGTCTTCCTATTCCTTAGCTCTTCATTCTAATAAGTTAGTATAGTATACAATCTTGATTGTAGGGAAAAGCAGACATGGGACAGAGGTGGCTGGGTGGGATGGAATAAAATCAGTCCAGTACATCCATGGGGAAAGAATGGTTTGGGAATGACTGAAAGACAAAGATAATCATCCTTCTGCCACACACAAGAGAGGCAATAACACGCTATTCATAGTTCATCTTTATCTCCAATACTCAAATCTTCCCTTTGGAAGTATTTTCTTTCCATCCCAGACCTGCATGTAGCATAGGAATGTTTTATCAAAAGTGAAAAATAGTCAAGGATATAAAGTATACTACAGGCTGTAGTATATATATAGGATATGTATGTGTATATGTACATACTAACAAAGCATGCTCATGTTAGTTATAGGATATGTACATGACAGACACATAATATCATCTACATATACATGTCAATCACACCAAACAGACACACTCTCCACATCCATAACATGCCACATATTCACCAGTCACCACACTCACATGTTTACTCATCTCCCTCCCTCATCACACACAACAGTCATACTCAGAATCCTGAAATCCACAGGCTTTACATTACTAGCACAGATATGTGTAAAGTATAATGGAGCTTTATCATACTTTATTTGTTCTATATTTGTATTAAGAAGAAAGTTGGATTGTTTCCTAATAGATATTTTAATCTACATATTTTCATACTGTTATCTATGCCTTTTGTTTTAAAAATGATTTTCAATATACTCTTTGGAGTATCCCTAGAGTACCTTATTTGTTTATAAGATTTTGTAAAGAAAAAGTTAATTTTCTTTTCCAATAGTTTTTTATTTCTCAAAAATTTCAATCCTAACATTGTTAAAAAGTATTAAAATAATGAAATCATTAAGTTAATTCTTAACTTCATAAATGACTCTTTTTTTTTTTTTTTTCTCCTTTGGCTGCACTAGAGACATGTAAGGATCTTAGTTCCCTGACCAGGGATCAAACCCATGCTCTTTACAATGGAAGCATGGAGTCTTAACCACTGGACTGCCAGGGAAGTTCCCATAAATGAATTTTACCATAACAAACTTCAGTGTTAGGAGTTATTGCAAAAATAAAAATTGACTCTTAAGATGAAATTATTCCTGACATTAACTTTAAAATATTAAACCCTGTTATTAGATATTTGTTTCTGTAGGTTTATAAGATACATAGTCATAAAAATGTTATCATGAATTTTGAGACATTGGCATCTTTATTCTGAAGATGTTTACTAAAATTATAAAATTGTATCTACCATTTACCCAGAGAGTCAGAAAATGTTAAAAAAAAAAATATTGTGAGGGTTGTGGTCATTGAAACAACTATAATATTTTGCTCAACCCCTAATACTGATCATATATTCTCCTTTAGAAAACAAAAACTGAGAGAAAGAAAAGAAAGTAACAGGATATTAAGAAGTCTGTTGGGATAAAGAACAGGACAGATAGAATTTTTGATAAAAGGCAGATAAGACTGACTAAATTAAAGGGGAAAAGAGACCTATACTTGAACCATATTTTCACAGCAGATTGTCTAGCAAAATGCTTAAATTATAGAAGATTATTAACTGATGCAGCAGTTCCCTCTCTCAAACATCCTTGCTGTGCACATACACACATGTGCACACACACACATGTGCACATACAGACATGTGCACATACACAGATACATCCAGATGCAAGTAGAGAAGCAAAGGAGTCTGATAGGCATGGTATCAGGGAACATGAAAGAACAACTTAAAACACATTTTTCTAAGGCTTTTCATGACTATGATTCAGGTTCTCTTCTACTGTGAAAAAGCAATTCCTGTGTTCTAAGTGAATACAGTACTCCTAAGATGTGTTTTTCTACTTTTATAAAAGTATTCCCTCTTCATCTGATGACTTATCTGAACAGTACAATTAATCCTGATGATCAAAGAAGTGAAGACATCTATGACAGTCTGTCGTTGGAGCTCACAACAACCCCAAATGTTATTGAATTGGATGACAGAAGATGCCTGCATTGTGTCACCTCAAAGTCTTCTATCTGAATGTGTCAGAATATATAGATGGACCATGAATCCCCCATGCCTGCCAGATACAAGTCTAAGGAAAGTGGCCTCAACAATTTCATTTCAGTTACCATCACTGTTTCATCTCCATTCTTTCATAACATTTCTATTTGTTATTCTATACACTTTGCTTAGCAAATTAAGCCTTTTGCTAAAAAAGTGACAGAGGTCTGGGCTGGGGAATGCTTCACTAGATGGGAAGTAAACACATAACAGGCAGATGGAAGAGAGATTCCTAAATTCTGAAATAGATGATGAGAACTCAAAAAAGCTACAGACATACCTTTCAGATTAGCCCCAAATTACGTTGATTTAAATCTCTTCTTTTAATATAAATTTAAGATCAAAGAGAAAGGCAAATTGCTCAGTTCAAACTGCTGACTAAGCAAAACTTCTCAAGCATCTGCCTTCCTTATGAATGCAATATATCAGAATGGGAAGAACACTCAACCAGGATAACTATGTGGCCAGTAGAGCAAATTCCTCTTCTAACTCAAATCTCTACAGAGATTCACAATAAACTACCAGTGCTGCAGGGTAGCAATGGAGACACAGACATCAAGAACAGACACAGGAGGGAGGAAGAAGGAAAGGGTGGGATTTATGGAGAGAGTAACATGGAACCTTACATTACCAAATGTAAACTACATAGTCAATGGGAATTTGCTCTATGACTCAGGGAACTCAAATCAGGGCTCTGTAACAACCTAGAGGGATGGGATGGGGAGGGAGATGGGATGGAGGTTCAAGGAGGGAGGGGAGATATACCTATGGCTAATTCATGTTGATGTTTGGCAGAAACACAATTTTGTAAAGCAACTATCCTTCAGTGAAAAAAAAAAAACATTAAAAATTTTTAAAAAGAGGGTAAGCATTTACAAAATAAGAAATGTGAATTCTGGAAACCATTAGGGGAAGCCTGGTCTTGCACGTGGGATAGAAGCCCATGTTACTTTACATGCACATAGTAAAAGAAAGGGACAACCCCAATCCAACTACTGCTTCGTGACCTGAATACAGATTTCTCAAAAGGCAGGTCAGGTGGTCTAGTATTCCTATCTCTTGAAGAATTTTCCACAGTTTGTTGTGATCCACACAGTCAAAGGCTTTGGCATAGTCAATAAAGAAGAAATAGATGTTTTTCTGGAGCTCTTGCATTTTTGGTGATCCAGTGGATGTTGGCAATTTTATCTCTGGTTCCTCTGCCTTTTCGGAAACCAGCTTGAACATCTGGAATTTCACGGTTCACGTATTGCTGACAGTATATAAAAAAGCAGAGATATCACTTCGCTGACAAATGTGGATATGGTCAAAGCTATAGTTTTTCCAGCAGTCATGTACTATACTGTTGTGAGAGTTGGATCACAAAGAAGGCTGAACATCAAAGAGTTCCTTTGACAGAGAGTAAATCAAACCAATCTTTCCTAAAGGAAATCAACTCTGAATATTCACTGGAAGAACTGATACTGAAGCTGAAGCTCCAATACTTTGGCCACCTGATGGGAAGAGCCAATTCATTGGGAAAGACCCCAATGGTCAGATAGATTGAAGGCAAAAGAAGGGGAAAAAGAGGATGAGATGGTTGGGTTGCATCACCGATTCAATGGATATGAGTTTGAGCAAACTTTGGGAGATAGTGAAGGATTGGTAAGCCTGGTCTGCTACAGTCCATGGGTCACAGATTCAGACACATCTTAGCAACTGAACAACACCAACAATACATTTAGTAATTTTATTTACCTGCTCTAAAATACATTCAAATTGACTCACACACTCATATTTCAATATTCAACTAAAGTGTACTGAGACAATTCTGTGTTAGGTAGTGTACTAGCATTTTACTTGTGTTATTACTGAACTTAGTAATTATTACCTGACACATACTGAACATCTGATTCAAATGCAAATCTGACTGGAAAAATCTGAAGCTCTAAACTAATTTTTTTTTTTATTGCATGCTTTTTTGTTATCTAAAATGTGTTATAATGAGTTATAAATAAATCAGCAAGAACTATTTATTTTCATTTTTTGTGGACTAGTTTCTCTCAACTAACAAAAATATTTTCTTGTAGAAAACAAAAGCTGTTTGACATTTCAAAGAACAGACTCCTGGGTATAGGATTTGGGTTAACATTGCCTAGATGACATTTGGATCATACCAATATGCTGAGTAAGGGTTTTCAAGTACTTTTTTTTGTTGTTTTGTTTTGTTTTAATTCATGAGATCGTTTACTATTCTCTTGGACTTAGTTTCCTAGCCTCAGGTTATCAAATAATAGACACCTTTGATAGTCCAATCTCAAATTCCTTATGAGAACTTCCAGACAGAGGTTAATTTTGTTGTCTTAGTAACAGTTCACTACTATAAAGCTGTAGATTTTACAAAATAAACTTAGGAAGTCTATATAGCAAGTTAACACTCTTTCTGTATTGGCTGTGCTCAGTCCCTCAGTCGTGTCCAACTCTTCGCAACAATATGTATGTAACTAATCGGGCCAAATCTAATGCGATCAGCCTGATTTTGTGATTAAACGTTATATTTCTTTGGAATAAGGTGGGTTGTGAAGAATTTTTAAATGTTGTTATAGCCACAAGTTGCAGGAAACAAACTCACTCAGAAGGACAATGCAGAGAGTGGAGTGCAGTTTATAACATTGGCGGGCCCAAGGCAGAGTCTCCTCTTAGCCAAGGACCCCGACCAGTGTTTGTGAAAACCTTATATACCCTAAGTGTACTTGCTCAAACCCACCTCCCCAAATTCCCTGAAAGTAGTCTCAACAAAGGAAAAGAAAGATCAAAGTTAACCTGTGATTCATATGCCTTAGGCCTAAGTAGTTAACAGTGGACAGTTAGCAATAGGCTTGTGGTCATATTCCAATAAGCATAATAGAATTTATGATTGTATTTGGTTACACAGAATTCCTTTAGGTGAAAGAGAGTCTAGGTACGAGCCCTGGGCCTCTTCCATTTGGGGAGGTTTGGTTTTCCAGTTGGTATGTTCTTTCCATAGATACCGGGCATATAGCTCAAAATCCACAGTCCAGCCCAAGATGGAGTCCTGCTTTCAAGACAGAGCCTGTTCTGTCTGTTTCCTCCTTCAGTATAAAATAACACTAGTAGATATGTTAGCAGAAGCACACTGATTGAAACTGCCCACCCTGGCCAGGCACCATAGTAACTATCTGCATGAGTTGTTTTATGACAGGAGATCCTGATAAGGAATAAGCAACTAATAAGCCACCACCAACTGGAAGAGTCTGGGAAAGGTAGAAAGGAGACACCGCGTGTCTATCCATTTCCCAGAATCCCTTTTGCTAGCATCCATCTTGGCGCCACGTGGCAGAGCAGTTCTCCTGGGTTCCCTTACCCTACTGCTCTCCACACAGGTGCCCTTTCCCAATAAAATCTCTTGCTTTGTCAGCACACGTGTCTCCCCAGACAATTCATTTCTGAGTGTTAGACAAGAGCCCAGTTTCAGGCCCTGGAAGGGGTCCCCCTTCCTGCAATAAGTGGCGATGCTGGTGGGATTTTTCTTTGCTGAGACTGACATCCTGAGCACTCAGGGTACTCAGCTTGCCTGCCAATGGACCAGACCCGGCGTCCGCAACTGGAACCCTTTTGTCCCTGGTCTTCTCCTGACGTGGACAACTGGCCAGAGTGCCCCGACCAGTAAGGAACAAGAGACTTTATTGACCTCTCTCACCTTCCCTCTCTCTTTCCTCTCCTTAACCCTTCCTACCCTTCCCCATTTTTCTAGTCCCCTGGTCCTGGACATAGGAATCTGGTCGAAGGGCCTCAGCCTGAGCTGAGGACTGGAGACTGATCACCTCCTCTTGGCAGAAAACTCTAATTCTGGTTCTGGTCTGGTCTGATTTCTGGTAGGGCTGAGTTCCAGCCCCACCTTCTCTGGAGGCCCAGGGTAAAGTCCCATAATGCCTGGTTATCTGCAGGTGGCAGGAGACTTCTGTAAGACCAGCCCTTTTGCCCCTCTCTCCCACCTCCTTCCCCTTCTTCTTTCAACCTGGCTTCATTTCCTCCCTTTGAAATCTTTGAAAACCTGAGATATTTTCCTTTACTCTGTCAGTACTTGGATCTGAAGTTTGGTGTCTCTAAAGGAGGTTTTCTGAGAGACAGTATTCTTGTATTTAAGGGAGTGTCTGATGAGGACTGCCAGGTTTATATGTGTGTGTGTTAACTCTGTGTTCTGTGCTGTGAGTTTTGACGGCCATTTTGCTTTGTCTGGCCACCGTTTGGTTTAGATCTGCCGCCATTTTGTTAGAACTTGATTTTCTTTCCCCGTGTCTTGAGACCAGGGTTCTCAGGAACACTTATCTAGACCATCTCTAATTCCTGAGACTGAGGGAAAAGGGGAAAAAGACTTTAAAATTTTTATTTATTTCAACTGTTTTTTTATAAACTAGTAAATTTTATATTGTAATATCTAATTCATGACTAAACTTAGAAAATGAAGCTAAATCTTGCACTGTGTCTGTCTAAATATGTCTTGGTATGTCTTTGTCTCTGGGTAATATTTTTGAAGTTAATTTGTAAATGAGCTCTATTTGTTTGGCTTAAAAAAAGGTAAGTGCTTACAAATCAAATAATTCTAAATTAAACAATAAATTCCAGATTCATGTGAACTGGGAAATATTCAGTATTAAATACCTGATATTAATGTTTGCTTGTTGAGCTATCTAATATAGACATGTCTTAGAGTAATTAACATTAAGTAGAATATTTTCATTGTAACTTGGTTTAATATAAGTAAAATATTATATCTGTTACAAGTTTATCAACAAGGAAATTACCTCGAGTGAAGAAACCTCTAAAAAATGTAAATGAGATATGAGCTTTTATATAAACTCTATTAAGAATAATTATTCTTTAGAAATATCTGTCTAAAATAGTCTCTCCAGATTGGTGTAACTTAAATTTCTAAGGGTTGTGCCAAGTGTGCTAAGTGTTGGGTATCTATTGAATAGTTAGATCATTTCCAAATAAAATAAGATTTTGAAACATTTACTACTAAATACTAATTTCCTTTTACAGAGAAACTAAAGAGATTTGGGACTATAAATGAATAATACTTGGTATCATCCTAAAATGTTCTAAGAAAGCAAGGATTTTAGAAATTATCACTGGTATTTATGCTCACCAATCTATAAAATGCTAATGTAAAAGTTAGTTCTTGGTTGCTAAAGGAAAGTAGGAAGTGTGTTTTTGGTAAAAAAAAAAAAAAAAAGGGTATGAAAAAATACTAAAAAGAGTTATGCATGATCAGGATTTTCTAAAATTGGATTACAATTAGTTAGATAAATGGATTTTGTTAGAAATGACACAGCCATAAGAAAACTGGTTAGAGTCAACTAGGTTCAAGATGGCGTTGCTGATTTTCACTAGACCTTGAGCCTTGGTATTTAGGCCTATTGTGATATATCAACAAGCTAAATGATACACCCATCAACATTGACTAAATCTGACCAAATTTTCTAAATCCTTTTAATTGATTTATGTCCTGGTATTCTAATGGAAATCCTGATGACTTCACAAAAATTAATAAAAGGACTGAATGAACCAGCGAATATACTTATAACTTTTATGGGTTTCTATCTGAAAAATTACAGGTTTGAATCAGGTTTTCAGGGAGTAGGGAAAACCTTCCTCTCAAACTAATTATGACAATACTTTGGTAAAATTAAACGTTATAAACAAAACAATTATATTTTCTCTCTATCTGACTCCTCCAAAAATTGGAAATTCTTATGTTTCCAGTAAGTTTATCAAATGAGTTAGGAAGGTTATCTCACAGGTACAAAAATCTCAAGAAATTTTTGAGACCTTAAAAAGGGAAGAATTCACCTAGATTTGTTAGGCAAAATCTGTGATAAGCCTTTGGTGTGAGTTTCCCAGCCCTGTTTTATTTTAAAAGTTCAATCTGAGATTCTATAAATGTTTCAGCAAAATAAAAATATAAAAATACTATGGTCAAGTATGGTTATATAAATCATCAGACCAAAATTAGTGGGAACAGACCTATTTTGCAAACAAGCTAGTCTTAATTTGGTGATATTTGATAAAAAATGAGGATAATCTTAGGGAGAAAAAGATGTTTCAATAAATGTCAAATCCCAGTTTGTTAATGGGGGTCAGCATGTTGTAAGACTCATTTCTTGGATAGTTTTTTGCTGTTATGTGATATCAATGTAAAGTTTAATTGAATTCTTAAAGAACACCCTAAGTTTGTTTCTGAAGCTTATCTAAGTAATCTATCTCTGGATGAAGATCAGATGCCTCATGACCTGCAACCAGGACTGGAAAAAGACATAATTTAAGGGACTGTCTCCAACCTGGATGGAAGGCCTTTTTTATCAGCAGGAGAAACTACACTATACCAGGATGAGAAGATGACGACATCAGAGGTAGAGAGCTTCCCCAAGATGCTGGACCTGATTCGTATGATCATTTATGTTTTCTTGACTTCTTAGACCTTTGCATATAAATCAAATGCTTTTCTATTATAGGCCTGATTCTATGCTAGTTTTAGAAATCAATTCAATTGTTGGTTTTGTGGCCAATTACCTGTGTCTAGTTCTGGGTTACCTTTGCAAATTTCTCTAATACAAGACTCTAACTGGTTGGCCCTGAGAAAATTTACTTAAAAAAAAAAAATTATAGTCATATTCAGGTCACTGTGATATTACTAGATGGGATCCCCTCACTGGGCCAATTAATAATGACTGCTCTGACTCTGGACATAAATTTGAGCTTTCTTCTATTAGTCAAGCTCAATCAGAGCAACAAGAAAAGTTTCAGCAAAGGAGGAAATATTTCCCACAATTATGGGATGGATTTATATAGATAACACCAGGCTATGGTAATTTAGGTTTAAAGTCTCCTCTGTGTTGGAAACAATTAAATCATACTAAGGGCAATCAGTCTAGTAATGCTAGAAAACTGGGCTATATGCCTTATAGACAGTGGTGCCAATATATAATTTCCCTGGAAGATAAAGATTCTACAGAGCAGACTAAGTCAGATGACCTGAGATATACTGGGCTACCTCTAATGGAAGCTCTTAAGTCTTACTTGTGACTTTACTAAACTGCTGGCTATATTATTTGTATTTCACCTGTTTTACAAAATTGCTGTTTCTTACACTGTCAAATATTTGTCTGAGGCCTCTAATAGAATACTATATAGTCCCATATGAGATCGATGATGGGAACAGGGTAACTCTAGATATGGGAAGAAGCAACAGGAGGGAATATTTTCCTGGACCAAGAGGCTAGTAAGATAAGTGGTCCAGAGAATTTTGGATACTGTTTTATGGCCTAGTCCAGTAACAGCACATTGAGTAGTAGCCTGTCAACAAAATCTTTGCCAAACCTGAGAATGGACATTCTCAGCACCATGGGATAAAATGGTCATGAAATACCCCCCTCAAAAAGATGGTCAAGTTTATGAGCAAAACGGGGCTCTGCCAACTGAAGACTGACACTTGTCATCTACATCTACAGATTAAATCAAATTAAATCATGGCCGCTGCAACTGCAGACTTTCAATGCTCCTGAAAGGAGTTCAGGGTGAAAATCAGGAATGAGGCTCTCTGTGCTCTGGGACAAACTGGCAGAACAGGCCTTCAGATAGTTAGATCTTATCAGGAGAAGATTTTATGAGTCCTAATTCTTGCATCTTCTCATACCTAGAGAAACACTGACATCATTAATGGTGAAATCTGCTTTGGCTATTAAGGAAAAGTTTACAGTTAAAAGCCAAAATAGAGTAGCTATGGTTCAGATATCCTGGGGAATAACTAGGTGATGCTGTGGGTGTACTTTCAGATTAGACCTTGCTAAACACTTGAGTTTTCTGAGTCGTGTCAGGCTTGGATGCCGCCATTCTCAAAACAATGTCTGCTGGAAGCTAGTAACTGCAACCTTACTTTTTATAAAACTAGGCAACTGGCTACCTGGCTACAAGTCTCCCTGAAGTGCCAGGTCCAGACTGGGTTTCAGGCTTATTCTTCTAAAAAGAAATGAGATTTATTTTGTCTACTAAATTCCAGTTATCACTCCTCCAACTACTTCTATTTGGGTCTGTTACACCAAAATGGCAGACCAAAGGACTGAGATTTTAATCATACAAAACTCAGATCTAGAACTGGGAACTCAGAAATACTTCCAATTCAGTGTCTATACTCCAAGCTGAGGTAGTTCTATACTCCATTTTGACAGGAAGTTATCACAGTCATAGTTGCCTAGTTCCCTAAATTAAAACTGAGTAGAACTCTGTGGGGTTCTGCAGTAGAGATCAGTTCTGTGTTCTCCATTTCTTGTCTGTAGGATATAGGCTTCATTCAGCCTCCTTGACCTTCCCTGAGTTCCAAAGGGTGGATTCAACAATTGCTAATCAGGGAAGGGAGGGGATACAGAAACAGGAGAAACAAGCAAAGGTTGGTACGGCCTCCAGACAGAGTCCTGGTTCCTACTCAAAGAAATATGCATAACCATGTCTTTGAGCCCCTACCCAGGTGGAAGATGGTAACCTCAGACTGAACACAAGATTCCTGGAGCACAGCTCTGTTGCCTCAACACCAAACAATCAAAAAGGGTCACAAACCCTGGAACCCTCACCCCAAATGTTGCCTTCTGTCTCTGGGGACCAGAGATGACCATCCTGTTAGGTCTCCTGTTTGGCCTTTGTCTATTTCATCTCTGAGAGGGGACAACAGTTTGAAACTAAATTGTTGTTATTACAAGAGTGAATGCTGGTTTCAGGCAAAAAATACCTTGACTTAGATCTGGTAGAGAGATTTCTGCACTGCTAGGCAGGCCTATGCCCATGCACAGCAGGAAGAAGTTACAGAAGAAAGAGACCTCCGCCCCAATTCCCAAGAAGTATCTTGAGTATGAAGTCTCTCGGCGGGGGGGGGGGGGGGGGGGGGGGCAGTTAGGGGAAGCACACTGACTGAAAATGCCCACCCTGACCAGGCACCATAGTAACCATTTGCATGAGTTGTTTTATGACAGGAGATCCTGATAAGGAATACGTAACTAATAAGCCACCACCAACTGGAGGAGTCAGGGAAAGGTCGAAAGGAGACACTGTGTGTCTGTCCACTTTCCAGAATCCCTCTCGCTAGCATCCACCTTGGCTGAGTGATGCATGCGCCACCAGGAAAGACTCTGAATTAGAATGATTGGCCAAAGACCACCTGGAAACTAATCACATCACCATAAAACCCGAGACTGTGAGCCACACAGCAGAGCAGTTCTCCTGGGTTCCCTTACCCTACTGCTCTCCACCCGGGTGCCCTTTCCCAATAAAATCTCTTGCTTTGTCAGCACATGTGTCTCCTCGGACAATTGATTTTGGAGTGTTAGACAAGAGCCCAGTTTCAGGCCCTGGAAGGGGTCCCCCTTCCTGCGACAGATACATTGTACAGATCACCCTTGCATTTCTCTGCATTTCGTTGTCAAATATTTTATAACTCTATAATGTAAAAAACTGGTAATAATGCAAAGTATTGTTAGAGGAAGCACACTGACTGAAACGGCCCACCTGGCCAGGCACCATAGTAACTATATGCATGAGTTGTTTTATGGCAGGAGGTCCTAGTAAGGAACACAAAACTAATAAGCCACCACCAATCAGAAGAGTTCGGGAACAATCAAAAGGAGATGCCAGGTGTCCCATCATCTCTTAGAATCTTTCTCCCTGGCATCCATCTTGGCTGA
Organism: Capricornis sumatraensis; assembly: GCF_032405125.1. Lineage (NCBI taxonomy): Eukaryota > Metazoa > Chordata > Mammalia > Artiodactyla > Bovidae > Capricornis > Capricornis sumatraensis. The sequence continues at coordinate 58,089,583 of NC_091087.1, read as the reverse complement.
GCAAAGTGTGCACCACCAGGAAGGACTCGAAATCAGAACAATTGGCCAAGGACAGCCCAGAAACTAATCCTATTACCATAAAAACCAGGACTGTAAGCCATGTGGCATAGCAGTTCTCATGGGTTCCCTTACCCTACTGCTCTCCACCCTGGTGCCTTTCCAATAAAATCTCTTGCTTTATCAGCTCATGTATCTCCTCGGACAATTCGTTTCCAAGTGTTAGACAAGAGCCCACTCTAGGGCCCTGGAAGGGGGTCTCTCTTTCTGCAACAATATTATCGATTATAGAGTTTCAAACTTAATGGAGTCTTGTGCAATAGACAAGACTATTACATGGATATCCATTCTGCATCTACTTGTAAATGTATCGCACAATTCCCTGTTTCTAATATATGTTTCTGCTCAAATTCTTCTTGGTACCAGCTGTGTAAGCAGCTTTTGGCAGGAAAGCGCTCTCTGTAGGAGGCCCCTTTTGTTTGGTCACTTTAGTAAAGCTAATGTTAAACCAGGCACCCCACCACCACCCCCAGCCCCCATGCTCTACTCATCTCTGGCCAAGCATACCTTTCAAATCTTTTGATCTCACAATGAATGCCTGCCTAACTTGTGGGTTCTTTCTGTGATTCAAAGAAGTAGAATGAGTCAAGTAATTAACAAATGGTCAGATCTCTTCCCTAGCTTCTCCCTCAATAATCTCCTAAACAAACTGTGTGAACATATAGTATCTAAAGAAAGCTCCTGAGGAGTCAGCCAACCCGCATACAATGGAGAGAGTAGCAGAGCTTGGCCTCCTGCCTTAATGATTAGAGGAGATTACTTCCCCTTTTCTCTTTAAACATGTTCTTGACTGAGCAGAATCTTTGGAGTTGTTTTTTGGGACATTCCTTTTCTGAAGGTTGCTAGCTTTTCTGATTAAAGCAACTTTTTTCCCTATCAACACTTGTCTTTCGAGTGACAACCAAACAAACCTGAGTTCATGTGTTATCAGTTCCCTTCTTAATAAATATGTTAAATAAAAATTTCACCATCTGTTCATTTTATATAGGTGCAAGAATCACAATTAAACACTATTTGAACATTTTTTGTTTAATGTAAAAATGTATTTTAAAAAACTATAAAGTAGACATATTTTAAATATGACAATGATAATAGCTTTTGTAATAAGTATTATTATAATACTTCTAGTTTATGCAAATGTACAGCATATAAGCTGAAACACCATTATGAATGTATAGCCTGCCTAATGAATAATCTTCAGTATTTCCAGAACAATCACTTTTGCAAGAAAATCAAGCTTCAAAGATTAGATGGATGATGACATCTGTTGGTGTGATATAATCCTTCCTTTCAGGAGTATAGTCTCTTGAATGCAATTTTTTAAAAAAGCTATAAATGCAAACAGGCAGAAAAGAACCCTGATTTTTTTTTTTCTTCTTCTGTTTTTACCACAAGAGGCAGATCAGGCCAGAAGGTCTGAAAAGGTAGTTAGAAGATCACTCTACTCACCAAAAAGCTCTAGTTTCCCTGAAATTACTGCAAAGATGCTTAGAGGTTTCCAGAACTAATTAAAAATGCAAAGAAACAAATTAACACTTCCTCCCTGATAAACTGCAAACACATAGTTAAGTCCCTTTAATAATGCTCCAAAGCCCCCCCACACAGCTGGAGCAAGCCCAAACAGATTGAAATAGACAAAACAAGAAATGCAGAATAAAGACAAACTGCCTGGGGAATATGGATGGCCTAAGACTGAACGGGAGAAATGAAGAAGCTGGGCTAGAACAAACAGGAATTAATAAAAATAAAAATTTCGTATCATATTGTTTCTTTGGCTATTTGATAAATACCATTTGTTGATTTACATCACTGTACTTTTTAAGGGCTTCCCAGGTGGCTCAATGGTAAAAAAAATCTGCCTGCCAATGCAGGAGACACATATTTTCATTCCTGAGACAGGAAGATCCCCTGGAGGAAGAAATGGCAAACCATTCCAATCTTCTTGCCTGGAAAATCACATGGACAGAGGAGCCTGGTGGACTGCAGTGCATGGGATTGCAAAAGAGACAGGCAGAACTTAGTGACTAAAAGGACAACAGGTTCTTGTCATTGTTACTGTGTTATATCATTACTATTTCTAATTTTCTCCATGTAAATCACATCTCTCTTAATTTTTGTTGATTTTCTAGCATACAGCATAGTTCAAGACCAGAACAGAGTTCAATACTTTTAATAAAATAAGTAGATGAGTAAGTTAAATAATGAATGTATTGATGAAGGGAAATATGTTAGAAAAGGATTATAAATATCAAGAAATTATTTATAATTTAATTAAATATAAAATATTTGTATTGTAATCATTCATTGATTTATATAAAAATGAGTTTCTTTGTATGTCTCCTTTTTCTGTCATCTATTTTTCAGAATCATGTCTTTTTTAAACAATATACAGATCAGATCCCTCTCCTGTCCAAAAATACCCAACAGTCAATTATATCAGTTAAGAGACTTGACCCTCTACCACCAAGTCCCTATTCCTCCTCATTTTTTATCGTGCTCACTTTTACTCAACTCACTTACTTACTTGTCTTGAGCTGCTAGCCACCGTGTACATCTCTGGGTCATAATAGTCTTTGATTATGCTTCTTCTTCCACATTGAATTATCTTCTTCCCTTAGTGTTTTTCTGACTCTGATTAAATACCAGTTTACTAGAAAGGCCTTCCCTAAGCAAATAGCTATAAAAGAACCCCTTGTTCATCACTATTCATTTAACTTCATCTTTTTTCTTCATAGCAACAATCTATTGCCTGAAATTACTTTATAATTGACATTTACTGCCTCTTCCTGACAAAACTGAGCTCTCAATTTGTTCTGCTCACCTCTTTATTCCCAGTGTATAAGCACATCTAAAAAATACTACACATACAATATATTGTATTTTAAGACTAATTAATATTTAGATATCTGTAATATGTAGATATCTATACATAAGTATACATAAGTACAGATAGAGGTACATTATAATTAATGATCTTTATAGATAGCAAGATTCAACATCATAAATGTTGAATTTATTTATAAGTTGTGCATAGTAATCAGGAGTTAATTGTTTTTTCAAGCTAATTAGTAAATTCAGTATAATTTCATCACACATCAGTTCAGTTCAGTTCGGTTACTCAGTCTTGTATGATTCTTTGTGACCCCATGGACTGCAGCACGCCAGGTCTCCCTGTCCATCACCAGCTCCTGGAGTTTAATCTAACTCATGTTCATTGAGTCGGTGATGCCACCCAACCATCTCATCCTCTGTCGTCCGCTTCTCCTCCTGCCCTCAATCTTTCCCAGCATCAGGGTCTTTTCAAATGAGTCAGTTCTTCACGTTATGTTGCCAAAGTACTGGAGTTTCAGTTTCAGCATCAGTCCTTCTAATGAATATTCAGGACTAATTTCCTTTAGGATGGACTGGTTGGCTCTCCTTGTCGTCCAAGGGACTCTCCAGAGTCTTCTCCAACACCACAGTTCAAAAGCATCAATTCTTCGGCGCTCAGCTTCTTTATGGTCCAACTCTCACATCCATACATGACTACTGTAAAAACCATAGCCTTGACTAGATGGACCTTAGTCAGCAAAGTAATATCTCTGCTTTTTAATATGCTGTCTAGGTTGGTTATACCTTTTCTTCCAAAGAGCAAGTGTCTTTTAATTTCATGGCTGCAGGCACCATCTACAGTGATTTTAGAGCCCAAAAAAATAAAGTCTGACACTGTTTCCCCATATATTTGCCATGAAGTGATGGGACCAGATGCCATGATCTTCATTTTCTGAATGTTGAGCTTTCAGCCAACTTTTTCACTTTCCTGTTTCACTTTCATCAAGAGACTCTTTAGTTCTTCTTCACTTTCTGCCATAAGGGTGGTGTTATCTGCATATCTGAGGTTATTGATATTTCTCCCAGCAATCTTGATTTCAGCTTGTGCTTCATCCAGTCCAGCGTTTCTCATGATGTACTCTGCATATAAATTAAATAAGCAGGGTGACAATATGCATTCTTGATGTACTCTTTCCCCGATTTGGAACCAGTCTGTTGTTCCATGTCCAGTTCTAACTGTTGCTTCCTGACATGCATACAGATTTCTCAGAAGGCAGGTCAGGTGGTCTGGTATTCCCATCTCTTTAAGAACCTTCCACAGTTTGTTGTGATCCACACAGTCAAAGGCTTTGGCGTAGTCAATAAAGCAGTAGATGTTTGTCTGGAACTCTCTTGCTTTTCCAATGAGCCAATGAATGTTGGAAATTTGATCTCTGGTTCCTCTACCTTTTCTAAAACCAGCTTGAACATCTGGAAGTTCACAGATCATGTATTGTTGAAGCCTGGCTTGGAGAATTTTGAGCATTACTTTGCTAGCATGTGAGAATGAGTGTAATTGTGCAGTAGTTTGAGCATTTCATTTGATTGGAACGAAAACTGACCTTTTCCAGTCCTGTGGCCACTGTTGAGTTTTATTTTCTGAGGTTGACAGCTGAGTCTAAATTTTATAAAGAAGACTAAATGTACATAAAATAGTTAAAGCAATTTTGAAAAAGAACAGAGTGAGTCAATCATTCTATTATATAGATCATATATAAAGATATGTTGTATTTAATTGTATCAAATTTAAACTGATTGCATTAGTTTGATTGTGCAGAAACAGAAAAATAGATATTGAAGCAGAATATAAGGTCTGGAAAAAGACCACAGCCAAAGTTTGACAAATTTTGAGGTTTGAGGCTGCACTCTCCACAAAACTTTCCTCACTTCTGACACTAATGGCAGGTTTGAGGGTTTACCAAACTACCCACTAGTTAGGGAAATTACTAGAAGATTCCAAGAGTTTACTGAAAGCTATTATATTCACAATGTTTATTATAGAGAGAGGACACAAATTAGAGTCAAGCAATGGAAAAAGGTGCATCTGGCAGAGACTAGGAGGAGGATCAAAATTCATCAGGGCTGTAGGTCATCCTCTCCGCACATAGTCACCAAGGGCTTTCCCTCCTCCTGGTTAGGATGTGTGATGATACTCACAAAGTATTTCCAAACAGGAAAGCTCATATGAGGTTAGGTGTCAGAGATTTTATGGCACACTCATTTAAGTATGTTTATTAACTGGGTTAATCATTCATGGGTTGAACTTGGTCTCCAACAGTCCCTCATCCAGCAGTCAGATCGACACTGGATGTGGCTTCAACATCTCATTAGCATAAGCTATCAGGTGTGATCAGAAGGGTTCACCAGGAATGCACTTCTATCACTGGGATTTAATGGTTACTTCCCTGGAGTCTTGGGCTTCCCTGATGGCTCAGGTTGTAAAGAATCTGCCTGAGAAGGAAGATCCCCAAGTGTGATCCCTGGGTCAAGAAGATCACCTGTAGAAGGGATTGGCTACCCACTCCAGTATTCTTGCCTGGGGAACCCCATGGACCAAGAAGCCTAGCAGGGCTATAGTCCATGGGGTCTCAAAGAGTCAGACATGACTGAGCTACCAACACTTTTAGTTTCCCTACAGCCTAGGACTAAAGTCAAAGATCTTTTTGGCCAAGGCTGAATTCTTTACTACATAGACCTGTGTATCTGTGGATATTTTTTTAGTTGACCATAATGAAGGAAGAGTGACTTAAATGTAACTGTCTGTGAAGAAAGCCTTTGCCTATGTGTTAAATGGAGGAGACCATATTCTCACAAAAATCTCAATAACTCCAGCTAACCCAAGAAACAAAAACAAAATGAAGAGCAGCCGAGAGGTGCGTTTGGGAAGAACCAGTTATTCTAGAAATGGTATCATACATTAAAGGCCCTTGGTTTAGGTGGATGTGCCAAGCACAGAACACTATAGCTGACTTACAAAGAGGGAGGCTATGGTAGGAACCAACTGCTTGTTACCCCTTAAAACAGAGACAAAGAACGTTTCTTTACTGCATTGCCAAAGTGGTATGGTTGCCTCCATTTGGGTACATTCCTTCTCTGCTAGGGCTGCTCTTACTGCTGAACCACCAAAGTCATAAAAGAACAAATCCAAACTCATTTACCCTTCATTGTAGATTTTTCTCCTTCACTGATTGGGATTTACAAACTTTTATTCCAGGGCTAATTAAGCCTAGGCTTTCCACTGTAAGGATGAGCAGGAAAAATATATTTACATGTAAGGAGTCTACATTAATAACCAGAAGAAGCTCTTTCCTAGGTAATAGAATTATTGCAAGCTTATAGGAAAAGATTGTATAAAACATTTAACTTACAGTCTCAACAAGATAAGAGGACATGTCATCTATGGCATAACAGTTCAAATTTGTTAAGGATTTAGAAGAGAATTGCTAAGTCAAGAAAGATTATTTGGCTTATCGACAAAATTGTTTTGGTGAATATACCATAAGTCCCCTACATATGAATGAGTTTTGTTCCCAAGAGTCTGTTCATAAGTCCAGTTTGTTCATTTAAGTCCAACAAAGTTAGCCAAGGAACCCAAGTACAAGAATCATCAGCTATATGGTACTGTACTGTAGTAGGTTTATAAGAATTTTCACACAAATAATACATAAAAAACAAAAAGTAAAAAAAGCATGTTTAATCTTACTGTACAGTACTTTGAAAAGTACAGTAGTACAGTACAACAGTTGGCATACAGGGGCTGGCATCAAGTGAACAGGCAAGAAGAGTTACTGAGTGGAGGAGGGAGAGGAGGTGGGAGATAGTAGAGCTGAAGGATTGTTAGCAGTAGGAGATGGAGGGCAGGCTGCAATTTCACTCATGCCTGACATTGATGGCACAGATTCTGGTTCCTTGCGGGATTCAATTCTATCTAGCCTCTTGGAGAAATGATCCAGTGATACTTGGATAGTAGCTCTTTTTTTCTCATAAGATGGCACAGTAGCATTGGATTGCATTCTGAATAGCTCCTAAGACCTTTGCAAACTATAATACGTTCAGGTTCCATGCCTCACAAACTAACAGTGTCTCCTCAAATAAAGAAAATTCCCTTGTCATTTCTTGCATCATGAATCTCTTTGGCTCTTTAGTTACCTCTTCCTCTTGTCTCCCTTGGTGCTTCTTAGAAACATCAGCGACATCACTGCTACGTTTACCCTTGCTTCCGGACACCCTGGACTTGAAATAAAGATACTGTACTACTATACTCTATACAGGACTGTACATCAAAGTACACAAAAGCACAGCTACCTGAGAGGATGCATGCACATAACACTGTATGCCAGACCTGTGAATTCATTTACATGATTGGACAGGCAAACACATGTTTGCATCTCTGAAAGATAGCAACTTGAAGGTTCACATGCAGGGGGACTTACTGTCCAAAGAATAATGGTGATACCTCAACACATCCTACTGTGAATTTTTAAGTTTGGGGTTAAAAAAATTCTATGTAAAGCCAGGGCAACAGAAACAAGATAAAAACATTTTGCCCTCATTCTTCTCAACAAGTATAAAGGCCATAATAAAGAAGGGTATATAATAATAGAAACAACCTTCATGATAACCCTTTGCCTCTGTTAACTCTGGGAATAACTGCTACTCAAAAGTAGGGCATGTTTTCTAAAGTTAGAGCCTCTGAATCGCTGAGCCAGGGTTAAGCCCATGTCTATCTTCAAAGTAAGGATAGTTGACAAGTGCCTCTAGAGAGTTTTGTGTGAAAAGCTTGAGAATCAACATGTATAATATCATATATGAAATGAATCGCCAGTCCAGGTTCGATGCATAATACTGGATGCTTGGGGCTGGTGCACTGAAATAACCCAGAGGGATGGTACGGGGAGGGAGGAAAGAGGGGGGTTCAGGAAGGGGAACACGTGTATACCTGTGGCGGATTCATGTTGATGTGTGGCAAAACCAATACAATATTGTAAAGTAATTAACCTCCAATTAAATAAATTTATATTTTAAAAAAATCCTAATCTTCATTCAGTATTCTTGCCTGGGAAATTCCAGGGACAAAGGAGCCTGGTACAGTTCATGGGGTTGTAAAAAAAAAAAAAAAAAAAAGAAAAGAAAGATCCTATTTAAGTAAATTGTTCTTCCTATTAAAGCATGACAAAATATATTTACATATATCCATATTTAAAAAAAAATAAACTTCCCACTCAGACTTGCTGGTGGAAAAAAATGCTGAAAGACATACTCCTTTTGGTCAGATAAACAATTAAAGAATAGAGAAATTAGGATTCAAAAGCAGTGGTGGTTAAGAAACAGTACATTTTTTAAAAATCATAAAACATAGAAAAATTCTAGAATGATCATTCTCAAATTTTAATATAAATATCAAAGCAACTTCTTTGAGAAAAACTGAAAATTCAAAATTAGTAAAATTATTCTAAATCTCTAAAATTGAGATTATATTTTTAATAGGAAAATTAAATAGAAGAAGAAAGGGAGGAAGGGAAAATTGTACTAAATGTTGACGTAGAAATGATCCTGTTTCAATTTTAATACAGATAACTAGAAAAATGTAGGTTTAAATATATTTTTATTCTTCATTTTAAGTAATCACAAGTAGATAAAATAGGATGTATCTGCAAAAAATCTGAGTTATATTTACCCTCCTCCCATCTTTAGAAATTTTAGAGTACAGTTGTCCCTCAGTAACTGCTAGGAATTAGTTTCACGACACCTATAAATACAAAAATCAGTGGATGCTCAAGTCCCTTACGTAAAATTTCATAGTATCTCTATATACTTTAAAATTTCATAGTATCCCATATGCTTTAACACATCTCTAGATTGCTTGCAAATTTAATATAATGTAAATATTATGTAAATAGGTTTCAGCAAGTGGTAAATTCAAGTTTTGCTTTTGGAACTTTCTGAAAGTGTTTTCCTTGCTCAGCATTTTTGATTTGCAGTTGGTTGAATCATGTGGAACCCACAGAAATGGGTTCACTTGTACAATCTCTTCAGCAATCTGGGAAGAACATTGTCCAGTTCAACTTCTATTGACTCTCTTTATCTCTCTTAGCCTGCTCCTTTCCTCCAATATGAATCGTTCACTTCTATTTTGATTCAGAGCCTTCACAATAATTTATTTTGACTTACTGCATGTGTTTTCCTCTGCAAGTTGTATTTACTTTGTTTACACATACATAGGCTCACTTTTTGAAAATGTGAAATATATTAATTTTAAGCATCCCATAGAAGAACTAAATATTTGTAGTTATTTATTAAAATGCTTATGGCAGATGTTGACAACTGAGAAGTATGCTTGGCCCACAAAGAGGAATATATTCATCAGAAGTAAAAATATTGAAGAAAACTAGTAAGAAATGGAATTTGGTGACACTGAATATTTGCGTGTTTACAAATCTACTCCTGTATCCAAACTGGGTGCCAGTGCTGTAGAATATCATTTTCAGTGGTCACCCACCTCTTTTTCTTATCCCTAGGACCAATTATTTCTAGAATCAGTGTCGTGGATCTGATGGAAATTCACTGTTCTTGATACTTAATATGAGAATATGTTCTGGAATACAGAACTAATCAGGAGAATGTAGGGATTTGTGACCTGCACTGAATTCATCCAAACTGTATTACTGATACTGAGAACTACTAACATTTCATAGCTGGCATCTTTCAGGACACTTGCCTCACTTCCAATAAATCAAGCATAAATTAATACCACCAGTAATAATGACATTTCACAAAAAATATAGTCCCCCTCCCTTTTTTTGTATTGAGTGAGTGAAGTTGCTCAGTCGTGTCCAACACTTTGCGACCCCGTGGACTGTAGCCCACCAGGCTCCTCTATCCATGGGATTCTCCAGGCAAGAATACTGCAGTGGGTTGCCATTTCCTTCTCCAAGGGATCTTCCCAACCCAGGGATAGAACCCAGGTCTCCCGCATTGCAGGCAGATGCTTTAACCTCTGAGCCACCAGGGAAGACCCACCAGGGAAGAGCTTTTTGTATTACAAGATCAGATATCCAAATGTGTGTGTGCACATGGTAAGTTGTGTCTGACTTGTTGTGGCTGCATAGACTGTAGCCCACCAGTTTCCTCTATCCATGGAATTTTCTAGGCAAGAATGCTGGAATAGATTGCCATTCCTACTCCAGGGGATCTTCCTGACCCAGGGATCGAACCTACATCTCTTACATCTCTTACATTGGCAGGCAGGTTCTTTACCACTAATGCCACCTGAGGAGCTCAGATAACCAAGGGGCCATAGTAAATTTACTGAGTTATTACAAGATTTATAGTGACAACTTCTGATCTGTGGGTCTGTTAGTGACAAATTAGGAAAACATTAAATCCCTCAAATGGAAATGCTGGGGGATAATGTATGTGTATGGTTACATTCATGTATGTGGGTGTGAATATGTGTATTTGAGCCCATAATAAAGACAATTTCCTGTTGTGTGAAACTAAGAACAAATGAATAGAACAGGTGACTACCAGAAGAGGGCCCAGCGCATCACCTGAGTACCAAGAATATCCCTCCCTGGCTCCATTATGAGGCAGCATCTTAACTCTCATGATGAACAGAGTCAACTATCTCCAACCGTGTAATAACTCCTATGCCACAGTAAATCCTACATGAACCAATGGAAACTAAGGCTTTGCATTCAGTGGGATTCTTATTTTCCCTCCTTACCCCTGGGAAAACGATCACTCCTTAGGGACCCAAGATAACTAGAGCCAGGAGTCTAAACATTCAGGGACAGGGGTACAGATTACCTATTTTGGTCTTTGAAAGGAATGGTGAGTAGGGAAATTTCTACCACTTGGTTTCCAGACCCTGGAAAATGTTCTACCGAGGAACCAAGCTAACAACAACAAAATGACCATTGCTTAAGACATACACCATATCTTTAAGGATAATTCTTCATTCTCATAAGGTATCATTTAAGCTGCCACCTCAGGTCCCCCTACAAGTGGTAGCTCAAATGTGCTCTTTGATGGCAATTTGAGAATGGTGCAGTAAATGGTGGAATCAATGTTTCCCACTGCCATTACAGATGGAAGTTCTATTGACCTTTTCTATTATTATATTAGTACTTACACTGGTGAAAGAACCAGTGTAAAATCTTTGCCAAATGCTGAGTATATCCACAATTATATCATCAAAAACTGAAAAAGTTATAACTGGCGTGCTGAAGGTAAGTTGAACCCTTTGAGTGGACTTCTGTTGTTATTTAGTTGCTAAGTCATGTCTGACTCTTTGCAACCCCATGGACTGTAGCCTCCTAGGCTCCTCCATCCATGGGATTTCCCAGGCAAGAATACTGTTAGAGTTCTATATACCCTAAAATGGGGCGATAATTATACTAATTATCTGTATATCAGTATCAGCTTAGGTCTTGTATCAATAACCTTTAAAAAAAAATCTGAGTTTTCTTTTTCATCCATTCATGATCTTTTCCTGTACATATAGAACACATATAGAGAATAAATACGCAGAAAATATATATTCCACATGTAAGGAAAAGATCAAGTATGAGTGAGCTGAAGGTTAAGGTTAGCTTTCTCTGTGTGTGTGCATACACACACACATCAATATATTTCATATATAAAAGATCAAGAATGTATGCATGTATATATATGCATGTAGATCTATAAATATAGGAAAATATAGAAAAATATAGTTATATAAAGATAGATATGGGTGCAGATATAGATACAGACATACACACATATACACACACACACACATATAAAGATAGATAGATACATATATATATACCCTTATGTATATTATGTATATTGTCCTTGCTGGCTGCCCAAATATTTTGCTTCTATAAATACCAAATTCTTTTAGCCAGTTCCAAAGATCCCACATGGATCCAGACTGCCTTGCTGTCCTTAAACCTTGCTACATATTTGAGTCTCAACATTTTGACGCAACGCTCTCTTGAGGTATTGTCAACAGTCCTTATTTTGAAGATAGATGTGGGCCTAATCCTGATTTTGCCACTCAGAAGCTACAATTTAACCCACATTGCTTCTACCAGTTAAGGTCTTCCACTAAGACTCACATTTCTGACATCCTATTATCCCTATTACTAAAAAGCCCAACTCTTTAATGACATTTCTTACTACCACCTTGGCATCCAGAGAACAACAATTAGAGCTTTTCAGTAACAGCTGTGCCCCTCTCATCAGGGCATTCCATACTAACCTGATAAGTGGAATGTTCCCGAGCCCTCCTATGGAATGTAATCAGCTGGGGAGCTAGTATATCCATTCTAGCATGCCTCCTCTGAGCCTTTTCCCTCTCCATCTAAAGTCTATCACAGCAGTTCTGGCATCATTTCACGTATGCCATCACTTTTATAAAGCCTCCAAGATCCATCCAAGCAGTGTATTTAAACAGTCTCCTGGGCCCTTGATATGATATAAATCTTATCTCACAGGAAAGAATTCCTATTTGAAAAAACTAACAATTTGGGGGAAGTCTCTACATAATCTAGCTGGGATTATAAATAAACAAACTCCCTCTTGTTTATCTAGCATTTTTCTTTTTTCTTCCTATTTGGTCCAGGCCTCTCAAGTTTGATTCTCAAATTCTCAGGCATATTTTCACAGTCCCAGCTGGTAATGTTAACTAGTTCCTATAGCTTCTTTGCACAGAATCCCTCTCTTCCTTTGATAGGCCCAGAAATACTCCTTATGAATTCTGCTGACATTTCCCCCAGTTGAATCTGCAAGTTCAAGGATTTTAACTGCATATATCCGGGATACCTATCTGAAATCTCACATCTGACTACTTTCCTCTTAGGTCTCTGACTTGCTGAGGCTTCTTTGAAATTCTGTCACTCCTAAAATTAATATTCACCTCTGTCTTCTATCCGGATGCCAGAAAGGAATCTTTTGCAATGCTGCCAAAGAGGCCCTCTCACTCTCACACTTCCCATGAAAGTGAGCAAGCTGAAATAATGTGGTATTACCTAATAACAAAACATGAGTCAGAAAATGAAAATACTGCTAACATTTATTATTGGCACAGACACAGGCAAAAGGAAATCATAGGTATTGCTATTATAAATTATGTGTTGTTTCACTAATGCAAACTGGTATAATCACAGTCATTTCAATAGAAACACAGCACTAGTCTTAAGTTTGACTATTGTTCAGCAGATAGGTATTCCCCCTTCCTCTCCAATTTCTATAGAAGGAGCATATTGCACGATGATTTTGATATTGCTTGGTTGGTAATTTGCTGTAGTCAATGAGGGGTTAACAAAGGTGACATAAGCAGAGACTTCAAATATGCTTACAAATCTCTAAAAGGGGAATCTACAAGGCCAAGTGACTAAGTCACACTGCACATTCTGAAGAATTCTGATCAAACCAGTCAATCCTAAAGGAAATCAATCCTGAATATTTACTGGAAACACTGATGCTGAAGCTCCAGTATTTTGGCCACCCGAGGCAAACAGCCAACTCATTGGAAAAGACCATGATGCTGGGAAAGACTGAAGACAAAAACAGAGAAGGCAGCAGCAGAGGATGACATGGTTAGATAGCATCATCCACTCAACGGACATGAGTTTGAGCAAATTCTGGGAGATGGTGAAGAACAGGGAAGCCTGGCATGCTACAGTCCATGGGGTTGCAAAGAGTCAGACATGACTTAGAGACTGAACAACAAATCTAAATTTCAAGTTGCTGTAGTTGCAATTGTTTTAAATTTTGTTATTCTCTACAGAGACTTGCTACATATTCAAATGCTTTTTGGGCTTCCCTGGTGGCTCAGATGGTAAAGAATCTACCTACAATGAGGGAGACCTGGGTTCAATCCCTGGGTTGGGAAGATCCCATGAAGGAGGGCATGGCAACCCACTCCAATATTCTTGCCTGGAGAATTCCATGGACAGAGGAACCTGTTGGTTGCAAAGAGTCGGACATGACTGAGGGACTAAGCACAGTACAGCACAGCCAATACTTTCTTGGAATAAGAAAAAAATATATAAAAATTTTAGGATATTGTTTTTATCCCCAAATTCTGCCACCAGCTGTTATAGGCTGCTATCTAGCACATTCGGAAAACAGTTTAGGTACTGAAAGGCCTTGGGTTAAAAATCTTTGTTTTGTTAGGTTAATGTCTCTAGACAACTCACCTTGAATCACAGCACCCATATTGCAGTGATACTGTAACAATTGTAAATAATATAATAAAGTGTAAATGTGAAAAAAAAAAAAAGTTTGTCCTTAGGGTTCCTTCCTTCTATTATATGAAGGATATATACAAGGTAGCTGCTGATTCAAGAACAGAATGATAAAAGAAATGTGGTGACTTTGACTCAATGCTCAGTTCAGAGCAAAGCCTTGCCAAATGTAGCCTACATCAGCTGAAGAGCAACCAACTTGCAGACACATAGGAAAAATTAGTGTCTTCTGTCCTTATGTCATTGAATTCTGCAGTGATCTGTCACACATCATTAGTGTGAAAATGAGTGATTCATATAGCTTCTTAAGTGGAAGATGTATTAATATGTGGTATGGAAAGTCCACTTATGTCTGTTATAGACGAATCCCCACACGTGTGTGTAAAGAGATATGTACAATGATGCTCATGGCAGCACTATTGGTTACACAGAGCCTGCAAGTTTAACATTCTTTATGCTACATCACCTTTTGAAATGTGTAGTCCAGTGAGCACTAGCTGAAAAGGGTTTATCATTTTTCTGACCCTGGGTAATGTGATCATAAATTTCTTTGGCTTTCAGCCTCACAACAATGTTGTTGACTACACTTTTTTAAAAACTGATTGCCAGCTCATGAATCCATAAATTTAGCCCCATTTCAGTCTTTTTTGTAGCTTTGTAACATGTAGTAGATGTTGCAAAGTGGTTTCATGTACAATCAGCAAGTTTCCTCTTTTCTTGATACTTTTGATTCGTTAACATTGAATTTATGGCCCTCAGCACTATACCTCATGCCTGAATGAAACCCATCAAACATATACATTTTCTCCATAAGGCACATCACAGCTTTCTTGCGCTTGGGAACACTAGACAGCACTTCAGTGCTGCACTGGGAGCCATTTTAAATGGCGTACTCACCAAACGTGAGAAGAGGAAAACACATTTTTAAAAAGTGGTACAAAATAGACTACGAAAAGGACATTTGTTTACACAGTACGGGAACTGAAACAAGAAGGCAGAGTTTTGTCTGGTTCAACCTCAGCTGGAAAACTTTTGTATGTCAGTGAATGACATGACAAAAGAGCATGAGTATTGATTTTGCATTACAAATAGAAATCAGCATGCAGGTGGATTTGCACATATATACCATATATAATAAGGAAAGACCAAATTTAGTTTAGTAAAATGGAAAAATATGCATAGGAATGAAATGACCAAATCAGGATATTTCCTATGTCTTACAAGAAAGAGAACAAAGGTGCTCTGTGGGTCTTTTTTCATATTTAGCATTTTATTTTTAATAGAAAACATTTTAAACTGATTAAAGATAGCAATAAGCATAACTGCCTTTAAGTTTTGGAATATTTGAAATGTTTTACAACTTTACATATTAAATCTTAAGTATAACCACAAATTCTCTTTGAGGAAAAAATTCATAGGAACCAGAAACTTGAGCTGGGCAATTAGTCTTGGCACAAGGGCTGGACAAAGCACAAATCTGGTAAATGAAGCCACAGAGACACAGAGGGCCACTGATTCCTGAAATGGTCTCTTACTCTGCATTTAGAAACCATTCAACGGTTGTAGTTTTCAAAGAATATTATAATTGTGGGCTACTAGTATTTTTAGTTTTCAGTTCATTTAAAATCCTAAATCCATTAAAGTATCCTGAGAAGGCAAGCAAGCTCTGCATTACTAACACCACACTGTCCACCTCAATCTCCAACAATTTGCACCAGCTCCAAAATGGTGACCCTCTCTTCCTTACAAAACAGTGACTTGTTTCTTTCTTGAATATTCCATCTAAATAAAATTCCAGTTATTTTCCTTGCCAGAAGGTAACCTGGAATTACTGGTTGAATACTCGGACCAAAGAACAGGATGGCTTTAGCTACTGCTTTTACACACGGATTACCGTTATATGTTCCTAAGAACTCCTCCAGGAAAAGTTATTTTTGATCTTACATATTGACCCTTTCCAGACTTTGGTCATGAGACTAGAAATAATAGTTATAATGCAATCTGCACAAGCTCAAAAAAGACCATGACTATTTTCAACACTCAGAAACTGAATCACATACTGTAGTGAAGACTCAGGTTTGATAGGAACATTGTTTAGGTAGACTAGCTAGAAATTTCAAGAGGTGTAAAATTTTCACTTAGCGTGGGCGGCTGTGACAGTGCACAGGGCGCGGCCGACAGGAGCTACCTCACGTCTGAGGTCAGGGGCAGAAGCCGGGAGGACCCCACGTCCGAGGTCAGAGGCAGCAGTTGAGAGTACCAGGCTGTGACGGTGCAGGAACGGCAGAGAGGAGTTACTATATGCCTGAGGTCAGGGGCGGTGGCCACGAGAAGCAACCCCACTTCCAAGGAGCAGTGGCTGCGCGGGTGCAGGAGGGCCTAGAGGAGCTATTCCTCGTTCAAGGTAAGGAGAGGCTGCGGTGAGGAGATACCCTTCGTCCAAGGTAAGGAGCAATGGCTGTGCTTTGCTGGAGCAGCCATGAAGAGATAACCCATGTCCAAGGTAAGAGAAACCCAAGTAAGACAGTAGGTGTTGCAAGAGGGCATCAGAGGGCAAACACAATGAAACCATAATCACAGAAAACTAGTCAATCTAATGACACTAGGACCACAGCCTTGTCTAATTGAATGAAACTAAGCCATGCCATGTGGGGCCACCCAAGACAGGTGGGTTATGGTGGAGAGGTCTGACAGAATGTGGTCCACTGGAGAAGGGAATGGCAAACCACTTCAGTATTCTTGCCTTGAGAACCCCATGAACAGTATGAAAAGGCAAAATGATAAAATACTGAAAGGAGAACTCCCTGGGTCAGTAGGTGCCCAATAGGCTACTGGAGGTCAGTGAAGAAATAACTCCAGAAAGAATGAAGGGATGGAGCCAAAGCAAAAACAATACCCAGTTGAGGATGTGACTAGTGATAGCAGTAAGGTCTGATGCTGTAAAGAGAAATATTGCATAGGAACCTGGAATGTCAGGTCCATGAATCAAGGCAAATTGGAAGTGGTCAAACAGGAGATGGCAAGAGTGAATGTCGACATTCTAGGAATCAGCGAACTGAAATGGACTGGAATGGGTGAATTTAACTCAGATGACCATTATATCTACTACTGTGGGCAGGAATCCCTTAGAAGAAATGGAGTAGCCATCATGGCCAACAAAAGAGTCTGAAATTCAGTACTTGGATGCAATCTCAAAAATGACAGAATGATCTCTGCTCATTTCCAAGGCAAACCGTTCAATATTACAGTAATCCAAGTCTATGCCCCAACCAGTAACGCTGAAGAAGCTGAAGTTGAAGAGTTCTATGAAGACCTACAAGACCTTTTAGAACTAACACCCCCAAAAGATGTCCTTTTCATTATAGGGGACTGGAATGCAAAAGTAGGAAGTCAAGAAACACCTGGAGTAACAGGCAAATTTGGCCTTGGAATATGGAATGAAGCAGGGCAAAGATTAATAGAGTTTTGCCAAGAAAATGCACTGATCATAGCAAACATCTTCTTCCAACAACACAAGAGAAGACTCTACACATGGACATCACCAGATGGTTAACACTGAAATCAGATTGATTGTATTCTTTGCAGCCAAAGATGGAGAAGCTCTATACAGTCAGCAAAAACAAGACTGAGAGCTGACTGTGGCTCAGAACATTAGCTCCTTATTGCCAAATTCAGACTTAAATTGATGAAAGTAGGGAAAACCACTAGACAATTCAAGTATGACCTAAATCAAATCCCTTATGATTATACAGTGGAAGTGAGAAATAGATTTAAGGGCCTAGATCTGATAGAGTGCCTGATGAACTATGGACGGAAGTTCGTGACATTGTACAGGAGACAGGGATCAAGACCATCCTCGTGGAAAAGAAATTTAAAAAAGCAAAATGGCTGTCTGGGGAGGCCTTACAAATAGCTGTGAAAAGAAGAGAAGCGAAAAGCAAAGGAGAAAAGGAAAGCTATAAGTATCTAAATGCAGAGTTCCAAAGAATAGCAAGAAGAGATTAGAAAGCCTTCCTCAGTGATCAATGCAAAGAAATAGAGGAAAAAAAAAAAAAAAAAAAACAGAATGGGAAGACTAGAGATCTCCTCAAGAAAATTAGAGATACAAAGGGAACATTTCATACAAAGATGGGCTTGATAAAGGACAGAAATGGTATGGATGTAACAGAAGCAGAAGGTATTAAGAAGAGGTGGTAGGAATACACAGAAGAACTGTACAACAAAGATCTTCATGACCAAGATAATCACGATGGTGTGATCACTCATCTAGAGCCAGACATCCTGGAATGTGAAGTCAAGTGGGCCTTAGAAACAATCACTACGAACAAAGCTAGTGGAGGTGATGGAATTCCAGTTGAGCTATTTCAAATCCTGAAAGATGATGCTGTGAAAGTGCTGTACTCAATATGCCAGCAAATTTGGAAAACTCAGCAGTGGCCACAGGACTGGAAAAGGTCAGTTTTCATTCCAATCCCAAGGAAAGACAATGGCAAAGAATGCTCCAACTAACACAAAATTGCACTCATCTCACACGCTAGTAAAGTAATGCTCAGAATTCTCCAAGGCAGACTTCAGCAATACATGAACCATGAACTTCCAGATGTTCAAGCTGATTTTAGAAAAGGCAAAGGAACCAGTGATCAATTTGCCAACATCCGCTGGATCATGGAAAAAGCAAGAGAGTTCCAGAAAAACATCTATTTCTGCTTTATTGACTATGCCAAAGCCTTTGACTGTGTGGATCACAATAAACTGTGGAAAAATCTGAAAGAGATGGGAATACTAGACCACCTGACCTGCCTTTTGAGAAACCTATATGCAGGTCAGGAAGCAATAGTTAGAAATGGACATGGAACAACAGACTGGTTCCAAATAGGAAAAGGAGTATGTCAAGGCTGTATATTGTCACCCTGCTTATTTAACTTCTATGCAGAGTACATCATGAGAAACGCTGGGCTGGAAGAAACAAGCTGGAATGAAGATTGCTGGGAGAAATATCAATAACCTCAGATATGAAGATGACACCACCCTTATGGCAGAAAGTGAAGAGGAACTAAAAAGCCTCTTGATGAAAGTAAAAGTGGAGAATGAAAAAGTTGGCTTAAAGCTCAACATTCAGAAAATGAAGATCATGGCATCTGCTCCCATCACTCCATGGAAAATAGATGGGGAAACAGCGTAAAGAGTGTCAGACTTTATTTTGTTGGGCTCCAAATTCACTGCAGATGGTGATTGCAGCCATGAAATTAAAAGACACCTACTCCTTGGAAGAAAAATTATGGCCAACCTTGATAACATATTGAAAAGCAGAGACGTTACTTTGCCAACAAAGGTCCATCTAGTCAAGGCTATGGTTTTTCCAGTAGTCACGTATGAATGTGAGAGTTGGACTGTGAAGAAGGCTGAGCACCGAAGAATTGATGCTTTTGAACTGTGGTGTTGGAGAAGACTCTTGAGAGTACCTTGGACTGCAAGGACACCCAATCAGTCCATTCTGAAGGAGATCAGCCCTGGGATTTCTTTGGAAGGAATGATGCTAAAGCTGAAACTCCAGTACTTTGGCCACCTAATGCAAAGAGTTGACTCATTGGAAAAGACTATGATGCTGGGAAGGATTGGGGGCAGGAGGAGAAGGGGATGACAGAGGATGAGAGGGCTGGATGGCATCGCTGACTTAATGGACATAGTCTGAGTGAACTCCGGGAGTTGATGGACAGGGAGGCCTGGCATGCTGCGATTCATGGGGTCGCAAAGAGTCGGACATGACTGAGCAACTGAACTGAAACATTTTCTCATTCTCTTCCTTTTTTTCTTAAAAATTATTTATTATTCATCTTTTATATAATTTGCATAAGCCTGTCCTGTTATAGCTAAAAGAAACAATAATCATATTATATGAGATATATATATATCATATTTGTCATTTTGGTATTCTAAAATACATCCTATATCAAGCTATGCCCACAAAGAATAGGATACTATGACAATGACTAGGCTTTCTCTGCTAATCATTCTACCCAACCACACAGAAACACACATACAAAAACGACCTCATTTTTAGGTGGACATATCATTCTGATCAGTATAAATACTACATTTTTCATTCCCTTGGCTCTAGGTATACCTATGTGATAGAAGCTTTCTCAGTGGTTGCCTTAGAAGAATAAAACAGTTACCTTGGCACCAAAGGACAACAAGCCTGGAGTCAAAGATGGAAATAACATGGCACCATGTCACTCAAGCACTTTTTAATCAGATGGCCTCCAAATAGCTGCAACAGTTTCAGTGAAAAGGGAAGACTGGGATGTAGGGAGTGGATGGAGCACAATCTGTTAAAAAAAAAAAAAAAGTCATTTAGACTCAAAACACTATCTGATCACAAGCTAGGCAAGATCACTAGCTTTTCTTATTTACGTACAGTCCAAAAACTAAGTTTTTAGAGAATTACTTGATAATCAATCTTGGCTTGCAAAGGATGGTAATCATTCAACTCTAACAGTAACAGCTTTCCCTCCCTCCTCCCACAACACACACACAAACTTACCAGCTATATCACGAGGATTCTGGCTATGAAATTACATAGTCCTCCAAAAGGACATTTTGACAATGTTCACTTAAGATATGATGAAAGAAGAAAACAGTCAAAGAAGCACTTCCCAGAGAGCTATATATTACCAGTTGAACTAGCCAAAGAACTTGTACTTTATGATTTACATACAGCAAGATTTGATCATTGCCACAGACTTACAACAATCACTATGTATTTCTTATTCTTTTCTTTAAATGAGAATTTCATGCTTAATTTCATGCATATATGTTGGGAGAAGAAAACTATGACCCACAGGCCAAATCCAGTTTGCCTGTTTGTGTAAATAAAATTTTTACTGGAACACAGCCACGCCTATCTAGCTTTATATCTGGTGGTTTTCACCCCTCAGTGGCAGTTGAATAGTTGTAACCAAGACATTATGGTCTTTGAAGCTGAAAATACATACCATCTGGCCCTTTACAAAAAAAGTTTGCTGACCCTGGTCTATGTCATCATTTTATATTGAGCATGCATGCTAACAGCAAATGCTTTGTTTCTAGACTGACGATAACTCTATCAGACTTATGATGAAAGATTATACATCTACTAGAGATCCTGGGCTTTAAGCTAGATAGCGTAACTGAATGGAACTTGGCCTTTCAGAAGGGATGACATAGAAAGAAGTGCAAGGAAAGCTGGGTATTCAGGACAGACTGTGTCAGAGAAAATGTCCACTAGTTCTTTATTCTTTTAGAAAGTAGAAACTTATATGAATATCAAAACTGCACATTTTTGGCCTCCTGATGTGTAGTTTTCTTTATCTGTCCTTTTAAAATAATAACACCCATTTATATTAAAGATTTTGCAAGAAATAATCATGAAATTTTTAATTTGGGACTGTTATAAAGATATTGTTGAGGCTGTTTATTCATTACGTCATCACCATACTATGTACTCATCACTCACAAGAGAAATGATCATGGTACTTATGAAGTTGATATAATTTTTGTAAGTATCCTGACTCCATTTTGCTGCAACCATGTTTTCCCCAATTCTTTTCACTCTATTTTTAGCTAGACACTTTATGTAGCACTGGAAGCCACATAACTTTTTTCCTAGAATAAGCAGATAGAAAAATATACAATTCATCAATCAAAAATGAAGCATTACTTCATTTGATCCTAAATATAACTTTTAATTCATTATTTACATATTTTTAAGGAAAAGGCAAATTCAGTTCAGTTCAATTGTTCAGTCAGGTCCAACTCTTTGTGACCCCATGGACTGCACAGGATTCACTGCTCATCACCAACTCCTGAAGTTTACTCAAATTCATGTCCATTGAGGCGGTGATATCATTCAAACATTTCATCCTCTGTTGTCCCCTTTCATCCAGCCTTCAGTCTTTCCCAGCATAATGGTCTTTTCATGAACTGAGTCAGTTCTTTGCATGAGGTGGCCAAATTATTGGTTTCAGCTTAAGCATCAGTCCTTCCAATGAATATTCAGGACTGATTTCCTTTAGGATGGACTGGTCCAAGGGACTCTCCGGAGTCTTCTCCAACACCACAGTTCAAAAGCATCAATTCTTCGGTGCTCAGCTTTCTTTATAGTCCAACTCTCACATCCATACTTGAACACTGGAAAAACCATAGCCTTGACTAGATGAACCTTTGTTGGCAAAGTAATATCTCTGCTTTTCAATATGCTGTCTAGGTGGGTCATAGCTTATCTTCCAAGGAGAAAGTGTCTTTTAATTTCATGGCTGCAGTCACCATCTGCAGTGATTTTGGAGCCCCCCAAAATAAAATCTCTCACTCTTTCCATTGTTTCCTGATCTATTTGCCATGAAGTGATGGGACCAGATGCCATGATCATAGTTTTCTGAATGCTGAATTTTCAACCCAACTTTTCACCTTCCTCTTTCTCTTTCATCAAGAGGCTCTTTGGTTCTTCTTTGCTTTTTGCCATAAGTGTGGTGTCATCTGCATATCTGAGGTTTCATATCCTGGAGTCTGTTGTTCCACGTCCAGTTCTAACTGTTGCTTCTTGACCTGTATACATATTTCTCAGGAGGCAGGTAAAGGCAAATTAAGTAACATGTAAAGGCAATCAAAAAATAACAAAAGAATATATAATATAAATACATACCTAACCCTAGAAATCATATCTTTCTTTCTTCTGCTTTATCATGTTGTTTTATTTAAGAATAAAGGTGGTTATAGAGTGACATTTTTCTAAAATATGTACCAAAAGGTCAAATAAATAACCTAACTCTACACCGAAAGCAACTAGAAAATGAAGAATTGGAGAACCCCAGAGTTAGTAGAAGGAAAGAAATCTTAAAAATTAGGGCAGAAATAAATGCAAAAGAAACAAAAGAGACCATAGCAAAAATCAACAAAGCCAAAAGCTGGTTCTTTGAAAAGATAAATAAAATTGAGAAACCATTAGCCAGACTCATTAAGAAACAAAGAGAGAAAAATCAAATCAATAAAATTAGAAATGAAAATGGAGAGATCACAACAGACAACACAGAAATACAAAGGATCATAAGAGAAAACTATCAGCAATTGCATGCCAATAAAATGGACAACGTGAAAGAAATGGACAAATTCTTAGAAAAGTACAACTTTCCAAAACTGAACCAGGAAGAAATAGAAAATCTTAACAGACCCATCACAAGCATGGAAATTGAAACTGTAATCAGAAATCTTCCAGCAAACAAAAGCCCAGGTCCGGATGGCTTCACAGCTGAATTCTACCAAAAATTTAAAGAAGAGCTAACACATATCCTACTGAAACTCTTCCAGAAAATGCAGAGGAAGGTAAACTTCCAAACTCATTCTATGAGGCCACCATCACCCTAATCCCAAAACCTGACAAAGATGCCACAAAAAAAGAAAACTACAGGCCAATATCACTGATGAACTTAGATGCAAAAATCCTCAACAAAATTCTAGCAATCAGAATCCAATAACACATTAAAAAGATCATACACCATGACCAAGTGGGCTTTATCCCAAGGAGGCAAGGATTCTTCAATATCTGCAAATCAATCAATGTAATTCACCACATTAACATATTGAAAAATAAAAGCCATATGATTATCTCAATAGATGCAGAGAAGGCCTTTGACAAAATTCAACATTCATTTATGATAAAAAACGCTCCAGAAAGCAGGAATAGAAGGAACATACCTCAACATAATAAAAGCTATCTATGACAAACCCACAGCAAACGTTATCCTCAATGGTGAAAAATTGAAAGCATTTCCTCTAAAGTCAGGAACAAGACAAGGGTGCCCACTTTCACCGCTACTATTTAACAGAGTTCTGGAAGTTTTGGCCACAGCAATCAGAGCAGAAACAGAAATAAAAGGAATCCAAACTGGAAAAGAAGTAAAACCCTCACTGCTTGCAGATGACATGATACTCTACATCAGTTCAGTTCAGTCGCGCAGTCGTGTCCAACTCTTTGTGACCCCATGAATCGCAGCACGCCAGGCCTCCCTGTCCATCACCAACTCCCGGAGTTCACTCAGACTCGTCCATCGAGTCAGTGATGCCATTCAGCCATCTCATACTCTGTCATCCCCTTCTCCTCCTGCCCCCAATCCCTCCCAGCATCAGAGTATTTTCCAACCAGTTAACTCTTCGCATAAGGTGGCCAAAGTACTGGAGATTCAGCTTTAGTATCAGTCCTTCCAAAGAAATCCCAGGGCTGATCTCCTTTAGAATGGACTGGTTGGATCTCCTTGCAGTCCAAGGGACTCTCAAGAGTCTTCTCCAACACCACAGTTCAAAAGCATCAATTCTGCGGCCCTCAGCCTTCTTCACAGTCCAACTCTCACATCCATACATGACTACTAGAAAAACCATAGCCTTGACTAGACGGACCTTAGTAGGCAGAATAATGTCTCTGCTTTTGAATAGGCTATCTAGGTTGCTCATAACTTTTCTTCCAGGGAGTAAGCGTCTTTTAATTTCATGGCTGCAGTCACCATCTGCAGTAATTTTGGAGCCCCAAAAAATAAAGTCTGACACTGTTTCCACTGTTTCCCCATCTATTTCCCATGGAGTGATGGGACTGGATGCCATGATCTTCATTTTCTGAATGTTGAGCTTTAAGCCAACTTTTTCACTCTCCTCTTTCCCTCTCATCAAGAGGCTTTTTAGTTCCTCTTCACTTTCTGCCATAAGGGTGGTGTCATATGCATATCTGAGGTTATTGATATTTCTCCCAGCAATCTTGATTCCAGCTTGTGTTTCTTCCAGCCCAGCATTTCTCATGATGTACTCTGCATAGAAGTTAAATAAGCAGGGTGACAATATACAGTCTTGATATTCCTTTTCCTATTTGGAACCAGTCTGTTGTTCCATGTTCAGCTCTAACTGTTGCTTCTTGGCCTGCATACAGATTTCTCAAGAGGCAGGTTAGGTGGTCTGGTATTCCCATCTCTTGAAGAATTTTCCACAGTTTATTGTGATCCACACAGTCAAAGGCTTTGGCATAGTCAAGAAAGCAGAAATAGATGTTTTTCTGGAACTCTCTTGCTTTTTCCATGATCCAGCGGATGTTGGCAATTTGATCCCTGGTTCCTCTGCCTTTCTAAAATCAGCTTGAACATCTGGAAGTTCACAGTTCACGTATTGCTGAAGCCTGGCTTGGAGGATTTTGAGTATTACTTTACTAGCGTGTGAGATGAGTGCAATTGTGCGGTAGTTTGAGCACTCCTTGGCATTGCCTTTCTTTGGGATTGGAATGAAAACTGACATTTTCCAGTCCTGTGGCCACTGAAGAGTTTTCCAAATTTGCTGGCATATTTAGTGCAGCGCTTTCACAGCATCATCTTTCAGGATTTGAAATAGCTCAACTGGAATTCCATCACCTCCACTAGCTTTGTTCGTAGTGATGCTTTCTACGACCCACTTGACTTCACATTCCAGGATGTCTGGCTCTAGATGAGTGATCACACCATCATGATTATCTTGGTTGTGAAGATCCTTTTTGTACAGTTCTTCTGTGTATTCTTGCCACCTCTTCTTAATATCTTCTGCTTCTGTTAGGTCCATACCATTTCTGTCCTTTATCAAGCCCATTTTGCATGAAATGTTCCCTTTGTATCTCTAATTTTCTTGAAGAGATCTCTAGTCTTTCCCATTCTGTTGTTTTCCTCTCTTTCTTTGCACTGATCGCTGAAGAAGGCTTTCTTATCTCTTCTTGCTATTCTTTGGAACTCTGCATTCAGATGCTTATAGCTTTCCTTCTCTCCTTTGCTTTTTGCCTCTCTTCTTTTCACAGCTATTTGTAAGGCCTCCCCAGACAGCCATTTTGCTTTTTTGCATTTCTTTTCCATGGGGATGGTCTTGATCCCTGTCTCCTGTACAATGTCATGAACCTCATTCCATAGTTCATCAGGCACTCTATCTATTAGATCTAGGCCCTTAAATCTATTTCTCACTTCCACTGTATAATCATAAGGGATTTGATTGAGGTCATACCTGAATGGTCTAGCAGGTTTCCCTTTTTTCTTCAATTTCAAATCCTCTACATAGAAAACCCTAAAGACTCCACCAGAAAATTACTAGAACTAATCAATGAATATAGTAAAGTTTCAGGATATAAAATCAATACACAGAAATCCCTTGCATTCCTATACACTAATAATGAGAAAGTAGAAAAAGGAATTAAGGAAACAATTCCATTCACCATTGCAATGAAAAGAATAAAATACTTAGGAATATATCTACCTAAAGAAACTAAAGACCTATATAGAAAACTATAAAACACTGATGAAAGAAATCAAAGAGGACACTAATAGATGGAGAAATATACCATGTTCATTGATAGGAAGAATCAATATAGTGAATATGAGTATACTACCCAAAGCAATCTACAGATTCCACGCAATCCCTATCAAGCTACCAGCGATATTTTTCACGGAACTAGAACAAATAATTTCAAGATTTGTATGGAAATACAAAAAACCTCGAATAGCCAAAGCAATCTTGAGAAAGAAGAATGGAACTGGAGGAATCAACTTGCCTGACTTCAGGCTCTACTACAAAGCTGCAGTCATCAAGACAGTATGGTACTGGCACAAAGACAGAATTATAGATCAATGGAACAAAATAGAAAGCCCAGAGATAAATCCACACACATATGGACACCTTATCTTTGACAAAGAAGGCAAGAATATACAATGGAGTAAAGACAATCTCTTTAACAAGTGGTGCTGGGAAAACCGGTCAACCACTTGTAAAGGAATGAAACTAGATCACTTTCTAACACCGCACACAAAAATAAACTCAAAATGGATTAAAGATCTAAATGTAAGACCAGAAACTATAGAACTCCTAGAGGAGAACATCAGCAAAACACTCTCAGACATAAATCACAGCAGGATCCTCTATGATCCACCTCCCAGAATTCTGGAAATAAAAGCAAAAATAAACAAGTGGGATCTAATTAAAATTAAAAGCTTCTGCACAACAAAGGAAACTGTAAGCAAGGTGAAAAGACAGCCTTCTGAATGGGAGAAAATAATAGCAAATGAAGCAACTAACAAACAACTAATCTCAAAAATATACAAGCAACTCATGCAGCTCAAGTCCAGAAAAATTAACGACCCAATCAAAAAATGGGCCAAAGAACTAAATAGACATTTCTCCAAAGAAGACATACAGATGGCTAACAAACACAGGAAAAGATGTTCAACATCACTCATTATTAGAGAAATGCAAATCAAAACCACAATGAGGTACCACTTCACACCAGTCAGAATGGCTGTGATCCAATAGTCTGCAAGCAATAAATGCTGGAGAGGGTGTGGAGAAAAGGGAACCCTCTGACACTGTTGGTGGGAATGAAAACTAGTACAGCCACTATGGAGAACAGTGTGGAGATTCCTTAAAAAATTGCAAATAGAACTGCCTTATGACCCAGCAATCCCACTGCTGGGCATACACACTGAGGAAACCAGAATAGAACAAGACACATGTACCCCAATGTTCATCGCAGCACTGCTTATAATAGCCAGGACATGGAAACAACCTAGATGTTCATCAGTAGCTGAATGGATAAGAATGCGGTGGTACATATACACAATGGAGTATTACTCAGCCATTAAAAAGAATACACTTGAATCAGTTCTAATGAGATGGATGAAACTGGAGCCGATTATACAGAGTGAAGTAAGCCAGAAAGAAAAACACCAATACAGTATACTAACACATGTATATGGAATTTAGAAAGATGGTAATGATGACCCTGTATGCGAGGCAGCAAAAGAGACACAGATGTGTAGAGAGGCCTTTTGGATTCAGAGGGAGAGGGAGAGGGTGGGATGATTTGGGAGAATGGCATTGAAACATGTATACTATCATGTAAGATACAAATCGCCAGTCTATGTCTGATGCAGGATACAGGATGCTTGGGGCTGGTGCCTGGGGATGATCCAGAGAAATGATATGGCGTTGGAGGTGGGATGGGGGTTCATGTTTGGGAACTCATGTACACCCGTGGCAGATTCATTCCAATGTATGGCAAAACCAATACAGTATTGTAAAGTAAAATAAAGTAAAAATAAAAATAAAATAAAATATGTACCAAATTAAAAATTGAAACAGGCCTGAGGTTGTGTTCTAAAGTCTTGAATTTAAAGAGTCTCATTTTCTGTTTTATGGCTGACAATGGTGAGGAGATTGGTATGTGTATACAGGGTCCTAAAAACCTTTAAGAAAATTTAGCAGAAACTACACAACATTGTAAATCAACTATAGTCCACTTTAAAAAGTAATTAAAAGTTGCATTGGTGGATTGGTAGAAAAATGCAAACCACTCCAGAAGTCCATGACATGTAATGATCTTTAATACTGCTACAACTGCTGAAACATAAATAATTAGGCTAATATGGGATAGAGGCCCATACCTGAAGAGGAAATCTGGCCTACCATCCAGCATTTAACTTTCAATTTTGTTTCCTTGTTCTTTTCTTATGCTTATGTAGGTAATAACTCATGAAAATAAAAATGAAGTCCTATTTTCATAGGCTAAAAAAGTAAACAATAACATTTTGAATGTAAGGTTAAGAAGTCTAAAGTGTCTCTCAGCCAGAAAAAAAAATTTTTGAATAGCAAATTCCCAAAGGTTCTGGATGTATGATATTCAAGACTGTTATATATATATTCGTGCAGCAAACATAGTATATGGAGTTTTACCCCTACTGCAAAAGTTGCCCAATAAAAGTAATAGAACTTAAGTGAAATTTTAAAAAGCAAGTACTCTGTCTTTTCAAGTAATATAGTCCCAGGAAATATGGGGCTATTTCAAAGAGTTCTTTGCATCTGTGACAGTACAAGGAAAAGAGGCAGCATTAGCATTTCTTCCTGAAGGGCCTGCAGTCTGAGTGGGAAGTAGGTGGGTCTCAGAAAGGAAGAGATATAAGCGGGAACAAGAGTTCAACACTGATGAAATTCCTGACAAAATGTCTAGGAAAAAGGAGTATCGTGGCTAAATGCAGCAAAGCACATACTGATTCCTATATTGGTGACCATGTGGAATGTTACAGTTATGTCTATTCTATAATTATGTTAATTTGAAACAAAAAAAGAAAATGAAAAATTTCATTCTTCCACTCAGATAGTCTATTAAAACTTTCAAACACTCCTGTCATGGCACAGTTTATCATTTAACACGATTTCACAACTATATTTGTGCTTATGTGGTAATTCACAAATGTGAGATCTTGAAAAATATGGTAAGTGATTTTTCCTATGAATGTCAGGATTCTCCTCAGGTTTCTTTTGGCAAATCCACTTAAATTAAAATGATCCCTAGCTAACTGACATCTTCTCCATAACCAATCTTCCAACTGTTGCATTTCAGCAACCTAGCTGAAATCCAGCTGGCTCAGACACAATTATGATAAAAATCCAAAGTGTTGCTAAGTGACTAGGGAACAGAATTTGAAAACCTGACAAGAAATATTTCCTCGCCTGTGATTGAGGGAAGCAGTGCACAGATGGTCAAGGTGATGCAGATTCTTG
The DNA here is from genome assembly GCF_032405125.1 of Capricornis sumatraensis. Taxonomy (NCBI): domain Eukaryota; kingdom Metazoa; phylum Chordata; class Mammalia; order Artiodactyla; family Bovidae; genus Capricornis; species Capricornis sumatraensis. The sequence goes on along the minus strand of NC_091087.1, from coordinate 58,059,857 downwards.
AACCCTTCAAAGATTAATTTCTTCTCAATTCCTACACAGAAAGAGTGATTAATTTTTTAAAAAGTGTCATTTTTAATCTCTGCTTTAAAGTGTCTGTTGTTAACTCCCATTATCATTTCGGTCTTCCAGGGCTGTGTTCAGCACTGCCTGCTGTTTAGACTACTGCATGCGCTTCCAATCCTACTATAAGCAGAAGTTTCTGTGGCAATTAGAGTTCTTTCAGAGGACAAGAACACTGAGCTCACATCACATCAGTACTTCCTGCCCTGTACTGATACTGATCAAATTCTGAAAAATAATTCCAGGTTTTGGTCCTTAGCCTTAGGGCACAAAACTCTATAGACTCCAGCAATCTGGGAAACTTCATCATGTTTGACACTATATTACTTATAGCAACTATTTGCAACAAGCAGTCTGTAGTGCTGATCCTAAAACTTGAAATGGACAAGATTCTAGTTCAGAATACCTTAAAATCAATGAAATTGTGGAAATCAGTTTGAAAACTCCTGTCAGGACATTACTGCTGCTGCTAAGTCACTTCAGTCATGTCTGACTCTGTGCGACTCCATAGATGGCAGCCCAGGACATTGGAACATTTTTAAAGGCCTCGGCAAAAATTTAGCAGGTCCATTCTTTCATTTATGTATCAAAATGTCAATCTTCAAGTCAGCTTTATTCACTCCCCTCTTCCATTTTCAACAAGTTAATTCATAGTTTCTAGAAAACCCCTCCTCCACAACCTACATGTCACATCATACTTAACCGTGAAATTAGGAATGCTTTCACCCTAAGATTGAGAATAAGGCAGTATGTCCAGTTCTACCACTTTAATTCTGCATTGCACTGGAGATTCTATCCAGGTAATCAGACAAAGACAATATACAAAAGTAATATATATTATCAAATAAGGATTAAACATGTTTTTATACACAGCTGCCATGATTATGCAGAAAACCAAAGGAATAAGCATGCATACACAGATATACACCATACACACACAAACACACACATATATCCATAAATATAGGAACGAATAAACAAGCATAGCAAGTTTGCAGGATACAAGACAATATATAGAAGTGAAAATTCATAAACTCAAAACTAAAACATTGCTGAAAGAGGGAATAAAAAGAAGCTAAAGGAAAAGAGAATCAATTCCACATTCACAAATAGGAATGTTCAATATTATTAAGATGATAATTCTCCCCAAAATGATTGCATACAGTTTCTTTTAAAATTATTGAAGACATATTTTATCAAAATCAAAAATTGACAGTCTGATACTAAACTGTATAGGGAAATATAGTGGACCAAAAAAAGTCAAAGTAATCTAAAAAAAAGAGTTGGCAGATTTGCACTTCTTGAGTTCACGCTTACTACAAAGCTACAGAAATCAAAACTATGTGGTACTAGCCTAAGGAAAAATATATACATCCATGGAATAGAATTGCTACTCCTGAAATAAACCACTGAATCTATGGTTAATTGATTTTTCACAAAGATTCCAATATTTCATTGATGAAAAGATGGTATTTTCAACAAATGGTACATTTCCATTTCCCTACTGATTTGGAAGTTGTCAGTTCTAGTTTACACTTACTGATAGCTCTGAATGTTTTACTAAATCTGTCAGAAACAGAAACTGCTAGATTTCTAACCAATAATCTTTTTTTTTTTTTTTTTTAATTTTCTTTCTCTAAGAGAACCTTCACCTAGTTGGGGGCCATTTGAAAACTACTCTCCAATTTCCTGTGAAATTTCAGCAAATGTGACTAAGTATATAGCCAACATAATATAGGTTGCAGTTTGGGGTTAAGATTTCCAGCAAAGCTTTCTTCAAAGAGTGGTCTGAGTTAACTGGGAAATCATTTGCCTTTGACAAGCTCTTACTACCTGATGTCTTTGTCCTGGTGAGTGACAACTGGCCACAGTGCAAGAAATTACAGTCCCTGACTTCCAACCAAGTGCAAAAGATAACAGTGCAGAGTCTGGATTTCTAAAAAATGTGGAGAAGCCCACATCTCCCTTAGACTGCATACCTTTTGTCTTATTTTATATGATAGAAAATAAGTCCCTAAGCTATTTAAGGCAGTCATTTTGGTATTTCTATTACAGGAAGTTAAACACAATTTGTAATAATGCTAAATAAATTTCATATTTAATTACTAACCTAACACCTCTCTAAAATATCAACTTAAAATACATTAAATCTAATTATCCCTAACTTCTAATGTAGGCTACTGTTATGGTTGACTATAATTTTAATTCAATTTCTTTTTAGATATTTTTCCTTATAAGCCCATAAATTAGATGTCTTAGTATTGCTTTATAACAATATTTATTTGGATCCATTTGCATAGTTAGCAAAATGTTCTGTTTATCATTCTTTTCCAACTTCAGACCTAACTTATGGCTAATTTCCTTTATTTCTGAAGTGTATTTTTATGCTGTGCATCTGTTAATGGTCCTTTGTTTATCTGAAAATGTTGATCTTTTTATGAAAGATCTGCTTGGGACTTGATTTAAGGTTTAACTTTATATCTGTACTTTTGTAATATTATGTTACTTATCTAGCATCCCTTGTTTCATTTGAGAAGTCTACTGCCAGTATCACTGTCTTTCCTTTGGAGATGATATGTTAATTTTACCTTAATGAATCCATAGCCTTCATTAATTTTGGAAAATTCTCAACCATCTTTTCTATTTCCCATTCCTAACAAATGACTCAGTCTATCTACCAAATCTATTAAACTGATATATTTTACATTTTGTGGTCTCTCTGTCTCTTGTTGTCTCCTGCATTCTCAGGAGTTCCTTCAGGGAGTTCTTTCTTCTACCTTACAAATTCTGTTTCATCGGTATGTAACCTATCAATTAACCCACTCACTGTGCCATCATCAATTTCAGTTTCTATGTTTCTTAGATTTAGGAGTTTTTTTTTTTTTCAAATCTTCCTAGTAATTTGGATAAACATATGTCTATTGCTTACTGTTTTTAGGTTTACTTATCAATTTTCTGAACATTTCATATCTAATTCTATTTTTTATATTTTATTGAGATATAATTGATATATAACTTAATATTAGTTTAACTGGTACAACATAGTTTGATATATGCATTTTTGCAAAATAATTAGCACAAAAGTTTAGTAAACATCTGTCACTTCACACAGTTACATAATTTTCCTGTGATGAGAACTTTTAAAATCTGTTTCCTAACAACTCTCAAATATACAGTAGCATTTTGGTAACTATAGTCAATATAAGGTATATCTGTACTATTATTTATTCTTATAATTGGAAGTTTGTTCTTTTTGACTACCTTTATCCATTTCCTCTTACCCCAGAACCTCTGGGCAACACCAATCCATTCTCTGTGTCTATGATTCAGTACGTTTAGGTTCCACATATTAGTAAGATTATATAGTATTTCTCTCTCTCTCTGACATTTCACTTAGCATAATGCCCTCAAGGTTCATCCATGTTGTCAAACATTGCAAGAGTCCTTTCTTTTAATGGCTGCATAGCATTTCAATGTTTCTGTATGTGGTGTGTGTATCATATATTCCTTATCCAGTTATCCGTCGATGAACACTTGAACTATTTTCAGTCTTGACTACTCTAAATAATGCTACAATAAACATGGAAGTGAATATATTTTTTTGAGACAATGATTTCATTTCCTTTGGGTATTTGCCCAGAATTAGAATTACTAGATCATATAGTAGCTTTATTCTTAATTTTTAAAGATCCCCCATATTTTTTTCTATAATGGCTGTACCAATTTACATTCCCACGAATAGTGCACAAAGGTTTCCTTCTTTCTATATCCTAACACTTGGGATCCTTTGTCTTTTTGATGATGTCATTCTAACATTTGTGCAATGATATCTCATTATGGTTTTGATTTGCATTTTTCTGATAATTAGTGATGTCAAGCACCTTTTTATGTATCTGTGACCACTTGTAAGTTGTCTTCGGAAAAAGGGTCTATTCAGTTCCTCTGCCCAATTTTTCTTTTGATCAGGTTATTTGAATTTTTTTTTTTTTTTTAGTTATATGAGTTTTTTAGGGATGTTTCCTATGGCTCAGTGACAAATAATTGGCTTGCAATGCAGGAGACGTGCAAGACGTGGGTTCGATCTGTGGGTTGGGAAGATCCCCTGGAGGAGGAAATGACAACCCACTCCAGTACTCTTGCCTGGAAAATCTCATGGACAGAAGAGCATGGTGGGCTACAGTCCATAGGGTTGCAGCGTCAGAGAAAACTTAGCAACTGAGCACACAGCCACGAGTATTTTAGATATTTTGGATGTCATCACATTGTCAAGCATATAATTGCAAATATTTTCTACCATTCTATAGGTTGTCTGTCTATTTTATTTATAGTTTCCTTTGCTGTGCAAAGCTTTTAGTTTGATGCTGATCTACTTCTTTATTTTTGCTCTTGCTTGGTCTTTACTTTTGGTATCAAATCTAAAAAATTATTGCCAAGCCCCAAGTCAAAGAATTTTACTCTGTGTTTCCTTCTAGGTGTTATGTGGTTTTATGATTGTAGGTCTTACTTTATGTCTTTCATCCATTTTGAGTTGATTTTCATGTATGGTCAGGGAAACCTAGTGTGCTGCACTCCATGGGGTCACAGAGTCTACAATGACTAAGCAACTGAATAATAACAACATAAGACAGTGACCACGTTTCATTCTTTTGCAAGTGGCTACCAGGTTTTCTCGGGCTTCCTAGGCAGTGCTAGTGGTAAAGAAACTGCTAGCCAATGCTAGAGACCTAAGAGACACAAGTTCGATTCCTGGGTCAGGACGATCCCCTAGAGGAGGGCATGGCAGCCCTGTCCAGTGTTATTGCTTGGAGAATTCCATAGAGAGAGGACAGTGGCAGGCCACAGTCCAAGGAATCATGAAGAGTAGGACACTACTGGAATGACTTTTAGCACACCCCCCCACACACACCTCATTTTCTTAGCACCATTAACTGAAGAAACTATCCTTTCCCCTATATTTTTGTCATCTTTGTTGTGAATAATTGACTATATATGCATGGGTTTACATCTGGCCTCTCTAATCTATTCCATTGATCTATATCTCTGTTTTTATGGTTTTCTATATACAGTTTTATGTCACCTGTAAATAGAGACAATTTTACTTCTTTTCTAATTTGAATGCATTTTATTTAATTTTATTTTCATGATTATTGTTGTTCAATCACTCAGTCATGTCCAACTGTTTGCAACCCCATGGACTGTGGCACCCCAGGTTTCCCTGTCCTTCACCACCTCCCACAGTTCACTCAAACTCATGTCCATTGAATTGGTGATGCCATCCACCATTTCATCCTCTGCCATCCCCTTCTCCTCCTGCCTTCAATCTTTCCCAGCATTGGGGTCTTTTCCAATGAGTTGGCTCTTTGCATCTGGTGGACAGAGTACTGGAGCTTAAGCCTTAGCATCAATACTTCCAATGAATAGTCAGGGTTGACTTCCTTTAGGATTGACTGGTTGGATCTGCTTGCAGTCTAAGGGGCTCTCAAGAGTCTTCTCCAACACCACAGTTCAAAAGCAAGAATTCATCAGTGCTCAGCCTTCTTAAATGGTCCAACTCTGACATCCAGACATGACTACTGGAAAAACCATAGCTTTGACTAGATCGACCTTTGTCAACAAAGTGATGTCTCTGCTTTTTAATACACTGTGTACGTTTGTCATAGCTTTTCTTCTAAGAAGCAAGTGTCTCTTAATTCCATGGCTGCAATCACTGTCTACAGTGAGGAGCCCAAGAAAATAAAGTCTGTCAGTGTTTCCATTATTTCTCCATCTATTTGCTATGAAATGATGGGAGTGGATGCCATGATCTTCATTTTTTGAATGCTGACTTTTAAGCCAGGTTTTTAACTCTCCTCTTTCACCCTCATCAAGAGGCTCTTTAGTTCTTCTTTGCTTTCTGCCATTAGAGTGATGCTAACTGCATATTTGAGGTTACTGATATCTCTCCTGGAAATCTTGATTACTGCTTGAGCTTCATCCATACTGGCATTTTGCATGATGTACACTGCGTATAAGTTAAATAAGCAGGGTGATAATACACAGCCTTGACATACTTCTTTCCAAATTTGGAACCAGTCCTTTGTTCCATGTCCATTTCTAACTGTTGCTTCTTGATCTTCACACAGGTTTCTCAAAAGTCAGGTAAGATGGTCTGGTATTCCCATCTCTTTAACAATTTCCATAGTCTGTTGTGATCTACACAGTCAAAGGCTTTAGCATAGTCAATGAAGAAGTAGATATTTTTCTGGAATTCCTTTGCCTTTTCTATGATCCAATGGATGTTGGCAATTTGATATCTGGTTCCTCTGTCTTTTCTAAATACATTTTTGCCTAATTGCTCTGTCTAAGACTTCTAATGCTACATTGAACAAAATGATTAGGGTAGTCATCTTGTCTTGTTACTATTCTCAAAGGAAAAAAGGGTTTTTTTAATATTTTATTTTCTGAAGATAATATCAAAGATTGAAATAAAGATAAAAATATAGACAAGAGAGACAGAAAAATATCAGAGAAACTAACAGCTGATTTTTGAAGATACAATACTAACAAATATTAACCAGTTGTAAGAACCTGCTATTTGCCAGCCATAGCCATATTTATTTCTCTTAAAAACTTTATGAGACAGATTATCTTTGGCCCTGTTTTACACATGATGGGGTAAAGCACTGGAAATGTATCTATAGTTATGAATTTGTTTCTCCTATCCCCATTCTGCCTTATGTATGATCTCTCCTTTCTCATGCTAACAACTCTTAAAGCAAAGATCCAGGTAATCTAAGACTTATGTTCTATGCGTGATTAAATAGTTAATCATACTTCCTGAGGTAGATACTTGGACTTTTAAAATAATACTACAACTCATGCTTCATGTGTCCTGTCTCTTTTTTTCTCAGCATTCACTGTTGCTATAAACATATGGATCTTTGCCCATTAGCTTTCCTTGGCTGGAATTGTCAAGAATTAACATTCTCAAGAAGAACTCTCAACCAATGAAGAACAGAAATTGGTGAATACATACTACAGCTCTGTCCTTATTAATGGACCAAATAGCTTCCAAGGCTCCAATGGGAATTAGCCCCCACTGGACACGGTGTGAGCCTCTCCTCATTAATATGCTTTGAATGACTTTTATACCCTTCTAATCTCGCTTGTTCAAGGAATCACTCCAAATAATCTACCAATACTAAAACTCTTGAATTAGGGTCTGTTTATGGTGGAACTCAGCCCAAGTCAAATACTATATGAGTTTATTTCTTTATTGGGAGGCTAGGAAAGTTGAAGATAACTCTCCACAGGTAGATTTTGTTCTTTATAATGAACTATTAAGCTCTTTTTCCCCATCCACCTGATATTTCCAAATGACTATAATTTTAGGAGATCCAAAGCTATGTTTTATAAGTTGTCTATAGAAGAAAAGCTACCCACCTTCAATTCGACTATTTAGACTGAATAACAAGTATCTCAGCATTGACCATAATAGACAAAAAGTCATAGGCAGCCCTTATTGAGATCGTCTCATCTACAAAGGGCTTCAGAGACCCCTGAATGAACTATGTGTTTGATAGAAGGTTCTTGAATTGATAAATACTCCTTTTCTCCTTCACTGGATTTTGCTAGTTTTACTGTAGATATAGATACAGATAAATAGTAATGGGACATTTGGAAAAGCCATAGGGATATTGGGAAAAGCAGTAGGGAAATTAAGACAATAGCCATATTTAATTTGGTTTATGTTAGAATAATTATGTAATATAACATTTGCTGCATTCAAATATACTGCAAAATTTCAAATAATTTATGGACATTATATATTGACATATTTAGTATTTTCATGTTTGTTGTAATCAAAAAACATGTATTTCAGAAATGAACATGGATAAGATGGGAAGATCCCTTGGAGCAGAAAAGGGCAACCCACTCCAGTATTCTTGACTGAAATATTTCATGGACAGAGTGGGCTGGTGGGCTACAGTCCATGGGGTCGCAGAGTCAGGCACGACTGAGTGACAGAGCGCACATACGACGGCTCTAAGAATTAAGTCTTTTCCCGTATCCTAAGAAAAGTAACATGCTAGAGTCATGCATCAGAAAATCTGAAATAAAATAAAAAGTTAATGGACAAAAGCTTGAGTGAAATAATTTTTTTCCTATCTGTTCTAACTTAATTGTACAAAATCACTAGAATAACTTTTAAAAAGCATATATCCCAAGATTAATGCCTATACTCTCCTCTTACCTTAAGATAAAAGAAAAACTCTCTAACAGCAAGACTTTTCATAATCTCGCTGTTGTCATAAGTGAAAGTCACTCAGTTGTGTCTGACTCTTTGTGATGCTATGGAGTATACAGTCCATGGAATTCTCCAGGCCAGAATACTGGAGTGGGTAGCCTTTCCCTTCTCCAGGGTATCTTCCCAACCCAGGGATCAAACCCAGGTCTCCTGTACTGCAGGCAGATTCTTTACCAGCTGAGCCACAATAGAAGCCCAAGAATACTGGAGTGCATAGCCTTTCCCTTCTCCAGCAGATATTCCTGACCCAGGAATCAAGCCAGGATTTCCTGCATTGCAGGCAGATTCTTTACCAACTGAGCTATTAGGGAAGCCTGTAACCTCATGATTACTTCAAACCTTTCTCCACACCCTAACCCCACTCTACCTCTTGGCCTTCTATCTGTTCCTTTAGTAGTCAAACTTTACCTACCTCAGGTTAGTTCTGCAGGTAGTAGTTTCTTAGATCATGGTCCTATTATGAAATTTGCAAAAATTCAGATTTCTAACTAAAAGTAAGGGGAATTGGTGCTAAATCACTCACTAGCATTTATTTTCTACTGATAAATGTGTATCTCAGGAAAGAAGCTTTTGCTTTGTGAAGAGCTGCAATACCTTCTAAAAGATCTGAAGATAAGAGTGTAAAATGACACTTGTGCCTGCATCGGAGAAATATCTGTAATTTTTGTTTGCAAATCTTGCCATTTATTTTTACTTCTCTGAAAGAAAAACGGGTTCAGGTTTATGCAATTTACATAACAGATTTATTTTAAATAATTTATTTCCCACATTTCAATTATCTTTCTATTTCATGTATAATCAGGCTAATAGATTAAAGTGTAAGTGAAAGTGAAGTCGCTCAGTTGTGTCTGACTATTTGCGACTCCATAGACTGTAGCCCACTAGGCTCCTCAGTCCTTGGAATTCTCTAGGCAAGAGTACTGGAGTGGGTTGCCATTTCCTTCTCAAGGGGATCTTCCCAACCCAGGGATCGAACCTGGGTCTCCCTCATTGCAGGCAGATGCTTTACCATCTGAGCCACAGGGAAGCCAAGTGCCTACTAATTCTCTAAATTTAGAAACAATCCATCCTTAACTGAGCAGAACTAGAATGACTGTTTATAGTATCATCATAATCACTACAAAGTCACTTGTGGTGGTAGGATTTATTACCATCTCAGCAAAATATGCCAACAATATTTCACTTCATATCAATATCAATTTCTATTATGCATGACTTCTACCTATAAAATTGACCCTGAGATATGTCTTACTAGTATGTCTTGCTGTAATAAATTATATTTTTTACAAGCTAGGATTTTTCAGATCCTATCCTAGAAATGATAGTGGTAGCATTAAGGTAAATTTGAGATTGTTTATGTGAATTTGGGGGCTGATCCCTATTAATGTACTTCATCTATTGGTCTCAAATATTTACATGGTGATAAGTTGTTTCTTGTAAAAAGAATTCAAATGAACAATGATTGATGTTGAGAGTATGTCTGAAAAGAAACTGAATCAGTGTTGAGTGGCAAGAAGCATGGCAAGATTAAAATCCAACAGTTCTACTGGGCAAGGAGTAACTTCAAAAATTGGAGACATGTGTATATGTATGTAAGTATATGTAAATATCAAGAAATATTTATATAATTTATATTATATATGATATGATATGATATATAATAATATATAATATATATGGTTTCCCTGGTGGCTCAGATGGTTAAGAATCTGCCTGCAATGCTAGAGACCTGGGTTTGATCCCTGGGTTTGGAAGATCCTCTGGAGTAGGAAATGGCAACTCATTCCAGTATTCTTGCCTGGAGAATTCCATGGAGAGAGGAGCCTAGCAGGCTACAGTCCATGGGGCAGCGAAGAGTTGGACATGACTGAGTGAGTAACACTTTCATTACATATATGCATATATATATAGAGAGAGACAGACAGACAGACAGATAGAGAGAATGAAACATCTGGAACTTAGGACATTTATACACTCAGAGAGGGCGAGAGAAATCCATGGGGAATTTAAGTAGTGAACTGAATAGGAAGGTATTTTCCCTTGTTAATGAACTTGACTTTAAAGTGGGTTTGGAGAGAACCTTAGCTGAGTAAAGGGAAATAAAGAAGACCTGTGTCAGTAGGTAGAACAAAGTGGTACTGGGTTGAGCAGCATTAGTTCAAAGGAAGCAGTTGGAGATAGTCTCTTCTGTGTCCTCTTTCTGGGAAGCAGTCAAACAAGAAAGGAATTGAATTCAGAAAATTATAGTCAGGTGGCATGCTAATGCAATGACCAAAAAACAAAATGAGTCAGAATTCATAAGCATTCCTTAAAGTAACGGTTTTCAAAATGAGAGGCCTGAATCAGTAACATGAGAGTCAACTTGGGACATTAGAAATGCTTAGAAATGCACAGTGAGCTATGACCTGGACTTAGAAAACTGAAACTCTGGAATGGGCTTCACTCTTTGGGAGATGTTAAATGCATGCTAAATTTGAGAAACACTGCCCCAGTGATTTCCCAGCTATTTTCCAAAAAAAGATTATGCTGGGCTTCCCTGGTGGTTCAGACAGTAAAGAATCTGCCTGCAATGCAGGAGACCTGGGTACAGCCCCTGGGTTAGGAAGATCCCCTGGAGAAGGGAATGGCTACCTACTCCAATATTCTTGCCTGGAGAATTCCATGGACAGAGGAGCTTGGAGGGCTACAGTCTATAGGATCACAAAGAGTTGGACATAATTGAGCAACTAACACTTTCACTTTCATCTGGCAAAAAGATTGGATTTATTGGATTTTAAACAGTTAAATAGATTGGTAGCTTTAAAGAAAGAGTCAGTGAAACTTTGGTTTGAAGTACAGATTGATAAGGTTTGGACAAAAAATTATATATATATTAATATGACTGCATTTAAATCCATGTCTGAGTAGTCACAATAATATTTTGGCTACATAAAGTTACTGAATATTTTCAGTTTGAGAAATTATGTCCTAAAATTCCTTTTTAAAGTACAAAGCACTTATTTTAAGGAATATACATTTTTATTATGATAAAAGTTCAAAACTAGTCAAATAGAGACAGACCTCTGATGTCTAATTTTACACTTCTACAAATGAATTCAGCATCTCCCCAAATTTATTTAAAGTCTATTTCTGTGATAAATGTAGGAACCCTAAAATCATGGCAGCTTGATCATTAACCAGTTACTCAATTTTATTGCTATTCAGAATAAAGCTAAACACCTACCAATAAACGGATGTTTTTAAAAGGCTTCACAAATTAGCACTGCATTCATTGCTCACATGAGACCCCTTAAAAACAGACTGTAGAAATAAGTAGCTAAGTTTGAATCTCTTAAATTTATCAGTTCAGTTCAGTCGCTCAGTCCTGTCTGACTCTTTGTGACCCCATGGACTGCCGCACGCTGGGCTTCCCTGTCCATCATCAACACCTGGAGCTTACTTAAACTCATGTCCATTAAGTCAGTGATGCCATCCAACCATCTCATCCTCTGTCTTCCCCTTCTCCTCCCGCCTTCAATCTTTCCCAGCATCAAGATCTTTTCCAATGAGTTAGTTCTTTGTATCATGTGGCCAAAGTATTGGAGCTTCAGCTTCAGTATCAGTACTTCCAATGGATATTCAGGACTGATTTCCTTTAGGATCGACTGGTTGGATCTCCTTGCAGTCCAAGGGACTCTCAAGAGTCTTCTCCAACACCACAGTTCAAAGGTATCAGTTCTTCGGTGCTCAGCTTTCTTTACAGTCAACTCTGCCATCCATGTATGACTACTGGTAAAACCAAAGCTTTCACTAGATGGAACTTTGTTGGCAAAGTAATGTCTCTGCTTTTAAATATGCTCTCTATGTTGTTCATAACTTTCCTTCCAAGGATCAAGTGTCTTTTAATGTCTCTGCAGTGATTTTGGAGCCTCTAAAAATAAAGTCTGTCACTGTTTCAACTGTCCCATCTATTTGCTATGAAGTGATGGGACCAGATGCCATAATCTTATTTTTCTAAATGTTGAGTTTTAAGCCAACTTTTTTACTCTCCTCTTTCACTTTTATCAAAAGGCTCTTTATTTCTTCTTCACTTTTTGCCATAAGGGTGGTGTCATCTGCATATCTGAGGTTATTGAGATTTCTCCTGGCAATCTTGATTCCAGCTTGTGCTTCTTCCAGACCAGCATTTTTCATGATGTACTCTGCATATAAGTTAAATATCAGGGTGACAGTATACAGCCTTGACGTACTCCTTTCCCAATTTGGAGCCAATCTGTTGTTCCATGTCCAGTACTAACTGTTGATTCTTGACCTGCATACAGATTTGTAAAGGCATATAAATTTAAGGCTCTGATCCCATGGACCAGATCCTTAAATTTATATGACTTTATAAATGGTTGAAATATGAATCAATGTTAATATAGTAAAATCAGTCAGTCACTTGGTTTTATTACAACATTTTCTTAGTTGTACTCATTTCATGAGGTTTCATTCAGATAAAATAGTGGTAGCTACTCTCTCCACTGTGTGCCAACCAACAAATAATCCAACTAGAAACTTTTCCTCTTCTCCATTTGCATCCTTCTATCAATGTGATTTCAGTTATACAAATAGCTTTATGCCAAATTCTGCTACATTAGTTTTATTAAAAAAAGGGCTCTTATATAGTTTTTTGTTTAATTAAAGCAAATCCAAAACTATTAACTTTAATAAATAGCCCTAAAACTAGGTTACTAGGTAATGCAAAATATTTGATAGAATATAATTAATCCTCCTTTTTCTATGTGAACCATTAGTACATTCTAAACAGGTTTGAGGGGTTTTAAGTTTTCTTTTTTAATAACAATATAATATTTATTACATTATCTGTATTGAAGTTTTAGATGATATGGCTAAGCTTGTTATTTATAAATCTTAGGTTTCTTTTAAAATGAGTAATCACTTTTTAAAAAAGCTCAAAAACAGTATTTCATTTTCTGTCATTGCCCCAAATCCATATCTTGTGCAATATCATTCTTGGCTGAATTCATCTAAAAATTAATGCAATCAAGCATGAATAAAAAGTGACATACTTCATGTATCAAAAATGGACCATCATAATTATTTTGAATTTTACATGCTAATGCTAAATCTTGGATTAGTAACAAGGTAATACCTTGCTTTGCCATCAATACCTAAAAAGATAGGATCACAAAGACAATGACAAAGAAGTACATTCTATCCGATTTTTCTGTAATTAGCCATTTTATCATCCAACCTCATAATACATGAATACTAATAGCCTATTTTGCTAAGTTGTCTGGAAAGGTGTACTTCATTTGTAGTAAGAAAAGGCACATGAAACTGATATACCAAATGCTAGCTCAGTAAAACCAAAAATTGGCTAAAATATGACTATATTCCATTCAGTTCAGTCACTCAGTCCTGTCTGACTCTTTGTGCCCCCATTGACTGCAGCACATCAGGCCTCCCTGTCCATCACCAACTCCCAGAGTTTACTCAAACCCATGTCCATTGAGTGGGTGATGCCATTCAACCATCTCATCCTCTGTCCTCCCCATCTCCTCCTGCTTTCAATCTTTCCCAGCATCAGGATCTTGCCCAATGGGTCAGTTCTTTGCATCAGGTGGCCAAAGTATTGGATCTTCAGCTTCAGCATCAGTCCTTCCAATGAACATTGAGGACTGATTTCCTTTAGGATGTACTACTTGGATCTCCTTGCAGTCCAAAGGACTCTCAAGAGTCTTCTCCAACAATATAGTTCAAAAGCTTCAGTTCTTCAGTGCTCAGCTTTCTTTACAGTCCAACTCATCCATACATGACTACTGCAAAAACCATAGTTTTGATTAGATGGACCTCTGTTGACCAAGTAATGTCTCTGCTTTGTAATATGCTGTCTATGTTGGTCATAACTTTTCTTCCAAGGTTCAAGCATCTTTTAATTTCATGACTGTAGTGATTTTGGAGCCCCCCAAAATAGTCTGTCACTGTTTCCACCGTTTCCCCATCTATTTGACACAAAGTGATAGAACCAGATGCCATGATCTTAGTATTCTGAATGTTGAGTTTTAAGCCAATTTTTCACTCACCTCTTTCATCAAGAGGCTCTTTAGTTCTTTATTTTCTGCCAAAGGGTGGTGTCATCTGCATATCTGAGATTATTGATATTTCCCCAGCAATCTTGATTCTAGCTTTTGATTCATACAGCCCAGTATTTCTCATGATGCCCCCTGTATATCCGTTTAAAAAGCAGAATGGCATTCTATCATGTATACTATCATGTAAGAATTGAATCGCCAGTCTATGTGTGACGCAGGATACAGCATGCTTGGGGCTGGTGCATGGGGATGACCCACAGAGATGTTATGGGGAGGGAGGTGGGAGGAGGGTTCATGTTTGGGAACACATGTAAGAATTAAAGATTTTAAAATTTTAAAAAAAAAAAAAGTAAAAATAAATAAATAAATAAAAATAAAAATAAAAAGCAGGGTGACAATATACATCCTAGACATACTTCTTTCCTGATTTGGAACCAGTCTGTTGTTCCATGTCCTGTTCTAACTGTTGCTTCCTGACCTGCATACAGATTTCTCAAGAGGCAGGTCAGGTGGTCTGGTATGCCTGCCTCATGAAGAATTTTCCAGTTTGTTGTGATCTATACAGTCAAAGGCTTTGGCATAGTCACTAAGGGAAAGGTAGATGTTTTTCTGGAACTCTCTTGCTTTTTCAGTGATCCAATGGATGTTGGCAATTTGATTTCTGGTTCCTCTGCCTTTTCTAAATCCAGCTTGAACATCAGGAAGCACAGGGTTCACGTAATGTTGAACCCTGGCTTGGAGAATTTTGAGCATTACTTTACTAGCCTGTGAGATGAGTGCAATTGTGTGGTAGTTTAACCGTTCTTTGGCTTTGCATTTCTTTAGGATTGGATTGAAAACTGAACTTTTCCTGTTCTGTGGCCACTGCTGAGTTTTCCAAATTGGCTGGCATATTAAGTGCAGCACTTTCACAGCATCATCCTTTAGGATTTAAAATAGCTCAACTGTTATTCCATCACCTCCACTAACTTTGTTTATAGTGATGCTTCCTAAGGCCCACTTGACTGTATTCCTGGATATCTGGCTCTAGGTGAGTGATCACACCACTGTGATTTCCTGGGTCACGAAAATGTTTTTGTATAGTTCTTTGTATTCTTGCCATGTCTTCTTAATATCTTCTGCTTCTGTTAGGTCCATACCATTTCTGTCCTTTATCGAGCCCATCTTTGCATGAAATGTTCCCTTGGTATCTCTAATTTTCTTGAAGAGATCTCTAGTCTTTCCCATTCTATTGTTTTCCTCTATTTCCTTGCATCGATCACTAAGGAAGACTTTCTTCTCTCCTTGCTATTCTTTGGAACTTTGCATTCAAATGGGTATATCTTTGCTTTTCTCCTTTGCCTTTCACTTTTCTTCTTTTCACAGCTATTTGTAAGGCCTCCTCAGACAACCAACTGCCTTTTGTATTTCTTTTCCTTGGGGATGTTCTTGATCCCTGCCTTCTATACAATGTCACGAATCTTCATCCATAGTTCATCAGGGACTCTGTCTATCCAACCGAATCCCTTGAATCTATTTTTTGCTTCCACTGTATAATCATAAGGGATTTGATTTAGGTCATACCTGAATGGTCTAGTGGTTTTCCCTACTTTCTTCATTATAAGTCTGAAATTGGCAATAAGGTGTTCATGGTATGAGCCACAGTCAGCTCCTGGACTTGTTTTTGCTGATTGTATAGAGTTTCTACATTTTTGGCTGCAAAGAATATAATCAATCTAATTTTGGTATTGACCATCTGGTGACGTCCACGTGTAGAGTTTTCTCTTGAGTTGTTGGAAGAGGGTGTTTTCTATGATCAGTGCATTCTCTTGGCAAAACTCTATTAGCCTTTGCTGTGCTTCATTCTGTATTCCATGGCCAAATTTGCCTGTTATTCCAGGTATTATTTGACTTCCTACTTTTGCTTTCCAGTCCCCTATAATGAAAGGACATCTCTTTGGGTGTTAGTTCTAGAAGGTCTTGTAGGTTTACATAGAACCATTCAACTTCAACATCTTCAGCATTAGTGGTCAGGGCATAGTCTTAGAATACTGTGATAGTGAATGGTTTGCCTTGGAAATGAACAGAGATAAGTCTGTCATTTTTGGGATTGAATCCAAGTACTGAATTTCAGTGAAAGGGGGTAATAGATTTAAGGGACTAGATCTGATAGATAGAGGGCTTGATGAACTATGGACGGAGGTTCGTGACATTGTACAGGAGACACAGATCAAGACCATCCCCATGGAAAAGAAATGCAAAAGAGCAAAATGGCTGTCTGGGGAGGCCTTACAAATAGCTGTGAAAAGAAGAGAAGTGAAAAGCAAAGCATCTGAATTCAGAATTCCAATGAATAGTAAGGAGAGATAAGAAAGCCTTCCTCAGTGATCAATGCAAAGAAATAGAGGAAAACAAAAGAATAGGAAAGACTAGAGATCACTTCAAGAAAATTAGAGTTACCAAGGGAACATTTCATGCAAAGATGGGCTTGATAAAGGACAGAAATGGCATGGATCTAACAGAAGCAGAAGATATTAAGAAGAGGTAGCAAGAATACACAGAAGAACTGTACAAAAAAGATCTTCATGACCAAGATAATCACGATGGTGTGACCATTCACCTAGAGCCAGACATCCTGGAATGTGAAGTCAAGTGGGCCTTAGGAAGTATCACTATGAACAAAGCTAGTGGAGGTGATGGAATTCCAGTTGAGCTATTTCAAATCCTGAAAGATGATGCTGTGAAAGCGCTGCAGTAAATATGCCAGCAAATTTGGAAAACTCTTCAGTGGCCACAGGACTGGAAAAGGTCAGTTTTCATTCCAATCCCAAAGAAAGGCAATGCCAAGGAATGCTCAAACTACCACACAATTGCACTCATCTCACACACTAGGAAAGTAATGCTCAAAATTCTCCAAGCCAGGCTTCAGCCATACGCGAACTGTGAACTTCCTGATGTTCAAGCTGGTTTTAGAAAAGGCAGATGGACCAGAGATCAAATTGCCAACATCCATTGGATCATGGAAAAAACAGAAAAGTTCCAGAAAAACATCTATTTCTGCTTTATTGACTATGCCAAAGCCTTTGCCTATGTGGATAAAAATAAACTGTGGAAAATTCTTCAAGAGATCGGAATACCAGACCACCTGACGTGCCTCTTGAGAAACCTATATGCAGGTCAGGAAGCAACAGTTAGAACTGGACATGGACCAAAAGACTGATTCCAAATAGGAAAAGGAGTATGTCAAGGCTGTATATTGTCACCCTGCTTATTTAACTGATATGCAGAGTACATCATGAGAAACGCTGGGCTGGAGGAAGCACAAACTGGAGTCACGATTGCCAGGAGAAATATCAATAACCGAAGATATGCAGATGACACCACCCTTATGGCAGAAAGTGAAGAGGAACTAAAAAGCCTCTTGATGAAAGTGAAAGAGGAGAGTGAAAAAGTTGGCTTAAAGCTCAACATTCAGAAAACTAAGATCATGGCACTTGGTCCCATCACTTCATGGGAAATAGATAGGGAAACAGTGGCTGACTTTATTTTTTTGGGCTCCAAAATCACTGCAGATGGTGATTGCAGCCATGAAATTAAAAAACACTTGCTCCTTGGAAGCAACGTTATGACCAACTTAGATAGCATATTAAAAAGCAGAGACGTTACTTTGTCAACAAAGGTCTGTCTAGTCAAGGCTATGGTTTTACCAGTAGTCATGTATGGATGTGAGAGTTGGACTGTGAGGAAAGCTGAGTGCTGAAAAATTGATGCGTTTGTACTGTGGTTTTGGAGAAGACTTGTGAGAGAAACTTGGACTGCAAGGAGATCCAACCAGTCTATCCTAAAGGAGATCAGTCCTGGGTGTTCATTGGAAGGACTGAGCTGAAGCTGAAACTCCAATACTTTGGCCAACTCATGCGAAGACTTGACTAATTGGAAAAGACCCTGATGCTGGGAGGGACTGGGGTAGGAAGAGAAGGGGACGACAGAGGATGAGATGGCTGGATGGCATCACCCACTCGATGGACGTGGGTTTGAGTGAACTCTGGGAGATGGTGATGGACAGGGAGGCCTGGCGTGCTGCAATTCATGGGGTGGCAAAGAGTTGGACACGAGTGAGCTACTGAACTGATCTGAACTGTGTTTCAGACTCTTTTGTTGAGTATTCTGGCTGCTCTACTTTTTCTAAGGGATTCTTGCCCACAGTAGTAGATATAACGGTCATCTCAGTTAAATTCACCCATTCCAGTCCATTTTAGTTCGCTGATTCCTAAAATGTCAATGTTTGCTTTTGCCATCTCCTGTTAGACCACTTTCAAGTTACCTTGATTCATGGACCAAACATTCCAGGTTCCTATGCAATATTGCTGTTTACAGCATCGGACTTTACTATCATTACCTGTCACATCCTCAACTGGGTGTTGTTTTTGCTTTCGCTCCATCTCTTCTTTCTTTCTGGAGTAATTTATCTGCTGATCTCCAGTGGCATATTGGGCACCTACCTAATTGGGGAGTTCATCTTTCAATGTCCTATCTTTTTGCCTTTTCATAGTGTTCATGGAGTTCTCAAGGCAAGAATACTGAAGCGCATTGCTATTCCCTTCTCCAGTGGAGCATGTTTTGTCAGAACTCTCCACCATGACCCTCCTGTCTTGAGTGGCCCCACATGGCATGACTCATTAGTTTTTTTGAGTTAGACAAGGCTGTGGTCCATGTGATCATATTGGTTAGTTTTCTGTGATTGTGGTTTTCAGTCAGTCTTCCCTCTGATGTATAAAGGCTTATGGAAGTTTGCTGATGGGAGAGACTGACTGAGAGGGAAATTGAGTATTTTTCTGATGGGCAGAGCCATGCTCAGTAAATCTTTAGTCCAATTTTCTGTTGATGGGTGGGGCTGTGTTCCCTCCCTGTTATTTACCTGGGGCCAAACTATGGTGGCACCTTTTCTGGTAGCTCAGACAGTAAAGCGTCCGCCTACAATGTGGGAGACCCAGGTTTGATCCCTGGGTCGGGAAGATCCCCTGGAGAAGGAAATGGCAACCCACTCCTGTACTCTTGACTGGAAAGTCCCATGGACTGAGGACCCTGGTAGGCTACATTCCATGGAGTCGCAAAGAGTCGGACACAACTGAGCGACTTCACTTCACTTCAAACTATGGTGGAGGTACTGAAGATAATGGTGACTTCCTTTAAAAGATCCCATGTATGCACTGCTACACTCAGTGCCCCTAACCTTGCCGCGGCCACTGCCAACCCACACCTCCACTGGAGTCTCCTGGACACATGGGCAAGTTTGGTTTAGTCTCTTGTGGGGCCACTGCTCCTTTCTCATGGGTCCTGGTGCACACAATGTTCTGTTTGTGCCCACCAAGAGTCTGTTTCCCCAGTCCTGTGTAAGTTTTGGCTTCTCTCTGTTCAGTTCACTCAGTTGTGTCCAACTCTTTGCAACCCCAAGGACTGCAGCACGCCGGGCCTCCCAGAATTTTCTCAAACTCATGTTAATTGAGTCAGTGATGACATCCAACCATCACATCCTCTGTTGTCCCCTACTCTTCCTGCCTGGCAGCTCGATGGTGGGGTTAATGGCAACCTCCTCCAAGAGGGCCTATGCCATACACAAGTCTGCTGTACCCAGAGTCCCTGCCCCTGCAGCTGTCTCGTACCTCCACAGGATACACTATTAACTCATCATAAATGAAATAAGGATAATATCAGGGAAGGCCAAGGAAGATGAGGATCAGAAACTTCCTTTTCATTAAATTAATGGTCCACTTATGAGTTGGTTGTATTTGAAATGCAATTGCAATTCTTTTGTTATTCTCTGATTTGTTGTGAAATGCCAGAAATATACCTGGTACAATTGTGCATTCAACACAGAGCCAGGTAGTGCCACTTAACTTTTCTGGAACACGTACAATCTGATAGGTTGCAACTGTATTTTCAGGTATTATTGGAACCTCTGATGTTTCTAAAGAATTAACAAACATTCAAAAATCATACTGCAAAAGATTTTTTTCATTCTGTCTTCTGCCTGACACAAGGGAATGCTATGCAGAAACTTAACATGGCATGTAAGGGATGTTAAAATAATGTCCTGATTGCTGAATTCATATTATCCTCTCACTAGGGAGCCATTGGCCTCAAAGATTAAATAAAAATAAATAACAGAAAGAATCCATTCTTGTGGTTGCCAACTGAAAATAAATTAAAAGCTGCTTCCTTTTTAACTATGTTCAATTGTCCTTGCCAGCAGGGACCATGCTTTGGAAATATAAAAGAATATATTTAGTTCTTGATGAAAGAATAATAATTTGGTAATTTCTCCTAGAAAAAAAAAAAGCATTAAAGCTATAGTTATACAAACCCATTTTACTGTCTATAAAAATTTTCAGATTTAAGAATAAATGCTTTGGAAAAAATTATCTCAACATCCCAGTTGCACATTTTAAATACCTCATTTAGAAAGAGGAATTAGAAAAAAACTGAAGCATACATATGCTAACAGGGTATTTTGATCTCTCAGAAATCAGTTGTAGAAATGAAACCATAAATCTTGTTATCTAAATGATCTTCCCAGTATAATCCTGCTTCAATCAGAAATGATTTGAGGAAGGAGTAAGAAAGTCAAATTTATACTTTACAAAGTATAAAATAAACTTTACAATAAAATAATAAAAATAATAATAAGATTGATCAATGTTCTACTTACACAGGGTGAACTATTCTGGATATTTTTTTGCTATCAAAAATGTGTTTATTTTCTTGTTTGTTTGCTCTTTTTAAAAAAAAAAAAGGCAAGTATGGAATTGTTGACTCCAAAAGGAGTTTTAGGTAATAAAAACAAAAGAAAGGGAACATAGGAGCAATTTCTATTTTGTTAAATGTACTGAAGTAAATACCATTGTATATACAATTATATATTATATGAAAGTCCAGCTATATTATATATTATATGAGCATTCCTGGTGGCTCAGAGGTTAAAGCGTCTGCCTGCAATGCAGGAGACCTGGGTTCAATCACTGGGTTGGGAAGATCCCCTGGAGAAGGAAATGGCAACCCACTCCAGTATTCTTGCCTGGAGAATCCCATGGATGGAGGAGCCTGGTGGGCTACAGTCCATGGGGTCACAAAGAGTCAGACACGACTGACCAACTTCACTTCACTTCACTTCCAGCTATATAAATTATGTAATCAAAATTAATGTTAAAAATTAACACTGTAGCATTCTTATTACAAAACTATTTAGTCATCAAAATATTACCTTTCTCTTAAAACAAGGTAAACCCCTGTTCTTAAATTGTGCTTCTAGACCTTGAATAGATCTATGTGAAAAGATCTAAATCTACTTTTCATTCGTTCTCTAAAGGGTATGTATTAGATCTTCACATTTAATTGCAAAATCACGTATTCATATGCATCTACAGTCCAGAGTGTGAACGCACAGATTTGTTCTAACACCCATAGAGTTCATATCTCTGTGTTACTGCCTTATATTTGGTATAAAGCAAGGTTAACATTCAATTTGAACATGGTATTGGCTATCATTGCTTATATTCCCAATTAAAATTACTTGACCTGTTATTCAGCATTTATACACACTGTAAAGTTATTCATATACCTTTTTGAGGTATGTAAACCAACTCCAGGCCTCTCTTTTTTCCAACTATCTTGGTGAATTTTCAGGCAGTGTGTTAAAAAGGATTTGCTCCTCTCATTCCCTTCCACTAGATAACTGCTTAAAATTTTGAGAGCAAGAAAGTAATATACTTGTCATACATAATAAAAGTTATTAATTGACATTTACTACTCAATCTACATATTCTGTCTCAAAGCATGACAATGACTCTGCACTGCTGGGATTATTAATTTCATTAAAACAATTTTGAGAAGGAAAAATGGAGCAGAAGGAATAAAACTCCCTGATTTCAGATGCTTCTACAAAGCTATAGTAACCAAAGCACTTATGGTACTGGCACAAAAACACACATAGATCACAGGAACAGGCTAGAAACCCCAGAAAAAATACCCATGCACACATCGCCTTTTAGTCTACAACAAGAAGGAAAGAATATTCAATGGAGAAAAGACAGTCTCCTCAATAAGTGATGCTGGGAAAACTGGACAGCTACATATAAAAGTGAAATTAGAACACGGCCTAACACCACACACAAAAATAAACTCACAAAGGATTAGAGGTCTAAAGATAAGGCCAGACACTATAAAACTTTTAGAGGAAAACATAGGTAGAACACTCTTTGATATAAACCACAGCAAGGTCTTTTTTGACTCACCTCCTGGAGTAATGAAAATAAAAGCAAAAATAAATAAATGAGATCTAATTGCCTTGAGAATCCCAGGGATGGGGGAGCCTGGTGGGCTGCTGTCTATGGGGTCGCACAGAGTCGGACACGACTGAAGCGACTTAGCAGCAGCAACTAAACTTGAAAGCTTTTGCACAGCCAAAGAAACCATAAACAAAATGAAAAACAGCCCTCAGAATAGGGGAAAATATTTTCAAACGATGCACCTGGCAAGGGATTAATATGCAAAATATACAAACAGCACATACAGCTCAATGTCAGAAAACAAACAACATAATCAAAAATGGGTAGAAGGCTTACATAGACATTTCTCAAAAGAAGATATACAGATGGCCAAGAGGTACATGAAAAGATGCTCAACATAGCTAATTATTAGAGAAATGCAAATCAAAACTAAAATGAGGTACCACATCACTCCAGTCAAAATGTCCATCATCAAAATGTCTACATATAATAAATGCTTGAAGAAGTGTGGAGAAAAAGAAACCCTCCTACACTGTTGGTGAGAGTGTAAACTGATACTATCACTATGGAGAACAGTATGGAGCTTACTTAAAAATCTAAAAATAGAGCTACATTATGATCCAGCATTCCCATTCCTGGGAATATATTTGGAGAAAACCACAATTCAAAAAAATACACCCCAGTATTCATTGTAGCACTATTTACATTGCAGCACTATTTATAGTCAGGACATGAAACCAACCTAAATGTCCACCGACAGAGGAATGGATAAAGAAGATGTGGAGCATATATACAATGGAATACTACTCAGCCATAAAAATGAAGTAATGTCATTTTTAGCTACATGGATAGACCTAGAGATGGTCATAGTAAGCAAAGTTATCCAGAGAAAGACAAATATATAATTTTGCTTACATGTGGAATCCAAAAAAAAGATACAAATGATCTTATTTATAAAATAGAAATAGACCCACAGACATAGAAAACAAATGGTTACCAAAGGGGAAGGGGGAGGGGGGATAAATTAGGAAGTTTGGGAATAACATATATACACTACTGTGTATAAGATAGATAACCAACAAGGACCTACTATATGGAACAGGAAACTATACTCAATATTTTATAATAACCTATAGGGGAAAAGAATCTGAAAAAGAATACACAAACACACACATACACATAACCAAATCATTGTGCTGAGCAGTTGAAACTAACATGACACTGTAAATCAACAATACTTCAATGTTTAAAAATTACAAAACATAATATCTATGGTCTAGATATATATTATATACAACAGTAAAAAACTGTTTTAGTAAACAATTATTGTGCCCCTGTCATTGTCCTGATAATCATCTCATCGCTAGTATTTCCCATAAATCAAGAAAAAAGTTAAAATCTGTAGGGAGTTTGAAGATATCAACTATTCATGTGATATATCAATAAAATAAATAGAATTTTACAACTGTTTGTTAGGATAATAAGCTAATGGTACTGAAAAAACTGGCATTATTTCAAAAAAAAGTTGCATCACTGTTTCTTATTCTTCACAATCAGGTTCTAGGCAATACTTATCACTAAAGCTACATTTTGAGTGGAAAACCTTAAAAATATTGGAGCAGGTCAATATTGGGTTTATTGACCCTGGACTCAGTTCCGAGAGGAAAATAAGAAAGTCCTCTTAGTAGGCAAATATTTGGACATTACTTAGCAGATATATCATCATGCCTACTACCATAAAATCTGCGGATTTATTTTTCCAAATGAAAACAGAGCCACTCAGCTACTATATTCAGAGCAATAGTGTCACAAAAGTTTTTGAGACTGTTGATAGTTTTCAACAGAGGAAGTGAGTGTGAAATGAATGTTGTTGCTGTTGTTTAGACACTAAGTCATGTCCAACTCTTGGGTCCCCATGGACTGTAGCCTGCCAGGATCCATGGGATTTCTGTCCATGGAGTCCTGTCCATGGGATTTCTCCGGCAAGAATACTAGGCGGGTAGCCATTTCCTTCTCCAGGGGATCTTTTCCACCCAGGGATCCAACAAGCATCTCCTGCACTAGCAGGTGGATTCTTTACCACTGTGCCACCAGGGAGGCCCCTAGAATGAATATTATACTACATTATATTTTATTGCAAACAGAGATTAAGTAAACTAATACTTCACTGTAAGCAGGAATTATGTGCCTTTAATGATAGATAAAAACATATTTTATATGTCTATGAGTTGTAAAATATTTTATGTTATATAAATACAAATGGAGAAACAAAGAAATTTCCATTACACTATCACAATGCTATCCTCAGAATGGTCAGCTGCATTTAATAGGAGTTGTTACAAAATATTTAAGCATCACTGTTTTTGTTTTTCTTCTCTACCAGAAATTCAATATAGCTGAATAATTTTGTTGCTCTTTCTTAGTTGATTACATTAGTAAAAGTGGACAAGATGACTATTAAAATTTATGTTTCTTATGAGTGCCACTGCTGTTATGGAATTGCCTTTCAGAGAATTTTGCTCATAGCATATTTTGTTTGCTTACTGTTTCATGATAATAGGGTTTTTGTGGCCATAGGTGGGGCTTAAAAAATGTGTATACAGGCATACACACACACACAAATACCCCATGAGGACATAAAAAATAAAATATTCTTCCTGTGCAGTTATTATACAGATATTATAAACATCTAGAATGGCCCAATAAATAAGTAAGCTCCAGGACATCTTATTTATTAAAGTTTTTACACCCTGCAGGTGATAACTAATTTAATCTGACACTCCACCCAGGATATGTGAAGAGGGTAGCAAAAAAACAAGAATAAATAAATTAACAGGCATACATGAGAATTTGTCATACATTAAATTGCATACAATTATAATTAGATCAATTTGTATTTTATATCTATTATGATTTTTAAATTCATATTCCAGCCATTTCCACTAAACACCAAGAAGGATTTTAGTCAACTTAAAACAGAGATAAAATTAAACTGTATGACTTGAGTTCACTGCATGCTCATCTTTGATCTCTCATGTTGCATCATAATTTTAGAGCTGAAAAGGATTTTAAAAATCCTTTCAAAGGATTTTAAAATCATTTACTTTGAGACCATTCTTGTGTATACACAGAAGTTAGATGTCTTGCCACAAAGTCTACAGTTGCTAGAAGTAATTGACTTCTACTACAGGACCAGAAGTCAGTTTCAAACTTCTAATTTTGGGTTCTCTAATTTTAATTCAATTTTATTTAAGTGATGAAATACCTACGAATATATCTGATGTTTTAAAATAAATTCTTCCAAATAGTTCAACAGAAACATTTCCCCATCCTAATTTGGGCATCAATATTATCAAATAAACATTTTGATTTTCAGTCCTAGGAGAAAAATTTAAGTTACAGAGTTCATTTTCTTTGCATGTCAACTGCTCAGCCTACCATAGAATCAAAAAGGCATGTTCTTGTACACTCATTTAAAAAGCACTGATATCAGCTTCTTACATTTTAAAGTATTATAAATATTATTTTTCATGACTACAAAAATATTACATACAAACTCTTTGAACATAAATACAATAAATTTAGAAGATGCCAATTGAACGCTAGTGTAGCTGGTGAATAATAAAGATTTTTTTGAAAAGTCCTTGACTTCAAGCAACTTAACATATAATAGGATAAATAAAAACATCTTTCAAATATAAAACATAAAAATATAAAAAGTCATCAGTTTATTAAATTATAGTTAATCTTATATTTAATAGAGACATATTGGATGCTGATACAATATTCATGTGCAACCATATCTTTGCCAGGCATTCAAGCATGCAATAATAGTAAACGGGAAAAATTATTTTTCCTAGAAAAGTTTACATTACAATGGAAGAAGGGCCAGATATATGAGCAAATACATTGCAATGTGACAAATGCTCACAGGATGTTTGTGCATTCATAATAAAAGGAACTGAGCAAATGGTACAAAGTGCATTAATCCAGCCTGCGCCATGAAAATGATATAGCATTTCCTGGTAAAAGAGATGTCTAAAGATGGCTTAAAATTGCCAGATGAAAGCAATGAAGAATGAGGCGAGCACTAGGCATAAAGAATAACATAAGAAATGCCTCAAATTGAGAAAGAGCAGAAAAACTTTTGGAGAACAAGTGTAGGCTAGCACAGCCTATTATGAAGAAAGTTATCAAATATTTTAAGAACTTTTTTTTTTTTAATATTTGAAAAAGAATCAAGGTACCTTGGTTAAATTCTATAGGTACAAGAGAAACTACTTGGAGATTTAGGAAGTCTTTATCTGGAAATTCAAATTTAAGATGAACCTTGTAATAAAGACATTATTTTGATAGGCAGGAATGGGAGCAGAAAGAAGTTAGGCTGCTTGAAAAAGGACTGAACAGCATTCATATTAAAAGTTATCTTAGAAGTACAGACTATATTAGTGTCTTTTGATAGAAATATGAGACAAGGAAGAAAAGTGGAAAATAATGCCTAAAACACACACTTAGGCATTTCTAAAAGTCTTATATAGACAGACTGATGAATAATTTAAGAAGAGCTCAAATTATTTCCTGATCAAAAAATATTTCACTGACATATTGACTTAAATTCCAACATCAAAAATATTCTTAAAATTTTTATACATACACACGTATCAGAAGGGAGAAAACAGGATTCAAATCCACCTTTAACAATCTCTAAAGGTCATGTTCTCTCCACTACATCATGATTCTTTTCAGGTTGAATATATACTGAAAGTACAAAAATACTAAAAGCATTCTTCATTTTATTTCAACCAGACTGTCCTGGTGGCTCGGTGGTAAAGAATTTACCTGCCAATGCAGGAGATGCAGGATTAATCCCTGAGTCTTGATCTCTTGGAGGAGGAAATAGCACCCCACTCCAGCATTACTGCTTGAAAAAAAATCCCACGGACAGAGGAGACTGGCAGACTATAGTCCATGGGGTTGCAAAGAGTCAGACATGGCCGAAGCAACTGAGTACCTAGCACTATTTTATTTCAAGCACAGATACAGGTTTTTCCTATAAGATAAATCCATGAAAAGGACATGAACAGAATGAGAGGCATATAAAACATACATCACTAATGATTAACTACAAATAATACTACATACTACAGAGGTAAAGAGCAATTTTATTACATATGTCCTCTATAAGTCTGAGACATCTCATATTTGGAAAATACTATTATATGAGATATAAACTCTATACATTCAAGCATATTTAAAATATAATTCTCTACTGAAACAATAAAACTGTTGTTGTCAGCAAGAAATGCAAAAAGCATTTTTTTGCATTTTGAATGGATCATTTTGAGAGTGTAGTCAGGGGTCTTCAATGTGATACCATTTGTTATAATGGGTTTCTGTTAAAAAAAATTGGGACAAAGTATTGCTGTTTATGAACACTTGTCATTTTAGCAGAAGCATGTTTCTAAGAATGAAAGAATCATACGTCTGTACAAAAAAAGTCTTTAGATAATAAAAGTATATAGAATTTCTATGGAATGCATAAATTGAATGCTATTTCAAGTGAGCTATTTCAACATGTGCTCTTATGTTTGTAATTCTTCCAGTGCCTGCTAGTCACGAAGATGCTTGTCTTCCTTTTTAAGACAGCCAATACTTATGCGTGCTATCTTTTCTATATCCCAATTAGAAATAGGAAAACAAGTAATAGAGCTTTAGAATGTTGTAGTCAAGTACAAGGCAAGACATCCAGAGAAACTGAGGCAAGGGAACTGTAGTTTCTTTGTGGAAACAATAAAAAAAAGAAATCTTAAATCCCTGAATCAGGACAATGGGTTTAATATTCCATGAAGAGTACTCTGAGTCACACAAAAAAGCAACACAAAGTATTCTATAAAACCATAAATAAGTTTAGGAAAAAGCTGATTGTAGATACTCAATATTTCATGTCAAATATCAGTGGTACTCAGCAATTCTTTGTTCAGAAGTACAGTCAGTCACAGGTATACATGATGTCCATGGGCTACAAATATGGTTTCCTGATGTTTGTATCAAAGAAGTAACAGAAAGCCTTCTGAGACTGATAAAAACTATGATATTAACTCTGTTGTTTTACTTGGCAACAAATGCCCAGAGACAGAATAGCTCCAATATCCCTTTCAAGTGACAAGAATCTCACACGTAGTAGACTGAAATTTGGACTACAAGTTAATTTTCCCTTGCAGTTCAGTTATCATGAGTGGGAAATAAATAGCAGGTTATGCAGTGATTTAAAATAACCAAATTTGATTTTCTACGCAAAGATTCTAGTAAAAAATAGAGTGTGCTCAGAAAAATTAGAGGAAAAGATTCAAATGTTCAGATAAAGATAAAATTGCATTCTACATAGAAAAACAGGCTTGGCATAGAAAGAACAATGGTAGAGGATATATTCAATGATTCTCAGTATAATCAGTAAGAGTGTAAAGAAGTCCTTAGACAAAAAGTTAGAAGTCACTGCTGAAAAATTCTAGTTACTTATTTTCGTTACTTAATTCTCATGTGCATGTTTAGTCACTCAGTTGTGTCTAACTCTTTGCAATCCCATGGACTCTTGCTCACTAGGCTCCTCTGACCATGGGATTTCCCAGGCAAGAGTACTGGAATGGGTAGCCATTTCCTTTTCCAGGGGATCTTTCCAATCCAGGGATCGAACTCAGTCTCCTGCACTGCAGGCAGATTCTCTACTGTCTGAGTGACTAATGAAGCCTAATTCTTATGCAGTGAGCCTTTTCCCCATTATTTCCTTATTGCTGAAACTCATATGGCAGATGAAGTTTAAATGTAAAACAAACCCTAACAGGCATATGCTGATCACAAGTAAGACTTAGTGTAATTCTATCATTTTTCATATATATAAGAAAGAAATGTATTAGTTATCAAAATTTATGAAAAACAATCTTATAAATACAATCTTGAATGTGCTCAAATTTACTAAAGTAGACACGACTGAATCTTCTGCCATGTTGACATCAACATTGTCCAAACACTCCAAGTGTTTGTCATCTCAGAACCTTTGAATACGCTGTTTCTTTTAACTGCAACCATATTCTCCTCCTCCATCTTTTAGGTATAAGCTAAAATGCTGCCTCCTCAGATAAATCTGCTTTTACCATCTATGTAAATCTGATACAGCCTAATATTTCTTATTACAAGATGTCTGTTGTTTCTTCTAGTGAACTTGTCACAGTTCGCAATATGTGTAATTATTATTTTGGTTTCTCATTGTCACATTCATGTATTAAATTTTGAATTCCATGAGTGTAAGGATTATGCCTGTTTCAATAATCACTCTATCTATACTATAGACCAGATAACTGCGCTTGACACATAATTTATCCTTTTTAACCTCATGCACTATTAGGTTATTACTAACTTCATATCTTCGAGTGTTTATTCTTATTTCTTAAATAAATTTTTGGTTACTTAAAAATAATTAATATATTATTCTTTGAATGTACTTGTCAAATTTTTACTGTAAAAATATTTTCTAATTCACTTGCTTCTACTTTCATCAATTTATCTCTCCTTATTCCTTCTATGTAGCTTCTCTCTCTCTTAACTTCTTTAGCTGTTTTATATCTTCTTTATGTTTATTTTCTTTATTCATTTTACCTATTCTTTTTAATAATAAAAATATTACCTTTTATCATAAACAGGTTGTCTTGTTTCTGTCACCTTGCTTTATCTGTTTTTGTATATTACTGTTAACTTCATTTCCTGTGCTTGGACATCTAGCTACTTAATGCTTGTGAAATGCTCAATGTTTTGCAAGGATATACTAGGACATACTAGTTGAATGAAATAATTCAATATCCTTTTAGCTCCTACATTTCACTCCATAGTCTCCTTTTCACTGAGCAGATGCTTCAAAAATAATTTTGGAATTTGAGATACTGAATTGATAAGCCTATTTATTAGTGAAAATACAATTCTGATACATGTAGTATTGTTTCTGTTTCCCAGATCTGCTAATTGGAAGCCTCATAACTCCTCTTTAAAGTCTTGGCCCTATGATTTTAAGACACTTATTAGAATCTGCAAACAGCAAGATGAGAGAGCAATTGGACCCCATTGTTGTTAGTGCTGGTGATCTTCCGTCTTACTCATACATAGTCCTTATGGTCAAGCCCAAATCTACAGACACGTGCATCTACAGCAGCTCACTGAGGACCTTCCCTTTTCAGGCTGTAACAGTGCCTTATGTTGGTTGCCAATTAAAAAATGTTTTTATTTCACATGTACATGTTTTTTCCAGAGTCCCACTATGGCCAGTTGGCTTGGCATGGAGAAACTTCCTGTATCATCTGCACTGTGCTGAAGCGAGCCTTCTGATATATACTGTTTGGTCTTTAATTCAAGATCATAGACCAGACTCATCATTTCATCAGAGGTTTTATTGCCCTTACCTAACACTAGACTTTGATCAAACTATCATTATTCTTTCCAACAGGTCCCCCTACGCAACCTATCATGATGTAAGAACCTGTGACCCCATTTCCTTCAGAGAAAGTTCTCCTGGAAAAGAAAATCCTGGACTTCTTTAAAATAATATGAGTTAACTGACCCAGAATATATTGAATACTACTATAAAGATGTCAGTCTTAGAATTTTGGGGTATGCTCTCATTTACTCTATATTATTATTTTTCAGATGAAGAAACTGAGACATGAAGAAATTGAGAAACTCACTGAATTTCACACAGTTAGTAAGAGATGGAACCAAGAATTCAACTAAGCTCTGACTCTGGACACCATGTGCTTAATTAGTAAGCAAAATACCATCCAAATACAAATCAGTTTAGGCTGTTTTTCAGATCTCTGTAGAACAAGAGAAACCTCAGCTCTGGGTGAGCTCCGTAGAGCACAGGGTTTATTTACCTAGGGCAATAGATGCTTACTGTGTTTTTATACTTTTCACCAAACGGATTACAGGAGTTATCTTTTCAAGATAAAAAGATTTACTCAAAGTCAGCTTTCCCTACCTGCCAACAGAACAATTTAGTAGCACTTTTTAGTTTAATTTATAAATAAATTTAGTTGGAGTCAGTACACTTTTATCCTGCCATTTCTATTCTTAATCCATTTTTGCCTTATCTTTCAGGTAATTATAAATTTATATATGCACGTGTGTTTCAACTGTATTAATGAAGAACTCAGAATAATCTTTATGACACATATACTTAAATTTTCTTATTAATTTTTTTTTCTCAGCAAGTAGAGGAGGTGGCATTTAAAAGAGGTTTACATTCAAGTGATGACAGAAGATGGTGATGATAAATAGAAGATAGATAGATAGATGAATCGATAGATAGATCTCAAGTGGATCCAAGGGTTTATTTAAGGCCAAATCAATACAAGTTTTTATTACGATCCTCTATTTTATGACATCCCCTTATGTCACACATAGCAAGCTACCCATCAATAATTTCTGTCCTTATAGGATGATAAGGATGCAGACTAGGAGTCTGGGTCCCTGTATTGTCATGTGGAGAAAAGCCACATAGAGACAAGGACACCTACAGGTGACCATTTTCTGGGAGGAGATCGGATTCCATTGTTTTAAACTAGTGATATACATGGATATAGTATTACATCAGCTAGTGTACCCTAACTAATCTTTCTCAAATAAAACATTTTGCTAAATATCTTAATAAAAAAACTTATGTTATATTTTATATGGGGCACTATATCTGTTCAATAAGCTATAAAATATGCTTATTATGAGAAACTAAATTTAATCCACTAACGTAAATAAAAAAGACAAAAAGATGTATGTCTTTAAACATTAAGAATATTTTACAAACTTCTACTACTATAGAAAAATCAAAATAATTTATGGCAGACCAGTTCCTAACACTAAACTATTTTATTTCTCCCACAATTCACAGGGCATCTTGAAGTATTTTCCTTAAGGAATATTTTTCACGTGTGTTTTACATTTTTTTCAAAGTCCATAATTTTTCCATTAATTTTGTTCATAGTGTTAAACTTTTCACTTACAGATATATTGCATCTCTTCTGATCTGGCAATAAATAAATTGATACATATTGACCTATCTATATCTATCTATAGAGTACATGTTTTTTTACCCAGTTGATTTCACCTCTTTCTCAATCGATCTTATGGAGCATATACAGTGCTTAACAAATGTCACACTTCACTAGGGAAGGATTTGATGAATTAACCAGAGGATTAAAAATTCTAGCTAAAAGAGTTTAATTTTAAAGACTTACAACAATGCCAGGAACCAAAATACATATTACAAAGTTCTGAGACTAGCACTTGGCCTGTACTAATTAATCAATTACTGTTTGGTATAATTATCAAATCTAATTATTGTTTCTTTATGCAAATTCTTAAAGGCAAACTGAATAGAAGCTGAACTTCTCTTTTTACTGACTAGAACACAAATGTGGCAGTAACCAACCTCCAAACATTCAAATACAACAACTGAGAAAAAAAGTTGAAAACTCAAAGTAGAAGAAATTTGGTCTCTAAATTCTTTGGGGAAAAGAATCTGTTCTGTAATGCTAGATGTTACAGTAATGACAGTACCTTCAGGTCACTATTATCATACCTGATAAAAAACGTGGAGTTGGTCTAGAAGAGAGTGATTAGAATAATAAAGCAAAATATGAGAGACTTTTTAATTGATCGAAGAAGAGAAGATGGTCAGGAGGACATTATAAAAATCTTCAAATACTTTAAAATATATTGATATAGAAAAACTATTTTGCTTTTATTTTATCTAATTATATGTCTAGGAATATTTATGTTTTGTGTGCCATTGTGTATTTATTTTACAGCATATATATATATATAATTATTATACTCTATTAAATATTTGTTCAGTGTTCAGGATTAGGTAGTTTTGGTTCTGAAACACTGAAGACAAAGAAAAAATACTATACAATATAATTGTATGATTTTATAAAATTATCAAAAAATCTATATATTCAAAATACAGGTTAAGAAATAGAATATGGTTACCACCCACCAGAACACACTTGCATGTGTATTTAAAATTATAAAGGTTTTTATTATGTTTTACCATTATACTGAAATTTATAAATTCTATCTTATTTTTGTCATATCTCTCCAATAGATTATAAGCATTCCTAAATATATCACTAAATTTTGTCTGTTTTTTGAATCATAATCTATGAATTATTTCATGTCTAATGGTTTTTACATTTATATTTGTGAAATTCATCTGTTTTTATATAGTTTGTGTCCTGTAATTGTTACTTAATATTGTACTGGAATAATGATTTGACAGTTATCTCTTAATAAACTTCTGCAGTTTCTACAGGTTTTAGTTATTACAAATGACACTACTATAAACATCCTTGCATGTGTCTCCTAGTGCAAATGAGCACACAATTTTGCCAGTATAAATCCAGACATAGTGTTATTTGGAGAGTAATTTGGTGGAGTTATCTAGTAAAGTTGAGGTTATATACCAATCTCCATGTAATTCATCATACTAATTTTTAATATCAGTCGTTTAATTTCTAGTACCTGGTATTTCTAATGATTTTCTTTTCATCTCTGCCATGTCACTTTGTATGGATTCCAGTTGCCTGGTGAAATTTTGGAGTTTGTCTTTTCTATTTGAACCTAGTAGATATAGTCACTTTACAGTTAATTTTCATAATTCCAATATCTGGAAACCTAATGGATGTTTTTGATATCTGTTATTTCTCCTTTCCCACTCTATTGTTTTCCTCTATTTCTTTGCACTGATCCCTGAGGAAGGCTTTCTTATCTCTCCTTGCTATTCTTTGGAACTCTGCATTCAAATAGGCAAAGTGAAGTTAAGTGAAGTCGCTCAGCCGTGTCCAACTCTTTGCGACCCCGTGGACTGTAGACTGTAACCTACCAGGCTTCTCCGTCCATGATGCTCCAGGCAATAATACTGGAGTGGGTTGCCATTTCCTTCTCCAGGGGATCCTCCTGACCCAGGGATCGAACCCAGGTCTCCCGCATTGGAGGCAGACACTTTAACCTCTGAGCCACCAGGTATATCTTTCATTTTCTCCTCTGCCTTTCATTTCTCTTCTTTTCACAGCTATTTGTAAGGCCTCTTCAGACAACCATTTGGCTTTTTTTCATTTCTTTTCCTTGAGGATGGTCTTGATCCCTGCCTCCTGTACAATGTCACGAATCTCTGTCCATGGTTCTTCAGGCCCTCTGTCTAACAGATCTAATCCCTTGAATCTATTTGTCACTTCCACTGTTAAGGGATTTAATTTAGGTTATACCTGAATGGTTTAGTTGTTTTCCCAACTTTCTTCAATTTAAGTCTGAATTTGGCAATAAGGAGTTCATGGTCTGTGCCACAGTCAGCTCCCATTCTTGTTTTTGCTGACTGTATAGAACTTCTCCATCTTTCGCTGCAAAGAATATAATCAATCTGATTTTGGTATTGACTGTCTGATGATGTCCATGTCTACAGCCTTCTCTTGTGTTGTTGGAAGAGGGTGTTTGCTATGACCAGTGTGTTCTCTTTTCGAGCTGGATGTGGAAAATGGAGAGGAAGCAGAGATCAAATTGCCAGCATCCGTTGGATCATCAAGAAAGCAAGAGAGTTCCAGAAAACCACCTACTTCTGCTTTATTGACTGTGCTAAAGCCTTTGACTGTGTAGACCAAAGCAAACTCTGGAAAATTCTTAAAGAGATGGGAATACCTGCCCTAGTGACCTGCCTCTTGAGAAATCTGTATGCAGGTCAGGAAGCAATAGGTAGAACTGGGCACAGAACAACAGATTGATTCCAAACAGGGAAAGGAGTATGTCAAGGCTGTATATTGTCACCCTGCTTATTTAACTTATATGCAGTGTACATCATGAGAAACACTGGGCTGGAAGAAGCACAAGCTGGAATCAAGATTGCCAGGAGAAATATCAATAACTTCATATATGCAGATGACACCACCCTTATGGCAGAAAGCAAAGAAGAACTGAAGAGCCTCTTGATGAAAATGAAAGAAGAGAGTGAAAAAGTTGGTTTAAAACTGAAAATTCAGAAAATGAAAATCATGGCATCTGGTCCCATCACTTCATCGCAAATAGATGGGGAAACAGTGGAAACAGTGAGACTTTACTTTTGGGGCTCCAAAATCACGGCAGATGGTGATTGCAGCCATGAAATTAAAAGATTTTTACTCCCTGGAAGAAAAGTTATGACCAACCTAGATAGCATATTAGAAAGCAGAGACATTACCTTGCCAACAAAGGTCCATCTAGTCAAAGCTATGGTTTCTCCAGTAGTCATTTATGAATGTGAGAGTTGGACTATAAAGAAAGCTGAGGACCAAATCACTGATGCCTTTGAACTGTGGTGTAGGAGAAGACTCTTGAGAGTGCCTTGGACTGCAAAGAGATCCAATCAGTCTGTGCTTGCCAGACTGTGCTGCAGTGAGTGATTATTCTATAGGTCCTATTCAATTCCAGCTTATCATCCTCTCAGTCCAAACATGGCGTAGCCAATATTCCTGGTGGCATTCAGACTCCATCTTTTGTTCCCCTAGCTTATTAAGGCTTTCAAAGCTGTGTGAAGATCCTAAGATACCTTTCATAGGTCAGCAAACTCTCCCGAGGTAAAAGTGGTTTCAAATCCCATGTTCACCTTTCAGGATTTTCTCTTTCTCATGAGCTTTGGCCAAATACTACTTCTGTCTTATTAGCTCTTCAATGTTTTCATAAGATCATTATTTCTTTCATGTATTATGGTTTTGTTTACTGAAAGATTCATTATTAAAATCTTGTTATTATTGAAAGTGCAATCCAGGTTCATTTCTAGGGAAAATTTTGTACTAGATACTATTAGAGCAAGTATTTTGTCAAATTTTAAAAATGCTATATCCTATTACCAATATAAGACAGCTTAGTAGTTGTTTGTGAAATGAAAGAATAAAATGTGTAAATCTAGTATTTCAACATTTTATAGTTCAGCAAGAACTTAATTTGAATTTTTAGTGAATCAAATTGACAGAGAAACCACTTTATTCTCAGTGTTGGCATAAAAACTTAATAAATTAAAAACATTTTTAAACTAGAATGGGCTTTCTTCTGAAGTAGGTAGCTTACTCACTGTTACTAAAAAAATTATGTTTTGATAACTACATTCTTAGGAACTGAA
This sequence comes from Capricornis sumatraensis, assembly GCF_032405125.1. Classification (NCBI taxonomy): domain Eukaryota; kingdom Metazoa; phylum Chordata; class Mammalia; order Artiodactyla; family Bovidae; genus Capricornis; species Capricornis sumatraensis. The sequence goes on along the minus strand of NC_091087.1, from coordinate 58,022,987 downwards.
ATGATATTTCATTTGTAATTTGAAATATTTGTTTTTGAAATTTTATCAACTTCTGTAGAATGAATACAAATTATATGGATCTTTGAATCTCAGTTCAGTTCAGTCACTCAGTCATGTCTGATGCTTTGTGACCCCATGGACTGCAGCACACCAGGCTTCCCTGTCCATCATCAACTCCTGGAGTTTACTCAAACTAATGTCCATTGCGTTGGTGATGCCATCCAACCATCTCATCCTCTGTCGTCACCTTCTCCTCCTGCCTTCAATCTTTCCCAGCCTCAGGGCCTCTTCCAATGAGTCAGTTTTTCTCAACAGGTGGCCAAAGTATTGGAGTTTCAGCTTCAATGTCAGTCCTTTCCATGAACACCCAGGACTGATCTGCTTTAGGATGGACTGCTTGGATCTCCTTGCAGTCCAAGGGACTCTCAAGAGTCTTCTCCAACACCACAGTTCAAAAGCATCAATTCTTCAGCACTCAGCTTTCTTTATAGTTCAACTCTCACATCCATACATGACTACTGGGAAAACCATAGCCTTGACTAGATGGACCTTTTTTGGTAAAGTAATGTCTCTGCTTTTTAATATGCTGTCTAGGTGGATCATAACTTTTCTTCCAAGAAGTAAGCATCTTTTTATTTCATGGCTTCAGTCACCATCTGCAGTGATTTTGGAGCCCAAAAAATAAAGTCTGTCACTGTTTCTACTGTTTCCCCATCGATTTGCCATGAAGTGATGGGACCAGATGCCATGAGTTTTGTTTTCTGAATGTTGAGTTTTAAGCCAACTTTTTCACTCTCCTCTTTCACTTTCATCAAGAGGCTCTTTAGTTCTTCTTTGCTTTCTGCTGTAAGAGTGGTATCATTTGCATATCTGAAATTATTTCTCCAAGAAATCTTGATTCTAGCTTGTGCTTCATCCAGTCCAGCATTTCTCATGATGTACTCTGCATATAAGTTGAATAAGCAGGGTGACAATATACAGCCTTGACGTATTCCTTTTCCTATTTGGAATCAGTCTGTTGTCCCATGTCCAGTTCTAACTGTTGCTTTCTGACCTGCATACAGATTTCCCAAGAGGCAGGTTAGGTGGTCTGGTATTCCCATCTCTTTTCAGAATTTTCCACAGTTTATTGTGATCCACACAGTCAAAGGCTTTGGCATAGTCACTAAAGCAGAAATAGACGTTTTTCTGGAACTCTCTTACTTTTTCTTTGTATCTAGAGACATTTTATTCATCAAATTATGAGATTTTGAATCATTTCCTAAAGATCAAACTGGAATATCAGGTAGACACACCTCCATCTAAAGAAAGAGAGACAGAGTGAGAAAGTGAAGTGGACTATGAAGTGTGAGATATCAGTGCCATTTTCAAGGTCATTCAGGGAAAAGTAGATAGCTTACTCTTTTCCTTATATGGTCCATAGTTGTTTCCATTCCATGCAGATCTCAGAGAGAAAGATAAAGATGTGGAGTATGAACAAGAACAGCAGAACTTTTCTCATAACCAATGTTCTTCTGGATCGATCACAACTGGGCACGTTATTGTCAAAGGCTTAACCATTTCTTATTCCTCATCACCAATCTTCAGTAACTACAATTAGGAACTACATATACATATTCTCTTACTCAATAAGACTTGCTTTTATTTATTCTCTTCATAAATACTTGTTGCGTCTCTCCCACATTTAGGCATAGTTCCAAGCACTGAAGATACAGAGATGAACAAGGAGGATGACATTCCTGCTCTCAGGAAGTTTGCATTCAATTGTCTACAAGCAGACTGTGAGCAAACACATGAGCTATTTATAACCAATAGTGAGTGATAGGAAGAAAATAAATCATGGTGAAGTGATAGAGAATATGAGGGGACAACTTTATATAGTCAAAAAAAGTCTGTCCTAGGAAATTACATTCAAAGAGAAATGTGAACGCCGATAGAGTAAGCCTCCTTGAAATGGTCAAGCATAGGAGCATTTCAGGCAAAGGAAATAGGTAAGATGATCCAAAGGCTCCAACAGAGAACAGGCTCTGGAGACCAGCAAAGGCCCCTCAGACTGAAGCATAAAGGACAACAGGGCAATCTGTACACAATGAAATCGGAGACACAGGCAGGGGTCACACCCTGCTCTGCAAGTCATACTTAACATTTTAGATTTTGTTCTAATTGGAATGAGAAGCAACTGGGTTCCTCTGCAGGAGGGTTATTATCTGCTTGGAGTTTATACAAATTTTCTTTAGCTGCTTTATGAAAAATCGACAGGGACATTCGTTGGCAAGATTTTGGAAGCAGAGAAAGCAAGATTTTGCAGTTGCTCGGAACTTTCCTGATCAACTGAAACAATCCCTACTAATGAAAAGCTAGCAGTTACTATTTGAGACCACTTATAACATTTAGGCATGAATTCATTTAGTCCGTCTAAATTGTGATTTTTTTCTCTAGAAAGATTTTGGTTTTCTTTTTGCCTGCTTTTAACTTTTATATTCGAGTATAGTTGATTAACAGTGATGTGTTAGTTATAGGTGCACAGCAAAGTGATTCAGTTATATGTGCCCATTATTTTTCAAATTCTTCCATTTAGCTTATTACAAAATATTGAAATTGTGTTTCTTATTAAAAGATTCCACCCTTCTTCAACTTCTACATATCTCTTAAATGAAGTGACTTAGCTTAGTGGGGGAAAAAAAGAAAAAGCTAAGGCTATTCTACTATCAGCCTAAACCAAAATGTATATATTTTACATTGCAAAATGTATATTTATACATATAAATGTGTATATATTATCTCTAATATTGCCTAACTTCCTTATTTTGTCTTTGGCTTTAGAGATCACTAACTTAGGGAACATTTTCCTTAACATTTTAGGTGATCATGAATTCTTTCTTCATAAAAATGCACATGTGCATAAAAATCTGCAAATAGATTCAAAGGCTTCACAAAACACCTAATTACATCCATCGTTGGTGCAGGAGGGCCAAGAGGAGCTACTCCACGTTCAAGGTCAGGAGGGGTGGTGGTGAGGAGATACCCCTCGTCCAAGGTAAGGAGCAGTGGCTGCACTTTTCTGGAACAGCCGTGAAGAGATACCCCATGTCTAAGGTAAGAGAAACCCAAGTAAGACAGTAGGTATTGTGAAAGGGCATCAGAGGGCAGACACACTGAAACCATAATCACAGAAAACTAGTCAATCTAATCACATGGACCACAGCCTTGTCTAACTCAATGAAACTAAGCCATGCTGTGTGGGGCCACCCAAGACAAATGGGTCATGGTGGAGAGATCTGACAGAATGTGGTCCACTGGAGAAGGGAATGGCAAACCACTTCAGTATTCTTGCCTTGAGAACCCCATGAACAGTATGAAAAGCCAAAATGATAGGATACTGAAAGAGGAACTACCGAGGTTGGTAGGTGCCCATATGCTACTGGAGATCAGTGAAGAAATAACTCCAGAAAGAATGAAGGGATGGAGCCAAAGCAAAAACAATACCCAGTTGAGGATGTGACTAGTGATAGCAGTAAGGTCTGATGCTGTAACGAGAAATATTGCATAGGAACCTGGAATGTCAGGTCCATGAATCAAGGCAAATTGGAAGTGGTCAAACAGGAGATGGCAAGAGTGAATGTCGACATTCTAGGAATCAGTGAACTGAAATGGACTGGAATGGGTGAATTTAACTCAGATGACCATTATATCTACTACTGTGGGCAGGAATCCCTTAGAAGAAATGGAGTAGCCATCATGGTCAACAAAAGAGTCTGAAATTCAGTACTTGGATGCAATCTCAAAAATGACAGAATGATCTCTGTTCGTTTCCAAGGCAAACCATTCAATATCATAGTAATCCAAGTCTATGCCCCAACCAGTAATGCTGAAGAAGCTGAAGTTGAATGGTTCTATGAAGACCTACATGATCTTTTAGAACTAACACCCAAAAAGAGATGTTCTTTTCATTATAGGGGACTGGAATGCAAAAGTAGGAAGTCAAGTAACACCAGGAGTAAGAGTCAAATTTGGCCTTGGAATACGGAATGAAGCAGGGCAAAGGCTAACAGAGTTTTGCTAAGAGAATGCACTGGTCATAACAAACACCCACTTCCAACAATACAAGAGAAGACTCTACACATGGACATCACCAGATGGTCAACACTGAAATCAGACTGATTATATTCTTTGCAGCCAAAGATGGAGAAGCTCTATACAGTCAGCAAAAACAAGACTGAGAGCTGACTGTGGTTCAGATCATGAACTCCTTATTGCCAAAATCAGAGTTAAATTGAAGAAAGTAGGGAAAACCACTAGACCATTCAGGTATGACCTAAATCAAATCCCTTATGATTATACAGTGGAAGTGAGAAATAGATTTGAGGGACTTAATCTGATAGACAGAGTGCCTGATGAAATATGGACAGAGGTTCATGACATTGTACAGGAGACAGGGATCAAGACCATCCCCATGGAAAAGAAATGCAAACAATCAAAATGGCTGTCTGGGGAGACCTTACAAATAGCTGTGAAAAGAAGAGAAGTGAAAAGCAAAGGAGAAAAGGAAAGATATAAGGATCTGAATGCAGAGTTCCAAAGAATAGCAAGAAGAGATAAGAAAGCCTTCCTCACTGATCAGTGCAAAGAAACAGAAGAACAGAACAGAATGGGAAAGACTAGAGAGCTCTTCAAGAAAATTAGAGATACCAAGGGAACATTTCATGCAAAGATGGGCTCAATCAAGGACAGAAATGGTATGGACCTAACAGAAGCAGAAGATATTAAGAGGAGGTGGCAAGAATACACAGAAGAACTGTACAAAAAGATCTTCATGACCAAGATAAGCACGATGGTGTGATCACTCACCTAGAGCCAGACATCCTGGAATGTGAAGTCAAGTGGGCCTTAGAAAGCATCACTACAAACAAAGCTAGTGGAGCTGATGGAATTCCAGTTGAGCTATTTCAAATCCTGAAAGATGATGCTGTGAAAGTGCTACACTCAACATGCCAGCAAATTTGGAAAACTCAGCAATGGCTACAGGGCTGGAAAAGTTCAGTTTTCATTCCAGTCCCAAAGAAAGGCAATGCCAAAGAATGTTCAAACTACCGCACAATGGTACTCATCTCACATGCTAGTAAAGTAATGCTCAAAATTCTCCACCCAGTACATGAATCATGAATTTCCAGATGTTCAAGCTGGTTTTAGAAAAGACAGAGGAATCAGAGATCAAATTGCCAACATCCGCTGGATCATCGAAAAAGCAAGAGAGTTCCAGAAAAACATCTATTTCTGCTTTATTGACTGTGCCAAAGCCTTTGACTGTGTGAATCACAATAAACTGTGGAAAATTCTGAAAGAGATGGGAATACCAGACCACCTGACGTGCCTCTTGAAAAACCTATATTCAGATCAGGGAGCAACAGTTAGAACTGGACATGCAACAACAGACTGATTCCAAATAGGAAAAGGAGTATGTCAAGGCTGTATATTGTCACCCCGCTTACTTAACTTATATACGGAGTACATCATGAGAAACGCTGGACTGGAAGAAGCACAAACTGGAATCAAGATTGCCAGGAGAAATATCAATAACCTCAGATATGCAGACGACACCACCTTTATGGCAGAAAGTGAAGAGGAGCTAAAAAGCCTCTTGATGAAAGTGAAAGAGGAGAGTGAAAAAGTTGGCTTAAAGCTCAACATTCAGAAAATGTAGATCATGGCATCTGGTCCCATCACTTCATGGGAAATAGATGGGGAAACAGTGGAAACAGTGTCAGACTTTATTTTGGGGGGCTCCAAAATCTCTGTAGATGGTGATTGCAGCCATGAAATTAAAAGACGCTTACTCCTTGGAAGAAATGTTATGGCCAACCTACATAGCATATTCAAAAGCAGAAACATTACTTGGCAAGCAAGGTCCGTCTAGTCAAAGCTATCGTTTTTCCAGTGGTCATGTATGGATGTGAGAGTTGGACTGTGAAGAAAGCTGAGCACTGAAGAATTGATGCTTTTGAACTGTGGTGTTGGAGAAGACTCTTGAGAGTCCCTTGGACTGCAAGGAGATCTAACCAGTCCATTCTGAAGGAGATCGGTCCTTGGTGTTCTTTGGAAGAAATGATGCTAAAGCTGAAACTCCAGGACGTTGGCCACCTCATGCAAAGAGCTGACTCATTGAAAAGGCTGATGCTGGGAGGGATTAGGGGCAGGAGGAGAAGGGGACAACAGAGGATGTGATGGCTGGATGGCATCACTGACTCAATGGAAGTGAGTTTTTGTGAACTCCAGGAGTTGGTGATGGACAGGGAGGCGTGGTTTGCTGCGATTCATGGGGTCGCAAAGAGTCGGACACGACTGACTGACTGAACTGAACTGAACTGAACTGAAGTCAATCTTTTTTTATTACAGAAAATAAGAAACCTTGCTATATTGTATTGGTATTGCCATACATCAACATGAATCCGCCACAGGTATACACGTGTTCCCCATCCTGCACCCCACTCCCTCCTCCCTCCCCAAACCATCCCTCCGGGTAGTCTCAGTGCACCAGCCCCAAGCATCCAGTATCATGCATCAAACCTGGACTGGCGATTCATTTCACATATGACCAATATAATATTTTAAATTAATTAACCTCCAATTAAAATAAATAAATTAGAAAGAAACCTTGCTATAAATATATGTCATGATCCTCTCTTAGACGTTTTACTTTAAATAAATAAAATTTAATTTAGTACATTTTAATAATCTGAATTGACTTTAGCAATTCATGACTCAGGTAATATTTTATTTAGCAAACAGAAAGGATTGACGATCCACACAAGGGAATAAATTTTACAGACTAAAGAAAGTAAGAAAAAGGAAGTTGGACTGGTCACAAAAAGGGGTTGATTATTGCAAAGTTAGTTTCCTTATAGGAGACTGCAGGAGGTTATCATGTGGATTACCTGACTAACGCTGGTCAAGCAAATCCTGATTGACTAGTTTAATTTTTCATTTCTGGGTGAGCCAAAACTGTAATTGTTTTGGTGACATGAAGTCTACCATACGCAACTTCATTTGGGGCCTATCTTTTTTTCTTTAACATATTGAAAAAAAAAATAGTTCTTCTATACTGGGAGGAGCTTACAGTTTTAAAAAATATAGACACCTCTGTTAAGTAGTTAGAATGGGAAAAGGGAGTCCAGAATGGCAGTGGCTAAAAGACGAGGAGGAGAAAGCCTGTGAAAACAGAAGAAAGGAAGGCCTGAGGAATGGAGTGGGGACCTCAGGCAGAACAAACAGCACTCCTGGCTGGCCCAGGTGACACAGGGCAGGCCCAGGGGGAGGAGAAAAACATGTAACAAGAGGAGCCAAAGGGCTGGGGTCTCTCTCTCTTTTCGCATCTTGTAGGTCAGCATGCCCTCATGCCTTGAGGATGTATTTCCTTTACTTTCTAAATAAAACTGAGCTGTAACGTGGAGCTGTAACACTGGTCCATTCGAGGGCTGTAACACTGGTCTGTCGCTTCAGATTTTTGTTGTGATGAGACAGAACCAAAGAAATTACACACTCTCCCAACACCTCCAAATATAACATGATAAAAAACCAGTAATACAAATGATAAAGTATGGTCAAAAATCACAACGGCCTAGACAGGAATTAGTAATTCTGTTGATTATCATCTACATCATATGCTTATCTTCATATCAAGGTATTTTAAAAGAAAATAGAACACAAAGAATGAACTTCAGTTGTATATATAATATAAACATCAATTTCTCCTCTTATATTGAAGTAATGCTGGGCCAGTTTCTGTGGTAAAATATTTTGCTGAAGTGATTTTGAGAGGTGAGGAATAATATGAGGTGACCACAGTTTCTAAAATAATGAAGACCTTAAAAATCCCTATCAAGCTACCAGCCATATTTTTCACAGAACTAGAACAAATAATTTCAAGATTTGTATGGAAATACAGAAAACCTCGAATTGCCAAAGCAATCTTGAGAAAGAAGAATGGAACTGGAGGAATCAACTTGCCTGACTTCAGGCTCTACTACAAAGCCACAGTCATCAAAACAGTATGGTACTGGCACAAAGACAGACATATAGATCAATGGAACAAAATAGAAAGCCCAGAGAGAAATCCACACACATATGGACACCTTATCTTTGACAAAGGAGGCAAGAATATACAATGGAGTAAAGACAATCTCTTTAACAAGTGGTGCTGGGAAAACTGGTCAACCACTTGTAAAAGAATGAAACTAGATCACTTTCTAACACCGCACATGAAAATAAACTCAAAATGGATTAAAGATCTAAATGTAAGACCAGAAACTATAAAACTCCTAGAGGAGAACATAGGCAAAACACTCTCAGACATAAATCACAGCAGGATCCTCTATGATCCACCTCCCAGAATTCTGGAAATAAAAGCAAAAATAAACAAATGGGATCTAATTAAAATTAAAAGCTTCTGCACAACAAAGGAAACTATAAGCAAGGTGAAAAGACAGCCTTTGAAATGGGAGAAAATAATAGCAAATGAAGCAACTGACAAACAACTAATCTCAAAAATATACAAGTAACTTATGCAGCTCAATTCCAGAAAAATAAATGACCCAATCAAAAAATGGGCCAAAGAACTAAATAGACATTTCTCCAAAGAAGACATACGGATGGCTAAGAAACACAGGAAAAGATGCTCAACATCACTCATTATCAGAGAAATGCAAATCAAAACCACAATGAGGTACCACTTCACACCAGTCAGAATGGCTGCGATCCAAAAATCTGCAAGCAATAAATGCTGGAGAGGGTATGGAGAAAAGGGAACCCTACTACACTGTTGGTGGGAATGCAAACTAGTACAGCCACTATGGAGAACAGTGTGGAGATTCCTTAAAAAATTGCAAATAGAACTACCTTATGACCCAGCAATCCCACTGCTGGGCATACACACCGAGGAAACCAGAATTGAAAGAGACACATGTACCCCAATGTTCATCGCAGCACTGTTTATAATAGCCAGGACATGGAAACAACCTAGATGTCCATCAGCAGATGAATGGATAAGAAAGCTGTGGTACATGTACACAATGGAGTATTACTCAGCCATTAAAAAGAATTCATTTGAATCAGTTCTGATGAGGTGGATGAAACTGGAGCCGATTATACAGAGTGAAGTAAGCCAGAAAGAAAAACACCAATACAGTATACTAACACATATATATGGAATTTAGAAAGATAGCAATGATGACCCTGTATGCAAGACAGGAAAAAAGACACAGCGGTGTATAACGGACTTTTGGACTCAGAGGGAGAGGGAAAGGGTGGGATGATTTGGGAGAATGCCATTCTATCATGTATACTATCATGTAAGAATTGAATCGCCAGTCTATGTCTGACGCAGGATACAGCATGCTTGGGTCTGGTGCATGGGGATGACCCACAGAGATGTTATGGGGAGGGAGGTGGGAGGGGGGTTCATGTTTGGGAACACATGTAAGAATTAAAGATTTTAAAATTAAAAAAAAAAATAAGAGAGAAAAAAAAATAAAATACAGGGACTAATGAACAGCTCTGTGGTTGGGATAATTCACATAAGTATCAGATATTAATATTTCCTCTACATTTAATAAATATCATAATGCAACCATATTGTCAAGCTTCTGGCTAACAAATAACGAAGCTCAATGCCTTTGAAAGGCAAGCCAGAAAAAAATGAATACTTGGAAGAAAAAGAGGACTGCATTTGTCTTTATTAGAAAGTGAGCTTTTATTTCTTTTACAAGTGTGAGAATAACATATTTTAAATCTTCTAGTAGATCTCCTGATATATAATTATGTTTAATAATCATCTAGCAAAGAAGCATGTTTTAAAAACAAAAACTATATATATGTGTATGTGCATATATATATTTAGCAAACAGAAGTGATTCAGTTCAGTACACACCACTGAACAGACCTCAATCTCTCAGAGAAAAATTGAAAAGCAAAAGTGTGTGAACCATACCTATTAGGCTTTCATGAACCCTGTAAGTGCCATTATTGGGATATTTTGGTGGGTTTTTTTTTTTTTTTGGTAATATTTCAAGTATTGTAATTCAAAAAGTAAAGCATATAACCCTACCAATTTCTCTTAACATTATATAACATAATAATCTGATATTTTTCTTTGCCATAATCAAATCATTAAGGATTGACTGTGTGAATGTCAGTGAACAGCAAAAGGTCAGGGAATAGTGAAAAACATATTCATATAAACAGACGGAAAAATCTGCTAAAGCAAAATATTAACAAAACTAAAATATTTAGTACACAAAATGTGCTTTTTATAAAATGAAGTTTTTAAAATAAAGTACATAATTTTAATGCATTAGAGGAGACAGATTTGTTAAATAATACCACTCTGAAAAACTTGTAGAAAACGATCATCTTTTCATAAGCAAATGTACTGAACCTTGCTAGTCCATCTATAGTTTACATGCATTTTAAGTGAAGGATGTTTTCAAAGAAAATCACCTATAAAAATACTAATATTTACAAAACAGAAAAAGCATGAATATTCACTCTTATAAAAAGTTTTCATATGATTCCTTAAATCAAGAATTACTTGTTAGCAAATATGTTATTTACAAACTACATTTTTAGGAGTGCTAAATTAATTAAACAAGGGAGCTGTTAGAATGAGGTTGTTCTTAAAAGGACCTGGGATGCCTCTTAAGCAAAGCAAAATCTAAGCCTATAAACAGTTCAAGGTTATAAAATTAAAAGCTAAGGATAAACTATCACAAACAGCAAAGCAGGATTTGAGCTACACTCAGTCAATCATTTCCTTATTTTGCTTCCATATTTTCTCTATGAAAGTCCCACCTCAGCTCCTGTGAGTGGAGCACTTCTAACCACTTCTTAATTGGTGCTGCCCAATTTTGGAAAAGATATGCTGGGAAAGATTGAAGGCAAGAGAAGGGGACGACAGAGGATAAGATGGTTGGATGGCATCACTGACTCAATGGACATGAGTTTGAGTAAGCTCTAGGAGTTGATGATGGATAAGGAGGTCTGGCTTGCTGCAGTCCATGGAGTTGCAAAAAGTCAGACATGACTGAGCAACTGAGCAACAACAATTCAAGTGGATTTTTGCTCAAATAAACCTAAAAATTGCAATATGCCTCAGTTTATCTTTTAACAGAGTGTGTATAGTTTGTGACAAAGAATATTTGTGTGTAGTTTTATAAAAGTGAAACTAGTTGTTTATTTCACAAAATTTAGTAAATGCTTTGTGTGGCCATAATATCTAGGTGAATGAAATGCAACACTCTATTATCAGAAAGTATTATCACTGAAAAAATGTACTCAATATATTTTTAACATGTCTCTTCCTTAATTTCTCTATCAAGTCAACCTAAAATGGCTATCTTTCAGGTCCCTTTCTCAATCTCTCCAGGAAATTTCTAGATCATTTTACATATCCCCACTGAACACAATGTAGTGTAACTCTCATAAAATAGGATCAGTGTCAGTCTGTCAATAGAAAGGGTGTTTGTCTTTCTCACTCTTCCAGGTAAAATGTCCCCAAGACAAATAAATCTTTTGCTTGCTGATATAGACCACATATGAATTTGATGCATACTTTAACAGAGTATATGTTTCTTTTCTCTGTTTGCTCAAAGCTAGCGTCCCTAGAATGGGGAAGGATTAAAGGAAATACATAGAAATTGAAATAACTGATCCTGCCACTTAATTGTGGTCATTGTATACATCATGATAACTTTGAAGTGGGAAGAGGGAGAAGGACCAAAGATAATTAAAAAGCAGTTTGGCCCCAAGAAGACCATAGACAGATCAGTAAGCAAACAATTAAAATCCAATGTCACAAATGGTTACATAAGAGTCAGTAACATGCACAGCCATCACTACTGTGAAAGCCTCATGAGAAATTGTTGAAGAAGAAAACAGATATAAATTGAGTGTTCTTGAGCCAATTGTAAAGAATCCATGATTTAAGACAGAGAAAAGCAAAATCACAACACTTTTATAATGTATATAGACCATACATAAGACTAGTAGGAGAAGTTTTAATATGTTCTGAAGTTAAATAGCAGATACAGAAAGCAATAAATGTGATAGAAATATCTATTTCTCCCCCATGTATTTTCCAGAGGAACACATGTCCTTACCAAACAGAAGATCTATAACCAGCCCTAATACACGAGAGCTGCTCAGTACATGGAACACACCTAGTATTCCCATCCCTCATCATTACTTCCTTTTTTATGTTCCTTTAAAAATAAAACTTCATATAAAATAGCCATGAGTGATATGATAATTAAGATGCCATGCCATTAAAACTATTAATGTAGAAAATGACTATTTCTCAATGTAACGGAACAGACATTCAGTTTACTCAACTTTACAAAATGTCTGTAAATCATTAAGATTTAAAATTTAAGAGAGAATGACTCAAAATGCTATTCCTAAAGTGACACAGTTGACATTGCTATCTGATCTGTCAAAACGTTGTATTTATACCTCACTTTCCAGAAGGACTCTCTTAGAAGTAACAGGGGTTCCTTGATAACATTTTAGCTCATGTCTACTTTCTGCCCACAAAGTCAATACAAGCTATAAAAATATTAAGCTATTTTTAGCACATTTTTATACAGTGTAGAGTGTACAACAGCCAGCTGTGTAATAATCAAACCTAAAAGTGTCTGCCAGTCTATTATACTAATAGTGTGAGAAATCCATGGAAACAATTTGATAAGGAGAAAATGCGCAAAGAGTTCAGAAAAAAATGCTCAATGAACTACTGTAAATATGTGTTTTTTTGGAGGGAATGTGTAACTTTCTCTAATAGAACGATGTATATTAAACTATAAATCAATATTTGGCTCATCCAAGCAAAATAACACCGTAGGAGATCTCCATTCAAAGGAGACATATGAAATATATAAAGTAAACAGCATAGACAATGGTATGTGCCGTGGATTTTTAAGATATTATCTACCATATAATTAATACTTATAATCTCACAACTGATAATTCAAAAAGTGAAGTTTTAGGCATAGCAGCAATTTATTAATGTATCCTAAAATATATTCAGGGATAACTGACAAATCTTTTTTTAGTAGGAAAGTTTCTACAAACTTGCTTATATACAGTTGGTGGAGGTGAAATGAACAATTCTGATAGATGGAAATAGTTGTACTTTTACGTCTGTCTGGAAGGAAACAATTGTTAATTAAAAGAAGAAAAAAAGATACCTAATATAAATGGGATGTCCAATGCTATGCTATGTCCAATGCAATGCTACGTCCAATGCATTAGATTTTAAAGTAATTTCTAAATGCAACATTTGTCATTTTATCAATTTACAAAAAATGTTTACTGTCTGTCTGGTATGTGCCATGAACTCTGCTGGACACTGACGATATAAAAGTAAGGGTTTAAATATCCTAACTTCTTGGAGCATATAGTTGAGAAATAGATAAAGTAAAAACTTAAAAAGTGCTGATTTTATGAGTATGACAAAGGAAAAACAGGTGACACCATTAATAAGTCTAAAAATAAAATCTAATACACAGAGGTATGAGAGAGAGTTAGTCACTCAGTTGTATCTGACTCTTGCCCACCCCATGGACTGTAGCCCACCATGTTCCTCTGTCCATGCCCTCCTCCAGGGACTCCTCCCGACCCAGGGATCAAACCTTGGTCTCCTGCATCTCCTGCATTGCCAAGCAGATTCTGTACGGCTGCACCACCACCTGGGAAGCTCAGTTGTACACTTTTCTTAGAATTTATCAATGTTACTATCTTAGCACAGGTGGCTATAACAAAACACCATAGACTGGGTGGCTTAAACACCACATTTATCTCACAGTGCTGGAGACTGGGTAGTCCAAGATCAAGGTGCTTGCAGATTTATTACCTTAACCTAAACTAATTATCACACAAAGGCCCAAAATTCAGATACTGTCAAACTGAGGTTTAAGGCTTCCACATATGAGCTTTGAGAGGATAGAAACTTGATTCAGCCCATAAGAGTTACAGTGATCAAAATGTTGTCCCATCAAATGACTGAGATGGAGAGAAAGAGAGAACGAAAACATTTGATAAAGGTGGTAAAACGACCACTCTCCAAAGCACAATACATGATACCAACACCTCATACATCAGTACAGATTTGGGTAAATCATGTCCCATATGGTCACTATGCCCCTCAGCTCCGTCTGCTGCTGCTGCTGCTGCTAAGTCACTTCAGTCGTGTCTGACTCTGAGCGACCCCATAGACGGCAGCCCACCGGGCTCCCCCGTCCCTGGGATTCTCCAGGCAAGAACACTGGAGTGGGTTGCCATTTCCTTCCCCAATGTATGAAAGTGAAAAGTGAAAGTGAAGCCGCTCAGTCGTGTCCGACTCTTCGCGACCCCATGGACTGCAGCCTACCAGGCTCTGCTGTCCATGGGATTTTCCAGGCAAGAGTACTGGAGTGGGGTGCCATTGCCTTCTCCGCTCAGCTGTGTCTAGAGAAGGATTAAAATTATCACCACTAAAGCCCATTAACAATTCCTGGGAAATTAAACAAAAAAATAGAATCTGGTTAATTAAAATAAAGTCTAACCTTTTTTTTTTTTTTTGTGCATGCTTCGTCTAGTTTTACTTGCTCACAGGGTACAGCATGCAGAGGCTTTTGGCTGGGGTTTTCAGATCGGAGTTCCTAGTGCAAAATGGCTGCACCCAAAGCTTTGGTTCTGCACACCATGTGCAAAAGCACTGTGTCAGGATGTGAGGATCTGCTTCCCTGAGCAGTACACCTGTGCCACCCTGGGAACTCCTCCCTGCCTCTCCCCACTGACAAGATCTCATAAAGCATCCCTGCCCACAGCCTGTCCCACAGAGGAGGAGCTCTAGGGCCTGACCTGGCATCTACTTTACTGGATCAGAGTCAAATTTTCCTTTGTTTCTGAACTGAGCTCAGTCTCTTTTGTGTTCTATTGGCTCAACGTGACACTGGAAGGGAGCACCCTTGTTGAGGACAGACTCGAAAGAGTTGATAATAGAAATCTGAAAATCGAGAAAATTTTATCAATGTAACCAGACTGGAGTGACTGAAAACAGACTACCTGTATCGATGTAACTGGTGGGATGGAAAACTTAGACAACCTGTATCAAACAATTTGTACCAGGAAATTCTTATGGAGAAGATGAGACTTCAAACTATAAATAACTTTACTGTTTACATGAGGAGATTATTGGAAATCAATATATCTGGCAAAGAGTTTGCTCATTTCAAGGAACAGCTCTCTTTTCATTAAAACAATAAGACTCACCTGAAGACATTTTCCTTCCTATGTCCTCCAAACCTGAATATTTTACATGAACTTTACCCAGTCCTAATCAATCCTCGTTTACTTTTTTTTTAACTTTTCATTTTATATTGGAGTGTAGTTGATTAACAGTGTTATGTTAGTTTCAAGTGTACAGCAAAGCAATTCAGTTATATATCCACATGTGGTGGTTGTGGTGGTTTAGTCCCTAAGTTGTGTCTGAGTCTGTGACCCCATGGACTGTAGCCTGCCAGGCTCCTCTGTCCATGGGATTTCCCAGGCAAGAATACTGGGGTGGTTGCCATTTCCTTCTTCAGGGGATCTTCCTGACCCAGGGGTCTAACCCAAGTCTCCTGCATTGGTGGCGGATCATTTACCAACTGAGCCATCAGGGAAATAACAATATATATACATGTATCTATACTTTTCCAAATTGTTTTCCCATTTAGGTTGTTACCTAATATTGAACAGACTTCCCTGTGCTATAATCCCCTACTTTGAAAGACCCACCTTTCTTACTTGAGCCTAAGTAAGAAACCTCTGAAAATACATTGAACTTGCTGATGTTCAAGCTGGTTTTTGAAAAGGCAGAGGAACCAGAGATAAAATTGCCAACATCCGCTGGATCATGGAAAAAGCAAGAGAGTTCCAGAAAAAACATCTATTTCTGCTTTATTGACTATGCCAAACCTTTGACTGTGTGGATCACAATAAACTGTGGAAAATTCTGAAAGAGATGGGAATCCCAGACCACCTGACCTGCCTCTTAAGAAATCTGTATGCAGGCCAGGAAGCAACAGTTAGAACTGGACATGGAACAACAGACTGGTTCCAAATAGAGAAAGGAGTACATCAAGGCTGTATATTGCCATCTTGCTTATTTAACTTATATGCAGAGTACATCATGAGAAATGCTGGACTGGAAGAAACACAAGCTGGAATCAAGATTGCCGGGAGAAATATCAATAACCTCAGATAGGCAGATGACATCACCCTTATGGCAGAAAGTGAAGAGGAGCTAAAAAGCCTCTTGATGAAAGTAAAAGAGCAGAATGAAAAAGTTGGCTTAAAGCTCAACATTCAGAAAACAAAGATCATGGCATCCGGTCCCATCACTTCATGGCAAATAGATGGGGAAACAGTGGAAACAGTGTCAGATTTTATTTTTGGGGGGCTCCAAAATCACAGCAGATGGTGATTGCAGCCATGAAATTAAAAGACACTTACTCCTTGGAAGAAAAGTTATGACCAACCTAGATAGCATATTGAAAAGCAGAGACTTTACTTTGCCGACTAAGGTCTGTCTAGTCAAGGCTGTGGTTTTTCCAGTGGTCACGTATGGATGGGAGTTGGACTGTGAAGAAGGCTAAGTGCCGAAGAATTGATGTGGTGTTGGAGAAGACTCTTGAGAGTCCCTTGGACTACAAGGAGATCCAACCAGTCCATTCTGAAGGAGATCAACCCTGGGGTTTCTTTGGAAGAAATGATGCTAGGGCTGAAGCTCCAGTACTTTGGCCACGTCATGCGAAGAGTTGACTCATTGGAAAAGACTCTGATGCTGGGAGGGATTGGGGGCAGGAGGAGAAGGGGACGACAGAGGATGAGATGGCTGGATGGCATCACTGACTCGATGGATGTGAGTCTGAGTGAACTCCAGGAGTTGGTGATGGACAGGGAGGCCTGGCGTGCTGCGATTCATGGGGTCACAAAGAGTTGGACACGATGGAGCGACTGAACTGAACTGAACTTGTATCTGTTGAGTTAACTTACTATCGAAGTGGTATTCTTTCCTGCTGCAGTAAATTTAAGTGAAGAAAGCTTTTCTTGACCAACATATTTTTCTGAAGGCAGAATACAATAGCACCTATTACAGTGGTTCTTGAATGGGACATTTGGCAGTGTATGGAGTCGTTTTTGATTGTCACAACTTGGGGAGATGGGGTTGACAGGCTTGTATGGCCTCTAGTGAGTAGAGACTATGGATATTGTTAAACATCTTATTGAACCAGATGGTCCTTGATTTCCCAGCCCAACAGAGAGGTATCTGGTCCAAAGTGTCAAAAGTGCTGAAATTGAGAAACTCAGATCTGTTTCATTTGTGGTAAAGATTAAATGAGTAATACTTTTAATGTTATGGCATATACCCAACATTAAATATGTTAGTCATTATTGTTATTATCCTTACTGATATATTTATCAGAAAATTTAAGAAGATTCTTTACAGATATTTAACATCTATGAAAATAAAGAAGAAAAAATCTTTTTAATTCAGCAGTGTTAAACTATATATGTTCTCATCACGAAAGATGCAATGAGCCACAATGGAAAGATATGCCATTTCTATGACTCTGGTGGTACAAATGCCTGCTTTATAGCACTTCCTAATTTTAAATGGGAAATGTCAAAATACATACAGCTTTGTCTGTAAAAATTTTATGAATCAAATAGTTTCCCCCCCAATGATTGTCTAAACCTTTTAAATATGAGTATATTAAGTATCCTTATATTGGAGAATGTTATTAATATTATTCAGCAGAGGCTCTCAAAAGCACTTATACTTTTCTTATATATTTACCCATAATTGGCAAAAATCAGTTCAGAGTTTAAATGCTTGTTCATCCATCACTGAAGCACATTTTACTCCCTTACCCATGTAGGAGAGTTCTCTCTTCTAGATTTAGTAGTATTTTTGGTTGGATTAGGTCTAATGTCTGATATCTTTTGGAGAGTCCGTGGAAACCAGGATCCAAAAATAAATCTTTATTGATCACAATATCCAAAAACCAGTAGCAGTAATGTAATAAGACCAATCGTCCACTGATCAGACCTTCCATTTTCTTTCAGGATCAGTTAATTCAGAGTTACCACCCTTCACAACTCCACAGTGTTCTGGTAGAGCTGCCATTCACTATGTCTCCAAACCAGTCAATTAAATTCTCTCCTTCTAGAATCTGAATCTCAAGCATCTTTGCAAAAAAGGTAACAGGCTATTTGACATCTGTATTTCCAACATCAATGAAGAAAAGACCAGTCATCTGTGCTTAACTTTCAATATGGATTATCCTCATTGCTACATAGGTTTCTCAGACTTAAAAGTTCTTTTTGATTCTCAGTGTCCTGATAATAAATCTATTTTCATTTAGACTGAGTCACATTCTGTTACTTACAACTGGAGGCTTTTCACTGATACATTATTAGCATGTGTGCCACAACATATGCTCATTCCAAAATCCTTCTATGTTCTGAATTAATTTCTGAAAAAGAAATGGAAAACAGCTCAAGCTGCATCAGGTTTAGTGAATTGTATCAGCAGCTGCAGGCCGAAAGATGCTCTTTAACATTCCAAGAGCATAGAAAAACCTGCTACAAAAAGCTCTTGGTTTTCAACCACACCCAAATGTTGAAATGGTAATACGTCACAGTATCATCCTCAAATATGAAGGACAGGATGTATTTCATTATTAATGTCTTTCTCACATCCTACTTTTAAAGAAAGTCTATGAATAGAAACTCCTGGCAGAGTAAACCCTAATCTGATCTACTCTTCACCCTCTAAAGCTGTACCCTGCAATAAAATGAAGATTGAAAATTGAATCTCATCAGAGTGCTCATACCATCAGAGCTATAAATATTAATTCTAGAGATGACTACAGGGAAATGAAGGAAGGGGAAAAAAGCAATGACTAGCAACAGAGAGAGAAAGCTAGCTCTGGCAAACTGGCTAAACTACTTAAATTGTCTATTTATTTAAAAAAAAAAAAACAAGGACATAAAGATGAAGAAGGCTTAACTATTTGGATAAGATTATATGTCCTTTTTTAATCCTCTCAGTTGACAACCTTTTCTAACTTCCTCTATGCAGAATCATGACCAGACTATGAGTCAGTACAATTGAAGGCATGAGTATAGATTAGTGTTGTGACTTGACTTTATGCTTCTTCTTTCTGCATGGCCTGGGGATTTTAAGTCTGGCCTTTTTTTTTTTTTTTTTTCCTTCAAACTTTGGGCTTTAGGGCCTGTGTTAATTTACATAAGGATCTGCAGAAGAAACACTTCATAAAATTTCCATGTATAAATTGAAAAATTTCTATGAAATGTACTAGTTAAGCTTGATGATAAATTTCTTTTACCAGCCATCTGGTTTAACTCTGCAAAATGCAATGCAGTCTCCATGATGAAAAGAAGTGGAAATAACCAGAGGGAATTTTTTTTTTTTAATTTGGAAAATATAAAAAGTTGACAGATTTTGCAGAGTTCCTTATAAAAGATCCCTTGGTATTTTTCACTAACAGCTTTGCTTACATCAAAGTACATAAGACTGAATATATAAATAAGCAGCAAAATACTGGTTGATGTTAGAGCCAATCTGGCTTTACTGAATGATTATTTCTTTAATCAGAGTTGGAAAGATTAATTAAATTCTTAATATCTTCCCACTCAAAAGCAATTGCTGGTATATCATATAAAAAAAATTTGAGAACAATGATGTCTACCTTGCACTGCTTCAGGAGAAACTATAGCTCATTTTTTGCTTTCAGCATTTGAAAGGTAATGAAAGAGAAAATTAATTGCTCAGTTGCATCCAACTCCTGGCAACCCCATGGACTGTAGTCCACCAGGCTCTTCTACCAGTGGGATTCTCCAGATAAGCATACTGGAGTGAGATGTAAGTTATCATTAATTTGTATATTATCTCAAGTTTAACAGAAACAGAACAATAGTAAAAAATATTAAGTTCTGTTGCTACTTTGCTTTTGAGGCCCTCTTTTTCACTGCCTCTAAATAGTAGGACATGCATAGTCAATGTGAAATTATTTAAACTGTTGATTTGTAAACTCCATACTACCAAATAATATAATTGAGAGAAATAACATGCTAAGAAAGCAAAACAAAGAGAGTTCTTTTTTGTTCACTGGAGTTTTGCTCTTCTTTCTTTTATGACTAGATCTCTCTTAGTTTATTTCCATTTTATTGTTTACAGGAATCAATAATAAGCAAACAAAAAGAGAGAGAGAAAGAGAGAGAGAGAAAGTTATAGCTGTAGCCCACCAGGCTCCTCTGTCCAGGGGATTCTCCAGATAAGAATACTGTAGTGGTTAGACACACCCTTCTCTGGGGGAGTAAATCACAGGCATAAAAAGAGAAAGTTACAGCTTTGACTAAATGTTCCCCTAGACAAATTAATGTGGAAATAACTTATGTAGCTAGTATGAAAGGGGAAATTTCTTATGATTAACAATGTGTCATTGCATGATTTTCCACATAGTTCTGTTTAACTTAGTAAGTGATAAAATAATTACACAGGATATTACATTATTTTATTCTCTTTCATTGTTTCTTCAATAGTATGAACCCCTTCCAGCATAATGCTATCATTTTCAATACAGTAAGGTGGTGATTTTCACTTTTATGCATTGGAGAAGGAAATGGCAACCCACTCCAGTGTTCTTGCTTGGAGAATCCCAGGGACGGGGAAGCCTGGTGGGCTGCCATCTATGGCGTCACACAGAGTCGGACACGAATGAAGTGACTTAGCAGCAGCAGCAGCAAGGTGGTGATTTACATTGGTCAGTCATAAAATATGAGCATAAAACTGTCTGGATTCCATTAGCAAATATTTTTAATCAGATTTAAGTCAATCCAACTAGTTAATCTCACCATAATTATTGATGAAACTTCTTCCTCAACCAAACTTTAGTTAGGCTCCCCTGTTCCCCTTCTCATTCAGGCTTCTACCTTAGACAGCTTCAGCAAAGGCCACTGCTTAGATGGTTTAGCAAGAATCCACAAGTCCTAGATATCTGCTCAAGTTTCTCATGTTCTACCCTTGGTATTTGGTCACTTTGGCCTAACTTCAGCAAGAATCCTGTTGTCAGTTTAGCAAAAATCCCTTGAAGTCTGTTTATTAACCTTTCACTGACCCCCATTACTCTGCTCCTTGGCTATAAATCTCCAGTTGTCTTCACTGTATTTGGAGTTGATCAAATTACATCCATGGCTGATTCATGTCAATGTATAGCAAAACCACCACAATATTATAAAGCAATTAACCTCCAATTAAAATAAATTAAGTTTTTAAAATCCTTCTTTCTTATTGCTGTAGAGTTAGCCCCTATTGCAATAGATTTGAACAAAGTCTTTCTTACTATTTTAACAAGTTTCAGAATAATATTTTCTTTAACATCATGAATGCCTGATTTCTGTTATAATGAATAATTGGGTTATATATCTTTTTGTAAGAGACATTACTTTTATAAGAGTAAATGTTTTATGAAAACTTTTTACTTCATTTGTAGGAGTGTTTTCCTTTCTGTCCCAGAAAGAGAAAGATGACTAAATTTCTAGATAGATGGAGAAGGGCAAGAGTTAGATTTCTATAACAATCTTACTCTTGTTTACTGTGCTTTTCCTGACAGTCTCCCCTAACTGGCTTCCCTGAATGCTAGCCTCTTTTACCTTTAGTTGAAGATAGTATTCAATGTGGCATCCTGAAACACTAAAGTTTGTTACTCACTTTTTCCTGGGTACCTCCTATACAGAAAGTATACATGTTTTTAAACTTCTGTTTCTCTCCTGTTAATCTGTCTTCTACTACAGAGGAGTCTTGACCAAAAATCTAGAAGGGTAGAAGGAAATTATTCTTCCTCACCATATACTTCTCACTCTCTCCCCACCCCCAGTACATCTTCTAATCATTTTTTTCTCCTCTACAAACAAGATTCATAAAATCTTTTACTTAACTGTCTATTTGCTCCTGATTGAAAATTATTAGAACAGGTCATGTCTTTTCAATCTCCTTTCCAAGTACTTTTTCTTAGACTGTCACTGAAACAGCCCATGAGTTTTCCCCCAAAGAAACTCATCAGTCCTCTTCTCTTCTCACTGTGTACATTTTCTATGAAGATTCTCCATCAACCAGCAACACTTGAGCTGCCATCATTAAACGGATAATATTCATATCATATATATATATATACATATATATACATGCACAGCATATTTGAGATTCAAAGTCATGTATTTAACTACCTGCTTGAGATAGTCACATTTAAATTCAACGTATCCCAGTGGAAATTATTATCTAAAGGGACTAGTTACCTTGGTCACTCAGTGAGATAGCAGTAGCTATAGGAGCCATGATCTCCAACAGAGAAGCAGCCACTGCTTATCTGCAGAAAGAGAAGAAGGTGGATATAGGGGAATAAATATCTAACCTTCACTCTCCTGCAACCTTCTGATTTTCCGCTGGTGCTTACTACTGGTTGCACTTAATTGGGATGCCTAGGTCAAGGTAGGATTTTTGATAAAGTCCCTTAAGTTGAGCCTTCCCAGGCACAAAACAAGGCAAAGTGTGGGTCTGGAGAGACCAATAGTATCTAGCAGAGTCCAGCACTTCTTTTCTGTCAGTACCTAATCTTGTTACCTGTATGAATGAAAATACCAACCTCCACAGTGAAAAAATATATATATATATGATCCAGCTATCCACTGCCTCATTAACTTTCTATCATATCATGAGTTGGAATTGGAACACAATGTCTGGCATCACTAGACTTCCTTTGCTAGTACTTTGAACAGTAAGCCACAATGACATTTTGTGTTTCTGAGGATTAGCAGTAGTTCAAGATCAGTATCTAATATCCTCCAGAAAGTAGGAGCATCTTCTTTTCTCCAGTAGAGTCACAATAAATTGTAAAGACTTGAGAAAAAGTCACAGTGTATCATACTGGCTGCATTTCAGGGTTCTTACTCAAAGTACTATGACCACCACCATTTGAAGGGCTCCAAGTTTGTGAACAGACATGTATGTGTACTAAAGAAAGAAAGAAAGTTCTAATGAGATGGATGAAACTGGAGCCTATTATACAGAGTGAAGTAAGCCAGAAAGAAAAATACCAATACAGTATACTAATGCATATTCTACCCTTGTGGCAGAAGGTTAAGAGGAACTAAAAAGCCTCTTGATGAAAGTGAAAGAGGAGAGTGAAAAGGTTGGCTTAAAGCTCAACATTCAGAAAACGAAGATCATGGTATCTGGTCCCATCACTTCATGGGAAATAGATGGGGAAACAGTGTCAGACTTTATTTTTTGGGGGGCCTCCAAAATCACTACAGATGATGACTGCAGCCATGAAATTAAAAGATGCTTACTCCTTGGAAGAAAAGTTATGACCAACCTAGATAGCATAGTGAAAACCAGAGACATTTCTTTGCCAACAAAGGTCCGTCTAGTCAAGGCTATGGTTTTTCCAGTGGTCATGTATGGATGTGAGAGTTGGACTGTGAAGAAAGCTGAGTGCTGAAGAATAGATGCTTTTGAACTGTGGTGCTGGAGGGGACTCTTGAGAGTACCTTGGACTACAAGGAGATCCAACCAGTCCATTCTAAAGGAGATCAGCCTTGCATTGTTCTTTGGAAGGAATGATGCTAAAGCTGAAACTCCAGTACTTTGGCCACCTCATGCGAAGAGTTGACTCATTGGAAAAGACTCTGATGCTGGGAGGGATTGGGGGCAGGAGGAGAAGGGGACGACAGAGGATGAGATGGCTGGATGGCATCACCGACTCGATGGACATGAGTTTGAGTGAACTCTGGGAGTTGGTGATGGGCAGGGAGGCTGTGATTCATGGGGTCGCAAAGAGTCAGACACGACTGAGTGACTGAACTGAACTGAACTGAACATATATATATGGAATTTAGAAAGATGGTAACAATAACCCTGTATGCGAGACAGCAAAAGAGACACAGATGTATAAAACAGTCTGGGAGAATGGCATTGAGACATGTATAATATCATATAAGAAATGAATTGCCAATCTAGGTTCTATGCAGGATACAGGATGCTTGAGGCTGGTGCACTGGGATGACCCAGAGGGATGGTACAGGGAGGGAGGTGGGAGGGGAGTTCAGGATGGGGAACACCTGTACACCCATGGCGGATTCATGTTGATGTGTGGCAAGACCAATACAACATTGTAAAGTAATTAGCCTCCAATTAAAATAAATAAATTTAATTTTTTTAAAAAAAGAAAGTGAAGTTGCTCAGTCGTGTCCTACTCTTTGCAACCCCATGGACTGTAGCCTACCAGACTCCTCCATCCATGGGATTTTCCAGGCAAGAATACTGGAGTGGGTTGCCATTTCCTTCTCCAGGAGATCTTCCCAACGCAGGGATTGAACCCGGGTCTCCCACATTGTAGGCAGATGCTTTACCGTCTGAGCCACCCAGGGAAATTCATCACTATGGTGATTCAAGTTTGGTGTCATCTAGCAAATAAAGTTACAAGTACTCCCATGGAAAGTTGAAGCATAATTCTCTTCTGTTTAGTTGTGAGCTGTATTTAATGGCTTAACTTCTATTGAAAAGAAAAAGTGGCAAAAATGATACTGTATGATTTCTGTAACTAGATCACAAAAAGGATTTGGGTTTCATCCTTGCTTACATTCTTCCTGAAGGGAACTCAGCTGGTATGGTCATAAAAGAAACACAAGCAGCTCTATGAAGAGGTTTCTGTAGCAAGAAACTTAGAGCCTCTGCAGCAAGAAACTTAGAGCTTCTGCCAACTGTTAGCAAGGAACTGAGACCTGCCAATAGCCATGCAAATGGATTCTCCTGTCTCAGTCAAGCCTTCAGATGAATGAAGCTCTGGCTAACATATTTACTGCAACCTCATGAGCAACCCTGAATGTAGAATCACCAGGCTAAGTTGCTCCCAAATTCCTGATTTTTAGAAACTGTGAGTTAATAAATGCCTATTGTTTTAAGCTCCTAAATGCCAGGGTAATTTATAGAGCCAAAATGATTAACATAGCTCTTATATATGTCAAGTGTCATCTATTCTATTTTGAAATATATTTGGGATTCAATGTGCCATTGCCCAAAATGTCAACAGGTCAGAAGTGTATTTATTATTCTGTCCTTGTGACTTATTTTTATAATTGTGTTTCCATTTAGTTCTATCCCCATGGGGCTCATTATTTCCATTAAGGTTAGGAAATCTACCACAGCTAACTCTGGTTTCCCATGATGGCCCCCACAATTCATCAAGGCCCCATTCATTACTTCTTGGCAAAGAGCATATCCTGTGGGCCCTAGTGAAGGGGATACTGAGGGAGTAGTTGAGCAATTAGTTCATGACCCATTCAAAACTATCATCTTTCCAAACATTCATACTCTCTTTCAGCATGCCAGTGAAAGTCTAGAAATTCACTCTCATTAACTACAAGGCCACCAGTGAGTCCAGGCATCAGTTCACCAATGTAGTGAAAAACCAGTCCCAAATGCTCAAGCTACTGTGTTAAATCCTGAATCCCAGGTGAGGGCATCCATGAATTTGATTCTAACTAATCTGATATTTCAACTTCACTCATTTAAGAGCTATTGGATCCACATGGTGCATTAGCCCCTTTCTATAGCTGCTTTAACAACATACCAAAAATTGGGTGGCTTAAAATAACAGAACTTACTGTGTCACAGAACTGGAGGCTAAAAGCCCGAAATCAAGGTGCTGGCCATTCCAAACTCTCTGATGGCTCTAGAGCATGGCCCTTCCTTGTCTCTTCTGGCTTCCGATATTTGCCTGCAAATTTTGGTGTCAGTGACTTTTAGCGGCATCCCAGCAACATAGCCACCTTTCCCTGACTGTCATCAAGTCATCCTTTCTACACGCATGTCCGCTTCTGTGTCCAAATTTCCCCACTTTTATAAGGATACCAGTCAGATTAGGATCTATACTAAAGGTCTTAGTTGGAATTGATTGCATCTGCAAAGACTATTTCCAAAATAAAAACACATTCTGAGGTACCATGGGTTAGGACTTCAACATGTCTTTTTGGGAGGATTTAATTCAACTCAGACACTCCCCAGCCTCCTACTAATACTAACTGTAAAGTGCCCCACTTCTCTCAGTACATAGGCTCTATTTTCCCATACAATTATGGTATCTTGCCTTTGTCTATGCTGGGATTCAACTTGTTGACCTGGAGAAGATGGAGAGTGGTTTCAAGGAAAATTGGCATCCTCTTGTGAGACAACAGACAACAGTGGCAGGGGTGTGTGTGTGTGTGTGCGTGCGTGCATGTGTGTGTGTGACTTGCCTGAGTGGCTCAGTGGTACACACAATGCAGGAGATGCAGGAGAGGCAGGTTTGATCCCTGGGTTAGAAAGATTCCCTGGAGGAGGAAATGGCAACCCACTCCAGTATTCTTGCCTGGGAAATCTCACAGGCAGAGCACCTGGAGGGCTACAGTCCATAGCACTGTAAACAGTTAGACATGACTACACAACTGAACACATACGCATACAACTGAATCACTCTGTTGTATACCTGAAAGTAACAACACTGTAAATTGACTATATTTCAACTAAAAAACATAATTTCAGAAAAAAATCTGACCCTAGCAAAATTTTCAGACTTATTATTATTATTATTTATTAATCATTATTATTAATTAATTATTAATTACTAACTTACACCATAACCCTCGTGAATGCTTGACTTTTCTACACATTCTAGGCAGTTTTACAACTTCTTGCCTTTGTTAAATACTCTCTGCCCAGAATGCCTTGTTCCATTCTTCTAACCTGACAAAAAGGTACTTTGCAAATTCTCTCCCAGTTGTTGCCCCCTTTATACACTTAGACTCAGAGAATTAATAGTCAATTATTATTAACCCAGATAATTAATTTTTATCCCTTTCATGTTGCATATCTAATATACATATGTGTATAACATGCTATCACACAAATATGTTTTGAAATATAAAAATAATAAAATGAACACTTCATACTTTACCATTCGGCTTACAGACTAGATGACTTTTAAACCATTGAAACTACCAATTGCTCTTTTCTTTTTTCAGACCACCTCTGGCCCTGAAGAAATAATCACCCAGAAATTGCGTTCATATTTTTCTTGTTTATTTTCAGTTTTTTATGTTTCTAGATTTATCCCATACATTTAGTTTAAATTATTTCATTTAGTATTGTTTCTAGTGTGTTTGCATACTGTTGCATGTAGTGCAATATTGATTTGAAATTATGGCAGACACTATGTTTGCCGAATCCCTATACCTTCATTTTGAGGCGTTTTATTTACACAATGGACTAGGAGAGAAAATAATGCCTGAAACTTCTGAAATGAAACATTTGGGAATGGGTGTGATTTCTCCCTGGAGGAAGACCCAGCAACCCATTCCAGCATTCTTGCCTGGAGAATCCCATGGACAGAGGAAGCTGGCGGGCTACAGTCCATAGGGATGCAAAGATTCAGACATGACTGAAGTGACTCACACATGCATACATGTGATTTCTCCACAAATTTCTCTTCCCTTCACTTGGTGACAAGATCACATGTGAGATGTAGAAGAAAGTCTGAATCCTCAAGGAAGGGATGAGAACAACAGTTTTACTGTCTTAGGAGACAATGTCTTCATTGTTTTCTCATGTTTATGCACGTTTTACCAGCAAAGGCACTGACTATCTCTGTTTGGACTTTCTTTCAAGAGGGTTTGTGTAGCCAACAACACTGGAGTACTGAAATAGTCTTGCATTGTTCCAAAGAGCAGACACACTTACTCTCTAGTATAAAACATTCAGATTCTCAGGCTCAGGGTTCTATAACGCAGTCTCCTGACTGTGAAATGTAACTTTGCCCTCTTTGAGTTATCCTATGGGAACTGGGCCATAGGAACAAAGCAAACATGATCTACAGGCTGCCTGCTGCCATGGGTAATAAAATCAGTTACCTCTGATGGATTATGCTGATTTATCACTTGCAAGTAGGGTAAAATATCAGATCCTTCACAACTCTTGTTGTACTGAATTCAGTATTATATTATCAAGAAGTAGAAAGTTTTCATGTTAACCCCCTGGTGTTTTTCTATTACCTTAAAAAGCTTAGTCCAACCTGACACAGAATAGTCTTAAATCTTGTTTGTTTTCTTCCCTATTATTGTGGAATATAATTCTTTCTTATTTTCCTGTATTGGTTAGGTTCCCAGGGTAGTGACAAAAAAGGGTGGGACAGGGCTTCCCTGATGGCTCAGGTAATGAATCTGCCTACCAGTGCAGGGGACACAGGTTCAATCCCTGATCTTGGAAGGTCCCACATGTCTCAGAGCAACTAAGTTCATGAGCCACAACTATCGAGCCTTTGCTCTTGAGCTGGGGAGCCACAGCTATCGAACCATACCTACTTGAAAGCTGTATGCCCTAGAGCCCATGATCTGGAACAAGGGAAACCACTGGAATGAGAATCCCAATGCAACCAGAGAATAACCCCCACTCACTGCAACTATAGAAAAGCTCCTGCAGCAATGAAGAAATAGCAAGGCCAAAAATAATAAATTAATTAATTAAATTATATTTAAAAAGGTGGGATAATGGGCATTCTTTTCTTTTTCTTAATTGTAAAAGGAATATTTCTAAAGTTTTCCCAAACAATACCTACTGTAGGTTTCTCAGCAAGTGAAAGGAATTTCCTTCTCTTTTTACTCAATTAACGTTTATAATCATGAAGAGGCATTGGATTTTATCAGATTTTTTTTTAAGTTCCCACTGAGATGATTATATATGTTTCCTCTTTAATCCATTACATATTTTCTAATGTTAACTGACCTTTGAATTCCTAGGACAAAACCAACTAGGTTATGATGTGCTATCATTTTTGTACATCAATGGATTTGTTTTGCTAATACTTTGTTTGGATTATTTCATAAATATTCATGAACAGAATTTGCTTGCATATAATTGTTTATTTGTCAATCTCTTGCAGAATAATTATGGCTTCTGAAGCAAGGACCATATCTTATTCATTTTTATATCTTCAATACTTAGTAAAATGCCTGGCACACAAGCTACGCTAATAAACGTTTTGAATAAGTACACAATTGATTAATCATACTCGAAGAAAGAAATGAACTTATGGGTAAGTTTTAAGTATTCTCAACTTTAAATGAGATAACACATATTCATCAAATTGAGGCTTATCCTCAAGTCTTAGATATGAAAGAGAGCTTTGACACCTGACGCTCACCACATCCTACAATTTTACCTCCAAAAGATTATGCTCTTTTCTGCATCTTGTCCATTTCCATTCCCACTAACATAGAACCCCTTACTATCACCTACTGTTTGAGCTACTGTAAATATCTGCAGATTGGTTTCCCTAACTATAATCCTCCACTCCACCCCTCCATTTATCAAACAGAAAACAAAGTGATATTTTTTAAAAAATAAATAAATAAAATTGTCATCTGTCTCATGCTTAAAACCTTTCAACTGCTTCCCAATAGACTTGGGATAACCTCTTAAATACTTACAGTAGCCCATATTCCACTACATACCTGCATTTCAGTGACCCTCATTCTGTTAAAATGCAGCAACTCTTCCTTGGTTCTTGGCTTTGAAGATAGATGATTCAAATCTTAGAATAGGGAACTTCCTGGAATTCCAGGTCTAAATTATCACTCTCCCTATTTTTTTTCTTTGTAACTCTACCATATCATTTAATTATTTGCATTTGTATATCTAATAGTTCAGTGATTTTTCTGGGCTTGCATTTTTGGCACCATAAATGTATCGAGTATGTCTATTTTGTCTACCATATATGTAGCCAGTCTATAGTTGAATGCCTTGAATTTCAATATTGCTCAGTAAACTTTTTGAATGAACAAAAAAGGAAGAATATAATGAGTTATAAACTATTCATATTTGACTTTGGAGATAATAAAACCAAGTAAGCAACTAAAGAATATGTTTTGGTACTTATAATGGTGAAATTTGTAAATAACACTCAAAAGCTAAATGCAGAAATGTGTATGTGAATGGTGACATCTGAAATAGCTACTAAATATTGTGGTCATGTAAATTATGTCAACAAATGCTATTTGTTCATACAATACAAATATAGAAGATGCCTCTTCCATGGTCTGAGTTTTATCTGCAGTTCAATTCAGATATATTTGGGAATCACTTGTGTAGGTCCAACAGAAGACTATTTTCAGAAATTGCTTTCTTGGAAAGATAAAACAGTCTAAACAAAGAAAAATACTGGAAATGAGTTTGAACTAATATAAAAAATTTAGGCTTAAGGAGGACTGGATGATTTTGAGGGAAACATCATGCTTGCTTTTCAGATTTGTCTCCTGGTTCCAGGTGCTTGAGCCGATGTGGCTATATTTGAAATTTTAAAGATACTTTTTATTTAAAAACCCAGTATTTTTATTTAAACACTCATGTGGTTATCGTATTGTAGAATATGTTAACAAATGGACTATCAGCCCAGAATAGAAATGGATGAATGGACAAAACTATGAGATAGAGAAGGAACTAGATACACAGGGCAGCAGAGTGAGCACAAAGCATCCAGCAGAAGAACCTACTCTGTCATGTCCATGGTTCAAGGCTTGTTTGTAGATCAGCTCCCCAGAGACTAGACAGATACACTGTTTTGGCAAAATTAACCTGGCCTCCCTTTTTAAGCTTTAGTCTAATGCATCAAAGCCCTACTTCCTACCAACAATGCTTATGAAACACCACTACTAAAGTACAAAACATTGCTTCTGACCATGGTTCCCATTTCCAAGTCTTTGACTTGACCACTGTATCTCTAGGTTTCCCCAAATCAGCAACCAGCCACATCTCACCTGTTCATGGTTGGTCTTTTCCTCCTCTGACTTGGTAACATTGCAGATTGTTTATCACTATGAACCTCTCCCAACTCAGAGGCCACATTTATCCACATAAACTACACTAGAGACACTCAAAATCTTAAATGCCCATTTGTTGCAGAAACAGAAAAAGAGAAAGAGGCATACCCTCCAACCTGATTTGTCTCTGGTGTCTCTGGAATGAAGTCAGGAGACCACAGAGCCAGTCTAAAAAGTTGGGTGCTGTATGGGACACACAGTGGATCCAAAAAATCCACCAGGGAGCACGCAAAAGCTATAGCACAGAGCAAGAGGGTCACTAGTGGCCAGAGCACCTGTCTGTGCCCATTCAAAGGAGGTTGAGGAAAAGGATAAATATAGAACCAGAGTTGCCACATTATTACTGCAAATACTCTGCGAGCATATGTGAAACTGCCTTCTGGGAGTCCTGAAAATGTTAAAGACTGAATAAAGGAGAGAAAAAAAATATATATATATATATGTATATATACAAAATAAAATACAAGATATATACACATATATATTGGAGAAGGAAATGGCATCCGAGTCCAGTATTCTTGCTTGGAAAATTTCATAGACAAAGGAGCCTGGTAGGCTATAGTCCATGGAGTCACAAGAGTCAGACACGACTTGGTGACTAAACCACCACCACCCACATATATATGAATACACCTGAGTTGTAAAATAATGAAGTAATATAATTACCTTTAGTTTCATATAGTTTTTTAATGAAGCTATATATTAATGCTATTATTTTCAAGTTTAATCTGGTTTTAATTTAATTTTATGTGGTAAGATTTGTTGTATTATTTGAAAAGGGTATACACATGTTAATAGAAAACGTTGTAAATCCCATGATACACAACTTTGAATGAATATTTCTCCACTTTGGAGAGAAAAGGGAAAGCTTGTCACCGCTGCTGGGAAAAGGAGTTAATCAGGTAGAAAACATCTAGGCAGCTGAGTCCGTGTATGGCCTTTTTCTGAGGTGAAAGCAATGTTATCGAGAACAAGTAACACTCTGGTGACATTCAGTCTGAAAGAATATTAGGAGGCTGACAGTTGGTACTAGAGACAAAATATCTATGAGCTGGATAGGCTGGATTCAATCAGAGAGCATATCTCTAAAATGGTTACATTAAATGGAATCTTTATCTAAAATAAGGAGCTTGAGAGTTTGTTATAGAGGAAAGGAACAAAAAGACAGTTGAACATGCACTGTGAACAAAGTGACTGAATAGAATTCTATAAAGGCATTATATATTATCAATAACTCTATCAAGTAAATCAGATTTTCTGGACAAATACTTAATAGTTAGAAATTACTTGTTAACATGTAATAATGTTCTTCCTGCAAATTTAGCAAACTAGGTACTAGCTTATAAATTATTTTTCTTATACACAAATGAAATATAATATTCTCCTTCCATCTTGTTATGCATAATTACTTAACCAGACCACTTAATTCATGTGGATTATACTCTGTCCTAATCAGTGTCATGGTAGTGAGCCGGAAACAGAGCAACAGTCTAAAAAATGTTGAAGACACTCGTAAGTGTTTAGGAACATAGCACCAGTTCCCAAGAGATTTTTTTTGTCACAGAATTAATTTGCTCTAATAGTGTTTTATTAGTAATTGAGATAAATGAGCATTGAGCTTGGAGCTTTGCCCTGCAAAATAATAGATGATAACAGGAAGTCTGAGATAGGGCATCTTCCTTTTACCTTCTCTATAAGTAAAACCTCTGTTTATACCATATCAAGTACGGCCTTTCTGAAAAATATAAATAGAGATGTGTTTGGTTGTTATATTTTTGAGAAAAGCAAAATGCTTCCTTAAGATCTCATGGTAATAAATGGCAAGCTGAAGATTAAGACAGAAATACAGGTAAAGAATGGCAAGCTGAAGATTAAGACAGAAATACAGGTAAAGAGCAAATTCTTGATGAGATTGTAAAGAATCTTTAGGTAGAAATAGAATATAGGTCTGAGGAGGACACGGCAACCCACTCTGGTATTCTTGCCTGGAGAATCCTATGGACAAAGGAGCCCAGCAGGCTACAGTCCAAGGTCACAAAGAGTAAAGCACAGCTGAAGTGCCTGAGCACGCACACACGCAAAGTACAGGTCTATTTGAAATGCAAGGTAAAATGTATTTCTATGCCAGATGTGTAAAACACATGGAAGAGTAATAAGTGTCCTAACCTGAAATTTAGGAATCCCCAAATTCTAGTTACTTCAAAAATAAAATATTTTAACCAAACTCAGAGAAAACAAGATCCAAGGATACAGTGCATATGTAAAAAGGCTTCTCTTTAGTGCCTACCAGGAGTACTAGTATTCCTGAGAGATAACAAGACAGGTTCTTCTCAGAGGCTGAAACAGTGGTCCTCACTATAGAGGAGCAGTATTCTTTGAAATTCATTTCAAAATGATCCCAAACCAAAGGGATACTAGTGAGACATTTACCTTATGCCTGACTAGAGCTATTAGGTACAAGCTCCACCCATCCCAATGATCTAAACTGGAACCATTTATCAAGACACTGTGTGGTGTGTGGGCTCAGTCTTATCCAACTCTTTGCGATCCTAAGGACTGTAGCCTGCCAGGCTCTTCTGTCCATGGGATTTTCTCGACGATAATACTGGAGTGGATTGCCAGTTTCTCCTCCAGGGAATCTTCCTGACTCGATGTTCAAACCTGTATCTCCTTTATTGCAGGCTTATTCTTTACCACTGAGCCACTGGGGAAGCTTCTTGAGACATTGCTTAAACCAAAATCATTCCTAAGATGTTTCACAACCTGTTTTGTGTGGAAACAGATATGGAAACTCAACAAAGAAGCTGTTAACAGTGGGATTATTTCAATAACTCTAAGGAATCCACCTAAGAAACACTCTTCTGAGACATAAGATACTTAATACTTTGCACACAACCTGATAAATTTCCCCCTATAATTCAAGATCATTCATTTAAAAATGTCCATTTAACAGATGATATTCCATATTTTTTTTAAATGCCAGTCACTTTGTAAAGCAGATTTGGCAAAGAAAAGATTGACTGCTGCTGCTGCTGCTAAGTCGCTTCAGTCATGTCCGACTCTGTGCAACCCCATAGATGGTAGCCCAGGCAAGACTGACTAGCCACAATGAAAATGAGAAGCAAAAGATAGGATAATTTGGAATTATCTGACACATTACAGTAAATACTTCATGATCTCAATTTGCTTTTCTCAAACACTTCTGCTCTTCAAGTTTCTGACTATATAAATTCCTACCCTTAAGCTGTGAATATCCATAATTTTTTTTTTTTGGCTTATTCTGTGTGTCCTTTATACAGTCAAAGAACCCAGAAAAGAAAAGAATTATAAATGTTAAGAATAAAAAATAATTATGTTCAAATTTCATCAATTAAGATTTAAATTAGAAGGACTACTTCAAAATAAGAAGTATTTCAGGGATAGTAAACAAAAGTCAAAGAGAAAAAACACTCAAGTAGACGACAAACGAATGAAAACGCAACAGGATCCAAAGAGCTAGGAGTCAGCATCTACTTAGTTGCTCAGTCGTGTCTGACTTTATGAGACGCTAGGGACTGTAGCTTGTCAGGCTCCTCAGTCCTTGGGATTTCTCAGTCAAGAATAACTGGGATGGGCTGCCATTTCCTCCTCCAGGGGATCTTCCCCATCCAGGGACTGAACCCATGTCTCCTTTGTCTCCTGAATTGCATGCTAATTCTTTACCACTGAGCTACCAAGGAAGCCCAGGAGTCAGCAGATAACATACAAAGGAAGTGAACAAGGAGAAGATGAGGGAATCTGGGGCATGTGGCAAGACTTGGCTATGGTGAATTTGAATTTATCTCATTAAAAGAAAGAATATTGGCTCCACTGAATTTCAACCATGGAGAAATGATTACTGTTAAAATCCTTATTTTTAATTTTTCAAAAGAATCTAGCCAGTGTATTTTTATACAAAATGTTCAGATTTTAATCACTGCCTTAAAAAAATGTGAGGATTCTGCAGCCTGTATCTAATATATTTCTGAGCCAGTTTCTGTCCTTGGGTCACAAGGTTGTTACCTCTGGATGAAAATGGACACAGAAAAAAACATTTAGAGTAAGAATTGCAATGAGACAATGAGTAAAAACACCATGAGACAAATCAAATAGAAATACTGGATGTACACAATCATGAATTTGCAATTAATTTGGGATTGAATAACACAGAATACAAACTACAGCTATCAGTAGTGAATATACTTGGTTAGCACTCCCATTCCTGTTATATTTAGCACAAGTATTTCTCTGATACTAAAAATCAGTTTCATATACACATAACCATTTTATCTACCATCAGCAAGTCACAAGGATACATTATGGAATCTGGTTATACTTTTTTAGTCATTTGTCAGGAACAACTTCAAGCTGTTATCTCCAGATTCTGATTAAAGTATCATATTTGAAAAGAAGGTTTTGAATTGTCTAACATGATACATACATGTTTAAAATATCATTTTAATAATGACTATAAACTTCTTCTAGAATGGAAATATAGTCATCTCCCCCATAACCACCAAAGACTGGGAAAAGTATCTTAAGTTTACAACTCTTAGAGATATACTTTATGATATTAATGGTTTATAATTGTGGTAATCTTTCATAGTAATTTTGAATTTCTTTTACATAAATTATTTTATTTGATCTTCACAGCTATTATAATATATAGATATAATTATATACAAATTGGGTTTTATATAAATGAGTTATCCAGAGTCACAAGCTAGGACTTGAATTCAAGTCTCTGAGCTATACATCAATACCATCCAGCCACTTGGAAAACTGATGTTACAAATAGGACTATGCAGCAACATAAGAGAAAATGAATTTGTTCACAAGACATTTAGAATGTATTGTCTAGCATAGTATTTAAACCACAATAGAATCCTTTTTAAAGTGTAAATAACAATAATTAATTAATAAACAAGGTCCTATACAAGAAAAGGAAAGGCACGATTCATGTGCAAAGATCCCACGAAGCCAAAAAATCATACAGGGTCTATCATACAAAAGGGCTTTTGATGAGAAAAAACCATTGTTGGAATGCAGCCTGCTATCTTGGCCTTATAATCCTTTATTCCTCATCACCTTGGTACCAAAGAGAAAGTTCCTGAAGAAACAGTAAATAATAGAATACTCTAGGTAGTTTTATATAGTAAGTCAAATATCTTTATTACAAATAAGATTGCAAATTTTATTTTAAGGTAATTTGGTTTCCAAGTACAAAAACAAAGAAGAATTTGGCTAAATGCACCCTCTAAGCCAGCAGTATCATCTCAGACTAGAATTAGCTTCTGTTCACGGCCCTGCTCCTGAATGCTTTCAAACCTAAAGGAAAACATACTTCCCAAAGGCAGTTCACTCCAGAGATTCAGTCTTTCATCCCTTATGGGGAATAGGGGTGAGTTGGGTGAGAGACTCTTGAGAGTCCCTTGGACTGCAAGGAGATCCAACCAGTCCATTCTGAAGGAGATCAGTCCTGGGTTTTCTTTGGAAGGAATGATGCTAAAGCTGAAACTCCAGTACTTTGGCCACCTCATGCAAAGAGTTGACTCATTGGAAAAGACTCTGATGCTGGGAGGGATTGGGGGAAGGAGGAGATGGGGATGACAGAGGATGAGATGGCTAGATGGCATCACTGACTCGATGGGCGTGAGTCTGAGTGAACTCCGGGAGTTGGTGATGGACAGGGAGGCCTGGTGTGCTGCGATTCATGGGGTCACAAAGAGTCGGACACAACTGAGTGACTGAACTGAACTGGGTGAGAGAGGCCAAGAGTGATAGGTTAATAGCCTCCCACTGGAGGAAGTAAAGGCTAAATTTGGGAACAAATTCTATAAGACCCATGTGGGGCCTGAAGTATAAATTCTGACAAAGCCAAGGAAAGTGGGAAAGAATGGAACAGAGAGGGTTTATACACAGTGCAGAGAGGGAACCCTGTGATGTCTCCTATCATTTCTGATGAGACTTTTCTCAAAGCATTTAACTGTAAGATCAGTAAGGCAACTAGTCAAATGAAGGTATTCAATTGGCTTTAATTGAACAGAGTTTCTCCCAAGCAAAGACCTGAATGAAGAAAAGAGTTGCCGTTTACATAGAGTCAGTCATTGTTTACAAGAGATTTTTGAAGAATGGCAGAAGGAAATGCTAACAAATCTTATCCAGAAACAGCTAGTGAGTCTTCCCTGGTGACTCAATATGGTAAAGAATCTGCCTGAAAAGCAGGAGACCTAGGTTTGATCCCTGGCTTAGGAAGATCCCCTGGAGAAGAGAATGGCTACCCATTCCAGTGGTGAATTCCATGGACAGAGGAGCCAGGCCAGCTACAGTCCATGGGATCTCAAAGGGTTGACATGACTGAGAAACTAAAGCACACTGAAAGTGAGTGGGTAGTAGGGCTTTGGCTCAGAGATTTAAATCTGGAACAGGTATAACCGCAACTGCAAAATTGAAAGTATCAGGTTTTTTATTGCCTGCTGCAACTAAATATTCTAAACTTCCACCTAATTTTCCTTATGCTAAAATGTATAATCAACAAGCTGTGCTTCAATTATTATTAAAGTTCATCTTGGAAATACTATTAATAGGAGAACACAATGATTACCCTAACATAAGCATACAGATCCTTTTCTAAATGTTTTATTTCACATTGCAAATTAAGTAATTGATTTTCTTTTCCATTTAATGCTCACTGCCTTATGTTGTTAGCCAGCCCCTCCAAAGGTTCCTGGGGGACCCTTACTTCCTGGAATTTACTGTCCTTGTAGAGACCCTCTCATCTCGACACAGGGCTAGACTGAGTAACTGATAGAATACAGTGCAGATAACAGTACATGACTTTCAATGCTAGGTCATCAAGGCATTGCAGCTTCCAGCTTGGTGGAAAGCTAGCCACCTGCTGTTGGAACACTCAAGCAGCACCACTGAGAGACCAGTGTGGAAATAAAAAGAGGACCCCAGCCAACAGCAAGCACCAATATCCCAACTACATGTACAAACCACATTGGAAATGATCTTCCATCTCCACCCCAACCTTCAGATGACTATGGCATCAGCTGACATTCAATGGAAAACTCACAAGAGACTCCGAATGGAATCTCACCTGAGCCATTCTCAAGTTCCACAGGAACCATGAGAAATAATAAATTATTATTATTGTATTAAGCCATTCAATTATAGAATGATTTTAAATGAAGCATTGCTGCTGCTGCTGCTAAGTCACTTCAGTCGTGTCCGACTCTGTGTGACCCATAGACGGCAGCCCACGAGGCTTCCCTGTCCCTGGGATTCTCCAGGCAAGAACACTGGAGTGGGTTGCCATTTCCTTCTCCAATGCATGAAAGTGAAAGGTGAAAGTGAAGTCGCTCAGTCATGTCCGACTCTAGCAATCCCATGGACTTCAGCCCACCAGGCTCCTCCGTCCATAGGATTATCCAGGCAAAACTAATATTGATGATATACTGTCTTCTGATGTGAATCCTTTTCAGTTGAGCTGCCACTTAGCTAGCTGTTTTTCAAATGGTATTAGCTCTGAGTTATTAGAGATACAAATACAAACATACAAAATATGTTTATATTTTTAAACATAGATAAATTCAAATTTATATATTATTATATGTAAAATTTACATATATATGTATATATCTATTTTTATTAGCGATACATAGATATAAAATTCATGGAATCCTCAAAACAAACCTATTATCCTCATTTTATAAATATAGAATCTGTAATACCGAGTAATTTGGAAAATGTTCAACAACTAGAAAATATTAAAATGGGATTCAAGCAAAGAGAAGCCTGGATTGAGAAAAACAACTAATTGCCAGAAGAAATATCAATAACCTCAGATATGCAGATGACACCACCCTTATGGCAGAAAGTGAAGAGGAGCTAAAAAGCATCTTGATGAAAGTGAAAGAGGAGAGTAAAAATGGCTTAAAGCTCAACATTCAGAAAACAAAGATCATGGCATCCAGTCCCATCACTTCATGGGAAATAGATGGGGAAACAGTGGAAACAGTGTCAGACTTTATTATTTTGGGCTCCAAAATCACTGCAGATGGTGACTGCAGCCATGAAATTAAAAGACGCTTACTCCTTGGAAGAAAAGTTATGACCAACCTAGATAGTATATTCAAAAGCAGAGACATTACTTTGACGACTAAGGTCCTTCTAGTCAAGGCTGTGATTTTTCCTGTGGTCATGTATGGATGTGAGAGTTGGACTGTGAAGAATTGATGCTTTTGAACTGTGGTGTTGGAGAAGACTCTTGAGAGTCCCTTGGACTGCAAGGAGGTCCAACCAGTCCATTCTGAAGGAGATCAACCCTGGGGTTTCTTTGGAAGGAATGATGCTGAAGCTGAAACTCCAGTACTTTGGCCACCTCACGCGAAGAGCTGACTCATTGGAAAAGACTCTGATGCTGGGAGGGAGTGGGGGCAGGAGGAGGAGGGGACAACCGAGGATGAGATGGCTGGATGGCATCACGGACTCGATGGACATGAGTCTGAGTGAACTCCGGGAGATGGTGATGGACAGGGAGGCCTGGCGTGCTGTGATTCATGGGGTCACAAAGAGTTGGACATGACTGAGCGACTGAACTGAACTGAACTGAATAGAACCTCTCTGTATACAAAAATGAAGATAGAAAAGTTTCTGAGCTTCCACACAATGGAGAGCTTATTATCCTGCAAGTTTCCTTCCTACTCTCTTTATGTCTGGCTATCTGAACTTGCCAGCAACATCCAGACCATCCTGGATTCTGTTCATCAGAATGGCAGAACTGACGTAGATGGTTCACAGTGGAGGTAGAGTGCTAATTATTCCTAATTATACCAGACACCTCCAGGAATATAGACAAGAAGAACAGGAATGGTGATGACACTTTCTTGACATTGTTGCAATGTGTTCTTGACACATGAAAGAGAAGGTTATTGTACTGCCTTTGATTAGCTCCAATTTCTAATCAAATGAGTCTTACACACTTGGTCACTCAGTGCTTGAGCAAGAGATTGGCTTCTTGAAATGGGTGGTTAATTCCTTCAAGCTTTATATTTTGCATCCCATTTATAGACCTGACATACAGTTTTTTGACAGCCATAACCCAGGAAACAAACAGAAAACCTTGATTCAATTATTTGGTAATATTCTCAGGCACAGTTGACTATTTTGACAAAAATAGAACCTTTGTTAAATTAGTAAACTGTGAAAAGAACTGTCATATTAACCACTTATTGCTTCCTAAACATC
Source organism: Capricornis sumatraensis (assembly GCF_032405125.1). Taxonomy (NCBI): domain Eukaryota; kingdom Metazoa; phylum Chordata; class Mammalia; order Artiodactyla; family Bovidae; genus Capricornis; species Capricornis sumatraensis. Next base: position 57,982,709 of record NC_091087.1, on the reverse strand, counting down.
TTCTTTAATGTCATGTGAAACATACAAATACAATTGCTGCCAAGACAGAAGAAGCAGAGTAAGTGATTCATTAAAGAAAACCAATACTGGAATTTATAATTAAAAATGGGCGTGTTCCCTATGATAATTGAAATTCAACTTCTGTCCATTTAATCATAAGGACAAATAATGCACATATTTTATAATGCTATTTTAACCTATAAAATAAGCTATCTTTGAAAGGCCAGTGATTGTGAGGTCTGTTGAAGGAGAACGTGTTAGTCACTCAGTCATATCCAACTCTTTGTGACCTCATGGACTATAGCCTGACAGATTCCTCTGTCCATGGGATTTCCCAGAGAAAAAATACTGAAGTGGGTTGCCATTCCCTTCTCCAGCAGATGTTCCCAACCCAGGGGTTGAACCTAGGTCTTCTTCATTGCAGGCAGATTCTTAACTGTCTGAACAACCAGGCAAGCAAGTAGGTTTAGATTAAAAGCCCAATTTTACCACTCACTGAGTTGTGTTAAGCACTATGTATAGATATTGTTCACAGCTTTTTACCTCCTGACTGTAGAAGGATTACATTTCATGGAATTTCAGTGCCTATTGTAGAAGGATAAACCCCTGCTGTTGATGTTGGGCTTGGTCATGTGACTTTCTTTGACCAACAGAATGTGAATAGATATTCCATTGGCAGAAGATTTAACAGTCATTATATTTCAGAAGCTAACATGCTCTTTCCCTTCTGAAATGAGAACTTTGTGTTCCAAATAGAGGCTGTTCCTTCACACTGAGTCTCTGATAAGTCAATGACTCATACTTATGAGCATATTATGTGAGGAAGAAAATACTTATTATAAATCAATGAGATTTGGAATTGAAAAAAAATTAAAATATGCAAAAACCAGCTAAAATTATAGATCTATTTTCTTACTTGATAATAATGAACCATAATTTTGAGCAATATTTAGGAAATGGTAGACTATGAACCTAATTTTTTTATATAGTCTCCAGAAGAAATATAATAACTCAAGTAAAGAGTCATAATTTTATTTAGCATGATAATGTTATGCTTTTAAAAGATAGCTTGAGCTTAGAGAAGTAAATTCTAATTTTGGTCCAGAAGGAGATGCAGGAGATTCGGGTTCAATCCCTGGGTTGGGAAGATCCCCTGGAGTAGGAAATGGCAACACACTCCTGTATTCTTGCTTGTAAAATTCCATGGAGAGATGATCCTGGCAGGCTATGGTAGACCCTGGGGTCACAAAGAGATGGAAATGACTGAGCAACTGAACACACACACTCACTTCTCACTCACACATGGTATATGGACCTGTGTGCTGCCATGTCAGTCATGTGATGTCATTTATACAAGCTGTGAAAGAGTTCTTACATACTTGACTCTAGATCATTAGAACAACGACAAGCCCATGAGTGAATAGGGGCTCATAGCCTTTGGAAGCAAACAGTTACTCTCCAATTAGTTTTTGCTCCTTATTACTTAGGGTAATACAGTAAAAGTGTTTATATGAAAGTCAATTATAATTTATATGGATTGTTTTGAAAACGCTATTTTAAAATAATACGTAATTCAGTAATGGACACACACAAAAAAACAAGATTTATTTACACATGTATATTTAATTTAAAGAAGAAAACACGAACCTTGTTATTAAATACTATAAAGAAGAGCTTAGAAAAAGATATGTGAGAAAAATATAAAGGGAAATATAGATATAGATCTAAGATCTAGATCTAGGATCATGACATCTAGTCCCAACACTTCATGGCAAATAAATGGGGAAACAATGGAAAAAGTGAGTATTTGGGGGGGGGCTCCAAAATCACTACAGAATGGTGACTGCAGCCATGAAATTAAAAGACATTTGCTGCTTGGAAGAAAAGTTATGACCAAGCTAGAGAGCATATTAAAAAACAGAAACATTATTTTGCCGACAAAGGTCTGTCTAGTCAAAGTTATGGTTTTACCGGTAGTTACGTATGGATGTGAGATTTGGACTATAAAGAAAGCTGAGTGCCGAAGAATTGATGCTTTTGAACTGTGGTGTTGGAGAAGACTCTTCAGAGTCCCTTGGACTGCAAGGAGATCCAAGCAGTCCATCCTAGGGGAAATCAGTCCTGAACTTTCATTGGAAGGACTGATGTTAAAGCTGAAACTCTAATACTTTGGCTACCTGATGCGAAGAACCGACTCATTTGAAAAGACCCTGATGCTGGGAAAGATTGAAGGCAGGAGGAGAATGGGACGACTGAGGATGAGATGGTTGGATGGCATCACTGACTTGATGGACATGAGTTTGAGTAAGCCCTGGTAGTTGGTGATGGATAGGGAAGCCTGGCGTGCTACAGACCATGGGGTCACAAAGAGTTGGACACAACTGAGCGACAGAACTGATGTTCTTTTAGGATAGTTATGAAACAAATTGATAGTTTTTCCAATAAATTGAATATATGTGTACAAATCCTTCAATATGTAGGGACATTTGATTAAAAGTGATTATATTCCCCTTTGCAAACTTAGTTACAACAAAAGGGGTGAGAAGAAGGAAGAAGCCATGGTTTTCCAAAGAATCCCTAAGTTTTGGTTTTTGTTTGAGGTATTGCAGTTTCAGTTTACAAGGAATTCTCTACTGAGAGTCTGAAGACAATAAAAGTATAACTGCTTCCTCAAGCACTTCAGAGTGCTAACACCCTTAACATCATTATCATATCGAAACAATATCTTGAAATGTTTATACTATTTTCAAGAGAACATTTGAAATTACTGAAATATTTTTACTTATCAAGAAACATTTTTTAAAACTAAGTCCAAAAAATGATATAACATGAATCTCCATAGTCAATGATAATTGAAAACTGGTAACATATTATCACATGTGCCTCTTTTAAAATATAATAAAGGAAATAAAAATTTCAGGTAAAGTTTAATTAGGCATTGTTATTTATCCCCAATAATTTTAAAAATCTGAGGAAAAAGTAAGTTGAAAAACTAGAGGTAGTACATATTCCCCATCAGGCAATTTAACTGATATGGAACTAATATTGCTAACATTCCATTACTGGAATGCTTGAAAATGCTTCATATTTTAATCTTTATATTCTAGGAAATTGTACATATATTAAGTATGGAAAGGGTACCAAAATACATACCTGCCTAACATTTAAGGCTTCTGTTGTCTTTGTTTATTCATTCACCTCTAACTCCCCTCATCAATCCTGAAAATCAAACTAGACCTGGATCCAGGTGCTTCGTATTATTTTTCCCCCATTACAGAGCTCTAATTCTTTAGTGGATTTCAATAAGAGATTTCTTGGCATAGAAAGGAAGCACCTGCTGATTCAAGCAATTCCATCAGCACTCAGCGAAGTAAAAATATTCTGTTGGTGATTATGGTCCTAGTATCAGAATACAACCAATAATTTTATCATCTTATTCCTAATTTGTAATTGGCAACTTTATCCATTGTTTAGCTATAGGGAGAGAAGATTGGTCTTCATAATGATCTCCAAATGCTGTTTGAAATATCATGGAATTTTTAGTGTAATTTCTACTCACATTTAGTTTGGATTATGTAAAGTTGCAACAATGTGCTTGCCTATTTTGGACCATGTACCAATCTTCAACACAACTAATTAAAAAGTAAAAATTCTAATAATCAAAAGCTGTGTTTATCACAAGTAATTATTAAGAAAAAGCCAATTTATTGACTACCCTTTCTTTAAATTTACCTTTTAGTTGCTGTGTTACCACAAACTTCAGCTATAGAAAAGTATGTCGTTGCATTCCTGCTCAGTTCCCCAGTCACGTCCAACTCTTGGTGATCTCATGGCCTATAGCCTAGCCAGGCTCCTCTATCCACAGGATCCTCCTAGCAAGAATACTAGGGTGAGTTGTCATACCCTCCTCCAGGGGATCTTCCCGAACTAGAGATTGAACGCAGGTCTCTTGTGTCTCCTGAAAAATGAGAATATCCAGGCAGATTCTTTACCACTGCACCATATGGGGAAGCCCCATATGTACTTGGCCTAAGTTTAAAACTGCAGTATTCTGTTCTCTTTTACATAATTCTCCACCCCAACTCTCACGGACACACATACATACACATTTCATACACTTGAGACATCTGTGGGCCTCTAAAAATTGTAGTTTAGTTAAATAATAATCACTCCCATTTTCTAAGAAATATACCTTTATTAGACCAAAAATACTGTGTTATTCCTTTATCCTGATCTTTTATTAAAAAATAAAACAAACAAACAAAGGAAAAAAGAAAAAAAACCAGTAGATAAGGATAAGCTGCAGTATATACCCGAGGAGTAATGCACACCTGGTAGCCAATGAAAATTTTCTTTTTCACTTAGTCCTGAGAGGGTAACAGGCAGGAAGGCCAGGGTTCTCCAAATGGAGGAAATAGCCTGCAAGTGTCAGACATTTTTCTCTCTCTTAAGCGGCAGGAGGAAACAAACTAGTGATATTTTTTCCTTCTCTATACACATTTAAAAGGAGGTTTCTGTTAAAATTCTGTGTTGCCATAATGACACCTGGTTTCACTTGAAGTTAACCATTGCCTTTCTCTTATGGAAATGTTTATCTTAAGCTATGCTAATGTACTATGCATTTACCCTAAACTCTGTCTTCAAGTCGGTTCTGCCTTTTGGGCTCAGAACCTCCTTGATAAACCAGTATGTTATACTCCGATATTTTTCCTCTAATCTATGTAAATGAAACTATTTGTATGGTGCTCTGCCCTTCTTCAAGATTCAAGTTAATCCTTTTATGGCCCAAGATAAACCATTCGGTGCCAAGATTATCCCAAAATACATCTTATGGGTGAGGGGCCTGGTGCCATTCTAAGTTTTGAAACATTCCTTTCTTTCATTAACAGACTGCTGGTGACTATATAACATCCAGCTGAAGACTAGCAGGGGGGTACTCTTTCTGCCCTCTTCTGATGCCTATGTCAGAAGCTTTCTCTATCTCCTTTATACTTTAATGAAACTTTATTACACAAAAGCTCTGAGCGATCAAGCCTCGTCTCTGGCCCCGGATTGAATTCTTCTCCTCCGGGGGCCAAGAATCCCGGCATCATGATTCAACAACAACCTTTCAGCCCTATATCCATGAACATATTCAATAAGTATATATTAAGTATCTGAGAGAAAAAGGTGCCACATACTAAAGTGTTTTATGACACATACATACCACTGATAGGACACAGGAGTTAGATGAGTCAATAACAATCCAAATAGGAAAAATGTATGTAATATGAAAGAAAATGTTAACAAATATGTACAATAGCACAGAAAAAGGCAAGGGTGTATATATATATATATATATAAATTTCTGATTTGATAATAACTATTTTACTTTTAAAAGATCATGGAGACAGCAGTATGAAAGTAAAATTAGAAGTGGGGAATGATTGGCAGAGGAAGAAACATAAGATGTATGAATATGAATCACGGAGTATGAATCACAGCACTGAGAGTAAGCATGGATGAACTTCTGCTTTTGTGAGCAATGCTATGAGTTTGTATGGGCGCATGGGCATGCGTGTCCTCTGCTCCTCAGCAGCGTGGCTCAGCAGAATGACTGCTGGCTCTAACAGATGTGGGTTCATATCTCAGCTCCTTCACTCATCGGTCATCTGATCATGGCAAGTGATTTGCGACCCTTTTCACTCTTATTCTTGTGTGTATGTGCTCAGTGGTATCCAATTCTTTGTGACCTCATGGACTGTAACCCACCAGACTCCTTTGCTCATGGAATTTTCCAGGCAACAGTACTGGAGTAGGTTGCCACTTGCTACTCCAGGGGATCTTCCCAACCTAAGGATCAAACCTGCATCTCTTGCGTCCCTTGCATTGGTAGGCAGATTCCTAACCAACTGTCCCACCTGCGAAAACCTCTTACGCAGTCTCTAATTCAGTTCAATGTTATAATAATGAAATTACACAGGAAATAAAAGCATTGGGTTCAGTCTGTCAGGTAGTCAGTATTCAAAAAGCCTTTTAAAAATGTTTCAAAATCAAGAGAAAAAAGAAGACAAACTTTAAAGGAATAGTTACTAACATGATTATCGTATCATTCTACTACATCTTACTGTATTTGCTGAATAGATGGAGTAGAAAAGATTTTGAACTCTTATCATGATCAAAATAGTTTTTAAAAAACTTCTAAAATAAGACTTTGCATGAATCTAATTAGATATAATATTCTCTTTCTGTAAAAAAATCTTGCCTAAAATTGCGATCCACCACAAATTTAGACTCCCTGGGAGTTATGTGGGCAAGATCTCCAAGGACAACCTAATGACTAAAATCCTGTGCTCCGTCATCCTCTTGCTCTCTCTCTGTGGCATTTGGCACAATCTGGATTTCTCTTTTGAACTTTGTTCACCGTTAATTCTCAGGAGACGCTGTTAGTTTATTTCCTTCCTCCGTGATCATTCTTTTTCTGTCTCCTTTAATGAGATTCCTTCCTCCTCTTGCCTTCAGGGAGAACCCTCTTCAATTTTTCTTTATCTTATATTTTCTTTCTCTCTTTCCCTTTCTCCTTCCCACTACCCTCTCTCTCTCTCTCAATTAGACCTTGGCAAGTAGTTTGTCATTCTTCTGCTTCTTATTTCTCTTAGCAATCTCTGACTCAGAGGAACTTGAGAGAATTTATACACACACACACACACACACACACACACACACACATACATACACACAATATGGATTAGAAAACTAGATTATATATGATCTGTATTACATATAATCTTAGAAAATGTATTTCTTCCCATAAATTAAATAATCTTACCTGTGAGAATGACTTACAAATCTTATCTCCACATCTTACTTTTTCCCAATACCTGTGTCTCATTATTCAATGTCTATTAGATTTTACCATCTGAAGGTCCTTTACTGGCACTTCAAATTTAACATGCCTAAAAGATAATGTATTGCCCTCCTCTGGAACCAAGCTTTTCTTGAATTCTCCTTTGATTTATTGTTCTACCTTTTTGTATGCTAAAAATTTCAAAATTATATTCACCATCATATGTTTAATGTTTTCACATCGTATCACATAGATACTTCATTCTTATTGCTTCCACCATAATTCAAAAGCCGTCTTATTGCACCTGCATATTGCTTGAGCTTAATGAGTGTTCTGACTCTAGATTTCTTATAAAATCATATTTGGTCAGGAATTCTTTTTCATACCTACCTCAATGCCAATGCTCTCTTTGAGGCTTTTGATAAATTATCCTGGTCATTCACACAAGGCAAAATTGGAAATACACTAAATACAGTATTCTGCATTGCCTTTTTTTTTTTTTTTTAGAAAGGAAAATGTTCTCCAAGGGTGTGGCTGGTTGTGAAAGAAACCTTGCTGCTGGGGAGTGTTAACTTGATCTGATGCAGAAGATATAAAATATAGCAGTTTCAGTGGGTGATCTCAGTGGGAAGCAAATGGGGAAGACCAAACAGTTAAAAAGAAATCTTAGGAATGAGAAGCCACAGAGAGGGTTTGATATTCTTTCCATAGTCCCTGGGCCTAGTGTGAGACTACATGCATCCAAAGGGATACCAAAGAGGGTCCAATATGTGAATGCATTCCTGATTGACCAGGAAACTGCAAGTGTGAAGAGGAAACACAGGAAGGGATAAGCCAAGGCAGGTTCAAAAAGTACCTGAACTTTGAAATGTGCTTGCAACCCACACCAAGTTCTATTGGGTAAAGAAAAAAGCCTTCCATTTTTAAGGTTTGACGACAACGTGATGGTGTAGTGTACTCGGCAATCACTAAGCTGTGCAGAGATGGGGGACAATTGGTAGAAATGAAGCAACATAGATTAAGATGATACAAAAATATTGAGCAAAAATGTCAATAAATACTAGCTAAAAGAAATGATCAAGGAGTACCTGTCACAATTTGGCAGTTACCATAGCTGCTTTCACCATGGTTCTAGACAGTTTCAGTAGAGGTCTGCTTGTTTCTTTAGCCCTGTGCTTTCTTGCAGAGTGACCTTTATTATGTTGATTTAAATTAATTTTTAAAATAAAAATTGTGTGTATTTAAGATGTACACATGATAAATTAACATACTTTGGCCACCTGATGCAAAGAGCTGACTCATTAGATAAGACCCTGATGCTGGGAAAGATCCTCCCGAAGGCAGGAGAAAGGGGACAACAGAGAATGGGATGGTTGGATGGCATCACTGACTCAATGGACATGAGTCTGAGCAAACCCTGGGAGATGGGAAGGATAGGAAAGCCTGGTGTGATGCAGTCCATGGGGTCACAAAGAGTTGGACACAACTGAGCGACTAAACAACAAATAGTGAAATGATTACTACAAGCTAGTTGACATTTCTTCTACTCACATAGTTACCATTTGCATGTGTGGATGATGAGAGCACCTAAAATCTTCTCACTTAGCAAATTTTCAGAATTCAATACAGTATTATTAACTATGGTCAGCATGCTGTGTATCAGAATGACTTCAAATCATTTAAACTAGAGAGAAATTGTCTTTCTCAGTCTAGAAGAAAGTAAGATTTGCATGTTCATAAACTTGAAAACAAGATTGCTTCCAGTAGGCTATGTGTTCAGAACGAAATATTTTGGTGTTAGTTCTAACAAAGTAAGCTGATACTGACTTGGTATATTATGGCCACACACTAGATTGGTTGGAGGCATTACCAAGTACTTCCAACTTAGATGGTTAAGGATGAGTCTCCGAATTCAGATATTCATACCCCATCTGTTTTCATTTCTGTCTCCCCAAAAGTCCTGTTTCAGTGCTTATAAGCCAGGAAATATCCCAAACTTTTCATATTCTAAATTATACTTTAATGTCTAAGATGAACTCCTAATTTATCTATTGTCAAATATTTTGCCTCATAATGAATGCAGAGAACCTATTAACAAGTTCTAAAATCCACTTTGGCCTAATGGTGCTTGTAAATAATGCATTTGCATAATGAGAGATATTTATAAAAGCCAATTACTGCTAATATGGATGACCTTTTGGCACCAAATAAGCTAATAACCTTTGAAATGGGGACTAGATTACATAGTGCTAAAACAAAACTTAGGTATAATAGAAACTAGGCCCCCTTGCATACATAAGGATGAAGGTTATTTTCTATTTTGGCTGCACTCTTAAAGATCCATTAATTTGATATGAGATTTGAATTCAAAATCAATGCCAGCTCATTTTCAAATAGGGAACATTAGAAAAGAATGAAAGCGCCTTCTTTTTACAAATAATTTCTAATGGAGCAGCATTAACCTTAGCATTAAATACCATGATTCTGACATTTTCAAAATATTTCTTTGCTAAAGGTCATATATATTTTATATCTATAGCCAGCTATAAGATTTTAAGGGTCTTATTGATCCATATATAATAAATATTAATAATAATGATTAATCAGGTTGAAATTCACTTTTTTTAAGTAGGCCAAAATATAATGTCTCCATATACTTAATTCACATTTTTTTCATGTGCTATAAAAACTAATCTATTTCACCAATGCTAGTAGAAAAATAGTTAATTTTATTAAGGTACTTCCATTTCTGAATATTGCACTTTAAATTGTCTATTTTCTGTTATATATGATTTAATATTACAGCCTAGCCATGATGTAATAGTGCAATAGAACCACAGAACCTCTGTGTAATATAGCAGTGAAGTACTAATACAATGTATACTGGAATCAGATTTTGGCTTCACTGGCTGTATTTTATTCTACTTGAATTAGTTGGGAATCAAAATTCAGTTATCCAAAAACATCCAATTATATGTCTAATAATTTTCAGCATTCATAACATTACCATAGGTTTGTTTTCTCCTATCAGATATAACCATAGGGAAATTTCCTAAATTATTTTTAGTTATTTTGAGTAAGCCACTCACTAAGGTTTTCTTCTTTATCTTCACCTCGTCACAACCCTGTACCCAGGTGACCAGAACTTTCATAATTATTCAGTGATCTCCAAGGCCACCCCACCCCCAGCATGGCAGTACATCCTGCTATTTCATCCCCTATTCATTATCCTGTTTTGTAACTTTATAAAATTTTCTCCTTAGAAAAATCATATTATATAAAATTTGATTAACGCTTTATTTGATAACAATCATCTCATATGACAAATTAATTGATTGAAGGCAGGAGGAAAAGGGGATGACAGAGGATAATATGGTTGGATGGCATCACTGACTCAATGGACATGAGTTGGAGCAAGCCCACTGAGAAATATCTGGACTATTTGGAATTTTACTTTCTCCAGAGCCAAAGAAGTCTAGTGGCACACGCACAAATACACAAGGCAATGTGTCAGTTCAGTTCAGTTCAGTTGCTCAGTCATGTCCGACTCTTTGTGACCCCATGAATCACAACACGCCAGGCCTCCCTGTCCATCACCAACACCCGGAGTTCACTCAGACTCACGTCCATCAAGTCAGTGATGCCATCCAGCCATCTCATCCTCTGCCATCCTCTTTTCCTCCTGCCCCCAATCCCTCCCAGCATCAGAGTCTTTGCCAATGAGTCAACTCTTCGCATGAAGTGGCCGAAGTATTGGAGTTTTCAGCTTCAGCCTTATTCCCTCCAAAGAAATCCCAGGGCTGATCTCCTTCAGAATGGACTGGTTGGGTCTCCTTGCAGTCCAAGGGGACTCTCAAGAGTCATGTACTCAGTATCAAAGTTGATGCTGGTGATGATGATATTACACTTTCCTTACTGATTCCTTACTTAGAAATAATCACTGCTCAAAGATTTTTACATGGGAACAGGTAAAAAAATAATTTTTAACTGAGTCATTGGGAAAGTTATCATGAATAAATTGTCATTTGCTCTGTATTCTGAAGAAGGACTAAGATTTTCACAATTAGAAATGAAATGTGAAAAATGTCAGAGTAAGTTAGGATAAGTCCAAGAAGGTACTTGAAAACAACAATAAAATGACAAACTTCTGATAAGATTATAAAATATCTAATTGGAAAATAATAAGTCCCAGGAAAAAAGATCAATATAGTTCCATACATTGACACGAGGGAATGTTCACGCAGGGAGAGCTAGTTGAGTCCATGTAGAGAAAGAGAAACATCATAAAACAATTATTGCTGTAAGATGTAATATTAATGAAAATGCTCTTTCATAAACTCACATGAAAATCATGACAAAGTCAAGAGGAAGACAAATTATGACAGTTAATGTCATACATTTGAATATAGCCATGTGTCTATTTAATGATCTAAGTCTTCATTTTTAAAGGCAGAGCTTACATATTGTCATGGGCATACTCCCTTACCATGAGTAATAGGAATCTTTTTTTTTTAATTTATTTTTTAATTGGAGGAAAATTGCTCTACAGTGTTGTATTAGTTTCTGCCATACCACAAGGCAAATCGGTCACAAATTGTATATATATATCTCCTCCCTCCTTCCACTGCTGCGTCCACGAGTTCATTCTCTACATCTGCATGGATGAACTTAGAGCCTGTTATGCAGAGTGAAGTCAGAAAGAGAAAAGCAAATGTGTTAATATATATTAACACATATGTGTGGAATCTAGAAAAATGGTACTGATGAACTATTTGCAGGGCAGGAATTGAGACACAGATGTAGAGTACCAAGAGTAATAGGAACCTTTGGAAGATAATTATAAAAATGACAAATTGGGGGCAATACAGGGATCAGGCTATAATTGTTAAGGTAAATAGGCTTTTCAGTGGTTTTAAAATAGCCTCAAATAATTATTTTCCATGTAACAATATACGCATAGCATCAAAACTATTCCTTTTGTAGATTGTTCTCCACAGACAGACCTTTTTAACAAGGCTTTGTTTTTATTGTTAAATAAAGTCTGTAGAATATGCTGAAAATATATACATGATCTAAATTGAATATAAGAGGTGATGATATTAATGGTTTTCTTTTTACCCCAACCTTTCTTTTCTGCTCATTTTTCAATTTTGTAACTTTTCAGGTTGGTTTTCTAACTATCGAGGTCAGTAGCTGAAATGCTGCAGAGATAGCTGACATAAAGCCTGAAGACTATATCATACTCTCTCAGAGGGATCAAACTCTTTAAAAATCCTGCTGAAAGGAAAAGGGGAAAAAATGGGTCAAAACTTTGTGTTTGTGTTATTTTCAGTGAAAACATCTCTATTATCTAAGACCTCTGAATAACAGTTAGCTATCAACTCAGCAAGAGTCACAAAAGCAAAACATCAGTGTCATCCCACAGCAAAAGAAGCTTTATGCATTGGTGTTATTGAACACACATAGCTAGTATGACATTGGGCTCTAAACGCCATACTCTGCTGCAAATCGCTCCTGAATCTCCTTGTGTCTATCCTTATTCTTTACAGCTTCCTCCTATATGCATCCACACACAGAATCTTTTTTCTGTACCTTTAATTTTTTTAATTGAACTATAATGTAATATGGGCTTCCCTGGTGGCTCAGAGGTTAAAGCGTCTGCCTGGAATGCGGGAGACCAGGGTTCGATCCCTGGGTCGGGAAGATCCCCTAGAGAAGGAAATGGCAACCCACTCCAGTACTCTTGCCTGGAGAATCCCATGGAGAGAGGAGCCTGGTAGGCTACAGTCCATGGGGTCGTAAAAAGTAGTACACGACTGAGTGACTTCACTTTCACTTTCACTTTCATAATGTAATATAGAAAACTTATAAGTAAACAGAATTGCAACTTCTGGTGTTTTCCAAAAGAAAACACTCCCTTGTTAACATCTGAATAAAGAACAAGGTAGTCCAATATTCCAGAAAAGGAAAGAATAGGAACATGTTGAAAACATTCTTCAATCTTGTTTCTATGAGTAATAAAAGTAATATTTTAAGATTTATTAGCTACTTTTATTTGTTTTCTTCCAATTAGTTCAGAAATGGTGCTAGACATATGTTATATTTTAGCCCCTTCAGATTTTGATCTGCCTATAGAAAGTTCCACAGATGCCTCTGATTTCAAGCCTATTTGGAATGGAAGAATATGCATAACTGATAAAACCTGAATGAACTCTGTGGATTGTATTGTATAGGGAACAAAACTTGCCACCCCAAAATGGCTCTTTGGGATGCAGATTATTTCATGCTGAAAATGAAGCCTCAGATGAATCAGAGAAACACTTTGACCTCTCCCAAAACTGCCTAAAGAATTTAGAGAGTCTGTTCCCAGAAGAGAACTCTTAATCAGATATCTGCAGTGAATATGGGCTAGATGTGGTTGGGGGAATCTCAGAGATTAGAGGCCACTTTGTGTCCCATTGCCTCTATGTGGTCCAGCAAACTTTTTTTTTTTTTTAACTGATTTGCTTTTCTATCTATGTCAGTTGCCTCCCTACCCTTTAAAGTCCCAACCCATTATCCTCAATATCCTCTTTTTTCTCTAGCTGAATATGGTATTTAAGTGAGAATTTCAGCCATTTGGGTGAGTTAGTTTTCCTGTGTCTCTCCCATGTGCATGTGTTATTAAACTTTTGTATGTTTTTCTCTTGTTAATCTATCATCATGTGAATTTAATTCTTAGGACAGCCAAAAGAACTTAGAAGGGTAGAGTAAAATTTCTTCCTCACCAATAGTACCGGTGTCAATTTTCCTGGTGTTGATATTATACTATGGCAAAACTGGGTAAAGTATGCATGTAACTTCCTATTATATTATTTTGCAATTTCCCATGAGTCTACAATTGTTTCAGAATAAAAAGCAAAAATAACAATTCCAAATTTATAAATATTATTTTAATGAAACTATTCTAAATTGGTTATTGCTTGAACATAATGATAATAACATTTAAATCACCAATAGCAGATAATAGCTAATATTTTTACTATGTACTAAATGTTATGCTGAGCCTCCACAGATGATTTTACTTAATACTCACAAGACACTTTGAGTTGTGTCAGAACTGAGGTGAAGAGAAGTTGCGGAGCATTCCCAAGATCACCAACTAGAAAATTGTAGAGCCTGGATTTAAACTCATGTAGACAAAGCACCATTATATCTTATATTACATTTCCCAATCATAGAGTTTTGGGGGTCGTATATTTTTCTGTTTGCTTTTTGCTTGTTTTGATTTAGATCAAATAAACCATCCTGTAGATAGGCAAAGATATCGAAACAGTATGGTTTCTTTTTCTGTTTCTAAGAATATGGCCTATATACCTTTAAAATTGAAGTACAGTTAATTTGTAATGCTTCAGGTGTACAGCAAAGTGATTTATATATATATATATATATATGCAGTTTTTAGATTCACTTACATATAGGTTATTACAAGATATTGAATATAGTTCCCTATGCTATATAGTAGGTCCTTGTTTTTAAAATCTGTTTCACTTAAAATAATGCTTTTCTGTTAATCCTAAATTCCTAATTTATCCCTCTCCCCTTTTCCTCTTTGGTAACCAGGAGTTTGTTTCCAGTGTCAGTTAGTCTGTTTCTGTTTTGCAAATGAGTTCATTTGCATCATTTTTTTTTTTTTTAGATTCCACATACATGTGATATCACATGATATTTGTCTTTGTATGACTTAACATCAGTTAGTATGATAATCTCTAAGTCCATCCATGGTGCCAGAAATGACAGTATTTCATTTTTTATGACTGAGCGATAGTCCATTAGGTGTATCAGTTCAGTTCAGTTGCTCAGTTGTGTCCGACTCTTTGCGACCCCATGGACTGAAGCACGCCAAACCTCCCTGTCCGTCACCAACTCTGGGAGCCTACTCAAACTCATGTCCATCGCGTCGGTGATGCCATCCAACCATCTCATCCTCTGTCATCCCCTTCTCCTCCCGGCTTCAATCTTTCCCAGCATCAGGGTCTTTTCCAATGAGTCGGTTCTCTGCATCAGGGGGCCAAAGTATTGGAGTTTCAGCTTCAACATCAGTTCTTCCAATGAATATTTGTAACTGATCTCTTTTAGGATAGACTGGTTGGATCTCCTTGCTGTCCAAGGGACTCTCAAGAGTCTTCTCCAATACCACAGTTCAAAAGCATCAAATCTTCAGCACTCAGCTTTCTTCACAGTCCAATTTTCACATCCATATATGACTACTGGAAAAACCATAGCTTTCACTAGATGGACTGTTGTTGGTAAAGTCTCTGCTTTTTAATATGCTGCCTAGGTTGGTCACGAATTCATCTATTAATAGACATTTAGCTTGTTTGCATGTTTTGACTATTGTAAATATTGCTGCTCTGAACATTTCAAATTACAGTTTGCAGAATTTTCATCTTCTCTGTATATATGCCCAGGAGTGGGATTGCTGGATTATATAGTAACTCTATTTTTAGGTTGGTAAAGAATCTCCATATTTTAAACAATATGGTTTCATGATGATGGTTTCCAGCTTTCTTCATATGACTACACCTATTTCTTCATAGGACTGACCATAACCTAAATTTAATTAAATTTTGATTTTAGCTTGGCATGTCAAGTCATATCTTTTATGATTATGAGTTTAATGATGAGTCTCTCAAAACATGGTATTTTATCGCCCACTATCTCTGATACCAGATAAAAATAAAAAAATTTAGTTTAAAATATACAAGGTAGGGTGTTTCCCTGGCGGCTCAATGGTAAAGAATCTGCCATCCAATGCAATAGATACGGCTTCAATCCTGGATCCAGGAAAATCCCACATGCCATGAAGCAACTAAGCCCATGTGCCACAATATTGAACCCCTGATTTAGAGCCTGAGAGCCTCAACTACTGAGCCCATGAGCTATAACTACTGAATCCTGCATGCCCTAGAGCCCATGCTCTGCAAGAAAAGAAGCCACTGTAATGTGAAGCCTGTGTATCACAACTAGAGAGTAACCCCTGCTTGCTACAACCAGAGTAAAAGCCCGTGTATATACGTATAAATAGTATAGGGTGGGCTTAGAAGGAATCAGAACTTGAAGCCAAGAATTTCTGAAATATATGAAGATAGTGGTTTTAACATTGATTTCTGCTTTAGTATTACTTAAAATGTAAGTAATAAATAACATTCCTAAAATACAAGGTTTCCTATAAAATACAGCTGTTCTATATTGCTCAGAGTATTCCCTTTTTCAATTTGATAGTTGTATAGACTTTAATTTCAGTCATTGTTCCTGAAAGTTTATGAATAACACAAGTAACTACTTTTAATCCATATTTGTTTGCCAAGAAAATGTTAAGAAATACTTTGGGTGCTTACATATTCAAATATATACATTTTTTTTAAACTACAGGAAAACCCAAAATTACAGTGTTCTCACTTAATCTTATATTTTACAGAATTGAAAAAAAAATATCAATAGTTAGGGTGTGTATGGGTTTATGTTTATGCATATGTTTGCATGTATGAGTATATAACTTAGAAACATTATAATTTTGAAAAAAAATTATTTCTTAGAAATTCCCTGGTGGTCCACTGGTTAGAAATCTGAGCTTTCACTGCCAAAGGCAAGGGTTTGATCCCTAATCAGAGAACTAATATCTCACAAGCCGCACAGCATGGCAAAACTTTTTTAAGATAAAATAAAATATTAAAAACATTAAAAAAGAGAACTTTGAGCATAGCACAAGTAATGTTTAAGTAGTAGAAGTTCAATAAAGATTTTAGTAAATATACAAGTTACAAGCTACAGTATTTGGGGCTACCAACGGGGATAAGCAACTACTATAATTTTATACCCAATGAATGGAACAATATTACAAAATAAGCTTTGCTTTCCATGACTGAAGAAAATTAGTAATTACAGACTTTAGGATAAAAACAATCTGTTAATTCCATGCTAAACTACACATCAGGATATTTTTCCAAAGCTCCAAAATCACTTTGATTAAATTGGAAGCATCTTCCAGGAGTATATAATCCCATTTATAACATCAGTATTAGCAGCTTCCTTTGGTTTACATAGAACTGCTTGCTGACTCATAAAATCCAGTATTTAGATAAATATTTCTTCCTTAAAGCAAGATAACCAATCTCTGTATCCTATTAAGACAACACTTTAGGAAAGGGAATATTGGGGAATTAAAAGAGGTGATGGACAGGGAGGCCTGGCATGCTGCGGTTCATGGGGTCGCAAAGAGTCGGACACGACTGAGCAACTGAACTGAACTGAAAGTCAATCACCTCATAATTATTTAAAAATATTATTCCATGAAGTGTGAATTTATACACTTAGCCATAAATAAAATGTCAATTGTTATGTCATGGTACACATTTGCACATGTGAAGAAACTGAGATTATTTAAAAGAAGTTAGTTTTACACTTGATATTTAGAGAAAAATCTTCATTATCAGGGAAGAAAATGAAAGTGAAAGTGGCCCAGTTGTGTCTGACTCTTTGAGACCCCACGGACTGTAGCCCATCAGGCTCCTCTGTCCATTGAATTATCCAGGCCAGAATACTGGAGTGGGTAGCCTTTTCCTTCTCCAGGGGATCTTCCCAACCCAGGAAGCAAACCAGAGTCTCTTGCATTGCAAGCAGATACTTTACCAGCTGAGCTATTCAGATTGAGCAGTGATCCAATATGGTTTTAATTTTTACTAAGATGTGCTATTGTTATTACCAGTGAAGCTACTTTCTACTAATTTAAAACCTGCTATTATATTTCATGCTCACCCAATGCATCAATGATTTCTTAATACCTCCCATATTTTATTTCCTTCAAATAAATCCCCTCAGTATTTTCCCATATTATTTTCATTACGCTGATTTGGCTTAAAACATTCACTTTAACCAGGATACCTTTCTCTTTCCTTTACCCAGCAAAATATCCCAATGCTTAAATGCTTAAAAAGTCCGACTCAATAATAACAGTTTATTGTTGTTCAGTCATAAATTGTGTCCAACTCTTTGTGATCCGATGGACCACAGCACACAGGCTTCCCTGTCCTTCACTATCTCCTGGAGTTTGCTCAGACTCATGTCCATTGAGTCTATGATGCCATCCAACCATCTCATTCTCTGTCACCCCCTTCTCCTCCTACCTGCAGTCTTTCCCAGCATGAGGGTCTTTTCCAATGAGTCAGTTTTTCTCATCAGGTGGCCAAAGTATTGGAGCTTCCGTTCCAATGAATATACAGGGTTGATTTCTTTTAGGATTGTCTGATTTGAATTCCTTGCTATCCAAGGGACTCTCAAGAGTTCTCTAGCATAACAGTTTTAAAGCATCAGTCCTTCAGTGCTCAGCCTTCTTTACCAGCTCTCACAACCATGCATGACTACTTAAAAAACCATAGCTCTGACTATATCAACTTTTGTTGGCAAAGTGATGTCTCTGCTTTTTAATACACTGTCTAGATCTGTCATAGCTTTTCTTCCAAGCAGCAAGTGTCTTTTAATTTCATGGCTGCAGTCACTGTCCACAGTGATTTTGGAGCCCAAGAAAATAAAATCTGCCACTATATCCACTTTTTAATCTTTTTTCCCCCATTTTTCCATCTATTTTCCATGAAGGGATGGGTACAGATGCCATGATCTTAGTTTTTTGTATGCTGAGTTTTAAGCCAGTTTTTCACTTGCCTTGCACATAAGTCATCAATGGTTCATAAGTATGATTATTTATGTACAAGGCCTTGTGCCAAACATTTATGAAATTACCATTTACAATATTATAATGTGGTGGGTAACATTTAGCAACTTTAGAAATAAGACTTGGGGTTTGGGAAGGTTAAATAATTGGCTCAAAACCTCACCAGTAGGAAGCTGTGGGACTGGACTGCATATGAATTCTAATAATCAGTTGCAGAGAGTCTTTAGGGGCCTTATGATAACATGGAAATGGAAAAGGGTCCAGTCATCTTCACAAAGGCATCAGATATGTGAATAAAACCAATTTAGTTTTTTAAGACCAGAGCAGCTGCTCAACAAATCTGGAAGGAACCACAATTAAGTGTCACATGGAGATGAGTAATTTTTCTAGATTTTTCTAGCTGAGCCTTTCATGAGTCAGTCAAATTCCTGACTCATAAATTATGAAAGTGAAGAAAATATAAACTTCAAAGGAGTTCAACATCAGGCCAGTTGTCTAAACTAGTGTGTTCGACTAAAATCACATTCAAGGCCCACATTATTAATTTTTCACTTTGTTCATTCAGTAGTTACAGCAAATGCCAACACTGTTCTAGAAATGGGGATCCAATAATGAGCAGCCAAAATGTTCTATGTTCATAGATTCTTCATGGGAGCAGCAGAGTTAGGATTACACAATTAACAATAACCTAAGTGACAATCTCACATTTCAGCAAAATATTTCATATTGAATTCTGTGTATTTCTGTAATCCTACTTTTGTTATACTCTAGTGTGTACAATTCTATACTTAGCACTTTAATTCATCATAGTTAGAATGTTTCATAACCAAGAGAGTAAATATTCTTCTTCAGTATTTTAAATACCCTGCAATCTTTCATGCTTTGAGTCCCAACATCATATTGACTTCCCTGATAGATTATCTCATAAATGGTGCTATTCAGACCACTAAAGTTGTGCATTTTGATGACCCCCAGATGCAAACTCCCACAGCAAAAATGAAATTTAGAAGTTAAATGTCAAAGGCATTAATATCACAAACTAGCACCTAGTTTAATTTTCCTTTCTCATTTTCTGCTTACATTTATTTTCATATTCCAAAACTTTTCTAATTTTCTAATTAGTGTATATAATCATCTTATAAAAATTAGAGAAGTTTGCTTACTATGAAAAGGACATTGAAATACCAAATGACATGTTACTATGTACAAAGTACACAGATAGTTTTAGGAATAAAAGGAGTACCTGGTGCCTACGTATAGATAACAGTCAGGTGCCAAATTACCTTTATTTCTGTCTATCACAGAGCCTGAAACAAGACTTTATAGAATTGGATTTTTATTTTCTGAAGGTCAGTTAAGCAACAAGAATTTTCCATGTAAAATTAAATAATCTTTTTTTTTTCTGGTGATATTTAATTTCTCTAAACCATTTGATGGTATGAAGAGAAAAATTTATAAGTTGAAGACAGTAATAAGTAGAAGTTGAGAAATAGAAGTGTGGGGTTATTTGCTGCTGGTAGAGCTTCCTCAATCGTGCCTGACTCTTTGTGACCCCGTGGACTGTAGCCTACCAGGCTCCTCTGTCCATGGGATTTTCCAGGCAATAGTACTGAAGTGGATTGCCATTTCCCTCTCCAGTGGATCTTCCCGACCCAGGGATGGAACCCAGGTCTCCCTCATTGTAGACAGACGCTTTACCATCTGAGCCACCAGGGAAGTCCCTCTTTTTTTTTTTTACTTTTTTTTTTAGAGCTTCCTCAATCACCAGGAATATTGGGCCATATCTCACATTTTAGATAACTGAGAAAATATCTACACACATATCAAGATGTACTTATTATTTTAAATTTCAAAATTAGACTAAGTTGTCTTAACCATTATTAATGACAAGGCTGATTAGCAGCTAAGATCACAGACTTTGAAATCAGAATGACTTGTGTTGGAATCCTAGTTTTGCTACTTACTATCTACAATTCTGAGTCTCAGTTTCAGTTCAGTACAGTTCAGTCGCTCAGTCACGTCCGACTCTTTGTGACCCCATGAACCACAGCACACCAGGCCTCCCTGTCTATCACCAACTCCTGGAGTTCACTCAAACTCATGTGCATTGAGTCAGTGATGCCATCCAGCCATCTCATCCTCTGTCGTCCCCTTCTCCTCCTGCCCCCAATCCCTCCCAGCATCAGGGTCTTCTCCAATGAGTCAGCTCTTGGCGTGAGGTGGCCAAACTATTGGAGTTTCAGCCTTAGCATCAGTTCTTCCAATGAACACCCAGGTCTCCTTTAGGATGGACTGGTTGGGTCTCCTTGCAGTCCAAGGGACTCTCTAGAGTCTTCTATCACCAGTCACATCCACAACAGGATATTGTGTTTGCTTTGGCTCCATCCCTTCATTCTTTCTGGAGTTATTTCTCCACTAATCTCCTGTAGCATATTGGGTACCTACCAACATAGGGAGTTCCTCTTTCAGTATCCTATCATTTTGCCTTTTCATACTGTTCATGAGCTTCAGTTTACTTAGTTATAAAATGATAATATCATAATTGGACCCACTATTAATTTATTTCCCAAAAAACCTACTTACTGAACAAGCACTAGACATTATTCCATGTGTGAGGGAAAGTAGTAAACACAGCATACAAAATGCATGAAACTTGCATTCTTTTAGGGGAAACAGATGATACAAAGAAGACAAGTGTTATGCGAGAAAATAAACAGAGACAAAATTTAAGGGCTTCTGGGAGTATAGAGAAATTTTAGGAGAGTATTTAGGGAAGCCCATATTGAGGATGGGCCTTAGGAAGCATCACTATGAACAAAGCTAGTGGAGTAATGGGATTTCAGCTGAACTAATTCAAGTCCTAAAAGATGATGCTGTGAAAATGCTGTAGTCAATATGTCAGAAAATTTGGAAAACACAGCAGTGGCCACAGGACTAGAAAAGGACTGAAAAGGTATTTTCATTCCAATCCTAAAGAAAGGCAATGCAAAAGAATGTTCAAATTACTACACAATTGCACTCATATCACACACTAGCAAAGTAATGCTCAAAATTCTCCAAACAAGGCTTCAACCATATGTGAACTGAGAACTTCCAGATGTTCAAGCTGAATTCAGAAAAGGCTGCTGCTCCTGCTGCTAAGTCGCTTGAGTCGTGTCCGACTCTGTGCGATCCCATAGACAGCAGCCCACCAGGCTCCTCCGTTCCTGGGATTCTCCAGGCAAGAACACTGGAGTGGGTCGCCATTTCTTTCTCCAATGCATGAAAGTGAAAAGTGAAAGTGAAGTCACTCAGTCATGTCTGACTTTTAGCGACCCCATGGATGGAGGAGCAGTCCATGGGATTTTCCAGGCAAGAGTACTGGAGTGGGGTGCCTTTGCCTTCTCCTCAGAAAAGGCAGAGGAACCAGAGATCAAATTGCCAACATCTGTTGGATCATAGAAAAAACAGGAATTCCAGAAAAATATCTACTTCTGCTTTATTGACTATGCCAAAGCCTTTGACTATGTGGATCACAACAAACAGTAGCAAATTCTTCAAGAGATGGGAATACCAGACCACCTTACCTGTCTCCTGAGAAATCTGTATGCAGGTCAAGAAACAACAGGTAGAACCAGACATGGAACAATGGACTTGTTCCAAATTGGGAAAGGATTACATTAAAGCTGCAAATTGTCACCCTGAATTAATGCTGCTCTGGTAGTTTAGCTGGTAAAGGATCCACCTACAATGCAGGAGACCCGGTTCAATACCTGGGTGGGAAAGATCCCCTGGAGAAGGGAACAGCTAACTACTCCAGTATTCTGGCCTGGAGAAGTCCATGGACTATATAGTCCATGGAGTCACAAAGAGTTGGACATGACCCAGTGACTTTCACTTTCTTGAGATCGCAAGACTGGAATGTTTATGGAGAAGTAACGAAGAGGATAAGCTTAGTAAGTTTTCCTTTTCCTAGAATGAAGCAGAAAAGGGAAAAGATAAAAAACTGATGAGTGAGGTGATAAATGTGCCTCCAACAAAATGGAGGCCTCATCATTGTACTGAGGAAAAAATGCAGAACAGGAACAAAAGCTGTCATGAAATATAAAATAAATATTCTCCATCTGAAAGTGACACAAATTATAGAACAAAATAATTTGCAACTTTCCCAGCCCAGACAACAAAAGTTTTGAGACAGACAACTACAAGCATTTAGAGAGGAAAAAGTGAAGAGAGTAAAGCAAGATTATTTATAAGTAAGCACAAACCAGAACAAACTCTGGCTTTCTTCTGCCTCAGTAAATACTTTAAAAGAAAGCAACAGTGAATGCAAAGATATAAGGAAGAAAATATGTTCTCTTAAGAATTTTATACTCAGCCAAATTATGTTTTCATTGTGAGGCATACAACCTCCCCCCTCTGCCGCCCCCTTCCAATTAGGTGATCTGTGCAGGGACACTCTCTTGTCACAGGGAAAGTTAATTCTAACCTTAGTTGAAGAGCTATGCATAAAGTCTTTGTCAGTATATTAATCTTTAACTTGCTTCCACTTAAGAAATTTCAAAGACTTGACTGTGAGCAACAGCATCTATTTTACAGACAAGTATTACTCAAACTATGTTCATAAAAACATAAATATTCCAAGAATTATTAGTAGGAAAACACACCAAGAAATTTCTGTGATAAATGCACAAGGAACACGATGAGCTAAACTAAGTTAAACAGAATTCTCTTCTACTGTATTCTGCAGAGCCTATAAGAAACTATCATATATTTATAAATCTCCAAAAGTAGTATAAAGTATACAATATTCAGAAGTATCCATTTCCACTGCATGCCCCAAACACACAGAAAACCTTGTCCATTAATTCACATAATATTAATACTTCACAGACCATCCTTTGTGAAATGGACTGGAGATACTTATGAAAATTATCCTTGTAAATGCTCTGTTTGTTTTGATCTGTTCAGCCTGCACTGGGAGATATTATAATAGATTTACCTGTATAACCAGCTGATACTACATTGCATAGTAGTGCTGTGTTTTTGTGAACCTACTGGGGGATATTCCACTGGTCTTAATACCAAGAGCAGTTGCAACTGCCCTTCACATTTCTGCCAAACTGGTTTGAAAAAAGTGAAAGTGAAGTCACTCAGTCATGTCCAACTTTTTGCTACCCCATGGACACCAGGCTCCTCCGTCCCTGGGATTTTCTAGGCAAGAGTACTGGAGTGGGTGCCATTTCCTTCTCCAGGGAATCTTCCCAACCCAGGGATCGAACCCAGGTCTCCCACATTGTAGACAGACGCTTTACCATCTGAGCCACCAGGGAAGTCCTGTGGAGGAATCCAGCTCATGCTTAAAACTCAAATAAGAGACATGTTTAGTCTACCAATCCATTTGAAATGCTGAAAATCTTAGCCTTTTGTCTGTGCCCTGTAATCCTTTATGGGAGAAAACATATGGGTTTTGCTTATCTGCATACAAGAGGTTCCCTGGGTAATTTGTGCGCCTGCTGCCTTCCTTGGATGTGGTAGCCGTTTCTCAGGCTCCCTCTCCAGATTGAAAAAAGTATGAGTATCTGATTGTCTCCTTTTCTAATGGGACTTCACACAATGGAAAAGAACAAAACATTGGAGGAATCCAGCTCATGCTTAAAACTCAAATAAGAAACATGTTTAGTCTACAAATCCATTTGAAATGCTGACAATCTTAGCCTTTTGTCTGTGCCCTGTAATTCTTTATGGGAGAAAACATATGGGTTTTGTTTGTCCGTATACAAGAGCTGAAGTGGCGTAGTGGGTTGTGTTGGTTTAATTGGGCCTCTAATGCACAGTAGCAGACTCACTGTAGAGCTGCTCATTCTTTCCATGGTATGTTCACTGGCAGCACTGAGCTGTGTCTTGAAATTGCTGCCTAGGGAAACTGGGTAGGTTGTGATGATCCTTGGCACATCAATACCTCAGTTCTTCTCATAGAGCAGAATCACAAAATTGTGTTTGTGTGTGTCTATGTGTGTGTTGTGTTGTACTGAAGGTGATGTGCTGGGCTAGGAATGCCTGACCTGTATTTCTCATAGGGAACCACCATAGACATTTTCTCCACTGGGGCCTATGTTGTGACTGGACTGGCCCTTTTGGCTCTTATGATGGCGGAATGCACTTTAGCAGAAGCTCTCAGGAAACTTTGACAAGATGCATCACTTTTGTGATATCTCCAAGTCCAGGAGGTTATACAGCATGCTCAAGGGCCACACAGTGAGATCTCAAGTAAAATGAGACAGCAGACCTGGGGCTTTACTTTCGTTAGTGTACAAGGGCGGGATGTCTAGAATTTCCTTGTTATTGTTGTTCAGTCACTGAGTCATACCCCACTGTTTGAGACCCCATGGAGTCCAGGACTCCAGGCTCCCCTGTCC
Organism: Capricornis sumatraensis; assembly: GCF_032405125.1. Lineage (NCBI taxonomy): Eukaryota > Metazoa > Chordata > Mammalia > Artiodactyla > Bovidae > Capricornis > Capricornis sumatraensis. The sequence goes on along the minus strand of NC_091087.1, from coordinate 57,957,775 downwards.
TCCATTATCTCCCGGAGTGTGCTCAAATTCACGTCCATTGATTTGGTGATACTATCTACCCGTCTCATCCTCTGGTCATCCCCTTTTCCTTTTGCCTTCAATCTTTGCCGGCCTCAGGGGCTTTTCCAATGAGGTGCACACTTTATTGGCTAGTTAAAAGTTTAAGAGAAGGAAGTAGGGTATGGGAAGGAAGACGTGGGATCACTCAAGCAACCAAGGCTTTCTGGAAGAGAAACCTTCATGCTTCAGTTCAGTTCAGTCTCTCAGTCGTGTCCGACTCTTTGTGACCCCATGAATCGCAGCACGCCAGGCCTCCCTGTCCATCACCGACTCCCGGAGTTCAATCAGACTCATGTCCATCGAGTCAGTGTTGCCATCCAGCCATCTCATCCTCTGTCATCCCCTTCTCCTCCTGCCTCCAATCCCTCCCAACATCAGAGTCTTTTCCAATGAGTCAACTCTTCACATGAGGTGGCCAAAGTACTGGAGTTTCAGCTTTAGTATCATTCCTTCCAAAGAAATCCCAGGGCTGATCTCAGCACCTAATTCCTGAACTGATTATTTTGCTCATAGCTCTGTCATATAGCTGGCAATGATGATTCAAGATGGATATCTTTGGAAATAGACACCTCAGCAGTCAAAAGCTTGACATCAAGCATTTACACTACAGTCAAAAAGCTTAATGTTAGACACTTATGCTAAAGTCTGATTTATCACAGCCAATCCATGTGACTGAATAGAGAATTTTGTAGTCCCTGTAACTGCACTGGTTTTTCAGTACTTTTCCCCCAGGCATGACAAATAGGATCAACATGTTCTTTATTATATTCAATTATATTTTGCTACATTTTATTTATATATTGGTATATTTTATTGGTTCATTATAGATATATACTAGGTGGATATTCTTCATAATAACTGTGTTAGTTGCTCAGTCATGTCCAACTCTTTGAGACCCCATGCTTAGACTGTAGCCCACCAGGCTTCTCTGTGCATGGGATTCTCCAGGCAAGAATACTGGAGTGGGCTGCCATTCCCTTCTCCCAGGGATCTTTCCAACTCAGGGGTCAAACCCAGGTCTCCCACATCGAAGGCAGATTTTTTACCATCTGAGCCACATTAAGATATATTTATTCACAATAAGTTTTCACCTGTTGCACTAATTCAGTATTTCTAAATGTGAAAGCAATTCACACTTTATTTTTAAAACATTATATAAGTATCTCTGCAATTATGTTTTAAGTTATTCTGAACAACTTCTATTGCACATGGAATACTATATGTATTGGCAATTTCTTGTGTAACAAACCACCTAAATTTAGTGGACTGAAAAAAACCATCATCATCAGTTCACAAAACATAGATTAGCAATTTGGACTAAATTCAGCTGAATAGTTCTGCTGATCTTGCCTGGTTGACACGTGTGGCTGCCACCAGCTGGTGCCTCTGCTAGAGCTAAACGGTCTAAGATATCATTATTCTCATAACTGGCAGTAGGAAGGCTACTGGCCAGGATGCCATGGTGCTCTTCAAGGAAATTTTCTTACAGGCTAACTTGGACATGTTGTCATGTCTCTTCTAGTAGATTTATATAAAGTTTCCTTTATTGCCATATATTCTTCTATTCAAATTCTGTTATTCAGCAAGGGTCAACTATGTGCCCAACAACATGTGGAAAAGATTTTGAAATGCATGAAATACTTTGTTTTATACATATTCCAGTATACTATTTGGGAAAATTAATCAATATAGAGACACATTAATCTTCTGTTGGAAGGTATCATAAACCAGTGGGAAAAATAAAAGTACCTACTTGCTATCAAATATATACTTACAGATTAACCTGGTGGCTCAGACAGTAAAAAATCTGCCTGCAATGCAGGAGACCTGGGTTTGATTCCAGGGTCAGAAAGATCCCCTGGAGAAGGCAATGACAACCCGCTCCAGTATTCTTGCCTGGAGACATCCATGGACAGAGGAGCCTCGTGGGCCACAGTTCATAGGGTCACAAAGGGTCGGACATGACAGAGCAACTAACACTTACACTTTCAAGTACTACAAAATCCCTTAGAGATCCCTATTTGCTATCAAAATAACTAAGCCAATTTTTATGTTTCTTTTTTTCAAAAACATAGTGCTATTATGTGACACAGGAAAACTTGAAAGCATTTTCCTGGAAAATTATTTAAACTTAACAGAAAAGTGAACAGAAGGTATAAAGAACATTTTCAAAATTAAGCTAGAAAAAACATTTTTCTCAGATGGAACTTTATTTTGATAGTAGATATATGTTTATAGTAAACTGAGCAGACAGAAACTTCAGACTATAATGAAAGCAAAATCTTTTTTCATCTCTATCAAGTTGATGGAATGATTTGTATACTTAGTCTAGACAACTCTATGGAAAGTCACAAAGACAATAACCAGAAGAGAAAGTATGAAGAAAACAACAAAAATCTGAACTTAAACCTTGGACGCTTTATTGTAATTTCCTCCAAATTATTAACTTTCATGCATTAATTCCCTTTAATTACCATCTGATTAATCTTAGTAGACAATTGAATATATGACCAATAATATGTACATAGGAACAAATTAATCTAAAATTGTCTGCAAAGTTTTATATTATTGAGATCATAACTCCAGGCTGTTACTTTTTTTTTTTGGCAAAAAAAGTCAGCTTTCAATAAAACCTAGCAGCGAAAATATGTTTGCCTGAGGGGGAGAATATTTTTCACCTTTATAGGCACTGAAATTGAATCTGTTTTACTCACAAGCTATTGTTCATAGCTGCTGTCATAAATTTTAAAGGTTCAAGAATTTACTTTTCAAATGAAACAATGACCATTCTTCTACTGAGATCCCTCAATATATCCCCAAAGAAAACTTAGCACTCTACATTTTCTACCATCATTTTACGTACATGATTTTCTTGATACGGGAAAAAGACAGAGAACACACACTACCAAAAATAAATACTGCTTCATTTTTCAAAGATTCAATAGAGTTTGGCTTTCCAGGGAACTACAGTATAAGAGACACACGATCAGCCCAAAACTCTATAAGGAAAATAAAATAGTGGTGCAGTGCTTTCAAGGAGTGCCTTGGACTGCAAGATCAAACCAGTTAGTCATAAAGGAAATCAATCTTGAATATACATTGGAAGGACTGATGCTGAAGCTGAAGCTCCAATATTATGGCCACCTGATGTGAAGAACTGACTCATAATGCCTTGAAAGATTGAAGGCAGGGAGAGAAAGGAATAACAGAGGATGAGATGGTTAGATGGCATCACCGACTTGATGGACATGAGTTTGCACAAGCTCTGGGAGTTAGGTGATGGACAGGGAAACCTGGCTTGCTGCAGGTTGCCAAGAGTCAGACACAACTGAGTGACTAAACAACGACAACAAAAGTGCCTGCAAATGTGAAAGATGTGGAACCCAGGTTTGGAGCGCCATGGGGTTGCAAAGAGTTGGACAGGACTGAGTGCCTTTCACTTTCACACTTGGTCCAGAGATGAACAAAGAATGCATTCAAGAAATGAGAAACACTAAACCAAGTTTCACAGGAAGTGAATGAACCAGAAAGACTATTACCCTCTAAAAACATTTTGGCCAAAGTCAAAAACACCAGTGACATCAAATGGTGATAAGGATGTGGAGCCCAAAGAACACTCATTCATTGTTAGTGGAATGCAAAATTGCACAGGCATTTTGGCAGACAGTTTGTCAGTCTCTTACAAAATTAAATATGCTCTCACTGTAAAATCCAGCACTCTCCTTGGCATGCATTCATATTAAATGAAAATTTATGTCCACACAAAAACCTTCATGTGGATGTTTATGGCAACTTTATTTATAATTGCCAAAGCTTTGAAGCAACCAATTTGTTCTGTAGGTGAATAGATAAATAAACTATGGTACATCTACATAATGAAATGTTACTCAGTGCTGAAAAGAAATGAAGTCTCGAGCCACGAGAAAACATGAAGGACACTGAAAACCACATTACTAAGTGAAAAAAAGCCAATCTAAAAAGCCTACATATTATGAATCCAATGATATGACATCCTAGAAAATACAAAACTATGGTGATAGTAAGAAGTTCAGAGGTTGCAAGGGCTTGAGGGAAGGAAGAAATAAGCACAGAGGATGTTTAGGCGGGTAAAACTATTCTGTATGCTTCAGTAATGATGGGTCATTTTTTTGTTAAAACCCAGAGAAGGTGCAACGCCAGTGTGATACATAGACACACTGACAATGACGTGTCAGTGTAGAGTTCTCCATTGTACCAGGAGCAGATGGGAAATCTCCCTACCTTTCACAGAATTTTGCCGTGAAGCTAAAAGCACTCTAAACAAATAAAGTCTACTTATATTCCATGTTTTTAAAGACACAAAAGAAAAAAGAAGAATACATTTTCTTTCAAAGGCAAGACAACACTGTTTTAGTTTCTTAAAATTGACAACATTAGTATTTTCTAACTGTAGTTCTCACAATAAATTTGAAGTTGTATGATAAATTATCACATGTATAATAGTTGGGGGAACTATATTTCTAGAAACATACTTGAATTGCTTGTAATTGTCCTCTTCGTTTGTAGTAGGAATAGCCCAAGTTTGGCTTGCATAAGTTTTAAAGAGAATGATTTTTTTTTTTTTTACATGAGTGAGGGAATGTAGAATTTTAAAAATCTATAGAGTCTGGAGAATAAAAATCTACAATAATCATACCTTGATTATTATTCTAAATCACTAAGCAGAGTTTTTAGGATAGGTGGATAGCTTTCATTTCCTAATCACCCAAGTAATATAAAGCAAAATTCTACACAAGTGAGATAAATGCCTAATTTGTGTTAGCTCAGAAAACATTGAAATCTGGTTGTCATTGTCTCCCAGAATTCTCGTCTATTTTTCTCTTTGCTTCCATCTCTGCTCTGATACTGATTATTTTCTGCTTTTTGCCTAGCATTCTATTTTTGAACAACTACTCAAAAGTAGAAACCAGTAATGCAAGAGGGACTGTACGAGCTGCCTTCAACTTTCAGATGGATATTTTCCCTGTCTAAAAGTTACCACAATTGCTTTCCCCGAAGAACCAGTTCTCATTGTTTTATGAAAGGTCTTCATTCTGCTATGCCTTGCACTCATAGACTAATGCTTACAACACATTATTCTTTCATGCTATACCTGGATGCCTACTGTAAATCCTCTGAATGATTGACAGGTGCCGGCTAGACAAGTTTCTATGTGGTAAACCCTAAAGCATATTTAGAAAGCAGTAAAAAGAACACCGCTAAAAATGTTTTGTCTCTTTAAGACTGATCAAGCAGTTTAACTGATAAATCCTCCCTTGACATAAAAGAACAAAAAACTGTAAATCTACTATATATAATTTTATTGTGAAGCAATAGTGCTATTTATTTTTTGACAACACACTTTATTTCCTTGCAAAATAGGAGAAAACTCTAAATCAAAATGCTTATTTTATAGAAGCAATGCCACTCAGCTGACTAATATCCCACCATTTACTAACGGTAAAATGTTGAAGAGTGATGCATCCAACTTAAACATCTGAACAATAACTAAACTGAAGAATGTGAGGTGACAAAGTATATTTCTCATAATTTCTATATACTCAGTTTCATAAAGAAGTACACATATATTCTCTGACAATTGTATCTTTTAGTAATAGAAAGTATAAAACTTTTTGAAGAGGAGTAGCAAAGAATTTATGTTTATATTATCACATTAATAAATACCTACTAAATTCCTAGCAATACACAGACTGTGAGAAATTTGAACTTCAGACATTGATAGCTAGACAAACTGACAATGTACTCTTTTGGACTCTGCATGCATGCTAAGTCATTTCAGTTGTGTCTAGCTCTTTGCAATCCCACGGATTGTAGCCCACCAGGTTTCTCTGTCCATGGGATTCTCTAGGAAGAATACTGGAGAGGTTTGCCATGCACTCCTCCAGGGATCTTCCTGACCCAGGGATTGAACCTGTGCCTATTACATCTCCTGCACTGGCAGGCAAATTTTTTACCATTAGCCCCACCCCTAGTTCCTCCTCAAGATTAAGGTCATAGAGAAAGAAATGTATTTAGTGTATTTAACTTATTCTGCAACAAAAATATATGGATAGAACTTAGAAATTTTGAATGTATAAATACCTTTTAATTATTAGTTATGCAAAGTTTCCTTCTAATGACATAGCATAATTTTTATGCTACAAATCAAAATGTCTACAAGTCAGATCTCTATAATGTTTCTACTGTGCTATAATTCTTCAATGTATAATTTCTGAGAAAATAAGGGCTTTGGAATAGTATTGAAATAACATTTCTTGTGATTTCAGGTTGCAGTAATGTGTAATAGGGTAAATAAACACATGTGTGAGTTTAAATGCTGTGGTATATTATTTATTTTGTTGATTTTTTCTAAAGAATATGTGAAGCTTGGTATAAACATATATGCATATTAAGCATATATATATTCAACATAGACTCTGACATCAGAAAACATTAGACAATGAGATCAGAAAAGAATCAAGTCCCAAATGAGAGAGGAGGAAATAATGTATGTGTGTGTATGTATATATGTACAAAGGTACTCTCATAAATAAAAATTCTGTCTTATCATGAGATTTTTTTTTCAAGATGAAAATACTAACAATAATATCTCAGATTTCTTATTTAAAGAATACTGACCTATGTACAAAGACTTGCCCACAAGTCTTTCAACAAGATATTTATAAAATTTTATTCCATATTATCTGTATAGATATTTTTAAGTTACCTTCTAGAAAACCAAAGGCATAAGTTTAAATCAAAGCCCTAAGGAACTTTCTTTTTGTGTGTGTGTGTGTGGTTTTTGAATCTTTATATTTTAACACTTGCTTCTTACAGCTGCTTTATTTTATATCCCTTGCACAACAACCTACAGGGCAAGCTGCCAAGCACTATGATTCAGAGACTATACAGTGCGCACAAAGCCCTAAGGAACTTTCTATGGAAGACTAAAGAAAATGAAATAAGATTAAAGGTTGCTGATAATCTGACTTGCCACAGATGAAGAATTTAAGGAAACTAAAGCAATGATTATCAAGGTGTTGTCTCCAGATCAGAAGAGTTAGCATCATAGAAGATCTTGTTAGTGCGTGTGACTACTAAGGTCGTATTTCAATTCTACTGAATCAGAAAATCCCAGGGCAGGGAGTGAAATCTTTATTCGATCAAAGCTCTTCAGATTATTCTGAATCACTTTAAAGGTTGAGAACTACTAAACCTGGTGCGACATTTCTCAGAATGTGTTTCATGGATCATTAGCCCCAGAAAGTATCAAATAGTATCCCAGGAAAGAGAAAGAAAAAAAAAATTCTAGTGAAAATATAAAACTTTGGGTGAAGGTTAAATAGGTTTCTTTACCATAAGCTTTAATGTGATCAGGGTTACATTCATGTGATCAGGGTTTAATGTGATACTTTTGCCTTAATATCACAAAGTTGGTTCTCCAATTAACAGCATTAATATCATGGGAACAGATAGAAATGTACATATCAAATCCTATTCTAAAACTACTGAATTTGAATCTGCAATTTTATGTATAGTAAGTCTGCAGAGCATTGTGCTGAAATGTGAATTAAGGGATATTTCAGAGTACAGATATGTGCAATCTGCTAAAAATGCATTGGAGACAATAGTGAGAAAATCTGAGCCAGAGATGCGTGTCCAGCATGTGGTTAGAAATCATTTGTGTCTGGGATGATCTGGGTAACAAAAGGCAGAAGAAAAGCATCTCTCTGTATGGAATTCTTTTTCACTGTAATGGAGTGAAGAGCTGGGATTAGAAGAAGAGGATATCTTAAAAATAACTAGAACACCTGTTTTCAAAGATTTAATTTTGTCTTTAGGTACTGTCGATCAGTCAATCAGGAAGTAACCATCTTAGTCTATGAACATAGGAAAAGGAGATATGAATGAAGATAGCTGATTTAATAGAGAACATTTAAACTCTTTTTTATTAAACATATCGACTTTAAGTTTCAAAATCTTATAGTAGTTCACATTGAAAGAATGTTTCCAAGGAAGAATTTCAATTGCTTTGTAATTAACACAAAATGAAAACAGCCTTTCAACAATAATGTGCTCACATTCAGTGGTTTCTTCCTTAAAGCCACACAATATTTTCCTCAGATTTTCAAGAGGGCATCAGTTGGAAGGTCTAAAATTACCAGTATCTATGAATAGCTAAGATATTAAAGCAAACATTATGAAATCAAAGATAAGATATAATTGTCTTATGCTACATATATACTCTAGCAATATACATAATTTGTGATAACATTAGAAGCAAAAATGTAAAAGAAAATAATTCATTTAATTTTTATAAAATATCTTTATGAGATTAAAAGTAAGTTTTGGTTACTTGGATAAAAATACCAGCTATTATAGTAAAAGTGACTCACAACTGTGAACCCAATAAGATGCAATTTTATTGAGCTATTAATTTAAAAATATAATAATTTTCTGAAAAACAGAAATATCTAGAAAGTAATAATTCTTCATACTATTATTAGAACATAATGATGATGCTATCTCACATAGTAGTGATGCAGATATACCAAAATATTTTCAAGTAGAATTATACTATAATAAAAACATATAATCTGTTTAATGGAAAATAGTATTTTTCTTTTTACTGGAGTGTGAAAATTAAAGCACTTAATTTTCACATATTAACTGTGTGTTTAATTAAAGCTAGCTAGCTAGTGAGACAAAGAAATAACTAGTACTAGAGTTTTTAATACATAGATCCAGATAAAAAAATAGAAATCTTGTTTCAGAATGCAGTGGAAATTCTAATCATGGTTAAATTCATCATACACAGAAGAACCATTTAAAAGTTACCCTTTTATCATGATAAGACAATGTTTATTAAACACTTACCTTATAAAAGACTTACTGAAGGAAAAGATTGTGATTTGGGAAGCTGGTGCCTGTTAAGAAAAAACAGATGCTTTCATGTATTCATGCCCTCTGCTCTCCCCTTTTGGCTTGAAATCTTTCTTATATTTCCAAAGAAAAAAGTTTCTTTCAGGCCCACTTCTAAAAATACCACTTATGTGAAACCCCTGCTGCGTGAAGCAAAAAAAAAAAAAAAAAAAAAATCATTAACTGTGGAAAAGGTGTTTTTTCCTGCTGACTGCAAATGCATCTTCCTACGTTGGCTTTCTTAATGACCTTGGAAACTACAGAAATCATGAAACCATAAATACATATATACTTTTTTTTTGGACCCCTCTGCTTTATACAATCCAGACATTTTAGAAAGATAAAGATCTAGAATTGGGATTTATTAGTCTAAATACAATCAATTATTTAGTAGGATTATTGAACTTGAGGTCATTTAGTAATGCAGTTTTCTGTTTGGGATTTGTGGACTCAATTTAGCTACTATAGTATTGGAAGTATCCACATTAGCTTTAATATTTCAAAAGGCCTAAACATTTGCACAGAGTAAGCAAAATTCTAAGATTCTTTGTTTTAGCTGAATTTATACGAATTATGTTGAGTTCGTGGAGGCAAGTATACCCCTGCTCATGCTATGTGAGTACAGCATCCAACTCTTTGTGATCCCACAGACTGTAACCCACTGTGCTCCTCCGTCCATGGGATTCTCCAGGCAAGAATATTGGAGTGGGTTGCCATTGCCTCCTCCAGGGGTCTTCCCCACCCAGGGATTGAACCAGTGTCTCTTGCATCTCCTGCATTGGCAAGTGGATTCTTAGGAGACCTTGAATCATTTAATATATGTAATTTAAACGTGCATACATGTCTGTATGTATAGGACTTATATAGAGAAAAATTAAAAGATAAATTTAAAAATTGGAAATTATTTATCTTGTGTTAAATGATGTGCCTAAGTTAAATATCTAGTGGTTAAAAGGTGAAGACAAACACCTGACATATCTTAATCCAGTATTCATTTTCTGGAATAATAGGGAAGTAAGTTTTTTTACTTCAAGGTAGCAACTACATCAAGGGAGAAATTGTAATAGCATTGCCTTTCAAATTTAATAAAGTAACAAAGGAAAAAAGTTTTAATTTATATTCTCTAAATAGTAACTAGGCTGTAGAAATATATAAGCAATTATCTTTAATTGCCTTAGAGAAAAGGTATTTAGGATGCTAGAATAGGTTACAGCCCCAAAGCAAACATTCACTCCTATTTAAACTGATATTAGTTTTTATTTGGGGATAAATTTAGATTTACAGAAAAACTGTGAATACAGAAGTTTTCATGTACTACACATCCAGTTTCCCCTATTATTAACAACTTGTATCAGTGTGGTACGTTTGCTATGCTTAACTAATTTTAATAGATTATTACTTAAAATTCCATGATTTGGATTTCCCTGGTTTTTATATAATGTCCTTTCTCTATTCTAGGATCCCATCCAGTTATCATAGTATATTTATCATATGTTCTTAAGCTTCTCTTGGCTCCAATAATTTCACAGACTTATTGCTAATAATTTTTACAGTTTTGAGAAGTACTGGTCAAGAATTAACCTCAATCAGGGTTTTATCATGATTTGGTTGTTTTTATCATGATTCAGCTGGTCCGATGTGTTTTGGAGAAGACTACAGAGGTAAAATGCCATTTTCATCACATCATATCAAAGGTGTGACAGCATTTGTGACTTACTGTAAAAGTTAACCTTTATCACCAGCCAAGATGGTTTTTATCAGGTTTGTTCACTTGTAAGATATTTCCCCCTTTCCATGCTGTACTATTTAAAATAAAGTTATCACAAATGACTGACACGTAAGAAGTGAGGTATACTCCTTTGAGGGAGGAATATATCTATAAGCATTTATATGTATATTAAGATAAAGAATTCATATTTTTCCAATAATCCCCCTTAGATACTTCTGGCCTCCTCCCCTCACTCAGAATGTGATCTTATTTGGAAATAGGGTTGTTGCAGATATAGTTAAGATGCTGTCCTACTGAAGCACAGTAGATCCCCTAATCTGTTATGACTGGGACTCTGATAAAGAGGGGAAATTTGGACACAGATAAGCACAAAAGGACAACACAGTTGATTCAAAAACCTCAGGAATTCCCAGTAAATCTGAAACTGGCCCACATATATACAAGGCAAGGACAGACCAAGAAAAAGAGGGAAATCTAGCCATATTGATAAGTGGCAATTTTGAAAAGCAAGGGAACTTAATTTGCAAGGTTTTTCTTGGGTGGCGATAAGTTGAGTAGATCTCCATACCCATCTGCCAGAATCTTACGGGTTTACATAGAAGGGATCACTTGGGTTGAGTCACATATACCATCCAGATGGTCTCAATAACACATCACTCTCTCAGGGCTTCATCCTTGAAAATGACTCCCACTGCGGGACCAGTAGAGAGAAGGTAAATTCCAACATATGTGAGGGATGAAGAACCTCAGATGGGTTTGGTCCAGATCCTGGCTCTGTGGGTGGTTGTATCTTCTGGATGACTTCCTCTAACACACACTACGTTAAGATTAAACATCTCCCTGCTACAAGCCAAGAAATTGCCAGAATCTTGAGAGAAACCTGGAGCAGGACCTTCCCTAGTGACTTTGGAGGGAGCCTGGCCCTAAGTACACCTTGATCTCAGATATCTGGTCTTTAGAAGGGGGAGATAATACATTTCTGAGGTTAAGCTACCCAGTTTGGGGTACATGTTAGGGTAGTCCCTAGAAACTAATAAGAGCAGTACCATACTTATTAACCTGTACCCCATGGGCAACAGGTTGATCAATTAGAGTACAGTGTTACTGTGCAGTTTTACTTGCACTGAGTCCTTTCATAATGTTAAAGGACTTGCATTGGGCCCCTTTATAATGTTAAACTCCTTCCCAATGTCATTAGGTCAGCAGCCTATTCCTCACCTCCCTTCACTGAGGCTATTTCCTATGAGTGGTTGACATACTAAGTTGTTTCAGTACACTCTGCATTCTATCCTTGCATCATTCAGTTTTCTAAATGATTGTTTTATCTGCATAAAGTGAAGTTCTCATTTTGTGCTATAAAAGTCTAAGTAGAGTGTTAGCCACTCAGTGGTGCCCAACTCTTTGTGACCCCATGGACCACAGCCCACCAGGTCTTCTCTGTTCATGGGATTTTCCAGGCAAGGATACTGGAGTGGGTTGCATTTCTTTCTCCAGGGGATGTTTCCCGACCCAGGGATTGAACCTGGGTCTCCTGCACTGCAGGCAGATTCTTTACCAAATGAACAATGAGGGAAGCCCATACAAAATCCCAAAGGGTTTGACCAATGCAGTATCATACAGAATATTTTTACCATCTGAAATATCACCTGTGATTCACCTATTCAAACCACCACACCTCTCCACAAGCAAAGTCCTAGCAAATATGAATCTGTGTATTATCTCTATTTTTGCCTATTTGGAATGTCATATAATTGGAATTATAGATTAAACTTATTCATACTGGCTTCTTTCCCTAAGGAACATGCATTTAAGATTCACCCATGTCTTTTTGTGGAATGAGAACTCATTTTTTATCAGCAAATAATATTGCATTGTATTAATATATGACATTTTGGTAGTCCAGTCACTTACTGAAGGGCATCTTAATTGCTTCCAGTTTGGGATACTTTCGAATATGTCTGATATAAACATTTATACGGAGGTCTTTTGCAGAAATAAGTTTTCAAATAATTTGAGTAAATACCTAAGAGTGAAAGAGATAAATCATAAGACTCTATTTAACTTTGTAAGAAAGTACCAGACTATCTTCCAAAGTGGCTGTACTATTTTGTATTCCCATTAGCAGTGAAAGAGCATTATTGTTGCTCTAATTATTGCCAGCAACTGGTACTGCTCGTGCTTGGAATTGTAGCTATTCTAACAATGATATCTTACTGTTTAAATTTAAATTCTATTACAGCAAATGATGTTGGGCATCCTTTTACATGTTTTTCCTTTTACATGTTTTTCCATCTATAGGTTTTTAAATTGAGGTAACTGTTTAGATTTGGGGATAATTTTGTTGTTGTTGTTAATTTTCTAATTGTTGGGTTTTTACGGTTCTTTGTATTTTTTGAACATAAGTCCTGCATCATATTTCTTTTCCAGTCTGTGGCTTGTCTTTTTATTCTCTTAGTAATGGCTCTTAAAGAATAGAATTTCTTAATTTTAATAAAGTTTAACTTATTAGTTTTTACTCAAAGATAGTATACTTAATATTTAGAATATATGAAGAATGAATATATTAATAACTCAATGGTAAAAAAAAAAAATACAAGCAATCCTGTTAAAATTAGGCAGAGGATCTGAATAATTTTCCCAAAGAAGACATGTAAATGGTGAACAGGCACATGAAAAGATGGTGAGTATCACTAACCTTCAGTTCAGTTCACTTCAGTCGCTCAGAAGTGTCTCACTCTTTGCAACCCCATGAATCGCAGCACGCCAGGCCTCCCTGTCCATCACCAACTCACGGAGTTTACTCAGACTCACGTCCATCGAGTCAGCAATGCCATCCAGCTGTCTAATCCTCTGTTGTTCCCTTCTCCTCCTGCCCCCAATCCCTCCCAGCATCAGAGTCTTTTCCAATGAGTCAACTCTTTGCATGAGGTGGCCAAAGTATTGGAGTTTCAGCTTTAGTATCATTCTTTCCAAAGAAATCCCAGGGTTGATCTCCTTCAGAATGGACTGGTTGGATCTCCTTGCAGTCCAAGGGACTCTCAAGAGTCTTCTCCAACATCACACTTCAAAAGCATCAATTCTTCGGCGCTCAGCCTTCTTCACAGTCCAACTCTCACATCCATACATGACCACAGCAAAAACCATAGCCTTGACTAGACAGACCTTAGTCGGCAAAGTAATGTCTCTGCTTTTGAATATACTATCTAGGTTGGTCATAACTTTTCTTCCAAGGAGTAAGCATCTTTTAATTTCATGGCTGTAATCACCATCTGCAGTGATTTTGGAGCCCAGAAAAATAAAAAGTCTGACACTATTCCCACTGTTTCCCCATCTATTTCCCATGAAGTGATGGGACCAGATGCCATGATCTTCGTTTTCTGAATGTTGAGCTTCAAGCCAACTTTTTCACTCTCCACTTTCACTTTCAACAAGAGGCTTTTTAGCTCCTCTTCACTTTCTGCCATAAGGGGGGTGTCATCTGCATATCTGAGGTTATTGATATTTCTCCTGGCAATCTTGATTCCACCAGTTTCTTCCAGTCCAGGGTTTCTCATGATGTATTCTGCATAGAAGTTAAATAAGCAGGGTGACAATATACAGCCTTGATGTACTCCTTTTCCTATTTGAAACCAGTCTGTTGTTCCATGTCCAGTGCTAACTGTTGCTTCCTGATCTGCATACAGATTTCTCCAGAGGCAGGTCAGGTGGTCTGGTATTCCCATCTCTTTCAGAATTTTCCACAGTTTCTTGTGATCCACACAGTCAAAGGCTTTGGCATAGTCAATAAAGCAGAAATAGATGTTTTTCTGGAACTCTTTTGATTTTTCCATGATCCAGCAGATGTTGGCAATTTGATCTCTGGTTCCTCTGCCTTTTCTAAAACCAGCTTGAACATCAGGAAGTTCACGGTTCACCTATTGCTGAAGTCTGGCTTGGAGAATTTTGAGCATTACTTTAGTAGCGTGTGAGATGAGTGCAGTTGTGCGGTAGTTTTAGCATTCTTTGGCATTGCCTTTCTTTGGGATTGGAATGAAAACTGACCTTTTCCAGTCCTGTGGCCACTGCTGAGTTTTCCAAATTTGCTGGCATATTGAGTGCAGCACTTTCACAGCATCATCTTTCAGGATTTGAAACAGCTCAACTGGAATTCCATCATCTCCACTAGCTTTGTTCGTAAGGATACTTTCTAAGGCCCACTTGACTTCAGGGAACTGCAAATAAAAACACAATGAGATGTCACCTGACATCTGTTAGAATGGCTACAATGAGAGAGATAAGTGACAAGTGTTGGAAACTATGAATTTTTTCAAAAAATTAAAAATTGAACTATCATATGATTCAGCAATTCCATTTCTGGGTATATATTCAATAGAATTGAAATCAAGATCTCAAAGAGATAGCTGCACCCTCATGTTCATTATAGCATTATTAAAATAGCCAATTATAGATACCCAAATGCCTGTGGGTAGATGAATGGATAAAGAAAATATGGTATACACATACAATGGAATGTGATTTGTGTGTGTGTCCTCTGTCATGTCCAACTCTTTGACACCCCATGGGCTGCAGCCTGCCAGGCTCCTCTGTACCTGGAACTTTCTGAGGAGGAATACTGGAGTGGATTGGCATTTCCTTCTACAGGGGATCTTCTTGGCCCAGGGATCAAACCTATACCTCCTGCATTGGCAGCCATATTCTTTACCCACTGTGCCACTTGGGAAGGAAATTCTATTATATGACATCATGAATGGACTTGAAAGACATTAAGTGAAGTGAAATAAGTCAGCCACAGAAGAATACACAATTCCACTTAAATGAAGTGCATAAAATAGTCAAAATTATAGGAACATAAAATAGAATAGTGGGTGCCAAGGTTTGGGGGAGGGGGAATGGTGATTTGTTGTTCAATGAGTAAAAAGTTACCATTAATCAAGATGAATAATTTCTAGCGATCATCTTTGCAGCATAGTATCTATAGTTAACAATAAGGTATTGTACACTTAATCTTTTAGAAGAAGCAAAATACGTGTACTTGAAAGACAGAAAAGTATAAGGGAATCGCAAAAATCAACAGCACCCACAAAGGCTGCAAAACATGAAGGTATTTGAGAAATTGTGAAAATCCTCGTCATATAGTTGTAGAAAGTGATGGTTTAGGAGGCTGCAAAGAGAGATTGAGGGTATGTTTTGAAAGAGCCTCTATGCCGTGATCAGAAATTGGGGCCTTTTTTCCATCAATTTCTAAAGGACTAATTCATATGTTAGGGTATATTGGTACCATATTTGTGTTATGAACATAATTTTTAAGCTTGATTTTTAAATATTTTAAAATAATACTATAAAACAATAGTATACTATCCATTACATAGATAACAAGATTAGAAAGAAGTCTGGATTTTGTAACTTCAAAGTCCTATCTCAGATTAGTGATGGTTTATCAAATTACAGATCATACATCTGAGGGATAAGAGGGATAACTTTGGGATATTTGCCTCATAAGCAATCTATCTACCAGATTTGGTTTCTATTTCTCTGTCTTGCTAATAAAAAGATGACTACTTTAAACAACAAAGGCTGAAGATTATTTAAGAGGTTTTTATGATGTGCTTTAACAAGTAAACTAAAATATAAATATACATTGAAATAAAGACTCTGATTGCATTAGCCTACATTAGAATATTTTGGGGTGATGAATGCAGCCAACAACTAGATTAGAGTTGGCTCCTGTCCATGAATAGAGTTGAGAGCCACTTGGATCCTCCCAGCAAGGACTCTAGTTCTTAATTAACATAGACAATATTTTGGCTGTGTACACAGAGCTTGAATTTGGATAATATTTTGATAAATAATCAGAAATATTGTATTCAGCATTATTGTTCTGTTTTTAAAAAGCCTAAAAAAAAACTGTCTTAATGAAAAATTACTATTCACAAGTGATCCCAAATAAGTCACATGGTATTTGTTGCGTTAATATTGGTAAAAATGGTATAAAGACAAAATAACATATACTTAAGTGAAATAAATTGTAATAAATATAGCCTTATGCCTGTGTTATTTATACCCCTGGTTTAAAACATGACCTATATTTATTCTTCCTTTCTCAATTCTATTGTATTTTATGGTCGTAAAATTTTTGATATATTCTAATTGGTGGAAATATGAAATAATTAAATAAACAATGAAATGTTAAGCATGTCAGTTAGTGATAAATGGCATGAAAAAATAAAGCAACAAAAAAAGGGTAACAGTTGTTAAGGCATATTTCTGAGGTGGAAAGGAAGAAGTGAGGTGAACGAAGTCTTTACTGCAGAAGAGACTGGAAGAAAGTAGCCATCCATGTAAACATATGGTGAAGAGTGTTCCCGACAGAACTAGCAAATGAAAAGCTCATGATGATTTGTATATTATCTTTGAGGAAATGCAAGGAAGCCACCAGGAGTTGTTTACCACTTTGTCCATAGTATTTCAACAGTCCTGACCTCATTACGCTGCTGCTGCTGCTAAGTCACTTCAGTCGTGTCCGTATCCGTGCAACCCCAGAGACGGCAGCCCACCAGGCTCCCCCGTCCCTGGGATTCTCCAGGCAAGAACACTGGAGTGGGTTGCCATTTCCTTCTCCAATGCATGAAAGTGAAAAGTCAAAGTGAAGTCGCTCAGTCGTGTCTGACCCTCAGTGACCCCATGGACTGCAAGCTTCCAGGCTCCTCCGTCCATGGGATTTTCCAGGCAAGCGTACTGGAGTGGGGTGCCATTGCCTTCTCTGTGACCTCATTATAGGGACTCAGTAAATAATTTGATGATTCAGTCCATCATTCTAGCACTGAGGGAGTAAGGGGAGGAGTGTAGGAGATTTAATACAGAAGTTCCAGAGGGGACTTATAGGCTAGTTTCAAAAACCTATGGCTTAGTCTTAGAGAAATGGGAAGTCATTAGGGCATTTGGAAAGTACAAGTAACAGCAACCGAAATATGTTTTAATAGGATCTTCTGGTGTTGTGATTTTAGAGACTTAAGAAGAAAAGGTAAGAAGCCAGGAGAGAAATGATAGCATTTTGGACCAAGATAGTTTCAGCGGATTTTGTAGAAATGTTAAGATTCTATATGTGCTTTGAATATGTAAACAGCAGGACTTATTAACAGATTTATGAATGTGATTAGAAAAGAGTCAAAGAGGACACCAAGGTTGTCACATGAGTATCTGTAAGAATGTTATAAAGCATCCATAAGCATTATATCTACGTTAGATATAGTTCCCTGTGCTATACAGTAGGACCTTGGTTATCCATTTTAAATTTAGCAGTGCGTAATGCTGATCTCACACTCACTAACTATCCCTTCCTCCCACCCTTCCCTGCTGGGAAGCATAAGTTTGTTCTCTAAGTGTGAATTTTGTTGTATGGCTGAGTTGCTCTTCTGTGCACCTGAAATTATCATAACATCATTAATCAGATGTACTCCAAAATAAAATAAAAAGTTTTCAAAAAAGAGTTATATATACTGAGATGAGGAAGACTGTGGGAAGAACACAAGCAGAAGAGATGTAGAACAAGGAGTTTGTTTGGGAATAATACATTGAGTTTGAAATGTGTGTTAGACAATTTATGAAGCTGAATGGACAACTAGAATCACAATGATGAATTTCAGGCAATAGTTCTAGACTTGGGAGTTCTTAACATACATGGTATTTAAAGCCACGTGATGAGATCATCAACACAGTGAGGGTATGAAGGAAATAGCCACAACTGAACTCTGAGGCACACTGATAGCCAAGAGATAAGGAGATGAGAAGGAACCCATGAATGAGATTATGAAGAAATGGCAGTGAAATAGAAAGAAAACAAAAAGAAATTTTGGCAGGACCACATATCAAGGAGAATGTGATGAAGTCAATACATCAGTAAGATGAGAGAGGGTATGTCAAATAAGTCGAAAACTGATATGACAGGCATTGATGGTTTGAACAAAAATCTGCAAAAGAACAGTGAAAACAAGTTTAATTAAGAAGGTTTAAATCAGAACAAGAAAAAAAGAATTATAAACAGCAAAAGTAGGCAAGTCTTTTGACATTAACAGAGAGAGCAGGTGGTATCTGGAAAGATATGTGTGCTTCAGGTTTTGTTTGTTTTAAGTAGGATAGTATTACATGATACTTACATGATCATGAGAATGATTCAATAGAATGGAGAAGTTGACAATGCAGGATGGAAACGGAGCACTTTGATACAATGATGTACTTTGATACAGTGCTGTACTTGAATGGATGACGGGTTGTTCATAAATATGAATGGGCAACTTATCCGTAATAGCAGAAAAGAAGGCAGAGAGAGAATACGGACAGATTGGTAATGTGCAGAAATCATCTCTTCTTTTTCATGTTTTATCAGTGAAACAGAAAAGAAGATTATCCACAAGGGGTGAAGGAGGAGGCAGGAGGTGCTAGAAAATTAACGAGAAGAGAAAAGAGGAGACCATGTTCATCTGAAATTGGAAACATGAACAAACTAGGAAACGTATTAGACTTACTAATATTAACACTATGGGCTCATGTAGGTGTGTGGTCATTAAGTTAAAATGAGATCAGTGGACACAGTTTTGTCTTTTTCCCCAAACATGTTCAGCTACCTGGTATGGACATGGAGAAGACGTTGGGCTGAGTATAACCAGGATTGGGTCAAGAATTTGTCACAAGTGAACAATATATTCTATGTGATATGCATTCACATATAAATAACTTCAAAATAAATAAATAAATACCCATCCATGTGAACATATATATGTATAACAACATGGGGGACTTCCTGGTGGTCCAGTGGCTATGACTCTGAGTTTCCCAAGCAGGGGACCTGGGTTCAATGCCTGATCAAAGGAATGAGATCCCACATGCTACAATTAAGGACCTTCCATGTCACGAGCAGAACCCAGAGCAGCCAAATAAATAAATAAATAAATGATATTAAAAAGTAAAAGATCCTGTTTTTGTCTGATTTTAAAATTAGAAACAACATAAAAACTACTCTTTTGCCTGTGTAATCTCAAGAAATCATATTTAAAATACCATAGACAAAATAATGTAAAATCATTCAATAAAAATAAAGAAAACATTCAAGCAATGAGCTGGATGAAATTGAAAGTGATTTACATAGTTCACATATCCTTGTGGATACTGATATTTCAATTATTGTATCTTTAGCAAGAGTCAAATATCAATCTCTCTGTCTCTCTCCTCATCCCTCTCCACCACCACCCACACACAAGCACTTCAGTGTGTTTATCTGGGATAGGGAAATAAGTGGTGCCTGGTCAGGCATCAGTATAACTGCAGCTCAGAAGTCATCCATGTATCTTCGAATATGAGAACTACAACTCCTTCTAGTGGAAGTGAGTGGTTTCTTTTACCTAGAGAGTGATGAAGATGTACCTTTATCTTTCATTGGAGGCAAAGTCACTGTTCATTCAGCATTTACAATAAAGATTTAACTATCTCCCAAAAGCTACTTTGACAAAACAGATGGAAGGTTTCATTAAAAATATAAGACTCATCCTGAAAAATAAAACAAAAATTTTTAAATGTCCCATTTTTACAGTAGGTTCTCAATAACAAGTAAAAAACAATTTCATGAAACGTGACAGAGATTTCTTTGTAATAATGTAAAATCATTAAATGAAAATAAAGAAAACATTCAGCAATGAGCTGGATGAAATTGAAAGTGATTTACATAGTTCACGTTCATGCTTTTCAGTACCAAACATTTTTGAACATCTACCTACTTTCACAAACCTTTCTGACCAATTCCAGAGAAAGAACTATTTTAAGAAAAATGTGCATGTGCTAAGTCACTTCGGTTGTGTCTGACTCTTTGCTACACTGTGGGCTGTAGCCTGCCAGGCTCCTCTGTCCATGGGATTTCCCAAGCAAGAATACTGGAATGGGTTGCCATTCCCTTCTCCAGGAGATCTTCCCAACCCAGGGATTGAACCCACGTCTCTTATGTCTCCTGCATGGGTGTGTGTGCTCTTCACCACTAGTGCCACCTTGGAAAGCCTTTATTAAGAAAAAATGGGTGGAATTATTGCATGTCTATAAAGTGCATTCAAAAATAGACTTCCAAATTTTATTAGAGAGTTGAGTTATCCTTTGAACTTCCCATTAACTGTTACTGAACACTTCAGAGTTAAGGTCTATCCATATTTACCATAGACCAAGAGAATGAATATAAGTTAAATAAGCAGGGTGACAATATACAGGCTTGATGTACTCCTTTTCTTATTTGGAACCAGTCTGTTGTTCCATGTCCAGTTCTAACTGTTGCTTCCTGACCTACATATAGGTTTCTCAAGAGGCAGGTCAGGTGGTCTGGTATTCCCATCTCTTTCAGAATTTTCCACAGTTTTTTGGGATCCACATAATCAAAGGCTTTGGCATAGTCACTAAAGCAGAAATAGATGTTTTTCTGGAACTCTCTTGCTTTTTCGATGATACAGCAGATGTTGGCAATTTGATCTCTGGTTCCTCTGCCTTTTCTAAAACCAGCTTGAGCATCTTGAAGTTCATGGCTCACGTATTGCTGAAGCCTGGCTTGGAGAATTTTGAACATTACTTTACTAGCATGTGAGATGAGTGCAATTGTGCGGTAGTTAGAGCAGAGTCCTTTGGACTACAAGGAGATCCAACCAGTCCATTCTGAAGGAGATCAGCCCTGGGATTTCATTGGAAGGAATGATGCTAAAGCTGAAACTCCAGTACTTTGGCCACCTCATGGGAAGAGTTGACTCATTGGAAAAGACTCTGATGCTGGGAGGGATTGGGGGCAGGATGAGATGGCTGGATGGCATCACCAACTTGACAGACGTGAGTTTGAGTGAACTCGGGGAGATGGTGATGGACAGGGAGGCCTGGCGTGCTGCGATTCATGGGGTCGCAGAGTTGGACACGACTGAGCAACTGAACTGAACTGAAGAGGATGAAATTGGGAGTTGGTGCACGTCATAAGTGTTTATGTCACACTCACAGCTCTCATTTCTCTGTCAATATTTATACAACTGCTTGAAATGTGAATTCCATTCCTTTGCAGGAATATCCTTTCGTTTCAGACAACATCCTTTTCTCAGACTGTAGGTCTAGATGCTCTACGTCTGCCAGAAAGTTTAGCACTTGAGTAAGCTTCCAGGATTCACATATTTCTTCACAACTTTTTCCATTAATTCAGGGGAAAAAATGATTTAGTTTTAAAAAGACTTTAAATTTGGGACAGTCTTCAGGAGAATTCTCGGAGTTTTCTTAATTTTGGGCTTCTGAAGCATAAGTCTTGGATTAGAAACCTTGCTACACCAAGATAATTTGCTCCAGGAACTTCTGTTGTTGTGGTTTCCCAATAGCTGCCACTATATTGACATTCAAAGTTTTGATATTTCCAAAGTTTTTCCTTTTATGTACTCAGTATATCAGAATAACACGCATGTCACCCTGATATCTCTCTCCTCTCCTCACTCTTTTCATCTACCAATTTCTCATTTTAAGTAGTACCTGTCAAAGTTGATAACATTTAAATTACATTCTGTAAAAATATTCAATTCTTCTATGAATGTTTTATAGGTTGACTGAATATACAGACAATGCTTGCATTCTATTTTTTTGGTAGTAAACAATTTTTAAATTCTACCTACCAACAGTAGGTAGAATTATTTTTCCTTCTTTAAAGATAAAATTTAATAACCTCTGCTCCAATCAGATAATCATTGCTAGTATACAGGTAAAACTAACTTGTATTTGTTATAGAGTCATCGATTTTTCAAAAATCATGCAATATTAAAACATGATTTGCAAAATATATTAATTATAGCTTTTTCTTATAAATTAACTTTGTAGCTTTGCTTTTTCTTTTTCACAAGAAAATGCTATATTTATGAAATACAACCAAGTGGTGATTCAATTAAGTTTAGTTAAAGTATTTTATTTTTTGTCTCAGAAGATATTACCATTGAAGCACAGTAATTCTGTATTTTAACTTTTACCAACTGATTTTTAGGTGCACCATATGATTTTAATTTGGGGTATGTTTTATTGCAAAATCATTTTCAGACATATATTTATTATTCTAACATCCATTTCTTTGATTATCATATTTGTTTTGCTAACTTTTTGTCAAGGCATAATGAGTAGTGAATTTTCAAAATAATTTTGTCCTTCAAAAATGCTATTTTTTTTTGTTGTTACTAGAGTAATCGAGCCTCACACTTACCTGATAGTATAATGGAGTATACAATTATTGGTCCATAAAAATACTAATTCCAAATTTTGAAAAATTTTGTTCCAATGTCTTCCTATATTCAATGTTTCTGATTTATCAAGACAGTCTTATATCAGTACTTTATAAAATACATATTTCCTTTCTCTGCATATTCTTGCCAAAACTTGCTATTTCTTGTCTTTTTAATGCCAGTCAATTTGAAAGCAATGTTGGTGGAAATGTAAATTGGTTCAAATGAACATCTTAATAGATTTCTTTTTTCACTATTTTTACACTTCACTATAACCAGGCATCAGGAAATCTTTTGTCTGTTTGATTTTCCTTCAGTTGGCCTTTTCACCTTTATTATATAATGAAGTTACCAAATATCAATATTTAATATCTAGATAATTATAAAAATAGCTACCTATTTCTGATTAAAAACCAATCATTTTTTCAAACTGCAATATTCCTTTTGAAAAGTCAAGTGTATGCTATAATGAGTAAGTTACAGAGATTTGCTGTAAAACCTACTGACTACAGTTAACAAAGTATTTTGCACTTCAAATTAACAACAACAACAACAACAACAACAAAACCACAAGGAAACTTTGGAAAGTTTTGTCTATTTTCTATTTTCTTGAGAGTGGTGATAATATCAGATATTTGCACATATCCAAATTCATCAAATTGTACACATTAAATTGTGCAGTTCTTTGCTTATCAATTATATCTCCAAAAAGCTGTAAAAGAAAAGCCAAATGTAACAATAATACAACATATGAAAAAATAAAATTTAAACACATTTGGCATGATGTAAAGTATCAGTTCAGTTCAGTTGCTCAGTCGTGTCCGACTCTTTGTGACCCCATGAATCACAGCACGCCAGGCCTCCCTGTCCATCACCAACTCCCAGAGTTCACTCAGACTCACCTTCATCGAGTCAGTGCTGCCATCCAGGCATCTCATCCTCTGTTGTCCCCTTCTCCTCCTGCCCCCAATCCCTCCCAGCATCAGGGTCTTTTCCAGTGAGTCAACTCTTTGCATGAGGTGACCAGAGTACTGGAGTTTCAGCTTTAGCATCATTCCTTCCAAAGAACAACGCAAGGCTGATCTCCTTCAGAATGGACTGGTTGGATCTCCTTGCAGTCCAAGGGACTCTCAAGAGTCTTCTCCAACACCGCAGTTCAAAAGCATCAATTCTTCGGCACTCAGCCTTCTTCACAGTCCAACTCTCACATCCATACATGACTACTTGAAAAACCATAGCCTTGAATACATGGACCTTAGTCAGCAAAGTAATGTCTCTGCTTTTGAATATGCTATTTAGGTTGGTCATAACTTTCCTTCCAAGGAGTAAGCGTCTTTTAATTTCATGGCTGCAGTCACCATCTGCAATGATTTTGGAGCCCCCAAATATAAAGTCAGCTACTGTTTCCACTGTTTCCCCATCTATTTCCCATGAAGTGATGGGACTGGATGCCATGATCTTCATTTTCTGAATGTTGAGTTTTAAGCCAACTTTTTCATTCTCCTCTTTCACTTTCATCAAGAGGCTTTTTAGTTCCTCTTCACAAAGTATACACAACAATAAAAGATTTGTGAAACACTCGACCTATCTTACTTCATAAACCTCCTAAAGGCAAACTCCCAAAGGGAAGCTTACTCTCAATTTGTGATAGCTTATCTTGTGGAGATCTGAAAGTAGATAAATAAAAAAACTAAGAGCTGTTATATCAGGGAGTGGGCTTCCCTGATGGCTCAGCAAGTTAAGAATCCACCTGCAATTCAAGAGATGCAGGATCGATCCCTGATTCAGGAAGATCCCCTGGAGAAAGGAATGGCAACCCACTCCAGTATGCTTGCCTGAAAAATCCCCTGGACAGCGAAGCCTGGCAGGCTACATACAGTCCACGGGGTCACAAAGAGTCAGACACAACTGAGCACATAGCACTTATCAGGGAGTATGCTTTTTTTTTTTTTTTTTTTGAAAAGTAATCCTTACTTTTATTTTTTTTTCTTTTTTTTAAATTAATTAATTTATTTTTTTTTTAAATGTTAAAATCTTTAATTCTTTTTTTTTTCAGATAATATGATTTTTTTTCTTTTTTTTTTAATTTTAAAATCTTTAATTCTTACATGCGTTCCCAAACATGAACCCCCCTCCCACCTCCCTCCCCATAACATCTCTCTGGGTCATCCCCATGCACCAGCCCCAAGCATGCTTTTAAAAGTTATTTTATATTAACAATTGTTGCCCATTTTAGGACTATTTTCCAGTTACGATCTAACCTAGAAGTGACTTTTCTTGTCTAATACAAAGCCTGAGTAATGTCTTTACTCTATTACACTGCAGCTGTACAAGAGAGATGCTGGATGATACAGATAATCCAACCAAAGCTGGCATTTTCCAAGAAATTGAAAGAAAAAAAAAAAGGCAGATCAGAGAGGCACTAAGTAATGAGCATATCCATGAAAAGTTTTGTAGAATCTATTGGAAGATTAAGAATCTGCTTATGCTGCAAAATTTGACAGTTTTATGAAAAAGGGAACTTCACTTGATTATGATTTATTACTTTATGCTTGAATTTAATATATAATAGTAAAGTCTGTAATAAAGATAAGTAGTAACTTAAGTGCATAACAGGAAAAATAAAAATGGGATATAATCAACTAGTACAATCAGGAAGGCAAATAGGCAGCAGTACAGAATTAGAACCAAAGAAGGGAAACCATCCTAACCACACATGAGCAAGATCACACAAATCATTCCATAGTGAGGAAGAGAGAGGGAAGAAAAAAGCACTGGAGGCAGACAGGGTCTCAGTCCACGAGTAAGTAGGAGGGTGCCTTTTCTAGGACAGTTTGGAAGTCAGGGAGAATGTGTAAATGGTAGGTCTCTTAGATGAAGAACTGGTAAGTTACACTGCAAAGAGAAAAGCAAGGTTCTCCTTGTTTCCCTCAACCTCTGCAAAACCAGATCAGAAAGAGAAGCACTGCTGGAGTTCACTATGCGGAAGAGCAGAAATGTTATATCTCAGGAAACATTCCAGAGATACCACATTTAAAAGTGTGGCTTATCTTTCCTCAGAGATGTTAAACATTAAGGGAGATCTGTGGCTTGGCTCAGAGCCTGTTCCTTCCCTCTTGTCTCCCAGGAACTATGCTTAATTACTCTGGCAGTTTTAATCACCTCACTGTTTCTTGCCCTTTTCACTTAAGTGTACTCAAATCCCTCTCATCTCAACAAAACCAGAAATTTCATTGTTTCTAATGTATCTGTTTTATGTGTCCTATAATTTATCTTTGCATTGCCAAACTTCCCTAAATATTAACTCACATTTTCCTCTATGTTCTAAGGCCTGAGTCACATCTCAATCTACTTTCACTTGCCTTTCCTACATATCATGGCTAAAATTTATTCTCTCAAAGGCTGCTAATGATCTTATAATTGCTAAATCCTATGGTCATGAAGCAATCTTTTTCTTATTGGGCTTTCCACCTTGACGATTTCCCAACTCATTATTAATTTTTTTAAATTTATTTATTTTAATTAATTTATTTTTTGGAGGCTAATTACTTTACAATATTGTATTGGTTTTGCCATACATTGACATGAATCCACCACGGGTGTACATGTGTTCCCCATCCTGAACCCCCCTCCCACCTCCTTCCCCATCCCATCCCTCTGGGTCATCCCAGGGCACCAGCCCCGAGTACCTAGTATCATGCATCAAACCCGGACTAGCAATCCATTTCACATGTGATAATGTACATGTTTCAGTGCCATTCTCCCAAATCATCCCACCCTCGCCCTCTCCACAGAGTCCAAAAGACTGTTCTATACATCTGTGTCTCTTTTGCTGTCTCGCATACAGGGTTATCGTTACCATCTTTCTAAATTCCATATATATATGTTGCTGCTAAGTCACTTCAGTCATGTCCGACTCTGTGCAACCCCATATATGGCAGCCCACCAGGCTCTGCCGTCCCTGGGGTTCTCCAGGCAAGAACACTGGAGTGGGTTGCCATTTCCTTCTCCAGTGCATGAAAGTGAAAAGTGAAAGTGAATTCACTCAGTCGTGTCCGACTCTTCGCGACCCCATGGACTGCAGCCTACCAGGCTCCTCCATCCATGGGATTTTCCAGGCAAGAATACTGGAGTGGGGTGCCATTGCCTTCTTCAATATATGTGTTAGTATACTGTATTGGTGTTTTTCCTTCTGGCTTACTTCACTCTGTATAACAGGCTTCAATTTCATCCACCTCATTAGAACTGATTCAAATGTATTCTTTTTAATGGCTGAGTAAAACTCCATTGTGTATATGTACCACAGCTTTCTTACCCATTCATCTGCTGATGGACATCTAGGTTGCTTCCATGTCCTGGCTATTATAAACAGTGCTGCGATGGACATTGTGGTACACGTGTCTCTTTTAATTCTGGTTTCCTCAGTGTGTATGCCCAGCAGTGGGATTGCTGGGT
This sequence comes from Capricornis sumatraensis, assembly GCF_032405125.1. Lineage (NCBI taxonomy): Eukaryota > Metazoa > Chordata > Mammalia > Artiodactyla > Bovidae > Capricornis > Capricornis sumatraensis. Next base: position 57,930,334 of record NC_091087.1, on the reverse strand, counting down.
CATATGGCAGTTCAATTTCCAGTTTTTTAAGGAATCTCCACACTGTTCTCCATAGTGGCTGTACTAGTTTGCATTCCCACCAACAGTGTAAGAGGGTTCCCTTTTCTCTGAAATAACCAATCCATTATTTCCAGTAACCAGCCCAGGAGGCCAGCCTGCTATCTATAAGTCAGACTTATGGAAAGTCAGATCATTATCTCTAGCAATGGGTCCAGGAAACCAAACATAAGCCCTATAAGCATTAGCCCCAAATAGCAGTACTTGATTAGTAACTGATCATTCCCTCTTGACCTTTGTTTCACTTCCACTTGTGGCCAACCAGAGAAATCCAAACATATTTTCCTGGCCAGTCACATAGGATGCCCCAATTCTAGTTGGCCCATCGAGGCTATCTATGTCAACAGACTACAAACAGGGCATAGTTAAAATCTAGTTTTTAAAATTTTCATTGAAAAGCTTTCCACTTTCTCATATAAGAATTTCTCTGTATTCACTTACTAACATTAGAAAACTAACTGTATGTCCACTCTGCTCCATGTGCACTTAATTTTTTTTAAGTTATATTCATATTGCTGTTCATTGAGATTGTAGCAGTTTTACAATACCATCAATGTGTGAATGGATATTTTTGCAGACACTCAATACAGCTTGCTATCAAATGCTTGTAATCATTAACAATCCAGTTTTCTTATCATTTTGAATGAGGATCTATATAATATACATATTTATGCATATAATATATTTTTAATGCATATGCATGCTTGCATGCTAAGTTGCTTCAGTTGTGTCTGACTCTTTGTGACCCTATGGACTGCAGCCCACCAGGCTCCTCTGCCCATGGGATACTCCAGGAAGAACACTGGAGTGGGTTGCAATGCCCTCCCCAGGGGATCTTCTTGACCCAGGGACTGAATCCATATGTCATGTCTCCTGCATTGGTAGGTGGGTTCTTTACCACTAGTGCCACCTGGGAAACCCTTGCTAATGCATACAAGATATTAAAGGACAATTTCTTCTGAAGACATAATGAACAGTGTTACTGTTCTCTTTGAAAGTAGATATTTTCCCAATTTGGAAGAATTTTAAAATTTAGAAGACAGAGTCACTTGTATGATTTTTAAAAAGGAATTTGGATACTTTTTAAATTCAATACTTTCCCTTGTACCTTTGAATACATCTTACCTAGAAAATAAAGTTAAATAATTGATCTATTTAAAAAAAACGGATATTTGCTTGAATTCCAATGATTCTTTCAGGATGATTCTTGATTAAACTATACTTTTTTCTTTTCCATTAAATTTACACTATGAGATATAGCTTAAATATCTAATTGAAGGCATTTACTGCAAAATAGTCATTTCTCATGCATGTGCATGGTCAGTCGTGTCCAAATCTTAGTTTTTATTTTTTTTTAATTTTTTTCTATTTTTTTCTTCTTTTCTCTTTTTTCTTTTTTCTTTTTTTTATAGTTCTGAATGATTTATTTTTTAATTTAAATTTATTTTAATAGGAGGCAAATCTTAGTTTTTAATATTGAGCTGCATCAGCTTTTAGAATATTTTGGAGATTAATCCCTTGTTGGTTGCTTTGTTTGCAAATATTTTCTCCCATTCTATTAACTCCCATTCTTTTCATTTTGTTTCTAGTTTCCTTTGCTGTGCAAAGCCTTTAAAGTTTAATTAGATCCCATTCCTTTATTTTTGTCTTTATTTTTATTACTCTCAGTGATGGATCAAAAATATCTTGCTGCAATTTATGTCAGAGAGTGTGTCCTGCCTATGTTTTTCTGTAAGAGTTTTATACTGCCTGGCCTTTCATTTAGATCTTGAATCCTTCTTGAATTTATTTTTGTGTACAGAGGTCCCTTAAAAAACTAAAAACAGAACTAGCATATGACCTAGCCATTCCATTCCTAGGCATATACCTGGAGAAAACCATAATTCAAAAGACATATGAACCTAAATGTTCATTGCAGCACTGTTTACTATAGCCAGCACATGGAAGCAACGTAAATGTCCATCTACAGAAAAATGGACAAAGATGATGGGGTACATGTAAACAATGGAATATTACTCAGTCATAAAAATTATAATACTTCCATTTGTAGCAACATGGATGGATCTAGAGATTGCCATAATGAGTGAAGTATGTCAGACACAGAAAGACATATCATATGATATCACTTTTATGTGGAGTCAAAAAACAGTTGCAAATAGGCTTATTTACAAAATAGAAGCAGAGTCACAAATGTAAAAAACAAACTTATGGGATAAATTGATAAAAAATATCAAGGGAGAAGGAAGTGGAGGGATAAATTGGGATATTGGGATTGACATATACATACTCAGTTCAGTTCAGTTCAGTCACTCAGTCATGTCCGACTCTTTGCAACCCCATGAATTGCAGCACGCCAGGCCTCCCTGTCCATCACCATCTCCCAGAGTTCACTCAGACTCATGTCCATCGAGTCCGTGATGCCATCCAGCCATCTCATCCTCTGTCGTCGCCTTCTCCTCCTGCCCCAATCCCTCCCAGCATCAGAGTCTTTTCCAATGAGTCAACTCTTCGCATGAGGAGGCCAAAGTACTGGAGTTTCAGCTTTATCATCATTCCTTCCAAAGAAATCCCAGGGTTGATCTCCTTCAGAATGGACTGGTTGGATCTCCTTGCAGTCCAAGGGACTCTCAAGAATCTTCTCCAACACTACAGTTCAAAAGCATCAATTCTTCGGCGCTCAGCCTTCTTCACAGTCCAACTCTCACATCCATACATGACCACAGGAAAAACCATAGCCTTGACTAGACGGACCTTAGTCAGCAAAGTAATGTCTCTGCTTTTGAATAGACATACTACTATATATAAAATAGATAACTAATAAGAACCTGCCCTATAGCATAGGGGACTCAACTCAGTACTCTGTAATGGCCTATATGGGAAATAATCTCAAACAAACCAAAAAGCAAAGAGCAGATATATGTATATGTATAATTGATTCATTTTGCTTTACACTTGAAAGTAGCACAGCATTGTAAATCGACTATTCTCCAATGGGGAAAAAGAGATTAAGAACAAAGACCAGAGCAGATGATGTGCATGATGTGATCAAGGAATAAGAAGGAGAATATTGTGACTGGAAGAGAGAGAGAGAAAAAAAAATAAAAATGGGCTTGGAGTCACAGATGAAGACAGATTCCAAACCTAGAGCCAGATCATGAAGGCCTCTTAGGCCAGGGCAACTGTGTTGACCTTCACCCATAACACAGATAGAGTTATGTTTTATGTTCTGCTATCCAGATGTTCTACTGGTGATAAACAATTACAGTTACAGTAGAACTGAAAGGGAAATGTCTGGTTCATATCAAAATGAGGAAATTCTCAGAGCACTGTTTGCTATATGTGTTGGAAATTCACAAGATCACAAATAAAAGGGATTGGATTAGATAATATCTAGAGATTTAACTATAATGCTATGGTTAGCTTCTTACAGGTTAAGGGTTAGGGTAATTGTCACATAATTAAGTCTGAAATGTGGAAAGTGTTTAAACCACATTTATGAAGAAAAGTCTTTTCTCAAACTCACATTAAAAGTAGTGCAGTCATTTGATCGTATTTTCAGCTTCTTTTTTTAAATTAAATGTTAAGATAAATTTGGCTTTTTATAAATGTATTGAAAAAATTTTCACAACTTATAAAACAATTTTTAGGTAGAAAGCAATAATCTAATAACAATAAAAATGCTACTCACCTAGTTTAAGAATAATGACTCATATACATTAATATTGAAAAGAAAAATTACAAATTGCTGATTTTGGTGAAAAGCTATTAGATATATAAATACAATAAAATATGTTTATGAAGTAGCATATTTTGTTAATTTAACAAGTATAACTGAGTTTTCATTATTTATCAGTTTTATGAGTTTTCCACATAAGGTAATATAGCTTTTGAAGACCATGAAATATTTATTCTTATTAGTTCATCTCAATATCCTGTTATTGAGATTATTCTTTAAAAAGAGAATCAAAATATCAAGTGCCTTTGTTAAATATTTTGCATTTAGAGCTTAATTAGTTGGGTAGGAATTCAATATTGAATTATCATATGACTTAATAGGAAACATAATGCTCTTTATTAAATTGTTCCTCTTCAGTGACCTCATATTAGAGGAAAAAGATAAATCACTATATGATCCTAAATCATTTCACAAAAATTATTTTGCTAAATTTACTTAAGGAATAAGATTTCAAAAATTATTTATGTAATCTTACTTTTAAAACTACCTCTAAAAGCATCATTTACTATCATAATCTAGGACAAAAGATATAATCAGACTGATAAGCATAATGCATTGACAAACATAAGGGAAATGGAAGAGAATATAGAGGCTAAGGAGAATACAAAGTAATATTATATAGTAAATGCAGTTCAATATTTTCTTAATATTAAAATTTACAAAGACAAGTGGTGAAAATTTATATAAAAGAAATTTAAATGCATAAATGAATGACAGCTACCAATAAATGTCAGGCCAGGAATATATTTTAACTTTGACAGCAGATAGAAAGATTCACTCACCACTTGTCTTCAGAGACAATGGGATAATTAAGCTTATAGTGTCCTTTGTTTCCCCAGTGAGCCGTGTTCTCTACAGCTAGTATAAAGCTGAAAACATGAAATCGGATTTAGTGAATTGGCTAGCTAGTAAATTGCGGGTTTCTCGAGAGCTGAAGTTATGTTTTATTCATTTATTTATTCTCGTGCTTGCTTTAGAGCAGTAATGGCTTATTAAGGAAAGCCTGAAGGACCAGTCTGAATCACTGTAGTACTTCTTAGTCTCACACTTTCTTCTACTCATTTTAGCTGCTTTTTATCCCCAATGACTCTAACAAAAATGCCACCAAATGACATCATCTTATCCTAATCCAACTGTTATTTCCAAGAACACATTTTATTTGTCTTCCCAGAAGCCTCCCACATTTTAATTTGCAATAAATTAATATTCCTTATAGGATGTCTCTTTCTAAGGAGTCCTTGACTGTACCTTGGTTTTGTTTTCCTCCAATCTCCATATTTCTTTTTTACAATTTCCTTTGTTAGTATAGGTGCCTTACTCTCATTTCCATGTTTTCAAAGCATCCTAGGACCTTGTCCCATTGGCTGTTCATTTGAGTTTTATCCCTATGGGATCTCACTGACTTTGTAATTAGGAAAAAAACCCCAAAAAGCAAACATCTAAATGGAATCCTTGCTTGACTGTGGTCTGAAACCGTCCTTTTTCCTTCATCACCCTGATCAAGCCATTTATTGCTTAGTGACTAAGTTGTGTCTGACTGTTTTGTGACCCCATGAACTGTAGCTTGCCAGGCTTCTTCTGTTCATGGGATTTTTCAGGCAAGAATACTAGAGAGGGTTGCCATTCCCTTCTACAGGGCATCTTCCAGACCCAGGGACTGAACCTGGGTCTCTTGCATCGCAGGAGATTCTTTGCCATCTAAGCCACCAGTGAAGTCCATTGAATGGATAAAGCCACGATAAAGACTGCGGGCTTTCACAAATATCTGTGGCGTGCTTCTGTTCCAGGTTTGGCTACAGCACATTTGTCAGTCCTCTTAGATTTAGCTGACGTCATGAAATTAGCTCTGGCCAATGCATTATGGTAGGGCTTCCCTGGTAGCTCAGCTGATAAAGAATCTGCTTGCAATGCAGGAGACCCCAGTTTGATTCCTGTGCTGGGAAGATCTCCTGGAGAAGGGATAGGCTACCCACTCCAGTATTCATGGGCTTCCCTTGTGCCTCAGAGAGTAAAGAATCCACCTGCAACGTGGGAGACCTGTGTTCAATCCCAGGTTGGGACGATCCCTTGGAGGAGGGCATGGCAACCCACTCCAGTATTCTTGCCTGGAGAATCCCCATGGACAGAGGAGCCTGGCAGGCTACAGTCCATGGGGTCACAAAGAGTCGGACATGACTGAACAGCTAAGCAAAGCAGCACAATGAGTTATGAGTGAAAGTGATGCATGTCATCTTCAGACATGATTCTTAAAAAGCTTTTCTGTTTGATGTTATCTTTCCATGTCTCCTGGCCAGAGGCAGAGAGGATATTTAATCCAGTATGGGGTGCTGCATTACACACCTCTTCCACTTTGCTATTATGTGTGCAGGGGAGGGGTCAGGGTTATTTGTTGGGTTACTGGGATTCTCATTTTCTGTTCTATCTTTAAATGTTTTATATTGATTAAATACAGTGTATACAGAAGAAGTTCGCTCTTTTGCACTTCTGTGGACAAGGATGACAATTTTATTTCATTTATCAACTGTCTAATTCAAGAACATTCCTTTCTTTTCCCTGGAGAAGGGAATGGCTACCCACTCCAGTATTCTAGCCTGAAGAATGCCATGGACTGTATAGAATGCCATGGGTCGCAAAGAGTCAGACATGACTGAGTGACTTTCACTCACTCACTCCTTTCTGTTAGTATAGCAAAGTATCATTTCTTTATTGGAACAAACTGTTTCAAATAAAGTTTGGGAGAGTTTCGTGTTTCTTTCCATTTGTACTTTTCTTTTTTGTTGTTCTGCACTAAATTTCCCTGATGCTGTCGTGGTTGTTCTCTTTGCTGCCTATTTCCGTAGGGCTCCTCACACTTGCTTCTATTTCTCTTCTGTCCTCAAGGCATTATCATTCTAAAGCAATAGTCTTATGTTCCCTGTGTGCCTTTAATTTCCTTTTCTGTAGTTAGTGCTTTGATCTACCGATAGACTTTTTCAGTATTTTAATACATAGAGTGGACTTTCCTATCCTGGGGATAGCTTTTGATCAATCTCTGTCCTGTTTATTACCCTTTTTGTCTTTGCAGTTTTCGCTGGATTTTGTTTCTCTCTGTGAAGACATGCAGGAGAAATGTGGTGAATGGCTTGCCTGAACTGGGTGATGCTGTGCGTGAATATTTGACAAGACTCTGTTTCCCAGTTAAACTCTTAAAGTCTTCTAAAATCTACATCTACTAATAGATTTTGACAACATAAAGTTTTCGATTCTTAATACAACTCCAGGTGGGTAAGTGCCCACTTTGGTTTTAGAGATAAGATGATTTCACACCATTGTTAAGAAAAAAAAATTAATTCAGGTCTTCATATTTCCTAAACGATTGTTCATTCCTTTCTTCTGTATTCTACTCAAGTATCAGATTATTTGGTGATCTGTTCAATTTTTAGTCTTCTCACTTGCTTTCATCCTAGGTAAAACTCAGTGTTATGGTATCCTGCTAGGAAAAGAAACCTGAACACTTGAAGCTCAAACTGAAAAAGTTATTTTAACTAGAGTTGTGCTGAGTTGGTGATTTAGAATATACTTCAGTATTATTTGATATTTGAATAATCTCAGGCAAATATTATTTAATCTTGGTCTCCATATGATGATGAGTTTAAATCAAAGTTCTCATATTTCTCTTATAAATAATGAAATGTTTAAAAGAATATATGTCATGATGGTATATACCATTATGAGTGACTCATAATATACATTTAATATATAGACAAAATAGGAAAATTTCAAAACACTCCTAGATGCAAATTTTGGTGTGTGTGTGTGCAATTATGAATGAAGAGGCTATAAACATCTGTGTGCAGGTTTTGTGTGGACTTGTTTTCAGCTTCTTTTGGTGAATACCAAGGAACCCAATTGCTGGATAGTATGGTAAAAACATGCTTACTTTTGTAAGAAACCTCCAGACTGTTTGAAAATGGCTGTACCATTTTTCAATGAAAGAGTTCCTACTGCTCAACATTCTCACCAACATTTGCTGTTGTCAGTGTTCTAGATTTTGTTCATTCTAATAGATGTGTGGAGGTATCTCATTGCTATTATTGCTGTTTTAATTTGTATTTCCATATCAATGATATACAATACAGAACATCCTGTCATATCCTTATTTGCCTTTTGTATATCTTCTTTGGTGAGGTATCTGTTAAGGTCTTTGGCCTGTTTTTAAATCAGGTTGTTCATTTGCTTACTGTTGTGTTTTAAATGCTCTTCATAATATATTTTGGATAACATGACTTTGTCAGATGTGTCTTTTGCAAATATTAGCAGCTTAATTAGACTGTCAAGGTGGTACATGGGGGAAAAAATAATGATATTTGTTATCTGGGGCTTCCTAGGTAGTGCTAGGGGTAAAGAACCCACCTGTCTACACAGAAGAAGAGATGCTGGTGTGATCCTTGGGTCGGGAAGATCCCCTGGAGGAGTGCATGCCACCCTACTCCAGAATTCTTGCTTGGGGAACCCCATGGACAGAGGAGCCTGGCAGTCTAGAGTCGATAGGGTTACAGAGTTGGACATGACTGAAGCTACTTAGCACGCATGCATACATCTGTTATCTACTTTTGCAGTAATGCACTTTATGCTGGAATATTCCCAAAGCTCAGTAGCTTAGAAAGCAAAAACGGTTTCTCACACAGGTTTCCAAGGTGAGTGTAGTTTGACCGATAGTCTCCACTTGGCTCCAGAGTGTTGTTTCAAGGTAGGTTTGACTCCAGGTTAGGACCAGGTCAGCTCCATGTGAATGTCAGTACTAGTAGATAGGTAGCTGGCATATACAAATCTCATAAGGAAAGAATCATAAGAGCTGAGCCAAACAACGCAGCCATAATTTAAGCCTGCTTGAAATATTATTCACAATAGTCAAAAGATGGAAGCAATTCAAATGTCCATTGACAGATGAATGGACAAACAAAATTTGTTATGTGGTGGTTTAGTCGCTAAGTTGTGTCTAACTCTTGGGATCCCATGGATTGTAGCCTGCCAGGATCCTCTGTCCATGGGATTCTCCAGGCAAGAGTACTAGAGTGGGTTGCCATTTCCTTCTCTAGAGGATCTTCCCAACCCAGGAATCGTACCCAGGTCTATGCCATATAATATTATTCAACCTTAAAAAGAAATGGAATTCTGATATATGCTACAATGTCCATGAACCTTGAAAACATTATGTTAAGGAAAATAAACCAGTCACAAAAAGGAAATACTATGTGATTCCTCTTATGTGAAGTGCCTGGAATAGTCAAATCATAGAAACAAAAACAGAATAGTTGTTTAACTGGGACTGAAGGGGGAAATACTAAATTATTTTTTGCTGTGTATGGAGTATCAGTTTGAGATGATGGAAAGTTCTGGAGATGGACAGGGTGGTGTTACACAACACTGCCAATGTACATTGCCACTGAGTTGTGCATCTAAAAATGGATAATGTGTTAAATTTCACATTACGTACATTTTAACAAATGTAAAAAAAAAAACACAAACCCCCCCAAAATTAATCATGACAGGATACTAGGTGAATGATTTGAATATCCCAAGGTTTAACTAAATTTGTACCCAGAAGGGCCTTAAAACTTCCACAAATCTGACTAAGACAGATTAGGGCACACAATTAAATTCCTTTTAATAAAACCAGTGAAATGGTGGGGACTTGGCTTGAGTTTTTGGGAGGTGGAATAGGAAGGTAGTGAAATACCAAAAACAAACTAAGAACTCTGTAGTTAGATTGATGAGAGAATACTACAAACGTATAAGACAGTGCCAGGTAACTGAGCTAAACACCATTGAATTTGTCTTGCTTCTTATAAAGATGCATACTTAAAAGGTGAAAGAAAGCTAAGCGACTGTTGGCATTAAGCAATTCAGGGTGCTGAGAGAATGGACTAAAAAAAGTAAACAAAGAAAGACTGACCAATGCACACTTTATTTTACTCAAGGTCTGTATCTGTGACTGTAGCAGTTTCAGCGACTGTGATATTTTCTAATTCAACAGAATTCTCCCACAGCAGAGCAGAAATCAATAAATGGGACTTCAACTAGCCTATCAACAATTGATGTTTGTCAAGAGAAAAGAAAAAAGTGAAGTATTTTTTCTCTGGTACATTCCTATGATAAATCATAACACTTAGGTCTTTGACCAGACAAGATAATGCATCAGCAAAAGTTATCATTAATTATCCTACTTTCCTGTAGCTCTCAAATTTGCTATCTCAAAGCTCTTTCTGCTTTTTAAAGTTTCCATATCAATAGTATAAGTCACTAGTATTCAAAGAAGTCAACTATGTAACTAATATCTGATGATTATTACTGTGTTTCAAAGAATCAACCAGATGTCATATGATAGTTTTTTATCCAGGTAATAAATTGTGAAATAACGATAATTTGACTATATAGATTTGTCTTCTACATGAGCATCAGATTTATATTTGTCTATGTTCCCGTCAGTATTAATAATGTGCATCATTAAAGAACACTAGGAGCAAGCAAGGTGAAAAGGAAAGGTCAAACAGAATAAATAGAGGACTATCTTAAATCAGTGAAGACAGGACATATGAAAATAGGAAAAAATAAAAGCTTAAAAAAAGTATTTTAATGAATTGTAGAATAATTAAAACATTTTCATGGAGATCAGGCTATTAAAAAAACACTTGCTTTATGCTAAAATCAATTCATTTTCACTTTGACAAAATACAAAGGCTTGTACTTATAGCTTTTTATTATGTATGGCGTAATTAATCATATTTTGACTCCCACATATTGAGCAAGAATGATGTGCAATACCTTCCTGCAAATGAAACTCAAGGAAGTCTACAGGGAAAATCAGACAAACAACTTCCAGTAGCAAAGCAATTCTGTAAACTTCAGATTAAAAAAATAATAATCAAAGACACTGGAGATTAACCACATGTAGGCAGAAATTAGAGAATATACTCACAAATGATGAAAATGATGCTGGATGAGATTCACATTCATATGGATTTTACCTGAAGGCCTTCTTCAAATTGTGGAATGTAGTACAGCTATAATCCAAGCCAAAAAAAAAAAAATCTGGCACTTGTAAAATTCAAATAAAAGTTTTATTGAATTCAGGCATTAGAGGAATAAGTTTGGGGCTATTATGCTTCTGAAAATTCAGGAGAGCACCAGACAGAAAGATGTATTGGAATTTTTTAAAATGTTCATTAAACTAGGCTTAATTCCTTGAAAGACATCTGAACAGAACATATGCAGGATCTCTGAGGGTCTGAGCAGAAAACAACAGCTGGAGGCATGAAAAAGGTTGAGTAGGAATTTCAGCTGCTATTCCCTGATGTTTCAAGTGAGACTGAGTTGGCAATTTCAATGTAACTAAGGTAACAACCTTAGTTACCTGATGCTGCTTAGTCGCTTCAGTCATGTCCGACTCTGTACAACCCTATGAACTACAGCCTGCCAGGCTCCTCTGTCAGTGGGATTCTCCAGGCAAGAATACTGGAGTGGGTTGCTATGCCCTCCTCCAGAGGATCTTCTCAACCCTGGGATTGAACCTGTGTCTCCTGCATTGCAGGCAGATTCTTTACCACTGAGCCAGCAGGGAAGCCCCAGGTAACAACCTGCTAAAATATAATAAAAATTATTCAGTGAAAGACAACAGAATTAGGGATTTTACAAGGCATCATCTGCAATATAGAGTACACAATTCAAAACACCAGGTGGGCTTTCCTGGTGGCTCAGTGGTAAAGAATCTGCCTGCAAATGCAGGAGACATGGGTTCGATCTCTGGTTCAGAAAGATCCTACAGGTGGCAGAGCAACTAAGCCCGTGACCCACAACTATTTACCCTGTGCTCAAGAGCTCAGGAACCACAACCACTGAGACCACGTGCCACAACTAGTGAAGCCCAAGCACCCTAGAGCCCTTGCTCCACGACCGAGAAGCCACAGCAGTGAGAAGCCCAAGGACCACAGCTAGAGAGTTGCCCCCGCTCTCTGCAGCTAGAGAAAAGGCCGTACACCAACAAAGATCCAGCACGGTCAAAAACACACAAATAAAATAAATAGTTAAAATGATAAAAAAAAAAAAACACGAGCTATATGGAGAAATAGGAAAATGTAGACCAATAGATAAGAACGAAATAAGTAGAAACAAATTACAAAAAATTCATACAAATACTAGAATTCGAAGATGGCTTTTAAGCAGGATTATACATATGTTTAAGGACCTAAAGTAAAACATAGTCATAATGAGTAAACAGGTGAAGAAGTACTACAGAAATATATATATATATAAATTGTTTAAGTGAAAACTATAATATCTTAAATAAAAACTTCATTGTATGAGTTTTATATCATACTGGAAAAAGTTAGAGAAAGTGTTGGTAACTTAGAAGATAAACCAATAGAATCTATCTGTATGACAGAGAAAAAAAGTTTTCAGTAAAGTGACAATGTCTTTAGTGACCTCTAGAAAAATATCAGGTGAATACCAAATGCACAATTGGAGCTACAGTAGGCAAGGAAAGGCAGAATTAAGCAAAAGCAATAAAAAAGAATTAATGGTTTAAAATTTCTCACCATTGATGAAAAATATAAATTTATAATTTCAAAAGGCTCAACAGGTGCATAACATGATATTTACATAGAAAACCACACCTACAATGTAGAAAAACTGTTGAAAACTAAAAAATTAAAATGTTGAAAGTAGCTAGAGAAAAATATTAATGCATTATATAAAGGAAATCAACTATACAAATGAAATCTGATTTTGTCTTAGAAATAATAGGGACCAGAAGATAAGGAAATATTTTTAAGAGGGGGATAAAGACATTTAAAATACAAAAGAGGTGATTGTTTGTTAGCAGAAGAATTAATAACAAGTTTTTCAAACTAAAGGTAATGAAAACAGGAAAGGTTTGGATAAAGAAGAAAAACTGAAGAAAAATCTAAAATACAGCAAAATATGAGACATTTTAAATTCATAAAACTTATTTGAAGCACAACTAATTCCAGCTTTTAAAACAGTACATTATGGGCTTCAGTAGATGTGAAGGATATGATGGTTACAGTATTAAAACTACACGAGGGATATACTTAAAGTAAAAATACAGCCATGTTGAAAGTAAAATAATAAGAAAATACTAGGTTGGCCAAAAGGTTCATTCGGGTTTTTTAAATGGAAAAATAGAAGTTCAAGATATGCTATTTCCTCTTTGTTTCATTTGTCCTTGTGTGTAACAAAATGGAATAATCACTATGGTATATTAAACTTGATTTCAAGTTTAATCAGTCAGTTGTGATTGCAGTCAATGATAATGCAGGTTATCAGAAAAGACAGAATTTATTAGATGATCTGATTTTGGTATAACCATATGAAAGTCAAGATTTTCTTGCCTTCAATGATTTCTTTTAGTGCAGATTTTGAATCTCCTATGATGCTCTCTTTCTTTGTGAGTTATATCAGTTCACTACTTTTACCTTCATCTAAATAATATCCAACATTTTACCATTCCTTTTAAGATTTATATTTATATATTCTGTTATTGACTTACAATCCTATTCTAGCTAGTCACTTTCCCATGGCCACTTTTCTTTTAAGGTCTCTCAATCATATCAGCATATATGAAGTCACAGTGCTGTTAAAATTTCAGCTTTAATTTTTTTACCCATAGCTTATATTCTAATTTTGTTAACATATTTTAGGAAACAATAATTTATCGCTTTCCAAAATCTCTTTCAGATATGCTGTCACTTATGGTTTATGTCATCTATATATTCTATTCTTTATACTTTCATCTGTGTATTTCTCATATTTTACCACATCTTGGATTCAAGGTTTTCAACTGAATTAAAATTTTACAGAAAGACACATCATTCCTGAACTTGATGATAAACTATTTGTCAAAAAGTTAACATGCTTATAATATCAGCTGTAGTCCAGAAAATAAGATACTGTTTTATGTCATATTAATGATTCACTAGTCTTCATGTGTCCTATTTTTCTTTCTATTAAAGTTTTATAGAAAAAAATTTTCTATTAATAGTTTAAAATAACTGCTGCTGCTGCTGCTAAGTCATTTCAGTCGTGTCCAACTCTGTGCGACCACATAGACTGCAGCCTACCAGGCTCTGCCATCCCTGGTGTTCTCCAGGCAAGAACACTGGAGTGGGTTGCCATTTCCTTCTCCAATGCATGAAGTGAAGTGAAGTTGCTCAGTCATGTCCGACTCCTTGCGACCCCACAGACTGTAGCCTACCAGGCTCCTCTGTCCATGGGATTTTCCAGGCAATAGTACTGGAGTGGATTGCCATTTCCTTCTCCAGGGGATCTTCCCGACCCAGGGATTGAACCCGGGTCTCCCACATTGTAGACAGACGCTTAACCATCTGAGCCAATGCATGAAAATGAAAAGTAAAAGTGAAGTCGCTCAGTTGTGTCTGACTCTTCACGACCCCATGGACTGTAGCCCCCCAGGCTTCTCCATCCTAGTGTTCCTCCAGGCAAGAGTACTGGAGTGGGTTGCCATTGCCTTTTCCAGTTTAGAACTATTAAAGTTTTAATTCTCCATTTTCATATGATAAAAGTAGGATTTAGTAGTGGTTTTGAATTTTATCAAAATGTAAGGAAAATATATTCTTCACATTACAAATAATTCATTTCATGTAAGCTTTAAATATTTGTCTTAGATACTGCTGAGTTTAGTGGTCCGCAGAGTAATATTAGCCAAGTCACTTCCCTGAACAGCTGTTGTGCATAAAAAGAATCCTCTGATAAGAAGTTTAGCGTTTGTTTATATACTAGTTTGCAATTTTTGATGTGTGTGCAAAATGTTCTTATACATCAATGCAAAATTAAATGATTCCTTAGTTTGCATTTAGTTTAATACCTAATAAAATCAATAAAAGACATACTTATTTTTAAATTGCAGACAGAAACTATTAAAGAAAATTACATCCACTACTGTATTTATCTTGTTAAGTAAACATCTTATTACTCATTACTTAAGAAATATACTAAGAAATATACTATGATGATGATAACTTTCTGGATATTGAACACTCCTCAAGTTCTTTCCCAATCCTTCAACCTGGGATCGACTCACATAGGCAGATATTTACTTACAGTTATGACAACCATATCTTGACCTCAGAATGCCACTTGCCATCTTGTGTCAATATCTCTAGACACTATTGAGCTTTATTCTTAATTTGGAATTAGTAATATTATCTCCTGAGAGATAAGGTTTCAGTATGCTTTTCATATATTGGAAAAATATAGAATGCTAAACATGTTCCTTGAGAGAAAGTCATAATAAGAAAGTAAAAAAAAAAAAAAAATCTATCTTCATTATTCACTTACATCATGTCAACTCCAATATTCATTCTGTATGTGTGAATTGCTTTAATATAAATTGATCACCTGTGAGCCTGTATGAGAGGTGTACAGGGAAAGAAACACATTCCTGAGAAAACAAGATATAGATGAAAAGTAGGTAGAAAAGTTCTAGAAAGCATGGGACTAAAACATAGTAGAAAAAGAAGAAAACTCTTAAGATTTTTGAAGAACAGATTTAAGGTAATCAAGTCTAGATGCTACCGTCATAATTGTGAACTAGTCAAATGGGATATGGTAGAAGATACTTCCCCAACACTGCAAGAGCATCATACTTGGAGCAAAGTATCAGTGGAACAGGACATTTGTCTATCACAGCGATGTTTGAAAGATGGCAGTATAGGCAGATTAAAAATACAAGGGCAAATGACTAGAACTAGGGTCTACACTGTGTGCTAAAGGCAAAGCAATAGATATCGTTAGAATATGTTAGCAAGTACCATGATGATAACCGCAAAACCCACCACATAGTGACTGTTCTTGATAAGCGGCGGGAGCCCTAAGGCAGCTATGTAAAGTTAAATTAAAATCAGTTTTGTCATTTTTTTAAGAGTAACTAAAGCATTCAGTAATATATATCAATGCAATAAACTGAGAAATCATGAACTTAGGGAATCCAAAATTTGTCTAGTTGTTTTTATAAAAGGTTTGTCTGTAAGAAACACTTATTTATTAGCTTCCCTCTTCCACTTGTCAAGACTGGACCGGGGGTAATCAAGTAATTGTCAAGTATTTCACACATAACATTAAGGAAAACATGTGAAGCAGGAGTAGCTGTCAGTTGTTCTCACTGGTTGTACTCTTCCTCATAAGTTCCACTGTTCTCTAGTATTCTTTAATCCCATGTCCATATTTTTTCCAGACTACATACAGAGTTGACCCATAGCAACTTTAGACCCACCATGGGCAAAGGAATAAGACTCTTCCATAAACTTCTTCACCAGTACACGTTTGTGGTCAATTGTGAGTAACTTTTTCTTTGTTGTTGTTAATTGTCATCTTTCAGATCTTTATTTCCCCAGCTTTAACCTATAAATTTAAGGTTTAATTTTCATAGTAAGTCTTATTTTGTATCATTCATAATGGCTGAATTGACATGACCAAGCCCAAAAGATAAATACCACTATTACAAAATAGAGTAAAACAAACAGAAAGCATATGATTACTTGGTTGATTCATTATTCAGGACTTTGGTAGTTGCCAGATAATAAATAACAATAAACAACTCATTTATTGGACAATGAATAACCAATATGATGCCTATATGACCAGAACCCCATATAGGTGACCAAAAAATTACACAAAAAGAATGAAATATATGCTGGAGTAGAATGCAATTAAGAATGATATATTGTATAAAAAATTGAGTCATTTCTTTTATTCTCCAGGCAAGAACACTGGAGTGGGTTGCCATTTCCTTCTGCAATATTAAGTTTTGAAAGGAACAAAATGAAGGTGGCAAAAGGCCAGGTTCTCTCTTTTTTTGAAGAAGCATGTCCAGGCGAATAGAGAAGATGAAAAAGAAAACTAAAGAAAATAAAGAATTCATTTATGTGCCTTATCTATAATGAAAAAGCACACACTCAGGGTATATAGACTTGAATATCGGAAAGACACATAAGAACTGACAACTGGTGGCAGAAAAGAAAGCAAGCCAGTTTAGTGCTGGTTTCCACTAGTAGCAGACTCTGATAAGACACGCAAATCTGAGGATGGCATGTGGAAAGCGTAATTAGTTTTTTTTTTTCCAGAGGTTCTATCTAAGATAGTCTTCTCACATTTTAATGGGTTTATGCATTACCTTGGGGTTTGGTAAAAATATACTTTCTGCGTTTCCACATTTCTTACAAGCTCTTAGGTGATGTTAATACTGTAGGTCTGTGTGCAACATACTGGTTATATTCAGCAAATTCAGAAAGAGATGTAAATATATGTTAGAAAACACAGGATAAAAATGACATTAAAATCTTCAGGTAAAAGAAAGTTATGAACAGATAATGTTACCACTAGTAATATATAATTTATAATCACCAGGCCAACACAAAATCTGTTTATTAAACATTTAATAAATAATATCATCATAATAAAAAATAACTGAAAATGTATATTTCCATAACGATGTGAAAGTCTCTTTAAAATGACATTTAAGAGAAGACATAAAAACTGTTAGATCTACTTCTATTAAAAATAACTGGAAAACAATAGATCTTTATGGCATAGTCACCAGTGAATAAAAAGGAAAAGGCAAATGATTGCTGGGAAGAATTTGCTATGAAGGATGTATGTTCTTAAATATAATGTGCTAAATAGCAATAGGAAATAATAATAGTAATAATTTACTTTGAGAGTAAAATATATACATCATAGAGAAAATGTGTGTAGATGGTTAAAAAATGGAAATAATTCAAAATCACTTAAAATTAAAAAATGAAATGAAAAAAACAACACTTTACACATTTTCCCCAAGTTAAACTGTGAGAGTTAAAAGTTAAGAACTCAGATTGACAAGACTATATGTAGGCAAGAAAAGCAAACAGCTTAGGAAGTGTAAATTGGCACAATTATTCAGGAAGGAAAACAAACTAACAACATCTTTACCATTTAAAACTGTATGTAGCATTTGACATACAATAAAATGTATAAAATGACATATATAAAAATGTATGTAGCATTTGACACAGCTAATCCACATGTAGAAACTGACTGCAAAGATCTGGTGGCAAAAATATTTACTCAAAATATTTATAATAGAAGGAATATGATTTTAAAAAATGCTCCCACCAGTAGTCCAGTGACTAAAAACTACAAGACATATTTGATGCAGTGTAAAGACATATTTTCTTCAGTGTAAAAAAAAAAAATGTTGCATACAGTAAATTTTAAGAATAAAAGTTTCAAAGCAGCATTTATTGATCCAAATTCACTTATTCTGGCCAGCATCTCTTCCCCTGACAAATATCAGGGCCCTCCATGCTCACCTTGCTTGCTTTCTGGCTGGAGCTGGCTTGGAAAGGGATCATGTGATTTATACGACCATCCTGGTAGAGCCCGTGGGTAAAGAACCCGTCTGCCAAAGCAGGAGACATAAGGGATGCAGGTTCTATCTCTGAGTCAGGAAGATTTCCTGGAGGAGGACTTGGCAACCCACTCCAGTATCCTTGCTGGAGAATCCCATGGCCAGAGTAGCCTGGTGGGCTACTATAGGGTTGGAAAGAGTCAGACATGATTGACTTGAATGAGCAAACACACAAGCTTGTATAACAGGGCTGTCTTGACTAGACGTGGGGAGACCCTGGGTTTGTACTGGCTGAATAGCCTAAGTAACCCAACAAATTTGTCTGGGAGAATTAACCTCTCATGGGTATTAATTTTGATGTGGAAGTTGAGGCAAACAGATATCATGTATTTTAATATCAGCTAAAGAGATGGGAATATAAGACCACCTGACCTGTCTCTTGAGAAACCTGTATGCAGGTCAGGAAGCAACAGTTAGAACAACATGGAACAACAGACTGGTTCCAAATAGGAAAAGGAGTACGTCAAGGCTGTATAGTGTCACCCTGCTTATTTAACTTATATGCAGAGTACATCATGAGAAACGCTGGACTGGAAGAAGCACAAGCTTGAAACAAAATTTCCGGGAAAAATGTCAATAACCTCAGATGTGCCGATGACACCACCCTTATGGCAGAAAGTGAAGAAGAACTAAAGAGCCTCTTGATGAAAGTGAAAGAGGAGAGTGAAAAAGTTGGCTTAAAGCTCAACATTCAGAAAACAAAGATCATGGCATCTGGTCCCATCACTTCATGGCAAATAGATGGGGAAACAGTGGAAACAGTAGCTGACTTTATTTTTCTGGGCTCCAAAATCACTGCAGATGGTGATTGCAGCTGCGGGGGACGGCCCGTGAAGGGTTAAGTCCTGGGAGCTGCTCCGCAGGTATGCAGAGCCTTAGGCGTTGTCCTAAGCTCCCTGTCCCGCCACCCTCAAGAATTCTTGTAGCCCTTAAGGCTCCAGGTCGTCTTGCTCCAGGATGTCTTGTTCCTGCAACATGTCCTTAAAAGATAGATTATCTTATTGAATTCTGTACACAATGGTAGGGGTCTGGTGATTGTATTTTGAGATTAAAGAATAACCTTGTACATGTCTTAAGTCACGTACTTTACCCTATAAATACCGTGGCCTAATAAAGGAAGGCATCAGACATAGTGGGTCTGTTCCTCTCAACCCCATCTTTTGTCTCTCTTATTTTTCCACGTGGGGACGCTCCGTTCTCTCCCTTTGCAGGTGCGACTCTTGCTTGTGCTGGCCGCGGCATGCAGCCATGAAATTAAAAGACACTTACTCCTTGGAAGGAAAGTTATGACCAACCCAGATAGTATATTCAAAAGCAGACAGTACTTTGTCAACAAAGGTCCGTCTAGTCAAGGTTATGGTTTTTCCAGTGGTCATGTATGGATGTGAGAGTTGGACTATAAAGAAAGCTGAGTGCCGAAGAATTGATGCTTTTGAACTGTGGTGTTGGAGAAGACTCTTGAGAGTCCCTTGGACTTCAAGGAGATCCAACCAGTCCATCCTAAAGGAGATCAATCCTGGGTGTTCATTGGAAGGACCGATGTTGAAGCTGAAACTCCAATACTTAGGCCACCTGATGGGAAGAGCTGACTCATTTGAAAAGACCCTGATGCTGGGAGGGATTGGGGGCAGGAGGGGAAGGGGATGACAGAGGATGAGATGGTTGGATGGCATCACTGAATCGATGGACATGGGTTTGGGTAGACTCTGGGAGTTGACGACGGACAGGGAGGTGTCGGGAGCCAGCGTGAGGAATCCCACCCGTGACAAGGTCATGCGGAAAGAAGCCTGACAAAACGCAAGGACGTGTTCGGCTTCAGGGATTCCCCCTGGAAATTCCTGAGCATCCACCCCCCAAGACCAGAATCTGCCTGCTTTCCATGTTATGCTGTCTATGTTATGCTTTCCACCTACTCTTTTGTCATTAACAGGGGACTGTCCCCCCGCCCCCCCCACCATTTTCTGGAAAAAAATTAGAGCTTTTAGATAATAAATCTCCTGGGCATAATACGAGTGTTTCAATCCAAAGAACCCTCTGATGGCTTTTTAGCCTGCCTGCAGGACTCGTACGGCTGCACATGTGATTGTTTGAGGCCTCCTGACTGCAGGAGGCACAGGAAGGTTAAAACATCCTAGGAATGTCGAGGCTTCCGAGGAGTCAAAATCATTAGAATAGGACTGATTAAAGGTTTCATTTGTTGAGCCAATACTTGCTGCCAAATTTTCATATCTTTTATTTTTAGGTATAGTTGGTGTATAGAAAAACAGGTAGTAGACCTGGTATTAGCAACACTAGATCTTTGAGTTAAGTACTCTCTTTGTTATAACCCACTGCACCTTTGTTCTATAGGAATGTAACTTTTTTTGTACTTTGAGGGTGATGCAGAGTAAAGAAAAAACACTTCTAGGGAAAAGGAGTTTTCTGGACAATTATCCAGGAAGAGAGCCATAAAAATGTTAACAAGCCTCTTGGCCAGAAGATAATGTAAACCACCAGAGACCTTTTGTATACGGGAGGGTATGCAAAAAGAAAGCTTTGTCTCAATGAGGGCCAGGACTGCTGCCCCTGCATAACTCTATTTCTTTATTTCTTTTACAACTTGGGGTATATAAGCTGATTTTGAAAAATAGTTTTTGGAATCTTGCACCGATGCTGGGCTTCCCCATGTCGTTCTTTTCTTTTTCCAGCTGAATTCCCATCTGGAGCAGGGAGGCTCATCATGTCTACTTATTTGTCCCAGCTTCTAAGATCCGTGAGAGAGAGAGCCCAAGGCGGGGCACTCTCTGATATTCAAACGGATGCCGGTGGCCTAACGTGGATGGTACAAGCTCCTTGTCTGGAAATTTATTGGTCTTCCACATAATCCAAGTTATTCAGCCCTCTTTCTCTACTTAATTTTCCTACTATACTATTGTTTCTTAATCTAATCTTATATTAATAAATAAATAAGTTTTCCTTGCCGACTCCGTCCCCGCTTCGAATTCCCTGGATCCACCGGGGCAGGACCCCGGCAGGGAGGCCTGGCATGCTGTGGTTCATGGGGTCACAAAGAGTTGGACATGACTGAGCCACTGAACTGAACTGAGCTAGTAATAAAGTTACAGAGTTTCTTTACAAATTGTGTTTTAACCTTACGGCATATTGTCTAACAATCTGTGAAAAATAGTCTGCATTTCTCCCATTTCTATAATAGTCACAATTACTTACATAATAAACGCATGTAAAATAATAGCTTGATTTGCGCATGCATGGTCAGTCATGTACAACTCTTTGCGACCCCATGTACTATAGACAGCCAGGCTCCTTTATCCATGGAATTTCCCAGACAAGAATACTGAAGTGGGTTGCCATTTCTTACTCTAGGGCGTCTTGCTGATCCAGGGATCAACTCTCTATCTCCCGAGTCTCCTGCATTAGCATGCAGATTCTTTACCACGGGGCCACCTGGAAAGCCCCAAATAGTTAGTTCAGTAAACAATCAATTCAGAAATAATTATTTCTGAATGGTGGAAGCACGTAGCCCTACTATATCATTATAGAGATAATCTATCACTGAGCATCAGAAAATTTAGAATTCTTCTTGGTCTCTTCTATCTGGATCAGCATGGTCTCTTCGGAGCCATAGATGATGGGCCAGCCCAATTTTTAAAAGTAGAATATGTGAACTGAAAATCGTCCATTGCCCATCACTACATTATGGGAATGGAGATGTCTAATACTTGCAAATACTCATGTGTATTCAAGCTGAGCTATGTTAAGTCTTAACATGCTGTCATACTATCTTTAGAGATTTTTTAATGAAATAAACATTATAGCTGTAGTTGAAATCTCCTGTGAGCATCTCTTTCTCACCTGCCTTTCCCAGAATTAGTTTAGATGTAATTAGAGGTATAAATTATTGCATTCCTGAGTGGTAAGAATTTTGTAAAATTATCTGGATCTGATGTTAATGGTAGATAGATTTTTAACAGTTAAATTCATTACATAAACTTTCATCAAGATATTAAAATTTTTAATTTTTGTACAGTAAGTTTTGGTATGTAATTTTTTCCCGAGGAAACTGGATACTCCATCTACATTTTTAAAGTAGGTTTAGAGGCTTGTTTAATTTTTAAAATGTTCTATAATCATAGGTGTTCAGCATAATGAATTCTCTCAAAGGGAAATCAACTATATATCCACCAACCAAGTTAGGAAATGTAAGATTATCATTCTAAACTTAAATTTCCTTATAATAATAGGATTGTGTGTGTGTGTGTGTGTGTGTGTGTGTGTGTGTGTGTGTGCTTGGTTGCTAAGTTGTATCTGACTCTCTGCGACCTCATGGTCTGTAGCCCACCAGGCTCCTCTGCCTATGGGATTTCCTAATAGTAGGACTAGAGCACCGAGAATTTAAGATAGCATAACCAAAAGATTGTTGTTGTTGCTGTTGTTGAAAGAGAAGAGTGAAAAGGCTGGCTTGAAACTCAACATTAAAAAAGACAGATCACGGCATCTGGTCCCATTACTTCATGGCAAATAGAAGGAGATAAAGTGGAAGATTTTATTTTATTGGGCTCCAAAATCACTGCAGATGGTGACTGCAGCCATGGAATTAAAAGACTTGCTCCTGGGAAAGAAAGCTATGACAAACCTAGTCCATGCTCAGTCACTCAGTCACTCATTCATGCCTGACTCTCTGCGACCCTGTAGACTGTAGCCCATCAGGCTCCTCTGTTCACAGAATTTTTCCAGCCATGAATACTGGAGGAGTGGGTTGCCATTTCCTTCTCCAGGGGACCTTCCCAGCTCAGGGATCAAACCCTAGTCTCCTGCATGGCAGGTGGATTCTTAACCACTAAGCCACTGCCAGAAGCCCATGACAAACCTAGACAACATATTAAAAAGCAGAGAGATCACTTTGCTGACAAAGGTCTGCATAGTCAAAGCTATGGTTTTTCTAGTAACTATGTATGGATGTGAGAATTGCTCCATAAAGAAGGCTAAGCGCCAAAGAATTGATGCTTTCAAATTAGTGCTTTCAAATTGGTGCTGGAGAAGAGTTTTAAGAGCCCTTTGGATTGCAAAGAGGTCAAGCCAGTCAATCCTAAAGGAAATAAGCCCTGAATATTCATTGGAAAGACTGATGCTGAAGTTGAAACTCCAGTACTTTGGCTACCTGATGTGAAGAGCTGACTCACTGAAAAAGACCTTGATGCTGGAAAAGATTGAAGGCAAAAGGATAAGCGAGCAGCACAGGATGAGATGGTTGGATGACATCACTGACTCCACGGACATAAATTTGAGCAAAGTCCAGGAGAGAGTGGAGGACAGAGGAGCTTGGCATGCAACAGTCCATGGGGTCACAAAGAGTTGGATTTGACCTAGCTACTGAAAAATAACAACAAACCAACAGATCGGTATTATACACTGTATGCTTCATATTGAACAAAAATAAAATGAGAAATGAAATAATGGAAAAAATTCTGATTTTTAAAAAAAGCTGCCTATCATACACTCCTCAGCACTCTCAAACCTGAATTTATTTCTAAATCACAGAGTACATACTATTTTGTGTCTATTTCCTTTAATCCATATTGTTTGTGAAATATATCTATATTGTAGCATCACAAGTAAGTTTCTGATAAGACTTCCCTAATTCGTGAATGATAAGAACTCTCTCCCCCTTCCAGCTCCTTCTCCTGCTATAGTCCCTTAGGTAAGATCCCCTGGGAGCTTACCATAATTTCACTATTTTGGGTTAGATTGACAATCTGGCCTTACCCCATGAAAGCTCAAGGCGCCCCACCTCCTGTGGCTCATGAAGGCACATGCTCCAGATCCTACTGCTCACCCGCTGCCTTCAGCTGCCTTGACCTTCTGAGCGGCAACTCAAGGTTGCCGTGTTCTTTCCCCAGGACCATGTTGTCTTTGTTGAACAGAGGCCCACCAGCTGACACTCTATCGGGGCTCTACTCCAACAAATGTTAATTTAACAAAAGTCACAACCCTCACACAAGTGTAGTTTGAGGGTTCCTAAAAGCAGCACTCTAGGGCTTCCCAGGGGGCGCTAGTGGTAAATAATCTGCCGGGCAATGCAGGATATGTAAAAGACACAGGTTCCATCCCTGGGTCTGGAAGATCCCCTGGAGAACGAAAGGGCAGCCCACTCCAGTATTCTTGCCTGGAGAATCCCATGGATAGAGAAGCCTGGCAGGCTACAGTCCATGGGGTCTCAAGAGTCAGACACAACTGAAGTGACTTAACATGCACACACTCAAAAGCAGCACTCTAGCAAGTATGTGTGAACGGACTTTTCACAGCTCTGCTTATGTTTCATGCTCAGTAGACCATCGGCCAGCCCAAGTCACAAGGCCACCCCAGAGTCAGTGTGGGACCATTCTGGCCAAGGGCGGGGTCATAGGACAAGGGATAATTTGCCGCCATTCCCCCAAGCTACCGAGCTCATGGATCTGTACACGTTAGATCTACGCTTTTCCCGTAAGTAAATTATACAAAAGTAACATTAATGAAATTAAAAGACGCTTACTCCTTGGAAGGAAAGTTATGACCAACCTAGATAGCATGCTCAAAAGCAGAGACGTTACTTTGCCAACAAAGGTCCGTCTGGTCAAGGTTATGGTTTTTCCAGTGGTCATGTATGGATGTGAGAGTTGGACTATAAAGAAAGCTGAGTGCCAAAGAATTGATGCTTTGAATGTTTTGAACTGTGGTGTTGGAGAAGACTCTTGCGAGTCCCTTGGACTGCAAGGAGATCCAACCAGTTCATTCTAAAGGAGATCAGTCCTGGGTGTTCTTTGGAAGGAATGATGCTAAAGCTGAAACTCCAGTACTTTGGCCACCTCAAGTGAAGAGTTGACTCACTGGAAAAGACTCTGATGCTGGGAAGAATTGGGGGCAGGAGGAGAAGGGGATAACAGAGGATGAGATGGTTGGAGGGCATCACCAACTCGATGGACATGAGTTTGGATGAACTCCTGGAGTTGGTTGATGGACAGGGAGGCCTGACGTGCTGCAGTTTATGGAGTCTCAAAGAGTAGGACACGACTGAGCGACTGAACTGAACTGAACATTAATTAAATAAAAAAATAAAGCAATCTCCAAGAACACTAAGCACAACAACATGTGGACCTCTTAATGCTTTAACAGAGGTTGGTCTTGAGCTAAAAATTTGACTGTTTTTTTTTCTTTTCTTTTTTTTAAATCTGGAAATTTTTATTTTTTATGTTCTTTTTCTGTAAGCACAGCTGCAAGTTACTTTTATGTATAAATCTATATACATGTATATTTGTTTAGCCAACCTTCCCCATAAACTTAATTATCCTATGGTATGTGTATGAAAATAACATATGTATTTATAATATAGAATATTCATATCAGTAATCTCACTATATTTGCCTTTTTATTTTAATGCATTTAATTAGGATTAATAATTGAATGGCATTTTATCGATGACTGAGCTTCATTTGTCCCAGTGTGCAAGGTTTATAATGGATACACATGTTCTACTTTTGTTTGATATTTCATTTAAATTTCTGCTAAAGTAAAGGAAATAATTAGAATTTAGATTATTTTAAGTTCTCAAATATTCTATTCAGTTCCAAACCATTTCAATTAGTATCATTTTCCTTTGATAGAGAAAGCATCCTTTCACAGATTCAAGCGGCCTGTCTTCAAGGCCATACTTTCTTTCATTATATTAGAGTCCTTTGTAAAACAGAGTAACAAAAGCCTTTTTAAAGGTCAGAAAATTATATCAAGAGCTGCCCTCTGTCAATTTTGTACTGCTGCTTTTAAAAGAAATTCGATCATACTTAGTACAGTCTTCCTTTTAGGAATTCCTGCTGACCAAAAATGAATTCCTTAACTTAATTTTTAGGTCATAATGGGAGACATTCAAGTGCTCAGTTTGCCCTGAAATCTTGATATTTACAACTTGAAAGCTCTAAGAATTTAACCCGTTGCATATTACATTTTCCTCATCTTTTCTGATTTTATTTATTTTTAATTTTGTTAAGCTTTCAAATTGTAACAGGAAATTTTGTATGTTTACTGTCAATTTCAATGTATTATATGCTCATTTTGAATATATTTTGGTCGCTGCTTTATCACTGCATTCTAAATTTCACCACGGTCAAATAACTATTTGAAGGATATTAAAGTACTTAACTTTTCTGCTGCTGCTGCTGCTAAGTTGCATCAGTCGTGTCTGACTCTGTGCGACCCCATAGATGGCAACCCACCAGGCTCCTCTGTCCCTGGGATTCACCAGGCAAGAACACTGGAGTGGGTTGCCATTTCCTTCTCCAATGCATGAAAGTGAAAAGTGAAAGTGAAGTCGCTCAGTCGTGTCTGACTCTTAATGACCCCATGGACTGTAGCCTACGAGGCTCCTCCGTTCATGGGATTTCCCAGGCAAGAGTACTGGAGTGGGGTGCCATTGCCTTCTCCGTAACTTTTCTAAAGTAAGCCAGTTTTTAAAATCATGGATTTAGAATGTACCTCTTTCCTTTTTTCTACCTAGAGTTCTCTCTAGAAATCTATTAGATTACACCTATCTATATCTCACTACATTTCATAATTCTGAGAGTCATGCATTCCACATGACTTTGAAACTGAGCTTTGTCTTAGAGTGATGTTAATATCACTGCTGCTTGAATAGTTACTGCATAGTTGTCATTGCTCATTGTGTACAAAAAAAAAATCATATTTGTCATAATTTTGTCTCTTTAGTTCACTTAAGTGCATTGTTGATAGTAAAGTGTTAGGTTTAACTGTCATATAATCTGTGAAATAGATGAGTTTCGATTCAGAACATTCAGAACAGAAAATCATTGTATATATGTATATGTATAGAGTCCAAGCATATAGATGTTCAAGTCAGTTTAGTCGCTCAGTCATGTCCGACTCTTTGTGACCCTAGGGGCTGTAGCATGCCAGGCTTCCCTGTCCATCACCAACTCCCTGAGCCTGCTCAAACTCATGTCCATAGAGTTAGTGATGTCATCCAACCATCTCATCCTCTGCTCTCCCCTTCTCCTCCTGCCTTCAATCTTTCCCAGCATCAGGGTCTTTTCCAGTGAATCAGTTCTTCCCATCAGATGGCCAAAGTATTTGGAGCTTCAGCTTCATCATCAGTCCTTCCAATGAATATTCAGGACTGATTTCCTTTAGGATGGACTGGTTTGATCTCCTTGCAGTCCAAAGGAGTCTCAAGAGTTTTCTCCAGCACTACAGTTCAAAAGCATCAATTCTCGGTGCTCAGCTTTCCTTATGGTCTAACTTCAAGTATGCAGATGTAAATTTGATCAAATTGAAAGTAGTTACTGTTGGAGAAGTGAAGAGAACTTTCTCACGGTTTCTGTCATGTGAGAACTGCCAAAGGCAGCTATCTGCACCTGAAGAGAGTCTTCACCAGAATCCAGTCTGATTTTCGACTCCCATCCTCTAAAATTGTGAGAAATAAACTTCCATTGTTTATGTGCTGCCCAGTCTATGACAAGCTATTATTAACAGCTCAAGAGAACTAGTACAAAGGGCATTGTGATGTGAAGCAACGTGCCCTGTTTATACCCAATACACAGCTTTTGCAATTCAGTTGAACTACTGGGTTTTAAGGAGGGCATCTTCACCTGTCCTAACTGCAAGTTTTTTCTATGAGGTTTAGTGGTTCTATGAGGTTTAGTAGACAGAGAAGCCTAGTAGTTTACAGTCCACGGGGTCGCAAAGAGTCGGACACAACTGAGCGACTTCACTTTCACCTTAGTGGTATAAATGTGAGTGGTATGTATCCATGCCCAAATAGTAAGCACTCTAAAAGCAATGCTTCCAGAATTCATTCCCTTGTCATCAACAATTAATATGCTACATGAGACAGAAAAAACTTTGTTTTTGAAGATGAGGCATATCACTTTCATTATCTCAGTACAGTGCAATTTTATGGGTGTTATATTCCACAAATAGATGTTGAACTATGAGTGGAAAAGGAGATGATATGTGAAAACCTGTATTCAGACAGGTTTAGAAAATTATCGATATTATGTGGATTCAGTGAACATGTTACAAAGTATAACAAGCACTGGACCACAGGGGCAAGTTAAAACACTCCAATATCAATTTGGGTAATCTATATTATGAAAAGGCTGAAGAATGAAAGTAAAGATTCTGATATCATAGTGTAAAGACAATTAGTTGTTTCTGCTGAGCCTATTTTTATACAAAGAAAATTAAAATATCTTTAAAAACACAATGGAAATCTAAAGAGACAAGCTATTATAAGCAGGATTATGATATTTCTGGTTTGCAACAAAATAATTCAGAGCTGGAGATCAGGCTTAATAGTAGTTCTTGGGGAAAAAATTAATAGAAATTTAGAATTATAAATGACAAATATACCTAATACATTCACTTAAAAGCAAAGTATGCAGGAATTATTCTTGACAGTTAAATAAGCGAACACATTAATGGATTAAACTTACCAATTTTACTAGTTGTTAGCATGGTTAGTGAACTTGCTCAGTTGTGTCCAACTCTTTGCAACCCCATGGACTGTAGCCTACATGTTTAAGAAAATAAGCACTCTTTTGTGGCAGAGAATTCACAGATAGTTGAGGGTTGGAGTGAAAAACTGAATGCTCTCTTGAAAAATGACCTCAACCTGAACAACTTCCAGACCAAAAGGATCCACATTTCTACAGTATCCAGTAAACCTGGATTTTAGCTGGATGACATAAGGGGAGGTAAATTTGAGTTGTCTTCCTTGGGAAGGGGGTGGGGAGGATGTGGATATGCCCTCAGTAGGTAGAATGGTGCCCAAACTTGGATCAGAGAAAAACTACTGACTGTCCCCTCCCATAGTATATTGCTGTGGGTTAGAAGCAGCTCAGAAAAAAGTGTCCCAAACTCCTTGGAGTCATACACTTAGTTCCAGCAAAAGGAATGTGAGTGGAGATGATATATTTCAGGCCAAGGTTTTCAAAGCGGTCTTTATTTCTCCTACCTCCAAGCCTCCTTGATGCAGATGCCAAAGAGGAAGAAACTTGGTCTTTAATGACTGATTGAGTGACAGTGGCCTCACTGAAAGGAATATCCATAAATGTTTATTTTTTTTTGCAACAAGTTGTATTATTTTAGGCCAATACTTTGGCCACCTGATGCAAACAGCTGACTTATTGGAAAAGACACTGATGCTGGGAAAGATTGAAGACAAAAGGAGAGGAGGGTAGCATCACCGATTCAATGGACATGAACTTGGGCAAACTGGGAAATGGAGAGGGTCATGGAGGCCTGGCATGCTGCAGTCCGTAGGGTCACAAAGAGTTGGAGACAACTTAGCAACTGAACAACAACAACATATTTTGTTATAAAACTTTAGTCTATCTTAATTAATACATTGAAATAATATCATTTGTAAATCAGCATGACTGTCTGGTTTCCCCAGGTGGCGCTAGCGGTAAAAAACATGCCTGCCAGTGCAAGAGACAGAAGAGATGTAGGTTTTATCCCTGGGGTGGGAAGATCTCCTGCAGGAGGGCATGTCAACCCACTTCAGCATTCTTGCCTGGAGAATCCTATAGACAGTGAAGCTTGCCAGGCTACAGTCCAGAGGAGTACAAAGAGTTAGACATGACTGAAGTGACTTAGAACACACATGACTGTTTGGTAGGTGATTTGACAATGTTTTAGCATCTTTAAAAAGGTATGACTGCTTTTAATAAATTTCAACTAAGGCAAAATACTATATTTCTTCTTTAAGGACTTAAGTATAGGTTATTCATAACATTTCTGTCTACCTTGAACAATACATTGGAAAAAGCATAATTGCCCAAAATTTAGCATAATATCAAAATGATAAAGGATCCTTATAAAATAATAGTCTGTTCTGTTGTCACTAAAACGTGTCTTGGAGTACTGAAGAATAGCTTTTAAGTCTTCAAAATATAATAAATAAATAAACAAGATACATCAGTATGTATTACATTTTTCATTTTTTAAGGAAGAGAGGAGGTCTATGAAAATTTTAAGCATCAGTACTAGGTGGTGAGATTATGCATATATGCATTTTATACATTTATGAGTGAACATATTTCATATAATGTGATCCAAAAAGATTTTTCAAAATTTTTGACTATTTTAGTGGGTTCAAATTTGATATGGTTAGAAGTACACATTGGCTTCCACAAGCCATATTATAATCAAAACTGAAATATATCTGTTTGGTAGAAATGTTTCCAGTAGTAGTATTATAATAATATGAATTGTGTATAAAGTATGATAATCTAGATATTTATTATCATCAATATATTTATGCAGATGCTATTCATATACAGGATAGAGCAGTTAACAAAATTTCCTTAATGCATGTTTAGAAAATATCTCTTTAAATATAAAAAACAAAATCTTGAGTAAGAACAGAGGGAAAATAGGTTTTCTAGATGGAGTTATTTAAATGGCCTTTTAAACTAATTCATTACATATCAAAGAGTATATTTAGGTCAGCAGAAATACACAAAGCACATGGTTCTACCAAGATAAGACCTTCTAGTCAGAGTGAAATATTTGAAACAGAGTGAAAACCGACTTCTCCCTGGGGCAAGTCATTATCTCTGCATTATTTCATTTACAATAATATGTATTTCCCTCTGTGATTAAATTTTAAAGAAAATCATCAACTGTGAATGGATTTGGCTACAGTGATTATGGTGCTTATTAGATAGTAGGTGTTTAATAAATGTTAATTATATCAATACAAATATTAAACCACTGTCAAAAATTTAGCTAAATCTCCAAAATCAGTGAGATTTAATGTCATCCCCAGGTTTCCCTGGTGACTCAGTGGTAAAGAATCTTCCTGCCAATGCAGGAGACATGAGTTTTGATACCTGGGTCAGGAAGATTCAAGTCACAAACACATCAGGAGCATGTTATTTTTATTGGCGGAAACTTTTTTATACAATTTAATTTATTTATTTACTTTTGGTTGTGCTGAGCTTTCGCTGATGTGCAGTCTTTCTCTAGTTACAGTGAGTGAGGGCTACTCCCTAGTTGTGGCACACGAGCTTTCCACTGGGGTGACGTCAAGTGTTGCAGAGTATGGGTTCTAGAGCACAGGCCCAGTAGTTGTGGTGCAAGGGTCTAGTCGCTTCGTGGCGTGTGGGATCTTCTATATGCTGGGGATCCAACCTGTGTCTCCTGCATTGACAGGTGGATTCTTTACCACTGGGCCACCAGGAAAGCCCTATTCATGGAAACTTGATATTTTAGACATGTGAAAGTCTACTGTAAATGTGATATGAAAGTTCTGCTCTTAACCTTAAAGTTTGTCAATCAGCAGAGGTTCTATATAGACAGTTGATGTATATTATGTTTTAAATAAACATGTATAGAAAATAATAATGCATGATTTATGCATCTGCTGCCTTAAAAGTTGGTTAAATACTAACCCAACTAAAACTCACTAAAAAGTGAATAAAAGATATAGACTCTTACTCCTTTAGTCAGGATTCTTGACTACGGTTCCATTATTTTATGTTCCCATCAAATATTCTTTCCTTTTTGTGACAGCTTCATCCTCAGACTGGCTTGTCTTAAAGAAGCAAATGGCTTCAGCAGAGCCAAGCTTCAAGTTACATATCACCTCATGAGGAAAAGTATCTGTTTCAATATTCTTAGCAAATTTTCTGAAATTCAAATACATTGAACAAAGCGTGAACCAATTTTTGTGCTCAGACCAGTGTCACACAGACACACACCATTGTTCTCTGCCTGGGATTTACAAACTAGATAAGACCTAGCAACTAAACAATAGCAACAGTAACGGAGGTAAAAAGAATAAGATCATCCAAAATGGTTTAAACGCAGAGGGAACAGTCATGTCTCTTCCACTCATACATTACATACTAGGTGGAGATAGAAAAAGATGTTACAGAGACCTCAAATCCCACTATGGCACTAGTAAGACGAACTAGTAAGACAACATGGGGAGAGTCCAGTGTGCATGGTGCATGTGTTTACATATCTAATTCTTTAATGAGGAACACTGCAGAGCTACTAGATTTAAAAATTAAGGTTGGTGAAGTAATTATGCCCTGTGTGTATAGATGCATATTCTTTCCATAAATGTAGCCCCACCTGATTAGAAACCTGCAGATAATAAAATTCTATCATGTGTCAGAGGGCCACTTTATTTGGAGGAATTATCACTATAAAGTATCACTTTTTCTTTGTGCTTTCCAATTTTAATGTTTAGTCTTATCTTTTGTAAAGTAAGCATTTCAAATATTTTCATGCTTGAGTAGTATTTTACTACTGTTACAGTAAGATTTTTCTTGCTATGACTGGTGGTTTGGGGGGCAAAGAATTAACTTTATCAAAATCATGGAACTAGTTTTTGACCTCCCACTATACATAAAAATTAACTCAAAAGTGAATTATAAACCTAAATATAAGAGAGAAATTTATGAAACTCATAGAAAAAAAATATGAGTAAATCTTCAAGATTTTGAGTTAGATTAAGGCTCTTTAAATGTGACACCAGAACCACAGGTGAAAAATAAAATACATAAACAGACTTCATAAAAATTAAAAATATATTTTAAAGCACACTGTGATAAAAATGGTGAAGCTTAAACTCGAATACTTTGGCCACCTGATGCAAAGAACTAACTCAATGGAAAAAACCCTGATGCTGAGAAAGACTGAAGGCAGGAAGAGAAGGGGACAACAGAGGATGAGATGGTTGGATGGCATCACCGACTCAATGGACATGAGTTTGAGTAAATTCTGGGAGTTGGTGATGGACAGGGAGGCCTGGCTTGCTGCAGTCCATGGGGTTACAACGAGTTGGACACAGATGAGTGATGAACTGAACTGATGGTGAAAATGAAAAGTCACCCCATAATATCAGGGAAAATATTTTTAATTACATAGCTGGTATAATTCTGGTATCCAAAATATAGAAAGAACACCTATAATTCTATAATAAAAAACCAATAATCAAATTTTTAAATAGAGAAAGGATATGAATAGATATTTCCACAAAGAATATAAAAATTATATACAAATAGAAAATATTTTGGAATTAGATAGTGGGGATGGTTGCAAACCTTGTGAATACAGTAAAAAAAAAACACAACACTAATTTGTACTTTAAAGATTGACTGATATATTATTTAACTATATATCAATACAAAATCTTGATCTGACTGTCAGTTTACAAAAATATTATCTTTACTTGGAATAAAATATCAATTCTTGAGTATGCTTTGTTGTTTCTTTTTATTATAGCAGGAGCTCTTAAATCATCTGATGTGAAATGACTGAATCCTAACATTTAAGACTCAAAGGATGTAGAAACGAACTGAAATAAGAGAAAAAATTAAATTTGTGAGGGATTATTAAATCCCTCTAAAAATAATATAATAAACATGTCTTAATGTTAAATTGGGCTTAATCTTAGGAAGACAGATGTCCTTTACCTTAAGTTTAGATGCATATAGTTTCACCTGACCAATGCTATTTATATTAATAAATATGGAATACTAACTGTTAGGTCTCTTGTCTCAGCAAAAATAAATCCAGAGCAGTGCTAGAACTTGGTTAATGAATGTAAATTTGTTCTCTAAAGCAAAATCAGTATTTTTTTTTCTTTTTTTTGCCCCTATTGGTTTCAATGATTAACTCTTAGTTCAATTTTTCTTGTTGCTTATTTCTTGGTGTTGGAACAGCAGCCCAGATAGTGCATATGAACATTTATTATCCCTCCAGGTAGTAATCCTAAGTGGTATGTGCATGCCTTAGTTTGGAGACTTCCAGGTACAATTCCCAGTGGAACACTGTCTCTTGGAGGAATAAGGATATATGGAAATCTTTAATAACGGTAGCATGAACACAAGGCAAGTTGTATGCAGTAGACAATTGAAAGTCTGCTTTCCACTTACGAATTAATACCCTGGTGAGGAACATATTGTACAATTTATCACATCAGGGATAAGCCAATTATCCATCCTTGAGATTAGTAGATTTTCTTAGCAGAAATGAATAATTCCTGAGAAGCAGGCTGGAGACTCTCTGAAAAGAACAGACTGTCTACTGTGGTGAGAATAGCTCCTGCATCAGTTGTTCCCCCTGGTGAGTTCACTTGTGCCCACGGGGTGGAATGCTCTATACAGAAACATTCTGGTGATTTGTGCTGAGGGTCCAATTACTACAAGATTGAGAGTGAGAATTAACATGTGAGAATAATTCCTAAGCACAAAGGGAACTGGTGGGAGGAATCTGCCCTCTGTAGTATTTAAAACTATATATTAATTAGATCTTCATCAGGGGCTTAAGTGAACGAAACTGGCTTCAACAATCATATAGATTCAGATAAATGCAGAGATGAGTGACTTTCTTACACAATAGAGAAAAGTAAATGGGAGTTAAGAGTGTGATAATATCAGAAAACTATAAAAGAATTTTGAAAGATCCCTTTAGGCAATTGCTAAGGTTTATTCACATAAAATAAGAAAATTTATAACAAAGTAAGAAGAAAAGAATAGCACAGATCTCAAAACAAGATTCTTTTTCTGTGATTGTAGATGGAAGCTTTCTATCATATGCCAATATTGTTTTGATTTGAAGGTGTTGGTTCACCTGCTCTTAGACCAAGATCATCTATTTCTAGGGAATTCTTAAGATTCCTCAATTCATGATCTCACAGTCTACTTGTACATAATAAACAGGATCTAGGTTGAGGACAATATTTTCAGATTCATAGGATGTCCAGTTATCAATTCATACGAAGAGCATCAGTGGAATCTCAACAGTGACCTCACTGTATCTAAAGCTAAAAGCAATTCATAAGATCAACAAAATAAGGGATTTATAAGTTGTTGACTAATTTGGGGTTTGAAAATTCCATTTTCCTCTTCTACATTGCCTGAATTTTAGAGTGATATGGACATGGATTTTTTTTTTTTTTTCAACTGAGTACGCTTCTCATCAGAGAGAGAGAGAGACCAGGGCTCCACAAAGGGGTTGAGAGTTTGCAAATAGCAGGATCCTGTACGAGGGAATTGTTTGTAGAAGTTGTCTTGAAAATATTCATGCTCTTTTTTTGGCTCTTTTGAGATACAATTGACATATTAGTGGCATAGTGGTAAAGAATCTGCCTGCCAGTGCAAGACATGGGTTTGATCCCTGGATCTGGAAGATCCCCTGGAGTAGGAAATGGCACCTCACTCCAGTATTCTTGCTTGGAAAATTCCATGGACAGAGGAGCCTGGTAGGCTACAGTCCATTTTGGGTCACAACGTGTTGGACATGACTGAGCAAGAGAGCACGCACGCACCTAAAGCTTAAGATAAACAAGATGTTGAATTGACACACTTATATATTGCAATGATTACCACTCTAGCATTAGCTAATATTTTTACCACATTACATAATCTTTGAAGGATTCTTCATGGCAAAAATATTGAAGTAAGGTTGCCAGATAAAATACGGGCTGCCATTTAACTTTGAATTTTAGATACACGACATCATAAAAGTATGTCCCAAATGTTACATGAGCAAATTGTTGATATGATATTCAGTTATCTGAATATCTTTTTTCCCCTCTAAATTTAGCAATCCTACATTGAAAGATGAGCAGTGGGATTAAATAACTTAAATTCACTTTCCTTACTCTCTTTGCCCTTCAGTTAGTTTTCCATTTGACTCAGATGACCAGAAGATGCAGTAAGGAGAGTGCCATTACTCTAACCTACCCAAGTCAGTCTCAGGCAGAGAGCAAAAAGGAATTTGTGGGAAAGTATATTATAAGGAGCAAGCAGGATACATTCAGCATACTTTAATTTGGGCTTTCTCACAGGATCCCTTCTAATCCATCTAGATCTTAAGGTATCAATAACATTTCACACTCTTTTATAAGGTCATTGAGTGACGTATTTGTGAAATCCTTTATGTAGACAGATTAGACCACTTAGAGTTACACATTTAATTGGAAGTCTCAGTGCTAGGTCCTGCTGTGCAATGGAAGGCTGTTTCTCATATTGCACATTACAACCTCAGTTCCCAGCTGCAGAAGCTAATGGCAGGGCTTTGTTGCTAAGTCGTGTCCAACTCTTTGTGACCCTTTGGAATATAGGCCCCCAGGCTTCTCTGGCCACCGGATTTCCTCAGTGAATACTGGAGTGAGATGCCACTTCTTTTGCCAGGGGATCTTCCCCACCCAGGGATCGAACCCATGTCTGCTGCATTGGCAGGTGGATTCTTTACTGCTGAGCCACCAGGGAACAACATTAGTTAATTTGATACCAGCCTAAACTTTCAATTCTAACTCTGAGGTACCTTTTCTGTCCATTTACATGAACTGAGGTGTGTATGTGTTTCATATGTATATCTTACATTTTTTTTTTGCATAACTCCTTATTTGCAGCGGAG
This sequence comes from Capricornis sumatraensis, assembly GCF_032405125.1. Taxonomy (NCBI): domain Eukaryota; kingdom Metazoa; phylum Chordata; class Mammalia; order Artiodactyla; family Bovidae; genus Capricornis; species Capricornis sumatraensis. The sequence continues at coordinate 57,893,648 of NC_091087.1, read as the reverse complement.
AGTTTTTGCATCAATTTAGTTTCCTATTTATTGTTTTAACTTTTCATCACCTCTGTCTCTGCCATGATTGTAAGCCCATGAATTTTATAGTACCTGGTACACAGTTGGAGTTCACCTTATATTTACCCCAAAATTAGTTAAATAAAATTGAGAGATTCAAAAAAACTGAATTAATAGATTGACACAATTTATTTTAAAGCCTCAAGATATAATGAATTCAAGTCGCTCAGTCATGTCCAACTCTTTGAGACACTATGGACTGTACCAGGCAGGAATCCTAGAGTGTGTTACCATTTCCTCCTCCAGGGGATCTTCCCGACCCAGGGATAGAACGCTCATCTCTTGAGCCTCCTATATGGGCAGGTGTACTCTTTATCACTGTACCACCTGGGAAGTCCCTCAAGACATAATAGCTATATTTAAATATTTTTAATACAGTGATTTACCAACAATGCCTTATCAAATCTTCAAAAAGTTGAATATTATTTATATTTATATTATTTTATCATGACATTTTACTCTAATTCTATATAATAACTAAGATATTGAACAATTACCACAATTATTTTTATAGCTGTTATTTGGAATTGTGCAAAGAATTGCTGTTCATGTAGGGGAATTTATATTAACATATCTTTTATTTTTCATTATTAATATATTACATATCTGTTGCAAATGCTTTCCCAGGTTATTTGCTGTATTTATTTTTGCATTTATTTATTATTACATACAATAGAATGAAGTATTTGGTTTACCTTGCTATGTACATTGGCAAATGCAGACAATCATGCAACCACCACCACAATCAAGATAATTCCAAAATCAAAAAGAATTTCCTCCTGTTACCATTTGGTAATCAATCTCACCACTTACACCAAGTCCTGACAAAATACAATTTTTCCGAATTTTACAGTAGCTTTTTCCTAAATAACTTTCTTATTTTAAACTATATTTAGACTAAAGGGAAGTAGTTATAGAAGTAGTATAGAAAGTTTCCATTTATCCCTTACTCAGTTTAGACTGAAGATAATATCTTACATAATTTTCACAATTTACAAAATTATCAGGGCCGCTATGGAAACTAAAGACCTTATTGGAATTTCACCAGTTTTCCACTGCTATCTTTTTTTAATCCAACCTTGTAATTGTTTGCTTTTATTCTCCACAGGTTTCTGCAATCTGTCATTGTTCTTCAATATGTCTTTTTTTTTTTTTTCACCATCTTAAAATTAACATTTTTGAAGTTCACTAGTCATTTTCCTGAATGTCCCTAAAATTAGCTTCGTCAGACGTTTTCACAGTATTGGACTGAAATTAATTACTTGTTCAGGGAACCAGAAAAATTATGTGTATTTTTTCGTCCATCATGTTATGTTTTAACACTAGTTCACTTCTGATATTGATCAATTAGTTAAGAAGGTTTCTGTCAAAATCATTCACTCTAAATTCAATGTCTTTTCTCTGTGGTTAACAAATATCTTGGGACACATTTTTGAGACAATGAAAATTCCATTTTCTTATTTGACTTTTTATTGTGTTTACTTTGACTGACAAACTCTAGTTCAAATTCTGTATGTACAATTCAACATATATTTTACTCTGTGGCAACTGCCTCTGGATATATGCATGGAAAGAACTTACCCACATTCCTCTGTGCTAAATTTCACATCACTCTACTCTTTTAGAATTTAAGGCTTCACATTTTTATAAATTTTGAAATTAAATTTCAGTTCTCTGGGAAATAAATTATAAATGCTCATGGAATAACCAGTTAACCCAAATAATAAAATTCATGAGATTTTTAAAAAAGAATTAAAAAACACAGGGCAGATAAATTTTAACTCAAATTTAACTAGTTTAAGCAATTAACTTCAAGTTAAGTTTTATAATTTTATAAAGAATCAATTACTGTATTTGCATATTTAAACGATGACCAACAAAGATGTTCACAGTCAAAACTAACAGCAAGTCGTATTGCAAGTATATGTTTTAATATTTGTGAAAACTGAACATAAAAATATTATAAATAGATAGTGGTTAATAAACCCATATATATTTCAGCAAAGTTTTCTGATCCAGCTTCACCTTAAAGCTGTTGCTATTTTAAATTTCCATGGTATTTAATATGAATATCTCAAACAACAAAATGCATTTCTTTTATTTGTTGTCAATCTGTCTTAAATGATTTGATCTCTTAATTATCTTGCTAGTTCAAAGTGAATTTATTCTCTATCTTAGGTTATAACTCTAAGGATTATTCTTTTTTATCTTCAAACAGTTTGTTTCCTCTTGCCTCTGCCTAGCCTGATGCTTGAATGAGTTTGGAACTCATACTATACACTAAAAACAATTACATATAAGACATTACATATGTAACATGTGGTACCTCTTTCCCCAGGTAATTATATATCATATTGTCTCATTCCTCAATTTCACATTTAGTAAAAACAACCAGGTTAATCTAGTAAACTAAGAAAATACTGTTTTGAGTCTTACCTACTTTCTTTAGTTGAATTCTCCCTTATGGAGACTGAACTCAGTCTCCATAATCTCACACTTCCATTCTCCAGAAGAATGAGAAATTGATTTCTGCTTTTCATATGCCACCCAATCTATAGTGATTTTTATAGCAGCCCAAACCAAGACCTTTCAGCAAAGAAGATATACAGTTGGCAAAGAAGCATATGAAAAGATGCTCCACATCATATATCATTAGCAAAATGCAAATTAAAACAAATTTGGGTTACCACTACTCACCTATTGGAATGGCTATAATCCAAAGCACAGAGAACACCAAATGCTGGCAAAGACGTAGAACAATAGAAATTCTCATGCATTCCTGGAAGGAAGGCAAATTGTAGTTATGGTGGAAGACAGTTTGAAAGTTTCTTACAATTCTAAGCATACTCTTACCATATGATCCAGTAAGTGGGCACCTTAGTTTTCACCTGAAGGAGGTAAAAACATATTTCCACATGAAAGCCTATGTATGGATGTTTACAGTAGCTGTATTCATTATTGCCAAAATTTGAATGCCACCAAGATTGTTTTTCTGACTCCAAAAGCCTATACTTTAAATATATCTTTTTCTCATAGAAATATAAAAAATTTCCTATTGAAATGTTAGAGATTCTTACTGCTTTACTTCATGAAGCAGCTGATTTACCAAAATGTTACGTCTTTGTCAGAAAAGAACATTTCAGAGCTGACAAAGTGATACAGAAGCTCCAATAACCAAGCAGTTTTCCTCTTACATTTTCCCCACCTCTAGGAGAAAACCATCCTTGGACAGCCTTGTTCAAGAAGGAGAAATACACAGAACAGACCCAACCTGAACTTAAGACCCGGACAGAGAAAAGAGCCCACCTGTGTTCCCTTGAACTCCAACTGTCTGACACAGTAGTAAGTGTTCTACTCACATCAGTATATGATAAATGGTATTTATCCCTTTCTTGCTTTTAGAACCAACTTTTAGACAAAGATTAGTGTATTTTATTCATGATCATAGAACATAATAATAATGTTTTCAGCCTTAATATCATCAAAGTACAGATGAGAGAAGCTCAGAAGCTAAGGAATAGCAGTTTGAATAGCTACTTTTGAACGATTACCAAATAAAAGCAGCCAGCTTACTACATTCAAGGTAATTAAGAAAACTACATTGCTTGGAAAAAGACATTATCCAAGCAAGAATGAAAGGAATCCAACCTTCTACACAAAACTACATGGAAGGAATTGGTACTTTATTCTCAGTTTCAGGAAATGAACTGGTCCTGTTTTCCTGGTGTGGGCTTCCCAGGCGGCGCTAGTGGTAAAGAACCCACCTGCCAATTCAGGAGACATAAGAGATGCGGGTTCGATCCCTGGGTTGGGAAGATCCCCTGGAGGAGGGCATGGCAACCCACTCCAGTATTTTTGCCTGGAGAATCCCATGAGGAGTGGAGCCTGGCAAACTACAGTACATGGGGTCGCAAAGGGTTGGACACTACTGAAGAGACTTAGCATGCACGCACATTCTTCTGATGTATAAGAAAATCTGGAAGAATAAAAAGATGTTATCTCTATATAAGATGGGATGAATTAATCAAGTCGCTACTGCTAGGGTTAGTTGTTTGACAGATTTATAAGCATTTCATAGCATAATTCTACATAGCTTGTAAATAAATAAAATAAATGTTACTCTCCTGTAAATATCTCTTTTAGTTATTTCCTTCATTTAGTATATATTTAAATAAATCTGATTATTTTGTGGATAATATAATTATATATGTTTTGGTCATTAACAAATATAATGCTCATACTGAATCAATTTTTTTAAGTGATCAGAAAAACCTTTGAGTTAAGGTACAGTCTACAAAATAAGTGCCTGTTTGGGTCAAAAATACCAAAGTAATGAAAGGCACAGGAAAACTTAGGAAGTTTTCCAGACTGAAGAAACCTAAATAGATGTCAACTAAATGATGTTAAATTGGATTTGAACCTATAAAATGAAATATTAGAATCAGGAGCAATATTTAACATCCCAGGGATAGATGAGAGAATTTTACTAGTGAATATGTCCTAATTTTGACAGTTGTACTACTGTGATAAAAGGAAATCCTGCTCTCTGTAAGAAAAACACACTATAATGGTAAGCAGCAGTTTGGCATTGTGCCTGCAACATAAGTGTTTCATAAAAGTATTTTATATGTATATATCCATATATACCTGTAGATAGATAGATTGCTACATTGGTAGGTTGACAGAGAATGATGAGATAAATGTGGTAAAATGTCAAAATTTAGAAAATCTGGATGAGAGCACATGTGATATCTTTGTACTCTTTTTACAACTTTTCAAAGGTTTGAAACTATTTCAAATTGAAGGTTAAAAAGAAAAAAAAATTATATTGGAAACCAAGAAAACGCCTAAATTTAGAAATGTAAAGAAGGAAAAAAGCTATCAGTTTATAATCTGAGATGTCCATCCTGTTACATACTCATAAGTTTAAAAAAAAAAAAAAGTGAAAACACATAGGATGGGGGAAAAAAAAAAACCCAGTTATTCCAAAGGATGAAATTTTTCCAAAGCAGATTATTAGACGAACCTCTTTCTTTTCTTCTTTGTTTCTCACGAGATAGCAATTGAACATCCAATATATGTTAGGTGCTTTTCACAGTGCAAAGATACACCCTGAAAGCAGAGCAGATCCTGAGGAAAAAAATCCTGCATCTCAACCCACACCTCTACACACAGGACATCATTCAAGGGATCCAAAGAATTAGGTGCACAGAGGGTAATCATAGCAATAAAAGAACTTAACCCTGACTCTAACGTAGATCGACTGATCCCCCGACTTTAGGGTCTCATAGAAGGAACATGTGTCATATTCACACGTAAAAACATATAAATTTATATTTATATGGTAGAGGAAAAGCTCTGGATAGAGAGGATACCATATTCAAATACTGATTATAGAACCTAGTCTGGCACAGTTATAAACAGTATAGCTGAAACATAGACAGGAAAGATAAGACTATGATGGGCACAATTTGGAAGGAAGGAAAAGATAATATCATAATACTATGTTTATAGTTTAATCTCTATGCATTAAGACAACACTAAAAGATTTAAAGCAAGGGGTTTAATATCATGAAATAGTTTTAGATCTTGAAGAAAGGGGTTTGCATGATGAAATATTTTCACTTTTTTAACATGCTGCTGCTGCTGCTACTAAGTCACTTCAGTCGTGTCCGACTCTGTGTGACCCCATAGACAGAAGCCCACCAGGCTCCCCCATCCCTGGGATTCTCCGGGCAAGAACACTGGAGTGGGTTGCCATTTCCTTCTCCAATGCATGAAAGTGAAAAGTGAAAGGGAAATCGCTCAGTTGTTTCTGAATCTTAGCGGCCCCATGGACTGCAGCCTACCAGGCTCCTCTGTCCATGGGATTTTCCAGGCAAAAGTACTGGAGCGGGGTGCCATTGCCTTCTCCGCTTATTTAACATAGTAACTTCATACTGATTATGCTAAAGATAATATTACATAAGTGCATTTCAGAAACGTTAATATCTAGCTGTTTGACCTCCAATTTTCTGCTCAAAACTGACAACAAACTTTTTAAAACACAACTTTGCAAGCTTTTATTTTAAGGGCTTCTGAGTGGTAATTTGATGGGAATTGTATGGCTTGTTTCTTCTACATGTATAATTATGGTCAATTATTTATGTTTTAAGTATTTATAGAAAGCCTGTTATTTTGAAACATCGAACTGAGTGTATACTTCATGAAAAGTGAAAGTGTTACTCGCTAGCCCTGTCAACTCTTTGCCACCCCATGGACTGTAGCCTGCCAGGCTCTCCTGTCCATGAAATTCTCCAGGAGAGAATACTGGAGTGGGTTGCCATTTCCTACTCTCGGGGAATCTTCCTGATCCGGGGTTTACCTGTATTGCAGGCAGATTCTTTACCGTCTGGCCACCAAAGAGGCCTGTATACTTTGTAGATGCAGAAATTTAAACTCAGAGGAGTTGAGAGAGTTTTCTAGAATCAAATGACCAGTAAATGCTAGAAATGAAAACTGGAATTCTTACTTTCTGGTCCTCAACCCATACTTGGAAATCATGAGTTAAATTTCATCTTACAACAGAAAAAATGGCTTTAACTAGAATGTGATTCCACTTTTAACAAAAATCTTTTGAATTTGTTAATATTTGAATAAATAATTAGTACATTACTATGAAAGGCTGTTTTTATTTTTGTGGGAGTATTGTTCTGGATTTGCTTTCTTCACTAAAAAAAAAAAAAAATTAGCACATGTTTAACTTTGCTACTTGCTTCTCCATGTTAATTGTAATAGTCTCTCTAGAATGTTCAAATAATTTGTAATTATATGTTAAACTTCTCTGTGAGTGAATTTTATAAACCTGGTTTATTTACATAATTTTAATTGATTGCTAAAAATAACTGACTTTAAAACTAACAAATTTTCATGTTTAAAGTTCAGGTATCTTTTTTATAAATATAAGATCCAATATATAATTTCATTTGACAGTTATTGAACCCCATTAGTGCACTAGTTCGTGGCACTTCAGTAAATAAAGAATAGTTAAAATACAAAGAATAACCATTAAGCACTTAGTGTCAAATATGGGATAAAGCACACATGTGATTATGATAATAAAAAACATTTTTCCATTTTTATTTTTAAATTGTCTTTGTATATGGCTGACTTTCTCGATTTTTCTCTTCTCTTTTTTTTTTAATGAGTGATCTTTGTTCCCTGACCAGGGAGTGAACCCACGCTCCCTGTGCTGGAAACTCAGTCTTAACCATTGGACCACCATGGAAGTTCCAACTCTACCAAATTTTGAGGAGGGGAGAGTGATTATTTTGCTGCAAAGATAAAGTGTCTAATATTATATATGATATTCAGCCATTCTGTCATCTTTTCTGGCCTTCCCTTCTCTTCCTCTCTCTAATCAGGTTAAACACATACTAAGTAACTACAACAAAGACACAACAAATAAATGAGAAAATATTCTTCCAAATTACTTATGGAAACCAATTCATCACTCACCAGTTTCTTCCCAGAACACAGAAATTTGCTTCTTCCAGTATACCAAATGACATTTCAGAATATTTTTGCAAGAATGGCTTATATACTGGGATCCATAAATTTCTCTTTAACCCATTAGTATAGAAAATAGGGGGCTTCTCAGGTAGCATGAGTGGTAAAGAACCCACCTGCCAATGCAGAAGACATAAGAGACACAGATTCCATCCCTGGATTGGGAAGATCCCCTGGAGGAGGGCATGGCAACCTATTCCAGTATGCTTGCCTGGAGACTGGACAGAGGAGCCTGGTGGGCTACCTACCATCATAGAGTTGCAAAGAGTAAGACACAACTGAGATTCTTAGCATGTATGCACACATAGAAAATAGAAACTAAGAAGGCAAAAACAATATTCATACTTAGGGAATAAATTTTTAATTCTATGCAAAATTGCTGAATACTTTGGAAAATTTACTTGCAACTTCTGAGGTTCAAGTCACTGGTATAAACATCCAATTATAATAAACAAGCCCTGGTATAGATCTGTTCCTCTCCATTTACCTGGTTACTCAGAATGATTCAAGTGAATGAATACAATACATACAGTCAAGTGTGCAAAATCAGAAATAATAAAGGCAAAGTAGGCAGATTCTGTGAAGTAGTCTGTGTGTAGTCTTTTCTTGTTGTTAAGGGATGAAACTGAATGGATTTAACAAAGCTATATGGGAACCGCATGTTTTGGTATCAGGCACTAGAATGGCTGATAATCAGTATGGCATTGCTCTACCATTTGTTAATTTCTGCGTGTATGTGTTATCCAGAATTTTTATCTTCTTCGAGTATCTAGAGGGTAAGAGAGATAATTAACAAGGTGAAATTTGGCACTTCTGGGTAAACTAGCCAAATTATATATAATAGTAGCACAAGACCCGCAAAACCCCTCAGCACTGTATTTTGATTTAGCATTATGATTAAATTTAACATTATGCTGCACTTCTGAATAGCTAATGTATTCAAGGGCAAGCATCAATGGATCAGTGCAGCTTTTTATATTCTTGGGGGTAACAGGGGGTATAACTATCTGTTAAGCTATTATTAAAGTTCTCTTTACTTTTATGACTATATTTTAAATAAATTATCAACTCAGCTCCATTCAACTCCCTACCAATAGTGATACTACAGGGAGGAGTGTCTGAAAAGATATTTTCTATGTGTATGAAAACCAAATATTCTAAATATGAATTATCAGCTGGTGGAAAGGAAGTCTGCATCAAGACAGGTAAAATCCTCTCTTAAATGTTTCCCAGTCAAATCTGGAAACATAGGCAAAGGTGAGATTTTTCTGAAAATTATAGATAATTTTATAAACATTTAAACATTTTAGAAGTTATTTTATACAGATGATATATGCATATGCTTCTTGATTAACATGAGGCACTTAAGTTGCTTTCCTTCATTTTTAATAGCTTGGCAACAATAACTAAAAAGATAAGTAAAATACTATCTTTATATTATAGTTTTCTTTTTTATAATTTGTTTCTTCTGCTGTTCATTTTTTTCAAATTCCATTTAATATTTGCAGGAAATTTAATGTAGTATTTTTCCCCCAAGAAAGTAGAATGTTTTTTACAGCTCTACTTTAATATGCCTTAGATTTAAGTAGGTACATCTGGTTTGCATTGTTTATTTTGAGTCAAAATAGCCTTAACTTGCAGACTGTTATTGCCTGTGTTCTGCTACAAATTTTCAGGGTAAAAAGTAAACAAAAACAACCTAAGGAATTTACACTGGTTGAATTTAAAACATATAGAAATAGAAAGCATCAACAGAATCGAATCATATTTGGTCACAAGTTTGGTTGATTGCGATCATATTCAATTTTTCAGTAACAAAATCAGAAAGAAGTACTATTTACTTTCTCCCCAGCATCTTTTTGGAAAGCGCCAGTACTTTCATACCAGATTCATGACATCATAACAATGTTCCAAGCTACTGAGTTGAGGAAGCTCAGTCTTACTAATTCAGTTAATGGAGAGAACATATTGTGTTATACTTATCTAGTAGAAAAATAAGAGCAAGATTAGGACCCCTAACCAACAATAAATGAATAAAATAACCAATGAATAAAATAATATATCTATATAATTAAATGTTCAGTATGCATTATATGTAGATGAATAAATTTTCATTTCTATTTTAGCAAGAATTTTTATTTGTATCAATTCTCTTAAAACTTCTTTAATCAGTAATTTTCATGATTAATTATATTTTAGTTGACATAAATACAGAACATAAAGTTTATTTCTTCTAAAGTATTTTGTAAGAATGAAAGTGCTTTAGAAAAAATGAATTTTGCCTAAGACAAAAGTTTACCTTTATTTTTAACAAGATGCTTTATCTTAACGAAGATAAAATACTTCCATCCCTATAAGCAATTTTCCTAGGAGTACTGACTTTCATGTTTATAATTATTTCTTTTTGGTATGTGTGTGTGTGCACATGTGTGTGTGCACCCATGTCTGTCTCTGTGATAACTGTAAAACAGAAACTGATGGCATTTGCAACATTTAATAAATGATGTCTACACACACAAACTTACAAACACACAAACACTTTTTCTAATCATCATAACTTCATACTCTCACATTCTCCTTTAGATGTATTCGGTGCTTCAAGCGTATTCATAAGGATATACTGACTTTCTATATATTGATGTTCTTAATTTCAAGCAACCCTAAAGCTGACAGAAAGAGGGGAAAAGTAGGAAAAGAGTGCAGTAAAAGAAGGGGAATGATCTCACTGGAATATTGGGAGAGCTGGAGAAACTTGCTTGAAGCTAGTGTTTGGGGGATCATGCCTTAATCTACTTTGCACAATTGACAGGAGGTCACCAATGCCTTTGCCACAGCTACCCTGAATACAGTAGCCAGGAAACTCCTATTTAGTGTCTATAATCCTGCCATGAACATCATCTTCAGCTGCTGCTCCTGCCGCAAACGATATAGCCACTCCTACAATCTCTGATGTCTTCAGAGTTGGAATGCTTGTTTCCACCTTCCTTTCACTCTGCTCACATTTCTTTGTATTGTTCAAAGGCATCACCTGATAGTGCCCAAGATGCAAAGAAGCATGGAGAAGCATGTGTTGTAGTTTCTACTTTGGGGACATAGGTGGAGAATTTCCCAAACTATAGAAAGATGTTCAAAATGTACTGGGCAGTGAGACAAATGAATGATACTGGCTTACTCTGGTTATCAGTGAGAGTTAAGTACATACCCACTGCAGGTTGGAAAATTACTCAGCCCCTCGTTATATGATAGAAAATTACTTTTCAAGATCACTTGCTATATTCATTGGGATGCAGGCTATACACTCAGTGGCACCATAATGTAGATTATATAGTATAAAACAAAACAGCAATAACAACTTTAGCAAAAAATTATTGTTAGTCTGATTTTGCTAATTTTGTTCAGCTTTCAGTAAAGTCCTAGGAGAGATGGATGAACTGAAGGCAGAATTAACCTCACTGCCAAGGGAGGTGGCAGGGAATAAAATCAGTTGTGTGAAGAGATGTGCTGTTTGCTTACAGCATGAAATAAAACTTGTCTCAGATTTCTCCAGCTCAGAAACTTGCCAGGTAGAAAAAGCTGCATTTCCGTACATACTGATTCTATTAGTAGAGAAAGTCAACTGATTGCTTTAACAATATATATAACTGAGACCTCAAACTCTTCTGAGCACCATCTATTAAGATTATTTTTGCCAAATGAAATGGTAGAGTGAAACCACAAAACTACTCTGTATAGTGGGAAAATGGAATGGTGTAGCCATTAACCTACAGGTTAGGCAAAACATACATTATAATCTTCTAATTTAAAGACTGTTGCTGAAAGATCTGATTGTATTTAGAGACACACACTACTCAAGCTAATAGGTATCTTTGAAAGTTTTGAGGGAACACTTTTGCCAATATGGAACCTCAGGTACAGCTTGCAACAGCATGTGATGGTTCTAACTCTAAAGTATTTATAAGCTTCCAATTTCCATCAACTCAAAATGGGTTGATAAATCCACACAACCTGCCAGTGTGTCATTCCCCGTGAGCCACTCAGAAATGACGATGACGACGAGTTGTAATGCAAAGTAGGATTCTTCCAAAAGTGAAATCAGGGCTTTTGTGTTAGCTAAAAGAGCAGGCTATCCTCACAGTCACATCAACTAACATTGATATTTGCTACAGATGAATCATTACAGATGAATCATTCAAGTTTTCCCCTTGACCCTTTTGAAGAGAAGGCCTTGCTTCCTTTTCCTTTGGTGCCACTGTAGAGTGTGTATTAGCCAAACGTAGACTGTTGTTTAGGTTACAGGTTATCAGACCCTAAGATACAACAACCACATATGCTAGATTCCGATTTCAAGGCAGATACAGTCAATGGATGAGCCTTAAAGTCAGTCTTACCTGAGAAAAGAGCTAACATATTGTGTGTATAAGGGAAAACAATGAATGCGGTTAATGGACAGTTGCATGAGTTGACTAAACACCTAAATACAAGTTTTCTAATAGCTTGTTGTTTTTGTTCAGTTGCTAAATCACATCTGACTCTTTGCAACTTCATGGACTGTAGCATATCAGGCTTCTCTGCTGCTGCTGCTGCTGCTAAGTCACGTCAGTCGTGTCTGGCTCTGTGTGAGCCCATAGACAGCAGCCCACCAGGCTCCCCCGTCCCTGGGATTCTCCAGGCAAGAACACTGGAGTGGGTTGCCATTTCCTTCTCCAACCGGGCTCCTCTATCCTTCACTATATCCTGGAGTTTACTCAGATTCATGTCCATTGAGTCAGTGATGCTATCTAAACATCTCATCTTTTGCTGCCTCCTTCTCCTTTTGCCTTCAGCCTTCTCCAGCCTCAGGGTGTGTGTATTTAAGGGAAGAAAAAGAATTATTCAAAGCAATAGACACAGTAATTAGCCTAATTTAATAATACTATAGGCTAGCTATTCTCTGAATAATGAAATATAGGAAAAATAATCCAAATCTTGCAAGTAGCAATTTAGATGTGAAACTCAGAGATAAGTTAGGACACAAGCTTAACTAATGTATTACAAAGAGGGCTTAATTTTCAATCAGACTTCTGATGATTTCATGAGAAAAGACATTTAATTACTGCCTGGAAAATTTTCTATGACTTAAATGTCAAATAGTATGGATGCTTATCAAATTATCAAGATGGTGTGTTTTAAATACAGTTGTTTTATCACCTTCAGGTTTGGAACAAAGAATACACAAATTAAAGCAAGGATGGAGGAGAGACCCAAAATTTCTTACTTCACAACTTTGGCTTTGCTCAGTCTTGACTTTAGTGCATGTTAAAGCCTGATCCTTCTCTCCTGGGTGTTTTAGTGGATTCTTATGTGTTTTTTTGGTTTGTTTTTGAGGAGACAATTCCACACATCCTTTATCCTAACAGACTCCATGTAGCTTTCACAGACTCAAGCCCTCTATCCTGTTGCAATAGCCCATTTCAGGCAGCCTCTCACAATCTTCAGCATCAATGAAACGTCTGGAATAAACTCCAAAAGACAAGAAATAAAAAGTGAAACATATGCATGATTTAGAGGGAAAAAACTACATACAGGCAAGAATCAACAAAGATTAAGTGTGCATAGGATAACTATTTTTGAAGGGAGAAAAAAGAGGTAAAAATATATATTTACTATTTATTAGGGGAAAATCATATATCAGTTCGGTCATTCAGTCGTGTCTGACTCTGTGCAACCCTATGGACTGCAGCACGCCCAGCGTCCTGGTCCATCGCCAACTCCTGGAGCTTACTCAAACTCACGTTCATCAAGTCGATGATGCCATCCAATCATCTCACCCTCTGTCATTCCCTTCTCCTCCCACCTTCAATCTTTCCCAGCATCAGGGTCTTTTCAAATGAGTCAGTTCTTTGCATCATGTGGCCAAAGTATTGGAGCTTCAGCTTCAGCATCAGTCTTTCCAGTGAATATTCAGGACTGATTTCCTTTAGGATTGACTGGTAGGATCTCCTTGCAGTCCAAGGGACTCTCAAGAGTCTTCTCCAACACCACAGTTCAAAAGCATCAATTCTTTGGCACTCAGCTTTCTTTACAGTCCAACTCTAACATTCATACATGACTAAATAATATATAAATATATATATATATATAAATATATATATATATACACACACACACATATATACATATATATGTATATATACATAAAGAAACATCTTAACCTGAAATTAAAAAGACATATTATAAAAAGAAGAAGCATAAATCATTGAAAAAAATAAATTTAATCTTGATGAAATCACTAAATTTAAGGAAAGACAGAATCTTAAATTTTAATCCAGAAATAATACAGATCATCCTCCAAAGAAATAAAGCTTGCTTCAAACTTCCCCACAAGATTAGATGCCTGTGGATATTAGAACAAGATCTGAGAAATGTTACAGGAAAACTTATGAAACCTGTAATATTTGCTCAGTCTAGGCAGTGTTCAGTGGTAAGTAAAAAAGAAAGTTACAGAAATGAGAAAAAGAAAAAAAAAAATCTGCACTCTTCCTGAAAACCTGCTTGGACATTTAATTCTTTCCCGCTCACAAATGAAGAAGGAGTAACATATTAAAAAGGAGAAGTCGGTTAGAATGACCAGGATCAAGAAAGGCTTCCTTCCCCTTTGCCTTCTCCTTCCCCATTTCCCGCCCCTCCTCCTTTTCTTTGGCTGCCTCCTCCTCCTCTTTCTCTTTTTCCTCCTGCTCTTCCTCCTTCTCTCCACAAGTTGCTAATCATGCCTCTAAGAGTGATCCAGGGTTGGCTTGTAAAATATGACACTTGAGGGAAGTGTTCAAGTAGTCAGTGGTCAATATGAGCCCTTGAGGGAGCAGAAGCTGACTAGGAACACAAAAACGCAAGTGATAGAATCTGAAGGAAATAGGGTGAAGAGCAGACATTCCACAAAGCTGCACAGTGGGCTTAGGGAGTTCCTTGTGGTTTCCCCCTATCTTGTCAGTGTTTCGTTGCTACTCCTGACTTCAGTGCCTCTCTTCTGCATTTTAGTTGCATTCCTGGAGACCACAGCTCCAGATTGACACCCCCACCCCCTTACCTAGACAGCAGGTCTCACTTAGCACTAGTGACAATTTTTTTCCTAGTCCCTTCAGCTGTGGGGTAAGACCAATTGCTGTTGCTGGTCTCCAAGTACAACATCATCCCTAGTTTGTTCTTTAATCCAGGCTTCTAGATAGCTCTGGTATTAAAGTAGTTTAATTTGTGTTGATGGAATTCAATTATGTTTCTTGCCAGGACCTAAACTGGCATATAGTTGTAGTGACTAGAGATATTTCTTAATAAAATTAAAAAATTCTAATACTAACAGGGGCTTCCCTGGTGGCTCAAATGGGAAAGAATCTGCCTGCAACGTGGGAGACCCAGGTTTGATCCCTGGTTTAGGGAGATTTCCTGGAGAAGGAAATGGCAGCCCACTCCAATATTCTTGCCTTGGAGAATCCCATGGATAGAGGAGCCTGGTGGGTTCCAGTCCATGGGGTCACAAAGAGTCGGACACAACTATGCCATTGACACACACCAAAAATATTAACAGACCACACTGAAGACCTAGCTGATTGCTGTCCTTGAATCTATAGTGATTTCATACAGCACACACAATTTAAGCATGGTTACTATTATTAATATAAAATGTAAATGCTCCAAACTGGAAATTCATTGGGAAATTAGATAACTTTTACTCAAGAGCTCATACTTCTGTTTTGTTTTTACTAAAATAAATATATAGTACTGTTTTTTGGAATTCAGGAATCAGAAGATCCAAATGCCACAAGGTATCAGTGACATATTACTTAATGAATAACTAGAAGCTACAAAGACATTTCACTAGAAAAATGACCAAAAAGAGAGATTTTAATTAGATTATTCAAATTTCATGCTCCTAAAGGATGATCCCCATTGGGGAACACTCAGCTCCATTTTTAAGATAAATGGACTATTTCATTTTAGAACACTTTCCATAAATAACATCATGTAGAATAAATCAATTTAAACAGCGGTTGAAGGGCAGAATCAGAAAAACCATGCAAATGCCTGGGTGCATCAGACTTGGTCATATAGCAAATCAGGAAATGATCAAAAGGGGTTAACACCCCTGTTGCTATAGTGCTGGAATTTATGGGACATCTGTTGTCTAATTTCTGCAGCAAAACTGATAACTCTCCACTGTTGACTGACTCGTTAAATCCCTGCACTGGCATCAACAGAACGAATGAATGAATTTCCATTCTGAAACTCTCCACTTGTATTATTTTGTTCCCCTCACTCCTCTCTAACCACAGGGAAAAAGCTAGACAGAAGAGATATATAAATGATACCTAATTGTGGTGTATCTATTTGAAACTATACCATTTGCAATTATGATTTTTACTTTTTTTGTTTTTTGAAAGTACAAGTATGTTCTTTTGTTCATAACTTTTATAATTTTGAATTTTGTCTGATTTTAGGTGAAATCAAATAAGAAATGCTCAGTAAGATTTTTACATTGTCAAAAGGATCCAGAGTTCTTCTATTCCCTCAGAAATGGCCTGAGAGATTTAAATAATATTGAAATATTTGATGTTAGAAAATAGGTTATGATTTGTGTTGAACTGTTAAACATTGACATTTCACTATCCTTAGGAGTCCAAATTAATTGGAATTAATTTTAAAGTTAATTTGTAATTATTTTTTAAACAAACTGGTTATTCAGTTGTATTGAAGGAAAAAACAATTCAGATAGGGTTCCACCATTTCAATACATATAACTCTCTCATGAAAAATATATTTCTATATTATATTAAAGTCAATATATAGTTATATCAATATATAACTTATTCTAAAATAGATATTTCATTAGGTTATTGATAAACATTTTCTACATATAATGTTATATGTGTAGTGTCTGCAACTTTAATGAGAATTGACTTAAGCTCAGGAAATTGCATTTAAGCATTCATCTTGATTGTTGTCTCACCACAGCTTGATTTACTTTGTAACTACTCCTTAACTGAAATGAATTCATGATGAAAATATTAGGGAATTGCTAAATACCCAAAGGTATGCTCTTTTAAAAAAGAAGTTACAGTATGAAAATATCTAAGCCAAATTTCAAAGCAATTTTATTTATCTCTGTAAACTCTCTCCTTTTGATGAGACATGCTTTGGGATAATATTTCAAAGAAGACGTGAGGGAAATTTTACTATAGTCTTGTAATGTTAGTATCTTTGCAGAAATCATAATAATTTTGTGTAGAGAGCTGTGAACTGATTGTAGAGAATGCCAGTATAGGATATACAGGCATACAGGGTTAGCATTCACTATATTATTTCTAAACTAGTGATGATTTAAATTTGGATATTTATTAGTGGAAAGACAGTCTAAAATAATATTAGTAGTATTGTACTCACTCAAAGCACAGACAATATTTGAATGTATTGTGATTTCAAAATTCAGAAGGTAATTTCAATACACATTAAATATAAAAATTATATGGATACTTCTATTACAGAATGATATTCATTTTCCTTTTTTAACTCTTCTACATGACAGTTTGAAGTAAAATAATAGCTAATTAATGATAATATTTTTTGAAATACTATATATAAAATTATCTGTTATTTAATTATCTAGAAATGGTCATTTTGATTATCTAAATTATGTGAAAGCCATTTCAGAAATACCAATTTTAACAGAATCATCAGTGTCACTGAAAATAATTGATTTCTTCTGTTTAAACAAAGGTAGAAAAAAAATACATACCACTTGAATAACATAAAACCTGTAGGAAAATATGACTTTTAAAACATTAAATGATTAGCTTTTAATTTTTTTCTGTACTTTAAATTTAATTTTTTCTCTACCTAATTGCATTCCATTTTGTAATGCTCAGAACAAATAACCTATAAAAAATAACATAGATTTAAGAATCATGAAGTGATTCTTGATATCTGCTCACAAAATCTCTCCAGTGATACACAGCCATCATGCCTTTTGTATACTGTACTTTAAAACATACTATATAACTATGAGGACAGACAGCTGATTTTTATATGACAGATTATTTGAATTGGAGGAATTAACTCCATTTCTCCACACTTGGAACTTGTTCTTTAGTTAATGTATATAATCTCTTCTAAATATAATTCTAAATAATAATAATTTCTTCTTTAGAGATATCCCTTTAGGAAGGGATAAATGAATATAATATCTGCAAAAAGTCAATAACAGGAGCCTCAATTAAATAGAGTCAGGAGAAGAACAAGATGGTGGAGGAGTAGGTGGACATGGAGTACATCTTTCTCCATGAATACATCAGGAAAACAGCTTCAGAAACAGAAGAACATGCAGAACACCAGTTGAGAGTGGACAGAGTTGGTGGAATCAGAGGAAAAGAATATATAGGCCCACGTAAAACTCAGTAGAATGAAGGAGCTAGGGAGAAAAACAGGAGTGTTAGTAGGACTAGACCTGCCCTCAGTGGGTGGGGGAACTGAAGCAGGGGTCTGATCCCCACATTGAGGCAATTGTCTGAGTCAGAGGAGAAACACCTAAGGCTGAGAGTGAAACAGCTGATTTATGGCAGCCTAGATGGAACAAGAGTCAGACAGTCCTTTCCTCAGCTGTATATACCCTGGATAGGGACATAGAGCCCCTGGAAGGTGCAACAGCTGGGAGCTGGAGTTTAGGGATTCTGGAGCAATCCCAGGGCAAGGGCTGCTGTTGACTGTGGAGAGACAGATCGAGGGCATGTGAGGGAGGAAATTGTGGTGGGAAGTGCCTGTGGAGGAAAGCCAGGGAACCACAGAAGCAAGGCAATAAAGCTGGGCCATGAGTTGGGGGGTGAAGCCATCACCATAGCCTCTCTCCCCTCACACACCAGCAATGCAGCTGAACAGTAGAGAGGCTGGCCCATCAAATGCCTGACGTACTGAACTACAGAGTAGGACCCCACGCAGGGTGCCCTTTTAAGTGCCTGATGTGCTGATCTGCAGAGTAGGACTCCAGCCAGGGAGGCTCCTCTAAGTGCCTGACATAGAAATTATGAAAAACCCAAGTACAAGCACTGAAATTGAAGCCGTGATCAAAAATCTCCCTGAAAACAAAAGCCCAGGATAAGATGGCTTCACAGGAAAATGCTATCACACATTTAGAGAAGAGATAATGCCTATGCTTCTAAAAATCTTTCCAAAAATTGCAGAGGAAGAAACACTTCCAAACTCATTCTATGAGGCCACCATCACCTTGATACCAAAACCAGACAAAGACAACATAGAAAAAGAAAACTACAGGCCAATATCACTGATGAACATAGATACAAAAATCCTCAACAAACTTTTAACAAACAGAATGCAGCAACAAACCAAAAAGCTCATACACCATGATCAAGTTGGGTTTATTTCAGAAATGCAAGGATTCTTCAATATACACAAATCAACCAATGTGATACACCATATTAACAAATTAAAAGATAAAAACCATATGATCTCAATAGATACATAAAAAGCTTCTGACAAAATTCAACATGCATTTATAATTAAAACTCTTCAAAAAATGGGCATAGAAGGAACCTACCTCAGCATAGTAAAGGCCATATATGATAAGCCTACAGCAAACATTGCTCTCAGAGGTGAAAAACTGAAAGCATTCCCCCTAAAATCAGGAAGAAGACAAGGGTGTCTACTTTCACCATTATTATTCAACATAATTCTGGAAGTCCTAGCTACAGAAATCAGAGGAGAAATAGGAAAAAAGGAATCTAGATCAGAAAAGAAGTAAAGCTCTCCGTGTTTTCAGGAAACATGATACTGCACATAGAAAACCCTAAAGATAGTATTAGAAAATTACTAGAGCTAATCAGTGAATTTAGCAAAGTTGCAGGATACAAAATAAATACACAGAAATCACTTGCATTTCTGTATACTAACAATGAAAGATCAGAAAGAGAAATTAAGGAATCAAGTCCATTCACCGTTGCAACAAAACGAATTAAATATCTAGGAATAAACTTACCTAAGGAGACAAAAGAACTGTACACAGAAAGTTATAAGACACTGATGAAAGAGATCAAAGATGACATAAACAGATGGAGAGATACCCATGTTCCTGGGTAAGAAGAATCAATATTTTGAAAATGACTATACTAGTAAATGCAATCTACATATTCTGTGTGATCCCTATCAAATTACATTTTTCACAGAACTAGGTCAAAAAATTTCACAATTCATATGGAAGCACAAAAGACCCCAAATAGCCAAAGCAGTTTTGAGAAAGAAGAATGGAGCTGGGGAATCCACCTTCCTGATTTCAGGTTATACTACAAAGCCACAGTCATCAAAACAGCATGGTGCTGGCACAAAAAAAGAAATATAGACCAATGGAACAAGATAGAAAGCCCATAAATAAACCTGTGCACCTATTGGTACCTTATTTTTGACAAAGGAGGCAAGAATATACAATGGGGCAAAGACAGTCTCTTCGATAAATGGTGCTGGGAAAACTGGACAGCTACATGTAAAAGAATGAAATTAGAACACTTCCTAACACCATACACAAAGATATACTCAAAATGGATTAAAGAATTAAATGTAAGATTAGAAACTACAAAACTCTTAGAGGAAAACATAGGCAGAACACTCAATGACAGAAATCAAAGCAAGATCCTCTATGACTCACCTCCTAGAATAGCAGAAATAAAAACAAAAGTAAACAAGTGAGACCTGATTAAACTTAAAAGCTTTTGCACAGCAAAGGGAACTGTAAGCAAGGTGAAAAGACAACCCTCAGAATGGGAGAAAATAATAGCAAATGAAACAACTGACAAAGGATTAATTTCCAAAATATATAAGCAGCTCATACAATGCCAGAAAACAATGCCAGAAAAACAAACAACCCAATGAAAAAGTGGGAAAAAGACTTCAACAGACATTTCTCCAAAGACATACAGATGGCTAACAAACACATGAATAGATGCTCAATATCACTCATTATTAGTGAAATGCAAATCAAAACTACAATGAGATGTCACCTCACCCTGGTCAGAATTGCCATCATCAAAAAGTCTACAAACAATAAATGCTGGAGAGGGTGTGCACTGTTGGTAGGAATGTAAATTGATACAGCCACTACAGAAGATGGTATGGAGATTTCTTAAAAAACTAGGAATAAAACCAGCATATGACCCAGAAATCCCACTCCTAGGCATATACCCTGTGGAAACCAAAACTGAAAAAGACACATGTATCTCATTGTTCATTGGAGCACTATTTACAATAGCTAGAACATAGAAGCAACCTGGATGTCCATCAACAGGTGAATGGATAAAGAAGGCATGGAACATATACACAATGGAATGTTACTCAGCCATAAAAAGGAACACATTTGAGTCAGTTCTGATGAGGTGGATGAACCTAGAACCTATTATATGGAGTGAAATGAGTCAGAAAGAGAAAGATAAATATCATATTCTAATCCACATATACAGAATCTAGAAAAATGGTACCGAAGAATTTATTTACAGGGCAGCAATGGAGAAACAGACATAGAGAATAGACTTATGGACATGGGGAGAGATGAGGAGAGGGTGAGATATATGGAAAGAGTAACGTGGAAACTTATATTACCATATGTAAAATAGATCGCCAATGGGAATTTGCTGTATGTCTCAGAAAACACAAACAGAGGCTCTGTATCAACCTAGAGGGGTGCGGTGGGGAGGGAGATGGGAAGGAGGTTCAAATGGGAGGGGACATACGTATACCTATGGCTGATTCACTTTGAGGTTTGACAGAAAAGAACAAAATTCTGTAAAGCAATTATCTCTCAGTGAAAAAAAAAAATTAAAAAAACCCAGAATCACCATAGTTTTAGCATTTTAAAAAGCCATTAAAAAAAAAAAAAAAAAAAAACAGAAAGAAAGAAAGAAAGAGTCAGGAGACCAGAAAGGGGAGTTCTCAAGCAGTATGATGATAGCTAAACCCAACAAGAAGAAAGACTCCCTATTCTTTCCTGGCAAGATCTCAGCCAAGAAGAGATTGTCACAACTCAGCCAATAAATACCATAGATATTTTGCTTACTATAGACTTCTCAACTTCCTTTTTGCTTTCTATAATATACAGAGTTCTCCTCTGCATTTTTGCTGATGACTCGTGTATTGCTCACCATGGTTGCAGACCTTGAATTGGAACTCTGCTAACATCAAATGAACCTATTTTTGAAAGAAAAATGACTGTCGGTTTCTCTGTTTCAGGTCAGCATTTTGGCAACTTGCACAGGCAACCAGAGAAGACCCTTCATGATTCTGAGGCAGGTGAGCAAACAAATGAGCAATGTTTCCTGACAAACCTGGGCTTGGAGGGCAAATCTCTCTCCTGGATCCCGGCTTCCATCCTGTTTGCAGTTTTAAAGTCCTTTAGGTTTTATTCAGGATCTATTTTAAGGACCCTTCCTTTCTGGTTAAGCCTTTTTTCTATATGTGAGTACTCCTTTGACATTTTAGCCTGATTTTGAAAGTAGGCTGTTTTAGCTGCAGCTGGCTAGGCTTTGGCCCATTCATTTTGGAGCAGAGGCTGTTTTTTATTGGAACTGTGCTAAGCAGCTTTTGGCCTGGCTTCCCCAGGATTAGACTGTTCCCTTAAAACTGGCTGGTATTAGGCCTGTAGGTTATTTAGCTGTTCAAGCTATTTCAGCTTTTTAGCCTGTTTGAAAATTATTTTCTTATTCTAGGGAAAAACCCCTGAGAAATAGGATCTCAGTTATATAAATGTTTTATGGGCACCCCATGTCCCTACTCCTGCAGAAACCCTGTCCAATTTTATGTTTGAAAACCACACTCTATCCTCATGCACATTTTTAATGAAATGTAGAAATCTAACCAAAGGGAATTCAGAATATCAATGGACATTATGGGGAACTTTTGAAATCCCCAAACGTACATTTCTTAAAATAGAATCAAACAACCATAGCTCTACAATTTCCCAAACTGAATGAAATGCCTATTTTGATTGGTATTTTGAGGCTCCCAAATGTTATCAGAAGTCTAAAATTGTGTCATTGTCAAATAAGATTTTAAGATTAACCCATGCAAACAAACATCAAAAAAAGATCAAATAACTTCCAAAGCCTAATGCTGTTCCTTGGCTTCTTTGTCTCAGACTGCTCCATCTTGTCTGTCTCCGTGGGCTCCTGACATTTAGGCCCCATCTTCCTCCCTCCCTTTTATAATTCTGATACCTCCTCTGTACCCTCAGTTCCTCCATAATGATTCTCTCCCTGAACTTCCCTTTTTCCCTGAAGCTCTCTCCACCCCATCGTCCTCTGAAATTTTCAGAATCTCTCCCTTCAAACTTAGGACATCTGAGGATCTAAACACTATAACTCTTAATTTCTTATATTCCCTGGACTAATTCTTATATTCCTTGGACAGCAAGGAGATCCAACCAGTCCATCCTAAAGGAAATCAGTCCTGAATA
This sequence comes from Capricornis sumatraensis, assembly GCF_032405125.1. NCBI lineage: Eukaryota > Metazoa > Chordata > Mammalia > Artiodactyla > Bovidae > Capricornis > Capricornis sumatraensis. The sequence continues at coordinate 57,870,568 of NC_091087.1, read as the reverse complement.
TTCATTGGAAGGGCTGATGAAACTGAAGCTCCAATACTTCAGCCACCTGATACAAAGAACTGACTCAATGGGAAAGACCCTGATGGTGGGAAAGATTGAAGGCAGGAGAAGGGGATGACAAAGAATGAGATGGCTGGATGGCATCATGGACTCAATGGACATGAGCCTGAGTCAACTCCAGGAGCTGGTGATGGACAGGGAGGCCTGGCGTGCTGCAGTCCATGGGGTTGCTAAAATTTGGACATGACTGAGCGACTGAACTGAACTGAAAGCTGAACTGTGAGCTATTGTCAAAGATTTTTCTAAAGTAACCAAAGATTCTCACAGATTTGCTGATGAATTTAATACAGTCATTTAAATTTACCAACCTGGTTTCTCTGACTTACATCACCTAGCTCGTGTGTGTGTGTGTAAGTTACTCAGTCATGTCCAACTCTTTGCGAACCCATGCACTGTATTGTAGCCCACCAGCCCATTCAGCCCACCAGAATTCCTCTGTCCATGGAATTCCCCAGGCAAGAATACTGGAGTGGGTTCCCATTCCTTTCTCCAGAGGATCTTACCAACCCAGAGATCAGACCCAGGTCTCCTGCCTTGCAGGTGGGTTCTTTACCATCTGAGCCACCAGAGAAGTCAACTAGTTAATATACTTGTCAGTAAAGGCCAGTCCCAGCATTGAATGAAAAATGCTAATTGGGGAAATCCTAAAGGTTTCTACAGCAAAAACTGGGAGACTAGCCTATTAACTTATTATATGAACAGGCTTGGAAAATCACTAGGCTACTTCATTGGACTGTTCCAATTCCTAAGTCTGTTCCAAAGCTGGGTGATGGGAACTAAAATTTGACTTACACACAAAAATCTGATAAATGGTTTATGACCATTACAATTGACTTCTGATTATTTTTAGAGGAAATTCTGGTCTTTTTTCAGATGTTTATTCCACCCAGGTAGCTTTTAACACTGTGTTTACTATGGGCTGAACCAGGACTTTTCCCTTCTAGTGAGAAAGAACCAGGATGAAATGAAAAACTTCCAGATTTAGTTAATCTATCAAACCAGCTTTCTCACACTGTAAATGAATCACCTCCAAGGAAGACTACCAAGATTCTTAATCTTCAAAACAGTAATTGAAGGCCCTAAATGAAACCCAAACCCTCCTAGTTTCCGCTATTATTGCAAGAAGCCAGGACATGGACAGAATATTACAGATTTAAATGTTTCAGCTGCTCTCAGACCTCTAGCCAGCCTTTCTAATGATCTTTCAATTATCAATGATGGGGCTCTGAGAAAACCACAAGGGATCTTCCCAATTCTCCCTCATAATCAGTTTAGAAAAACATTTCTCCAGATTGAGGAAAAATCTCTTCCAGTTCTAATTGAAACCAGAGCCACACTCCTGGTGCTCTACCCTATTACTATAAAACAATCACTGTCCTGGCTTATTAAAAAAACAGCTCAGATTCTAAGGATGTCTAATGAACTGCAAGGGGTTTCTGTTTCCAAAACTATTTCCTCTTGTTGAGGCCCCTTGAGTGATACATATCCTTTCCTCCTACGTTCTTTTGGTGCCATTTATTAGGCAGAGACAGATACTCATGAAAAGGGGGGAAATAATTGCAGAAGTTTGCAGTAGTCATCAAAGCAGCCAACCAGGTTTATTAAATGGCCTTTGATATCTTTTATTTGTTCCATCTGTGGTAGTATTAGAACTGATTCTGGAAACACTGGTCATTTGTCCCTATTGACAGTTATACCATAGGTCTTGTGTGCAAAATCTCCAACTGACAAGGGTAAAATTCACGAAGCACCTCCCATCAAGATTCAAAGAGATCTCACAAAACTTCTGCCTAGAATTAATCAATACCTTATAAGTAAATAAGTCTATCAAGGCATAAAGCCAGTAGCAGACGATTATAAGGGCCAAGGCCTCATTCTCCTCTGTACCAGTCCTTTAATATTGTAATATTGTATTTCACTGGTGAGAAAGCCTAAAGGCTGAGGGTGGAGTTTTGTATAGGACCTCTGACCAATAAACAACATTGTTATCCCTTTCCACACTCTTGTTCCCAATCTTCATCCATTATTACATCCATTCCCCACTAGAAGCAAATTATTTATTGTGATGTATTTGTGCAGCTCTTTCTTTAATATTGCAATTGATAAAGCTCATCAGTGGATTTTTGTCTTCACTTGGGAAGAAAAACAATTCACCTGGACAGTAATGACTCAGTAGTGACTCAGTTTTACTGAGAGTTCTTATTTCATACAAATCCTGAGGATTGATCTGGATGATATAGGCTCTACTTTCTCACAGTATGTGAATGATGTGCTTCTTTGTGCTCCTTCTCTAGCCTCTTTAAAGGGAGATAGCATCTATTTGATAAAGCATGAAAGCTTTACACTGAAGCTCTTTAAGCTACATGAGGTTACCAAAAACAAAATGAAACAAAATAAACCTTGCAGTTTGTCCAAACCCAGGCTCAATATTTAGGGTGTCTGATACCTGAACAAGGTTTACATTAGATACCGACAGGCTTTATGGTAGAGGATGACATGGATAGATTGCATCACTGACCCAATGGACATGAATCTGAACTCCAGGAGATAGCAAAAGACAAGGAAGCCTGGCATGCTGCAAGTCCATGGGGTCACAAAGAGTCAGACACAACTTAGCGACTCAACAACAACAACAACAACAACAACTTCATAGTATTCTAAGTTTTCCAAAATCTAAGTGCTGACTGTAAGGTTTCCTAGGGATAGTTGGTTATTGTAGAAATTGGATTCCACATTTCTATGGGCAAAGCCCTGTATATTTTATTAAGGACCAACAACCCTGACCCAATTTTATATGTGGACCCCTGGACAATAGCATTTGAAACCTAAAAGTATTTAAATGAGGAAAAGTAAAAATAAATAAATAAATAAACGTAAGTCTCAAATAGAGTCAGGAGACCATAACTGAGAGCTCTCAAGTCATATGATGATAGCAGAGCCCAACAGGAAGAAGGAAAAAGACTTCCTCTTCTTTCCTGGCAAGAGCCAATGAGAGACTGTCATAACTCAACCAATGAAAAATCATGGACTCTTCATTTCCCAATAATCCTCTGAACTTTATTTTCCTACTATGAGAGGTCTCCTTTCCATTTTTTGCTAGGGAATCGCACATGGTTTGCCATGGTTAAAGACTCCAAATTGAAATTCTTTGCTGATTCCAGATGAACCCATTTTTGCTGGAGAAATAACTGACGGTCTATTTGTTGTAGGTCACACAGCTCACACACTAGCCTTTGGTTCTTAAAGTATGAAGTGGATGGACAACAGCAGCACCAACAACACTTGGGACTTTAAAATTCCAATGTTCAGGTCCCTAGCTAAACAACTGGATCACAATCTCTAGTGATGGGACTCAGAAATCTGTGTTTTAACAACATCTTGAGATGAATTTGAGAATCTCTGTTCAAACTATACTCCAACCAAGGTCAAGTGTTTCAACTCACTAGTACTGTCAACAGTGACTAGTTTATTCACTCACTCTTAAAACTTCTCTTTCTCAAAGAAAAATTAGATGTTTTGGTTGTTCCTTTAAAAAGGAATGATTCAGCCATTGTGATTATTGTCATGTCAACTGTGTATCTAAAGGGTCTTGATATAGAATTTTTCAGTTTATCTCAGGCTTGACAATAATATTTACTCTGAGGATAACAGCTTCTACCAGAAAAAGAAAAATTTTTCCACATTACATATTATTATAGTTCATATGACAGCTAAAATATAAAGTATAATTCAAACTTCTATTACATTTCATAAATGCGCTTATGTTTCATATATCTAGATAACACTTCCACAGCAATGACCTATATACATATAGCATATTTAATATACATGTCCTCTGATATTCTGTCAGGAAATAATTATGCAAAATTGATAGATTATATAGCTAATATATTCAGAACTTAATCAAAATTGAATTTAACTATTAATAGTTATGAAACAAATCTTATAGATGAAATTATCAAATTTGAAATAAATACCATTCATAAGGATCATTCAACTAATTCATAGAGAATCTAACTTAGGAAATTTTTTCTGGATGTAGTTTTGCAGATTTACAACAGAGAATGATATGACATTTATTACAGTCATCAAGTTGAATATGATTTTCAGAGCTTCAGGTTCCAATATTTATGAAGAAAGCTAGGTAATTTATTCAGACTTTTTAAAATTAACGTGTGTACAAAAGCTTAGAGACTTTATCAAACTTGTCTGGTGGCATCTATACTTCACAGACATGAAGTTAATCCCACACACTTGACTGGTAATGCTCTTTTAATTTATGATAAGTCATGAAAACATGAAGTTGAACTCACAATGAATAGAGTGAGATAGTGTTACAACATTGATCAATCAGTTATATACATGCTTTACAAAAGTATTGCTTTTTACTCCTTTGATCTTCCTTATGACATTAAAGCAAGGAAATATAAATAAAGTGTGAACTTTGGTTAATAAAAATAATAATATATAGATACTGATTTAATAATTGTGAAAATGCATCATACTGATATATTAATATTATATTAGGAAAACTAGTGTGGGGTGTGTTGAAATTCTTTTGACTATCTAGTCAGTTGTTTATATTCCTAAAACTGTTCTAAAACAGAAATTTATTTTAAAGTGGAGCCACACTATGACATTTGGGGTGAAATGCTAAAGTGAAATACTAAGTTCTGATTATAAATACAAGTTTCTCTTCCTTTTTACAAAACCATTACTTTGGGAACTATAAGGCAGCTCTTTTAACTTACTTACCCTACGGTTATTTTACAGATGGGTTGTAGTGCAGTTATTTTGATGAGACAATCTATTAAAAACCAAGTTTAAAGTATTCAAGTATATAATTTTATTTTATTTAGCTTTGTGGCATGTTTTATTTTTCTTTTTTACATCTTATTATAAAGAATAAAAAGTTAAGAGCAGAGGTGATAAAGATCACAGAATATTGTATCAAATGCCAATACACCAAGGAAATAGCATGTTCTAATAGTTTGTGATCCACTATTGTATCTACATTATTTTTGCTCACTGATAAATTAATTTTAATTTTATGCAACTCCTGAAGTGATTCAGTCCTTAGGTGTACTGCCTCTAGCACCAATAAGTTAGCTTGGGAACAAGAAATTTATTCTTATTTGAAAGGGAATAAAATATATTTGAAAACATAGATGTGCTAAGTAGATATTAAGGGCTAAAAGAGCCATAATATGTGTGTTTTAATTTAGTCTCCATAGTCTTCTCATTTGTTCAATGTAGCATGTCAAACAAGACATGAATTATATACATAGATTCCTAAAATGTTGCTTTGTTGTCAAAACTTTGAAATCAACAAATTTCTGAAACTGCAGTTCTCTCATATATTTGCACTGTTTGTTTTTTTTCTCTGAGGGAAGTCTTATTTCATTGTTTTAGGGATTTGAAATGCTGAGCTGAAACTCCAGTGTAATGAAAAGAAGGTAATCATACACGGAAGTTTATAGCTCTTGGCACTGTGTTCCATTATAGACATCCTGCAAATCTCTAATGCTGAATCTATGAGTGCTTTCTTACAGTAGCATGAAATTATTGAAAACTAACCAGCTGCTAGTAAGTTGTAAAGGAAAGAAAAAGGATTAGGGATCATGATTCCTAGATTTTATTACAAATTTTGTAACCTTAGTTAGTCAAAACTGTCTGGATATGAGAAACCTCATATGTAAAATCAGGGAGTAGGATAAAGCAATATTTAGGCTTCCCAGGTGGTTGGCACTAGTGGTAAAGAACCCTCCTGCCAATGCAGGAGACACAAGAGATGTGGTTTTGATCCCTGGGTCAGGAAGACACCGTGGAGTAGGAAATGGCAACCTGCTCCAATATCCTTGCCTGGAAAATTCCATGGACAGCGGAGCCTGGAGGGCTACTCTCCATACAGTCACAACAAGTTGGACATGACTGAGCAGTTAAATACACACACACTAAGCAATCTCTAAATTTAAAATATATATATAATTTTTAACTTCAAAAGCATTGCATGAAAACAAGCTAAAATCAGGAACAAAAGACAGCCTATGAATTTCTAAAACAAATATAGACTTCATAATTTAGATTACATGATAAATAAAGGAAGTACAACCCATGTTTAATTCTAAGGGTCTTGCCTTATGGCTTTAGAAAAACTTATTTAATTACAAACAAGATAGCATCTGTTACATAGATTGGAAAATATGTTGCATGTGATCATCACTGATACTAAGTGAAACAGACTTTCAGTGGAAAATATCTCAAAGAAAGAGTAACTGAAATGATTCTGAAAGTGGTAGCCAGCTTCCAAGATGGTTCCTGGTGGCACTCACCTCCTTATGTAGCTCTCTCTCACATTATATAGAGCTGTGTAACCAACACGACTTTACAAAAGTGTCAGTGCATGACTTCTGGTGCTAAATCATAAAATACATAAAACACATATGGCCTTTGGCTTGCCTTCGCTCATGGATCACCTACCCTGTGGCAAAAGCCACATCTGACGACACTCAGGCAATTGCAGTTGCCTCCTTAATTACTTTACATCTGCAAAGTGCAGTAACTGAAACCATTATCAGAGTAACATAAGCCTAATATTTGATTTTTTTTAAAATGAAAATTGCTGGCAATAAAAATTTTTATTTTGAACTTTCACTCCTTTCACATTCTCTCCACTGACAATCAATCATTTAATAAATCGACTATTTGTTGCTGCTGTCTCAATACATTCAATGTCATCATCTTTGTCTCGGTGTCTCAGTTAACACTATTTCTCACCAGGATTTGATCATGGTGGGCCCAAGGACATATTCCCTCCGTCTCATGACTGAATCCTGAGCAATAAGCATAGTATCAGACATATAGACTTACATTTAAAAAAATACTCATTAAACAGGTAGTGATTAAAAGGCAAAATTTTCATGTCATTAAACAGAAGAAAAAAAATTAAAAGAGAACCCTCAGAATATTTTCTCCAGCTGTTTCCGACCCCAAAGAAAGAAAGAAAGTTTTAAGAATAAAATGGAGGATATTTTATGAACAGAGATGCTTTATTCGAGTATAAATCATTAGCTGCTGATATCTAAGCATGTTGCTGCGGCTCTACTACCAACAGGAAAAACAGTGATACCCTGGTTTCCTAACACCTGTGTATAACTCGGTTGCAATTGCTCTGTAGAGAAAGGAGGCCAGCTGAGGAAGAAAGTCGGTGGTGACTCTGCAACTTATATGTTACAGGAAAGTCTTTGTTAAGTTTAGACCTTAGCTACAAATTAGTTCAAGAAGAGTCCAAAGTGTATAGACTAAAGTCATTGCAGTATCTCCTAGTTGTTTCTTTTTCTTAACTTCGCCTCTTTCGGTTTTTCCAGATACTTTATTGTTTCCTTACATGTAATTTAAAATGAAATCATGTTTGGGGTAATTAAAAAAAAATCCTTATATCCCTACTGAAATATTTAATCCACTTTATTTATAACCATCTTGCCTAAAGGTCTTTATAGCTGTGAACTCACAAGGGTCTGTGTGAATACAGTTATGACAATTTTAGATAGAAATGCTATAGTACAGTCCTAGCTATGGAAGTACAAACCTATAATTTCCACTTTGTTGAGACAACCATGAAAATAACTTTGCATAAAATAAAATCCAATAATGTTGCTCACCCACCCAGTAATATCAGAAAATAAGTCTTTTTGTATAAAAGCACACATCCAGAAAAGTTACTTTAAAGGAAAAAGGTGCAGATTTTACCTCCCCCATATATGGAATAATTCAGTTCTTACCTACTACATCTTTCTCTCCTGTGATTCTCCTTTATTACTCACATAAATACTTCAATTTTGGTCTCCAAATGTATGTATGAAGGTTTGCCCCTACACCAAGCAATTCTCTGCTAGGCCAGCTAAAGAAGTGTGAAAGTGCTAGTTGCTCAGACGTGTCTGATTCTTTTTGCAACCCTATGGACTATAGCTTGCCAGGCTCTTCTGACCGTGGAATTCTCCAGGTAAAAATATTGGAGTGGGTAACCATTCCCTTCTGAAGGGGGTCTTCCCAGCCCTGGAATTAAGCCTGGGTCTCCTGTGTTGCAGGCAGGTTTTTTTTACTGTGTGAACCACCAGGAAAGCCCACACTAGCTGGGTGTCCTGAAACTAATCTTAAATCTAACAGTGTTATTCCAGTTAGTGCCAGATCCCAGAGGATTAAGGACTAGGTCCCTTAAGACTGTCTCCCATCTCCCCCATATTTTGGACACCAATAGCTAGCCAGGGTATCACTTGTGTTTCTGATTAGGCTAGAAAACAGGGGATCCAATGATTCAACTCCTTGGGTTTGATTAATTTGTTAGAGTGGCTCACAAAACTCAGGGAAACATTTATGTTTATTAGTTTATTAAGAATATGATTAAGGATCTGGATGAACATCCAGAAGGAAGAGATCTGTAGAGTAAGGTGTGTGGGAAGGGGTACAGAGCTTCCATGCCCTCTCAGGATACTCTACTCTTCCAGGCACTCCATGTGTTTACCAACCTGCTGCTGCTGTTGCTGCTGCTAAGTCACTTCAGTTGTGTCCGACTCTGTGTGACCCTATAGACCACAGCCCACCAGGCTCCCCCATCCCTGGTATTCTCCAGGCAAGAACACTGGAGTGGGTTGCCATTTCCTTCCCCAATGCATGAAAGTGAAAAGTGAAAGTGAAGTCCCTCACTCATGTCCAACTCTTTGCGACCGCATGGACTGAAGCCCACCAGGCTCCCCCCCCCCCCCCCCCCCCGTCCATGGGATTTTCCAGGCAAGAGTACTGGAATGGGGTGCCATCACCTTCTCCATCACCAACCTGAAAGCTCTCCAAATTCCATACTATTGGAATTTCATAGAGGCTTCCACACATCAGTTCAGTTCAGTTCTGTTCAGTCACTCAGTTGTCTCTTTGTGACCCCATGGACTGCAGCATGCCAGGTTTCCCTGTCCATCACCAACTCCCAGAACTTACTCAATCTTATGTCCATTGAGTTGATGATGTCATCCAACCATCTCATCTTCTGTCATCCCTTTCTCCTACCACCTTCAATCATTTCCAGAATCAGGGTCTTTTCAAATGAGTCAGTTCTTTGGCATCAGGTGGCCAGAGTATTAGAGTTTCAGCTTCAGCATCAGTATTGATGCTGAATATTCAGGACTGATTTCCTTTAGGATGGACTGGTTGGATCTCCTTGTAGTCCAAGGGACTCTCCAGAGTCTCTCCAACACCACAGTTCAAAAGCATCAATTCTTCGGTGCTCAGGTTTCTTTATAGTCCAACTCTCACATCCATACAAGACTATTGGAAAAATCATAGCTTTAACTATGATTTTACTTTGTTGGCAAAGTCACATCTCTGCTTTTTAATAAGCTGTCTAGTTTTGTCATAGCTTTTCTGCCAAGGAGCAAGCGTCTTTTAATCTCATGGCTGCAGTCACCATCTGCAGTGCTTTTGGAGTCCCCAAAAATAAAGTCTGTCACTGATTCCACTGTTTCTCCATCTATTTGCCATGAAGAGATGGGACTGGATGCCATGATCTTAGTGTTTTGAATGTTGAGTTTTAAATCAGCTTTTTCACTCTCCTCTTTCACTTTCATCAAGAGGCTCTTTAGTTCCTCTTCACTTTGTGCCATTAAGGCGGTGTCATCTGTATATCTGAGGTGATTGATATTTCTCCTGGCAATCTTGAGTTTAGCTTGTGGTTCATCCAGCCTGGCATTTCTCATGACATACTCTGCATATAAGTTAAATAAGCAAGGTGGCAATATACAGACTTGATGTCCTCCATTCTCAATTTGGAACCAGTTTGTTGTTCCATGTCCAGTTATAACTGTTGTTTCTTGATATGGAATCCCCACATAGGCATGATTATTCTTAGTTCTATTTCCAGCCCCTCTCCCTGCTCTGGAAGATGAGTGATGAAGCTGAAAACTAAGTTTTTAATCATGGTTTGGTCTTTTTGATAACCAGCCCCACCCAGGAGCCCAGCAAGAGTCACCTCACCAGGAAATAAATGCTCCTAGTACTCCTACCATTTAGGCATGTGCAAGGGTTTTAGGATCCTGTTTTAGAGGTGGAGTCAAACAAATATTAGAATAATAGGTGGTCCTAATTCTTACCACTTAGGAAATTATAAGGGTTTTAGGAGCTCTGTGCCAGGAAGCAGGACAGAGATCACTATACATAGGGCTTCCCTAGTGACTCAGATTGTAAAGAGTCAGCCTGAAATGCAGGAGACCTGGGTTTCATCCCTAGGACAGGAAGATCCCCTGAAGAAGGAGATGGCAATCCATTCCAGTATTCTTGCCTGGAGAATCTCATGGACAGAGAAGCCTGGCGGACGACAGTCCATCAGGTCGTGAAGAGTCAGAGAGAACTCAGTGATTAACACTTTCAATTTTTGCCATTTTAAATAAAATAATTCTAAAAATCTTTCAATGAATGATGATATAATAAAGTTCTGACTTTATTTCTTATAATTTAATAAGATTTTTAAATAGATATCTTCTTAAATGGGTATATTGTGCTTATGCTGAAGTCTAATAACCCTGAAAGAATATATACAATGCAACGCAGGCTTCTGTGAATTTTGTTTGTTTGACTTTTGCTTTGTGATTAGTTCCATCTACACCATCATTCATCCTCTAATAAGCCTGTTCTCACAGCTCCCATTTTTCTTCCCCTTTCGGAGTACTGTGTATCATTTCTATTGTTAGTCCTTACTTCTGTCAATGTTACCATAGATAACAAAAAAATCAAGTGCTAGAAGAAAAATGTACTTTGCGCCAAAACAGATTTTTCAAGTGCATTAGCTACTTCAACTGGGCTAAATCGTTTTCTTTTATTTCAGAGTCTAAAACTAGCTTAGAAAGTTATGTTTGTTTGTTTTTAACTCCTCAGAGCTAGGTAAGTAAGGAATAACAAATCTGATATAGCCTAACACGATTGCATCCATCCATTTAATAATATATGTGGAAAACGTATTATTAATATGTGTCAAGCACCAGTAAGGCACTTGAATATATGAAGAATCCATACAGGAAAAGGACTTGTCTGAAGATAGAAAATAAATTATCTGAAGACACATATACGATATAAAGAAGATAAAGAGTTCAAAATGTATTGTGATCTGTTTTAACTGGCATAGTCAGGGAAAATCCACTTGAGACATGCAAGCTGCCTTGTTTTCTTCTGAAAATAGAAACATTATCTACTGGTAATAAAAGACAAATGATTTTTTTTTCATATAACAAAATGTAAAGTATACATCTAGAGCCTGACAATGTCACTGTCCCATACAGGTTTAGGCTCTCTTCCTAGAAGATAATCTAAGTCATAAAGTATAGCACTGTTTTCAACAACCATAAGCGGGAAGGACTGCCAATTATGTATCCCATTTCCTTCCCCCTTCTCCCTATTTTCGTTGGTACAGAGCCCTGATTTTATTGTAGGTGACAATGTGTTCAGCTAAAACGCTGCCTTCTCTGGCTTCCTTTGAAGATAATGGTGACCTCTACAAGATCTAAGTGAAAGTCACTGAATGGGGCACCCAGCAGAATTCTTTTTCTATTTGTCCTTTTCTCTACCTCTTATTGATGTCTAGAATGTGTTCTTGATGTCTAAGCTTCAATCGTCACCTTTTCAACTTGAATGCAGAAGCAATGTTAAGTAAGGAGAAGCATTACAGGAAAAAAAAAAAAAAAACAGGAATTTTAGTGGAATTTCCATGCAACCTCTGGATTATCTACCTCTAACTTCTTTCCGCTGAAAAATAAAATCTTAAATTACTTGAGCTACTATAATAAGGTATCAATTAGTAGGAGTTTAACTGAATTTCTAGTTGATATTCCACACATATATTTATACATAAAAATCATAGGATCGTTTTTCCCCATGAGTTTAGATATCAGTACAGTTCAGTCGCTCAGTCCTGTCCGACTCTTTGTGACCCCATGAATTGCAGCACACCAGGGCTGCCTGTCCATTACCATCTCCCGGAGTTCACTCAAACTCATGTTCATCGAGTCGGTGATGCCATCCAGCCATCTCATCCTCTGTCGTCCCCTTCTCCTCCTGCCCCCAAATCCCTCCCAGTATCCGTCTTTTCCAATGAGTCAACTCTTCGCACGAGGTGGCCAAAGTACTGGAGTTTCAGCTTTAGCATCAGTCCTCCCAAAGAACACCCAGACCTGATCTCCTTTAGAATAGACTGATTGGATCTCCTTGCAGTCCAAGGGACTCTCAAGAGTCTTCTCCAACAACACAGTTCAAAAGCATCAATTTTTTGGCACTCAGCTTTCTTCACAGTCCAACTCTCGCATCCATACATGACCACTGGAAAAACCATAGCCTTGACTAGATGGACCTTTGTTGACAAAGTAATGTCTCTGCTTTTGAATATGCTGTCTAGGTTGATCATAACTTTCCTTCCAAGGAGTAAGCGTCTTTTAATTTCATGGCTGCAGTTACCATCTACAGTGATTTTGAATCCCCCCAAAATACAGTCTTACACTGTTTCCACTGTTTCCCCATCTATTTCCTATGAAGTGATGGGACCAGATGCTGTGATCTTCATTTTCTGAATGTTGAGCTTTAAGCCAACTTTTTTGCTCTCCTCTTTCACTTTCATCAAGAGGCTTTTTAGTTCCTCTTCACTTTCTGTCATAAGGGTGGTGTCATCTGCATATCTGAGGTTATTGATATTTCTCCCTGCAATCTTGATTCCAGCTTGTGCTTCTTCCAGCCCAGCATTTCTCATGATGTATTCTGCATATAAGTTAAATTAGCAGGGTGACAATATACAGCCTTGATGTACTCCTTTTCCTATTGGAACCAGTCTGTTGTTCCATGTCCAGTTCTAACTGTTGCTTGCTGACCTGCATATAGGTTTCTCAAGAGGCAGGTCAGGTGGTCTGGTATTCCAATCTCTTTCAGAATCTAATTCAAGCAAATTAGAGATACAAAGGGAACATTTAATGCAAAGATGGGCTTGATAAAGGACAGAAATGATATGGGCCTAACAGAAGCAGAAGATATTAAAAAGAGGTGGCAAGAATACACAGAAGAACTGTACAAAAATGATCTTCAAGACCAAGATAATCATGATGGTATGGTATGATCACTCACCGAGAGCCAGACAAACTGGAATGTGAAGTCAAGTGGGCTTTAGAAAGCATCACTACAAACAAAGCCAGTGGAGGTGATGGAATTCCAGTTGAGCTATTTCAAATCCTGAAAGATGATGCTGTGAAAGTGCTGCACTCAATATGCCAGCACATTTGGAAAACTCACCAGTGGCCACAGGACTGGAAAAGGTCAGTTTTCACTCCATTCCGAAAGAAAGGCAATGCCAAAAAATGCCCAAACTTCCGCACAATTGCACTCATCTCAAACACTGGTAAAGTAATGCTCAAAATTCTCCAAGCCAGGCTTCAGCAATATGTGAACGTGAACCTCAAGATGTCCAAGCTGACTTTAGTAAAGGCAGAGGAACCAGAGATCAAATTGCCAACATCTGCTGGATCATCAAAAAAGCAAGAGAGTTCCAGAAACACATCTATTTCTGCTTTATTGACTATGCCAAAGCCTTAGACTGTGTGGATCACAATAAACTGTGGAAAATTCTGAAAGAGATGGGAATACCAGACCACCTGACCTGCCTCTTGAGTTTCAGTTCAGTTCAGTTCAGTTGCTCAGTCGTGTCCGACTCTTTGCGACCCCATGAATCACAGCACCCCAGGCCTCCCTGTCCATCACCATCTCCTGGAGTTCACTCAGATCCATGTCCATCAAGTCAGTGATGCCATCCAGCCATCTCATCCTCTGTCGTCCCCTTCTCCTCCTGCCCCCAATCCCTCCCAACATCAAAGTCTTTTCCAATGGGTCAACTCTTCACATGAGGTGGCCAAAGTACTGGACTTTCAGCTTAGCATCATCAGTTTAGATATACGTAAATGGAATTATACCATAAACAATATTGTTTGCTTACTCCATATTATATTGAGATTCATTTAGTTCCTAATTTCCACCATTGTGTGAGATTCTTTTGAGCATATAAACAATAATTTATTTGTCTCCTTCATTGTTGATGGAGATTTGGGTTGTGTCCACATTTACTTTTATTACAAATAATGTTGCAAGAAGTAATCTTGAATATATTTATTGGGTGAATTATCAAATATCTTTTGTAGTGCATACTGTTTTTGAAATTCTTAGATCATTGTGAAAGTGAAAGTGTTAGTCACTCAGTCGTGTCTGACTCTTTGAGAACCCATGGACTAGAGCCCACCAGGCTCCTCTGTCCATGTAATTCTCCAGGCAAGAATACTGGAGTGGGTTGCCAGACCTTCTCCAGGGAATCTTCCTGACCCCGGGATTGAACCTGTGTCTTCTGCACTACAGGTGGATTCTTTACTAATTGAACAACCAAGGAAGCCCAGATCATTGTATATGAGCATTTAAACTTACATTTAGTAAAGAAAAACTGTTTTTACATACCTATATTTATGTAAACTATGGGTAGGAGGGAAAGAAGATCACTTTTTCATTAACATTTACTACTACTTTATTTTTATATTTTTGCCAGCCTAGTGGGTACAAACATTTATCTTGTTATTTGTATGTCTCAATTTCTATGAGATAGAGTATTTATCATATATGTTTGCAATATTATGCTTCAGTGAAAATGACATCATCTTTCTTCTTCCCATAAACTGATTTTTACTACTTTACAGTGATTATTTTGTATTAAAAATGAATTTTATATCAGTTAACAATTGTAAATAAACCTCTGTGGTATTCATACTATTTTCATTATCTTGTAGTTGAATATATCAATCTTTATACTTTGTAATTTTATGTCTTGTTTAGAAATGATCCTGTAACTGCAAATAAGCAATGCTAAGTTCATAATCAATCAGAAATTAAATATATGTAAAGTGTTAAGAAGAGATCACATTTCTATCTGTAAGTATAAGAGTAATCAATTTTCCAATTATCTCTCACTCTAACTTCCCAATGATCTGAAATGCCATCTATTTCATTAATTAGGATTTTGAGGATTTTGGTCATTTTTTCTGGAAATCTATTATTTACTTAATTTCTTATCCTTACAAAATAGCATATTATTTTAAATACTATAGTTTCATAATTAACATAAAGAATTATGGCAAATTTCTCTTTTTTGTGCCCTCCAAAATATCTTGGCTTTTCTTGACAGTTGGATCTTCAAATAAGTTATAGAATCAAGTTGTCAAATTTCATGAAAATCCTACTTATGAGTTTGGAATTGCGATAATTCTACAGATGGATTGAGGAAATACTAACAATTTTATGTTAGTATATTTTCACTTATAAATATAGTAGGTAACTTCATTTATTTCAGTTCAGTCAGTTCAGTTCAGTCGCTCAGTCCTGTCTGACTCTTTGTGACCCCATGAATTGCAGCATGCCAGGCCTCCCTGTTTATCACCAACTCCCAAAGATCACTCAAACTCACGTCCATTGAGTCAGTTATGCCATCCAGCCATCTCATCCTCTGTCATCCCCTTTTCCTCCTGTCCCCAATCCCTCCCAGCATCAAAGTCTTTTCCAATGAGTCAACTCTTTGCATCAGGTGGCCAAAGTATTGGAGTTTCAGCTTTAGCACCGGTCCTTCCAAAGTACATCCAGGACTGATCTCTTTTAGAATAGACTGGTTGGATCTCCTCACAGACCAAGGGACTCTTAAGAGTCTTATCCAATACCACAGTTCAAAAGCATCAATTCTTCAGGGCTCCGCTTTCTTCACAGTCCAACTCACGCATCCATACATGACCACAGGAAAAACCATAGCCTTGACTAGACAGTCCTTTGTTGGCAAGTAATGTCTCTGCTTTTGAATATGCTATCTAGGTTGGTCATAACTTTCCTTCCAAGGAATAAGCGTCTTTTAATTTCATGGCTGCAATCACCACCTACCATGATTTTGGAGCCCCCCAAAATACAGTCTTACACTGTTTCCCCATCTATTTTCCATGAAGTGATGGGACCAGATGGCATGATCTTAGTTTTCTGAATGTTGAGCTTTTATTTATTTAGATCTATTTAAAATATATTTCAAAGCACTTGAACTTTTCTTTATAAGATCATGAACATATTTTCTACTTATTTGAAGTGTTTAAAATTTTTTATTGCATCTGTAAATGCCATATTATTTTTGATTTTTGTTTTGCTTGCTGGTGCCTAAAACTGTATGTATGAACCTGGTGCCTAAAATTGCATTGTTAAATAGAAAAGTAGTATGAAACTGATGTCTTGTTACTGACTAATGTTATACTTTTTAGTATATTAAATGGATTGAGTTAATGAATGCTATAGTTTTTTTTTTAATTATTAGCTATCTTTTTCAGGTTAAGTTGCATTAAGTTTTGTATCTAGAGTACTATATGTGTTTTCTAAAAAATTTTTGTGACTACTTCCTGTTTATCACTATGTTATAAACTGTTATAATTTATAACTATGTTCAATATTAAGATTGGCCTATGATATTCTTTTCTTTGCCAAGCCTGTCAGGCTCTGTTATCAAGGTTTCACTTGCCTGACAAAATAAGTTATTCAGTTTCTTTCTTCAGCTTTTTTTTTGGTAGAAAAAAAAAAAAGTTGTAGTAGATTAGACTGTTCTATGAATATCTGGTAAAGTTCAAATAAAAATTCCTGGGTAGACTTATCTTTTTTTAATGATGAAATGTAGTATTTGCATTTCTAATATTCAGTAGAATAACCCCTTAAATTCTCTTCTGATGAAAAGTGGATATAAATATAGTTCATTATTATATCCATTTCTATTTTTGAGTTAGCTTAATCTCAGGCTTTCACCTTACTTTCTACTCTGAGACCTGCTGTTTTGACCAGTATCCTCCTGCTCTTTTCCTACCTGCTTGGAACAATCCCCTGGGATATTTAATCCAAGTCAACATTTCCTACACTGGCACACATGCCTCAGATATTTTCTAGCTCACTTAAAAGTGACTTGCTTTATATATGCTCTATTTAAGCAAATACTTATTACTCTTTTGGAGAAGCTTTATTTTGGTAGATATTGTGAAAGACAATTTAAGACTGGCTGTGATAAAAGGAAAAGTAGAGACTATCCATTGATCACTGAGGAAGGCTTTCTCACGTCTCCTTGCTATTCTTTGGAACTCTGCATTCAAATGGGTACATCTTTCCTTTTCTCCTTTGCTTTTCACTACTCTTCTTTTCACGGCTATTTGTAAGGCCTCCTCAGACAGCCATTTTGCCTTTCTTTTTCTTGGGGATGGTCTTGATCCCTGTCTCCTGTCCAATGTCAAGAACCTCCATCCATAGTTCATCAGGCATCCTGTCTATCAGATCTAGTCCCTTAAATCTATTTTTCACTTGCACTGTATACTCATGAGGGATTTGATTTAGGTCATACCTGAATGGTCTAGTGGTTTTCACCACTTTCTTCAATTTAAGTCTGAATTTGGCAATAAGGAGTTCATGATCTGAGCCACAGTCAGCTCTTATCTTGTTCTTTTGCTGACTGTATAGAGTTTCTCCATCTTTGGCTGTGAAGTATATAATCAATCTGATTTCAGTGTTGGCAACCTGGTGATGTCTGTGTGTAGAGTCTTCTCTTGTGTTGTTGGAAAATGGTGTTTACCATGATCAGTGTGTTCTCTTGACAGAACTCTGCTGGCCTTTGCCCCACTTCATTCTGTACTCCAAGGCCAAATTTGACTGTTCCTCCAGGTATTTCTTGACTTCCTACTTTTGCATTCCAGTCCCCTATAATGAAAAGTAAATCTTTTTTGGGTGTTAGTTCTAAAAGGTCTTGTAGGTCTTCATAGAACCGTTCAGATTCAGCTTCTTCAGCATTACTGGTTGGGGCATAGACTTGGATTACCATGACATGGAATGGTTTGCCTTGGAGACAAACAGAGATCATTCTGTCCTTTTTGAGATTGCATCCCAGTACTGCATTTCGGACTCTTTTGTTGACTATGATGGCTACTCCATTTCTTCTAAGGGATTCCTGCCCACAGTAGTAGATATACTGGTCATCTGAATTAAATTGACCCATTTCAGTCCATTTTAGTTCACTGATTCCTAGAATGTCGACATTCACTCTTGCCATCTCCTGTTCCACCACTTCCAATTTGCCTTGATTTATGGACCTAACATTCCAGGTTCCTATGCAATATTGCACTTTACATCAGACCTTGCTTCTATCACCAGTCATATTCACAGCTGGGTGTTGTTTTTGCTTTGGCTCCATCGCTTCATTCTTTCTGGAGTTAGTTCTCCACTGATCTCCAGTAGCATATTGGGCACCTACTGACCTGGGGAGTTCATCTTTCAGTGTCCTATCTTTTTGCCTTCTTATACTGTTCATGGGGTTCTCAAGGCAAGAATACTGAAGTGGTTTGCCATTCCCTTCTCCAGTGGACCACATTCTGTCAGACCTCTCCACCATGACCCGCCCATCTTGGGTGGTCCCACACAGCATGGCTTAGTTTCATTGAGTTAGACAAGGCTGTGGTCCATGTGATCAGATTGAATAGTTGTCTGTGATTGTGGTTTCAGTCTGTCTGTCCTCTGATACCCTCTCTCAGCGCCAATGGTCTTACTCAGGTTTATTTTACCTTGGACGTGGGGTATCTCTTCATGGCTGCTCCAGCAAAGCGCATTTGCTACTCCTTATGGTGGATGTGGGGTATCTCCTCATGGCTGTCGCTGCTGACCTTGGGCATGGGGTAACTCCTCTCAGCCACTACTCCTTACCTTGGATGTGGGGTATCTCCTCATGGCTGTTGCTGCTGACCTTGGATGTGGGTTAACTCCTCTCGGCCACCCCTCCTGACACTGGATGTGGGGTGTTTCTTTTCGGCCACTACTCCTGACCTTGGATGTGCATATCATGCAAAGATGAGTTCAATAAAGGATAGAAATGATATGGATCTAACAGAAGCAGAAGATATTAAGAAGAACTGGAAAGAATACAGAGAAGAACTATACAAAAAAGATCACCATGGCACAGTTAATCACGATGGTGTGATCACTCACCTAGAGCCAGACATCCTGGAATGTGAAGTCAAGTGGGCCTTAGGAAGCATCACTAGGAACAAAGCTGGTGGGGGTGATGGAATTCCAGTTGAGCTATATCAAATCCTGTAAGATGATGCTGTGAAAGTGCTGCACTCAATATGCCAGCAAATTTGGAAAACTCAGCAGTGGCCACAGGACAGGAAAAGGTCAGTTTCATTCCAATCCCAAAGAAAGGCAATGCCAAAAAACGCTCAAACTATTGCAAGATTGTATTCATCTCACATGCTAGTAAAGTAATGCTCAAAATTCTCCAAGCCAGGCTTCAGCAATATGTGAACCATGAACTTCCAGATGTTCAAGCTGGTTTTAGAAAAGGCAGAGGAACCAGAGATCAAATTGCCAACATCCGCTGGATCATCAGAAAAGCAAGAGAGTTCCAGTAAAACATTTATTTCAGGTTTATTGACTATGCCAAAGCCTTTGACTATGTGGATCACAATAATCTGTGGAAAATTCTTCAAGAGAAGAGAATACCAGACAACCTGACCTGCTTCTTGAGAAAACTGTATGCAGGTCAGGAAGCAATAATTAGAACTGGACATGGAACATCAGATGGTTCCAATAGGAAAAGGAGTACGTCAAGGCTGTATACTGTCACCCTGCTTATCTAACATATGCAGAGTACATCATGAGAAACACTGGACTGGAAGAAGCACAAGCTGGAATCAAGATTGCCTGGAGAAATATCCATAACCTGAGATATGCAGATGAACCACTCTTATAGCAGAAAGTGAAGAAGAACTAATAAGCCTCTTGATGAAAGTGAAAGAGGAGAGTGAAAAAGTTGGCTTAAAGCTCAACATTCAGAAAACTAAGATCATGGCATCTGGTCCCATAACTTCATGGCAAACAGATGGGAAACAGTGAAAACAGTGGCTGACTTTATTTTTGGGGGCTCCAAAAATCACTGCAGATGGTGATTGCAGTCATGAAATTAAAAGATGCTCACTCCTTGGAAGAAAAGTTATGACCAACCTAGAGAGCATATTAAAAAGCAGAGACAGTACTTTGTCAACAAAGGTCCATCTAGTCAAGGCTATGGTATTTCCCGTAGTCATGTATAGATGTGAGAGTTGGACTATAAACAAAGCTGAATGCTGAAGAATTGATGCTGTTGAACTGTGGTGTTGGAGAAGACTCTTGAGAGTCCCTTGGACTTCAAGGAGATCCACCCAGTCCATCCTGAATAAGATCAGTCCTGGGTGTTCTTTGGAAAGACTGATGTTGAAGCTGAAATGCCATTACTTTGGCCACCTGATACAAAGAGCTGACTCATTTAAAAGACCCTGATGCTGGGAAAGATTGATTGCAGGAGGAGAAGGGGATGACAGAGGATGATGGTTGGATGGCATCACTGACTCAATGGACTTGAGTTTGTGTAAACTCTGGAAGTTGATGATGGACAGGGAGGCCCGGCATGCTGCGGTTCATGGGGTCACAAAGAGTCAAAAATGACTGAGCAACTTAACTGAACTGAAGAGACTATCCGTTATAATGTAAAAATCTATTTTTATAAATAATAAATGTATTAATACTTTAATTGTTAAGTGACTGACAATGGACTATACCATTATCATTTCCAGGAAACATATTTAAGCTTTAATGGTCATCTTTAAGACATGCATGATTGTGTGCTCAGACGAGTCTCTCTGCCAGGGTTCTCTGTCCATGGGATTTCGCAGGCAAGAATACTTGAGTAGGTTGCTATTTCTTTCTCCAACGGATCTTCCTGACCCAGAGATCCAACCAATGCAGGAGGATTCTTTACTGCTGAGACACTGGGGAAGCCTTAAGAGTTTAGGGCTGGCATTTAGGATTTAGTCAGTGGGAAATTATCTGAGAATTGCAAAGTCCTGGCAGCCCTCAAATAGCAACCTGTAGCAAGGTGGCTGCTGTACATTTCAGCAAATTCCTACATAGTCAGCAAATTTACTGATAAAATCTATAACTCAAGTTTTTATTTAAAACATGTAAAACATTAAAGTATTAGTTTGCTTCATCATTTTAGGACCTGTTTTCACCATACTGAATATAACTAGGTAATAAGGGAACTGTGAATGTTACTCATGGAAGCCTGTTATGGCTGATTTTGGCTTAAAGTTACATGTGATTGTGTTTGCCCTTAGTTGCTCAGTCATGTCTAACTCTTTGAGACCCCAGAGGCTATAACCCTCCAGGTTCCTCTATGCATGGGATTGCCCAGGCAAGAATACTGGAGTTGGTTTCCATTACCCACTCCAGGGGATTTTCCCATTCCAAAGATCTCCTGCATTGGCAGGTGGATTCTTTGCCACTGTGCCACCAGATACAAGTATAAAACATAGCTGTAGGCTTTTATTTACTGCACAAACTATAATTTCTTACAGAAAGAAGTTTTATTTGCCTGATTGACATTTTAGTCATGATTCTATATCCTATTTGATGGAAATAAGAGATGGAGGGGACGAAATTAAATAGGAAACAGAGATATTGTCATCATTAAAAGTAAAAATTAGAAGCTCACACCATCTGGGTTAGAAAGCTGGTTTCACAATACTGTGCAGCAAATTGCAATGCCTTATTCTGCCTGATTTCCTGATCTATAAATCTGATTTCCTGATCTGCTAATCTGATTTCCTGATATGCACATCTGTATACTCATAGCGTCAACCTCTTGGATACTACTGTGTGACTATTAAACTTGAAAACATTTTTTAAATGTTAGCATGTTATTCAAGTTATTGTTTTTTTTTCTGTTCTTGTTACTTTAATTATGATTATTATTTCCATTGCTATTACTACTTTCACTAATACCAAAATGATTATGTATAAATCTGTGTATATTTAAAGGATATCAAGGTGATGAGCGACATACTAAAATTATTAGAGGGTAAAACGTGTAAAATCAACTTCATGTACTGAAATTTTTCCTGGTTTTTCTTTTTTCTTAGTAGTTAAGAGCTCTTGCTTTCAAGTCAGACTATCTGTATTCCAGTTCCAGCTATTCCCCTTAAGAAATATATTCTAATTTTATTGTGGACATTTTATTTCAAACTTCATATTAATTTTTCTTCAATTCATATTTGTCATCTATATTGCTGAAGCATGTGAGGACAGATACATAAAATCAAAATAAAACCTGGATCAATAAGAAGTGATAGTAAATAGGTTAATGCAAATGATGAATTCCTAAATTATGTTGAGTAAACTGCTTATTATCATAGCTGAAAGTTCGTAGTATAAACCAGTAATGAGAATTTCTGAACTGTGGCTTCTGGAACTAACATTATGCATTAGAATTCTGCAAATAAACTAACAGAAAGTTTGCTAGCAGCCATCATCAATTTTAAATATATATATATATTTAAGAGTTCAGGCAAGTGATCACAACACAAAGTAACTATTTCAAAAAATATATTGCTAAGTACAATATTCTTTTATCTTTTAAGTATGTCATATGAAAAATATAATGGTTGAAAGTTTTTCATTTAGTTTTTATAGTGCTAATCTTCACAGAAATGAACAGTGCCTGCCATATAGAACTTTGTGTGTGTTTTTTTAATATCAACAATAATATGGCATTGGATATCTTAGAATTCCTTTCTGAGGAATCAATCTAAAGAAAGTATTTAAATTCAAAAAGATAACTTTAATGTTGTAGAATGTTTTTGCTGTTAAAAATACAAAGGATTCAAATTATGAGGCATAAACCAACTCTCAATAATCCCAACTCTGAGAAATAACCTATTCAAAGCTTTTCCACATTTTTGATGTCTCAACATAAGGTATTATTTTCAGAAAAGAATTACTGAAGATTAAATGCTATTAAGTTACTTGAGAGGTAATATTTCAAGTATTTAAACATTATTAATGAGTTTATATGGATTAATTTTTCACTAAAGGTCAATAACAATGACAAAAAACCCTCAATTTTTAGGTAAAGGAAAACAGGCATAGGTCAAGCAGAATGCTGAAGTAAACAATTTTTCACTATTTGCAACATGTTAACTCTAAACATTCCCCAGTATATCTAGCTTATTCAAAGCTAAACTTTAAGTAAATCAATAGGTATAAAAGAATGAAATTTGAATGCTTCCTAAGAGCATACACAAAGTTAAACTCAAAATGGATTAAAGACCTAAATGTAAGACCAGAAATTATAAAATTCTTAGAGGAAACCATAGGCAGAACACTCTATGATATAAAGCAAGGCAAGATCCTCTATGATCCACCTCCTAGAGTAATGAAATAAAAACAAAAATAAACAGGTGGGACCTAATGAAACTTAAAAGTTTTACACAGCAAAGGAAATTATAAACAAGGTGAAAAAACCCAAAGAACGGGAGAAAATAATAGCAAATGAAACAACTGACAAAGGATTAATTTCCAAATTATACAAGCAGTTCCTGCAACTCATTACCAGAAAAACAAACACCACAATCAAAAAGTGGGCACAAGACCTAAACAGACATTTCTCCAAGGACAAACAAATGGCTCATAAACAGAGGAAAAGATGCTCTGCACCACTCATTGTTAGAGAAATGCAAACCAAAACTAAAATATCACCTCACATCAGTCAGAGTGGCCATTATCAAAAAATCTACATACAATAAATGCCTGAGAGGGTGTGGAGGAAAGGGAACCCTCTTGCACTATTATAATGTAAGCTGATATAGCAACCATGAAGACAGTACGGAGAGTCCTTAAGAAACTAGAGATAAAACTATTTTTGTGTGTACTGTCGCTTCAGTCATGTCCAACTCTTTGTGACACTATGGACTGCAGCCCTCCAGGTTCCTCTGTCCAGAAATTTTCTAGGCAAGAATACCATGTGGGTTGCCATGCACTCCTCCAGGGGATCTTCTTGACCCAGAGATCAAACTCATATCTCCTGCGGCTCCTGCACTGCAGGCAGACTTTTTACCACTGAGTCACTGTGGAAGCCCAAAACTCACATATGACCCAACAATCTCACTACTGGGCAAGTACCCTAAGAAAGCTATAATTGAAAAAGACGCATGTACCACAGTGTTCATTGCAGCACTATTTATAATAGCTAGGACATTGGAAGCAACATAGATGTCCATCAACAGGTGAATTGATAAAAAGAGCATGTTACATATATATAATGGAATATTACTCAGCCATATAAAGGAATGTATTTGAATCAGTTCTAATGAGGTGGATGAACCTGGAGCCTATTACGCAGAGTGAAGTAAGTCAGAAAGAGAAAAACAAATATTGCATATTAACACATATATATGGAATCTAGAAAGATTGATGAATCTATTTGCAGGGCAGCAATTTAGACACAGACATAGAGTACAGACTTATGGACACAGCGACAATGAAACATACCCCACTACCGTATGTAAAATAGATAGCCCTGTATGAATCAGGGAACTCAAACCTGGGCTCTGTGACAACCTAGAGGGGTGGACGGTGGGAAGAAGATTCAAGAGAGAGTGGACATATGTATACCTAGGCTGATTCATGTCAATGTTTGGCAGAAGCCAACATATTTTAAAGCAGTTACTGTTCAATTAAAAATAAATAGATTTTTTAAAATTAAAAATTAAATAAAAAGGAAGAGCCACCTTCCACCTAAATAATATCTTAACAGTATATCACTGGAAAATCCACAGAACATGTAATATGAAGTCTCTCACATTTTTATAGCTAAGATAAAGAATCATATAAGTTTGATGCCAAATCAATCAGGTAAATTAGTAACACATCAACGACCTCAACTAGAAGGAGTTGGCTAAACACAGAATGCCATTTTCTAGGAGGACTCTTGCTAAGTTGCTTCAGTCGTGTCCGACTCTGTGTGACCCCATAGACTGCAGCCCACCAGGCTCCCCCATCCCTGGGATTCTCCAGGCAAGAACACTGGAGTGGGGTGCCATTGCCTTCTCCAGGAGAACTCTTAGTTATGTGTGAAGAATCACTACTCTGCCTTAACCCGTTCTAGCATTTTAAATTAATGACCTAAATAAAGACATATTTGAAATGTTATTAAAAGCTGTTAATAATGAGAATTGATGACAAAATTAGGATGACATTTAGATTTGCATAATGGGGTAAATTTATAAGATTTAATATAATAGCAATGTATATAAATGCTTGAATATTCATTCTCAAATATAACTGCAAAAGTTTCAAGGGAGACGAATCTAAAAATAATCCATTTTGAAAATGTTTAATATATCGTATCATTCTATACTTATTGTGTTCCTATTATGTACTACTGGAAAAGGAAACAGCAACCAACTCCAGTACTCTTGCCTGGAAAATCCCATGGACAATGGAGCCTGGCGGGCTGCAGTCCATGGGGTGGCAAAGAGTAGGATACGACTGAACGACTTCACTTTCACTCTTTATTATGTACTAAATAGTCGTAAAACAGTAGCCTAATACGGTTACCAGAACAGAAACTGTGGATTAGCTCATAGTCAAATTATCCATAATTATAGATGGGATTGGAGAAGGCAATGGCACCCCACTCCAGTATTCTTGCCTGGAAAATCCATGGATGGAGGAGCCTGATAAGCCACAGTTAAGAGTTGGACACTACTGACCACTTCACTTTCACTTTTCACTTTCATGCATTGGAGAAGGAAATGGCAACCCACTGCAATGTTCTTGCCTGGAGAATCCCAGGGACAGGGGAGCGTAGTGGGCTGCCGTCTATGGGGTCACAGAGTTGGACACGACTGAAGTGACAGCAGCAGCAGCATAGCTGGGATGACCTATGCCAAATAGATTTTAAAAAGTTCTCTAAGACATTGAGATATTATCTCAAGTGTTATATAAATTAAATATATCTAAAATAAGGTGCCATTCTTAAATTCAAAGATATTACAAGGGTATTGACTAAGAGACTTCAGGTATTTGAACCCTGTTACATGAAGCATCATTAAAAATATTCCGAGCAGTTAGTCTGAAGCAATACAGATCTGGACTATGGAAACTCTATTCAAAACTACTTTTTATCAGTAAGAGAAGGTGTATAGACATGTTCTTAAGATAATCATCAACATAAAGAGTTTAATAACTGGTGAGAAATTATTGGTTTTATGAAAAGAAAAAACTGGATTTATTTTTTCCTTAAAAGTTGAATTGGCTTCAATGTGTAAAATAAAGAAGAAACATTTTCCTTTGTTTTGTTTACTGTTAATGAAATATAATCAATGTCAGGTTTTAATTCGTTCAAGATTCTAATCAGAAAATAGTAAATATGTTAAACGCAGATGGGTGTTGATTTTAAAACAAACAATAGGATACTTTAAAATTAAAAATTAAAAAAAAGGTGAGTTAAGGCCAACATTGGTCTTCTTCCAGAAGTATATACTAATTACCTTAAAAGTCCCTTTTCCTGAGGGGAACAAAAATGTTGTATTACTATTCATTTTTATTTTTAATTTCATAAGGTCTGTTGGTTGGTTATATCCCCCTGAAAATTTTTGATAACCCACCAATGGGTTTTTCCTTGCTAGTATCTAAAGCAACTTCTATCAAAATATTTGTCATACTGAATTGTAACTCTCTGCTTATTCATCCCTCTAGACTGAGTTGATTCAAGGCAAAGACCATAATTCATTATTAATTCCATTGTGTTTACAATGGTAGCATATTGTAAATGTTTGATAAATTATTTTTAATAAGAAATACACTCTATCCTTTTGTAATTTTTCTTTTAGCATCCCTTAACACTGTCGCCTACACTAAACCATGCAAATTATTTTAACATTTTTCAATGAATATGTAAAGTTATTTTAAAATACAAATTATAAGTTGGAACTTTTTTAATCTTATGGCATTGTTATACTTGTATTTTAAAATTAATTCTCAGGAGCATAAAAATAGCCATCAAAATAATTTCTTTTTAAAAAACTAAGTTTTACCAGATATCCGATTTGGCATTATTCTATGGAGTATTTTAATGCCATGTTCAATGGATTTTCATTTACACTTGTATATTTTTGGCTATGCTCAGATGGTAAAGAATCTGCCTGCAATACAGGAGACCTGGGTTCGATCCCTGGGTCAGGAAGATCCTCTGGAGAAGGGAACAGCAATCCACTCCAGTATTCTTGCCTGGGGAATCCCATGGATAGAGGAGCCTGACAGGCTACAGTTTGTGGGGTCTCAAAGAGTCAGACACGACTGAGTGACTAACCCACCCACAAAGATGTTAATCAGAGAGTTAAAGTTACATTTAGTATATAAATCATGAGGATTATCAATTTCAGAACAAAAAAAAGTTGATAATATGAAATAGAAGACCACACTGATACTATATGATATTCTATCAGAAATAAGTAGAAAATCTAATAATCACTCACATTATTCTCAATCATGGATCAAATATTTTAATATCATATATCACTATAAAATACTATACACTTATTTTTAAATAAATGGTTTCATTTCAGTCTATTATTAAACATTCCAGTACAAAGGCTAGTTACTTAATAATAACAGAAATTTTGGACACAAATAGGAATTTAGGAAAATAGAGTCAATGATGATTAACTAATAGTTAATTAATATTTAAATATAAGTGTAGATTAAATACATTTTCAGTATGATAAAATAGGGAATATGAAACATTGACATTCAAAAGCAAGTTTATTTATTTACCAAGTAAGTCAGTAGCAGTTCAGGGTTTGTGGGCTATATTTTGTCCTTAAAGTATATAAGAATTCAAGTAAAATGATATAATTTTAACTAAAAATAAATTAAAATGTATTTGTATGCATGTAAGAGTAGGAGAAACCAGATGAACTTTTTATATACATATTAGAAAAAAATAATCACAATTAATATTTTATATCATAGATATTGTCTCCGTTCTCTTTTAAACAACAGAAATATATTATGTGGCAGAAATAGTTGACTTTGATTTACGGTTTTATGATTTAAATTACAGCATACACTTAAAGTGTAATTAAATTATTTCCATTTCCCTGGAAATATTGAGATAAATGATTTTCTTGAGGCATTGCCAAGAATAATTCCTTTGCATCCATAGTCAGCATATTCACCTCATTTGCATATGAACAAGAAAATTAAGATAATTTATAACATTTGAATTGTAAAATTATCTTCAAAGTAACAAGCTTAAAATCAATAAAACATAAAATTGATTTAGAAAAAAATAAATGTATACCTTTGCCATACACTAGAGTTCCCAACCAGTGAAAGCTCTGAGCAAGGACTGAAATATGTTTTGCTTTGTGTGAACACTGTGTCTGGCTTAACCCAAACTTTTCCCTATCACCAAGCAAACCAGGCGGCCAGCATTAGAGGATTAGAGAAGCTGACTACCATATACAGGTGCTACTGGCAAGTAGACAGTGATCAGGGGTCACATTTCAAAGGTCAGGATATGCAAGTCTGGGCAAAAGAATATGGCATCGTATTGAGGTTCCATCTGTCCTATGACCCACAATCAGCAGGGTTAATAGAAAGGAAAATTGGAAAGTTAAAGCAGCAGATAAAGTTATTAAAGGATAAAACCACTTTGGCTGGATGGACTACAGTACTGTCAAGGATTTAATATATTTGAATGAACAACCAGTAGGGCCTGCTGCCCCATATAAGAGACTGGGTTACCCTACTGAGGTACTCAATAACATAAACACTGACTCTTACCATGGATCAATGTGCTATGCTGCTGAGAACATCAAACTTCATCATGCCTGGAAAAGAAACTGTCTATTTGAATATGCAATGAGATATACTGCCAGGATGGGTGAGTTACTTTGCACTCCTGTGTGAGGGGAAACTACTCAATCTCTGTTGTCCTGCAGCAGACTGGACACGTTGAAAGACACTCTACCTGAAATGGAACATATATCATTGAAAGAAAGGAGAAAAGTGGGTACTGGTCTGGTATATCCTGCCTAATCCATCTTCTTTTACCTGACAGTGGTATCTCCTCTGAGCAACATTCATGAAGTACAGTTCAGTTCGGTTCAATCGCTCAGTCATGTCTGACTCTTTGCGACCCCATGGAGTGCAGCACGCCAGGCCTCCCTGTCCATCACCAACTCCCAGAGTTTAATCTAACTCATGTCCATTGAGTCAGTGATGCCATCCAACCATCTCATCCTCTGTTGCCCACTTCTCCCACCTTCAATCTTTCCCAGCATCAGGGTCTTTTTAAATGAGTCAGTGCTTTGCATTAGGTGGCCAAAGTATTGGCGTTTCAGCTTCAACATCAGTCCTTGCAATAACATTCAGGACTGATTTCATAGACTGGTTGGATTTCCTTGCTGTCTAAGGGACTCTCAAGAGTCTTCTCCAACACCACAGTTAAAAAGCATCAATTCTTCAGCACTCAGATTTCTTTACAGTTCAACTCTCACATCCATACATGACTACTGGAAAAACCATAGCTATGACTAGATGGACATTTGTAGGCAAAGTAATGTTTCGGCTTTTTAATATGCTGTCTAGGTTGGTTAAAACTTTTCTTCCAAGGAGCAAGCGTCTTGCACAAGCATGATGTACAGGACTAGATCAAGTCCCTAAAGCTACCAATCTTCTACTCTTCAAGGCCAGGTGGGCATGTTCTGTTTTCCATTGATATGATTTGGCCACCATCTTTTTTCCCTCCATTGGCCTTGGAGGGTATTAAATAGAAAGTCCAGGAGGAAGGGTGAGAGGAATGATAGTTAAGGAGTTTGGGATGAACATGTAAACACTGCTATAAAATGGATCACCAATAAGGACCTACTATAAGGACATGGAACTCTACTCAATATTATGTGTCAGTTTGGATGGGAGTGAACTTAGTAAGAAGAATGGATACATGTATATATATGGTTGAACTCCTTCACTGTTCACTTTCAACTATCATATCATTGTTTGTATATACCAATACAAAATAAAAAGTTTTAAAAAAGTAAGGCCATACTAAGTTCACTCAGCAAGTCTTAGATGATAGCGAGCAATGCCCGTCCTTATCAAACACTGAAATATCTCTAAAGAAAAAGGATGTTTTCCAAAGTAGGATGGACTTGGAAATTATTGCTGCTTTGCAAGAAGGCATTTGTGCCACTATTAAAACAAGATGTTCTGTGTTCATATTTGATGAGTCTGCTAATGCATCATCTTTATTAAGTCATACGAAAGCACAGATAAACACCCTCAAGGATACAATCCAGTATAAAAACTTAAAAAATCAGTGGTTCTGATATGGGTCTCTCAGCAGAAAAAGCTGTCACTTATTTGATAATCATTATCTTTATCTGTGCTTTGTCTTGCATGCGCCTCTATCACTACTCTGGTATCTGCCTCCAGTGCAAACGGATAATCACCAGACAAGCCACCTCTGTCCAAGTGAAACCCCTTGCTGACCTCTCAGGGCACACTGGAGAAGAGAAGGTGGTATAAGATTCTAAGAACTGATCATGAAGGGTAGAATGTTGTGGAGGGGGTCAGGAATTGAGAGGACATGATTGCTGGTTTACTCACAAGCTGAATCCTGGTGATCAAATGCTCCTCACTCCCACCCCTGACTTTGGAATGATATTCTGCCCATCATTCCCACATTAGGAGCTGTTTCAAGGACATATCCTTGAGAGAGTAAGATATTGACACCATCTGGATAGCATACATGACTCAACCCAGTTAAGTTATCCACCTAAAGTTTTAAGATTTGACAGGTGAGTGCAGAGATCTACTCAAGACAAGCCTCATAAGTAAGTTCCTTTGCTTATTAAAGCAGAGAATATAAGAGTGATAATCAGGGGCTCAGGGCTGGGAGATTTGTAGTTCAATGGGTATAAAGTTTTGATTAGGCAAATGAATACATTCTAGAGACTGCTGTACAATACGGTGTCTATAGTTAACAATACAGCTTTGTACACTTCAGCAATGCTTCAGCATTCATATTAAACATTCTTATAACACACTCATAGACACAAATGAAGGGACACAAGAAAACCCTGGGAGATTCTGGATATGTCTACTACCTTGATTGTGGTAATGGCATTCTAGGTGTTTGCAGATAGCTATGTTCATCAAATTGTATACACTAAATATGTTCTGTTCTTTGTAGGTCCATTATGCTTCAATAAATCTGTTTTAAAAATTAGTAAACCACCATGTTGATGAATTATAAGTTTTAGCTTTTAAAATTGGTTAATTTCCCATGATAAGATTTAATAATTTCTACAGTTTCAAATTTTTTTTACCAGATCTGCTAAATCTCCCACATTCATTTATAAGATGCTACTTCATCGAAAGCAATGTATAATAAAGCATCTACATCTTCTCAGCCAAATTTGAGAAACTTTTTTCCTTTAATTATTGCTGTGATTTATTGACTAAAGACTAATGATAATTGATTATAATATTTTAACTGAATAATCTTGTAAGTTTATTTCTCCATTTTATATATACTGTATAGTAAGGGAATAGAACTTTAAGATACCAGAACTTGTGACTCCTAGGCTAGAGTCGGTCCTATTATACCATGCTGTCTCTTACTACAGGCCATAGCAATAAATTTTGAAAAAGACTTTAAATTATAGACATCAGAAATGAGATATTACTATAAATAATATATAAAATCAATAAGGGGTTTTATGGCATGTATTTAAAATTTTCAGTATTTTAGTTTCCAGACTAATGCATTAGGATCAAATAGGACAGTATTTACCTATGAGATGCTCAAAACCGAATAAAACAAAAAACTGATGTAAGCCAATAGAATTGTGGCAAATGCTCAAAGAATCAAAAATTAAAAAAAAAAATTATTCCTCTTGAATCTTTCTCAGCTTGTGGCATTTTAGCTTATGGTCTCAAGATTTCTATTTCAATTCCAGTCATTGCAAAAATGAAGATTTCCACTTAATAAATTTTGCTTAACTCAAGGTAACTTTGTATGTGAAAATAATGCAGAATTCTTGTCTAAACATTCTAATAGAGTATATGAAAGATGATTTTCAGGACTCTGTATTTTAGCAAGCACCTCTAGATAACATTTATTATTACAATACCAAAGTTTGGGAAAACATTTTGAATGCTTTCCTCAAGGGCATCCCTGATTACTGCAAGTTATACTTCTTGTTGTCCCCTTCATTGTCTGAGGCAATAAAATATTTCTAGTAACTCAGTAGAAGCAATAAAAATTTGCAAAATGAAATAAAGTTTAAATAACTAAACAGTTGCAACTTTAATAAATTATGACCTGAAATTAGGTGAGAGGTATTTGCTTAGTTTTCCTATTCTTAACATATATTTTAACATGAATTATATTTAGTCAAAACTTTGGTCCCTTTGTAATTCCTACACATTTAGAGAAACACAAATTGGGGAAAAATGTAAAATATATTTTTAAAGTTTCGAATAAATTGTGTATAGATTACATCTGCTGGCGGATTTTTTTTCTGTTTGGAATTAGCAAGATTTTGTGAATGAGTCCTTATGAATAATACTACACTACTTATAAAAGGAGGTTTTTTTTGTTTTTTGTTTTTTTGGTTCAAGAACAAATATATAACAAGGATAAAAGGATAAAAGTTGCCCAGAATTTCAAAAATAATTGCTATGAACTCCATAATGGCCAATTTTATTAATGTATACCCTTTGAAACTAATTGTATATTAAGTCTTGATAATATAGAATGATGGCCTGAAATAACTTTGCATGGGGAGAATATATCGACTAATATGTTTTTCTCCAAAAAGAAGGAATGTCTTTTAAGATAACAAAGGGTTTGAGCAACTTTGATGTGGAAGCTATTTATTTTATTCATAGCAAATTTATCTTGATTAAATATAATTTGTCAAATGAAATTGCTATTACACTTGTTAGTAGATTAGAGTAGTAACAAGGAAAAAATGATTAATGTAATTGAGTCAATGCTTGTTGAGAGAAAGAAGGAATTATTTAATATTATGAGATAAAATCTTATTGGACTAAATCAAAGTTTTTCTCAATATGGCAATTGTTTCAGTAGCAGTTTTTCTCTGAGCTTTTTACTTGGAACTTTGCTTTCTTTAAATTATTATTATTCTAGATTTAGGTATGGATAAACTGTTTTGAATTTTGTGTCCACTCACAGTTTTCATAGCATAAGTTGTAAAAAACTATTACATTTTTATTGACGCTTTCTTTTCCTTTTTTTGGCTATGCTGTGAATCCATGCCCCGTGCAGTGGAAAAGTAGAGTCCTAACCATTGGACCTTCAGGGAATTTCCTTTTTAGATGAGGATAAAATAAAATAGACACTGATTCGTAACATTCAGAAAACAAAGATCATGGTATCCAGTTCCATCACTTCATGGCAAATAGCTGGAGAAACAGTGGAAACAGTGGCAGACTCTTTTGGAGGGGGGCTCCAAAATCACTGCAGATGGTGACTGCAGCCATGAAATTAAAAGATGCTTACACCTTGGAAAAAAGATGTGACCAAACTAGAAAGCATATTAAATAGCAGAGACATTACTTTGCCAACAAAGTTCCATCTAGTCAAGGCTATTGTTTTTCCAGTGGTCATGTATGGATGTGAGAGTTGGATTATAAGGAAAGCTGAGCACCAAAGAATTGATGCTTTTGAAGTGTGGTGTTGGAGAAGACTCTTGAAGTCCCTACGACTGCAAGGAGATCCAACCAGTCCATCCTAAACAAACTCAGTCCTGATTGTTCATTGAAAGGACTGATGTTGAAGCTGAAACTCCAATACTTTGGCTACCTGATGAAAAAAGCTGACTCATTTGAAAAGACCCTGATGCTGGGAAAGATTGAAGGTGGGAGGAGAAGTGGGCAACAGAGGATGAGATGGTTGGATGGCATCACCGACTCTATGGACATGAGTTTGAGTAAGCTCCAGAAATTGGTAAGGGACAGGGAGGCCTGGCGTGCTACAGTCCATGGGGTCGCAAAGATTCGGACACGATTGAGCGCCTGAACTGAACTGAATAGTTTATGTTATACAATTTTAGTATGTATTAAATTTTAGATTTCTAAAATATACACATCCTGATGAACTTTTGTTCTTAATTTGATGAAATTAAAAAATGAAAGTGTCTATTTCTTTTTTATTTACAATATTATATACAAATTAAACCCAGAATGAAAAAAAAAATATATATATCCAAAATAGTTGGAACATCTGTCTTAAGTATTCCTCACTGATATCCAGCATTAAACAGATTGCCTAGCATGCAGCAAGGACTCTTATTCAAAAATTTTTTGGAATCTGTCATAAACATGAAAAACTTCAATATATACTGCGGTCTCAATATATACAAGACTCAAATGTAAATAGATTTCCAAATATTCAGGCTTCCAGGTGGTGCTAGTGGCTGCTAGTGCAGGAGATGCAGGAGACGTGGATTTGATCCTGGGGTTGGGAAGATAGCCTGGTGGTGAGCACGGCAACCCACTCCAGTATTTTTGCCTGGACAATACTGTGGACAAAGGAGCCTGTCAGGCTATAGTCCATGGAGTCAAAAAGAGTCAGATACAACTGAAGCAACTTTGTGTGCACACCATTTAGTAAATAATTTGTGTTTTTTTTAATTTTTTTCTCTCACATTGTAAAGGAAGCACTATTAACACTAAGATTCTAAACTCCTTGGGGTATAAAATGAACTGCTGTATTGGAAAAGCAGGGTGTCTTAATACTGAGAAGAAAGCCCACTCTCCCTACATGTGCTTCAAATCACACAGTTTGATAACTTTGATTAACTGTTCAATTATTCAAATTAGGTTGTGTCTGTACGCATGCATGTTCAGTCATCTCAGACTCTGTGATCCCATGGACTAGCTCGCCAAGCTCTCTGTCCATGGAATTCTAAGCAAGAATACTGGAGCAGGCTGCCATTCCCTATTCCAGGGAATCTTCCTGACATAGGAATCGAACCTGTGTCTCTTGTGTCTCCTGCAATGGCAGGTGGATTCTTTACGACTGTGCCACCTGGGAATCCCTAGCTTGTGTTTACAGATTTATTTTATACAATTACTAATTTGGACTATTTCAAAATAGCCATACCTATCAATTTCCATTATAAATTTTGTTTCTTGTACTATTTGTGCTAGACTTGTCTTCTACTGCTAGAAATTTTATGTTTCAATCAATCACAGAGTACTAATAAAAAGCGGATCTCAATCATTTACTGAGACTTCCTTATTTTTATACTCAGCAAAAACAAGACCAGAAGCTAACTGTGGCTCAGATCATGAACTCCTTACTGGAAAATTCAGACCTAAATTGAAGGAAGAAGGGAAGACCACTAGATCATTGAGGTATGACCTAAATCAAAACCATTACAATTATACAGT
Organism: Capricornis sumatraensis; assembly: GCF_032405125.1. Lineage (NCBI taxonomy): Eukaryota > Metazoa > Chordata > Mammalia > Artiodactyla > Bovidae > Capricornis > Capricornis sumatraensis. The sequence goes on along the minus strand of NC_091087.1, from coordinate 57,835,096 downwards.
GGAAATGACAACTAGATTCAAGAGATTAGATCTGATAGACAGATGCCTGAAGAATGATGGATGGAGGTTCATGACACTGTACAGGAGGCAGGGATCAAGACCAACCCAAAGAAAAACAAATTAAAAAGGCAAAATTGTTGTCTGAGGAGGCCTTACAAATAGCTGTGAAAAGAAGAGAAAAAAAACAGGCAAAGGAGAAAAGGAAAGATATACTCATTTGAATGCAGAGTTCCAAAGAATAGCAAGGACAGATAAGAAAGCCTTCCTCAGTGATCAATGCAAAGAAATAGAGGAAAACAATAGAATGGGAACGACTAGAGATCACTTCAGGAAAAGTAGATATAAGAAGGGAAAATGTCATGCAAAGATGGGCACAATAAAGGGTAGAAATGGTATAGACCTAAAAGATGCAGAAGATATAAAGAAGAGGTGGCAAGAATACACAGAAGAATTATAGGAAAAAGGTCTTCATGACCCAGATAATCATGATGGTGTGATCACTCACCTAGAGCCAGATATTCTGCAATGTGAAGTCAAGTGGGCCTTAGGAAGAATCACTACGAACAAAGCTAGTGGAGGTGATGGAATTCCAGTTGAGCTATTTCAAATCCTAAAAGATGATGGTGTGAAAGTGCTGCACTCAATATGCCAGCAAATTTGGACAACTCAGCAGTGGGCACAGGACTGGAAAAGGTCAGTTTTCATTCCAATCCCAAAGAAAGGCAATGCCAAAGAATGTTCAAACTACCTCATGAATACACTCATCTCACATGCTATCAAAGTAATGCTCAAAATTCTCCAAGACAGGCTTCAACAGTACTTGATCCATCAACTTCCATATGTTCAAGCTGGATTTACAAAAGGGCAGAGAACAAATTGCCAAAATCCTTTGGATCATCGAAAAAGCAAGACAGTTCCATAAAAACATCTACTTCTGCTTTACTAACTATGTCAAAGCCTTTGACTGTGTGGATCACAACAAACTGTGGAAAATCTTTCAAGCGAAGGGAATCCCAGACCACCTGACCTGCCTCCTGAGAAATCTGTATGCAGGTCAAATTGAAACAGTTAGAACTGGACATGGAACAATAGACTGGTTACAAATTGGTAAAGGAGTACATTAAGGCTGTATAGGGTCAGCCTGCTTATTTAACATATATGCAGAGTACATTATGAGAAATGCTGGACTGGATGAAGCACAAGCTGAAACCAAGATTTCCAGGAGAAATATGAATTACCTCAGATATGCAGATGACACCACCCTATGGCAGAAAGTGAAGAAGAACTAAAGAGCCTCTTGAAAGTAAAAGAGGAGAGTGAAAAAGTTGGCTTAAAGCTCAACATTCAGAAAACAAAGATCATGGTATCTGGTCCCATCACTTCATGGCAAATAGATAGGGAAACAATGGAAACAGTGACAGATTTCACTTTGGGGGTCTCAAAAATCACTAAAAAGCCTCTTGATGAAAGTGGAGAGTGTAAAAGTTGGCTTAAAGCTCAACATTCAGAAAACGAAGATCATGGCATCCGGTCCCATCACTTCATGGAAAATAGATGGGGAAACAGTGTCAGACTTTATTTTTTGGGCTCCAAAATCACTGCAAATGGCGATTGCAGCCATGAAATTAAAAGACTCTTACTTCTTGGAAGAAAAGTTATGACCAACCTAGATATCATATTGAAAAGCAGAGACATTACTTTGCTAACAAAGGTCCGTCTAGAGAAGGCTATGGTTTTTCCAGTGGTCATGTATGGATGTGAGAATTGGACTGTGAAGAAGGCTGAGCACCGAAGAATTGATGCTTTTGAACTGTGGTGTTGGAGAAGACTCTTGTGAATCCCTTGGACTGCAAGGAGATCCAACCAGTCCATTCTGAAGGAGATCAGTCCTGGGATTTCCTTGGAAGGAATGATGAGAAAGTCCAGTACTTTGGCCACCTCAAGTGAAGAGTGACTCATTGGAAAACACTCTGATGCTGGGAGGGATTGGGGACAGAAGAAGGGGACGACAGAGGATGAGATGGCTGGATGACGGGAGTTGGTGATGGACAGGAAGGCCTGGCGTGCTGCGATTCATGGGGTCGCAAAGAGTCGGACATGACTGAGCGATTGAACTGAACTGAAAATCACTGCAGATGGTGACTACAACCATGAAATTAAACGACACTTGCTCCTTGGAAGAAAAGTTATGACCAACATAGACAACATATTAAGAAGCAGAGACATTACTTTGCCAACAAATGTCCATCTAGTCAAACCTATGGTTTTTCCAGTAGTCATGTATGGATGTGAGATTTGGACTATAAAGAAAGCTGAATGCCGAAGAATTGATGCTTTTGAACTGTGATGTTGGAGAAGACTCTTGAGAGTCCCTTGGACTACAAGGAGATCCAACCAGTCCATCGTAAAGGAAATGAGTCCTAAATATTTGCTGGAAGGGTTGATGTTAAAGCTGACTTATTTGAAAAGGTGCTGATGCTGGGAAAGATTGAAGGTTGGAGAACTGGACGACAGAGGATGAGATGGTTGGATCACATCACTGACTCAATGGACATGAATTTGAGTAAACTCCAGGAGTTGGTGATGGACAGGGAGGCCTGGCATGCTGCAGTCCATGGGGTCACAAAAAGTCAGACATGAATGAGCGACTGAACTGAACTGAATCTTTTACTGAACTCAATCACTGGTGGCCTAGAGGAATTGAGGGGTTTTTAATTCCAATCTTATAAAATAAACATATCTGAGCTGGGATTAAATCCTCACTTATTTCAAATATGAAAATTTATTCTGTAAGGGACTATTGATTCAAGCCTTGAAAGAAAAAACATGTGCATATTTGAAAAAATTGTGACTAACGATGCATATGATAGAGCCATATTTTGTGACTTTTTAACACCTGTATTCAATATTTACGTGAATTACAGCTATGTGCTCACTGATTTAGCTAGTAATGTAGTGAAAATGTATACTCAAAAAATGACTTTAACAAGTAAACTGGGATTAATAACATTTTTAGCAACTTTTTGGTAAGAATTCATGAGGTATAGGCATCCCTCTGTATCCAAGAGGAATTGGTTCAGGAATCCCTTGTGGATTTCAAATTTCTCAGATGCTTGAATATCTTATATAAAATGACACAGCATTTGCATATAACCTGAGCACATCCTCCTGTATACTTAAATTGTCTCTAGATTACTTATAGTAACTTATACAATGTAAATGCTATGCATGTGGTTGCTGGCATGTAGCAAGTTCAAGTTTTGCTTTTTGGGAAGTTTCTGTTCAAATATTTTCAATCAGCAGTTAGTTTAACCTGAAGGTGTGAAACCTGTGGATATGGAGGGCCAGCTAAATTTATATCAGTCTTTCTCATATAACTTAGTTCTTATTAAATCACTTTATTTATGTAAATATGCATTTGTGGGCACATGATTATGTTTTAAGAGATTACTAGGCTGATCAAAATCAATTTGGGTGTTTATTCCTGTGTATATTTCTCTCCTAAACTTAATGAGTTGGGCAGCTCTTATTTGCCTGGAGAATCCCACTAACAGAGTAGCCTGGCAGGCTACAGTCCATGAGGTCACAAAGAAGCAAACACACCTGAGCAGCTAACACTTTCACTCAGTTATTTCTATAAACCATCTCCATCCCTGGCCATCTTGTAAACCACATTATTATCGGCATTAGAATAGAACTTGGCTTATTGAAAAATTCCATTAGAAAACTCCCTCTGTGTCAGTTTTCTGTACTCTAAAACAGCTTTGCATCAAAAGTATACTTATATACTCCCCTTTTATTTCTTTGAAAACAGATTACCCTTTTTTCAACTGTAGATTTAGTCCTCTGTCTATACATACTCTAAACCTAACCTCCTCATGCTTATCCAGGATTCTCCCTAGGTCACTTTCACTCTTTTCATGTTCACATTTTTATGTAGACACATGCTTTTGATTATCTAGGGCTTTAATACAAGAAGTGGCATTTTCTGTGTCATGTGGAAACTGGTTTTTCATCATTATCCTGTTTTTTAAACAAATTAATTTTGTAATAAAGATTGACAAAACAATTATTTTATGAATTGTGTTCATTACTAACAAAAGAAATACGTTAACTTAGTGTAGGAACATCTATCCCTTCCCAGAAAAACTGTCCTTTACTCATATATCAAGATTAACATAAAGTTAAGCATATATCAAGAACCAAGTTTCAGTAAGTTCCAAATTCCAGATCTTTGGTGGGCATAGCTAAAATATTCTTTTTTAATAAATGTTGGTCTGATATATGTTCTCAAAGTTATTCTTCTACAATTATTTTTCACCTTCCTCTATGAAAATAGCCAAATTCAATATATTTCTTATAATCATCAACTGTACAAATTGATGTATCTTTTTATATTTAAAGGACAATTTTCATCTGTAAGAGAACATATACATAAATTGCATTCATCATTTGTGAGATGCCATAGCTTAGGGGAGCCATGATTTCCCCAGGATTTATAGCTTGTGGTCCTGGGGCTAGTATCCCGGAACATTTTCCTTGGGTTAATTAATAGCCCTCTTTAGTTCAAACAATCTCTTCCCTTCTCTGTCTTTTAGTATATTGTCTAATTCTTTGTTGAGTTTATAATGGTCTTTTTAAAAATCTAAATTCCCAATACCAGCTGATTACCATAACTTTATCTTCCTCATAGAATAATGGCCTTTTTAGGAGGGCTATCTGAATTAAGTCTTTTTCCTTAGTGACTTTTCTTTTCCCACAACCCCAAGGAATTTTTTTGTTTATTTGTTTGTTTCTCTCTCATTAATGCATCATTAGGCAGGTACAGTAGGACTGGAATAGTATTTCCATGACCTCATTTTCTTATCCACTGGTCTTAACATGATACTTACATCTTTATCCTTATGCAACGATTGTACCAACTTTCAGCATCATATCCTCCTACTAGGTAGGAAGATGGGAGAAGTGACATGTATCACTGAAAAACCTTTTCATTAAGTAGGGAAAACAGCAGATTTCTGTGAAATCTTAATTTTATACATCTGCTTACATCTCACTGGTCAGAACTTGGTCAAAGGATCTCTAATTAAAAAGGAATCTGTGGAGCTGTGAAGGTGGAGACTTTTTAAAAATTAAGTATATTGTCAATTGTCAACCTGAACAATAAATGAATAAACTATTGAGTAAGAAAATAGTTATAACTACCACACACAATATAAATGTCTATGTTAAAGGATTATGAACTTTTCCAATTTTCACATCAGGTTCTATATGACAAAAGACAATTTTTATGGTCACCTGTGAGGCAGTTGGCCTTCCATTCAAAGTTCAGTTCAGATATCAAGGCTGATGACACTACATATCTGATGTGTCCCCAAAAGATATAGAAAGCGTGTTACTTACAAAATTCTGCAGATGTGAAATAGCTTCAGTGTGCAAAAAAAGGAGACTGACCTAGATGTTTATTGTGGTCAGGGTGTGGGGCCCGGGTGAGGGTTGAATCTCCCATCTTCACCGAAGCAGAGACCACTGAGGCTGTCTTATGACTTGGCCAAGATATGGGGCACAACTTGAAAGAGGGAGGGTTGAGCCTTAAGAGATGTCAGTTATCCAAAAACAGAGTCAGACTCCTCACTAAACTTGAAACCAACTCTAAGTATCTCCAACATCCCCCACCCCCAAGAAAGGTATCTTTCTGATTAGCAGTCTCATCCAATGACACTGAGATACCTATTTTACCAATTCCATGAAGATTCAATGGGTTTGCTGTCCTTCAGATAGAAGTGCTTGCAAATGCATGCCTTTTTTTTTCCCCTATCTTGCCCCATCTACAGCATTTGCTGCTCAGCTACTGAACTAGGATTTTATAGTTAACCCAACATCAAGTTCCAGAAGAAAGTACACAATCTGTGCCACATGGGTTAGATTCTGTGTGATTTGCTAGTTTCTGCTTTTAGTTTTCCCAACTTGGCCTTCTCTCTGTCTTTTTTATTCTTTTGGATATGCTGAAATGTTTCTTACATTTATTTCTAACAATTTTATTGAGTTGTAACTTATATACCATAAAGTTCACCTATTTTATATTGACATGTACAATTCAATGATTGTTTTTTGAAATTTACAGACATATGCATACATCACCACAAACCTTAGAATATTTCAATTACTCTGTAGATAATTCCTACCTGTTAATAGTCAGTTTTCTGCTTCTACCCAAGTCCCAGTGAGTGTGTGTGTATGTGTTCTTGCTAAGTTGCTTCAATCATGTCCAACTCTTTGCAACCCCATGGACTGTAGCCCACCAGGCTCCTCCATCCATGGAAATGCTCTTGGGAAGAATACTAGAGTGGGTTGCCATGCCCTTCTCCAGGGGATCTTCCCAACCCAGGGACTGAACCTGAGTTTCTTACATATCCTGCATTGGCAGGTGGGTTCTTTATCATTATCACCACCTGGAAAGCCCACCCAAGTCTCACAAACTCATTAATTTGCTTTCTGTCTTTATATACTTTGTATATTTCCTGGATATTTTAGATAAACAGATGCATAATATTTGTAATTTTTTTGCATCTGGTTTTTTTTCACTGAGCATAATGTAATGTTTTTAAGATTCATCTCTCTTGTGTATAAATACTTTATTTCTTTCCTACAGTTGAATAGTATTTCATTATGTAGATTTGTCGCAGTTTGATTAGCCATTAACCATGAGCCATAAACTTTTGCAATAGTTCCATTTTGGGGACATTATAAATAATACAGGTTTGAAAATGCATAGTCTTTTAGGGACTTGGTCTTATATTTTTCTTGCATAGATACTCAGAAGTGGAAAATTTAGGTCAGATGGTAAATTTATTTAACTTTTTAAAAACTGCCAAACAGTTTTGCAAAGTGACATCGCCATTTATATTCACATCAGAAATACAGGGGAGTTTTAGAACTTCCAGTTCTTCCCCAACTCTTACTATTGCTTGTCATTTTGTTTAGAGCTGTTTTAGTGAATGTGATGGAGAAGGAAATGGCAACACACTCCAGTGTTCCTGCCTGGGAAATGCCATGGACAGAGGAGCCTGGCAGGCTACAGTCCATGGGTTCACAATAGACAGGCCTGAGTGACTGAACATGAGTGGATATGTAGAGGCATGTCGTTTTCATTATAAGTTGCATTTCTATATTGACTAACGATGCTGAGTTTCTTTTCCCTTTGTTTTTCATATGGACATTTGAAACTTCAGCTGCATTGCCCTGACTTGTATTTCTTTTGTTGATTCCACAATCTCTCTCAACACACACACACATACTTTACTTGATCTCAAATACATTATTGACAAACTTTTGTGCTCTGTTGTTTTGCTTTTCTAGTTCAATTATCTTCTTACAATGACAACTGATGCTATTTCCTACATTTTTAAATGGCAAATTCTGTAGCTCCATTAGTCACCAATGGGAGTGTTTTGAAGTACCAACTACAAACTACAGGCGTTATTCTTCTCAGAAGTCAGGTTGTTTCATCAAGTTTTTTTTTTTTTCTTTTTCTATTACGCTTTACTATGCATTTAATACATGACTTTTTTAATGCTTATAATGTACACATTTATTTTGCACACAGGTGCTGTTGATTTAACAGCTGGTCTCATGAGGAAAAAGTAATCACAGGGAAACTTTTGTTTTTTCCTTGATTAGACTGACTTTAACAAGAAATTATCTTCTAATTAGATTCAAGTTGCTTAAAATCAAGTAAGGAACTGTAAAATTTATTTATTTATTCCATTATGCAAGTTGGGGAATTGTGGGGTTTTTTTTTCAGTAAAGTCCTGGTACTAAATGTTCATTTACTAAGTGGACATTCTGTGAACTGTTTCTTGGCATATCTTGTGTTGATTACTTGGGAACTCTGAAAAGAGACTGTGATCAATGGAGAGAAGAGGAGAGGGTCTGGCAGCTCACTGTGTGTGCCTCTGCCTGGGGGCATGCTCTCCTCTGCTGGAGGATGATAGCCTATTCATTATTTTTCCAAATTACAAATGGTTTCCCTACTTTTTTCCCCTCTATGAAACACTGAAGGAAATGTCAGTTAGAGCCAGTCATATAAAGTAATGAAATCCCTAGAGGAGAGCAAAGGAAGACAACATAATTAAAATGATAGAATAAAGCAAAATGCTTTTATTAGCCACAATAAGAGAGAATGTGTGTAAATCCCCAATGCAGGTCTTGGATTTAAAATGTCGTTATGCCTAATATAAACAAAGGAGTCCATTTCTGAGGACTCCCAGATGTACCATCATGTAGTTAAATAACATTTTTAGTGACATTGCATTAACTTGCTCTGCTGGAAAAATGATTCCTCACCAAAGTCCCCTCTGCCAAATAAATACACTAATATTTTCTCTTAAATAAAGAAAGCCTGGTGGAATTATATTTAAAGTGCCAATGAAAACAGAATCTCAATATAAATTGCTAGACTGTACAAAATAAAAGATATACTTCCTTTCATACTCACAATCTAATGATATTCAGGTAAATGAAGTAGTGCTAAATTTGAAGACATTTTGAGAATAGAGAATAGAAACTGAGTTCCCATGGAATTAAAATAAACTGCTAATGGTCACACTTTGGTAAATTATGCTGTGGTTCCGTTTAATGGTTTTTAAATAGAAATATTAGTTTTGTTCCATCCTGCCTGTGTTCCTCTTTGTACCAGAGTTTTCTTTTATGGATTTCTCTATGGAGAAATATCTTTATCTTTAGGATTCATTTATGGAGGCAGAGGGATACTGCCAATCCACCGTCATAACTAACTCAGTTTACAGATGAATACCTGCTTGATAGTGAAGTGACAGTGTCAGTGGCTCAGTTGTGTCTGACTCTGTGACTCCATGGACAGTAACCCACCAGGCTCCTCTGTCCATGGAACTCTCCAGGCAAGAATACTGGAGTAGGTAGCCATTTCCTTCTCCAGTGGATCTTCCCCACCCAGGGATCAAACCTGGATCTCCTTCAATGCAGGCAGATTCTTTATTGACTGCATCACCAGGGAAGCTCTATAATAAATTGAAAAGATGCCTCATTCTTCAGGGGCTTTAAAGAGAAAGTCAAGCCTATGTTATGATTGAGGTTTTTAGAAGATATTTTATAGACATTGTAAAACTTGTCACTTTTCACCAGTAAAGCATCATAAGGGATCCTGAATTAAGTTTTGTAATGTTAAAAAAAATGTTTTTTTTTTTTTTTAGAAACATCACTGATCTTCTACTTAAAATGTGACGATAACTGAAGAAGAAAAGGTTTCTACTCAGAGCAAATAACAGAGCTCTTTTTTTCCTTCAACTCACCAAATACTTTTGTACTCCAAATAGGTGGATTTTCCACACCAAGTGGTCTGTGACAGTACTTGGGTATCCTACAATTTAACTTCTGACACTATTAGAAAATAACGTCAGATTCCACAGGTTAAGGGCTCCATTCTACAACACTATCCCCAACTTTAGATGCCAACTGCAAGTCCAGGAGATCATGTGGGCTACTGTCTGACCCATTATAAGCCAGAAGTTCCCAAGACCCCTCTAGTGAGGTTCAATCTTTCTCTAAAATGCTTCACAGAACCAAATCATAGTTTTCTTACTAGATTTCTGGTTTATTAAAAGGATATAACTCAGGAATGGTCAGATGGAGGAGATGCACAGAGAAAGGTATGTGGGAGGGGACACAGAGCTTCCATGCCCTCTCTGGGTTACCGTCGGCCCATTATCTCCACCGTTTACCACCAACCTGGAGACTCTCCAGACCCCTTCAATTAGAGTTTTTATGGAAGCCTCATTATGTTGGCATGATTGATTAAATCACTGATTGAATCATTGACTATTACTGATTAACTCAACCTCTAGCCTCTCTTCCCCAGAGGTTGGGATAGGAGCTGAAAATTCTAACCTTCTGTTCACACACTTGGTTCTCCTGGCAACAAACCCCCATGCTTATGGGCTTTCCAAAAGTTACTTTATTAAGATAAACTACCAGGGTGGTTAAAAGGAGCTAGTTATTAAAAAAAAAAACAAAACAAAACTTACTTTTACCTTTGGAGCTATTTACTCTGCAACTATTTCAGGAAATATAGCTTTTGAAAACATAAATATGCTATAAATATTATAACAAAAGATACTCCATCACTCTCATTGCTTATGAAATTATAAATTTTAAGAATTATATACCAATAATGGGGGGGGATAAAATAAATATTTATTATAAATCACAACATCACAGTAGCATAGTGCCATCAATTGAAACTAAGAATGCTTATACCTATGTCCCAGAACTTTTACTTTGAAAGTCTAACATTGGAAAAAACATTCCAACTATACACTGGAAGTCTCAGATCTTAATTGTATCACTTATTATTTAAAAAAAATCTAAGTACCCACCAAAAATAAATGTCTATATACATTTGATGTATCCTACAATTTAATACAAAGCATATATAAAGGAAAATTTAACCTACATAACTTATTATGGGTATTCAAAAAAGTCTCTGAGCAGTATTTAAGAATAATTTACCTTAAACATGTATAAAATTATACAAAATACTATCTTCAATTGTTATAATGTTTTAACTATACATAAAAACTAAAAATCAATCATGATTGATTTTAAAAAATAATGACTGTCTCTGGTGAGCAAGAGAAGTGACAAGGGTCTGGAATGATGATTAGGAGATAATTTTAATTTTGTTAACAATATGCATATGTTATAAGGAAAAACATATTCACCTACTACTTTATAATTAAAATTTAATAATATTGGATAGTTATTAAACTTTAATACTCATTAACATTTATGAATGATTTTTTGGAAACTGTTAAGTAAATATCATGTCTGTTCCATAATCACAGACTTATATTAAGGATTAAGATATATTTCTTCCACTATGTGAAACTATTTTCAGCAAAAGAACCATTTTTGTCAAGTCTGTATACCATAGGTAATGTATCCTGTAGCTGTCTATGAAGAAATCACATAGCTCAAACTTAATGTGAAATGTTAGCATTATACTTTTATAATAATGTTAACAGTGATGGTACATGTACAATAGGGTCTACTCTTTTACTAGCTCATCTGCTTGCATTATAATGAGCTGTATTCCATTTTATATGATTCCCAGAGTTATGACTACAAAGAATTACAAGCTACTGTGTCTGTGTGATTGAGAGTTTCTTCACAAAGACTCATTCTACCAAAATTTTGATTTCAGAAACTCTCCTCTAACAAAAATTATTTTGAATTAGGCATTATATAGATTACAGGAGATGCTAGTGGTAAACAACCCTCCTGCCAATGCTGAAGGCATAAGAGATGCAGGTTCGATCCCTGGGTTGGGAAGACCCCTTGAAGAAGGGCATGGCAACCCACTCCAGTGTTCTTGCCTGGAGAATCCCATGGACAGAGGAGCCTGACCCCTTGAAGAAGGGCATGGCAACCCTCTCCAGTGTTCTTGCCTGGAGAATCCCATGGACAGAGGAGCCTGACCCCTTGAAGAAGGGCATGGCAACCCACTCCAGTATTCTTGCCTGGAGAATCCCACGGACAGAGGAGCCTGACCCCTTGAAGAAGGGCATGGCAACCCACTCCAGTATTCTTGCCTGGAGAATCCCATGGACAGAGGAGCCTGGTGGGCCACAGTCCATGAGGTCACAGAGAGTGGGACGTGACTAAAGCAACTTAGCACACATATAGACTCCCTTACCAACATTTTTAACAGCCATTTATACATAAACAAGGAATGGTTTAAATTTATGCTGGACTGTGAGCAAATCCAGAAGGAAAGAGTACTAGAATTAGGAAGTTTGAGAGCGAAAGGCAACTATAGTTAAGGATCCAAAAAACAGAGGTGAGAAAGAAATGTGGTGGTGTGGAGGGAGGAGGATCAGCTTCATACGTATTTTGTAGAGCCATTCTTTATTGTTCAGAGCTCTGAATAGTAAGTCAATATGCGACCCCATGGACTGTAGCCAGGCTTCTCCGTCCATGGGATTTTCCATGCAAGAATACTGGAGTGGGTTACCATTTCCTTCTCCAGGGGATCTTCCCGACCCAGGGATTGAACCCAGGTCTCCCGCATTGGAGGCAGGCACTTTAACCTCTGAGCCACCAGGGAAGCCCATATACACTTTAAAAAATACATTCTCTTTTTCTGAGAAAATAGTTGAAATTTCTCTTTAAAGAAAACTTAGATTATTAAATCTTCTGCTTGATTCATTTTCTGCATGTTTTGTCAAATATTCAATATTCCACAATAGAGCAAAGTAGAAATATATTGATAAAAAATCACTTTAAAATCAACCTTGTTAATCTGACATGTAATATTCTGACATCTATAAATATCACTGAAATATTACAGTAGAAGAGTAGCTCATAGTCCTAAAAGTATAAATCTATAAAATAGCATGCCAAAATCTTAATTTTCTAACTAGTACCATTAGATTTCCTCTAGATTTTATTTATAATATAAGAAAATAAAATACAGGCTTATGATTCCTTAAGATGTTTTGGATTTTTAGAAAACTAAAGGTCCCAGAGAAGGAGAGAGCCAGATGACATAACTATGGGATAAGATAAGAAAGAGCTTTTGATTTGTGCTCTTTCTTTTGCCAACATTTCCTGTGTGGATCAGTGTTTTCCTCTTTGCTTTTCAAAAAGCAATGGTTGTCAGCTAAAGGCTGTGGGGCAGTATGACCATAATGTGCCTGCTTGTCATGGTGGGTATCAGAAAACAACCAGTGCAGATGGCCTGGATGGCCTCAGATTGCCAGTTATCTTTCACTTTACCTTTGAACAATGCAATTATAATGGAATGAGACCATCTTTTGCAAAAAGCAATTTTTAGGGCAAGTATAAAGCAAAACCTGACAGGAAATCAACTAGCAGGTGTATCTGGAAAATTTGGTTTACAGACTTGCAGCCCTAATAAATGAGCTATACTGAGAAACAACTGACTATCTGATCTAACTCTCCTGAACAGGGATTGAACTCACATCCCCTGCAGTGTCAGTATTAATTCTTAACCACAGGACAACCAGGGGATCCCTTCAATATGTATATTTTCATATAACAAAATTACAACAAATCATACTTTTGCTTAGTACAACTATTCCTTCTACAAATGAAGATACCCTTGCTTAATCACCAAAAGAACACATAAAGTTCCAAATAGTTATTGCAACCACATATGATGATTCAAATTCAGTCAGAATCCTACCTGGATATTCTGTAATGAATGCCTGCTATCACTGAGGAGCTTTAATTGATTACTTCAGCTTTTCTAATAAAATCATTCCTATTTTAGGGAGATTGAGCCATTTAATATTTTGAGTAAAGCACCCTTGAGTAAACAAGGGTAGCCTCATCTTGGAGTTGAGTTCCAGGGTTGCCCAGGGTCATCATTCAGGGTCCTGCTGAGGTGGGGCCAGAAGCCATGCTCCCTAGTAGAGTATCGCTATTGGTGTGGCTGTCTGCCTTAGAGGGTCTGTAGGAAGGGCCCATGACTGCCAAGGGTTTCTGGTTTGGCTCCCTGGTCAGGCAGGTCCAGAGGCTACGCTCCAAGATGGGTGTGGCTGCTGTCCTGGCTCCCTGTCCAGACAGGGCCATAGATACAGCTCCACAGATGGAATGGTCCAATCAATGGTTTGGGACCTAAACTGGGCATAACTGCCAACTGAGATCTCAGGCTAGATGGTGCCCCAGGCCTGGCTCTGCAGAGGAACAGTCACCAGCTAGGGTTTCTGCCTGGGTATCATCCATGTAAGAATGCAGTCTGCCAAGATCCATGTGCTTCTTGCTGTGGGCCCTCAACCCCATGAGGCAGTACCTAAATGGGACTCTCAGGAAGCATCTGGGAATGCTGCGGAATATGAATGCCTGCCTTAGATTCCAGTGTTACCACTGGAGAAGCTGTCAGTCCAGGGGGACCCCCTTACTATAGCATCACAGCCTGGGGAGGGACAATGTAGTCAAGGTGAAACCACTCCTCTTACCTTTTTAATGTAGGTTTTCCCAGTTTTTGTGGTCTAGCAGGATGTTTCATCTTCACCCCCAGGTTCTAAGATCTTCATAGAACTATCTTGTCTGTGGACAGATGCTGGTCACTTTAAGGGGAACTGAAGTCCGGAAACATCTAGTTTTTCATCTTGCTGACGTCACTCAAAACTGTCTTGCTCTTACTCATTGTGTCACACTCCATTTCTTCCTCTGTGTGGAAGTTTATGTTCCCCCTTTACACAAAAAGAAAGACAGAGAGAGAGTTTAAGAGTGAGAACAAAAGGAAAAACACAAATTACAGCAACTAAATAGTTCCTATAAAATAATATTTTGATAGAAATGGCCTATCTTCCCCACTTGCCTAATTTAGGGTCAGGGTCTCTTATTTTAAATTTCCAAGTAGCTTCCAAATCTGCACACTCTTTATTTTTTCAAAAAAACACACTTTTCTTGAATTTAACAGGTCTAACTTTAAGGGACTTGCCCCCTTGCTGAGGAATAAAACCCAGAAATTAATGCTTATCTTCCATACCACGTTATTTCATTTTCCCCACTAGACCAATGAGTCATTTTTTTCTCTTTTGTATCTGTATCTTTTTGTATCTGTATCTTTCTGTATCTTTTTGTATCTCTTTAGGCTCTTTTAACTTACTGCCCAGATTCTAACACAGACAAGAAAGGACATTGAGAATCATTTGCTCTGATGGTAAAATTACATAATATAATGACATTCATACATCCTGACCTTAACAGTTTCTATTTTGTAGGCAAAATTTTGCTTATTGATCAAGCCAGACAGTTTTAAAAATGGCTAAACTATTACCAAAAAAAAAAAAAAATTTGGAAGAATGACATAATGGAAGAACCTCAGACCACAAGGAAATATTCTGAATGAACTGTTATACTTTATAATATAATATTGGGGAGAATCTCAAACTGCTGTAAAAGGCAGTAATTCCTCTTTGGTGTTTTATTGAAGTATTTCCTCATATAACCTTGCACTGAGAAGCATAAACATTTTCCCTGATAACAAAGATGGACATATAATGGAGCCCATAGAGGATAAGGCTGGAGGTTTGACATAAATATCCATCTCCATATGAATCGTCTTCCTCCCTTTGGAAGTCCCAAACTACTACCCCCAAATATTCTCTTTTGTCTTTCATTGTAGGTGGTATTTAAGGTGACGATTTTGGACATTTTAGTGAATTACTTGGTTTTCCTGGGTCTCTCTTACTTATACATGTCACTAAACGTTTGTTTGATTTTCTCCTGTTGCTCAGTATCATGTCAATTTAGTTCTTATATCAGTCAGAAGAACTTAGAAGGGTAGAGATAAATTTCTTCTTTCCCAACATAGGTTTTCATGTGAATAACATTTGGGTTGATGGCAATGATATCAGAATTTGGAAGACCCCAAGTGGGGGCTTATCACAACTCTCATACCTCCCCAAAGACATTATTTGAATTCCAGTGTAAGCATGACCTTTTTATGGTTACAAGCATTGTTTTGCAGACATATAATGATGAACAGTTTGTGGTATGCAGAGTCAGTTCTCTAGAGGATGTGCTAAAATATATCATCCTATTGATTGGAATGGCAGACACCAAGAATTTAAATAACACTGAAGCTAGAGGACACCAATGATCAAAAAATACTCACTATGCTGTGAGTAGTTTTCAAAAATTAATTATACAATTGATCCTTGAATTACATGAGTTTGAACTGCATGAGTTCACTTACACATGGTTTTCTTCACGAAATACTATGTGATCTGTGGTTGACAGCATTCATAGATGCAGAATATCAGATAAGGCAAACACAGATGGCCTGCAGTAACATGCAGGGTTTTGACTACCTGAAGAGCCAGTGCTCCTAACCCTCATATTGTTCAAGGATCAACTATACATTTCTGTAATTGACACAGAAAACCGAAAACAATTACATTTTTCTTCATCAAGGATTTCAGACATTCAGATTTTTATATAATGCTGGAGAAGACTCTTGAGAGTCCCTTGGACTGCAAGGAGATCCAACCCGTCCATTCCGAAGGAGATCAGCCCTGGGTGTTCTTTGGAAGGAATGATGCTAAAGCTGAAACTCCAGTACTTTGGCCACCTCATGCAAAGAGTTGACTCATTGGAAAAGACTCTGATGCTAGGAGGGATTGGGGGCAGGAGGAGAAGGGGACGACAGAGGATGAGATGGCTGGATGGCATCACGGACTCGATGGATGTGAGTCTGAGTGAACTCCAGGAGTTGGTGATGGACAGGGAGGCCTGGCGTGCTGCAATTCATGGGGTCGCAAAGAGTCGGACACAACTGAACGATGAACTGACTGACTGAAGATCCCCTATCCATCCTTTTCCTTTTGTACAATCTCCTCATGTATAATTCAGACATTCAATGTTATTATTATGGAATTATTTCACTGTGTTATGATACAGTTATACCTTTAGAGGTGTCTGAAATCTATAAAACGATTTGACCATTTTTAGCTAAAGTATACTGAGTTCTTATCATGTATCACTTTCTAGTTAAGAGCATTATATTTATTACTTTCTTAAATACTCATTAGAATATTTTTATTTTATAAATTAGAAACCTCATGCTGATAAATTTTTTTAAAAATGCTATTTTACTGCTAAAATGTGGTGGATCTGAGTCATTGTTTGATTCCAAGACGTCTTGCATACTAGCGAGTACATATACAGTTGTCATGCTAAGTGAACTCTGTTGTCTTTTTTAAGTAATTTAACCTATTTTTATAGATTTCTATTTTTTCTAACCTATTATACTGAAGATAAATACATACATATATACAAACACGTAATTATACACACATATACACAATCACAAATATACATATATAAAAGCATAGGTTTGTGTGGATATGTATGTATATGTGTATACCTATGTATATATATACATATATATGCATACACATATATATATGGCATGTTTTTATTTTTTTTATTTTAAAAATAAATTTATTTAATTGGAGGCTAATTACTTTACAATATTGTATCGGTTTTGCCATACATCAACAGGAATCCACCATGAGTATACACGTGTTCCCCATCTGAAGCCCCCTCCCACCTCCCTCCCTGTACCAAATTAAAAGCTTCTGCACAACAAAGGAAACTATAAGCAAGGTGAAAAGACAGCCTTTGGAATGGGAGAAAATACTAGCAAATGAAGCAACTGACAAAGAACTAATCTCAAAAATATACAAGTAACTCCTGCAGCTCAATTCCAGAAAAAATAAATGACCCAATTAAAAAATGGGCCAAAGAACTAAATAGACATTTCTCCAAAGAAGACATACAAATGGCTAACAAACACATGAAAAGATGCTCTACATCACTCATTATCAGAGAAATGCAAATCAAAACCACAATGAGGTACCATTTCACGCCAGTCAGAATGGCTGCTATCCAAAAGTCCACAAGCAATTAATGCTGGAGAGGGTGTGGAGAAAAGGGAACCCTCTTACACTGTTGGTGGGAATGCAAACTAGTACAGCCACTATGGAGAACAGTGTGGAGATTCCTTAAAAAACTGGAAATAGAACTGCCTTAAGACCCAGCAATCCCACTACTGGGCATACACACTGAGGAAACCAGAAGTGAAAGAGACACGTGTACTCCAATGTACATTATGGCATGTTTCTTAAAGTGTGTGTGTATATATGTGTTTTCACATGTGTAGATATTTTTGCCATTTGCAGTGTAACTGGTTAGAAAAAAACTAAAAATTACAAAAATGTGTGAAATTAGTTTTAAAGGACAATAAAGTCCATTTATTATAAGAACTGTATATATAGCAATATGCACATATTTATATATTAGTTAGTGTGTATACTATATACACACACACACTCACAGTTGTTCACAAATCTATCTATTCTGTTTAGTGTTGGAAAGGTAAATAACAAAGCTTGTGATGAGACCCTTGGACTAAAGAGATTTTATTTTTGAGCTCTAAAATGTATAATTAGAGGATGTATTTGAACAAGTAGAAAAGAAGATAACTGGCAAGACTATACCTTATACCTTCACAGTTGTTCTCCAGTGCATTTAGGTTTTAGAAATCTATCTTTTGAATAGGTGAGTGAAAGTTGCTGAATCATGTTCTACTCTTTGTGATCCCATGGACTATACAGTCCCTTGAATTCTATAGGCCAGAATACTGGAGTGTGTAGCCTTTCCCTTCCTTAGGGGAATCTTCCCAACCCAGGAATCGCACCCAGGTCTCCCGCATTGCAGGCAGATTCTTTACCAATTGAGCTATCAGGGAAGCCTGATATAGGTATAATACTCTTATGACCTAGGACTTCATGGGTAATCTCAAATGAACTTATTGGGTTGTACTTCAGGGCCTCCCAGGTCCATTCAGTTCAGTTCGGTTCAGTTCAGTCGCTCAGTCATGTCTGACTCTTTGCGACCCCATGAATTGCCGCACATCAGGCCTCCCTGTCCATCACCATCTCCCAGAGTTCACTCAGACTCACGTCCATCAAGTCAATGATGCCATCCAGCCATCTCATCCTCTGTCATCCCCTTTTCCTCCTGCCCCCAATCCCTCCCAGCATCAGAGTCTTTTCCAATGAGTCAACTCTTTGCGTGAGGTGGCCAAAGTACTGGAGCTTCAGCCTTAGCATCATTCCTTCCTTACTTGACCAAATTCAAGACCAAAGAAAGAGCCTGGCATGTGCAACAGAGACATCTGTGGTTTAACGTATAGGGGATCTTACAAGTCTGAAGCAAAGTCCTGGAGCAACACCCCACTGTGTACAACAGATGGTAGTCAGGACATGGTGGCACTCCTTGTTCCCAGGGGAGCAGGGGGTGGTTGCAGGAGGTTACAGTTTCAGAAGGAAGTGACATCAGGTTGGCTCATTGGTTACCAGGGAACCTGCAGAGGGGCACATACTTTACTGCCACTTTGATAAGAACAATCATTAGCAAGGTTGAAAGGTCAGACATGAATAGAGTGAGGGCGAAGCAGGTGTTGGTTGAGCAAGTGATGTATAGAGAGCAGGAGAACAGCCATCCTGAGTGGTCTGACTATACAAACTTTAGAGAAATATCTTGAAAATACAAGGAGAAATTTTTTTTGGAAAGGATGTTCACCCTCAATAGCTGAATCTCAAGATATTATGCATTCAGGTTAAAGTAGAATAAAAGCAATCATCCCTGATGACTCAGTTGATAAGAATCTGCCTGCAATGCAGGAGACTGCCTGTAGTACAGAACTGGGTTTGATCCCTGGGCTGGGAAGATCCTCTGAAGGAGAAAATATCAACTCATTCTAGTATTCTTGCTTGGGAAATCCCATAGACAGAGGAGCCTGGCGGGCTACAGTCCTTGGGGCTGCAACAGTCAGAAATGATTTAGCAATTAAACCACCACCACCAGAATAAATGGAATCAGACATTTTCATATTAGTCACTTCTTAAATATAGATACTACTCATTTCTTAAATCTAAATTTTTAAATTATAAGGTTTTTCCTGAGTATACTTGAAAATTATAAATAAATAAATGAATAAATATGAAAATCATTTTGTAGACCAATTGGCATTGCTGAAAGAGCATAGTCTACACTATAAAAGCTTCTTTAAGGAGACAAATTTCACTTTCTCACCTAGTTAAAAAGGGCATTCATCACTACTTGACACACAGATGCTGTGAAATAAATGTACTTCCAAAGAACTCAATACCTAGTTCAATTTCCTCCTGACAGTAGCTTTCAGGTTATTTTCCTGGTAATTTTTGTGGGTCGACAGATAGCATTGTCGAAGTGCTAATTGACAGACACATTCCCCGAGTGACAGATGGTAGCACAGACCCAATTGTCAGAGTGCAATAATGCTAACTGTCAGAAAGGAGAAACAAACACATCAGAGATCCTTGTTTTACACACACACACACACACACACACACACACAGCACTGAACTACATTAAGAAGTTCATGTGTAGAAGTTAAGCATCACCCTTAAAGGACATTGAATCATAAACTATGCCCCAGACTTCCCTTAAAAAGATAACTTCTCATAATGGTATCCAAGGTGATTTAGGGTAGTAGAAATAGTTCTCCAACAATTTCACAAAACGTATGGACACTGTTTGAGAAGGCAATGGCAACCCACTCCAGTACTCTTGCCTGGCAAATCCCATGGATGGAGGAGCCTGGTAGGCTGCAGTCCATGGGTTCGCTAGGAGTTGGACACAACTGAGTGACTTCACTTTCGCTTTTCACTTTCATGCACTGGAGAAGGAAATGGCAACCCACTCCAGTAGCAATCCAAATCCAGAGAGTCCCAGGGATGGGGGAGCCTGGTGGGCTGCCGTCTATGGGGTCGCACAGAGTCGGACACGACTAAAGTGACTTAGCAGCAGCAGCATGGACACTGTTTATATATGTTTAACTTTCCTTAACCATGATTCACTACAGCTGTCCTAAGATATACAATAAAATATTATATTGACTATGTCACTTATAAATAAATACTGTGCCTTATTTTAATCTGTATTTGAAAAAAAAAAAGTGTTACTAGCATGAAAATCAAGGGATTAAAGTTTTATGTAAAATCAGGTTATTTTAAACTTAAATACATTCCAAGAATTCAGAAAAAGAATCCCAACTGGCATGTTGTATATTATGCTATTTATAAGAATGCATTTTTAAATGTACATGCTTTAATAAGTCTGCAGAAAGTTGAACATGTAAAGGAGATAAGAGTCATATAAAGAGCTATCAGAAGGACAGAGAAAACATGATTTTTAAGATCTCCTCTAGCTTTCATATTTTAGTCCCAGAGAAATTTCAACCTTTCTCTTATATGTCATTTTATGGGCAGGTTTACTGATTAAACTTGGCATGAATTTTATATAATGAACCTGAAAATAATCTCCTTACTCTGTCAAAACTAACACAGCACTCTGGTAAAATGACAGTCAGGACAATGAATTAACAATAACTCCTGAAGAGCTTTAATTTTGTCTTTCCTGTTCTATGAGACTATTTGTTTAATTAGTATATATAGAAAGTATGACTTAGCTTCCATGTCCAAACATTCACATTCATAGCTCATGCAATGTGTTTCCTTTGGATTTGGAGGCATTGTAATCCCACTGATGATATCATTTTAAAAGCAAATTCACGTATATTTTCATTAAAGCTTAATTGTATTTCTAAGCATAGTTAAATCAAGAGGATTCAGGTTCTCTTTTGGTAACTAAGAAAAAATCTTGCACTTTTCATTGAAAACAACTTCTTTCAATTAAGGTAGTGAACAGAACAAAAGTTAATGTCTTCAAGTCACACAAGTGACAATAAACTAATTTTTAAAGTGCAAATACATAAGTACAAAGAGAACAGGAGATATGAGAGAGCCAAAAATGTTGGGAACTGTAAGCTAGAGGGTAGGTGATAGCTGATTGAACAACCCAGGGAAGTCATATGTTAAAAAGGATTGAAATATTTAGCAAATAAAAATAGAAGATGTCCAGTTAAATCTGAATCTCAGAAAAACAAGGAATGATTATTTTAGAATGAGTCTGTTCAAATTTAACTGAGAATCCTGTATGTTATGCGGCAACTCTAAGTCTTTGGTGGGAGAAGTTGAAAGCAACATAATTAACAAAGAAAACATCAAAAAACTCAGGACATGCCTCTGGAAGCAGAGTTTAAGTAGGAGCATAAAAGAAAAACTTAAGCTGAGAGTTTTTATGAGGCAAACACCCATTTAACTTGACAAGCCGACTAGAGAATTATTGCCTAAAACAGCAGTTCCCAACCTTTTGGCATTAGGGACTGGTTTTGTGGAAGACAATTTTTCCATGGATGGTGTGTGAAGGATGCTTTTGGGATGATTCAAGTGCATTATCTTTATTGTGCCACTTTATTTCTATAATTATTACATCAGTTCCACCTCAGATCCCTAGGCTTTAGATCCAGGAGGTTGGGGACTTCTGGTCTAGAGAGTAGGAGATATTTAGAAAATTCAGACCCAGTAGATGTTAAATATTATAGTGAAAACTGGGACTCTGTGAAACAGGGTCCCAAACCTACCAGCTCTCATCCAAACTTTACTCTTAGAATACTGACAGGGAGATTTATTCTACTTAAGACAGAGACTTTCAGGCTTCCTTATGAACTCTGAGCATGCCAGAGAAAGAGCCTTAGATACTGATAGGAAATTCTTCAGGGAAAAAGCCCATTCACATGCTTCTCCACTGATGCTCAGAAGTGATGGCCATACACACATACACAGAAATTTCCATCAATCTAATGCTGCCTTCATTTCTTCATAGACTGTCAAGTGAGGCTAGATATCTGAAGAAAATGTCTAAGAAGTAATACTGAGATCAAAACAAGTAAATACGGCTTTCCTCATAGTTTGGTGGTAAAGAATCCATCTGCCAATGCAGGAGTCATGGGTTTAATCCTTCATCTAGGAAGATTCCACGTGCCACGGAGAAACTAAACCCGCGTGCGACAACTATTATTGCTTCAGAGCCTGGGAGCCGCAACTGTTGAACCTGGAGCCCCTAGAGCCCCTAGAGCCCATCGTCCAAAACAGAGACCACTGCAGTGAGAAGTTCACACGCCACAACTAGAGAGTAGTCCCCATGTGCCAGAGAAAACTTTAGGCAGGAACAAATACCCAGCACAGCCAAAAATAAACAAATAATACTATATATAGGTATGCATACATATATATACACATATTAAATATGTGAAAAATAGAAACATGGAGGAGTAAGAAACTGTACAAAGTAAAGATAATTCCCAAATCTCACTGAATAACTGAATACAAAAATCCATGAAAAAAAGAGTGTTTTGGTAAAAGCACATTATTAATATTAAAAAAGACATGTTAAAAGCAAAATTATAGCATAATTCAATAAGTATTTCTTGAGTAAGTTCAAGGACACATCAAAAATTAAAGAAAATACAAGTAAAAGAAAGTTAAGAGAAGTAAAAGGTTCAGTTCAGTTCAGGTCAGCCACTCAGTCGTGTCCAATTCTTTGCGACCCCATGGACCGCAGTACGTCAGGCTTCCCTGTCCATCACCAACTCCCAGAGCTTGCTCAAATTCATGTCTTTGAGTTGGTGATGCCATCCAATCATCTCATCCTCCGCCATCCCCTTCTCCTCCTGCTTTCAGTATTGGCAAGCATCAGGGTCTTTTCCAACTAGTCAGTTCTTCACATCAGGTAGCCAAAGTATTGGAGCTTCACCTTCAGCATCAGTCCTTCAGATCAATATTCAGGACTGATTTCCATTAAGATGGACTGGTTTGATCACCATGCAGTCCAAGGGACTCGTAAAAAAGTTTTCTCCAACACCACAATTCAAAAGCATCAATTCTTTGGCACTCAACTTTCTTTATAGTCCAACTCTCACATCCATACATGACTACTGGAAAAACCATAGCCTTGACTAGACAGACCTTTGTTGGCAAAGGAATGTATCTGCTTTTTAATATGCTGTCTAGGCTGGTCATAGCTTTTCTTTCCAGGAGCAAGAATCTTTTAATTTCATGGCTGCAGTCACCATCTGCAGTGATTTTGGAGCCCCAAAATATAAAGTCTGTAACTGTTTCCATTGTTTCCCCATCTATATGCCATAAAGTGATGGGACCAGATGCCATGATCTTAGTTTTCTGAATGTTGAGTTTTAAGCCAACTTTTTCACTCATCTCTTTCACTGTCATTAAGAGCCTCTTTAGTTCTTCTTCACTTTCTGCCATAAGGGTGGTGACATCTGCATATCTGATGTTATTGTTATTTCTCTTGGCAATCTTGATTTCAGCTTGTGCTTCATCCAGTCCAGTGTTTCTCATGATGTAATCTTTATATAAGTTAAATAGACAGGGTGACAATATACAGCCTTGATGTACTCCTTTTCCTATTTGGAACCAGTCTGTTCCATGTCTGGTTCTAACTCTTGCTTCTTGACCTGCATATAGATTTCTCAGGAGGCAGGTCAGTTGGTCTGGTATTCCCATCTCTTTAAGAATTTTCCACAGTTGTGATATACACAGTCAAAGATTTGATGTAACCAATAAAGCAGAAGTACATGTTTATCTTGTATTCTCTTGCTTTTTCAATAATCCAAAAGATGTTGTCAATTTGAACTCTGGTTCCTCTGCCTTTTCTAAATCAAGCTTGAACATCTGGAAGTTCATGGTTCACATACTGTTGAAGGCTGGCTTGGGGAATTTTGAGTATTACTTTGCCAGCATGTGAGATGAACTCAATCGTGCAGTAATTTGAGCATTCTTTGGCATTGCCTTCCTTTGGGATTGGAATGAAACTGACCTTTTCCAGTCCTGTGGCCACTGCTGAGTTTTCCAAATTTGCTGGCATATTGAGTGTAGCACTTTCACAGCATCATCTTTTAGAATTTGAAATAGCTTAACTGGAATTCCATCACCTCACTAGCTTGTTCGTTGACTTCACATTCCAGGATGTCTGATTCTAGGTAAGTGATCACACCATCAAGGGTATCTGAGTCATGAAGATCTTTTTTGTACAGTTGTATTCTTGTGTATTCTTGCCAATTCTTCTTAATATCTTCTGCTTCTGTTAGGTCCATACCATTTCTATTCTTTTTTGTGCCCATCTTTGCATAAAATGTTCCCTTGGTATCTCTAATTTTCTTGATGAGATCTCTAGTCCTTCCCATTCTATTGACTTTCTCTATTCTTTGCATTGATCATTGAGGAATGCTTTCTTATCTCTCCTTGCTGTTCTTTGGAACTTTCCATTAAAATCGGTATATCTTTCCTTTTTTCCTGTCTTTCACTTCTCTTCTTTTCTCAGCTTTGTAAGGCCTCCTCAGACAGCCATTTTGCATTTTGCATTTCTTTTTTCTTGGAAATGGTCTTGATCCCTGTCTCCTGTACAATATCACAGACCTCCATCCATAGTTCTTCAGGCACTCTGTCTATCAGATCTAATCCCTTGAATCTATTTTTCACTCCCACTGTATAATCATAAGGGATTTGATTTAGGTAATACCTGAATTGTCCAGTGGTTTTCCATACTTCCTTCAATTTGTCTGAATTTTGTAATAAGCAGTTCATGATCTGAACCATAGTCACCTCCCAGTCTATAGGAAAAAGGTAGCTATAGGATTAATTCCAAGAGCAAGTTATTTCTAAACAGAAGATTTCTAGAAATGAAGATATGGGAGGAAAATCATTGTTTGAATTTCAAATGGAAAGAGACTATCAAATATAATAGATATAAGCATGATATATATATATATATATATATATATATATATATATATATATATAGCTATATAAGTATGACAGATACAAGTAGATGCATATCAAGTCTTAAATAATCACAAAATCTCAGGACTTTTCTCAAAGACACTGCGTGTCTTATAAACTGAAAACAGTTTACTTACAAATGACCAACCATTGGATGAGCTGGGACTTTTTAAGTGCAACACTGTAAACAAAAGCCAATGAAACAGCGTCCCAAAGCTGTGGGGAAAAAATTCCCACTTAGAATTCTATTCCAAACTTCAGAGTTATGTAATTATAAAAAGCTTTGCAGACATGCAAGATTTCCGTGGATTTTATTCCACATCCATCTCTTTTTCAGGAAACTACTAGACATGATGCTTCTATAAGATGAGGGAATAAAACAAGAGGGAAAGCTTGGGATCCAAGAAGCAGTTGATCCAACCTACAAGAGAAGTAAAGGAAAACCTTAGCTTAAGGATAAGGATAGTCCCTTAATGATAACTGTGCAGCTGACTTTTAGAGCAACATATCTTTAATGAAGCAAGTCAGAAATTCTGGTAGACATGATTTCAAGAAGACAGAATCCTGGATATGTTTTACTGTACTGAGAAAAATATGTAGACAATTAAGGTATGGTTTAGATATGAATTAGCTTTAAGAATGGAGAAAACAATCCTAACAGCAACCAACAATAGGGAAGCTTATTAAAAAGGAAAAATTAAAATCTCAAAAATGAACAAAAATAGTCATATTGTATTGATTAGCTGTGAACTACATTTATATAGATATAAAAATAAAATTACCTAGTATGTATGTGTACATTATGTATATGTACACAAACATATGGGGAAATATGGGGGACAGGAAAGTTGTACGTGGAGGATGGTGAAAAGATAAGTGAGTAAAAGTTAGCTAAATACTCATTTCCCAAGATAACTGCTAAATAGCTAATGGCCAAATCTGAAAATTTAGGAAATATAGTACAAGCATATTTCTTAGACATATAAGTGTAAATACTGAAAAAAAGACACTTAAACAATATAATTTGATCATTTTTAGGAATAGGAAAATAGTACCTGATGTTGAGGCAAGAGGTGAGCCTCAGAGCAGAGCAGGCTGCTTGTTAATCTACTAGACACTATGTATAATGTTTCAGCTAAGATGCCTCTTCAACTTAGAACATTCTAAACTAAGTTAAGGTAGGGCTTTTAAGAATGTGCTTCTTAAAAATAAATCCACACATAAATGGTCGATTGATCTTTGACAACTGTGCCAAGAAAATACAGTGGGAAAGGATAAGCTCTTTAACAAACAACACTGAGAAAATTGAAAATCCACGTGTAAGAAAATGAATACACAAAAATAAACTATCGTATACAATAACCTGGAGAAGGAAACAGCAACCCACTCCAGTATTCTTGCCTGGAGAATTTCACGGACATAAAATCCTGGTGGGCTCCAGTCCCTGGGGTGACAAAGGGTCGGACACGACTGAGCAACTAACACACTTATACAATCCGCAAAATTAAGCTCTGCTGCTGCTGCTAAGTCACGTCAGTCGAGTCCAACTCTGTGTGACCCCACGGACGGCAGCCCACCAGGCTCCCCCGTCCCTGGGATTCTCCAGGCAAGAACACTGGATTGGGTTTCCATTTCCTTCTCCAATGCATTAAAGTGAAAAGTGAAAGTGAAGTCGCTCAGTCTCGTCAGACTCTTAGCGACCCCATGGACTGCAGCCCACCAGGCTCCTCTGTCCAGGGGATTTTCCAGGCCAGATAAAAACTTCAACATAAAATGAAAAATATAAAACCTCTAGAATAAGGGGAAAACCTCATGATATTAGTTTTGGAAATGACATCAAAAGCACAGACAAGAAAATAAAAAATAAATAAGTGGGACTTCATCAAACCAAAAAGCTTTTGCACAGCAAAGGAAGCAACAGAGTGAAAGGCAACCTATGGAATGGGAGAAAATATTTGTGAAATCTTATGTCTGATAAGGAGTTAATTTCCAAAATGCATAACTAACTCCTGCAACTCAGAAGCAAAAAGAAAAAAACCCTAATAACCCAATTTAAAAAATGAAAAAGACTTGGACAGATATTTCTCCAAAGAAGACATATAAATGGTCAACATCACTAATCATCAGAAAATGCTAGTCAAAAACAGAGCTACCATTGTTTTATCCAACAACCTCACTTCTGGGTTAGCTATCAAAATATTTAAAATCAGGGTCTCAAAAACATATTAAACTATTCATTGCAGTGCTTTTCACAATGACCAAGGTGTAGAAACAACCTAAAAATCCTTCAGTGTACTGAATAAATTGGAGAAAATGGGACATACTGTTAATCTTGAACAACAAACATGGGGGTTAAGGTGGTGACCGTACTAGCAATTTGAAATTCCACATAACTTTATAGTCAGTTGTCCATTTCCAAGATTTGCATGCTCAGATTCAACCAATCAAAGATAGTGTGCATTACTTTAAAAAAAAAACAAAAAAACAAATGGGTATAAGCGGAGCCAGGCAGTTCAAACACATGTTGTTCAAGGGGCAACTGTACATTTCAGTAGAATATTATTCAACCTTAAGAAAAAAGAAAAGAGAAGGAAATCCTGTCATTTCTGACAATGTAGATGAAACTGGAGGACATAGTGGAATAAGCCAATCTAAGAAGGACAAATACCACATGATGCCATTTATATGAGGTATATAAAATAATGAAATGTAGAAGCAGAGGATAGGATGCTGGTTGTCAGAGGCTTGAGGGAGGTAGATATGGGGAATTTCTGATTAGGATGTATAAAATTTCAGTCATGCAAGATGAGTAAGTATCTAGAGATCTGATGTACAAAGTTGTAACTACAAATAGTGATAGGGTATTATACATTTAAAAATCTATTAAGAGAGTCCATCTCTTGCTAAGTTTTCTTAGTATAATTTTTTTAAAAAAGAGTATGAGTCTGGAATTATTTTCTGAGCATCTGGCTTATAAATGTAAGTCTTGTACTAGTGAGTGAGTGCAAGTCATTCAGTTGTATCTGACTCTTTGCGACCCCATGGACTATAGAGTCCATGGAATTCTTTAGGTCAGAATACTGGAGTAGGTAGCCTTTCCCTTCTCCAGGGAATCTTCCCAACCTAGAGATTGAACCCAGGTCTCCCACATTGCATGTGGATTCTTTACCAGTTGAGCTACAGGGGAAGCCCTGTACCAGTGAAAAATCTGAGCTATTCTTCATCTGTGTAAAAGCTGTTTTCTGAAGATTCTACTTTCTTTTATTACATACAGTTATTTGCAGGCTACACATTCCTAGAAATAGTTGGAGGAAGGAGAAGCAGGGTTGGACTGAGGTTAGATAACTGATGGAGTATATTTAAAGAAAAACACTTCAGTAGCAGCATATGATGACAGAATAATCAAGATTTTTCTACTCTATTCTATGTCACAGGACTAGGAATCTCAGTGATGAATAATGTTATCTTGAGACAGCAGAACTGTATTCGTCACAGGGAATTGACTAGAATCTTATAACTGACTTCCTGCTGTGATTGCAGCTCTGAGGGGAGGTTCGCTTAATAACTAAGTAAAGAAAGATGGAGAATAAGTATCATGTACCTTTCAGCTGATTATAGAACATGGATTCAAGCCATTTTCTCAGCTGAAGGATAATCTAAGAAAGTCGTTAATAAATTTGACATATTCAAGAAAAAATTTCAATGAAATAACCAAAATGTAAACTATAATTGTCACATATTTGTCTTTTAACATTATAAGGTAAAGTAAATGTTATATACATCAGATTAGAGGAAAATATTAACTACTGTGTAACAAATTCAGACTGTCCTTGGATTTCTGTTTTCAAATGCCAGAAGTCAGCACAGTGTCAAGTACTGGGGTTAGCAATGATGACTATATATTGGGGGTTTACTATGTGTCTGGCACAGTTTATCCACAGCAAAATCCCTGTCGGGTAAGAACTAGTGTTATCTCTCTTTAAGAAGTGAGGAAATTGAGGCATGGATGGCTTAAAGTTCTTATCCAAGGATAGATCTTATAAAATGATTGACATAGGAATTAGAGCTAGGACCTCAGGCTTCATAATAAGGACTATGGTGCTGTCTTATGTTCTCTCTTCCAAAATGTAGGACCAAATAATTTTAACATTTACAGAAAAAAAAGCAAAAAGATGTTTTAAAATGTGCATAAAGTAAAAAATTATAACCTCTTTCTGACTCAGAAAAGAAACAAAGATTAGAATACAGGACTGCAAAGGATAAGATATAAAATAACTGAAAGAGGTTATCTAAACTGGTTATGCACAAAAGACATATTGCATAAAATATATTAATTTAATATAATATTCTGCATCTAAAACCCCAGCTATTTTAGCACATAAGTAAATATGGAAGGTATGGTTCCACATTTAATAAAGTAGGCCAAAATTCTTTCTTTACAAAGATAAACTTTTATAAAAACTATATTAATCTTGAAATAAGATGGAGAATTATACAAAAGTGAAGAAATATATGACTGAAAATTTCAGATCTGTTCATTTAAATAGATTTCAGTATGCACGCTCAACTGCTTGAGTCATTTCCTACTCTGTGCGACCCTATCGACTGTAGTATGTTATAAACTGGAACAATATATTGATTCTTATGTAATCGTTGTGTTCAACTCTGCAACCGTCTGGACTATAGCCCACCAGGCTCCTTTATCCATAGGATTTCCCAGACATGAATACTGCAATGGGTAGCCATTTCCTTCTCCAGATCTACCTGACCCAGGGATTGAAACCGCATCTCCTGCATTACCACTGAACCACCAGGGAAATCCCAATATATTGATAGATAATATCAATTTTAGCATATGTTGACATTTCAAGTAATCTATTACAGAAATGGAAATTTCACTATGGCTTGTTGCATTACTATTAGATTGTTTGCACATATTGTGTGATGTATTTATTGCACAGAAAAGAATCATAAACCTGGCAGTGACCAATTACATAACCAGGAAAACAGAAAACAATGTAAATAATATAACAACACACTCACACTCTGAAATGTGTCACTCACTGGTGGTTAGAGAATATAAATAATCATTTTTGTTAGAAATCAATGCTATTTTCTTTATTATCATGTTACATGCCATGTGATAGTCATCGCCTGGTGTAAAACCTGAATTACTTGGTCAATTGTAATTAAAATGAAAACAGGAATAAATCATTTTCTCATTATAAAACTAAATTGACATGGCATTCATAAGTATTTTCTCAGCAAATTTCAGTTGGAAAGAAAAATGAAAGAAATTCAGATTATGTTTCTATAAATTTCTGCTGTTAAGCTTTGGAGTTAGCAAAGAAGATTTGTATTATTACTATTCGAAGGCTGTTACTTGCTGTCAATTACATATGCAATCCAGGAAGCAGCATAACATTTATTACTTTTGTTCATGAAGGAAATAGAAGATATTCATTAGTTCTGGTTAAATAGCCCAATCCTTTCTGTCAGAGTGACAAGACAAGGTCTCTTGGATACATAGTAACAAATCCTGCAACAAAGGAATCCTGAAAGGTAATTAAAAAGGACCAAGGAGCAATTGGATCTTATCTAAAAACCTCAAAAAGTGACACAGCCCATAATATTAAGAAAATGGCACAACCAGTCAAGTTGTCAGTCTCCTCTGTCTCTTGCTGGTTGTGTTCTAAGTGGAAGAACAGCTGTGGGGAGTGCACAGAGTGCTCATCACTATAAGGCTTTACCCTTTATCATTCTCCTGAGAGTGACATGCATTTTCTGTCTCAGACATCCATACTTATGGAAGTGGCTAAATATGTACATTTCTACTCAAACTTTGAATAATATTAAGTATTAAACTTTGTCTTTTGACATCTGCCCTCTGAAGAACATAACTTCTGTCCCAATCTTTAAGAATTTAGAGTCTACATTTCAACTCCGTAGCCATTATTAAATGCAAATTCTTTCAATGCATGAAGATTGAACATTTTCAGTTATGTAAAAATGCACAAGCAAATGTTTGCTAAAAACATGTTGTTATAATGTCATATTTGCATGTTATTAGATTCATTTTACATTATAAAGCACTGCCTTAATGCACTGAAACCTTTCACAGTTAAAATAAGAGGCTTTAAGGAAAAGAATAAAATATTGATCAGTTTATAGCTTATTTCTTGAGTTACTTTTGTGAATATTCCTGTTAAGAGACAGGTGCAAAATGATTCTAGATGAGTAGTACAGAACAATATAAATCAGTGGTTCACTTTACTATTTGGAAAAAGTGTAAAACTTAAATATATAAGTTATATTTTGAGTCATTAGGTGTTATTTATTATATACTATGAGCTCTATTATTATTAGGAAATTGTTCTGAAAATTATGTATATGAAAAATTTACATTACTATGGTATTAAGAATTTCTACCCTTCTTTAAGTTTCCTTTTTTCAATTAAGCTGCTGCTGCTGCTGTCGCTTCAGTCGTGTCCGACTTCGCGACTCCATGGACTGCAGCCTACCAGGCTCCTCTGTCCATGGGATTTTCCAGGCAAGAGTACTGGAGTGGGATGCCATTGCCTTCTCCTTTCAATTAAGCTAGTGAAACAACATTTTATTCAGAATCTGTCTTATAAAATATACTCAGGAGGTAGTAATTGACAACAGTGAATAGGAAACTCACTTTTGACATACAGATCCAAAGTAAGATGTGCACTGAGTTTTAGCAGCCAGGTGGCTTCAACCAAGAAAGGCATGCATTGTGTCTCTGCCTGGTCCATTCTGAGGTCAGTAGTCTTAACCAGATTAAACTACCACATTTTCCATCTTCCTTTTCCATCAGTTCTTTCTGAGGCAAAGCATAGCTAATTTGGATGCTCCTTCATGTTCCTTTTCTTTAGTTAAGTGACCTCTCCAGGGCACAACTAGTTTTCCCAAACAGAAATAAGTGACTTAGAGTAAATGATAAAACTTAATAAGCTCACTCATAAATGCAATTTTTAAAATTTTCCTATAGTAATTTTATTTACATACAACTTTTTACTGAATGCTTTCACTAGATATGATCTAGTGGTTAGTAGAAATATGAAGAAAAATATACAGTCTCATTGGATTGATTTATCTCATAGAGAAACGGATCTTTAAGAAAGCTGTGCCTAGAATACAATGTTGGAGATTCATGTAATAGTCTCAACTATTGTCTTGATAAAACCATGTGCACTTCTAACATCTAAGCAGAATTTAGTTTAAAACTTCATAGTACACATAATTAAATATTAAATTTATTATGCATATTGATGTCTGTTTGCTGATTTAGCTATATTAAAGTACCATGATACTTTATATGTTATTCTTTCTTTAAAAGTTTGCTTTGGGAATGATCCCCAAGCAAAACTTGATGAAACAGCATATTCTTTGTCATGTTTGACTTTTTAATTATAGAAAGAAATGTTCCGTATAACTACTATGAACAGTTAGTATTAATGTGAGTATGGCTTTCCAAAGCAGTGTTTTCTGATAGGTTTTCATTCGTGTGGCTTGATTTGCATTATCAACAACCAAGGATTGAAAGACAAGAAAACTATGGATAATATATCATAAACTTGATTTACAAAATTTCCATAGGCAAAGCTGTTTGCTGTACATCAAATTAGCAATACAGGCAAGATGTAATTTACACTTGCTTTCAGGCAATGTAGAGACAGAATGCTTAATTATTTATTAATGAAGCCTTAATTAATCTTCTGAAATTCATTTGTTTGAGAAATAAGGGCTTTATCTTACAAGGCAAAATATCAAGTAATTAGCAATATAAAAACTGTACTCTGTTGAAAATTCAAATGTGCACTTAACACCCACAATCTCTATGCAATGATGCTAACACTAACGCATCAGTTATTCAATCTCCATTACTTAGAGAATTGATTTAAAATTTAGTAATAGGGCATAACTTGTATGGTCTAGTTATTTTTAAATTGTTAATAAGCCTCCATTTGCTTTAGAATATATATATATATATATATACCTACATATATGTAATTTAAAATTAAGACTACTCACATATTATTTTTACTTAGATTTCATGACAATGGATGGATTTTTGCTATCATTTCTGTCTCAAATAATGATATCTGTTATAGAAAAATAGCATAAACTGGTATGTGTCTATGGAGAAAAGTTATAAGCTAAATATTACATACATTATTTATAAAAACTGTACATGGCTTTCTTGATTTAATAAAGAAATATAATGTTAAATGTTAAAATACTGAATGCTCCTTTAAAATGTGTCCTTCCAAATATTTTTATAAGACCAAGTTCTATTTCATCAGAGAAAATGTTGAGGACATTTTATAGATGAAGAAATTATTTGAGTAAACTTGCCCAAGGTGAGAGGCTAAAAATGTGGCAGATTAAGACCTGCAACCAGGAGGCCAAGTTCTCTTCATTCAAGCAGATAATATATTTTCTCCAAGAACCTTGTACACACAGGTCCCTTAGGTTTTCCAAGACTTTACTTTCGTCTAAAAAACCAAGTAACTTAGCCAGATACCTTTCATGTCTGTTTCATATTCAAAAAGCATATCTTTGTACTTATTTCTAAAGAACTTGTTGCTTTTTGGTGTCTCACTTAAGAAGGTGCTTTTTTTTTTTTGAAAGCAGGAAGAGATGACTCTTGAAATAAATAAAAAATACAGTGAGACATTATATGCAATTTCAAATAAAGTTCAAAAAAGAAATATTGAAGCTGTCTAGAATACCCAGAGGGAAACTTACAAAGCAGATAGAATTTGCTCATGATCTTGGAAAAAATAGAAGGGTGTGGATGAACAAAAGGGAGTCCCGAAAGAATTTTCCTTGTAGTGCTGATGGTGGGCACAGTAAAAGCTGAGCAAAGATATGGTAGGAAAACACATCAGGCCTTATGGTGAAGATAAAGAATAGGTCCATCTCATGCCTCTTGAGAATATGCTCAATTAAACTGCCTGTTTGTATATTACAGTACAGAAGTAACTTTTTTCCCCCACAACTCCTCCTTGTATATGATTACAGTTAAGAGAAAGACAAGTCTTTTCATAGAGTACACACAAGTAATACATAACAATACACAAAAATTAAAACATTTTCAATCTTACAGTACAATATCTTGAAAAGTTCAGTAGTACAGTACAACAGCTGACATGCAGGGGCTCGCATGGAGTGAATAGGCAAGAAGGGTTACTGACTGGAGGAGGGAGAGGAGGTGGGAGACAGTAGAGCTGAAGGATCATCAGCAATACGGGAAAGAGAGCAGGCTGCAATTTCACTGACACCTGATGTTGATGGCACAGGTTCTGGTTCCTTGCTAGAGTCAATTCTACTTTCGTGCAAAAAAAAAAATGATACAGTGATGTCTGGATAGTAGTCCTTTTTGTCTCATCATAGATGACATGGTATTACTGGATTACATTCTGAATGGCTGCTGCAACCTTCCTGTATGGTTTAAAGTTTGGGTCCTGTGCTTCAAAAACTAACAGGGCCTCTTCAAGAAATCCCTTTGCCACTGTGAATCTCTTTGGTTCTTCAGTAGTACCAGCTATTGATATATCACCACTGCTTTTGTGCTTGCTTCCAGATATCCTGGGCTTGAAATAAATACACTGTACTACTGTACTCTATACAGTACGGTAAAGTACACAAAAGCACAATGACTTATAGAGGATGCACGCATGACAACATATGCCAGATGCATGAACTAACTTACATGATTTGACATATGAACACACGCTCAGATCTTAAAAGTTTGCAGCTTGAAGACTTTTATGCAGTTTGTATCTCTTAATCTCACATGTTTGGAAAAGACTCTGATGCTGGGAGGGATTGGGGGCAGGAGGAGAATGGGACGACAGAGGATGAGATGGCTGGATGGCATCACAGACTCGATGGACGTGAGTCTGAGTGAAATCCGGGAGATGGTGATGGACAGGGAGGCCTGGCGTGCTGCAATTCATGGGGTCGCAAAGAGTCGGACACGACTGAGCGACTGAACTGAACTGAATCTCACATGTTAAGTAGCTAGAATAGGAAAAAAGAGTCCAGAATGGAGGTGGCTAAAAGACAAAAAAGGGAAAAGCCTGCGAAAACAGAACAAAGGAAGGTCGGAGGATCGGAGTGAGGACCTCAGGTAAAAAAGCAATTTATGCCGTCTATTGTACCTCTTGATTCTGAAAAACTTGTGGTTTTCAAGAAACTTGCGGTTTCTTGAAATGAATCAAGTATATAAAACATAGCATATCATGTATTTCCCACCGTTGTGAAGACCTGATCACAATAGTTATGCCATCTATTGTACCTCTTGATTCTGAAAAACTTAATGCATAGCACTATTTTCACTGATGAATATATGCATTCACATTCATTGGGATGAATATAATGGTAAATAAATTTCTCTTAAAAAAAAACATTGCAACCATGTGTCAAAATCATATTTGAAACTTGAAGAGAGAAGAAAAATAAGCCCCAGCTTGGGGAGGATGGGTATGGAGGGAGAGAAGAAGAGGCAGTATAGATAAGGACGTAGTAAAATGCTGGACTATCTGCCTAAAGGTTATTAAACTACCCTATCAGGTGACTAGTGATCCTAAATTTCCACAGAATTTTAATTTCATTAAAGTCTATCAAAATATCATTCAAGTATTTAATTCAGAATACCAAACATGCCCACAAATGGCTGAATTACAAGGATGTTCTGTATCCAAAAGACTTAGGACCATTTTCTTTCTTCAGTTCCAGTGAATAAAGGTCTGCTTACTTCTGAAAAAGTTATTAATTGGATTTGTTGGTTATTTTATTACTTTAAAAATTCCATACAGATATTGGCTAATTTATACAGTAAATATGCAATCATAATTACTAGTAATATTGTAAATACATTGATATGATTCTCTTAAATAATTTTACTACATTAAGGGAAATTTTCCAAACAAAAATCTCTTTGCAATTCAATTTCCATGGTAGATATTTCAGGTAGTTCTTGGACCTGAAACTTTATATTTTGTATCTTTGAATTTATTTGCCTTCCTCTTTACTCCTCTCTCCCCTCTTCTCTCTCTTTTGCAAGTGTAATGAGAAGTATTAACACACATAAAGTTCTTGGTCTGGTTTGGTTCTAACAAGTGACGCATATGAACTAAGGTAAGAGAATGAACTTCTGTCAAGACAATTCCTAAAAACAGGAATCCAGAGTTATATTTTTGATTACTTCTATTTTCTCGGAAATTAAAATAATGATATTTTACTGCCCTATTACCACTTCTTATGTTTAAAGGACAGAAATTAAGAATCCCATATGTTTTTCCATATGGTTTTCCCATATGTTTCTTAATGTGAGATCACATTACTAGAACTGCGAGTGAACTAAACCATTTAGTGAATACTAGTTAAACATCCTGGTACTGATAGGGTATTTTAGGTATATATGAAGGGTTGATCTTGTTCCATAGTTCCATAGCTTGTTGTAGCTAATAAAATGGAATTTATCTGTAATTGTGAAGCTCTCAGAAGCTTAAAAAATTATAGCCAGATATGAAAGTAGTTTCACTCTTATTGAAGCTATGAACACAACTATATTTCAGTGAAGAATGACATGAGCCAGTAAAGAGACTTCAGATAATATTTCTTCCATTTATGTGTGGAACAAAGTCATAGCTTTTACACACTAATTTTAGACCCTGACAGAGAAAAAAACCTAAAAAATATGTTTAATTGTTTTCAAATATGGAATGGTTAAAAATAGTAAATTTAACATTTTTTTTTCTCAAGGAGGCTGTGATTTTTCTAAGCTTGATCACAGGAGTTATTGTTATTGTTATTGCTGTTCAGTCCTGCCTGACTCTTTGTGACCCCAGGGACTGCAGCACACCAGGCTTCCCTGTACTTCACTATCTGAGTTTGCTCAAACTCATGTGCATTGAGTTGAGGGTAACATCCATCCATCTCATCTGGCCCCTTCTCCTCCTGCCCTCAATCTTTCCCGGCATCAGGGTCTTTTCCAGTGAGTTGGCTCTTCACATCAGGTGGCCAAAGTATTGGACCTTCAGCTTCAGCATCAGTCCTTCCAATGAATAATCAGGGTTGATTTCCTTTAGGGTTGACTAGTTTGATTTCCTTTCAGTCCATGAGACTCTCAAGAGTCTTCTCCAGCATCACACTTCAAAACCATCAATTCTTCAGCACTTAGCCTTCTTTATGGTCCATCTCTCACATCTCTACATGACTACTGTACCCTGATGTTGAAAAGGAACCAAGATAATTCTGTTGTTTTAGATGTTGCACCCAAGTACTATATTTTGGACTCTTCTGTTGAATATGAGGGCTACTCCATTTCTTCCAGGATATTCTTGCCCACAGTCATAGATATATGGTCATCCAGATTAAATTTGCCTGTCCCTGTCCATTTTAGTTCACTGATTCTTAAGGTATCAACCATTGTGCATCTTCTGCTTGACCACATCCAATTCACTTTGATTCATGGACCTAACATCCTAGGTTCCTATGCAATATTGTTCTTTACAGCATCAGATTTTACTTTAGCCACCAGACACATCAACAGTTGTACCCCAGCTACTTCATTCATACTGGAGTAATTGCCCTCTACTCTTCCTCAGTAACATACTGTACACCTTCCAACCTGCAGGGTTCATGTTCTGGAATCATTTAGTTTTGTCTTTTCATACAGTCCATAGGTTTCTCATGGCAAGAATATTAAGTGTGTTGCTATTTCCTTTTCCAGTGAACCAAGTTTTGTCCGAACACTTCACTATAACTGGTGTGTCTTTGGATAGCCTTGAACAGCATGGTTCATAGCTTCATTGAGTTACACAAGTCCCTTCACGACAAAGTTGTAATCTATGAAGGCAATCCATTTAGTATTTACTATGTGCCAGACCCTGTTCAAGGCCTTACGGCAATCTTATTTCAAATTAACTCTCTTGTAATGGTTACTTTTATGTTTCAACTTGACTAGTCCATGAGGTGACCAGATATGTGGTCAAACATTAATGGGTTATGTGAAATTAACATTTAAAGTCTAAAGCGATTAGACTCCACAATGGATGGACATCCTCCAATCGGTAGAATACCTGAATAGAGAAGACAGGTTGATCCTCCTATGAGTTAAGAGGGAATTCCTCCCATCTGACTGGCTTCTGCCTGGGACATCATTTTTTTTTTTTTTTCCTGCTTTCTGACTCACACTAAAAAATTATCTTTCCCTTGACAACCTCCATAATAACATTTGCTTATATTAATCTCTTTATGTGTGTGCATACATAGCCTCTCAGTTCTGTTTTTCTGGAAAACCCAGACTAACATACCTACAAATCTTTAAATACTTCTTTTAAACTTTTAAACTTTTTTGGCATTTTTTTTTTCCCCACAAAGATACTGAAAATGAGAATTAAATTACTTGTCTAAGTCCACACAATTACTAAGTGAAAAAGCACAGCTACAGAGCCAACTTTGTCAGACTCCACAAACATAGTCTATCTATAACACAATACATCTCTATTCTCAAGAATTTTTGTGGACATTCTATGTTTATTAAATCCCTTAGATACTCATAACTTGAAACAATAATCTTTAATAACTTTATAGATTTTAAAAATAATTTGTGGGCTTTAACTAATTAAGCTTCAATTGCAGCTAAAATTTTCTCAGAAACTTATCATTAAAAACAGGTTGGATTCTTACATTTCCCGGTGACTATAAAGTATTTAAGATTGCCTCTATGTCATATAAACCATATTAATGAATAATATAAAACATAATTAAAGGGCTTTTATTCAATTACGTATATATTTCATGTGTAAAATACAACAGATGGAAATTAAGCTCATGAATGCACTTGATACCTATAGATTAATTAAATTCTGCAAAGTCATGGTAGGAAAATTTCTTGTCATGCGCAAGATTTACAACACAAGAGAACAGTGCCGTGAGGAGTATCAACTTTTGCCTGAAGGAAAGAAAAATATTATGTTCATTTCCTAGTCATATAAATTTAAGTCAAAGCTGTGAATTTATTCATCTCTTTTCTATTCACATATAGTATGAAAGAATTTTCTGAAATATAAATGCCATGTTTAAACATTTCCATGTTTTCATAGACATTGTCAAAGTGACACTGACAAATATCAGAAGTTATCATTCTCTTTGTTCAGTAACCAGTGAAAGAAAAATTTTATATTGTGTTACATTAAAAACAATAATAAAACAGGGTTCATTTTCCAGACTGTGAAATATTCATCTTAAATTAAAATTATCAAAACATCAACATAAAATATAGCTATTTTATAAATATTCTTCTCTTGCTACAAAAGTATCTCTTAATAAATGTTTTTGTTTTACCTATTCCTGTTAATAGTCTTAGTTGCTAATGTGCATTTTAAAATATCAGAGCTAATATTTCATCCCTTTATGAATACAAAAATATCTTAAATATGACTTTTTGTGTTTATGTTTGCTTTTTTTATATAGTAGGCATCTACCAAGCAGAGTCACTATTTTGCTGGTAAAGGTCCATCTAGTCAAAGCTATAGTTTTTCCAGTAGTCATGTATGGATGTGAGAGTTGGGCCATAAAGAAAGCTGAGGGCCAAAGAACTGATGATTTTGAACTATGGTGTTGGAAAAGACTCTTGAGAGTCCCTTGGATTGCAAGGAGATCAAACAGTCAATCATAAAGGAAATCAGTACTGAATATTCAGTGGAAGGACTGATGCTGAAGCTCCAATACTTTAGCCACCTGATTCAGAGAACTGATTCATTGGAAAAGACACTGATGCTGGGAAACATTGAAGGCAGGAGAAGGGGACAACAGAGGATGAGATGGCTGGATGGCATCACTGACATGATTGAACTGAACCAATTTTAGGAAAGTTTTTATGAGTATCACATCCTAATTTTAAAGACACATGTAATTCAATGAGTATTGAAGTCAATTTACTTTAATCTTTTACAGTTAATTTTCTACTAAACAGTCATAGACTTCCTCTGACTTATAAAAATATGTCAGATCCTATCATTTACTTGTGAAATTCCTTTATTGACTTAAAGAGTGTAAATGAAATCCAAATTTCTAGCATGGTTTTCAAAGACGAAGACTATGCGGCCTCACTCAGTCTCAGGGATTACTTCTACCATTCTGACTTCTAGCCACACCAACATTTATGCTCTTCTTCAATCACAGGATCCTATGCCACACAGGAGCCTTAACATGCTAGATATTTGTTCTTTCCATTGGCTATTTCTCCTATTTAAACATTAGCTCTATGAGGGCATGAGTCTTTGTGTCTGAAATGTAAATATTTAATACATGAATGAACAAATTTATTGAGTGTTTAACTATGGGCCAGACACCAGGAGAAGCTGAGGATACTGATATGAATAAAGCATATCTTTACTGTCAACGCATATTAGCAAATAATTTCCAGGCAAAACAAGTGGTATAATGCTTCCCT
This sequence comes from Capricornis sumatraensis, assembly GCF_032405125.1. NCBI lineage: Eukaryota > Metazoa > Chordata > Mammalia > Artiodactyla > Bovidae > Capricornis > Capricornis sumatraensis. Next base: position 57,794,281 of record NC_091087.1, on the reverse strand, counting down.
GGTGTCTCACTGGTTAAGAATCAGCCTGTCAGGAGACATGGGTTTGATCTCTGGTTCCGTAAGATACCACGAGCCCCAGAAGAACTTAGCCTGTGTGCCAAAAGAAGTGAGCTTGTGTTTTAGAGCCCAGGAACCTCAACTACTCAGCCCAAGCTCTGCAGCTACAGAAGCCTGAGCACCCTGGGGCCCACGCTCTGGAAAAAGAGAAACCACTGCAATGAGAAGTCCGCACAGAGCGATTAACCCCCACTTGAGGCAACTAGAGAAAAGCCCACACAGCAACGAAGACCCAACATAGCCAGTAAATAATTAAAATTATTTTTAAATGTGTTATTATAATTCTTTAGTGCTAATAGCATAGAACTATGACATTGTGTTAAGCTGAAATGCTGTAGTTCCATCACGTTCTATCTGCATGATTTGGGGCAAGTTGTTTCCCTCTTAATACTGTAGTGACACCTCTATAAATTGGAATTAATAGTATCAGCTACCATATGATATGATTATTTTGAGGAATAATGAAACCTAGCAAGCATTTGATAAATGTTTGTAATTTTATTATATTTATCATTTTTATATTTCTTTTCTACTTTTGCCACCTAACTTCAATTTATGGCCTTAATCAAGATGGTTAAAAAACTTGTAATCTCCTCTGTCACAAATATATGTCATCTGATTCCTAACTCTAAAGATGATTTCCTCTAGTGACTCATAAAATACAGAAAAAACAAAATTTTTTTTTATTAAAATAGAACAAAGACTTAAAAGCAAATAGAAACAGACGTTAATAGAAACCTCAGTAAAGAAGATAGACAGATGGGAAATAAACTTATGAAAATATGTTCCACATCATATGTCATCAGGGTAATGAAACAATGCAACCATAAGATGACGTTAGACACCTATTAGAATGGACAACATGAACAACATCAAATGTCTGTAAAGATGTGGAGCAACAGGAACTCTCATATATGTCTGGTGCACATGTGAAATTGTACAGCCACTTTGGAAGACAGTTTGGTGGTTTCCTACAAAACCAAATGCACTCTTACTATCTGATCAGCAATTGCACTGTATGGTATTAATCCAAAGGACTTGAAAACTCATGTATGAATCAAAACTTGCCTACAGATTTTTATAGCAGTTTTATTCATAATTTCCAAAGCTTGGAAGCAACTAAAATGTTTTCCTGAATGTGAATGGATAAATAATTCTTGGTTTTGTTTATTTTTTGTGCACGAGCAAACATCCAAACAATGTAATCTTCAGAGCTAAAACATGAGCTATCAATACATGAATAGACATAAGGAAGCTTCGATGCACATAAAAAAAAGATCAATGGTTGTTGATGGGGAGGGATTAATAGGCAGAACACAGTGAATTTTTAGGGCAGTAAAAATATTCTATATGAAATTATAATTATAGATATATGTCATTAAAAATTTGTCCAAACCCATAGGATGTGCAACACCAAGGTAAATCTTTAGTTAACCTGTGAACATTGGGTGATTATGGTGTGTTAGTATGGGTTCATACTGACAAACTTGGTTAAAGAAAAAAATGTAGCATTGTGGTGGGTGATGTTGATAATGTGGGAAGCTATGCAGTGTGTGGGGGCAAGAGGTGTTTGGGAAATCTCCGTACCTCCCTATCAATTCTGTTGTAAACATACAAACTCTCTTTAAAAAGTCTTTAAAAAGATAGACAAGTGGACCTATATATCATTTCCACGGAACAGATTAATTAGTTACATAGACCTTATAGTACATTGGAATTACTACTTCTACCTTGCCTGACTCTGAGCACTAAAGAATTAATGCTTTCAAATTGTGGCACAGGAGAAGACTCTTGAGAGTCCCTTGGACAGCAAGGGGATCAAATCAGTCAGTCCTAAAGGAAATCAATCCTGAATATTCATTGAAAAGACTGATGCTGAAACTGAAGATCCAGTACTTTGTTTGCACACCTGATGGGAAGAACTGACTCATTGGAAAGACCCTGATGCTGGGAAAGATTGAGGGCAAGAGGAGAAGGGGGCTATAGAGAATGAGATGGTTGGATGGCATCACTGACTCAATGGACATGAATTTGAGCAAACTCCAGGAGATAGTGAAGAACAGGGAAGACTGGCATACTGCAGTCTATGGGGTCACGAAGAGACAGATAGGACTGAGTGACTGAACAACAACCAACCACCCTGCCCAACAATATTAAACACCATTGCATTGCACTGTAATTGTTACAATAAAATGCAATTAATGCATGTTTGCACAATATGGATCCGGCAGTATGAGCAAACTAATGTGATAAAGTATTGATAATCTCTTAAGTGAACTTTATCCAACTGCATGAGTAGAGAATAAAGGTATTCTGTCAGGAGTTTAAAAGGCCTAAATAAAAAGAGCATTTTTTTAATTAGGAAAGACTGTTGTGAAATTAGAATCATATTTAGCCAAAAAAAAAAAAAAGATAGGAAAATGTGAGTAATGTAACAAAAAGAGGAACTCTGTTGAACTTGGCAAGGAAAAACGCAACATTATATTCATGTTTGCCTAAGAATTTTCATCAGACTCATGACAAAGAGATTAGAGATCTATATAAAATCTACATATTATTTATGATTTATTGCAAATATTTACACACAACTCATAGCAAATCATTCTGTCTGGGTTTACCATATATTAAATAGTAAAGGTTATATGTACAAGAATTAGAGGTAGTATCAAGGAATTGGTCACTGTAATTGAATATTGATCAGAAATGGATTCTAGCAGGAGATGATATATCTAATCTGGGTGTGGGAAAATAAAATGGGGAAAATTCAATTATTTTAAATCCAGTCTCTGTCATATCAGCTGTGTGCTTTGGGCTGGTTATGTAATCTTTATGAGTTCTTGGCTACATCTTCTAGATAAATGGAAACAATAAAGTATACTTCACAAAGCTATGGAAGGGCTAAATGAGATACTTTGGAAATTATAACCAGGTTGAGCACATATCATAGATTTGCAAAAAAAAAAATTCTATTTTTTCACTATTTTTCACTAGTATATCAATTAGTATATCAATAGTATATGATATAGTTAGTATATCAAGGATTGAGCCTTCTTGAAATGAATTTTATTTTAACTTGCAGGATGTTTTATAGATAATGAAGTAATTTAAATGGAGAAATATTTTATGTTGCTTATTTAACAAATATTTACTGAATGTCTACCACATGCTAGGCAATATTCTAGGTACTTGGGATACATAAGTGAATAAAAGAGATAAGGTCCTTTTTCCCCTGTGGAGATATAAACAATAATGGCAGCAATGAAAACTACTGAGCCAAATTAAATGTAGGACAGGGTAACTGGGATACATGAGGTTGTGATTTACTGGAACTGTGTAATTAAAATAGATGTGTTGCTTTTCCCATTTCTCTACCATTTTTCTAGATTCAACCCCTACTTTACTCTGTATCCTGGAAGGTTTATTTCTATGAAGTGGCATCACTTTCTTTCTAATTATTTTATGAGCCAGTTAAACCAGTGGGAGTTAGTGACAGAAATCAGAAAAGAAGAAACAAGGGTGATTGTTCACACATCAGCACTTTTGGTCTAAAAATCATTTCCTCCTACTACCATGCATATCAATGGACTTAGATATTACCTCCTGCTAGAATCCATTTCCGACCAATATTCAATACAGTAATCAACTTCTTGATACTATCTCTAATTCTTATACGGATAACCATTACTATTTAATATATGGTAAACCCTGGCAGAATGATCACTGACTCGATGGACTCAAGTCTGAGCGAACTCCGGAAGTTGGTGATGGGAGGCCTCTGGGAGGCCTGGCGTGCTGCGATTCATGGGGTTGCAAAGAGTCGGACATGACTGAGCAACTGAACTCAACTGAACTGAACTGTGTGTAATACTTGCAATAAACTATAAATAAATATAGATTTGATATAGATTTCTAGTCTTTTCATCACGAATGTGATCATTATGAACCAAGGAAAGATTAACCACAACATTCCTGAAGCAGCTACAACTTTAAGGAACTCAGAAAACACTGTCTCCTCACAGATTCCTTTTACCTTCTTGAGTCTAAGATCCTAGCCATTGCTCTGCCATGTTTGTCATATTGAAAATATGAACTTCATTTGAGCCTGAAATAAAAGCCAGTACATCTATCATACTGTGGTTTTGATGTGCATTTCTCTGATTAGAGATACTGAACACATTTTCAGTAACCTGTTGGCTGTTTATATATCTTCTTTAGCAAAATATGTATTCAAGTCTTTTGCCTATTTTTTAACCAGGTTGCTTTTTTTTTTTCCCTTTGCCACTGAGTTGTAGTTCCTACCTTCAGTTCAGTTCAGTCACTTAGTTGTGTCCGACTCTTTGCGACCCCATGAATTGCAGCATGCCAGGCCTCCCTGTCCATCACCATCTCCTGGAGTTCACTCAGACTCACATCCAATGAGTCGGTGATGCCATCCAGTCATCTCATCCTCGGTGGTCCCCTTCTCCTCCTGCCCCCAATCCCTCCCAGCATCAGAGTCTTTTCCAATGAGTCAACTCTTCGCATGAGGTGGCCAAAGTACTGGAGTTTCAGCTTTAGCATCATTCCTTCCAAAGTAATCCCAGGGCTGATCTCCTTCAGAATGGACTGGTTGGATCTCCTTGTAGTCCAAGGGACTCTCAAGAGTCTTCTCCAACAACACAGTTCAAAAGCATCAATTCTTTGGCGCTCAGCCTTCTTCACAGTCCAACTCTCACATCCATACATGAGTACTGGAAAAAACCATAGCCTTGACTAGACGGACCTTAGTCGGAAAAGTAATGTCTCTGCTTTTGAATATGCTATCTAGGTTGGTCATAACTTTTCTCCCAAGGAGTAAGCGTCTTTTAATTTCATGGCTGCAGTCACCATCTGCAGTGATTTTGGAGCCCCCCAAAATAAAGTCTGACACTGTTTCCACTGTTTCCCCATCTATTTCCCATGAAGTGATACAATATGGTATTATGCACTTAAAAACTTATGGGCTTAGCTCTCATACTGAATGTTCTTACCTGCCTCCCAACCCACCCCCCCCCCCAACACACACACACATAGAATATTTTAAAAAAAAGGAGAAAAGATAGAAGAGCGAAGGACTCTTTTGGAGGTGATGGATATGTCTTACCTTTTCTTCTTGTTATGGTGTCATGGGTATATACATATGTACAAACTCATACAAATGTATACATTAAATATACGCAACTTTTTGTACTGTAAGTGTATCTTAGTAAAGTTGGGTCATTCTTCCTTGACCCAAAGCTATGAAGCATGAAATTCAGCAGATATAAAATTTCCATACCTATCTCAGCTCTATATTTGGTTTCTTTTTACATCTTAATGGCCTATACTCCAACCAAAAGGAAAAATATATATATTATAATATCTTATTTACAAGGTCTTTATAATAACATATCATGATGGGAAGGATAAGTCTACCCTTCATAGTCTTCTTTTTCTGAATATAGGATATGAGCCTTTTAATCTTCCATGTAAATTTAAAAATCAACCTAACAATTTTCATGTAAAAATTTGTTGGAATTTTGATTGAAACTGAATCTACACTGAATCTATAGAAGAGTTAGTGGTGAATTCATAACCTAGAGAAATGACTATATAACATCATTTTTATGGTACTATGGTAACTGATATTTACATATTTTCTAATTCAGGTATTCTTCAATAAAACCATTTTGTCATGCTATAGTACATCATTCAGTAAATGCTACATTTGATCTGACAATATTTGCCTTAAAATGTTCACATCTGGATTTTTGAGAAAAATGTACTTCTAGTTGCCTTCTTTATCATGGATATCATGTATTTTGACTTTAATATCAATTACTTTCCTTTTTTGGTAGCTGGAATCATAAAAACAAGTTAGAAATATTTGATTCTTTTGTTCTCTAGAAGAGTTTGAAAAATACTTCAAAAGTGTATTATTTGAAAGTAATTTTTAACTTATTTCATAGAATAAAAGAAAAATTAAGCCTTAGACTTCTTGTCCAGAACTTCCACTTCCCACTTAAAAAAAAAAAAAACAATGCTGTGTAAACCCTTTGAATCTTAATTCAAAGTATGTATTTGCATGTCAAATAATTTTGCTCTCTAGTGTAACAAGAGATTAAATCCTCTATTTGAGCTCTATCATATCTATCAAAATAAATTAAGCTTGAATATTTATTCATTATCACAAATTGCTTTTGAGATTATTTTATTTAGAAGGCTATTCTAGAGGACACTAAGTGTGGTTTGAAATTATAAATATGTATAGATAAATCATTGCGACTTGATAATTGGAACTCCCTTTGAGTAATAACTTGCAACTGTAATTCCACACAGTACATTTTTTATCTTCTTTAAGTAGTACTCTTTTATCTAATCTAACAAAATGCAAAATTGTTCTTCAGTTTGCTTAGATTAACTCTTTTATAGGATAGGGGCTGGGCTTCTTTTGTGACTCAGCTGGTAAAGAATCCACCTGAAATGTGGGAGACCTGGGTTTGATTCCGGTTGGGAAGATCCCCTTGAGAAGGAAATGGCAACCCACTCCAGTATTGTTGCCTGGAGAATTCTATGGACAGAGGAGCCTGGCAGGCTACAGTCCATGGGGTAGTAAAGAGTTGGACAGACTGAGTGACTAACACTTTCAATTTCACCTTTCAACTAAAATACAACAAAAATATGTTTCATTTCTTACTACAGTTAGATTGGACTGTAATCAGTAACCCATATTTGTTACAGAATAGGCAGAGAGGTTGTTATTTTGTCAACTGACTTCTAGGTTTTAAGAATGTATTTTAACTGAAAATTATATTTACATAAAGTGGAGACAGCACAGCAACAAAGTCATTGAAATATATTGTGATCACAAACTATAATTAATATATATTATTTTTATTTTAGCACCTAAGAAAACTCGTAGTTTAAGAGCTTTTCTTTGGATACTTTCTAAATAGAGAATAGGGAGGAAAAATATATCTGAATTAATTTACAGAAAATCTGATGGTGTAGAACAGTCATTTCTCTCAGCACTTCTCTCAAACTGAGCTGTCATACTTAGGGACAGCCTTATAAAGTTGTTTAACACCCAAAGGAAGAATTGAGGGATAAGAACTCTTGCCTGGAAAATCCCATGGACGGAGGAGCCTGGTAGGCTGCAGTCCATGGGGTCGCACAGAGTCGGACACAACTGAAGCGACTTAGCAGCAGCAGCAGCAGCAATATCTATTAATAGATATTAGCAGACAAGTTTATATAATTACTATCATTCTTTTAATATTTTATCAAACTGTTATAGAAAAACTAATAGCTCACTTTTTCTCAGAAGTACACTATTATATAACCACCAACATTATTCTACTTCTAGCTTACCTTTTGTTGTCTTGGTTGATTATACTGTTGGTTAATATACAATCATCTTAATGAGTTTATTAAATAGGGAGAAAAATGGAATCGTTTTTAACATCTTCTCAAGATCAAAGCAAAAATTACTTCAAAGCTGTTAACTCCTCAACTAGGACAAGTGTTAAAGATAAGTAAAAAAACAAATCCTCACCATATCAGATACACTGATATACCAAAATGAGACAAACTCTAACAAATATTCTGAGATTGAGCAAAAATATCTAAGAACATTTATTAATTCAATTATTTATTCATTAATATACCCAGAAATTAAAATATGTATATATAAACTGTCTGACATTTAGTAAAATCCACAGTGATAGTGACTATATATAGTTCATGGACTCTGTCCTCAACCACTAATTGTGACAAAAGATACATGCATGCTAAGTCCCTTCAGTCATGTCCAACTCTGTGCAACCCAAAGGACTGTAGTCTTCCAGGTTCCTTTGTCCACGGGATTCTTCAGGCAAGAAAGCTGGAGTGGGTTGCCGGGCCCGCCTCCACAGTATCTTCCCAACCCAGGGATGGAAGGAATCCATACCTCTTGCATCTCTTGCACTTGGAGGTTGGTTCTTTAACAATAGTGCCATCTGGGAAGGCCAAAGGATGCATGTGAAAGTGAGTGAAAGTTGCTCAGTTATGTCTGACTCTTTGCAACCCCATGGACTGTATAGTCCAAGGAATTCTCTAGGTCAGAATACTGGAGTGTGTAGCCTTTTCCTTCTCCAGGGGATCTTCCCAACCCAGGGATCGAACCCAGATCTCCTGCATTGCAGGTGGATTATTTACCAGCTGAGCCACAAGAGAAGCCCAAAAGATGCATAAGGATAAGTAAATTGTTAGGAACATAGGTTGGGCCTTCAGCGTTTCTGCATTTCAAGTTGCTGCTTATTTTTATCTACCTAAAATACAAGTTGCATCAATCTAAATCTCAATATATTTGTTCATAGGATCAGGCTGATGATAGTAACTGTCACCTGGAGACTTTTAAAGTAAATGAATAAATTTATATAAACTTCTGTTTTAATTACTACGACTATGAATAGAATTCACAAGTCTGTTGTCTTAGCATGTACACAATTGTTTGAAGGGCTCCTATGCTCCATCAGTCTTATTTTGAAACATTTGAAAACGTTTTTATGTTTGAAAATAAAAACTTGCCACCCAGAGTGAGAAGATGCCTTCAATCCTTAAATAAGTCAGGAAAAAGTCAAAATAAGTTACGTAAATGTTTAGATAAGTTATGAATTATAAAATGAACTCTAAGATCTGTAAAATCATAGGTCTCCATGTTGTCAGGAATACTGAAGGGACTTAGAAACTAATTAATTTTCACTCAATTCTCTTTCTCAGCCTTGTTCTAAATATATTTTTAGCCTTTGTTTTACAGTAGCTTTGAAAATAATCACCCAGATTTTATGTGACATTTTCTCCTGCTCTCCTTTTAAAGACAGAAGTAAGAGGTCACAGTGAAAATCTTACAAAACACAAAGTAATTATGCTGTTGTCTTACAGAGAGAGACTGATTAGCATTAACCACAAAGATTCATCTGCCAGAGGAAGGAAAAATGATAATGTTGTACTTTCCCCAAAGGGACTAGAAAGCATAGTGTTAAGAATGAGAATTCTACAGTCAGAAAGACCTGTCTTAGAATGTGTGACACCACTGGTGAGCTGAACGAGCTTAGAGAACTCAGTTAATTTCTCTGTGCCTTGGTTTCTTCTCCCATGAGACAAACACGTGCACAAATCTGACATCTCACAGTGCATTTTTCATGATTAAATGAAGGAATGCTAGTAAAGAGTTTAGAACATGTACTAAACTTTTAAGTTAACTTAAGCACTTATAATATGTTAACAATTAATAGATTCAGGTAACCACTTTGCCTTTTCTCCAGCTGAAATTAAGGGTACAGATTGTGTTTAGATTCCTTAAACTCAGTTTTAACTATCAGGAAGCTGAGTTCTTCAGACATTTGCAGGACATTCAGTTGGCCCAGAAAGCAAGTAAAGGAAAAAAAAAAAAAAATCACTGTACTTTCCATAAATCAAAAGCTTCCTTGTTTTTCAAATTAAGCAGTTTTCAAAGGTGTCACTTAGGAAGGTGACACCTGTATTGTGAACATGCAGAGGGAGGTGGGATCAGGGACATGCTGTCAATTCTCATGACACTGGAAGGAAAGCTGACAAGGACAAAGGGCCTGGACGACTTGCACCTGACACAACTCCACTCACAGAGCAAAGGAGACAAGATCAAGCTGAGACTGCCAGCGACAAGGGGATGAATACATTAAAGAAATCTGTAAATAGAAAAAAGATATCAAACATGAAGGTAAGATATACAAAATTTAAGTACAGAATCTTTCCTTCACTAACAAGCATATGCTATCTAATAGTAAAAGTGGAACAAAAAGACTTTTCTACTTTTTCATTAACCTCTTTATGTCTTTCCTTAAAAGAAGAAATATGAATGACAGAAGAGGAACAGGTCATTAATTACCTCAATATAAAGTGCCTGTCAAGGGAAGACAAATGAAGATAATGTGTCTGAATGTAGTAAGCAATGTATATGATGTACATTAAATATATCAGGCATTTGATAAAGGGTAATAGCTATTAATAGCATCATAAAAATCTATACATAATCCCCAAATCTCAGATTTAAATTGAAGAAAGTGGGGAAAACCACTAGATCATTCAGGTATGACCTAAATCAAATTCCTCAGTGGAAGTGAGAAATAGATTTAAGGGACTAGATCTGATAGACAGTGCCTGATGAACTGTGGATGGAGGTTCATGACACTGTACAGGAGACAGGGATTAAGACCAACCCCAAGAAAAAGAAATGCAAAAAAGCAAAATGGGTATCTGAGGAGACCTTACAAATAGCTGTGAAAAGAAGAGAAGTGAAAAGCAAAGGAGAAAAGGAAAGATACACCCAAGCAAAGAATGATAAGAAAGCCTTCCTCAGATATCAATGCAAAGAAATAGAGAAAAACAACAGAATGGGAAAGACTAGAGATCTCTTCAAGAAAATTAGAGATACCAAGGGAACATTTCATGCAAAGATGAGCTCAATAAAGGACAGAAATGGTATGGACCTAACAGAAGTAGAGGTGGCAAGAATACACAGAACTGTACAAAAAAGATCTTCACAACCCAGATAATCACGATGATGTGATCACTCACACTCATCTAGAGCCAGACATCCTGGAATGTGAAGTCAAGTGGGCCTTAGGAAGCATCACTATGAACAAAGCTAGTGGAGGTGATGGAATTCCAGTGGAGCTATTTCAAATCCTGAAAGATGATGCAGTGAAAGTGCTGCACTCAATATGCCAGCAAATTTGGAAAACTCAGCAGTGGCCACAGGACTGGAAAAGGTCAGTTTTCATTCCAACCCCAAAGAAAGGCAATGCCAAAGAATGCTCAAACTACCGCACAATTGCATTCATATTACACGCTAGCAAGGTAATGCTAAAAATCCTCCAAGCCAGGCTTCAGCAATACGTGAACTGTGAACTTGCAGATGATCAAGCTGGTTTTAGAAAAGGCAAAGGAATCAGAGATCAAATTGCCAACATTCGATGGATCATTGAAAAAGCAAGAGAGTTCCAGAAAAATATCTATTTCTGTTTTATTGACTATGCCAAAGCCTTTGACTGTGTGGATCACAATAAACTGTGGAAAATTCTAAAAGAGATGGGAATACCAGACCACCTGACCTGCCTCTTGAGAAACCTGTATGCAGGTCTGGAAGCAACAGTTAGAACTGGACATGGAACAACAGACTGGCCCCAAACAGGAAAAGGAATATGTCAAGGCTGTATATTGTCCCCCTGCTTATTTAGCTTATATGCACAGTACATCATGAGAAATGCTGGGCTGGAATAAGCACAAGCTGGAATTAAGATCGCCAGGATAAATATCAATAACCTCAGATATGCAGATAACACCACCCTTATGGCAGAAAATGAAGAAGAACTAAACAGCCTCTGTTGAAAGTGAAAGAGGAGAGTGAAAAAGTTGGCTTAAAGCTCAACATTCAGAAAACTAAGATCATGGCATCTGGTCCCATCACTTCATAGCAAATAGTTGAGAAACTGGAAATAGTTTATTTTGGGGGGGCTCCAAAATCACTGTAGATGGTGACTGCAGCCATGAAATTAAAAGACGCTTACTCCTTGGAAGGAAAGTTATGACCAAGCTAGACAGCATATTAAAAAGCAGAGGCATTACTTTGCCAACAAAGGTCCATCTAGTCAAGGCTGTGGTTTTTCCAGTGGTCATGTATGGATGTGAGAGTTGGACTATAAAGAAAGCTGAGCACTGAAGAATTGATGCTTTTGAACTGTGGTGTTGAAGAAGACTCTTGAGAGCCCCTTGGACTGCAAGGAGATCCAACCTGTCCATCCTAAAGGAGATCAGTCCTGTGTGTTCATTGGAAGGACTGATGTTGAAGGTGAAACTCCAATACTTTGGCCACCTGATGTGAAGAGCTGACTCATTTGAAAAGACCCTGATGCTGAGAAAGATTGAAGGCAGGAGGAGAAGGGGATGACAGAGGATGAGATGGTTGGATGGCATCACCAACTCAATGGACATGGGTTTGGGTAGATTCTGGCAGTTGGTGATGGACAGTGAGGCCTCGCATGCTGCGGTTCATGCAGTTGCAAAGAGTCGGACATGACAGAGCAACTGAACATCATATTTTCCACTTTTTTTTTTTTTTTTTGCTCCAAACTCACTTCATTTCACTTGTCTTTGAGGAGGAGAAATCATTATCTGTTGAGACTTCTTTACGGTAAGAGCAGCATTACTTTTTGAGAGAAGTATATAGTTAAAGGGAATTAGCTATCACTTTTCAAAAATAATATTTACTCTCTTAAGCCCACTATATTTCTCTTCATTTGATTATTTTATTTATGTTTTATTTTTTTAATTTATTTTTTTAATTAAAAAATTGTTTTTTTTACTTTACAATACTGTATTGGTTTTGCCATACATTGACATGAATCCACCACAGGAGTACATGAGTTCCCAACCCTGAACCCCCCTCCCACCATCCTCCCCATATCATCTCTCTGGGTCATCCCAGTGCACCAGCCCCAAGCATCCTGTATCCTGTATTGAACCTAGACTAGCAATTCGTTTCTTACATGATAGTACACATGTTACAATGCCATTCTCCCAAATCATCCCATCCTCTCCCTCTCCCACAGAGTCCAAAAGTCTGTTCTTTATATCTGTGTCTCTTTTGCTGTCTCACATATAGGGTTATCATTACCATCTTTCTAAATTTCATATATATGTGTTAGTCTTCAGGCTCTACTACAAAGCCACAGTCATCAAGACAGTATGGCACTGCCACAAAGACAGAAATATAGATCAATGGAACAAAATAGAAAGCCCAGAGATAAATCCACACACCTATGGACACCTTATTTTCAACAAAGGATGCAAGAATATACAATGGAGTAAAGACAATCTCTTTAACAAGTGGTACTGGGAAAACTGGTCAACCACTTGTAAAAGAATGAAACTAGAATACTTTCTAACACCATTCACAAAAATAAACTCAAAATGGATTAAAGATCTAAATGTAAGACCAGAAACTATAAAACTCCTAGAGGAGAACATAGGCAAAACACTCTCTGACATACATCACAGCAGGATCCTCTATGATCCACCTCCCAGAATTCTGGAAATAAAAGCAAAAATAAACAAATGGGATCTAATTAAAATTAAAAGCTTCTGCACAACAAAGGAAACTATAAACAAGGTGAAAGACAGCCTTCAGAATGGGAGAAAATAATAGCAAATGAAGCAACTGACAAACAACTAATCTCAAAAATATACAAGCAACTCATGCAGCTCAAGTCCAGAAAAATAAATGACTCAATCAAAAAATGGGCCAAAGAACTAAATAGACATTTCTCCAAAGAAGACATATGGATGGCTAACATGAAAAGATGCTCAACATCACTCATTATCAGAGAAATGCAAATCAAGACCACAATGAGGTACCATTTCACACCAGTAGAATGGCTGCGATCCAAAAATCTGCAAGCAATAAATGCTGGAGAGGGTGTGGAGAAAAGGGAACCCTCCGACACTGTTGGTGGGAATGCAAACTAGTTCAGCCACTATGGAGAACAGTGTGGAGATTCCTTAAAAAACTACAAATAGAACTGCCTTATGACCCAGCAATCCCACTGCTGGGCATACACACCGACGAAACCAGAATTGAAAGAGACACGTGTATCCCAATGTTCATTGCAGCACTGTTTATAATAGCCAGGACATGGAAGCAACCTAGATGTCCATCAGCAGACGAATGGATAAGAAAGTTGTGGTACATATACACAATGGAGTATTACTCAGCCATTAAAAAGAATACACTTGAATCAGTTCTAATGAGGTGGATGAAACTGGAGCTGATTATACAGAGTGAAGTAAGCCAGAAGGAAAAACATCACTTGATTATTTATTCCATATCTGTCTCATCTTTGGCAATAGATCTTCATTTCTTTTCTCCCTTTTCCTCCCTCCCTTTCTCCTTTCTTCCTCCACAAGAATCTGGATATTGTTAATATGTCCCATTTTACATTCAAATGAACCTGGAAAATCTATATAAGGGTAAACACAATTATTTCATTACATTTCCTTGGCCATAAGTAGAAGATGTAAGTCAATGGTGATTGTTATTTAAAAAGAACCTCCACAATTTCATTTCAAAATAGCCACTGACATTTTAGTGGATTTACCATCCTTACTTCAGTGGCACAAAGTCCACACATCTGATTTTCGTAGAATCTTTTTATGAAAATTGAGTACAACTTTGTCAAATATCAGGTTATTAATCATGTATACCTATAAACATTATGAAAAGGAAATGATTCACACAACTAGAATCGAAGGAATTCATGAGAATCAAACTACCTAGCTATAACACACTGTTAATATGTTTCCACGGTTACTTTTTGAGAAACTGGTAAATTTATAAATGAAGTTAATGTTATTCCATTTTGGATGCAGTTTTTGAACAAATTCACTTAAGAATATGTAATGTTCTTTTGCTAAAAGGGAAAACCTCTTAAACATTAAAAATATCTCAGTTTTTATATAACAAAATATAAAACTAAAACTAAGAAACTTAGTTATTACTCACATATTAAGTTCCCTTTCTAGTCTAGCATTTTGTATTTCTAAATACATATGATGGTATACATGCTCTTAAAAATCACAAATCTTATGATAATATTGTAGCTAATGGAGTTTAACAGGATGTACGTTATAAAGTATCACAAAGATGTTCTTTTTGACCAAACTTCAGCCAGTCTCCTCTAAGACATATTCTCAGCTAGGTTTCTAGATTTGAATTTCCATCTCAACCTTTGTATTCTTGATTCCTACTCTGTTTAGCCAGAATCCTCATCTTTGAGATCTTGATATCTGACTACTCTCCATTTCTGATCAGATTCCTCACCTTGCCAGTTCCCAGGTGATATCTGAGAACCCTGACTTGCCTTCGGCAAGAAATTCACTGGGTCTGTTTAGCCAGAATCCTCTTTTTCCTTGATGCTTCCCCTTAGTAAGCAACCATCCGCTGATTCCCATCCTGCTTTTGGCTATACATCTCCACTTTCTTTTTTTTAGTTGGGGTTGTAGTCAGAGTAGAGCCCAATGTTCCTCTACTGCAACGCCTCCTTGGGGTAGTCCTTTCTTGAATAAAGTCTTCCTTACCATCATTAATAAGTATTGGACTCCTAATCAGAATTTATATTCCAGTATCAATCAGATGTTTTAGAAATTTGTTAGCCACTTAAATAATCCAAGCCAGTTTCTTACCACTTATACTTTAATTACCATAGTTATGTTAAGATACAAATTATAAGTTTACATCTTATTAATCATTTAGGTGATTTCCCACCAAGATCAAAGTGACTTTCCATTTCTTAGGGTTTCCAGGATGTCTGGTTTTCTTTCTTTTTAGGTTCTTGAATAAGGAGGATTTAAAAAAGGAAAATGTCGATTTTTAGTTTTTACATCCCTTTGCTAATCTTCTGGCGGATTTTGTTTTTCTTTCTTAAGGTTCATTTCACTTCTTCCCCTCAAAGATTTATCAACAAGCCTGTTTGCATATATTCTTACAATTACAGCTTTATATGATCTGCTTTCAGTGAAATATGGTGGTGAAGATGGAAGGAAATCAACACATTACAACAAACATCTCACGTGGAGAGGAACTGGGCAGATGGACTAAACTGCTTCAAGGGGCAGAACACCAAAGGCTCTCCTGAGATACAAAAGGGATGATATTTAAATTATCAACATTGAGGTTTCAAACCTACTGAGTAGTACACAGCTATGGGAAATCTATAAAGTAGAGTTTTGTAACTGGAGTGATTGATTATAAGAGAAAAAAATAACACCTAAACAAATTTTTAAATAAACAAAGGAAAACACTACTACTGGATTGGGGGCTCAGACCAATCCTCGGTCCTGGCAGAGACCTGGACCCCAGGGAATGGAGGTCAAGGTTGCAGTACAGATACAGAGGTTTATTTAGTAAGAACACAGAGTTAAAGGAGTGTAGAGTGTGAGACTACGACAACAATGAAGAGCTCTTTGATGTGCCACTTGCTAAGACAAGTACTCACAGTCCTCATGGCCATGACATCATCAATAACATGGGGATAATACTTCCTAGGGAGAGTTGCAGTGAAGGTTGCAGAAAATCACCTGCTCAATATTTTGTATATTGGCTTATTAATGTGAATATAAACACAGATTGGTTATTTGGTATAAAATTACCAAGTTAGATAGACATTTTGCTGATAATCTTGGAAGATATGTAAATCACACTATGTTATTGATATGCATGTAGCTACAATATTTTTTGGCACATATATTTAATACCGGGGCTTCCCTGGTGGCTCAGAGGTTAAAGAGTCTGCCTGCAATGCAGGAAACCCGGGTTCGATCCCTGGGTTGGGAAGATCCCCTGGAGAAGGAAATGGCAACCCACTCCAGTACTCTTGCCTGGAGAATCCCATGGAGGGAGGAGCCTGGTAGGCTACAGTCCATGGGGTTGCAAAAAGTTGGACATGACTGAGCAACCAACTAAACTATATTTAATTCCAATCATGTTTTTATCAAAATAATTTGTCCTTCAAAAAGTAGCTTCATAAAGTAGATCAATTTCAGAGAATGTTGTTATATCAAAGTCAGCAGTGTTAAGTATTTTTCCACTTGTGTGCCAAGAGCATTTATGTTGAACTGTGTGGGTGCTAAGTTGCTTCAGTTGTGTCTGACTCTTTGTGACCTCATGGACTGTCATCTGCTAGGTTCCTCTGCCCATGGGGATTCTCCAGGCAAGAGTAATGGAGTGGGTTGCCATGCCCTCCTCCAGGGGATCTTCCTGAATCAGGAATTGAACATGTGTCTCTTGCATCTCCTGTATTGGCAGATGGACTCTCTCACTGGGCCACCTGGGAAACACCCCTCTGTTGAAACAGCACTTCCTAAAGTTAAGAATATGCTGTATACTTTGCAGAATTTCTTCAAAACAAAACAAACTACAAAAAAAAAAAAAATACAGATTCTAGAAT
Source organism: Capricornis sumatraensis (assembly GCF_032405125.1). Lineage (NCBI taxonomy): Eukaryota > Metazoa > Chordata > Mammalia > Artiodactyla > Bovidae > Capricornis > Capricornis sumatraensis. The sequence goes on along the minus strand of NC_091087.1, from coordinate 57,777,206 downwards.
TGAATTATTTTCAGTTCAATTCAGTCACTCAGTCATGTCCGACTCTTTGTGACCCCATGAATCGCACCACGCCAGGCCTCCTTGTCCATCACCAACTCCTGGAGTCTACCCAAACTCATGTCCATCGAGTCGGTGATGCCATCCAGCCATCTCATCCTCTGTCGTCCGCTTCTCCTCCTGCCCCCAATCCCTCCCAGCATCAGGGTCTTTTCCAATGAGTGAACTCTTCCCTATCAGGTGGCCAAAGTATTGGAGTTTCAGCCTCAGCATCAGTCCTTCCAGTGAACACCCAGGACTGATCTCCTTTAGGATGGACTGGTTGGATGTCCTTGCCGTCCAAGGGACTCACAAGAGTCTTCTCCAACACCACAGTTCAAAAGCATCAATTCTTCAATGCTCAGCTTTCTTCACAGTCCAACTCTCACATCCATACATGACCACTGGAAAAACCATAGCCTTGACTCGATGGACCTTTGTTGGCACAGTAATGTCTCTGCTTTTGAATATGCTATCTAGGTTGGTCATAACTTTCCTTCCAAGGAGTAAGTGTCTTTTAATTTCATGGCTGCAATCACCATCTGCAGTGATTTTGGAGCAAAAAATAAAGTCTGACACTCTTTCCACTGTTTCCCCATCTATTTCCCATGAAGTGATGGGACTTATCTTAGGTTTCTACAAATGCAAAACCTGTGCCAAGAATTTAGAGCTGTAGTTTATTTGAAGATGCAGAAGAGGATAAGGGAATTCAGGAGTACACTACAAAAACATGATATTCTGGAGATTCATCCAATGTGTTGCCTGTATCAACTGTTACTTCTTTTTATCCTTGAATATTAATAGTATTCCATGATAGGTATACAGTACAGTTTGTTTAACCATTTACTAATAAATGATAATTGGGTTGCTTCCTGATTTTGCCCATTACAAATAAAGCTGCTTTGAACAAATATCCATTCCCAGGTTTTAGTGTGAACATAAATTTTCATTTCCTTGGAATAAATGCCCAGGAGTGCAATAGCAGGTTCAGATGGTAATTGCTTGTTTAGGTTTTTAAGAAATTGCCAATCTGTTTTATGGAACAACTGAACCATTTTATATTTCCCCCAGAAACATATGAGCAATCTAGTTTTTCCATGTCCTTGTCAGTCTTTAGGGTTGTCATTATTTTTAATTATAGACATTCTAATAGATATATATTTATAACTATGGTTAAATATACATTTCACTACTAGCTTAAGATAGGGCTCCCCTGGTGGCTCAGTGGTAAATAATCTGTCTGCCAATGCAGGAGGTGTGGGTTTGATCCCTGTATTGGAAGATCCTCTGGAGAAGGAAATGGCAAGCCATTCCAGTATTCTTGCCTGGGAAATCCCATGGATAGAGGAGCCTGCCAGGCTGAAGCCCATAGGGTTGCAGAGTGGGACATGACAAAGTGACTTAGTATGCATGCACTGAGGCCTGCAAAAAGAGATGAGGCTGTCACAGAACTACATGAGAGTCTCATTAGACTCCAGCTAAAAACAGAGAATTATGACTACTATTTCCAGCCAGTTGCCCCATGATCATGGAGAAGGCAATGGCACCACACTCCAGTACTCTTGCCTGGAAAATCCCATGGACAGAGGAGCCTGCTAGGCTGCAGTCCATGGGGTCACTGAGTTGGACACAACTGAGTGACTTCACTTTCACTTTTCACTTTCATGCACTGGAGAAGGAAATGGCAACCCAGAACACTCCAGTGTTCTTGCCTGGAGAATCCCAGGGACAGGGGAGCCTGGTGGGCTGCCGTCTATGGGGTCGCACAGAGTTGGACACGACTGAAGCGACTTAGCAGCAGCAGCCCCGTGATCATAGTCATGCAACAGACCAAGGTGATGTTGGGTCTTGAGCCAGACTCACAAATTCCCTGGCCTTTGCCTTGGTACAGAGTCTCTGCATTTGATCTTTTTGATATTTTTCCGGATCATGTCATGTAGAGTGACATAGTGATTCCTTAGCTCTGATACAATGAGCTGAAGGCTGTCATATTCTTTCTCATCAATCTCTGTCATGGTTCAGGAGGAAAGTCCTCCATATGGGGATATTTAGCTATTTTGAAAATTGATTTGGCTCTTGTAACATAATGTCTAGAAATTGATTCAGATGAGATGCAGCTCTCAACATTCTTAGTTCTGTAACTGTCTCCTCCTGAATATATATCCCAAAGTCATCCCCATCATCTATCCTAGGAGTTAGGAGCTATACCCACATTTTGGCCATGTCACATTTCAGGATCAGCAGCCAGATCTCAGGTTTCACTTTCTGAAAAATGTCCACTAATTGCTGGTTGCTTTTTAGCATTCCATGCACCACAAACACCGTGGTTCCATGGAAGGCTTCTTCACACTCACTCAATCTTCGCTACTTGGAGGTGGGATCTTCCAGTCCATTGTGGCTATTGGTGATTAGAACAGGGCCAAGGACCGCAGACTCAGGTCTGAGTGGATCTGAGTCAGGTTATGAATGTTTAGGATTGGTTCATTCAAAAAACTGACAGGTCATAACAACATCTTTGAGGAAAAGTATTCCACCAAATATTCTGCCTCATTGGTAACCCACTGTCTGAAAGACTCAATTTTTGGTGGTGGAGAGGGTGGGTAGGATCAAAGGGACTAGAGTTATCTCAACACTGCCCAGAGGCAGCTGCCCTAGCTTGACTCACACACGACATAGCTTGCATACTCCCACCCTTATCGCCTTCTTCCTACAGTTCTCCCAATGCCTGCTCACTCTCTATGTTGCCGTTCAGTTGCTCAGTCATGTCCTACTCTTTGCAACCCCATGGACTGCAGCACTCCAGGCATCCCTGTCCTTCACTGTCTCCTAGAGTTTGCTCAAACTCACATCCATCGTGTTGGTGATGCCATCCAACCATTTTTATCCTCTGTTACCCCCTTCTCCTCCTGCCCTCAATCCTTCCTAGCATTAGGGTTTTTTTTCCAATGAGATGGCTCTTCACATCAGGTAGCCAAAGTATAGGAGCTTTAACTTCAGCATCAGTCCTTCCAATGAGTATTCAGGCTTGATTTCCTTTAGGATTGATTGATTTGATCTCCTTGCTGCCCAAGGGACTCTCAAGAGTCTTCTCCAGCACCACAGTTTGAAAGCATATCTTAATCACTCCTTCTACATGTATCTGTGTTCCAATTTGTACTTCACTCATCATATAGAAAACTTGGAAAAAAAAAATAGAATTTGCCCACATATTAGCTATTTCCATGTTCTTTCTTTCTTCTTAAACTCCCAAGATTCCTTCTTTTATTACGGACATTTTGCTTAAAGAACTTCCTTTAGCCATTCATTTACAGCAGGTGTGCTGGCAACAAATTGTTTCCCATTATTTGAGAATGTCTTAATGCTCTCCTTAATGTCTATATTTAAGCTACTGCTTTTTGTCTTCATTTCTGATATTTCAAATTTCTGTTGTCATATCCCCTTTGTATTCGCTTCCCAAGGTTGCCAAGCAAAGTACCATACACTTGGTGGATGGTCTTCAAAAACAGAAACTTATTGTCTTATAAGTTCTAGATGCTAGTTGTCCAAGATCAAGTGGTTTGTAGGATTTGTTCCTTCTGGGGTCTGTGAAGGAACATTTTTCCATTCCTCTCTGTGTCTCCATCTTGTCTTCCCTCCTTCCTTGTCTTTGTGTCCAAAATTCTTTGTATAATAACACCAGTCATACTGGATTGGAGACCACCTCAATGATCACTTGATTCCCTCTGTAAGAAATTTGGGGGCTTCAATATATGTTTTTGGGGGGAGATGAGGGGGGAGACACATCAACCCTTAACATTCTCTTTTTGAAGAAATTCCTTTAAGTGATTATTTTAGAGCAGTTCTCTTGCAATGACTTTAGTTTTGCTTCATCTGAGAAAGCTCTTGTTTTATCTTTATCCTTAAATGATATCTGCCTGAATACTGAAGCTGGGTTTATAGCTTTTTCCTTTCAGGACTTAGCACAGCTTCCTCTATTTTCAGGAGCCCACGGTATCTAGTGAAAAATCTGCAGTCATTAATTTTTTGTTTCCTACAGACAGTGCTTTGCTATTTTGTTTTCTCTGAGAATTTTTAAAATATTACTTTTCTTTATATGTCATTTTCAGGAGTGTCTGGTCATGGAGTCCGACTTATCCTTTTGGGGATTCACTAAGTTTCTCCAACTGTTAAGTTTACATCTCAGCACCATGTTTAGGAAGTTTCTGTTCTTGATTTTTTCAAAGTTTTTTTCAGCACTTTGCTCTTTCTCTTCTCCTGAGTCTCCAAAGACAGAATTAATATACATATTTTGTTGTAGGACATAACGCTATTGTCATTAATTTTATTCTCTCATGTTTCAATTAGATAATGAAACTTTATCTTCAATTTCATTATTTCCTCTGTCATCTCTACTCTGCTAATTATTCCCTGTGTGCAGTGATTTGTGTTTGTTTGTTTTTTTTCCCCCAAGTAACATGTATCTTACATTTCATTGCTGAAACTAGTTTTCCTTTTGGTTTCAAGTAGCTTTCTAAATTGTTTTCTAGAGCTTTGTGAAATTAATAGTGTCTTTAAAGTCTTTGTCAAATAATTCCAATATATATGTCACTTTATCACTGGTGTGTCTTGATTTTTTTCCCCCATCTGAGATAAGATTTTCCTGGTTCTTCAAATTCCAAGAAATTCTGAACTCTACCCAAGACATATTTATTGTTGGACAATAAGACTCTGAGTCTTGATTAAATCCTGTGGTGAACAGGATTTAATTTGACAGCCTTCCATGAGCTACTGTTTTAAATTCAGTTTTTATTCTAATCCTTTTTGCATTATTCAGAAATGTTCCATGTGTGTACCAGTCAATATCCAGACCTAGGTAGTGGTCTACCTGTTCAATTCCTAAAGCATTTGATGTATTGAATGGGATCAGATGCACACAGGTAGAGTTTGAGGAAGAGCTAAGAAATGTTTAAACAGCTTAGTGTATCTCCTTCCTCAGCACTTCCCTCTACACATCATCTCTTATACTTTTGGTTTCTTTGGGTTCATCTCTGGAACTCTATTCTATACTCTGCCTTGTTGATCAGGCCCAAAACTGCTCCTGCATACAGAATCAAGCAAAACAAGGACAGGGAAAAAACAAAACAAACAAGAAACAAAATGGAATTCCACCCACTCTGTTGGAAACACAGTTCCAAAGGAGAAGAAAGAAGATTCCTCTCCCTTTGAATTTTGGCTTCTTTAGGATCTATTGTTGCCAGCTGAAGCTGCTGTGATGGGATAGCTTAAGGATGAGAGCAAAGAAAAATGGAAGAAAGAAAACAAAAGACATAGTTATATGCACTCTCTGAGTGTTAGAGGTTCCCTTTCACACTCCTTGGCCAGACTAAAGGCTTTGTATTGGCGCTCCCTCTGTTTGTGCCCAGTGGCGTTTCCTGGCACTTTGGGTTCAAATCATGACATACCAGAGGAGAAGAAATGGTAAACTGCCTGTAGATTCTGCCTGCTCTATCTGCTTGTGAGGGCCCTCAGAATTCATTGGGACACACAGGTAGTGTGTATACATAGCTTTTCCAGAATTTGAACCCAAAATATATGTGTTTTCGTGTAATTTCATTTTATACTAAAAACAAAAAGGGAAATATGAATAGAATAATACAGACTAATTTCATTTCTTCACACTGATTTAAAAAATCCTACATAAGACAGTTTCTTGATTCCATGATTTTGTAACATTTCAAGAAGCAAAGCAAAGCAAAGATATAAGTTCTATATATATTACATATTGATCATACACAACAAAAGAATACTGGGAAATATGGGAATGATATTCGTCAATTTCAGGAATTTTATTAACTCTAGATAATAAGAAAGGAAAGAACAGTATGTTGACTTGAAGTCTATTTTTGCAAGTTTTTTTTCTAAAAGAGAAATAAAATCATCTAAAGGTAATATAATATTCACTTGGTTATGAAAATAAACTGGTAGGTATATGTAATATTAATTTCTGCTGTTTTCTCTGTGTTTGAAATGTTACAATGAAAAGTTTAAATACTAAAAATCTTATAAAAACTATTTTTCTCAGTACACAAAGTGCCAGTTATAAGCAGACACATAGGCAAGTTTGGCATTGGAGTAAAAATGAAACAAGACAAAGGCTAACAGTTTTGCCAAGAGAACTCACTAATCATAGCGAACACCCTTTTTCAACAACACAAGAGACGACTCTACACATGGACATCACCAGGTGGTCAATACAAAAATCATATTGATTATACTCTCTGCAGTCAAAGATGGAGAAGCTCTGTACAGTCAGCAAAAACAGGACTGGGAGCTCACTGTGGCACAGATCATGAACTCCTTATTGCCAAATTCAGTCTTAAATTGAATAAAATAGGGAAAACCACTAGGCCATTCAAGTATGACCTCAATCAAATCCCTTATGATTATACAGTGGAAGTGACAAATAAATTGATGGGATTCAATCTGATAGAATGCCTGAAGAGCTATGGATGGACGCTTGTGACATTGTACAGGTGGTGGTGACCAAAATTATCCCCCCAAAAAGAAATACAAACAGACAAAATTGTCTGTCCAAGGAGGCTTATGAATAGCTGAGAAAAGAGAAGATAAGATAATGTCAAAGGAGAAAAGTAAAGATATACCCATCTGAATGCAGAGTTTCAAAGAATAGCAAGGAGAGATAAGAAACCCTTCCTCAGTGATCAGCGCAAAGAAATAGAGGAAGACAATAGAATGGGAAAGACTAGAGATCTTGTAAAGAAAATTAGAGGTACTAAGGGAATATTTCATGCAAAGATGGGCACAATAAAGGGCAGAAACAGCATGGACCTAACAGAAGCAGAAGATATTAAGAAGAAGTGGCAAGAATACACAGAAGAATTATAGGAAAAAGATCTTCATGACCCAGATAGCCATGATGGTGTGATAACTCACCTAGAGTCAGACATCCTGGAATGTGAAGTCAAGTGGGCCTTAGGAAGCATCACTATGAACAAAGCTAGTGGATGTGAAGGAACTCCAGCTGAGTTATTTCAAATCTTAAAAGATGATGCTGTTAAAGTACTGCACTCAATATGCCAGGAAATATGGAAAACTCAGCAGTGGCCACAGGACTATAAAAGTCAGTTTTCATTCCAATCCTAAAAAAGGACAGTACCAAAGAGTGTTCAAACTACTGCATAATTTCACTCACTTCACATACTAGCAAAGTAATGCTCAAACTTCTCCAAGGCTGGCTTCAATAGAACATGAACAGAGAACTTCCTGATGTTCATTCTGGGTTTAGAAAAGGCAGAAGAAAAAAATATCATATTGCCAACATCCATTGGAGCATAGAAAAAGCAAGAGAATTCCAGGAAAATATTTACTTCTGCTTTATTGACTATGCCTTGTGGATCGCAATAAACAGGAAAATTCTGAAAGAGATGGGATTACCAGACCACCTTAACTTCCTCCAGAGAAACCTGTATGCAGGTCAGGAAACAACAGTTAGAACCAGATATGGAACAATAGACTGGTTCAAAATTGGGAAAGGAGTACGTCAAAGCTGTATATTGTCACCCTGCTTATTTAACTTCTATGCAGAGTACATCATGCGAAATGCTGGGCTGGATGAAGCACAAGCTGGAATCAAGATTGCCAGGAGAAATATATAATGTCAGATATGCAGATGAAACCACCTTAATGGCAGAAAATAAAGGGGAACTACAGAGCTTCTTGATGAAGTTGACAGAGGAAAGTGAAAAGCTGGCTTAAAACTCAAGTCAGAAAACTGAGATCTTGACATCCAGATCCATCATTTCATGGCAAATAGATGGGGATACAATCGAAACAGTGACAGACTGTATTTTTTTGGGGCTCCAAAATCACTGCAGGTGGTGACTGCAGCCATGAAATTAAAAGACACTTTCTCCTTGGAAGAAAAGCTATGATAAACCTAAACAGAATATTAAAAAGCGAACATAAAACAACAAACATTACTTTGCTGACAAAGGTACACCTAGTTAAACCTATGGTTTTTCCAGTAGTCATATATGGATGTGAGTGTTGCAACATAAAGAAGATGAGCACCAAAGAATTGATGCTTTTGAACTGTGGTGTTGGAAAAGACTCTTAAGAGTCCCTTGGACTGCAAGAAGATCAAGTCAGCCAATCCCCAAAGGGAATCAATTCTGAATATTCATTGGAAGGTCTTATACTGAAGCTGAAGCCCCAATACTTTGGCCACCTGATGCAAAGAACCAACTCATTAGAAAGACCCTGATGCTGGGAAACATTGAAGGCAGGAGGAGAAGGGGATGACAGAGGACGAGATGGTTGGATGGCATCACTGACTCAGAGGACATGAGTTTGAACAAGCTCTGGGAGATGGTGATGGACAGGGAAGCCTGGCGTACTGTAGTCCATGGGGTTGCAAAGAGCCAGACCCGACTGAGCACTGAATAACAACAACTGCTAACTCTAGTAACAGTAATTCTGCAGGGAGATAATAGCTATATAACAAAGCAATGACAATTATACCTTTGCTAACAGTTTTATATCATATTTGTATTTTTTAATGATAAAACGTCATATAAAAGATATCATCTATAACACAAAAGTGCCAACAACATGCCTCTCCAAATACAAATGATAAGCCATTTGGGGCATATATACTTGAGCTGAAACTAGTGGGCTGGTGGATTAGATAAAAGAAGAACACAGAAAATTGATACATTTCAATTCTGAGTGTATGTGAATTTATGAAAGGAAAATGAACATTTGCCACTAGCATTTCAACATGTTTGAGCACCTCAGTTGATTTAGTAATTATTCTTACAAGACCCAAAGAGTCAAGTCATTTGGTAAAGTGGAAGGATGTTCTTAATTTTGTAAAGTGACTTTGTCATTCAAAATTTCAAGAATAAACATTTTATAAAAAGAAAATAAATTTTACAAATTATACTTCCTTGTGACATATATGTATTTGACAATTATTTTCACTTTTTGATTCTGCTCTACTCTGAAGTTATACATCCAAGACTGAAAAAGAGATTTAATCACTCCCATTATCATGACATCTTTCAATCTTATTTTACTGAGGACAACACAGTAATTTCTTAAGACCAGACTTAGCTAGTATGCACTGAATCATCTAAATTCTTTTCAATCTTTCCTTTTAAGGAACAGGAAAGTAAGACCAAAAAAAAAAAACCTATAACTATTTTGGCCCTTTATTTATCTACACTATGTTATTATCATTTCCCTAAATTACTTTTCTCATATTTTACAGCATTCAGCTAGCAGAGTCATCTGAACATGATCATATGCAGCAAAATATGTGGAATAAATTAACAAAATTATAAATACTCAGATATTAGTATTATTCTCATAAATTTTAGACCAACACATAAATCATAAGGGCATAAAACTATTTTAGTTTAAATAATCGAGATTATTGTACGGTACATTCAGTTAAGTTCAGTTCAGTTGCTCAGTCGTGTCTGACTCTGAGACCCCATAGAGTGAAGCATGCCAGGCCTCCCTGTCCATCACCAGCTCCCAGAGTTTACCCAAACTCATGTCTGTTGAGTAGGTGATGCCATCCAACCATTTCATCCTCTGTAGTCCCCTTCTCCTCCTGCCCCGAATCCCTCCCAACATCAGGGTCTTTTCATATGAGTCAGCTCTTCATATCAGGTGGGCAAAGTATTGGCGTTTCACCTTCAACATCAGTCCTTCCAAACAACACACAGGACTGATCTCCTTCAGAATGGACTGGTTGGATCTCCTTGCAGTCAAAGGGACTCGCAAGAGTCTTCTCCAACACCACAGTTCAAAAGCATCAATTCTTCGGTGGTCAGCTTTCTTCACAGTCCAACTCTCACATCCATACATGACCACTGGAAAGATCATAGCCTTGACTAAATGGACCTTTGTTGGCAGAGTAATGTTTCTGCTTTTCAGTATGCTATCTAGGTTGGTCATAACTTTCCTTCCAAGGAGTAAGCGTATTTTAATTTCATGGCTGCAGTCACCATCTGCAGTGATTTTGGAGCCCCCAAAAATAAAGTCTGACACTGTTTCCATTGTTTCCCCATCTATTTCCCAGAAGGGATGGGACCAGATGCCATGATCTTCGTTTTCTGAATGTTGAGCTTTAAGCCAACTTTTTCACTCTCCTCTTTCACTTTCATCAAGAGGCTTTTTAGTTCCTCTTCATTTTCTGCCGTAAGTGTTGTGTCATTTGCATATCTGAGGTTATTGATATTTCTCCCAGCAATCTTGATTCCAGCTTGTGCTTCCTCCAGCCCAGTGTTTCTCATGATGTACTCTACATATAAGTTAAATAAGCAAGGTAACAATATACAGCCTTGATGTACTCCTTTCTCTATTTGGAATCAGTCTGTTGTTCCATTTCCAGTTCTAACTTTTGCTTCCTAACTTGCATACAGGTTTCTCAAGAGGCAAGTCAGGTGGTCTGGTATTCCCACCTCTTTCAGAATTTTCCACAGTTTATTATGATCCACACAGTCAAAGGCTTTGGCATAGTCAACAAAGCAAAATATATGAGATATATTTCTAATTTTCCCCAAGAGACATCTGTAAAGTGAATTTGTGTCCTAAATTTCTTTTTTCTTTTTTTAGTTCTTAATAATCTAGCTGAGGTGAAAGGTTATCAGCATACTGAAAACCAAGTAATTGAAGGACTATTATCTCTTGGCTTTACTCTGATTCTGAGGGAAGAACACAGTTACTAGAAAGATGTCAGAGTAAACAGCCTTGATAAAATCTAGTAGCCCAACCATTATAATGTACCGTGGACAGGTATTGTGAGTTTTATTTCCTTCTATTGGATAAGGAAATGAATAAATACAAGAAAAAAAGCACAAGTGTGCTTTGATGTGCTTACTTAAATTCATTTATAATATTGAGTTTTCTCATGTAGAGTACTGAGACAACTGCATTGTAAAATTTGCAAACAGAAAATAAATTGTGAAAATTATCCAACAAGGGTGCTGAATCAGTGAAATGAATCACTAGAAAATCTGCAATCAGTATCAAATTATTTTTCTGTTTTCTGAAAGTCAATGTTCATGAGGCAGAAACAATGAGATAAAGTGATGCTTTACTTCTTTCAAGTTAATATATGAAAGTTACAGAAAAAACATTAACAAAAAGAAATTTTAAATGTCATTTTTATTTGCTTTTGATAGAATTAATTTTTGTAGAAATTAGTATTTACATTGCTAATAATTATTTCTGATAATACCAAACCTACAATAATTTGCATCACCTAAACATATGGTCTTGGGTAGAACATCATCAAAAAAGAGTAAGCTATATCATTTTTAAAAGATTATATGCTAAACAATTAGATAAAACATTTAATTCTCAGGCCAATATCATAACTGATATAGCTTTTCACTTTAACCATCTTATAGATAGCGCTGAAGGAGTTTGGTAAAATGCTTTCTAAGGTGAGAGCAAATGGTAGACCAAGGATTGAAACACAAGTAGTCTGGTTCCAGACTTTATAGTGTGTTAGGAAGGCATCAAGGAATGTTATGACAGATCAACCTGGTATAGTTTAAATGTTTCCCATGTATAATGGAACTTGAATAATCTGGATTTATTTTTAGCATAAGATACTGACAGAAAGGGCCAATGGTTAAGAATCCAGATGGCTCAGATGGTAAAGAAATCTGACTGCAATGCAGGAAACACAGGTTTGATCCCTGGGACAGGAAGATCCCCTGGAGGAGGGCAATCTGTTCCAGTATTCTTGCCTGGAGAATTCCATGGACAGAGAATCTGGTGGGTTACAGTCCATGGGGTCACAAAGAGTTGGGCACAACTGAATGACCAACTTTCAACTTCATAGGAAGGAGCGATAAGAAGGACTTCTTAAATGAACAACACAAAGATTTAGAGGAAACAAGTAGAATGAGAAAGAACAGAGATCTCTTCAAGAAAACTGTAGATATTAAGGGGACAGTTCATGCAAGGATGAGCATGATAGAGGCCAGAAATGGTAAAACACAGAAGTAGAAGAGATTAAGAAGAGGTGGTAAGAATACACAGAAGAACTATACATGGAAATTACTAATGACCTGGATATCCATGATGGTGTGGTCACTCACCTAGAGTTAGACATCCTAGAATGTGAAGTCAAGTGGGCCTTAGGAAGTATTACTATGAACAAAGCTAGTGGAGGTGACAAAATTCCAACTGAGCTATTTATAATCCTAAAAGATGATGTTGTTAAAGGCTGTACTCAATATGTCCACAAATTTGAAAATCTTGGCAGTGGCCATGGGACAAGAAAAGGTCAGTTTTCATTCCAGCCGCAAAGAAGAGCAATGAAAAGAATGTTCAAACTACTGTATAGTTGTGCTCATTTCACATGCAAGTTTATGCTCAATATCCTTTAAGCTGGGCTTCAGCAGTACATGAACTGAGAACTTCCAGATGTACAAACTGGGTTTTGAAGAGGCAGAACAAACAGAGACCAAATTGCCAACATTGGTTGGATCATGGAGAAAGCAAATTAATTCCAGAAAAAACATCTATTGCTGCTTCATTGACTCTGCTAAGCCTTTGACTGTGTGGATAACAACAAACTGTGGAAAATTATTAAAGAAACGGGACTACCAGATCACCTTGCCTGTCTCTCGAGAAACCTGTTTGCAAGTTAAGAAGCAACAGTTAGAACCGGACATGGAACAACTGACTGGTTCAAAATTGAGAAAGGAGGATGACCAGGGTATGTACCGTCACCCTGCTTATTTAATTTCTATGCAGAGTACATCATCTGAAATCCTGGGCTGGATGAATCACAGGCTGGATTCAAGAATGCTGAGAGAAATATCAACAGCCTCAGATAGGCAGATGGTACCAATCTAATGGCAGAAAGTCAAAAGGAACTAAAGAGCCTCTTGATGAGGATGTAAGAGGAGAGTGGAAAAACCTTGCTGAAAACTCAGCATTCAGAACCTAAGGTCATGGCATCTGGTCCCATCGCTTTCTGGAAAAAAAAAAAGTGGAATCAGTGAAGGATTTTATTTTCTAGGGATCCCAAATCACTGCAGATGGTGACTACAGCCATGACATTTAAAGATGCTTGCTCCTTGGAAGCAAAGCTATGAGAATCCCAGACAGCATACTGAAAAGCAGACATTGCTTTGCCCACAAATGTCTGTATAGCCATGCATGGATGTGAGATTTGGACCATAAGGAAAGCTGAGCACTGAAGAACTGATCAAACTGTGGTGCTGGAGAAGACTCTTGAGTGTCCCTCAGATAGCAAGGAAATCAAACCATTCAACTCTAAGGGAAATCAACTCTGAATATTCATTGGAAGGATTGATGCTGAAGCTGAAGTTACAGTGTTTAGGCCACCTAATGCAAAGAGCTGACACATTGGAAAAGACCCTGATGATGGGAAAGATTAAGAGTAGAAGGCAATGGGGGTAATAGAGGATGAGATGGTTGGATAGCATCACTGATTCCAATGGACATGAGTTTGAGGAAACTGCGGGAGACAGTGAAGAACAGGGGAGCCTGCATGCTGCAGTCCATGGGGTTGCAAAGAGTTAGACATGACTTAGAGACTAAACAAGAACACAAAATTACTAAATAAATAATAAATTAACAATGAGGAATAATATTTTTCCCATTAGAGATATAAAATACAATAAAATTCTGTGTTCTATTCATATCTTTTGGGAACATTTTAAAGGAGAGAATACCAAAAATATTGAATCAATTGAAACTTCATTGAATAAAAATGTAACATTTGTGAAAGATAACAAATGATGGTCAATTTAATGGGCTTTATATAATTAACAATTTCTAAGAACATCTGAAAGAGATGGGAATATCAGATCACCTGACCTGCCTCTTGAGAAACCTGTATGCAGGTCAAGAAGCAAAGGTTAAAACTGGACACTCTATAACAGACTGGTTCCAAATAGGAAAAGGAGTATGTCAAGGCTGTATATTGCCACCCTGCTTATTTAACTTCTATGCAGAGTACATCATGAGAAATGCTCGGCTGGAAGAAGCACAAGCTGGAATCAAGATTACTGGGAGAAATATCAATAACTTCAGATATGCAGATGACACCACCCTTATGGAAGATAGTGAAGAGGAACTAAAAAGCCTCTTGATGAAAGTGAAAGAGGAGAGTGAAGAATTTGGCTTAAAGCTCAACATTCAGAAAACTAAGATCATGGCATCTTGTCTCATCACTTCATGGGAAATAGATGGAGAAACAGTGGAAACAGTGTCAGACTTTATTTTTGGGGCTCCAAAATCACTGCAGATGGTGACTGCAGCCATGAAATTTAAAGACACTTACTTCTTGGAAGAAAAGTTATGACCAACCTAGATAGTATATTCAAAAGCAGAGACATTACTTTGCCAACAAAGGTCTGTCTAGTCAAAGCTATGGTTTTTCCTGTGGTCATGTATGGATGTGAGAGTTGGACTGTGAAGAAGGCTGAGTGCTGAAGAATTGATGCTTTTGAACTGTGGTGTTGGAGAAGACTCCTGAGAATCCCTTGGACTGCAAGGAGATCCAACCAGTCCATTCTGAAGGAGATTAGCCCTGGGATTTCTTTGGAAGGAATGATGCTAAAGCTGAAACTCCAGTACTTTGGCCAACTCATGTGAAGAGTTGACTCATTGGAAAAACTCTGATGCTGGGAGGGATTGGGGGCAGGAGGAGAAGAGGGGATAAGATGGCTGGATGGCATCACCGACTCGATAGCCAAGAGTCTGAGTGAACTCCGGGAGTTGGTGATGGACAAGGAGGCCTGGCGTGCTGCAATTCATGGGGTCACAAAGAGTAGGACACGACTGAGAGACTGAACTGATGAACATTTTAATAGATTAAATATTCCTATTATTTTATAATCATGTGTCTACACACTGGAAATCTTCCATGATCCTAGAAATTCCATAAAATGAAATTCAACAAAAGAGAAATTTGTTTTGGCTACCAATCACATTTAGTGGCTGAAATGCAAGCAGAGGCAAAACTGAAGCAAACCAAGTAAAAAAGACTGCACCTGATCACAAATTTCATCTGATCCATTTAGTAAAGTGAAAGTAAAGTTGCTCAGCCTTGTCCGACTCTTTGTGACCCCATGGACTGTAGCCTCTCAGGCTCCTCCCTCCATGGGATTTTCCAGGCAAGAGTGCTGGAGTGGATTGCCATTTCCTTCTCCAGGGGATCTTCCCGACCCAGGAATCGAACCCAGGTCTCCTGCATTGCAGGCAGACGCGTTACCGTCTGAGCCACCGGGACATCTGATCACAAATTTCATCTGATCCATTTAGTAAAACAGCTGTACAATTCCTTTTGCCTTGTACTGTCACCATACATTATCTTACTAATTTCAGTTGGAAAATGAGAGGAATGTTGAAGACAATTATCTTAGGCTTTCTAATCACTGCTTATATTCATGACTTGCTTCATTAGAAATATTGAGGTAAACATATATATGAAAAACTACACTTAGAAAAATAGAGCTTATATTGGACTATTGCACATGTTATCAATTTTTTTTGGCCACACAAGGAGGCATGTGAAATCTTAGCTCCCTGACCAGGGATGGAATACCCATTAGCTATAATGGAAGCGTGAAGTCTTAACCACTGGACCACCAGGAAAAGTTCCAATATAATTACTAATAATTATATTTATTGATATATGAACTCACTTTTGAGGACCATGTATATCTTATACAGTAGATTAGAATTCAGGTGACTTATTTAGTTGGCTCAGCCCAAAAGAACCCCAAATCAACAATTTAGCTATCAATTGACAATCACAGCCAACATCTGTACTGAGATAGGTTTCTAATATCTGTATATATCAGAAGATTTGTGTATATTTCACATTACTATATTCATAATATTCACTTGAATTTTTCTAGATTATCAAAATGTATTTATATATCTGGAAAACAATCAGAAACTGCTACTAACTTAATATATAATAAAGAAACAAAATAAATTTAATTTAAAAATTTAGAAATAACTATTTCCTCATTTATTTTCAAAGATAAGTTCAAGAAATATCTAAGAGATACTATGTTATACCAAATTGATATGCTCTGTCTCTAAAATAAAGCCAAAAACTGAAGATCTAAAAATTTTCTAATGTAAATATGATTTAGAATAGGGCAATTTGAAGTTAAAAAGAATAGAAGTAAAAAATAAAGTCAACAGGAAGGGAAGTAAAAAATCAGTGTCAATAGTTTGATTAATTATGCTTTGATGTAAAGAATTTTGTAAATTTTAGAAATAATTACATACATTTTCTAATTCATTATAATAAAAATTAGCATATTTGCATGAAGGTATTTCCTAGATTTATCCAAAGTGGTAAATATAAGACAGCAATTATAAATATATGTGAATAAATTTAGCAGAACAACTGAATCACTAAAACTTTCCCCATCAAAGTTGAACTTAAGCATATAAAATTTCTCAAATAATATGTGTGGAAACGTGAGCTTTTCTTATGTTTACTGAGGGCTAAAGAGCTTATTTTGACAGAAATATTGTGGGTAGATGATAAAGTGGCCAAGTGTGGAAGTTTGGATTTTCTAAAGACAGCTGCTACTCTGTGTCTAGAATTTTACCACTCTTGCATCAGGGATTGATTATATCTTCTTCCCTTGAAACTGGGTAGAATTTCCTGACTGGTTCAATAAAGAAGTGCAGCATAACTGATTCCATGTAATTCTGAACTGATGTCACAAAAATGGTATATGTTTCAGCCTTCTAGTGATAATCCCTCTTGTAACCAAGCCACCCTACTTGGCAAAAGCTCAAGTAACCTGCAGAAATACTTTTGAGAACAGCGGAAGTGCCTTGCTGAGCATCGTGCCCACAGCAGGCAGCATATGGTGGCCACCACAATGATCAATCCTGAAAGTGAGTCCTCTAGTGTGGAGGTGAGGCACTCAGCTGTCCTTCTAAGAGAGAGAGTTTCCACTAGATTTAATGTTTAAATTAATGAGAAAGTGTTTGAGAACTAACTAGTTTTTTTTGTTTGTTTGTTTTTAAGGAATATTTCTGGTTTAATGAAACTTCCCAAGAGGCCTTGTTAATAGTTCTTTAACTAAACAAATAATTATCTCATTTTTTTAGTGGAGAAAATTTTCCATTTGAGTTTGTTAAGAATTAGGCCATGTTTGATCAACTTTTTATTGTTTTGTTTTTGTCTCCTTGCCTCCCCCCACCCCACAATTAAGGCTTTGCTAAAGATTTATTGAGACAGTTGAGCTACCTTGATGTTGCTTCATTTACTAAAATTTGTATTTCATAAAAGGAACACCTTAATATGATTGACTATAGAAATAATTAATTTCTCTTGGGTCATTGTCATTCTGTATTCTAATTTTTCCAGATACCCAGAAGCTATAGTTGTTGGCTTGAGTGAACATACTGTAATATTTTAGTCATATCTTTTCTTGCACTGTGGTAATCTGTTGAAATGTAGAAATAAATATTGGAAACGATTTTCACTCAAACTCTGTCTCTGTCTCTGTCTCTCTGTCTCTCTCTCTCCTATCATCTCTCTCTGTCTCCAATCAAGACCCTTAGCAAACTCAGAGGTAATCTTAGCCTTGCTTATCCACATAAATAGATAAAGCTAGTATGAAATAAGAGAAATCATTGTTTTAAGTTCATCAAATTCTATTTACCTATATTTTAAGACAAATAATGTGACAGATACTTTGAAAAGTGTTTTATATACTTAAACTATTTAATGTAAAACATATGCATGAATTCCAAATGTCAGAATGATAAAACCAGTAATGATGAATATACATAAAATCATTAAATTCAAATAACCCTCCTATCAAGCTTCTAAGATACTCCTACAACTGAATTGCTGCTTCCAAGACCACATGTCAGAATATCAAAATGTTATAACACGGTCCCTCAAGGACTATGTAGCTCAACTGAACAAGTTTAAGAATTAAGAAGATCACATAGCATCTATATCTCCATAAAGCAATTGGAAACGTTAATCTGAGTACTACCAGATTTCAGTGAGAGTCATTCATCTTTCATCAGGCTTTTCTTGATAGGATTTGAGCTGCCAACTACTCAGAAATTACATTACAACTCAAAAACTGATAATATGTGACTATACACTGCTATATTTAAAATGGGTAACCAAAAAGTAGATAAGCACAATGGTGGTGTCACTCACCTAAGCCAGGCATCCTAGGGTGTGAAGTCAAGTGGGCCTAAGGAAGTATTACTATGAACAAAGCTAGTAGAAGCGATGGAATTTGGGCTGAGCTATTTCAAACCCTAAAAGATGATGTTGCTATAGTGCTGGACTCAGTATGCCACCAAATATGGATAACTCAGCAATGGCCACAGGACTGGAAAAGGTCAGTTTTCATTCCAACCTTGAAGAAGGACAATGCTAAAGAATGTTCAAATTACCGAACAAATATGCTCATTTCATATGCTAGCAAGGTAATTCTCAAAATCATTCAACTTTAACAGTGTGTGAACTGAGAACTTCCAGATGTTCAAGCTGGATTTAGAAAAGGCAGAGGAACGAAAGATCAAGTTGCCAACATCCACTGGATCATTGAAAAAGCAAGAGAGTTCCAGAAAAACATCTACTTCTATGTTATTGACAATACTAAAGCCTTTGACTGTGTGGATCACAACAAATTTTGGAAAATTCTTAAAGACATAGGAGTATCAGACCACATTACCCACCTCCTGGGAAACCTAAGCAGGTCAAGAGGCAACAGTTAGAACAGGACAAGGATTAATGGGCTAGTTCCATACTGGGAAAGGAGTGCAAAAAGGCTGTTTACCATTACCCTGCTTATTTAACTTCTATGCAGAGTGTATCACATGAAATGCCAGGCTGGATCAATCACAAACTGGAATCAATAATGCTGGGAGCAATATCAACAACCTCATCTATGCAGATAATACCACGCTAATGACAGAAAGAGAAGAGGAATTAAAGAGCCACTTGATGAAGGTGAAAGAGGAGAGTGGAAAAACCTGGCTGAAAACTCAATATTCAGAAAACTAAGATCAGCATCTGGTCCCATCAACTTATGGAGAAAAGGTGGAAGCAGCGACAGATTTTAATTTCTTAGGCTCCAAAATCGCTACAGACAGTGACTGCAGCCATGACATTAAAAGACGCTTCTTGGAAGAAAACCCATGACAAACCCAGACAGTATTTTAAAAGCAGAGACTCACTTTGTCCACAAAGGTTTGTCTAATCAAAGCTATCGTTTTTCCAGGAGTCATGTACAGATGTGAGAGTTGGACCATAAAGAGGGCAAAGTGACGAAGAACTGATTCTTTAGAATCGTGGTGCTAGAGATGACTCTCGAGAGTCTCTTGGACAAGAAGGAGATCAAACCAGTCAATCTTAAAGGAAATCAACCCTGAATATTCATTGGAAGGATCGATGCTGAAACTGTAACTTCAATACTTTGGCCACTTGAGAAGAGCTAACTCATCGAGAAAGACCCTGATGCTGGGAAAGATTGAGGGCAGGAGGAGAAGGGGACGACAGAAGGTGAGATTGTTAGATGGCATCTCCGACTCAATGAACATGAGTTTGAGAAATCTCATGGAGATAGTGAAGGATTGGGAAGCCTGGCACGGTGTAATCCATGGGTTCACAAAAAATTCCAACACAACTTAGCAACTGGACAAGAAAAGCAAGAAGAACCTACTGTATAGCACATGGAGCTTTGCTCACTATTATGTGGTACCCTGGATGGTAGAGGAGTTTGGGGAAGAATGGACACAGGTATGTGGATGTGTATGGTGAGTCCCTTTGCTGTTCATGTGAAACTATCACAACATTTTTAATCAGCTATAACTGAATACAAAATAAATTTTAAAAAGAATACATGATTATAATAATAGACAGCTTCAGAAAACATGCAGCTGAATTGAGCACTCAGGTAAAGAATATAAACGATTTCCTTTATTATCTCAAGTGAGTATATTTTGCTCACAAGAGATTATTAGGTCTACCTTGTGCTTGTACATGCTAAGTCACTTCAGTCATATCTGACTCTTTGCAACCCCATGGTCTGCAGCCTGCCAGGCTTCTCTGTCCACGGGATTCTCTAGGCGAGAATAGAGGTGTGGCTTGCCATCCCTCCTCCAGAGGATCTTCCCCATCCAGGGATCAAACGTGTGTCTCCTGCAGCTCCTGCATTGCAGGCACATTTGGTATGGCAACCCACTCTAATATTCTTGCCTGAGAGAATGCTATGGACATGTATAAATAAATACATTAAAACAAAAAAAGAAAAATATCCCTTTCACATAAGTTACATTCCACTGGAGCATAAGAGTGATAAAATATAAAGTAAAAACTGTAGAATATATGTTACATGATGTGAAAAGACATTTTTGGTTTGGGCATTCTCCCCTTTTCTTTTTCTTGTCCTCTATTTTATGAGCTTTTTAGAATTTTATTTTAATTTAGAAGTTGCTTAGCAGTTAGTTTTTGGTGGTCAATCTAGGGATTGTTCAGCATGTATATCTCCCTTTTCCCAATTATTTTAAAATTTCTGCATTATAATTTTTAGTTCGAAAATCTGCATTCAGTATTTTGTTTTTTGTAGTCCTCTGCTGAAAATTTTCATTCTTCATTGTGTATGTACACAATGTATAAGTGAACCTTTAACTTTTATGTCATATATGTATGCTGCTGCTGCTGCTGCTAAGTCGCCTCAGTCATGTCTGACTCTGTGCACTCCCATAGATGGCAGCCCACCAGGCTCTTCTGTTCCTGGGATTCTCCAGGCAAGAACACTGGAGTGGGTTGCCATTTCCTTCTCCGATGCATGACAGTGAAAAGTGAAAGTGAAGTTGTTCAGTCACGTCCAACTCTTCGTGACCCAAATGACTGTAGCCTACCAGGCTCCTCCATCCATGGGAGTCTTCAGGCAAGAGTACTGGAGTGGGGTGCCATTGCCTTCTCCACATATATGCATATATACACTTATACCATATATATATATATATATATATATATATATATGATCAATTCAGTCTATCGTGTGCAACTCTTTGTGACCCCATGGATTACAGCACACCAGACCTTCCTGTCCATCACCAACTCCCGGAATTTACTCAAACCCATGTCCATTCAGTCAATTATGCCATCCAACCATCCCATCCTCTGTTGTTCCCTTCTCCTCCTGGCTTCAATCTTTCTCAGCATCAGGGTTTTTTCAAATAAGCCAGTTCTTCACATAAGGTGGCCAAAATACTGGAGTTTCAGCTTCAACATCATCACCTTTCCAATGAATAGTCAGGATTGATTTCCTTAATAATGGACTGGTTGGATCTCTTACTGTCCAAGGGCCTCTCAAGAGTCTTCTCCGACACCACTGTTCAAAAGCATCAATTCTTCAGTGCTCAGCTTTCTTTATAGTCTGCATATAAGTTAAATAAATAGTGACAGTATACAGCCTTGGTGTACTTATTTCCTGATTTGGAACCAGTCCATTGTTCCATGTTTGGTGTTAACTGTTGCTTCTTGACCTGCATACAGATTTCTCAGGAGGCAGATCAGGCGGTCTGATATTCCCATCTCCCTCAGAATTTTCTACAGTTTGTTGTGATCCACACAGTAAAAGGCTTTGACATAGTCAATAAAGCAGAAGTAGATGCTTTTTTAGAACTCTTTTGCTTTTTTCATGATTGAATGGATGTTGACAATTTAATCTCTGGTTCCTCTGCCTTTTCTGAATCCAGCTTAAACATGTGGAAGTTCACGTACTGTTGAAGCCTGGCTTGGATAATTTTGAGCATTACCTTGCTAGCATATGAGATGAGTGCAATTGTGCACTAGTTTGAGCATTTTTGGCACTGCCTTTCTTTGGGATTGGAATGAAAACTGACCTTTTCCAGTCATGTGGCCACTGCTGAGTTTTCCAAATTTTCTGGCATATTGAATGCAGCACTATAATAACATCACCTTTTAGGAGTTGGAGTGGAATTCCATCACCTCCACTAGCTTTGTTCTTAGTCATGCTTCCTAAGACGCACTTGACTTCACATTCTAGGATGACCGGCTCTAGGTGAGTAATCACACCATCGTGATTATCTGAGTCATGAAGATCTTTTTTGTATAGTTCTGTGTATTCTTTCCACCTCTTCTTAATATCTTCTGCTTCTGTTAGGTCCATACCATTTCTGTCCATTATTGTGCCCATCTTTGCATGAAACGTTCCCTTGGTATTTCCACTTTACTTGAAGAGATCTCTGGTCTTTCCCATTTTATTGTTTTATTTCTTTGCATTGATCACTGAGGAAGGCTTTCTTATCTCTCCTTGCTATTTGGAACTCTTCATTCAGATGGTTATATCTTTCTTTTTCTCCTTTACCTTTGGCTTCTCTTCTTTTCACAGCTATTTGTAAGGCCTCCTCAGACAACCATTTTGCCCTTTTTTCTTTTTCTTGGGGATGGTCTTGATCACTGCCTCCTGTACAATGTCACAAACCTCTGTCCATAGATCTTCAGGCACTCTATCAGATCTAATCCCTTGAATCTATTTGTCACTTCTACTGTATAATTGTAAGGGATTTGACTTAGGTTATACATGAATAATCCAGTGGTTTTTCCTACTTTCTTCAATTTAAGTCTGAATTTTGCAGTAAAGAGTTCATGATCTGAGCCACAGTTAGCTCCTAGGATTGTTTTTTTTTTTTGATTGTATAGAGTTTCTCCATCTTTTGCTGCAAAGAATATAATCAATCTGATTCCAGTATTGGTGATGGCCATGTGTAGAGTCTTGTCTTGTGTGTTTGGAAGAGGGTGTTTGCTATGACCAGTGCATTTTCTTGGCAAAACTCTATTAGCCTTTGCCCTGCTTCATTCCGTATTCCAAGACCAAATTTGCTGTTACTCCAGGTGTTTCTTGACTTCCTACTTTTGTGCCGGGGTCCAGCCCTGGTGGATCCAGGGAGTTTGAAGTGGGGACAGAGTCGCCAAGGAGAGATTTATTTATTTAGAAATATAAAGAGAGATTAGGAAAGAATAGTGTAGTAGGAAAATTAGTGGAGAAAAGAGGCTGAATAACTTGGTTTACGCAGAGAACCAATAAAACTCTGAGACAAGGAGTTTGCACCACCTACATAGGCCATAGGCATCTTCCCGGTCTCCCGAAGGAGTGGAGACACAAAGTGCCCTCCCGTTCAGATCTTAGAAGCCCAGGCAAAATTAGTAGGCTTGGCGAGCCTCCGCACTCCAGATGGGAATTCAGCCTGAAAAGGGAGAAAAGAATGACATGGGGGAGCCAAGCATTGGTGTCAGACCCACAACTTTATTTTCAACAGCAGCTTATATACCCCAAGTTGTACATAAAGAAATAATGGAATATGCAGAGTTATGCAGGGGCAGCAGTCCTGACCCTTTTTGAGACCAGGCTTTCCTTTTGCATACCTTCCTGTATACAAAAGGTCTCAGGTGGTTTTACATCATCTTCTGGCCAGGGGGCCTGTTAACATTTTTATGGCTCTCTTCCTAGATAAATGTCTATCAACCAGGAAACTCATTTTCCCTGAAGTGTTTTTTCTTAATCTGCATCACCCTCAAAGTACTAAATAAAGTTACATTCCTGTAGAACAAAGGTACAGTGGGTTATAACAAAGAAAGTACTTAACTCAAAGATCTAATGTTGCTAATACCAGGGCTACTACCTGTTTTTTCTACATGCCAACTATATCTACAAATAAAAGATATGAAAATTTGGCAGCAAGTATTGGCTCAACAAATGAAACCCTTAATGAGTCCTATTCTAATGATTTTTTACTCCTCAGAAGCCTTTACATTCCTAGGATGTTTTATGCTTCCTGTGCCTCTTGCGGTCAGGAGGCCACAAACAATCACATGCACAGCTGTAAAAGTCCAGCACGCAGGCTAGAAAGCCATCAGAGGGGTTTTTGGATTGAAACACTCTTATTATGCCCAGGAGACTTATTATCTAAAAGCTCTAAATTAACTTTTTCCAGAAAAAGGTGGTGGGGGGACAGCCCCCTGTTAACGTCAGAAGAGTAGGTGGAAAGCATAACACAGTAAAGCAGGCAGACTCTGGTTTTTGGGGTAGATGCTCAAGAAAATCCAGGGGGGACCCCTGAGGCCTGATCCTGCCTTTGCGTTTTGTCAGGCCCCCTTCCTCATGACCTTTGTCATGGGCGGGATTCCCCATGCTGGCTCCTGGCACTTTTCCATTCCAGTCCCCATTCCAGTCCCCATTCCAGTCCCCAAAAGGACATCTTTTGTGGGTGTTATTTCTAGAAGGTCTTGTAGCTCTTCATACAACCATTCAGCTTCTTCAGCATTACTAGTCGGGGCATAGACAGGCCTACTGTCTTGCTGTGAATATATACCTCATTAAGCATAAGTATAGTAGCTGCTCTAATATCATCATCCAATAATCTCAAAATCAAGTCATCTTGCACTAGCCTCTGTTGATATGAATATTACTTTTCCTTCAGAATGAGTCATATATTTCATTCTTGTATGCCTATTGATTTCTGGTATAACACTGATATTGTCAATGTTCTGAGAAATCAGCATTCTGATATATACTTAGGTAGATTGTCAACATTTTTATTTAAGAAAGACATTAACCGGGTTATGTTCAAACTGCGGGTTCCCTGGTGACTCAGTGGTAAAGAATCTGCCTGCAATGTGGAAAACTGGGTTCAATCCCTTGGTCAGGAAGCTTCCCCCAAGAAGAAAATGGCAACTGACTCCAGCATTCTTGCTTGGGAAATCCCGTAGACAGAGGAGCCTGGCAGGCTACAGACCATGGGGTCACAAAAGAACTGGAGATGACTCAGTGACTAAACAATGACAACAATTCAAACAGCAAAAATTGCTTTATTATACCTTGGTGGTGAGGGGCAACTCATTAATACTTGCATACTCATTGCTTTGAGTCTGTCTGCACATGTCTTGCTTGGGGTCAGCCAGAGATGAGTAAAGTTAACAAAGAGAATTTGGGACTACCATAGTTCAGGTTTTTTTGTGTTTGCTCAGTAACCCCTCTCACTCTGTATGGGCCATATAATTCCCAAAGTTTGCTCCCACTCTTTTCAGGCCATTAGCCGTTGTGTGTCACATCTGAAGGACCTTTAGAAATATCAGCTCACACCACATCAGCCCTTTCCCCAAAAATTCAGCTGCCTCCCAAAATATGTCTACTTTGTTTTGTTCTCCAAATCCCTCCTGCAGTTTTTGTGTGTGTCCAGGTTTTTTACTAAAGAGAAAATGATTTTGTCAAAATTTTACAAAGCCATCCTAGAAGCATAAATAGTACCTGACTTTTGGCAGAGTTTTTTTGTTTGTTTGTTTGTTTGTTTTTAGAAAGAGTAAAATGAAATACCCTGGAATAATTCTGATCATTTCCATGTTTCTGTAGTATCACTGAATCTTTAACTTATAAATGGAATATTACTTTGTACACAAAAAGAAAAAAACATCTCTCAAGAGACATAATTCTACATGTTGCTCTTTTGAAGTTTTCATGAGGAAATAATCTTCACTTAACAAGAAAAAGCGGCTTTAGATTGTTCACCCTAATTTCCAACCCAGGTCTACATAGAAACCTGTTTTTTGACTTTTAGTTAATGCTGAAGAGTAAATCAATGTGAATACAACTGTTCTTATTATGTAGACAGGATTCACAAAACTGATTTAACTTTCTTTCTGCCTACTTTGACAATCATAGTCATTTCAGTGATTACTAACTATGCTAATAAAAAAATTACACTATAAAAATCCTTCAATTTCTTCCCTCCCAAGGAAAACATATATTCCATGTTCTAAGACAAATTATTTCCTATTTTAATAACATTCAGCAAACATTATTACAACAATGTATTTCAACTGTAAATTCTTAGTCCTGCTTCCCTGGTAGCTATTGTATCTGCTCAGTAAGAATTGCGTTATAAAACAAAACTCTGGTGTATTGTGCAAGATGAAAATACGCAAAGAGTAAATGAAATTTACTATCATGTTTAATGTAGTTTTAATACTCTGTTACTAATTCCAGTGCTCTAACTAGAAAAACAAATTGCAACAAATCCCTAAAGACTACAATCTGAGGTGGAGGTAGCAGGAAGGAAAGCTGACTAGTGAAAAAGTCTACTGAAAATAAATATTCAATTTATACCTAAAACCATCAAGAGTTTTCATAATTGAGCTGCCACTGTGATTGAAAGAAACTCTGCTATTTTCTGACACTAAATTCTTTTTGTTAACATTTATCCATGTATTTGACATTATCTATTTATCCATGTATTTTTCAGCAGAATATCACAGATATTTTTCTTTAGTAAAAATAGATAGCAGTGCTCAATGAGCCTTTTTGAGGCAAAAGGTTCAGTGAGGATCCTACAAGGGTCATATCAGCATCGTCACTAGAAATAACAAATTGTGTTAGTTAATTACTAGTATTTACAAATAAATATTGGACACTTTAAATAACTGCATGGTACTTTTAATAAGGTCACACTATTTTCATTTTGCATCATATAGTGGAATCTTATATAATTATCAACAATTATCTCTATTTTAAAAGTGCAAATAGCCCTGATTTTTGATAATATAACTAGAAGACTTTTATTTAAAATTACAGAAGTGAACTTCTTCACATCTACTTGAAATTATTTATTAGCAGATTAAGATGATTCTAAAATATTCATAAAATGAATTTGATTATTGGGGCAGTGAATTGAAGTTATATAAAACAAAACATACACAAAGTATTAATGGCTCAGTGTCTTATAATGCATGACTCATGTAATGTTAAAGAAAAATTTTAATTTTCAAATTTTGACTCAGTTAATACTCAGTATTTTTAGAAAAGCTTATGTTCTACAAATAAATGTTTCATGCTTAATTGAAGATCTCATACATTTTGCTGAAAATATTAATATTGTCCACATTATTATCTTCAAAAGCTTACACAAAAAACAACTTTGTGTTGGGCTCTGTCTGTCACAGCAATTTGTGATTCTCATACTATGATATTTCTTACAGACCCTTTTTCCATCTATATTTTCCTTTAAAGTTCTAATCTTCATAATGTTGTCTGTATCTCTGCTTAACAGAGCATCAGTAAGTAGGATGTCTTCATTTTGAATTTTCAAATGTATTTATGTTTATGATTTAATCATGAAAATAAATTTGTTTAAATGTGTATTATTTTCAATGTATCTACCATTGATGATTTTCATAGGTATTTCTGTAATTCATGCTGTCTGAATAAAGTATCCAAATTACCACATGACAATTTTACCATTACACCTTTAGAGTATAAAGTATTAATATATTGATTATACTAAATGAATTCATTGACACAAAGTGGATAAGTGACTTGTTTCCTGTGTATTTCTGGCAACAAAGTAAGCATCTGACATGCACACAAAAAATCAGCAATAATACCTTTGTATACAATGCCACCATTAAAGTCAAATGTAGTCCTACTAGAATAATAATATTGAGTTAATACAAAAATTATTTTGTACTACTTTATATTTTTAGTCTAAACTTATATTTATTAAAATATAAGTGGGTGAACTGTTTTTGCTTATAGTTAAATAAACCGATTAAGGAAATATCAAACAGGTGTTAGCCAAGCCTACAGTGACAATCATATTGTGATATTTAAATGTATCAACATGCTGTACAACCCCCCCAAAAACTGGTACTAAAATCACAAACAACAACAAAAAGAAACTGTTAGAGAATGAACATGTGTTGTTTCAACTTGCTGAGCATAGAGTAATTTGTTTTGCAGTACTAGATAACTTAGTTTTATGCAAAACTGTGGCTTTGCAGTGTTTAACTTTGTCCTTTGCTTTTGGAATACATTCTTAAATAAATGTGGTTATGTTATACATCATTTTAATTCACGTTTCTCATGCTTGCCTGGAAAATCCCATGGATGGAGGAACCTGGCAGGCTACAGTCCATGGGGTCACAAAGAGTCAGACACGACCGAGTGACTTCACTTTCACTTTCTCATGTAATGTTTTTTCTTTTTGCAAATGATATTATTTGCTGCGTATTTTATATTTATTTTAGACTATGGACATGATGTTAGACAAAAAGCAAATCCAAACAATTTTCTCATTCAAGTCCAAGATAGGTCATAAAGTGGTAGAGACAACTTGTAACATCCCAACAACTGTATTTGGCTCAGGACTGCTAACAAACATACGGTGCAGTAGTGGTTCAAGAAGTTTTTCAAAGGAGACAAGAGCCTTGAAGTTGGGGAGCACAATGACTGTCCATTGGAGGTTGATAACGGCCCATTGAAAGTATCATCAAAGCTGATCCACTTACAACCACATGGCAAGTTGCAAAGAACTCAACATTGTCTATTCAAAGGTCATTTCACATTTGAAGCAAGTTGGAGAGGTGAAAAAGTTTAATAAGTAGGTGCCTCATGAGCTGAATGTAAATAAAAAAATTGTTTTGAAGTATCATCTGATTTATGCAACAATAATGAACCATTTCTAGACCAGATTGTGACATGATGAAAAGTGGATTTTATACAACTGGTGATGACCAACTCAGTGGTTGGACTGAGAAGAAGCTCCAAAACACTGCCCAAAGGCAAGCTTGCACCCAAAAAAGGTCGTGGTCACTGATTGTCTTTTGCTGATCTGATTCACTACAGCTTTCTGAATGCCACTGAAGCCATTACATCTGAGAAGTATGCTCAGAAACCTGATGAGACACACCAAAAATTGCAGTGCCTGTAGCTGATATTGGTCAACAGAAAGGGCCCAATTCTCCATAGCAATGCATGGATACATGTCATACAACCAACATTTCAAAAGTTGAATGAATTGATCGATGAAGGTTTGCCTCATCTGCCATGTTCCCCTGACCTCTGGCTAACTGACTACCACTTCTTCAAGTATCTCAACAACTGTTTGCAGGGAAAACACTTTCACAACCAGCAGGAGGCCAAAAATGCTTTCCAAGAGTGCATTGACTCCCAAAGCTTGGATTTTTATGTTATGAGAATAAATAACTTATTCCTCATTGGCAAAAATGTGTTGATTTGTAAAGGTTACTATCTTGATTAATAAAGATATGTTTAAGTCTAGTTATAATGATTTAAAATTGCTGATCTGAAGCCACAATTATGTTTGCACCAACCTAAAAATACATAGGGCTTCCTAGGTGTCACCAGTGGTAAAGAACCCGCCTATCAATGCAGGAGACAAAAGAGATGCAGGTTTGATCCCTGGGTCAAGAAGATTCCCTGGAGAAGGGCATGGCAGCCCACTCCAGTATTCTTGCCTGGAAAATCACATTGACAGGAGAGCCTGTCAGGCTATAGTCCATGGAGTCTCAAAGAGTCAGATATGACTGAAGCACGTGCTCACACACACACAGTGCCTCATCCAGTCATTCCCACTTCAGAATTGTTCCCTTATTTTCTGTAGATCAAATGCCAATGCCTGTCATTTCTTCTTAGGGCAGAAGAAATTCCCTTAGCTAGTTTCCACTTATCCATCTCTTTGTCTGCATTCTGTAGAGTACTGATGCCAGTTCAGTTCAGTCGCTCAGTCATGTCCGACTCTTTGTGACCCCATGAATTGCAGCACGCCAGGCCTCCCTGTCCATCACCAACTCCCAGAGGTCACTCAGACTCATGTCCATTGAGTCAGTGATGCCATCCAGCAATCTCATCCTCTGTCATCCCCTTCTCCTGCTCCCAATCCCTCCCAGCATCAGAGTCTTTTCCAATGAGTCAATTTTTCACATGAGGTGGCCAAAGTACTGGAGTTTCAGCTTTAGCATCATTCCTTCCAAAGAAATTCCAGGGCTAATCTCCTTCAGAATGGACTGGTTGGATCTCCTTGCAGTCCAAGGGACTCTCAAGAGTCTTCAGTTCAAAAGCATCAATTCTTCGATGCTCAGCCTTCACAGTCCAACGCTCACATCCATACATGACCACAGGAAAAACCATAGCCTTGACTAGACGGACCTTAGTCAGCAGAGTAATGTCTCTGCTTTTGAATATGCTATCTAGGTTGTCCATAACTTTCCTTCCAAGGAGTAAGCGTCTTTTAATTTCATGGCTGCAGTCACCATCTGCAGTGATTTTGGAGCCCCCCAAAATAAAGTTTGACACTGTTTCCACTGTTTCCCCTTCTATTTCCCATGAAGTGATGGGACTGGATGCCATGATCTTTGTTTTCTGAATGTTGGGCTTTAAGCCAACTTTTTCACTCTCTTCTTTCACTTTCATCAAGATGCTTTTTAGTTCCTCTTCACTTTCTGCCATAAGGGTGGTGTCATCTGCCTATCTGAGGTTATTGATATTTCTCCCGGCAATCTTGATTCCAGTAGACCCAGCCTATTCCTGCTCAGTGCTGTGGCTGGATTCAACTCTCATAGTACTGGGTTGTACACACATCAAGAGTCAGGAGGTGGGTCCCCAAAATATCCATGCCACATTTACATGCACAGTTGTGTACTTAATTAAAACTTAGGTTAACTGATATAGAAGGCTGAATGCTTTGGAAATGCTTGAGTTTCAAAGATTGAATTAAGTATGGACGAGAAAACAGTGAAAGACTGAGGAAAAAAACATAAAAATATCTTAAGATCTTGCTCTTAGATTTGTTAAGAAAAAAATCTGTCATCTTATTTTAAAGAAACTGAGGTTAGTAATGGTAGAACATGCATCATGGTGAATAGGCCTTGCTCTTACAACTAACAACCTATCAATGGATGAGTATAAGCTTATGTTGTAAGTTTAAATAAATTATTAAAATGGTGCTTATAAGTTTCATTTTTTATAATTCTCTTATTGAATTAATTTTTTCCATTAGTCAACCTACCACATATTCCAGCTGTATAATTAAGAGGGTAGACATTGAGCCCTGCCCCAGGGTCACAGGTACGAGATCCTGTACCAAGGCCACAAAAGTGGAGCCCAGAGCCAAGGACACCTCCAAAGTTCATTGAGACCCTTGGTAACCATTTCAAAAGCCCCTGATCATCACTAACAAGCTTCCTGACTCCAAATTAGGCAAAGATGCCCACTCCAGTAAACTCCCTGTAGCCCCCAATCAATCACCTAACACCAACCTTCCATCAGGAATGTTCTGTCTTGAGGCTATACAAATTGGCTGTTAACTCATGAAAACTGTCAGCTTTCTATGGTCTTTCAGGAGGTTGGCCCACTGTGCTTGCAATACTGCATAGCTGCAGTAGCATCATATTAAGCCTCAAAATTCACATGTGACCACTGGGGGAAAAGTTTTAAACAGCGCAGATTTCAATCCCAAGAGAGTCCTATAGGTATATTTGTGAGTTTTTTTTCTCATTGAGCTTGGGAAAAATGTGTTTTACCTCAAGGCATATGAATTAAATTGTTTCTCTTGTGACAAAATAGACATAATATTCACTGTTAAAGAGGGAAAATTCAAGACTTCATTTGGTACATACTTTTTTTTTTTTTTAATGCTAGAAAGGTAACAAAAATCTTTCATGATAGAGGATTAGAAGAATACATTATTAAACGTCTGCTCCCTGCTTCCCTCTTTGGATGCTGGGTATTCAGTAAGTTTTCACGGATCTAACTCTTAATAAAAAATGTAATGAAAAATATCTAGCAACAAGAAAATTCCCTCAAATATACTCTGTTCTCTTTATCAGAAAGTTGCTCACATCAGAAAACTATTTTATTTTTACTTTAGAGAGTAAAATAAATGCAAAGTATAGTATCATTTTTGATACTACTTGATATTTAGGATTTTTTAGACACAAGCCAATTTTAGTTTCAGGTTCGTTGGCTAACATTCTTACTACTTGCTGCTGGTCCTGTTCTTGAATTGGTGTCTCTGGGAGTTTTCTTTGTGTTCCCTATGGATGGAAATGGCACCCCACTCCAGTACTCTTGCCTGGAAAATCCCATGGACAGAGGAGCCTGGTAGGCTGCAATCCATGGGGTCGCTAAGAGTCGGGCACGACTGAGCAACTTCACTTTCATGCACTGGAGAAGGAAATGGTTACCCACTCCAGTATTCTTGGCCTGGAGAATCCCAGGGACGGGGAGCCTGGTGGGCTGCTGTCTATGGGGTCGCACAGAGTCGGACATGACTGAAGCGACTTAGCAGCAGCAGCAACAGCAGCATGGATGGAAAATATGTCCATGGTTTAGGAAAAAAACCAATTAACTCTTTTCTTTTTTGTATTTTCCCATTTATGTTGGCAGCTAGAACTTTATTTAAAAGTCTACAGTAAAAGAGCTTAAGCTTATCTTAGCAGATAGTTACTGAAAACTTCTAAAACTATATTTTATAGCTTTGGGAATGTAATCTTTTTGCTTTAACCTAACACTGGACTCAGACTATTTGTTTTATTTATAATCCATTGTCTTGATGAAGTAGATTTCATACCAACTGGAATGAATCCTGAAGATATAGTAAACCATTACAGATATTCCAGAATGGAAGTGTCAACTGCACTAATCAACAAGATAAATGGGGTGCCTATATGGATGATGGAACTAAATTGTACTGAAATCCACTTGGGAAAAAGAGACTACACTTGTCCTCTGTCTCCTCAGTTCTTATCAGCTATGGGGAAGCCAAATCTTGAGAGTATTTTCCAGAAATTAAATTTTAGAAACAAAAGCTGTTTTTTTAATTGGACAATGAAACATTTCATAGGGCAGTGAATGACTGATGGAATATGTAATCAACAAATGCTATTGAGGAAGCAAAGAAAACTGATCATTTCGAAGAGGTTTTCTCCATCTATCTTCTCTACAAAAGAGGATAACACTTGGGATTGAAAATCCAGTCACATTGTGAAGAAAGAATGGCAGCCATAAAATGGGTATACATGCCTTGGTTTCAATTATTTGCTTTCAAATCAAATAATTTATATGAGAAGTAATATTTTTATTTCTTAAAATTATTTCCTTAAATGTCTAGTTTTTGTGCATATGAAATCTTTCATTATATCAAGACTATGTTTTAACCAGCTATTTTACAATGCATTTTTACCCACTCACTCATTTTGTTTATACTTGTGAAAAAACTAGGATAATGAAGCTTATTAAGCTGACAAACCAGTTATCAGAGAGCATAAAAAGAAACACCTTTTTATTATCATCACTGAATCAATGGAGCACAAATTTAGAATAGCTATTTTTTTTTTTTTAATCCCTAGAACTATGAACCTGTGGGATCCAGCTCTCCATAGAGCAGTAGGTTTTGCTTTTACCAGGCAAAATGAACTTTCACTGTAAGGCACTAGTTCAGCTCCCCCTTTAGTTTATCTTGCCATTAGTTTTAGTGACTATTCTGTTAGAGAGTTATAAATAAATTGAACAAGAAAGCGTAGAAAACTTCACATTTTTCACATCTCTTGAATCACTGCCCTCTTTTACCCAGTTTTAATGATCAGTTTTGGCTTCCCTGATGGCACAGTGTTAAAGAACCTGCCTGGCAATGCAGGAGATGCAGGTTTGATCCCTGGGTTGGGAACATCCCTTGGAGAAAGAAATGGCAACCTGCTCTTGCCTGGGAAACTATGGGCAGAGAAACCTGGCAGGCTACAGTTCATAGTGTCACAAAAGAGCCAGACATAACTTAGTGACTAAACAATAAATTAGCAGTTTCATCCTAGGTTTCAAGACGACCTACGATGACTTTGTAGACAAAGCAATGACATTACTGGTATTTTATTTATCTCAATGCTTACAAGAATTTTTCCTACATTAAAAAATATTCTGCAGTACTGTAGCCAACTGATATTAAAAACTTAAATTGTCCGTCATGACATTTTGGAAATATTTTAAATTAGTAGTTAACCATAAAAAAGCAACATCATAATTCAACTGAGTGAATTAAGGATATTCATAAAGAATATCCCAGGATAATATATGAAATACTTTATTGTCTTGCTCAGTTTTTATACTTTGGGGTTAACAGGCAAATCTACTTGATTAACCATATGAAGCTTCCATTTTTAATAAGAGCTGATTCATTATAAGTGTATTAGTTTTCTTTGCTGCATAACGAATTATCACAATCAACTTAAAACCATATCCAGTTATAGTTCCATTATGCAGTCATTATTTATTATTCTGTTATATAAACAGTTTGGGTTGGCTGAGCTTGGTTGTGTGCTGAGGATCTCACAAGATCAAATTCAAGGTTTCAGCCAGGCTAACTTCTCATCTTTAATGTCATACTGAAACTCTTTGTTAATGCTATATGGAAAGAAAAGGCAATAAAAGATACACAGGTTGGGAAAGAAGATATAAAATTGTCTTTTTTGCAGATAACATGACCATGTTATGAAATAAGAGATAAAAATACCCCTAGACCTAATAAATGGTTAATGCAAGGTTTCAAAATTTAAAATTAATATTACTTCAGTTCAGTCTCTCAGTCATGTCCAACTCCTTGTGATCCCATGGACTGCAGCATGCCAGGCTTCCCTGTTCATCATTACCTCCTAGAGCTTGCTCAAACTCATGTCCATCAAGTCGGTGATGCTATCCAACCATCTATTCCTCTGCTGTCTGTTTCTGTCTTCAATCTTTCCCAGCATCAGGATCCTCAGTAAGTCAGTTCTTCACATCAGGTGGCCAAATAATTGGAGCTTCAGTATCAGTCCTTCAAATGAATATTCAGGACTGATTTCCTTTAGGATTGAGTGGTTTGATCTCCATGCAGTCCAAGGGACTTTTAAGAGTCTTTTCCAACACCACAGATGAAAAGCATCAATTCTTTGGCGCTCAGCTTTCTTTGTGGTCCAACTCTCACATCCATACATGACTACTGGAAAAACCATAGCTTTGACTAGATGGACCTTTGTTGGCAAAGTAATGTCTCTACTTCTTAATACACTATATAGGTTGGTCGTAGCTTTTCTTCTAAGGGGCAAGAGTTTTTTAATTTCATGGCTGCAGTCACCATCTTCAGTGATTTTAGAGCCCAGAAAAATAAAGTTTGTCACTGTTTCCATTGTTTATCCATCTATTTCCCATGAAGTGATGGGGCTGGATGCCATGATCATAGTGTTCTGAGTGTTGAGTTTTAACCCAGCTTTTTCACTCTCCTCTTTCACCTTTATCAAGAGGCTCTTTAGTTCTTTTTCTTTTTTTGCTATTAAGGAGGTTGTCACCTGCATATATGAGGTTGTTGATATTTATCCTGGCCATCTTGATACCAGCTTGTGCTTCATCCAGTCTGGCATTTTGCATGATGTATTCTGCATATAAGTTAAATAAACAGGGTGACAATATACGGCCTTGGTGTACTCATTTCCCAATTTGGAACCAGTCCAGAGTTGCATGTTCAGTTTTAACTGTTGCTTCTTGACCTGCAAACAGATTTCTCAGGAGGCAGGTAAGGTGGTCTGGTATTCCTATCTCTTGAAGAATTTTCCACAGTTTGTTGTGATACATACAGTTAAAGGCTTTGGCTTAGTCAATAAAGCAGAAGGATGTTTTTTTCTGGAACTTCTTTTTCTGTGATCCAATGGATGTTGGCAATTTGATCTCTGCTTTCCCTGTCTTTTCTAAATCCAGCTTGAACATCTGGAAGTTCTCAGTTCGCATACTGTTGAAGCCTCTCTTGTATTACTTTGCTAGTGTGTGAGATGAGTGAAATTGTGTGGTAGTTTGAAAATTCTTTGGTATTGCTTTTCTTTGGGATTGGAGTGAAAACTGCCCTTTTCCAGTCCTGTGGCCACTGCTGAGTTTTCGAAATTTGGGGCATGTTGAGTGCAGCACTTTCACAGCATCATCTTTTAGGATTTTAAATAGCTCAACTGGAATTCCTTCACCTCCACTAGCTATGTTCATAGTGATACTTCCTAAGGTTTACTTAACTTCCCACTCCAAGATGTCTGACTCTAGGTGAGTGATCACACCATCATGGTTATCTGGGTCATAAAGATCTTTTTTATATATTCTTCTGTGTAGTTAATTAATATGCAAAAGTCAATTAATTTAATATTAAAATCAACTAATTAATATGAAAAAGTCAATTTCTCTTCTACCAACAATGAAGAGGAAATTTGAAGTTAAAAACACAAAACCATTTACATAGCACACCAAAACTGAATTACTTATGTATATATCTATCAAAATATAACAAGATTCTCAAGAATAAAACTACAAAACTCTGATGAATGAAAGTAAAGAGCTAAATAAATATAGAGAGATTCTATGTTCATGCATAAGAAGACTCAATGTTGTCAAAATGTCAGTTCTTCCCAACTCTGTAAATTATATGCAGTCCCAACTAAAATCCCAGCAAGTACATTATGGTATCCGCAAACTGGTTCTAATGTTTATATGGCATGATGAAAGGCCCTGAACAGTCAATATTGAAGGAGAAGAACAAAGTTGGAGAACAGAAACCCCCAATTTCTAGGCTTACTATGAAGCTGCAGTAATCAATACAGTGTAGTCAGGGAACTCAACCTAGTGCTCTGTGACAGTCTAGAGGGGTGGAATGGGGTGAGGGTGGGAGGTAAGCTCAAGAGGGAGGGGGCATATGTACACTTATGGCTGATTCATTCTGTATGGCAGAAACCAATACAACAATGTAAAGCAATTATCCTCCAATTAAAAATAAACAGATAAAAATGAAAAGAGATAGTGCAGTATTGGCAAAAAATATTTAATAGAATAATGCAACAGAATAGAGAGCCCATAAATACTCCACTATAAATATCAGTCAACTAACCTTCGACAAAGGAGCAAAAGCAGTACGCTAGAGCAACAGTCTCCAATCTTCTAGACACCAGTTTCTTGGAAGACTATTTTTTAATGGATGGGGTGGAGGGAGAGAATGGCTTGGGGATGATTCAAGCACAATAGTGTTCTCACTCCTATGAAAATCGAATGCCTCTGCTCATCCGACAAGAGACGGAGCTCAGATAGTAATGCCAGTGATGAGGAACAGCTATAAATATAGATGGTACTTCATGCCCTAGCTCACCGCCACTCACTCCCGCTGTATGGCCCCAGTTCCTAACGGGCCATGGACTGGTACTGGTCCATGGCCTTGGGGTTGGGGACCCCTGCAATAGAGCAAAGATAGTCTTTTCAGCAAATGGTGCTGGAACAACTAGACATCTACATACGGGGAGAAAAATAAATGAATTTAGATACACTTCCTCAGAAGTCATTCAAAATGGATCAAAGAGCTCAATGTAAAATGCAAAACTATAAAAAAAAATCCTAGAAGAAAATACAGGAGAAAAACTAGATGACCTTGGATATGATATGCCTTTTTTAGATATAATGCCAAAGGTCTGCTCAATGAAAAAAATCACTGATAAAGTAGATTTAATTAAAAGTAAAAATTTCTACTTTGTGAAAGGCAATGTCAAAGAAGAAGACAAGTCATAGACTGGAAGAAAATATATGAAAAGACACTTCTGAAAAGGACTGTTATCCAATACACACACACACACACATATATATGTATATTAAAAAAAATTCTTAAAACTCAGAATACGGGCTTCCCTGGTGTCTCTGTGTTAAAGAATCTGCTTGCCAATGCAGGAGACATGGGTTTGATCCCTGACCCGGGAAGATCTCCCATGCTATGGGGCAACTAAGCATGTGCACCACAACTATTGAGCCTATGCTCTAGGGCCTGGGACGTGCATCTGCTGAAGCCCAGGTGCCCTAGAGCCCATGCTCCGCAACAAGGGAAGCCACTTATATGAGAAGACTGAGCATCGCAACTAGAGACTGGCCCCCACTTGCTGCAACTAAGAAAAGCCCACGCAGCAGGCAAGACCCAGCACAGCCAAAAATAAATAAGATCATTTTAAAAAAACCCTCAAGAATACATTTAAAGGTACTCAGTACTTAAAGGTAGCATCAATTTACTCATTAAATTGCTTTCCTAAAAAATCATATTGCCATCTGCTTCCCTGCTGCAGTGCTACTTTATGGATTATGTGGCTTCTCTCCCTGTCTACTTCCCCTCTTTCGTGATGCAGAGCCCTGTGAGAGGTTAGCTATTTACTTGTAGGTTTGTTTAATCATTCCCGTATTCATTTATATATCACAACTTAGGTCTTTATTATTATTCATTCTAAGTATTGGACACAACTGAGTGACTTCCTTTTCACTTTCTAAGTATCTTCAGTTCTGAAAGTGGAGAAAGGAAATCAATCAGTCTCTCCCCACCATGAGCCAACTGAGTAAAAAGGCCTCCAGTCTGTGGCTGAAGTCCCTTGCAGGAAACTTCATTTTTCTCTAATCACTGTGCCCTCCAATACTCAGGGATGAGAGTGCCTTGGCACATCCAATCTGCAAGTCTTGTCACGTGTGTTTCCAAGGAAATCAGTTATTTGTGATGGTCAAAACAAGAATCATACCAGAGATAATTAGGAAGAAATTATTCAATAGACAGAAACCACAACACAGTCTGAACTCAATTTCACTGAGACAAAAGGTAGAAGAGGTTATAAAAGCTGGGGTGGAGCCGCTAAGCCATCTGCTCTTTCATTGGCTTTACCCAAAGGAAAAGTAAACTTTCTCACCTCTGTTTGACAGGATGTAGTTTTACAAGTTGGAGAACGGTGCCCACCTAAGTGGAGATCCTCACTGAGGATAGGAGACGCATGCTAAATTACTTCATGTGTGTCTGACTCTTTGCAACCCTATGGACTATAGCCCCTCAGGCTCCTCTGCTGATGGGATTCCCCAGGAAAGAATACTGGAGTGAGTTGCCGTGCCTTTCTCCAGGTGATCTTCTTGACCTAGGCATGGAACCCAAATCTCTTATATCCCCTACAGTGGCAGGTGGGTTCTTTACCATTAGCACCACCTGGGAGGCCCCAAAGATAGGAGATACAGACAATATCTTTGATGATGCATTTCAAAAGACTGAATACCAGGTTGTTGAGAAAGTCTCAGGTCCTGGGTTTTAAAGCTGAGAAGAAACTTTTTAAATGATTTAGTTATATATTTAAACAAATATATATAGAGAGAGGAGATTTATAATTGCAAGTTTTCTAAGTAAATACTTTAAGAAAAGGGAGAGAAGGGACCTGTATGCTTAGGCTGTCTTTCTGAAGAGCCCTGGTGAGAGGAAAGGCAGGGTCTAGAGGTAAGAAGAAGTCTGGCTCAAGTTCAATTAAGCTGCTGGAAAGGGTAAGGCTATCTTTCTCAGGACCAAACTCCCACTCTAATATCAAACAAGCATCTGAGAAGAGGCTTATGTTTGGAGCTAGTAATGGAAGATGTAGAAGACAGACTCAGAGTGCCATTTGCTAAAAAATCTTAAGTATTAACCTAGTTACTAGCAACATTATCTTTTTTTTAAATGAAGAAACCAAAGAAAATCTCAAGGTTTTTAATAGGTGGTAAATGTAACATATTTTTTAACTAACAGAAACACTTGTATTTCTATTGTGTATAAATTTAAATTCAATGGCAAAATAATCTTGTGTGGCAAATTATTACACTAATTTACAATAGGGACATCCCGGTGGCTCAGCGGGGAAGAATCTGCTTGCAATGCATGAGATGTGGGTTCGATCCCTGGGTTGGGGAGATCTTCTGGAGCGGGGCATAGCAATCCACTCCAGTATTCTTGCCTGGAAAATCTCATGGACAGAAAAACCTGGTGGGCTACAGTTCATAGGGTCACAAAGAGTCAGATACAACTGAAGTGATTTAGCATTGAACAGCACACCCCACACAATCTACAATAACTGTCTATAAAATGTAACTACAGTTAATGAAGTATTAAGAATACATGCTATTCATCTTGGAGAAGTAAATGGCAACCCACTCCAGTATTCTTGCCTGAAGAATCCCGGCAAAGATGAACAGAGGAGCCTGGTGGGGTGCCATCTATGGGATCGCACAGTTAGACACGACGGAAGCGACTTAGCAGCAGCAGCAGTTATTCACCTATATGTCCAGATGACAGAATTCTTACTTCCTATGAATGACTTAACATTTTGAGTACAAAACAATGAATTAAGGCCATATTTCATTCCTGTTTTCTAATAAAATACATTCTCTTATAATTGACTACCTTACTATACACATAATTTTGATATTTAACCCAAGAAAATGGCATTCTTAGATCTATGCCGTACTGTGCAATGATTAAATTATGCAAATATAACAAGACAGGAATCTTGTTACATGAAAAATGCTGACTCATTCAAAAATGCTAATATCCAATTGTTAAGAGCTTCCTTTGAGAATAACTTTCATGTAAAATTAACTGTTCTAACAAGATTTGACATAAATGAAATCTGCAAATGAATGAATATTTTATAGATGCTATATTAATGCCAGAAGTTCCTGGTGAAATGTGCTTATTCTAAATTGTCAAGATATGATCCTAAAGGAGCATTATTCAGTCCCCCAAAAAAGTGCCTGTTACCTCATCTAGTTAATGACTGAATTTAACATATTTATTTGTTCACCCCATTTTTACTTTATACTCTTAGTCAAACAATTTAATGAGGACACAATTCATTATT
The DNA here is from genome assembly GCF_032405125.1 of Capricornis sumatraensis. NCBI lineage: Eukaryota > Metazoa > Chordata > Mammalia > Artiodactyla > Bovidae > Capricornis > Capricornis sumatraensis. The sequence goes on along the minus strand of NC_091087.1, from coordinate 57,736,618 downwards.
TTTTGAAATCACATCAACAGAATAAATAAATCAGCAGAATTACTATTCTGTTGGGCTAATGTTTTTTTCGGCTGCAAAATCACTGCAGATGGTAACTGCAGCCATGAAATTAAAAAGATGCTTACTCCTTGGAAGAAAAGTTATGGACAACCTAGATAGCATATTCAAAAGAAGAGACATTACTTTGCCAACTAAGGTCCATCTAGTCAAGGCTATGGTTTTTCCTGTGGTCATGTATGGATGTGAGAGTTGGACTGTGAAGAAGGCTGAGCGCTGAAGAATTGATGCTTTTGAACTGTGGTGTTGGAGAAGACTCTTGAGAGTCCCTTGGACTGCAAGGAGATCCAACCAGTCCATTTTGAAGGAGATCAGCCCTGGGATTTCTTTGGAAGGAATGATGCTAAAGCTGAAACTCTAGTACTTTGGCCACCTCATGAGAAGAGTTGACTCATTGGAAAAGACTCTGATGTTGGGAGGGATTGGGGGCAAGAGGAGAATGGGACGACTGAGGATGAGATGGCTGGATGGCATCATGGACTCGATGGACGTGAGTCTGAGTGAACTCCGGGAGTTGGTGATGGACAGGGAGGCCTGGCATGCTGCGATTCATGGGGTCACAAAGAGTCAGTCACACACGACTGGGCGACTGAACTAAACTGAACTGAATGAAATATTAAATAAAAATAGAGGAAGAGTCATGAATGAACAGGCTTGCTGAAAGTAAAATGGCTTTACCAGTTTTTAAAGGGGTTAACTATTATGGTAAAATCTTTAGTGATTCCAATAAAGAAGAAAATATAGAGCCATCTGTCAGGTTGTTCTTAAATCTGAACCAAGAGAACAGAAAATGAAAGTGAAAGTCGCTCAGTAGTGTCTGACCCTTTGCAACCCCATGGATGATACAGTTCATGGAATTCTCCAGGCCAGAATACTCGAGCGGGTAGACTTTCCCTTCTCCAGAGGATCTTCCCAACCCAGGGATCAAATCCAGATCACCTGCATTCCTGGCAGATTCTTTACCAACTGAGCTAGCAGGGAAGCCAATAGATGGCAAAAAATAAAACCTTCTATTCTTGAATCTTTTAAAACTGAAAGTTAATCTGCTCATTAAAGAACATTTAGAACATATAGAAGTGAAAAGACAAATGATGACAATGCAACATTTTAGCAATAAACTTGATAAAAATCAAGATGAAAAAAGGAGAAAGGGTAAAAAGTGAACAATTTTATAGTTAATGTGAGGTCTTACGCAGTCTACTCCTAAGATGAAAAATGTGCATGGTATGTCTCTAAAGACCAATCAACTCTCTCTGTGAAGATAAATTTTTAATTTAAAAAATGGAATTGACAGAGTTGGTACAACTTGTCATGTTCCATGGGTATTTCTAATGGGGTAGGGTTGTAGCCATTTCATAGGAATGGGAAGTCTGGCAGCACCTCCCATTAACTATGATGGAAAAGGAGAACAGTCCTATAGAATAATCCATCAAAGTCTTTGGCAATTTTCATCTATATGTGAAACATAATTCTAGTATTTCCCTAGTCTTTACTTTTTAGGAAAGTTCTACTTAAACATTGAATTTCTTTTCAAACTATATTCTTGGGAGATAAAATATTTTATGTATAAGATGGCCATGGAGACAGCAATACTTATTTCAACATTACCTGGGACAACACAAATGGCTTTACATTATTTATGAACCAATTACAATATTTACACAGGGCAAGCAGATCCCGGTTCATTTAATTATAATTTGATAACTCTTTTGAATGAACTTAGCAACAGTGGCAAAACCCAACAGATTATATTAGCATTTAACAAATGAATTACACGTTATGAGATAGAAAATAATTTTTGTGACTTTAGGGTCATAATCAAAATCCTATGTGCCTGAAGAGAGGAACAAGTGGGATGTCTTACCTGGTGTCATGTACATGGGTAAAATAAATTATGATACAAGCCATGCTTCATACTATTATTATGCTATGATACAATTATGTTACAATCACATTGTTTATTTGAATGCATTTTAAATATCCAATGAATAGGAAAGCATTAATTCACTTGAGACTTGTTACAACTGATATTTGTATTATGATCTTCAAGTAGTTACCTTTTCTGAAAATGTGTAGGAATTACTAGTCCATTGGATCCGAGCAGTTATGGGATAAGCAAATATAGGGCATGATCACATAGTAATTCAAGTTTATTATTTATGTTCTGCAGATTTAAATAAAACTATTAACACCTTATAAGAAACTTCTGCTTAGAGATAATCTTGGGATATAGCTATTTTATCCTGTTTGATTTTGTCTCATTTATCTCTGCAACAACATTTTGTTTATTTAAGACTTCAAAAAATGTTACTATGCTTTCTCTTTCTGTATTCCTTTCTCTTAATATTTACAGTGGTTCTTGTAGACAACAGATTACTTTCCCCCTCCTTCTGCCAGAATCAGTAATGTATTTTGACATTTCACTGGGAGAACTCACAATTGTGTTAGGGACCCCTAAGACTTCATTCCTTTGGGAGTTTCTCATGATTAAGGTAGTCTACATTCAACCTCTAGCAATTTGTGATTATCACTTAAGTATTCCTCCAGATTATGACTTTAGCAGCTTCTGTTCTATATAAACTGATCTCAGCTGTGACTCTCTGGATATACCTGTCTCCCTAAACTTCAAGGTGACAGTTTGCTCTAAGTTCTCAATTGTTTAATGGATCTAAGAAAAGCCATTACTTTTGAGTCTGTTCAGGTTTTCCTTACTGTAAGAAATTAAAATGTTATTGACTGGAATGACCATTTTCAAGCTCTTGACATAACAGAATGAAAACCAGAACCCTTATTAAAAGTCAATTTTTAAGAACATCAGTTTTTATCAGAAAGGCACCTGATATATTCAAGCCTTGGAATAGATAAGAAATTTGCTTTTTGAACAAAAAAACATAAAATTAACCCGCTGATAGAATAAACAGACCTGTCAAATTTATTGATTAAATAATTTCAATTCAAAATGTCATTGCTAATTTACAAATGATAAGGAATAGGACATATGTATGTATGTGTGTGTGTGTGTGTGTGTGTGTGTGTGTGTGTGTGTGTGTGTGTGTATGTGTGTGTAATACATTGACCACACAAAGAAAACTTCAGGTAATCGCTAAAAGTATATGTGATATTGATGGAGGGAACAAGATGGAATAGGGGCAGAGCACAACCTTTAAAAGAATGACATTGCCCGAGAACACAACATCCCAAGATGGCAGACACGTTAACTTTCACTAGGCTTTGAACCTCAGTATACGCTCACTGTGGGCTTCCCTGGTGGCTCAGATGGTAAAGAATCTGCCTGCAATGCAGGATGTACCTGCAGTGCAGATCCCTGGGTCGAGAAGATCCCCTGGAGGAGAGAATGGCTATCCACTTCAGTATTCTTGCCTGGAAAATTCCATGGAGAGGGGAGCCTGGAGGGCCATGAAAGGGTTAGTAAAAGGGCTAACACTTTCACTTTTTCATACACTCACTGTAACACAACAGCAAGCTAAATGGCATAAGCTTAGGTACATGACAGTTCCAAGGCCAACCATATAGGTAAAAAAGTGGGTGGTGGCCCAATTCACGGAGATCTCCACAGCTTCCCCCAGTTCCAAGGCCAACGATATAGGTGAAAAAGTGGGTGGTGGCCCAGTTCATGGAGATCTCCACAGCTTCCCCCAGTTCCAAGGCCAACCATATAGGTAAAAAGTGGGTGGTGGCCCAATTCATGGAAATCTCCACAGCTTCCCCCAGTTTCAAGGCCAACCATATAGGTAAAAAAGTGGGTGGTGGCCCAATTCACGGAAATCTCCACAGTTTCCCCCAAAGAGCTGGCATACTCCTCCCACTCTTTAGACTAAGAAATTACCCACCCATATAAAATCTGACAACCCCATACCATGGGGCCATTTTTGCCTTCTTACATAGCCCATACTCTGTGGAGTGTGGTTCTCTCTTATAAAAAAAAAAAAAAAAATTGTTGACCATCACTTTGTCTCTCACTGAATTATTTCTGCAATGAACCATCAAGAATGTGAGCTTCACTAAATCCTGAAGCTAGTTGTGTGATCTCAGTTAAAAGACCATGGGTTTGACTCTCAATTAGGGGTGCAAGGTTTCATTATGATCACAGCCTTGTTGTGGCAAAGGGGCTTGTGTAATTCAATGAAGCTATGAGCTATGCCATGCAGGGCCACCCAAGACAGATGGATGATAATGAAGAGTTCTGATTAAACGTGGTCTGAGGAAATGCTTGTCCCAGGAACTCCATTAACATTATGAAAAGGCAAAAAGATCTGACACTGGAAGATGAGCCCCCAGGTCAGAAGGTGTCCAATATGTTACTGGGGATGAGTGGAGGGCAATGACTAATAGCTCAAGAAAGAATGAAGTAGCTGGGCAAAGGTGGAAATGACACTCAATTGTGCATGTGTTTGGTGGTGTGAGTTAAGTCCAATGCTGTAAAGAACAATATTGCATAAGAAACTGGAACGCTAGGTCCATGAATCAAGGTAAATTGGATGTGATCAAGCAGGAGATGGCAAGAGTGAATATTGACATCTTGGGAATCAGTGAACTAAAATGGATGGGAATAGGTAAATTTAATTCAAATGACCATTTTACCTACTACTGTGGGCAAGAATCCCTTGGGAGAAATGGAGTAGCCTTCACAGCAACAAAAGAGCCTGAAATGCAGTACGTGAGTGCCATCTCCAAAATGACAGAATGATCTCTGTTCGTTTCCAAGGCAAATCCTTCAACATCACAGTAATCCAAGTCTGTGCACCAACCACTAATGCTAAAGAAGCTGAAGTTGAATGGTTCTATGAAGACCTACAAGACCTTCTAGAAGTAGCACTAAAAAAAGATATCATTTCCATCATAGGGGACTGAAATGCTAAAGTAGGAAGTCAGGAGTAACAGGCAAGTTTGGCCTTGGTGTACAAAATGAAACAGGGCAAAGGCTAATAGAGTTTTGCCAAGAAAACACCCTCTTTCAACAACACAAAAGACGACTCCATACATGGATATCATCAGTTGGTCAATACCAAAATCAGACCAATTATATTCTTCGCAGCCAAAGATAAAGAAGTTCTTTAGAGACAGCAAAAATATGACCATGAGCAGACTATGGCTCAGATCATGAACTCCTTACTGCAAAATTCAGACTTAAATTGAAGAAAGTAGAGAAAATCACTAGGCCATTCAAATATGACCTGAATCAAATCCCTTAATGAGTATACAGTGGAGATGACAAATAAATTCAAGGAATTTAATCATATTTGTCTGGTAGACAGAGCACCTGAAGAACTATGGATGGAGATTCATGATTTATAATAAGAAATACATATTTAGTTTTCCTCTTGTTTCCAGCACAGAATTCCTGTGAGGAGAGCAATGAAGTGTCCTTTCTTATGTTAATGATTTGTTTGAGAAAGCCCCTAGATCATCTAAATATAAGGCTAGACACCAGAGGAACTAACTACATGACTAGAGTCTTTAGCCCTCCAACTCCCCTACAAAGTGGGAAGGAGAAGAAATTGAGTTCACTCACCTAAGGTCTATGATTTAAACAATCGTGCCTATGTAGTGAAGCCTCATAAAATGCCAAAAGGAGGAGGTTCAGAGACCTTCTGGGTGGTTGAATGTGGAGACGCAGGGAAAGTGGCACACTAGGAGAGGGCATGGGAGCTCTGAGCTCCTTCCCACATATCCCATCTATGCATCTTTTCATCTGGCTCTATCTGAGTTATGTCCTTTTATCATAAAGGAGTAATCTGGTAGATACAATCTTTCTCTGAGTTCTCTGAACTGCTCTATCAAACTAATTGAATCCTAGGAGGGTGTCAGCAGTGGCCACAGGACTGGAAAAGGTCAGTTTTCATTCCAATCCCAAAGAAAGGCAATGCCAAAGAATGCTCAAACTACCGCACAATTGCACTCATCTCACATGCTAGTAAACTGATGTTCAAAATTCTCCAAGCTAGGCTTCAGCAATACGTGAACCATGAACTTCCAGATGTCCAAGCTGGTTTTAGAACAGACAGAGGAACCAGAGATCAAATTGCCAACATCTGCTGGATCATGGAAAAAGCAAGAGAGTTCCAGAAAAATATCTATTTCTGCTTTATTGACTATGCCAAAGCCTTTGACTGTGTGGATCACAATAAACCATGGAAAATTCTGAAAGAGATGGGAATACCAGACCACCTAACCTGCCTCTTGAGAAACCTATATGCAGGCCAGGAAGCAACAGTTAGAACTAGACATGGAACAAAAGACTGGTTCCAAATAGGTAAAGGAGTACGTCAAGGCTGTATATTGTCACCCTGCTTATTTAACTTCTATGCAGAGTACATCATGAGAAACACTGGGCTGGAAGAAGCACAAGCTGGAATCAAAATTGCCAGGAGAAATATCAATAACCCCAGATATGCAGATGATACCACCTTTATGGAAGAAAGTGAAGAGAAACTAAAAAGCCTCTTGATGAAAGTGAAAGAGGAGAGTGAAAAAGTTGGCTTAAAGCTCAACATTCAGAAAACAAAGACCATGGCATCTGGTCCAATCACTTCATGGGAAATAGATGGGAAACAGTGAAAACAGTGGCTGACTTTATTTTTTGGGGCTCCAAAATCACTGCAGATGATGATTGCAGCCATGCAATTAAAAGACACTCACTCCTTGGAAGGCAAGTTAGTGACCAACCTAGATAGCATATTCAAAAGCAGAGATATTACTTTGCCAACAAAGGTCCGTTTAGTCAAGGCTATGGTTTTTCCAATGGTCATGTATGGATGTGAGAGTTGGACTGTGAAGAAAGCTGAGCACCAAAGAATTGATGCTTTTGAACTGTGGTGCTGGAGAAGACTTTTGAGAGTCCCTTGGACTGCAAGGAGATCCAACCAGTCCATCCTGAAGGAGCCCAGTCCTGGGTGTTCATTGGAAGGACTGATGCCAAGGCTGAAACTCCAAATCTTTGGCCACCTCATATGAAGAGTTGACTCACTGGAAAAAGATCCTGATGCTGGGAGGGACTGGGGGCAGGAGGAGAAGGGGATGTCAGAGGATGAGATGGCTAGATTGTATTGCTGACTCAATGCACATGAGTTTGGGTGCACTCCAGGAGTTGGTTTTGGATAGGGAGATCTGGCGTGCTGAGAATCATGGGTTTGCAAAGAGTTGGACATGACTTAGTGACTGAACTGAACTCAGGAGGGTGTCAGCAGAAACCCCTATTGATAGCCAGTTAATCAGAAGCATGGGTGACAACCCAGACTTCCCACTGTCTAGCTAAAGGGAAGTGGGGGGGGGCATTCTTTTAGGACGGACTTCTTTTATTTTTAATTTATTTATTTTTAAACGAAGGATAATTGCTTTACAGAATTTTGCTGTTTTCTGTCAGACCTCAACACGAATCAGTCATAGGTTAGGACTGAGTTCTTAACCTGTGGGATCTGATGCTATCTCCAGATAAGCAGTATCAGAACTGTATTAAATTGTAGGACACCAGGTGGGTATCAAAGAATTACTTCCCTCCCCCTAGACTGGGTGCAGAATTGGAGAATACAAAGAGAAAAATAATAAACTATCCATAATTTCAGTCCTTTTCAATATAGGGGACTGGAATGCAAAAGTAGGAATTCAAGAGATACCTGGAATAACAGGCATATTTGGCCTTGGAGTACAGAATGAAGCAGAGTAAAGGCTAACAGAGTTTTGCCAAGAGAACACATTGGTCATAGCAAAAACTCTCATCCAACAACACAAAAGAAGACTCTACACATGGACATCACCAGATAGTCAATACAGAAATCAGATTGATTATATTCTTTGCATCCAAGATGGAGAAGCTCTATACAGTCAGCAAAAACCAGACTGGGAGCTGACTGTGGCTCAGATCATGAACTCCTTATTACCAAATTCAGACTCAAATTGAAGAAAGTAGGGAAAACTACTAGACCATTCAGGTATGGCCTCAATCAAATCCCTTACGATTATACAGTGGAATGACAAATAGATTCAAGGGATCCGATTTGACAGACAAAGTGCCTGAAGAGCTATGGACTGAGTTTCGTGACATTGTACAGGAGACAGGGATCAAGACCACCATCAAGAAAAAGAAATGCAAAAAGGCAAAATGGTTGTCTGAGGAGGGCTTAAAATAGCTGTGACAAGAAGACAAGTGAGAGGCAAAGGAGAAAAGGAAAGATATACCCGTTTGAATGCAGAGTTCCAAAGAATAGCAAGGAGAGATAAGAAAGCCTTCTTCAGTGATTAATGCAAAGAAATAGAGGAAAATAATAGAATGGGAAACACTAGATATCTCACCAAGAAAATCAGAAATTCCAAGAGATCATTTCATGGAAAGATGGGCACAATAAAGGACAGAAATGGTATGGACCTAACAGAAGCAGAAGATATTAAGAAGAGGTGGCAAGAATACACAGAAGAACTGTACAATAAATATTTCAGATTCAGATAACCACAATGGTGTGATCACTCACCTAGAACCAGACATTCTGGAACGCAAAGTCAAGTGGGCCTTATGAAGCATCACTATGAACAAAGCTAGTGGAGGTGATGGAATTACAGTTGAATAATTTCAAATCCTAAAAGATGATGCTGTGAAAGTGCTGCACTCAATATGCCAGCAAATTTGGAAACCTTAGCAGTGGCCACAGGACTGGAAAAGGTCAGTTTTCATTCCAATCCCAAAGAAAGGAAATTCCAAAGAGTGCTCAAACTGCCACATAATTGCACTCATCTCCCATGCTGGCAAATTAATGCTCAAAATTCTCCAAGCCAGGCTTCAACAGTACATGAATCATGAACTTCCAGATGGATGAAGAAAAGGCAGAGGAACCAGAAATCCAATTGCCAACATCTGCTGGATCATGGAAAAAGCAAGAGAATTCCAGAAAAACATCTACTTCTGTTTTATTGACTGTGTCAAAGCCTTTGACTGTGTGGATCACAACAAACTCTGGAAAATTCTTAAAGAAATGGGAATACCAGACTACCTGACTTGCCTCCTGAGAAATCTTTATGCAGGTCAAGAAGCAAGAGTTAGAACTGGTCATGGAACAATAGACTGGTTTCAAATCAGGAAAGGGATACATCAAGGCTGTATACTGTCACCCTGTTTATTTAACTTATATGCAGCGTACATCATGAGAAATGCTGGACTGGATGAAGCACATGCTGGAATCAAGACTGCTGGGAGAAATATCAATAACCTCAGATATGCAGATGAGACCTCCCTTATGGCAGAAAGTGAAGAGGAACTAAAAAGCCTCTTGCTGAAAGTGAAAGAGGAGAGTGAAAAATTTAGCTTAAATCTCAACATTCAGAAGACTAAGATCATGGCATCTGGTCCCATCACTTCATGGCAAATAGATGGAGAAACAATGGAAATAGTGTCTGGCTTTATTTTTTTTTTTTTTTTGGTCTCCAAAATCACTGCAGATGGTGATTGCAGCCATGAAATTAAAAGACACTTGCTCCTTGAAAGAAAAGTTATGACCAACCTAGACACCATATTAAAAAGGAGAGACATTACTTTGCCAACAAAGTTTCCTCTAGTCAAAGCTGTGGTTTTTCCAGAAGTCATGTATGGATGTGGAGTTTGATTATAAAGAAAACTGAGCACAGAAGAATTGATGCTTTTGAACTGGGGTGCTGGAGAAGACTCTTGAGAGTCCCTTGGACTGCAAAGAGATCCAACCAGTCCATCCTAAAAGAAATCAGTCCTGAATATTCTTTGGAAGGACTGATGCTGAAACTCTAGTACTATGGCCACCTGATGCAAAGAACTGACTCATTTGAAAAGACCCTGATGCTTGGAAAGATTGAATGCAGGTGGAGAAGGGGATGACAGAGGATGAGATGGTTGGATGGCATCGCCAACTTGATGGACTTGCGTTTGAGTAGGCTCTGGGAGTTTGTGATGGACAGGGAAGCCTGGCATGCTGCAGTCCATGAAATCACAAAGACTTGGACATGACTAAGTGACTGACCTGAACTGAACTGAATTTCAGTAGCTGGGGATGTTGATTGTTAAGCTTATGCATAATTTCATGATGCTATCTCTTTCTTTTAATTAAAAAGTATACTTTTTTATGCAACTATATTATATTCATATATTCTGTTTCAAAAATATCTCCATTACAGGTAATGTAACTTCCCCTACCCAAATACATGTCTCATTCCATAGCTTCAGGGAATACAACTATTAATATTATGGTCTGTATGCTTGCATTCTTTTTCTATATATTTATGCACACAGACTCATAAATACATATTTATAAATCATTGTGTTATATGATTAAAAAATGTATGATATTGTACTTACTGCATCCTAATAACTTTTTAAATTTAGAAGCACTTTATGGTTTTGCCATATTGATTCAGATGAATCCTTTTCTATGCTTGGCTTAGGAATAATATTTTATGCCATGTATTTTTTTCCACTTAACCACATTGATATTAATTATTATTAAGATTGCTCTTAGTAATTTTTTTCTAAAGGTATAGAGAAGCAAAATCAGAAAGTTTATCCATCCTATGAAAATGGGGTAGTTGCTCAGTAGTGTCTGAATTTGTCACTCCGCGGACTGTAGACCACCAGGCTCTTCTGTTCATAGAATTCTCCAGGCAAGAATAATGGAGTGGGTTGTCATTTCCTTTTCCAGGAGATCTTCCTGACCTAGGGATCAAACCCATGTCTCCAGCATTGCAGGAGATTCTTTACTGTCTGAGCCACCATTGCTACAAATTCTAATTTTTTCCACTTAAAAATTAACTTGCTATTCAATTTCTTAAAATGTCCTACTCTCCTAATAACTAGGCTAGTAGTAGACATATCCCAGTGCAGGATTTTCAAGTAAACATTGAGATGAAGCACACAGCTAATATTAACCACATGAAGGGTCTTCATACTACTCACCCCAATTCTAACAAAACACTTAGGATCAGAACATTCCAGAACTCATGGGAGGAGGGAGAACAACTTATATCGAGGCTTGCAGAGCAGGTATCTACCTTACTTCCTCAATCTGTGGGAACTGTAGAGGAGTTGAAAGAGACGCAGGTACTGTTTGAGTATCCTGAAAAATGTTGGCCCTGCCTATATTTCACGCAGGACACAGAAGCAAGAAGTGCTGATCTTTAAGGCACAGAAACTTCATCCACTTTAGAAACAACCATAGCAACGTTCCAGCTTCAAAGAATCCACTCTCCCAAAAGTCATTATTTTTATACTTTGAAAAGATGTTATATATTAAATATATATGTCTTATTTGTTTATATGTTATATAAACACTACCTTCTTTTTCTGGATTTTTTTTCCTGCATTTTTCTTGAAATTTGCTTATTTTAACACTCATAAAGGCAATCAGCTTGCCAATAATTCTGTACCATCACAAGAAAATTCAATATTAAGCCAAGTGAATGACAAATGACCAACAGAAATATTTTTAAGTAATCTCAAATAAATTTGATTTCCTAAACCCTGAGACAAAGTTCACATGGTTCAATTCATATAAAAACCCACTAAATAAGATTCTAGCACAGTTCCACATCTACATAATGAAATTATCTGCTGTTTCTGTCAGGGTTTGGTTAAGAAAATAAAAGCAAGGACATGTATTCCAGAAATAAAGACATTAATTTGGGAATCATAGGTTCACCCAATTGGCAACAGCTGAGGAGTGATGAACATAGAAGCTTCTAAAGAATATCTCCACCTTAAATCCTGAAGAGTGTGGTTCTCAAGAACTCAAAATAAAGTAACTGCAATTTTTAAAGATCTTTGCTAAGCTCTCACCATCTACCTCAGTCCTTGGCAGCTGTCTCTTCTCAAAAGCCTGCCAGGAAGTTCACTTCAATTCAACTGTCCCTGAGGAATAGATTTGTCTTTCCCTTGTAAATCACTCGTGAATGTCGTCCAATGTCAAACTCTAACCTGAAACCATATGTGAATGGGGATTTTGCAAAATTAAGCTCTGTGTTATTTTCTGTGAGGCAAAGGAGAGCAGAAAAGAGAATAAATTGATGACAGACAACCCAGCGGTCTCCACAATTTCAAATCTGTATTTATAGGCGACCTGTTGACACACAGTTCACTTCTGAATGAAGAGGGTAACAGCACTGTGCCTGTCTGATGTGATGTATTTGCTCTTTGTACAGTCACACACATGCTGACATTTTCCCTAAAAGGGGTAACATTTTTCTCGCTTTGCCTAGTAGCAGCAGTTTATATACTGAAACTTCAATGCTGAAGTATAGAGTTGAATGTTATTTACACAACTTACATCTATTATCAGATAATGGGAAATGGAAGAAAAAATATTTAATGTAGTTAAATATCAAAGCAAGGAAGAAAAATATGCATATTTACTATCATCCTCAGCCTGAAACTGTTTCTGTGGCTGGAGTTACATGGACTTTTCCCAGTTTCAACTCAATGTTTGCTTTGCCATCATCCAGAACCTAAACTGGATATAACTATTTATTTTGCAAAAAGGTGAAAATATGCACTCCTAAGGAGGCTGTCGTTACTGGGTATTTTTATTTTGGCTTGTTATAGTTTTCACTTTAATTTTGGACAGGTGAGTACCAAGCCCAGAAAATCCACCAGGTCCAGACATCCTCCTTCCTGCCCATTATGTAGTAGCCACATTATTGCCTATTTATAGGCAATCAATTATCGAGTTTTTCAGATAGAATCAATGATCTAGCTTTCTCTCTTTCAGTGATATCAATAGGGGGCTTCCTCAGCGGTTCAGAAGTAAAGAGTCCCCCTGCAACACAGGATACACAGAAGACCTGGGTTTGATCCCTGGGTTGGGAAGGTCCCCTGGAGGAGGACTTGGCAACCTACTCCAGTACTCTTCCCTGGAAAATCCCATGGACAGAGGAGCCTGGCAGGTTATGATCTATGGGTTTACCAAGGGTCAGACATGACTGGAGCAACTGAGCAGAAATGCACAGATTATCTATGACTAGCTTTTTCCCTTTGAGTGGTATCATATATTAACTGGAACTATCCGGAAACAAGGCCCAAGTGTTTCTTCCTATCTAAATCCTTCTCTACTTCCCTGAAGAAGTATCTTGCAATAAGCACTCTGCTCACAGAGTACCTTCTCTCTGCCCACTGCTGCCTTGGTGCCCTGCTGTGGCAGAAGACTTGATAAAGCTCACAGCTGACTACACCAAAATGGAAGAGGAGGAATCAAGCTGTGCTGTGGGTAAATGTTCACATTTACAGATTGGCTTGATTTACAGTTTTTTGGTTGTTTATGACCTCATTTGGCTGACCACAACACCTCTTAGCTTCTTTTGCAGGTTTTTCCATTCTTCAGTATCCTTATTTTAACCTTTATTTAAAACCACTTATAAGACAAATTCTCTTTCATTCATGAAGAACAATGGGTTCCTCTACCATAAATCTCAAGAACTTTTCATCCTTTTATTAAGTTCTTCTATATCACACCACCCATCCCATGTTCTCTTTCCCTCAAAGTGTCAAGATTGTGGTGCCCCCTCTTACATGCCTGTCCCACAGTTCTTATCCTTATTGCATTCTTTCACTACCTTGATTGGCTATATATGCATTCTTATTAGCTTCCAACATCCTTTTACAAAGATAGGAGGGTACACAGAGTCTGCAAGACTGCCCTCACTTCTGGTACCAACTGCAAGTTCATGGGTGGAGAGTTCCCAAGTTACCCTCAGGGTTGGTAATTCACTAGAAGGACTTAGAACTTACTGAAAGCTGTTATATTCAAATATATGGAGTATCACCAGAAAAGGATTTGATCAAAATCTGCCAAAGGAGGAAAGCACAAAAGGCAGAACCCAGGAAAGTGTCAACCGTGAAGCTTCCGTTGTCCTCTGCCTGTGGAGAAGAGTTTCATCTGTATGTTACAAGGCATGTGAAACATTGCTCACCAGGGAAGTCTATCTGAGCCTTGAGGTCCAAAGATTTTTATTATGGCTGTATGGTCAACTGCCTATATGGCAACCTCAGTCTGCAACACCTCTGGAGGTCAGACTGAGAATACATGACTTAAAGTCCTATCTTAAACCACATTGTTAGATGAAATAATGTCCCTTGGCGAACAAAGACAATCTTATAAAGACAGGACATTTCAAGTGCTTAGAGAGCATCTCTCAGAAGCTTAGGGGAAAAGCCAGCCATCTCTTTGGATACTATGATTTACTACACACTTATCAAATTTTTTGTTTCTCTCAGTCAGTAAACACATCCAAATTTGCCCATCCTAAAAATATTTTTCCAACATTTCCCTCTAACAAATCACTTCACTTTTTTACTCAAACTTTTTTAAGTCTCCACTTACTCATCTGACACTTGCTTCTCAGAGCTCTCTATTTTCGCTCTGTATCATTCCTGCCATTATCCTATCCCTTCAATATTGTTTGCAGTGAACTTTAAAAATGACAGATCTCAGGAAGTTTCTTCAAATTTAATCTGGTTTATATTCTGTCATTAACAATTGCTTGCCCATCTTGAAAATGACACTGTTTTATGCATCCACACATCTCTTCTATCTTCAAAACACTCTTCAAAATAAAAATGACATTATACTTATTCTAAATGTTTTTCAACCTTTGTCAGTTTTACTTGAACCACTAAGGCTTTAACATTTTCTCCCTCAATTTACATCAGCATGTTACAAATACATACTGGTTTAAATCATAAATATGTTTATAATGGGCTTGTCTATTCCATTATGCTAGAAATATATTGTCATATTTATCCTTTTTTTTTTTTTTTTTTTTTACCCAGTGTTTACTACAGTGTAGGAGACATACAATGCTCAACAAATATTTGCTAATTCCACTACTCAGGGAAACTTCAAAGAAAAGTTGAATCCTAAGCAGTGTCTCTAGAAATGAGCTGAACACAAAGCAGATAGTTAGTTCAATGTATATTGGTAGTGTTATTTTCTGATGGCAAGGAATGAGGTGATAGATCACATTAGGTTGTATGAAAAGAGAGAGTGGCAGGCTTGAAGCTAAATGGTTATATCCTAACCTGGATATAGGATCTTATTATGCAAAGTGTTATATATAAACTACAAAATATATTACATGCCAGGAAATTTGAATGAAATTTATCATTCAAAGATAATTGGGAACCAAAGATAATTAAAACTTGGTCCCCTAAGAGTATACACTAGAGTACGAGATACAGAGCTTTGAGGAGGCTAAAATTCTGAGTATTTTTTCCCCTTTAGACAATGTCAAAATGAAAAGATTAGCTGATACTGGAGTAAGTGACTGAGGTGACACTTTGGCAACACTGAGGTTTTAAGAATGACTCATAAAATTAGATTTAATGAATCAAGTAATTACTTACTAATTTGTCTAAAGTGAAAAATCATAGGCTTCCCTCAGAGTGGGCTTCTCTGGAAAACATTTTCAGAATAGAATAACAGAGCAGGAGAGCTATGTCTTGGAGGTCTCCAGAGAAAATGAGAAGGGAGCATCATTACCCACGTCTGGTCATGCTCTGAAACACACTAGTCAACTCACTCCCCTTCTCTGGAGGCATTTGCGTGCATACATTTAGAAGGGTCAAGAGTTTTACTCTTTGGGTGTTTCTCCACCTGGCAGGAAAATCAGGCATCAGAACTTGACATTTGCATCTAATGGTAGGCATATGATAGTAGTAATAACTAGTGCTTATTGAGAATGGGTTTTAGAAGTACATTTATTATTATCAATACTGTCTTTATGTCTGTTTATAATGATGAGAAAATCAACACTCAGAGAATTTCAGCCACTAGAACATGGCAGAGTTAAGATTCTAACCCAGTCACACTACACCCTTAAACTTTATACTACACTGTTTCTAGTTATTGGACTATAAGGCTGGCCTTGATACTTTCCATAAAAAAAGTTGACAAGCCTCCTGACTATATCTCATCCGTAAGGCATTATGCTGGTACCACATGCCTGTACTGTCATCACCTTAAGAGTCATTATATGACCCAGTTGCAGCTAAATTATAAACAAGCCAGCAGTCTCTGAGGGGAAAGCTCTGAACACAGAAGATAAGTCATTACAATTCAACAAATACGATAATATGATATTGTGATATGGAGCGTTTGGATATGATGCAATGGGTCTGTTCGAATCGCCAGTCTATGTCCGACGCAGGATACAGCATGCTTGGGGCTGGTGCACAGTGATGACCCAGAGAGATGTTATGGGGAGGGAGGTGGGAGGGGGGTTCAAGTTTGGGAACGCATGTACACCCGTGGTGGAGTCATGTCAATGTATGGCAAAACCAATACAGTATTATAAAGTAAAAAAAAAAAAAGAAACAAGTTTTCAAGAAAAACAGAAAGAGCAGACACTTTGCAGCATTAGGTAGAAATTTAAAAATCCACTGCAGCTTTTAAAAAAGCAAGAGATTCTGCTCACCAGAGATCTTTAGTAATTTGAATAACTTCAGTGTTTCTTCCTGTTGTGAGCATCTGTCCTAAAGTCCACTTGCTTCAGAAAATGCTGGTATTTGTTTGTTTTGGCATCTTGGAGAAAAATCAAATATCTAAGACCTGGTTGCCTTATTTTCATGTGTTATTCTTTAAATAAGACCCTCAATTGCTTTAGAAAACACAGAAGAAGTTTGATATAATATCACGGGAGTTCAGGAAAGAAGCAGGAAAAGAGAATTACCTTGTAAAAATTAACTGCTGCCTGTTTTCAATACCATAATAAACAATCCACCAGCAACCAAGCACTTTGACAAGCAGGGCTTTTCTATTTCTACATATGTTTATTAATGGTAAATAAATGGAATAATCCAAGAGTATTAAATAAAATAGCTAGCATTCACTGAGAGCTTTTTCAGTGTTGGGAATTGTACTCTGTCTTTAAACATAGTATTTAATCTCAAAGCAACCTTATGAGGTAGTTACTATTAATATAAAAATTCCTATTTTATAAATTATAAAAAAAAGCACTACAGAAAAAGAGTAGTAAAGCAGGATTTACACAACTAACAAGTGTCAAAGTTGAAATTCAAATCCAGGCAATCTAATTCCAGAGCCAACTTATAATTTATAGTCTATATTATTTTTAATGTAGAGGAATTGATAATATTTGTTCCATTAAGATATTTTTAGGAAGACATCTTATGCTGAGTTGCTGCGTTACTTTCTTTTGTTTTCTCTCCAAAAGAAAAGTTAGAAAGTATAGGAAAAGGAAGCAGGGATGTCGGGGGCAGAGTAAAGGGAAGAGAGGGGAGGGGGAGGAGGAGACTAAGAATCAACAATGAAAGCAAAATGTGGTATTTATAGAAGAATAGGAAAATTGATCAATGGAATCTGGAAGGAATTACATATACGAGCAACTGCTAAGACAATAAAATGGTAACATACATGTTAGAAAAAATTTTTCAAATGTGATTTGGAAACATCTTTTACATATACCAGGCTCCCCAAAATCGGTTTTCTTAGTCCAGAAAATCCAGTTCAGTCACTTGTGTGTCTGCGCTCAGTCTCTGCAACCCAGCCTCACAGACTGTAGCCCGCCAGGCTCCTCTCTGTCCATTTCCCACTCCAGAGGATATTCTCAACCCAGGGATCGAACCCACATCTCTTGCATCTCCCTCAGTGGCAGGCAGATTCTTTGCCACTGTGCCACCGGGACTTGTCTTATTGTGTTTTTAAAAGGGCATGTGCTTATTTTCACTGAAATAACAAAAGCAGAGCAACTGAATTATAAATATAATACGTAGTGGTTTAGTTACTAAATTGTGTCCGACTCTTGCGACCCCTTTGACAGTAGCCTGCCAGCCTCCTCTGTCCATGGGATTCTCCAGGCAAGAATACTGGAGTGGGTTGCCATTTCCTTCTCCAAACGATACAATATACAGAAATGTTAATAATAAAAATTTGACTTATAATAACAGCTAATATTTCATTCTTATTATCCAACTTACCCTATATTACTTTTTCTCTGGAAGACAATCTGAGGCTATTATTACTTTTGAATTTATTTTAATAATAAGTAAGACTTAGAGGAAAAATACAAAATATGTTTTAAAAATGTAAATCTTTATCAATTTAATAGAATGAAAAACTAGAACTACACCTATACACTTATGGTCAAATCATCTAGGACAAAGGAGACAAAACTACATACAATGAGGAAAAGACAGCTTCTTCAACAAGTAACGCTGGGAAAATTTGACATCTACATGCTAAAGAATGGAATTACATTTGCTCATACCATAAAAATACAAACAAACAACCCTAAAAATGGATTAAAGAACTAAATGTAAAATCAGAAGCCAAAAACACCTAGAAGAAAATATAGGAAGAACACTCTTTAGCATAAATCAGAGCAATTTTTTTTTTTGATCTGTCTACTAGACAAAGGACAGAAAAGCAAAAGTAAACAAATGAGACCTTGTTAAACTTAAAAACTTTTGCACAGCAAAGGAAACCATCAGCATAATGAAAACACAACCTACAGAATGGGAGAAAGATGCCACAAATTATAGGACCAACAAGTGGTTAACAAAACATATTGACAATTCATACTACTCAATTAAAAAAAAAAACACACAACCCAACTTAAAAAATGGACAGAAGACTGGAATGGACATTTTTCCAAAGAAGAAATATAGATGGCAAAAAGACTCATGAAAAGATGCTCTACATCACTAATTATCAGAGAAATGAAGACAAAAACCACCATGAGATGTCAGCTCATACCTGGCAGAATGACTATCATGAAAAAGATCATTAATAAGAAATGTTGGCAAAGATGTGAAGAAAAGGGAACTCATATACATTGCTGGGGAATCTAAATTGGCTCAGCCACAGTGGTAAACAGAATGGAGATTCTTCTAACAACTAAAATTAAAACTGCCATATGACCTAGCAATTTCATTCTTTGGTATATATCTTAAGAAATGAAAAAACTAATTAACAAAGATACCTGCAGCCCAATGTTCAGAGCAGCATGATGTACACTATTGTGTATCCCAAGATAGGGAAGCAACCTAAGTGCCTGGAGGGTATTATCTTGATGAAATTAGTCAGAGAAAGATAATAACTCTATGCTATCACTTATATGTAGAATATAAAAGGTTCAACAAATAAATGCATATAACAAAGATAGAGATAGACTCACAGATATAGAGAACAAACTAGTGGTTACCAGTGAGAAGAGAGAAGTGAGGAGGAGCAAGATAGGAACAGGAGAATAAGAGGTACCAGCAACTATGTATAAAATCAATAAGCCACAAGGAAATATTGTACAGAGAAGAGAATATAGCCAATATTTTATTATAACTTTAAATGGAGTATAATCTATAAAAATTTGAATCACTATGTTGTAAACCTAAAACTAATATTATAAATAAACTATACTTTGATTTAAAAAATCTGAAATTTAATCTTGGGCTTTCTCATCCTCCTTTAGTTGGTCACAAGGAACCTTCCCACTGGACAGGAACAAACAGTAAGTTGAACTGGTACAACTTTGGTGGGTGACGTGGGCATCTGCTCTACTCATCTCCGATTGCATTTTGCACACGCCTTTTGGTCATGCTCAGACTCAATCCTGGATATACCAGTTCCATCTGTGATGGTTTGCTTCTGGATATGTATTATCTTTGGGACTTGGTGAGACCCACAGAACCCAGCTCATAATGAGAAGTTCCAGGGGCATGATCACTTGGTGTTCCATGATCAAAATGTTCTCTTTCTGCCAAGGCCTTGACATGCCAAGAATTTTAAAAGACATACAAGTCTCTCCTGATGAAAGTATGGCCTTATTCTAGAATTTCAGCTCTTACATATTGATTCTCCTATTGGGACTTGCCATAAGTAGATTACTATGCCATTCCCTACCATTGAAACCTCCAACAACACACAGTGTACCAGACTGTGGGGTGATGCAGAACATCCCCATGTCTCCCTGCTTTCTGGTAGGGGAATGGATGCATGTGTAGCTTAGTTTTATATAGTTTATAAAACTGTGAATTGCAAAGGTTCAAAAATATTTATGAAAATAATTAATGATTAGGAAAATACAGCTGAATATGACCTTAAGTTTATTTTCTCTCTCTGACATTTACAGAAAGGACACTATGTGAGATAATTTGCATAATAATTCTGGTTTAGGAACATGTAGAAATTCTGGTCAGGTGATATTATTTAAATAATTTGTTCATCTTTCACTTTGCATCCAAATATACAGAAAGTGTTTTTAAATAATTAGATATTTATGAAAAAATGGAAGCTAGTACAGGAATAATAGCATAATTACTATTTTCCATGAATATCTCTGGTAAATCACTGGCACACACTGGATTACAATGTCTTTAGTAAGTTACCAAAAATAATGTAACCCTCATGTGTGTGTGTGTGTGTTGAGTCACTTCAGTTGTGTCTGACTCTTTGGGATCCCATGGACTGTGGCCTGCCAGGATCCTCTGTCCCTGGGAGTCTCCAGTCAAGAATACTGAAATGGGTTGCCATGCCCTCCTCCAGGGGATCTTTCTGACCCAGGGATTGAACCAGCATCACTCATGTCTCCTGCTTTGGCAGGCAGATTCTTTACCACTAGTACTACCTGGGAAGCCCCTTGTAACCCTCTTAGTAAATTATAGTTAATTGTATTTGATAATGATTTTGATGTTGGCTTAAAGCTCAACATTCAGAAAACGAAGATCATGGCATCCGGTCCCATCACTTCATGGGAAATAGACAGGGAAACAGTGGAAACAGTGTCAGACTTTATTTTCGGGGGCTCCAAAATCACTGCAGATGGTGACTGCAGCCATGAAATTAAAAGATGCTTACTCCTTGGAAGAAAAGTTATGACCAAGCTAGATAGTATATTCAAAACCAGAGACATTACTTTGCCGACTAAGGTCGGTCTAGTCAAGGTTATGGTTTTTCCTGTGGTCATGTATGGATGTGAGAGTTGAACTGTGAAGAAGGCTGAACGTCGAAGAATTGATGCTTTTGAACTGTGGTGTTGGAGAAGACTCTTGAGAGTCCCTTGGACTGCAAGGAGATCCAACCAGTCCATTCTGAAGGAGATCAACCCTGGGATTTCTTTGGAAGGAATGATGCTAAAGCTGAAGCTCCGGTACTTTGGCCACCTCATGCGAAGAGCTGACTCATTGGAAAAAGACTCTGTTGCTGGGAGGGATTGGGGACAGGAGGAAAAGGGGACAACAGAGGATGAGATGGCTGGATGGCATCATGGACTCGATAGACGTGAGTCTGAGTGAACTCCGGGTGTTGGTGATGGACAGGGAGGCCTGGTGTGCTGCGATTCACGGGGTCGCAAAGGGTCGGACACAACTGAGCGACTGAACTGAACTGAACTGAATGATTTTGAACTGTGGTGTTGGAGAAGACTCTTGAGAGTCCCTTGGACTGCAAGGAGATCCAACCAGTCCATCCTAAAGGAGATCGGTCCTGAGTGTTCATTGGAAGGACTGATGCTGAAGCTGAAATGCCAATACTTTGGCCACCTGATGCAAAGAGCTGACTCTCTGGAAAAGACCCTGATGCTGGGAAAGATTGAGGCCAGGAGAAGGGGATGCCAGAGAATGAGATGGTTAGATGGCATCACCGACTCGATGGATATGGGTTTGAGTGGACTCCGGGATTGGTGATGGACAGGGAGGCCTGGCCTGCTGTGGTTAATGGGTCGCAAATAATCGGACATGACTGAACGACTAAACTGAACTGACATATGATAAATTTGTTAAAATACCTTTTCTTATTTTTCAAGTATAATGTAAATGATGGAATTCATGATTTAAATAAAGTAAGTATAAATGAATATCCATGTATCCACCACTCATATTTGAAATAAAATATTATCAGTACCTTTTTAGTTGACCTTATAACCCTTCCTGACAGCAGCCCTGTGTCTCAAACTCCAAGGAAATTACAACATTACATTTTACATTAACTATGTTGCTTTTCACATTTTAACCAAATATACATATATAAATAATATTTTATTTTGCTTGTTTTTGAACTTCATGTAAATAGAATTGTACTCTATATATTCTTCAATTTGCTTTTTTGCTCAAAACAATTTGTGAGATTCATCCATGCTCATGCCTGTATCTCTACCATTTGCATTATTTTATAACTGCAACAATAGCATATCTTTTACTGCATGTGTATAATAGTTCAGTATAGGCACATCTTTTTCCTGTATCAGGAGAATTTTTAACTTATTTATTCCCTTAGTTGAATAAAATAGCATCGCTCCTGCTGCTGCTGCTGCTAAGTCGCTTCAGTCATGTCTGACTCTGTGGAACCCCATAGATGGCAGCCCACCAGTCTCCCCCATCCCTTGGGATTCTCCAGGCAAGAACATTGGAGTTGCTATGATTTAAATTTGTATTTCCCTCTTCACCTTTGGATCTGAGTTTTTATACACAATACACATACACTATTGGATATGTATATAACATATATAATATATATTACATATATAATGTGTGTATTATATACATACATTGTGTTATACCCACTATTACATATGTAACATATATATGCTATATTACATGTATGATTTATAGTAACCTGGGTCTCCTGCATTGTGGGCAGATTCTTTACTATCTGAGACACCAGGGAAGTCCCATATTTAAACATGCTATTATATACAAAATACTTAATATAAATAGGTAATATAAATGTAATATATATATAATATTTATATAACATATGTAATGTAAATAATATATATTATAAATTCATTCATACAATATATATGAATTAAAATTATAATATGTGAAAAACTGTCAGTAAAATGTATATATGTGTATAACACATTTATATTTTATATTCTATCATGTATTAATATATATAAATCCTTACACTCAAAGTGACAACTTCCTCTTCAATTATATGCATCCTCATTGAATTCTCATTTTATTTTTGTTGGTGCTTTTGACTATAGGAATTTTTTCTACATTTATCACACTAACATATTTCAGTTACATGTACTAAAAATATATTTCCAAATTCCTGATATGTTTGATACATTTCTTTCCAAATGGGCAGTTGGTTTTATTTTTGAGATGTCTTTAATTTTCTCTTAAACCTAAAGCATACTCAACAAAAAACAAATTTAAGGTAATGTTTTTCATCTGTTATCTCATCCCTTTCAGAGGTAAATACTATTGATTATTTGGTGTATGTTTTTCTAAATTTCTATACTTAAAATCATGTCTTTAATAGATATTCCATATTATACATATACATATATATGCCTATACATATACATATATACATATATACATATACACACATATACATATATATACATATAACTGATAATATTAATTATATATTTTAAACTTACTCTATATGTCCCAAATTACAACTGCAGGAAATATTTACTTAGTACAGTTCAAACATTTTGACCTGTTTTCTCTTTATGTGTCTAGAATAAATTTTGTTACCTGTTTATATGTATCATTTGGGGTTAAGAATAATTCACATTTATACTGTTAAGATCACAATAACAATCATATGCATTGCTGTTTAATTTTATGATTTATGCTTACTTATAGGCAATCCTATGTGAGAGCAATAGTTTGCTGCAAGGTAACAGAAGACCATGTGCTCTGTTATGCCTTAGGTGAATGAGTAGACAAAGGAGGATGGAAGAATAAATGTTCTTAGAGAAGGAGTTGGCATGAAGCCAACAGCCAGTGTCCTCCTCTGCTTGGTGTCTGTGCAGGCCATCCTTAGGGTGGCTAGATTAGGCTAGGCAGTAAGTGTCTCTAAGACTGTTCTATGCTGTGTGCTCAGTTGCTCAGTCATGTTCAATTCCTTGCGACCCCATGGACTGTAGCCCAACAGTCTCCTCTTTCCATTGGATTTTCCCAGCAAGAATGAGACTACATCTATGAAAATATTTTGAAGAAAACCTAAGTTGAAGCACAAAAGATGAATATTGCATTGCGGACAGCAAGAGTTATGTACAATTCAGAGGAGGTACTAGTATAAAAATGCATTTTAGGATTTCGGTCAGTGACAAAAGAGTGTGGTAGGATTAAATTATATGACCACTTAGTGTTTAATGGAAGAATTCTAGCTGAAGAAAACTATATAAGGAACTTTTACAATGAATTAATAGTTGGGAAACCTTGTGTTAAAAAGTCCCACAGAGAAAGAGTCATGTCTCAGTACAGAATGAGACTGAACAGCTAAAATCAGATAGTCAGGTTTAGCAGCATCAGCACTAAATCAAACACAAATATAGAAAGAGATGAAAAATCTTTTACCCTTACCAGGCCAATAATGGGCTTCTTTTGTCTGATACTGAGTTATTTACTAAATGCTGCTGTTGATAAATTTGACTCAGTAAGTCTAGTTCAGTTATTTTACAAAATCTTGGCATAAAGTGATAGCACACTGGAGATACAGTTTCAATAAGAAAAAGACCCACATGTTCAAAAGTGACTTAACACTATTAAAAGTGATTTTAGAATATATTCTAAAAATTATTTTACTACTGAATAATAACAATAAAAACAGTTGGGGTATACTGGAAATATATGAGGGGACATGTAACTACTATATACTTAAAATAATACACTGAAATTTAAAATAAAATTCCATACCTCTAGAAGAAAAGAGGTATGTACAAAATGTTTAATTGGGATTTATTTTAGACTTTCATTTCTGAACATAATAATTCCCTTACTCCCACTTATTAGTGTGAATTTATGTTGTTAAAGTTGGTAACACCTTAATAATCTAAAAGTAAATTTAGAGTTCCTTCACCTAGTAGCCAATATATTGCAGGACTAACGCCTAAAGCGTACATACCCTTTTAAAGTTTTAAAAATGAGGAGACATAGTAACATGTCATATTTTTATTTCTTATCTGGACTAATTTCTTTCTAGGTCATATAGTATGATTTTTCTATTAAACAGCATTACAAAATACTAGGCAACTCCCCTCATTATAAACTTTGACATACAGTGGGAAAAAAAAGACTATAGTTTTAGCTTAATTGACCATATGCTGTTTAGGGAACATTTCAAATAGTTAAAAATAGCTTGTAATGGTAAAACCAGACTTTGTTAATAATATCAACACATAGCATTAACAGCAAGCGTTATTGACTCAATAATTAAATCCATCCTGGGATGGATACAGGACATTACTATAAATGCGTAGTTGCAAAATACACTGTCAAATGAATATTCCTTTCAGCATACACTGTCCAAATAGGTTTTTAATATAGACACAACCGTTTCACTATTTATGACCTTGTAAGTTCTATAAGGAACTAAAGAGACACTTGATGATGGTGAATGAGGAGAGGGGAAAAGCTAGCTTAAAACTTAACATTCAAAAATCTAAGATCACGGCATCTACTTCCATCACTTCATGGCTAACAGAAGGGAGAAAAGTGGAAACAGTGATGGATTTCATTTTCTTGGGCTCCAAAATGACTACAGATATTGACTGCAGCCATGGAATTAAAAGACACTTTCTCCCTGGAAGGAAACCTATGACAAACAGACAACGTATTAGAAAGCAGAGACATCACTTTGCCAACAAAATTCTATATAATCAAAGCTGTGGTTTTTCCACTAGTCATGTACAAATATGGGAGTTTGATCACAAAGCAGACTGAACCCCAAAGAATTGATGCTTCTGAACTGTGGTGCTGGAGAAGACACTTGAGAGTTCTTTGAACAGCAAGGAGATCAAACCAAATAAACTTTAAGGAAATAAACCCTGTAGGACTGTTGCTGAAGCTAAAGCTCCAATACTTTGAACACATGATGCAAAGAGCTGACTCACTGGAAAAGACCTGGATGCTTGGAAAGATTGAGGGCAGGAGGAGAAGGAAGGGATGAAAGATAAGATGGCTGGAATAACACTACTGACTCAATGGACATGACTTTGAGCAAACTCAGGGAAAGAGCAAACTCATCTTGAAGCCAGAGAAATCTGGTATGCTTCAGTCCACAGAGTCACAAAGATTTGGACATGACTTAGTGACTAAATAATAACTACTGCAAAGCTTTATAAAGCAGTCATCTTTACCAATGTAGTACCTTGTTTTAAGTTCTTTAATTGTGGTTCTTTCTTTGTTCTAGCTTAATTTCACAGTTGGCATGTAACTCCTATAGTTTTCCTTTTCCCCTAAAGAAATGAAGAAAATAAATGACCAACTCTGAATCATAATCTATTACATCTAGATCACTTTCTGTTTTTTAAAAAAAAGTCTTAAACTTCCCTAATTTACTGTTTTCAAACTGACTTATCTCCTCTTTCCATACCCTTATTCATTTTCTTGGAAAAAGGCAATGGCAACCCACTCCAGTGTTCTTGCCTGGAGAATCCTGGCATGGCAGAGCCTGGTGGCTGCTGTCTATGGAGTCGCACAGAGTCAAACACGACTGAAGCGACTTAGCAACAGCAGCAGCATGCATTTTTCTTTGCATAAAATTAATAGATCCTAAATAAGAGAACATATGTTATAACCAGGGCATCCCAAGTGGTGCTAGTGGTAAAGAACCCACCTGCAAATGCAGGTAGATGTAAGAGATCTGGGTTCAGTCCCAGGGTTGGGAAGATTCCCTGGAGGATGGCATGGCAACTCACTCCAGTATTCTTGCCTGAAGAATCCCAAGGAGGTGAAAGAGGAGCCTGGTACTCTACAGTCCACAGGATTACAAAGAGTCAGACATGACGGAGGCAACTTAGCATGCAAGCACACACATGTCATAATCAAACATAGCCTATTAATAATATAATTACATAATCAAAATATATCTTGAATAATAAAGTAAAGTAGATCACTAAGAAAATACTTATTAATAGCATTATAATTTTAAAACAATGATTAGTTTGATTACTATAATCCTAAATGAGAAGGTAAGCCCCAAACCACCACTAAGGGGCCTTTGTTCTACAAGAAAACAGCAGCCTCTCTGATGAAGTTTGTCTCTGTGTTCCTATAGGACTTGGAGTTAGTAATGAACCATTTTCATGGAATTTCCTTTTATAGGTTTAATTTTTTAAACTTATATATATTGATTTCTTATCTTTATTTTATAGTGTAACTTTGAATATTATTCTTTAGTATTAAGTAGAGACAGTAAGCATCAATATGAAGACAAAACTTGCAATTTCAAATTATTCTATCTCCCTCAATCAAACCAAGAATGTCCTTTTTTTTTCTATAGTTACATCAGAAGTAGTTTTCTAAAACAAATAAATGAAGTAGTTTATAATTACGGTTTAGAGACACTGATTGTGTAAACTGGGCCAGTTGTTTAATACATAGGGATCTAAATATTTTCAACTCTATAACAAGGGTATAATTTCCCTATATGACAGAATATTGTGACTCTGCAATGAAATAATCATAATTCATGCTAGACTACTTTGTGAACTATGAGTTTCTATAAATATTTTTAATGTGTTCATTTATAAAATTAGAAGATAAATTATATTCCTTCTCTTTCGGCCCTAAAGCTATCTTATATGGTTCCCATTAGAACTAGCACAAGCACTTATTTTGAATAATTTAATTTTCATCTTCTGCTCATAATCCGGAGAAGGCAATGGCACCCTACTCCAGTACTCTTGCCTGGAAAATCCCATGGACGGGGGAGCCTGGTAGGCTGAAGTCCATGGGGTTGCGAACAGTCAGACATGACTGAGCGACTTCACTTTCACTTTTCACTTTCATGCATTGGAGAAGGAAATGGCAACCCACTCCAGTGTTCTTGCCTGGAGAATCCCAGGGATGGGGGAGCCTGGTGGGCTGCCATCTCTGGGGTCGCACAGTGTCAGACACGACTGAAGTGACTTAGCAGCCTGCTCATAATCTATTCATCTTTGAGGTGATCTGTGCTCACTTTTCAGGCACTTTTATATTACCACCTGGTTTTGGGAACCATCCATACCAGGAAGCCAAAGATCAATACTCTCAAGTTACTTTCAGTTCCACCTTCCAAATTCTCATTTTCTTGGAGCTCTTCTCTCAGAAGCCTGGTGCTCTTCATCATATGGTCTGATGTTAATACCACATCTAAATTGAGTGTTTCTATATCAGCAAATACTTATAGTTTGGAAGTATTGCTGCTAGAGGTTAATATCTAATGGTAAACCTCTGTCAATTCACGGAGGATGAAATATCGATAGGGTAATCTGATCTGATATGCTTAAAATTATAACACATGAGTGAATGTCTACTTGGAATAATTATGATGTATCATTTCTGTCACCTGTGGGTTTACTCCAAGAGATCCTTGGGGCAATAGGCTAATTGGGTGAATGTCAATTGTCTATTATTTTGATAGAACTCATTTTAGTTTTGAGGGCTTCCCTGGTAGCTCAGTTGGTCAAAAATCTGCCTGCAGTGCAGGAAACCTGGGTTCAATCTCTGGATCTGGAAGATCCCCTGGAGAAGGAAATGGCAACCCATTCCAGTATTCTTGCCTCTATCCTATGGATAGAGGAGCCAGGTGGGCTAAAGTCCATGGGCTGGCAAAACTTGGACATGACTTAGTGACTAAACCACCACCATTTTAGTTTTGAGTCTCAGAACTTCATCATAACTAAACTTATAAGATGTTATTATGTACAATTAGTCCTTACTTCTCAGGGGTAGTCAATATTAGCATCTGAAAGTATGTAATTTCTTATAATATCACATAAAATTCAAAAAATAAATCCAATAGCACAGCATGGCTTATCAAAAATTATAAATGGTGAGAGATTTCTTCATACTGAGAATTTTTCCAACAATACTATGACACTAGATTTTAATTACAAGGAAAAAAATGTAAAAACCACACACACATGGAGATTGAACAATATGTTTCAAAATAACCAACAGGTTACTGAAGAAGCCAAAAGGGAAATGAAAAAATTTATGAAAGCAAATGACAATGAAAACATGACAACTCAAAACCTATGGGATACAGCAAAAGCAGTTCTAAAAGGGGGTTTATAGCAATACAATCCTACATCAAGAAACAAGAAAAAACAGCAAATAGACAATCTAAATTTACACCTAAAACAACTGGAAAAAGAACCAGAAAACAAACAAATGAAATTAGCAGAAGAAAAGAAATTATAAAGTTCAGAGCAAAAATAAATGAAAAAGAAATGAAAGGAACAATATAAAGATTAATAAAACTAAAAGCTTGTTCTTTGAAAAGATAAATAAAATTGACAAACCTTTACCCAGACTCACCAAGAAAAAAAGGAGAATCAAATCAACAAAATTAGAAATGAAAACGGAGAGGTTAAAACAGACAATGCAGAAATACAAAGGATTATTAGAGACTGTTAAATCGGGAAAGGAGTACGTCAAGGCTGTATATTGTCACGCTGCTTAACTTAACTAATATGCAGAGTACATGATGTGAAATTCTGGGCTGGATGCAGCACAAGCTGGATTCAAGACTGCCAGGAGAAATATCAATAACCTCAGATATACAGATGACACCATCCTTATGGCAGAAAGTGAAGAACTAAAGAGGCTCTTGATGAAAGTGAAAGAGGAGAGTGAAAAAGTTGGCTTAAAGTTCAACATTCAGAAAACTAAGATCATGGCATCTGGTCCCATTGCTTCATGGCAAATAGATGGGGAAACACTGGAAACAGTGAGAGACTTTATTTTGAGGGCTCCAAAATCACTGCAGATGGTGACTGCAGCCATGAAATTAAAAGATACTTGCTCCTTGGAAGAAAAGCTATGACAAAACTAGACAGCATATTAAAAAGCACAGACATTACTTTGCCACAAAGGTCCATCTAGTCAAAGCTGTGGTTTTACCAGTAGTCATGTATGGATGTGATAGTTGGACTATAAAGAAAACTGAGTGCAGAAGAATTGATGCTTTAGAACTACGATGTCAGAGAAGATTCTTGAGAGTCCCTTGGACTACACAGAGATCCAACCAGTCCATCCTAAAGGAAATCAGTCCTGAATATTCATTGGAAAGACTGATGTTGAAGCTGAAACTCCAATACTTTGGCCACCTCATGCTAAGAATTGACTCATTGGAAAAGACCCTGATGCTGGGAAAGATTGAAGTTGGGAGAAGAAGGGGACAACAGAGGATGAAATGGTTGGATGGCATCACCAACTCGATGGACATGAGTTTGAGTAAACTCCAAGAGTTGGCAATGGCCAGGGACGCCTGGCATACTGCAGTCCATGGGTTTGCAAAGAATCAGACACAACTGAGCAAATAAACTGAACTGATACGAATCTATCATGAATAACAATATGGCAATAAAATGGATAACCTGGAAGAAAGGACGGATGCTTAGACAAGTTTAGTCTTCCAAGACTGAACCAGAAAGACACAGAAATTATGAACAACCCAATTACAAGCACTTAAATTGAATTTGTGATAAAAAAAAATCTCCCTAAAAACAAAAGCCGAGGACCAGATGGCTTCACAGGAGAATTCTATCAAACATTTAGAGAAGAGCTAATGCCTATCCTTCTAAAACTCTTTCAAAAATTGCAGAGGATGGAATACTTCCAAACTGATTTTTACGAGGCCACCATCACCCTGATACCAAAACCAGACAAAGACAACACAAAAATAGAAAACTATAGGCCAATATCACTGATGAACACAGACACAAAAATCCTCAACAAAATTTTAGCAAACAAATTTCAACAACACATTAAAAAGCTCATATACCAAGATCAAGTTGGGTTTATTCCAAGGATGCAAGGATTCTTCAATATACACAAATCAATCAATGTGATGCACCATATTAACAAACTGAAAGATGAAAACCATATGATAATCTCAATAGATGCATAAAAAGCCTCTGACAAAATTCAGCACCCATTTATGATTAAAACCTTTCAAAATATGGCCATAGAGGGAATCTACCTCAGCGTCATAAAGGCCATATATGATAAGCCGACAGCAAACATTATCATCAATGGTGAAAAACTGAAAGCATTTCCCCTAAGATCAGGAACAGGACAAGAGTGTCCACTGTCACCACTATCATTCAACATAGTTCTGTAAGTCCTAGCTACAACAAGCAGAGAAGGAAAAGAAACAAAAGGAATCCAGGTTGGAAAGAAAAGAAGTAAAGCTCTCACTGTTTGCAGATGACATGATATAGTACATAGAAAACCCTAAAGATACTATCAGAAAATTACTAGAGCTAATCAGTTAATTTAGCAAAATTGCAGGACACAAAATCAATACACAGAAATAACTTGCATTTCCATATAATGATGAAAAATCAGAAAGAGAAATCAAGGAATCAATCCCCTTCCCCATTTCAATAAAAAGAATATATAGGAATAAACTGGGCTTCCCTGGTGGCTCAGAGGGTAAAACATCTGCCTGCAAGGCAGGAAACACACATTCGATTCCTGGGTTGGGGAGATCCTCCTCCAGGGGATCTTGCCTGGAAAATCCTATGGATGGAGAAGCCTGTAGGCTACAGTCTATGGTAGGCTACAGTCTATAGGGTTGCAAGAGTTGGACATGACTGAGCAAGGAATAAATAAGGTAAGGATAAACTTAACTAAGGAGACAGACTTAGGTAAGGACTTCCCTGGTGGCTCAGAAGGTAAAGCATCTGTCTACAATGTGGGAGACCTGGGTTCAATCCCTGGGTCAGGAAGATTCCCTGGAGAAGGAAACGGCAACCCACTCCAGTACTCTTACCTAGAAAATCCCATGGACGGAGGAGCTTGGTGCAGGCTACGGTCCATGGGGTAGCAAAGAGTCAGGCACGACTGAGCGACTTCACTTCACTTCACTTCAAGGAGATAGAAGAAGTGTACACAGAAAACTATAAGATACTGATGAAAGAAATCAATGATGACATAAACAGAGGGAGAAATATTCCATATTCCTGGGTAGGAAGAATCAATATTGTGAAAATGCCTATATTACCAAACACAATCTACAGATTCAATGTGATTCCTATCAAACTACCAATGTCATTCATACAACTAAAACAAAAATTTTCACAATTCATATGGAAACACAAAAGACCCTGAATAGATAAGACATTCTTAAGAAAGAAGTGTGGAGCTGGAGGAATCAACCTTCCTGTCTTCAGATTATAATACAAAGCTACAGTCATCAAGACATTATTGTAATGGCACAAAAACAGAAATACAGACCAATGGAACAAGATAGAAAGCCCAGAAATAAACCCATGCACCTATGGGTACCTTATTTCTGACAAAGGAGGCAAGAATATACAATGGGGCAAAGACAGCCTCTTCAATAAATGGTGCTTGGAAAACTGGACTGCTATGGGTAAAAGAATGAAATTAGAACACTTCCTAACAACATACAGAAAGATAAACTCAAAATAATTAAAGACCTGTATGTAAGACCAGAAATTATTAAGCTCTTAGAGGAAAACAGGCAGAACACTCAATGACATATCAAAGCAAGATCCTCTATGACCAAACTCCTAGAGTAATGGGAATAAAAACAAAAGTAAACAACTGGGACATGATTAAACTTAAAAGCTTTTACACAGCAAATGAAGCTATAAGCAAGGTGAAAAGACAACCCTCAGAATGGGAGAAAATAATAGAAAATGAAACAACTGACAAAGGATTAATTTCCAAAATATATAAGCAGCTCATACAACTCAATGCCAGAAAAACAAACAACCCAATGAAAAAGTGGGAAAAATACCTAAATAGACACTTCTCCAAAGACATACAGATGCCTATCAAACATGAAAAGATGCTCAACATTGCTCATTATTGGTGAAATGCAAATCAAAACTACAATGAGATATCACCTCACACTAATCAGAATGGCCATCATCATAAAGTCTAAAAACAATAAATGCTGGACAGGGTGTGGAGAAAAGGGAATGCTCTTGCCCTGTTGGTGGGAATGTACACTGATACAGCCATTATGAAAGATGGTATGGAGATTTCTTTAAAAACTAGGAATAAAACCACCACATGACCCAGCAATCCCACTCCTAGGCACATACCCTGAGGAAACCAAAATTGGAAAAGACACTTTTATCCCATTGTTCACTGAATTGCAACACTATTTACAATAGCTAGAACATGGAAGCAACAAAGATGTCCAGAGACAGATGGATGGATAAAGAAGTTGTGGTACATACATACACAATGGAATATTACTCAACCATAAAAAGGAATGCATTTGAGTCAGTTCTAACAAGGTGGACGCACCCAGAGCCTATTACACAGAGTGAAATAAGTCAGAAAGAGAAAGATAAATATCGCATATATACAGAATCTGGAAAAATGGTCCTGAAGAATTTATTTACAGGGCAGCAATGGAGAAATAGACATAGAGAATAGACTTATGGACGTGGGGAGAGGGGAGGAGAGGGTGAGATGTATGGAGAGAGTAACATGGAAACTTACATTACCATATGTAAAATAGAAGGCCAATGGGAATTTTCTGTATGTCTCAGGAAACTCAAACAGGGGCTCTGTATCAACCTAGAAGGGTGAGATGGGGAGGGAGATGGAAGGGAGGTTCAAAAGGGAGGAGATATATATATACCTATGGCTGATTCATGTTGAGGTTTGACAGAAGACAAGAAAATTCTGTAAAGCTATTATCCTTCAATTAAAAAATAAATTAATTTAAAAAGATAGTGTGAATTTGGTACCAAAGGTACCTTTCTTTCAGTATCTCACTTTCATTTCTCAACTCCTCTGTGTCTTAATGATCATTTATTTTGCCTTTCTGCATAATTTAACTTTTACATTTAGCATGAACTATATTTCTTAGCATTAACTTTCTGGATAATTCACTTAACTCATATTTTTAGCAATAACTACTTAGAACCATTAATGTTGCATGAGAAACAAGACAGAGAAGATCCATGCTCCAGTGAAAAACTGCAATTTACAGTAAGAAAAACATATACTAATATATAATCAAATAAGTGATGAAGATAATTTCAGTTAGGAATAATGTACAAGAAGAAAATAAAGACAATCATGATGTGTATGAAAAGGTAAATTAGTTTGTAGAAAATCCTCTCTGTAGGAATTCATCTCTGAGGAAATAATATTTGAATTGAGACATTCACCACAGAAAGATCTATGTAGCAAAATGGGCTAATCAGAAATGCATATAGCACGTTGAAGAAACAAAGGATGGTGTGATTGGACCATGGTGAACAAGATGGCTATGATATGACCTGAGGATGGAGAATTAGGCAGCCTTTAGGACCTGTAGTGCCTGGGAGCTAGTAGAGTGCAGATTAAACCCAAATTCAACATCAGTCCATGGAGGATTTTACATAATACGTAAAAAGCAATGATTGGCATGTTTTAAAGATCACACTGGTTTCTCCTTGGAGAATAAATTTAAAAGGACAAGAATAAAGACAAGAAGACTCATGTGTGCAGTTTACAAAGGAGAGAACAGCTATTTGTAACATACTATAAGTAGAAATGATGAAAAGAAGGGGATGGATCAATGGTGTTCATAGTTACAGATAGACTTAATGAGAGGTCAGGTGTGGATGTTCAGGGACATGGAGGGGTCAACAATCATTTCATTTTGGTCTTGACATTTTCTGGGAGAACAGTGAGAAATGGAAGATCTGGGGGATAATATGAGTTTTGTTTTGTGTACATTTGATGTCTCACTACTCAAGTTTCATGGGTTTACACATCTTCGATTTTCTTTCCCAATTCAATTTAAATATCTGTAAACAAATTGAGAAGTTAGTATACTCCTGGTAAGAAATAAGAATTTCTAAATAAGATTTTTGCCCCTTCCTGGTCTCCAAGATTACAGTTTAGAGGAGGCAGACATAAAGATTAACAATCATCAACACTTCTATGCATTTATAAAGTGCCATGCAAAAAGTTACTGCCAACTTTTCTAGAAGGTGAAGGTGAAGTCGCTCAGTCGTGTCCAACTCTTTGTGACCTGTGGACTGTAGCCCACCAAGCTCCTCTGTTCATGGGATTCTCCAGGCAAGAATACTGCAGTGGGTTGCCATTTCCTTCTCCAGGGGATCTTCCTGACCAAGGGATCGAACCCAGGTCTCGAACCCAGGTCTCCCACACTGCAGGCAGACGCTTTAACCTCTGCACCACCTTACCAGCAATTTACAACAGTAAGGAAGTGTCAAATGATTTTTCCCCTCACATTTTCTCCCTCAGCCTCATCCATGTATTTCTCTGTGTCTCTACTACTACTCACATTTCATGTGCCTTTACGATTTCAGGTAAACTTTAATTTGAAACTAGAAGTGTAATGTGAGCCACATATAAAAGCCACATACAGTAAGTTTTATAGTGACCACATTAAAAATGTAAAGTAGCTCAAATTAACTTAATATATTTCATTTAACATAATTTTAAAAACATGTAATCAATATAAAAAAGTAAATGAGATACTTCCCTTTTCAACCTGTACTAAATACTTTTATTCTGTAATAAATTCCAACTCGGATGTGTATTTTACACTTAAAGCTCATTTCACTTTGATTATTCACATTTCAGCTGTTTAACAGCCCCATATGGCTAGACACTATTACTATATTGAATGGTAGAGATCTATAATTTTGGGACCATGAAAAGTTAATGAAAATATTAGTAGTTATGTAGAAGATACTGTTCAAACAGCATTGCTCTTTGACAATCTCAGGATAACAATTTACAGGATGGTACAAATCACAAGAAAATATCAAGGAAATTACATGTCAATGATGCTGTTGAGATACTATGTGATATTAGTTTGAAGAATAAATTATAAGAAGAGAGCAGTATATAACAAAGGAGAGATAGCCATGAATCAAACAGGAAAGTGATTGAAGAATAGACAACAGATAATATTACAAAAGTGTTGAAGTCAAGCATTCCAAGCTGTCCAGAGATCTAGCTAAGCATTAATGAAGGTGTCTACTCTAAAAAACAGATTTTCCAACATAGACTAATCAACTTTCTATTGGAAGAATGCTAAAATCAAAGACTTTCATAGCTAGAGCAGTGAAGTTAATCCTTGGTTTCAAAGTTTCAAAGGACAAGGTGACTCTCTTACTGGGGGCAAATGCACTTGAAGACGTTTAAGTTGAAGCCAGTGCTCATTATCATTCTGAAAATTATAGGGCCCTTAAGAGTTATGCTAAATCCACTCTACCTGTGCTCTACAAACGAAACAACACCACCTGGATGATGGCAGATCTGTCTACAACATGGTTTATTGAATACTTTAAGCCCCCTGTTGAGACCTATTCCTGGGGAGGGAGGCAGGGGCGGATTCCTTTCAAAATATTGCTCTTCATTGGCAATTTACCTGGTCATTTAAGAGATGTTATGAAGATATTCATCTGGATTAATTTTGTTTTCATGCCTGCTAATACAACATCCATTCTGCAGCCCATAGATTAAGGGTTAATTTCAACATTCAAGTCTCGTTGTGTAAGAAATACATTTTGTAAGGCTATAGCTGCCATAGACAGTGATTCCTCTGGGATCTAGGCAAAGTAAATTGAAAATCTTTTAGAAAGAATTCGTCATTCTGGATGCCATTAAGAGCAATTTTTTTTGCATGGGAAGAGGTCAAAATATCAAACTTAATATAGTTGGGAGGAAGATGATTCCAAGCCTCATGGATGACTTTGAGGGGTTCAAGATTTCAGTGGAAGAAGTAAAAGTATTTTAGTGGTAGAAGCATCAGGAAAACTAGAATTAGAATTATATCCTGAAGATGTGACTGAACTGCCACAATCTCATGATAAACTTTCTCACATTAGGAGTTGCTTCTTATGGATGAGCAAAGAAAGTTTCTTGAGAAAAAAGCTACTCCTGATAAAGATGCTGTGAAAGTGTTGAAATGACAGCAAATAATATGGAATATTACATACATTTCATTTGATAAATCAGTGGCAGGTTTGAGAGGAATGACTCCAATTATGGAGGAAGTTCTCCTGTGGATAAAATGCTATCAAATCACACTGCACAAAAATCTACAGAGAAATCATTTTTGAGAAGAGTCAATCTATGTGG
Source organism: Capricornis sumatraensis (assembly GCF_032405125.1). Taxonomy (NCBI): domain Eukaryota; kingdom Metazoa; phylum Chordata; class Mammalia; order Artiodactyla; family Bovidae; genus Capricornis; species Capricornis sumatraensis. The sequence goes on along the minus strand of NC_091087.1, from coordinate 57,699,537 downwards.
CGAACTTCACTATTGTCTTATTTTAAGAAATTGCCTTAGCCACCCCAAACTTCAGCAGCCACCACTCTGATCAGTCAAGGTCCACTAACTTCTAGGCATCACCTCCACCAGCAAAATGATTACCACTCTCTGAAAGCTCAGATGGTGGTTAGCATTTTTTTAGGAATGAAATGTCTTCTTAAATTATTACATTTTTTTTAGACAAAATGCTATTCTCATGGTATAGTGTAAATCTAACTTTTATATGCACTGGAAAATCCACAAATTTGTGTGACTCCCTTTATTGTGACATCATGGTGGTCTGAAATGGAACCCTTAATATTTCCATGGTATGCCTATTTATAAGAGCATCTGGTCCTAGAATTCAGAGCTTCCATTTAGACAGCTCCTGGACCAACAGGAACAAAGTGGCTCATTATGGAAAAGATCTGTGGATTACTGGAGGCTGTTTGGCTTTGGTTGTGACTTTAGAGTAGTGCAGACTTCTGGAAAATAAGCATTTATTAACTGATAGGAAACTTCAGAGGTAAACTGTATCCATCAATTATATAAAGTATTCTGTATGAATTATCCTTGTTCTGGAAAATGAAGACATGGTTTAGGGAACAAAACACCTCAACTCTTTCCCTTACCCTCAAATGTTCCAATCTGACCCAGATCTAAGCCCATTTACAGACAATCGAAGAAAAATGGCCCACTTTATTTGTTCCCCTGGTCAATGCCATGGTTCCATAGACAACACTTTGTTGCCATGTCCTTAGTGACCATGAAAATTTATTAAGCAGTGGTCTAGTTTGACACTCTTGGCCAGAGTGACTCAGCTTGTTCCCTCTTGGCCAGAAGGATCACATTGATTCTTAAAAATTGCAGTAAAGTTAATTATTATTCTTAGTCAGTTGGGTTGTTTTCTTTATGAAGACTCTGAGTTATTTGTTCAAAATAAAATCCAATTGTCAGAACACATTGGGAGCATTGAGTCTGGGGGGAAAATGAACCATGATGTTTTTATCGTTCCTCATTGATTTCTTCCCTCTGGTGAGATGATCACTTCAACACAGCTCTCCACATTATTTTTATAAAAGCTTTTTTGAGATAACATATTGGGATTCTTTATAAAAATAACTAAAGTCTAAGTTGTGATTATGCTTAACCTTGCTGTTCTATAAGATGCATGACTTAATAACATAAAAATTGCAGAATGAAGAATAGTACAATTGTAGGAAATAATATACTTTCTGGAAGCAAAGGCCGTATATCAGTCCAACACGCTGTGTAGGAAGACAATATTGTTTTCAGTTTCGGAGAAGAGCCATTTTGTATGAAGAAAAGTGAAAATAAAAGAAATTCTCTGTAAAGTTTTCTCGTAGGATGACATTCAACAAAGCAGTTCAATAAAATATGCTTAAACTAAAACAAAGACAAAGAAACTGTTTTATTTACACTTAAATTTTTAAAAATGTCTCATATTTGTGCTATTGTGTATAGGTGAGCAATTTCAATAGCTTTTCTGTTTATATTAAGAAGCAATAACTGCATTTGATCATAATAAAATAAGTTTAATAAATAGATAAAATTTTTAATAAATAAGTTTATTTTACTATGGGAACTCTATAACAGTTTACAGATACTAAAAATTTCAATTAGCTTTATTCTCAGAAGCTAAGCAGAGATTATCTTCATGTTCAATTATCCAAATTTTTGTGGATTATTTTTAACACTATTGTCCTAATTAAGGCTGTTTATATTTAACACAAATTTAAAATAATTGGTCTTTGCCTAATTAAGGCTGATTAGTCTTAACACAAATTTAAACTAATTGGTCATCCTCACTTGCTGTGTGTTTTATTGTGATATTTTTCTCCTTCCTCTTGAGACTTCTCACATCCCCCAGCTCCTCAGTGCTTACCAGAGAAGTGGCTGATGGCTGAGGATAGCTGGTATTGTTCTACCTGGCCACAGAAATTTATATTTGGAAGGCTGAAATCCCTGATGGCTGTGGCATCCTTGTTTACAGATAAGTCCGGAAATACTAAATTTCACCACATATTGAAAGTATATATAACAAATGTCCTAACCCCAGTCCTCCTATATCAGTTCAGTTGCTCAGTCATGTCCAACTCTTTGCAACCCCATGAACCGCAGCACGCCAGGCCTCCCTGTCCATCACCAACTCCTGGAGTCCACCCAAATCCATGTCCATCAACTCGGTGATGCCATCCAACCATCTCATCCTCTGTCGTCCCCTTCTCCTCCTGGCCTCAAGCTTTCCCAGCATCAAGGTCTTTTCCAATGAGTCAGCTCTTCGCATCAGGTGGCCAAAGTATTGGAGTTTCAGCTTTAGCATCAGTCCTTCCAAAGAACATCCAGGGCTGATCTCCTTAGGATGGACTGGCTGGAGCTCCTTGCAGTCCAAGGGACTCTCAAGAGTCTCCTCCAACACCACAGTTCAAAAGCATCAATTCTTTGGCTCTCAGCTTTCTTTGTAATCCAACTGTCACATCTATACATGACCACTGGAAAAACCATAGCCTTGACTAGATGGACCTTTGTTGGCAAAGTAATGTCTCTGCTTTTTAATATGCTGTCTAGGTTGGTCATAACTTTCCTTCCAAGGAGTAAGCATCTTTTAATTTCATGGCTGCAATCACTATCTGCCTTGATTTTGGAGCCCAGAAAAATAAAGTCAGCCACTGTTTCCACTATCTCCCCATCCATTTGCCATGAAGTGTTGCGTCCTCCTATATATATGTTTATAATTTTAATTTTTAATATTTTATACTTTAAATTTTATTTTTATGTTTGTATATAAGTATTTTTTTTAATTTAGTGATTATGAAACTTAAAAGTCACTGGAACAGTTGTCATAATATTAATGCAACATCATTCACTGGAGATATGTAGAGCAAAATTTCAAAACTTTTCTAAATGTCAGTTTATTGACATTTAAAATGGGGTTAAAAAAGTAACTCTTTGCATTGTTTTGTGATTTTAAATAGAGTTGTTGTGAAGACTGAGGCAATGTCTTGAGCACAGCTTACATAGTATTATTATCACATGTGGCTACAAATCTATTTTATTCACTGCATTTGAAAGTTACCGTCACAGTTCTGGAGTTCCTTCTTATGGGTGTAATAACAATAGAGTTTTGAGGACACTTGGCATAAAAAAGCGAGTCTGTGTTTCTCTCTCCATTTAGTTCATATTTTAAAAATATTCCTCATTTATGTCTTTAGGGGCAAATAATAAAACTTAATTCAAAGTAAGCAAAGGAAAACCTGTTTAAAGGAACACAACTATCATTTCTATACCTAACTGCTCATTAAATCAATTAATAGCTTAACTGTTACAATTTTACCACAAGAAAATGTCATAAAGCAGATTAACAGATGTGTTGAATACCAGTAAACAAACTGGAAGAATAATAAATTTAAAGCCCCTACTTCTGCTTTCCTATGTGGTCTCCTCCAGAAACACTTTTTCTTTTTAGGTTAAAATACAATCACAGCAAGCAGTAATCCTCACTTACATCTGACTCATTTATGTGGCTTTTTATTCAAACTTGAAATACATTTCCATTGACACAGCAACAATAGGACTATAAATGGATGAAAACCATTTTGAATGTTCCAAAACTCTTTTGAGATTTGGGCCTTTCACTTTCCATGGAAAGGAAATAAAATGATTGGCATTAGGCATCATTTAAAAAAATAATTATGCATTTCGAACAATTCTTTGGAGACTGAGCAATAAAATGCCATCATTGAAAGTGAAGTACTTTATTTAATTTATAAAGATTTTTATTTTCTATATAGAAAGATATAAAATACTGCATGTTGGAGTCTAACATCTCAGGTTGATAGAATTTAGCTACACTATTTTTGTAAACAAATTTAATTTAAAATTCACTTTTTTCATTATCTTGTCACTTTAAGCAGACAGATCCAAAGTTTCAAACATCTTAATTCAAATAGTAAGATTTATTTCATAAACACACACATACGCAAAACCCTGGAATGACCCAGTGTAACTGAGTAAATGTGCCAACTGCATTCTTTCTGATAAACTTCAAACAACTCCACAGACTGCAAAATTTTCAGTAGCATCAGTTTGCTTTGAAAGAAACTCACCTAAAAAGCCTTTCAATTAAATTCAACTGGATCCAACGATCTTTTGCGGTGGTTCATCAATAATAAAAGGACTCAGGTGTTTTCAGCATCTCAGCTTTAGCTACTAAAGGTAGCTAAAATTTCACTTTTACTTCCGTGGCTTCCCACCACAGTTGAGTTTAATGTATTTTGAGTTTAGTGTGTATTTGACATTACATATATGGTAAATTTAGCTCAGTTTATGTATTTTTGAATTTACCAATGACATGTGATGGTGGATGGTTTAAGCAGTCAGAGACAAAGGCAAAAATAGTACAGTAAGAAAAAAACTGAGAATAGAAATGCAGTTAAGTCATTTTGACCATGCTCAGATTTAGTCTGGCATCTTTTTATCAAAAAAATTAGAAAAAAAAATTCACGAGGCATTTAAACTCTTCAAAGCAAAATTACTGTACATTTGGCACTTAATTCTTTTAGTACAGATCTAATTTGAATATTTATGTCTGTTAGTAAATTATTAACTTTATATTAATAACTCATAAAGTTTAGAGAAAAATAAGAGCTGACTGAAATGTTTTAAACCTAAAATAAGTTCTATATGTAGCATAGAGCTTATGCCACACATAAGTGCTCCTCCAATGCAGGAGACATAAGAGATGGGTTCAACTCATGGGTCAGGAAGATCCCCTGGAGTAGGAAATGGCAACCCGCTATTAGCAGTCTTCCTGGAAAATTCCATAGACAGAGGAGCCTGGTGGGCTACAATACATGTGGTTGCAGAGTCAGACACAATTGAGCACACCCAAAGTTCTATGAGTAGGATATTACCGTATTATTGAGTTATATATATATATATATAGATAGATATATATATAATTTTGTTTTTTCAGAGTAAGCCTATGTTATGTTGTTTATAATTCCTTATAACAGTAATTGTAACTCTGTCAGAATTCATAATGTAGGACAGAACAGGAAGATTTCTTCAAAAGTATAAAGTGTATCTGGTGTAAACTTACTAGCTAACAAACATTTGTGTAGCATAGAGCTGATTTATAGCAGAACTGAAAAAAAAAAAACCTCTGCTTTCACTGGGAAGGCCTGGATGTCTGGCTTTGACCCTTGGCCATCATAAGGACAATGGAATCTAAGATATGCTTTTAGAAATCAGAAGTTCCTATAGCAACCCTCAAGGTCGCTTTGCTTATTAATGATTATTATTTAGCATAACAGTTTAAACAGCCTGACGTGCCTATGTGATTAGAAGGGCATAAAACTCCTGCTGAGAATTTCTGCTTTGAGCTCTCCTGAAGCCAAGATTCCTAGTACAGAGTTTGATGGTTCAATTCAGAAAACAAAGTGATAGCTTTATGCAACTATGGGCCCTAGAGAGCCTACCCCTAAGTGGAATACATTTTACAAATTCAATGACACAATTCACCAAATTTACACAAGTCAGTGGAAAAGCTGGATTTACAGAGATTACTGAACTACAAAGAAATCCACACAACAGTTTCCATAAAGAACTAAAGTTAAATGGCACTTTGAAATTTTTTAAAACCTAAAATAAGAGATAAAGAAGTACCTGGGTTTGGATGCCTCTCTGTTACTATAAGGTCAGGCTTTTCAGGATGACTGCTGTCTGTACCAGAGAAGGCAATGGCACCCCACTCCAGTACTCTTGCCTGGAAAATCCCATGGATGGAGGAGCCTGGTGTGCTGCAGTCCATGGGGTTGCACAGAGTCGGACACGACTGAAGCGACTTAGCAGCAGTAGCAGCAGCAGCTGTCTACATCCCGTGCTTGACCAGTCCCTGCCTCACTCACATGACTATCCAATCCTCTTAATTATAGGGCTTAATTGTTAACTGTCTACATGCTTGCACCCTGCCCCAGTGGCTGGTTTTCCTGGTAACTTATAAGCCAACCGGATGACAAGTCCCCCTATAGATGACAGTCTTCTTCTCCCCTGAGTAGTGAAGATTACTACTGGGTTCTGCCTGCCAGCTGCTGTCCAAAGTGAGGCGTCACTTCAGGACCTTTGTTTCAGACTTATAAGATTCCCTATCCAATAAATCATTGTGATCTCTGTCGCTGTCTCTTGGCCCTTCCAGGCTAGGCAACTAGAAGGCATACAGGCCTGCACGGTGCAACCCAACAGTTAACATAAGTGAAGATGTGTACCTGTTGTTTGTGATGGTCAAAATAGGAAGCGCACAGGTTGTTCATGAAAGTTACTCCTCAGCAATAGGTTAATATAAAAAGATTGTTAGTCTAGAAGAACTGAGCTTTTCCTGAGTTTTTGCATCACCCTACCTTAGGACAGGAAAACTTGCAGAAGGGTGCACATGATGGAGCGAGGAGTCAGGGAAAGCTTTGTGAGGGTAAGATGAATGAGTCAGTATCTTGGATAAATCAAAACATATACTAAGGGTGTGGAGTCCTGAGTCATTCAGTCGTGCTGACTCTGTGACCCTACAGACTGTAGCCTGCCAGGCTCCTCTGTTCATGAGATATTCCAGGCAAGAATACTGGAGTGGATTGTCATTTCCTCCTCTAGGGGATCTTCCCAACCCAGGGATTGAATCTGCATCTCTTGTGTCTCCTGCATTGGCAGGCAGATTGTTTACCACTGCACCGCCTGGCAAAGCCAGAGGGTGTGATCTGAGTCTCTTATCATCCATTTGCATTGCATATGAAAAGATGCTATAATATTTGAAATATTATGCTATATATCATGGCCTTCCCAGTTGGTGCTAGTGGTAAAGAACCCAGCTGCCAATGCAAGAGATGTGGGTTTGATCCTTGGGTTTGGAAGATCCCCTGGAGGAGGGCATGGCTACTCACTCGAAAACTCCATGGACAGAAAAGCCTGGAAGGGTATGGTCCATAGGGTCACAAAGAGTCAGATACGACTGAAGTAACTTAGCTCACATGCCTTATATCATATTCCTTAACCTTGACCTAAGATATAATAAAAGAACTGTGGAAGAAAATGGAAAGCATGGGAAAAAGAGAATGAATGGAATTATTTTTTCCCCATATATATTACTGTGCCCCTTTTAAGTTTATGTGGGTGAATTGCTTTTCCCAGAAGGTATACTTCAGAAGCAAAATTTGGATGGAGTTAGGGCACGTGACTGGGCTTCCCTGGTGGCTCAGATGGTAAAGAATCTGCCTGCAATGTGGAAGAACTGGGTTCAGTCCCTGCGTTGGGAAAATCCCCTGGAGGAGGACATTTTAATTCACTCCAGTATTCTTGCCTGGAGAATCCCCATGGACAGAGGTACCTGGTGTGCTATAGTCCGTGGTGTTGCAAAGAGTCAGATATTGAATGACTAAGAACAGCTCAGCACAGGGCATGCGAACACAAGTCAAATTCATCTCAAAGGTAATGGATGTTGAACTCCAAACTTTCTAGGCGATACTGAGGATAGCTGTGAGACTCTTTATCCATCTGACATTCATTAGAGGCTCTATTTATTCAGAAACTCTGATTTGCCCCTCTCATCAATCACACGTGGTGATTCTCCACTCCTCATGTCGAGACCTCCATTCACTGCTGAAATGTGTCTTAAAAACTGTTCAATTACAGTCTCTTCAGCTATTAGGAGGTGACGAAGTCTGAGTGAAAAGTTTTTACTATCAAGTTTCATGTATTATAAACAGTCTTATGATGCAACTGAAGAAAAAGAACAGTGAACATATTTTTTTCAATAAATGCCAGATTATAAAATGTACCAAGTCATTGCAGTAAATGTATCTAAAGCTATAATATTGAGAAAAATACTAAAAGAAAAACACAGTCAATGTATCAAATCTTAATAGCAAAAAAGAAATATTTTTGAAAGCAGGGAATAAAATTAAAAACTTTTATTCAATATATACATGTTTTTGAACAAAATGGGGAAAACCTGTGTGTACCATGTAACAAATTTAGTAAGCAGATTATTAAATCGAGTTTAAAACGTACTTTTGCTCCATGATGTCTGGCAGAAGCAATATTCCCGTGCTGAATATTTTTGTGTTGAAACAATGTTTTAGCCTTAGGGAGCCCATTTATTGTGATTTATACTGTACTTTTTTATATCAAGTGCATTATACAGTTTCTTGTACTTTTATAAACAACTAAGAAAGCAGCATTATTTAAATGAAAGATAGGTTTAGCATAAATTATTACTTGTTTTCAAAATTTACCAAATACATTAATACAGCAAAGTAAAGATAATTTCTTAAGTTTGACACTATCTTCTATGTTTCCAGTTGTTTCCTTGGGAAAAAAATTCTGTTTGGAAGGTCAGGATGAAAGTGTCTAGCCTTACCTACAAGAGGCTGGCTGCTGTCCAGGCTGAGGAAAAAATTTTCCTTCAGTTGTCCTGCTGGCCAGAACCTGGAATCCCAGAAAGGCCAGCAGTGGGCAGGACTCCCAGTTTAGGCAGACAAAATTAGGATTTAAGCCTATCTTTGTTCCACTCATGCCTGCAAATAATTAAAAGCCAGTTTTTGCCTCGTTTTTATCCTTTTCCATAATATCAGTACTTAGTTCAATGCTTTCATCATGAAAATTATTTAATCTTTTTAATATGGTGATGATAACATCTCAGTTCCCTACCACATCCTAACACACACATCAGCACCATTATGGTTCAGAAGTGCAGAAATGACTGGACTCTCAAGATCCCTATGATCTTCATACTTCCTTCAGCTGTTATCTTGTGTATTTAAGTTTCTGCTTAATCTCTATCATCTAATTTTAGTAATCTGTTCTAGTAGACTTAGGAATTTAGTAATTAGTAATTTAGTAATCATGTTCTAGTAGACTTACTCTTCCTAGGATTGCTTTGTCTTTTCTTTGCCCTAGGTTCCTTCGGCAGGTTGGTTTGTTTTGATTTTATTTGCTTTCTGTTGTTGTTGTTGTTGTTGTCATTTGTTTGTTTTTAGCCAGGCTGCATGTTCCTTCTTTCTTTTCTATTGGGTACTTTGCTTCAGTTCTATTCAACCCTGTTTGAAAGTCTTTTTTTTTTTCTGAAATGAGCCATGTTATTGCCTACAGCACATATCTTTATTTTTAATTAGATGTCATATGCACACATACTGCCCAAATCTATTCGTAATTTCAAAAGCCACAAGGAAAAATGTTAGAAAACTAAGTAATTGTCTCCTAATGCCAGCATTTGCTGTCTAACATCTTATTTGTCTATTTGCTTTGAATTGGGTTCATACATAGCTTCTTCAGATCCTTCTGCTTCAAGGATATTGTACTTCATCTGTGAAGGAAATAATGGCAGTTTTTCTCAAAAACATATTTTGGTCTGTCGGTAAATAGTGGATTATCACAAGATCACTCTTGCCTCCAACTATTGCACAGAACTGCACAGCTTGTTACAACAGATAAATCTGTGTTCTCGTAGACCATTAGGCATATTTTGAAAAGGGGCTTTGGAACCTGCCTTTTCTCATACTGTAAACAAAATACTAGCTAGCAAATTAAAATGTAAGCAATCATTTCACAAGAGTTATTGTTGGTCGAAACTAACAGCCATTGTACAAAACCAGCATCAGGCTTCAATATTCTCAATAGGATATTCTCTTGATTATTCATCATCTGAAGAATTTTTTGCAGCAGATTATTTCTGTAGATTTTTTTTTTGGAGCAGACTATTTCAGAACTTGATTTTATTAACAGTTTCTTGCCTAAATAGAGATCACTTAAGAAGCTTATAATTCAGTTAAATAGCAGGCACTGAAATATTCATTACTGTATGTCTCTTTCATATCTTACTCAAAAGAGTTTAAATGTACCCAGTGGTCATAGTTCAATTAATATCTTACATATTTTATAACTTTATGTTATTTCCCTCAGAGAAGCAGCATTTTATGTGTATATCTACCCTTGTTCATCGAGAATTAGTTGTGCCCTAATGTTTCATAAATTCTATTCTTTCCATAGTGCATACGTGCTCAGTGCTCAGATGTGTCCAACTCTCTGCAACTCCAGAGACTGTAGCCCCCCAGGCTCCTTTGTCCATGGAATTTTCCAGGCAAGAATACTGGTGTGGATTGCCATTTCCTCCTCTAGGGGATCTTCCTGACCCAGGGATCAAACCTGTGTCTCCTGTGTCTCTGGCATTGGTTGGCAGATTCTTTACCATCTCGGAAGCCTCATTCTTTCCATAGTATTAATATCATTAAGTAAATGTTCATTATTCTCACTACTTCTAAATCAATAACATATTTTGAATGTTAAAGAAAGCCACATTTTAATAGATCAGAGCACATATTTTAAGGGAATAAAAAGCATTTTTAATTGTATACCTGATTTTAATAATAGTCTGGTTTTAGACTTTCCTGATAGTCCAGTGGTTAAGAATCCACCTGTTAATTCAGGGTACATGAATTTTATCCCCGGTCCCGGAAGGTCCCACATGCGAGGAGGCAGCTAAGCCCTTGTGCCACAACTACTGAGTCTACACTCTAGAGCCTGTGAGCTGCAACTACCGAAGCCAGCTTGTCCTAGATCAAGCCTATGCTATGCAGCAAGAGAAGCTACCACAGTGAGAAGCCTTAGTATTGCAACTAGAGAGTAGCCCCCACTCGCCACAACTAGAGAAAGCCCATCCAGAAGTGAAGACCCAGTACAGCCATACATACAGACACACATATTGTTAAAAATAATGAAAAATCAGAGTGATTTAAAGAGAAATCAAAATTAAAAAGATATTTTGAAAGTGTCATAAATTATTATTAGAAGGACATGTGACTTCTTATTTCTGCTGAGGCATTTTTCAAAGTACTGTATTTCCTATTTTTCCATGAACCTCGTCTATTCCTTTCTAAATTCCTTAAAAGAAAGCTTTATTTTTAAACCAAACATTTATTTGAAATAACACAGCATCCAGCTTATGTTAAAAGCACAAATGCTTTTTAAAAAGAAAATAACAATTAACTCTACCATCAATACCAATGTAAAAAGTGAACATTTAAAACTTGTTTTTGATGTTATGTAATGTTGTTGCTATAAATTAAATGTCTTATTTCCTTATGGATAATGGGAATGAAAGGGGTATTTCAGGTATAAACCATTTGACTATAGAAAAGAAAGTCACTCTAGGATGGCTAAGGGAAAATACATGTACGGTGTCATACAGGAGTTGATGTTGAAACATTAGAACCTGAGTATTCTGAAGCTAGACATTTATATTTCTAAGCCAATTGTGTGGGCAGTGATACTTGAATTCCAGATATATCCCCCTGTGGCTCTAATAATTGGAGCTGATATTTGTCTCTGGAGAACTACTTTACTTTTGGAGGCAGTTATATGGATACCGTGCTTATCTTCCTATATCACAATATGCTTCACACTGCTGTTAAGACTATCTTCTAAAAATTAAAAAAAAAAAATTACCCAAATACAGCCATATACTACATTAAGCTCATTTTTATTCCATAGCATAATATATAAGACTCTGCAAAATATGGTTTATCTCTCTCCAGTTACCATAGCTCCAACTTGTTGAATCCCTTATCACCTCACAAGTGGATCCTGTGATTTAGTGCCTCAAAGTTACTACTTTCAATATGCCTTACCACTTTTCTAGATTCCATACATATGCATTAAATACTATATTCATTTTCCTCTTTCTGACTTACTATATGTATAACAGGCTCTCGGTTCATCCACCTCAGTAGAACTGACTCAATTCATTTTCATGGCTGCATCAATTTCATTAAATATATGTACTGCATCTTATATATCCATTCATCATTTGTAGGGAAGGAAAGGAGATGCAGATATAGAGAATGGGCGTGTGAACACAGTTGGGGTGGAGGGGAAAAAGTGGCGCAAATGGAGAAAGTAACATCAACACACACACACTATTGGGTATGAGATGGATAGCTGGTGAGAAGGTAAGAAGTTGCTGGGTAGCACAGGGAGCCCAGTCTGGTGCTCTGTGATAACCTGAAGGGATGGGATGGGGGGGATGCTAGGGAGGGAGGAGATGTATGTCTAATTACAACTGATTCGTGCTGCTGTATGGCAGAAACCAACACAACACTGTAAATTTTTTTAAACAATTAAATTAAAAAAAACCAACACGGTACTACTCTCACAATTGCCTTGAGTTTCTATACTTCTTTGGCAACTTTTTTTTTTATCTAATTCTTAAATACACAGCTCAAAATTTACATCTATACACTTTTAATCAATCTGTTCACTTTATCTATTTACAAGGATATCCACTTCCAGTAATGGAAGACAGAAGGAAATAAATGCCTGAAGGACAATTTTAACTGAAGAACTTTCTAGATGTACCACATAGAGGCCTTTCTCTGGGGAATATCTATGGGAAAACACAAGTTGAGAGTGGTGTGGTTGGCATTTGGAACTTTCTTAGGGTGGATGTGGAAGATTTACCTAGGATGGGTGATTTATCTAGACGTCTGAGTAGTACTTTTGATCGCTACAATGGAAAAGAGGAGGGGCAAAAATATAAGACAGAGATACAGCTAGAAGAGTGACAGGAGAACCAGGAAGACCACAGTAGCAAACCCAGGATCATGGTGCCTGATTTAGAGTAAGGTTTGATCAGAAAGAATTCCACCTTCACCTCCTCCCCCTGCCTCCCCTGCAGCACTGACTAGTCTCTCCCCACCAGGGTAAGAAGAGCTGAGTAACACACAGCAGTGCAATACTGCTGGATTTCAACAAAAGTTATGAGGCATACTAAAAAGCAAGGAAATCTTGCCATTTGCAACAACATGGATGAAACCTGAAGACATTATGCTAAGTGAAATAAGTGAGATGGAGACAGACAAATACTATATGGTCTTACTTGTACATGAAATTAGAAAAAAATAATACAACTAAACTCATCAATAGAGAAGAGATTGATAGTTACCAGCGATGAGGGTGGTGAGCAAAATAGTGAAGGTTGTCAAAAAGTACAAACTTTTAGTTGTAAAATAAATGTCAGGGGGCTTTAATGTACAGCATGCTGACTATGGTAATAGTGTGCTGCATATTTGAAAGCTGCCAAGAGTTATCTTCATATAAAAAAAATTGTAACCATGTATGGTGACGGATGTTAACTAGACTTATTGTGTTCATCATTTCACAATATATACAAATGTCTAATCATCACATTGTACACCTGAAACTAATATAATGTTGTATGTCAATTATGTCTCAACTTTAAAAGTAATAAAATACAATTTAATAAAGAAAAAAAAATAAAAAGTAAGAATAACAGATCAAAAGGACAAGCAGTTTTCAGAATCACAGATGGATGAAGTAACAGACAAAATTTTAGATGATTCTAACTAAATGCTAAAGCTTCTAATGTTAAAAAATGAGAAAAAAGAAATGTAGGAGAAACAGTAATATGCATGCCTATGGCTGATTCATGTTGACATAGGACAAAAACCAATACAATATTTTAAAGTAATTATTCTTCAATTAAAATAAATAAAATAAAGAATAGTTGGTGTTGGAAATAATTTTAGATTTGCTGAAACTCAATGATACTAAGAATTTCCATATATCCTTCCATCAATTTCTCCTAATCTCAAAATCTTATATAACCATGGTATATTTATCAAAACAGAATAGTCTGAAGTAAACTACACATTTGGATTTGATTTTTCAACTAAACGTTTTTGGTTTTGTTTTTATCTTCTGTTCCAGGACACAATCTGTGGTATCATGTTGCATTTGGTCAGGTCTCTCAGATCTTCTCTAATCTCTAATAAATCTTAGGGTTTCCATATCACCAGGGCTTTGATATTTTTAAAGAGTACTAATTGAGACTTCCCTGGTGGCTCAGACGGTAAAGTGTCTGCTTGCAATGCAGGAAACCCGGGTTCAATCCCTGGGTTGGGAAGATCCCCTGGAGAAGGGAATGGCAACCCACTCCAGTACTCCTGCCTGGAAAATTCCATGGATGGAGGAGCCTGGTGGGCTACAGTCCATGGGATATCCCTCCATTTTGGTTTGCCTGATGTTGCTTCACGGTAAGCAAATGTAATTTTAAAGATAAGGTTGTAAATACACTTTTTACTTCTCTACTAATCAATCCATTGCCTTTTCCTTTCACAAAAATGTTCTAGATTCAAAGCTACCACATGTCTGTGCAGACCTTGCACTGAACAGTACTGGGGTTTCCATTTCCACTATAGTACTGTATTTATTTTTTCACATGGTCCCCAGACTATAAAAACAGTTGTATTCTATAAATACTGTGAGAATGCAAATTACTTTAATTATTAAGCCACTGCAGGGAAATTCACATTTGCAAATACATATGTTTTAACAAGTTACTTTTTCTATGGCAATGGCACATTTAATAATTTTTGTTAGGAAACCTCAGAATATGACTGTACCCTGTAACAGCCTCTTGTCCATACATCACAGCTGCCCAAATCAAAAGATATGAGTGCAATCCTCAAATTTAATATTAATTTTCCCCAATGTCCTTTATTTTTACAGAGTTTCATTGCAAAAATTCTAGTTCTACTGAGGTTTCCATTTTAGACCTTTTATTTTTCCTCTAGTAGATCCATTCTCTTTACAAATCATACAATGAGGAAATATTTTCTTCATAGTCTCAACTGCAAGAATTGAACATCTCAAGACTGTGATAAAGATACATAGAAAGTAATATTAAAAAAATTGTGCATAAAAGAAATTCAGATTTTGGGAGGATTAAAAGAATTCATAGATATCCTGGAAACCTGGCAGACAAGTGAATTCCACGGTAAAATGCGTTTGGAAAAAACAATCATGCTGCTTTCCATTTTGGGGGCCATATGCACTAAAATGTTAAATAGATTATGAAAAAAGTTTTAATGAAGTTTTTCTATCCTTCCTTTATTCTCAATGGGAATTTGTTTTAATAAATTTTAGATGCCAGTCTTAGCATTAAAATTCTGTAAGAATATAGCATAATAAAAGTTATCTACCTTTTTCTACTTTAATATCCTACTATTAGATGAAATTTTATGTTTCTAATTAACAACTTAAAAGTGGTTTAGAATAGGTTATTTAAATATATCTATGAGAAACTGAAATATTATATGCATATTAAAAGACTTCGCAAAATTTTAAATACTATGCATATTGGCTTCCTTAAACAAGAAAATATGATTGGTGTTCATTTCCTTTCCTAAGGCCTGGAAACTCAAAAGAATAATTAGATTCTTCCTGAAACTGAATTCTATAATGTATATGAAATAGGGTTGTGCCGTGCTTAGTCACTCAGTCATTTCCAACTCTTTGTGACCCCATGGACTATAGCCCTCCAGGTGCCTCTGTCCATGGGAATTCCCCAGCCAAGAATACTGGAGTGGCTAGCCTTTCCCTTCTTCAGGGTATCTTCCCAACCCAGGGATTGAATCCAGGTTTCCCACGTCGTGGACAGATTCTTCACTTTCTGAGCCACCAGGGAAACCCAAGAATACTGGAGTGAGTAGCCTATCCTTTTTCTAGGGGAACTTCCTGACCTAGGAATTGAATCGGGGTCTCCTGCATTGCAGACAGATTCTTTACCAGCTGAGCTACCTGGGAAGCCCATGAAATAGGGTACTAGAATATGAATTACCCGAGTTTGTCTTCAGCAAGATAGCAGTTACTTCTACTCACTACCAATCTGAACACTTTATTTTCAATATTTCTCCATATACACATCTTCTAAAATTTGTTTTCATTTACTCAGTCATTTATATAACTTCTCATTGTAAATCTTAAATCCTTAATCCTTATATATAATCACTGACACAATCTTGAAACTTATGATTCTCTTTTTAAAGTGACACAATATTATCATTTTGACCATTTAAAATTATTTGTGGATCCAGAGTCCTGATCAAATGAGAAAGTTCATAAAATAGACACACCTGATCAGTGGTTTATTTCTTTTTAAAAAGTTATTTTGCAAGAGGTTAAGTATTCTTGTTTAGGCAAAAAAATAAAAAAGAAAAAAGAAAAAGAAAGGAGGTTTCCATGGTATCTCACATGATAAAGAATCTGACTGCAATGCAATAGACCTAGGTTTGATTCTTGGGTCAGGAAGATCCCTTGGAGAAGGGAATGGCTACCAACTCCAGTATTCTTGCCTGGAGAATTCCATGGACAGAATTTTAATGCTAAGACTGGCATCTAAAATTTATTAAAACGAATTCCCATTGAGAATTCCATAACCTGGTGGGCTACATTCCATGGGGCCGCGAAGAGTCAGACAGGATTGAGCGACTAACACTTTCACTTTCAGCAAAATTATGAAGTGGGAAATTTATTTTTAACTTGACCTTTCCTCTCTTTCTGTATTTGTCTTAATTACCACACTGTTCTGGGTCTAGTGTCCATATGTTTTTACCTCAAAAGCTATATCTGTCAAATTTAAATAATTATAATCTTAAATTACTCTTTCTCATCACACATTAAACCCTAGAAACTCTGACCCACCCTAAATGATTTTCCCAGCTGCTCAAATTATTTCTCAGACCATATTCAATGTATTCCTCAATCCTGTGTGTTACTCACTCAAACTTTACAAAAATCTGATTTTAATCATCTAAAAAAGAATTCACAAATCCTCCTAGTGGAGAAGATATTTGTGGATGAATATATTTGAGGATGATTCTTATGTAAAATACCATGCTGAAATGAATGTAATCAGAGATAAAGTGGTAAGATAATAGACCCTGCAGTCTATGTTTTTAGCAGAAGAGCTTTAAAAAATATTTACTATATATAATTTTATGTTCACTATATACACTAACTAAACTATTATAATGAAATTTTCCCTGTGCTAATTTTGTACTTCTCTACAATAACTTGAATTGTACTGCCTTTTTGTGTTTATATTATGAATTCATTTAATTTCATTCACCTTATTCATTGTAGAAGTTTCTATTTTATAGATCTTAAGACATCCATCAATGAGTGAAATTATGATGTTGCAATGCTTTACTTCACTGTTCCTTCTGTTCATGCTATGCATTCAGTTACTAGTGTATTAGAACTGTTGTAGGGCAATTACCTATTGAGGATGAAATTTAGTTTACTTATTTCTTTGATGAGAAGTACAAATATTTCTGATATTTTAGAAGCTATGTATTTAGCTGGAAAGAATACTAAAACAATGAAAATAAACCTATTCAATTAGTTTGGAAAAGAAAAACCTTAAAATAGTGAATTAAAAATACATTTTTTTTGTAAATGAAAGTATTGTTGCAGTTCAGTCGCTAAGTAGTGTCCAACTCTGCAACCCCATGGTCTGTGGCAAGCCAGGCTTCCTTGTCCTTCATTATCTCCCTGAGTTTGTGCAAACTCACGTTCATTGAGTCAGTGATGTCATCCAACCATGACATATGAATAGACAGAAAATATCTACATGAATGAAGCAGACATATTTGTCCATCATCTGAAGTATAAGCATATGTTATTTAATAGTATTAAATTATACACACAATAAAAATATTTTAGTACAACATACCAAAATATACTAACTTATAATCATCCTTTCTAGCCACAAATATGATTATCAAAACAACTCTATTGTATATCATTTAATTTATTAAGTGTATTTTCCATAACTATAGTAAGTACTCATTCAAACACAAGTATTTTGCAGAAGTCATAATAAAAAGTCATTTCTTATATTCTTAACATTCTATCTCTCTATGATCTTGTCTTTCCCATTAGAATGAATCTTTTCTTCAAAAGTTGTTTATGCTTGCTATTTTCAAGTTTCTATTCCCAATTTCTCTCGAGCTAACTTCAATAAACTTCAAGTTCAGTTCAGTTCAGTTCAGTTCATCGCTCAGTTGTGTCTGACTCTTTGTGACCCCATGAATCGCAGCACGCCAGGCCTCCCTGTCCATCACCAACTCCCAGAGTTCACACAGACTCACGTCCATCGAGTCAGTGATGTCATCCAGCCATCTCATCCTCTGTTGTCCCCTTCTCCTCCTGCCTCCAATCCCTCCCAGCATCAGAGTCTTTGCCAATGAGTCAACTCTTCTCATGACGTGGCCAGAGTACTGGAGTTTCAGCTTTAGCATCATTCCTTCCAAAGAACACTCAGGACTGATCTCCTTCAGAATGGTCTGGTTGGATCTCCTTGCAGTCCAAGGGACTCTCAAGAGTCTTCTCCAACACCACAGTTCAAAAGCATCAATTCTTTGGCACTCAGCCTTCTTCACAGTCCAACTGGCACATCCATACATGACCACAGGAAAAACCATAGCCTTGACTAGATGGACCTTAGTCGGCAAAGTAATGCCTCTGCTTTTGAATATGCTATCTAAGTTGGTCATAACTTTCCTTCCAAGGAGTAAGCATCTTTTAATTTCATGGCTGCAGTCATCATCCGAAGTGATTTTTGAGCCAAAAATATAAAGTCTGACACTGTTTCTAGTGTTTCCCCATCTATTTCCCATGAAGTGATGGGACGAGATGCCATGATCTTCGTTTTCTGAATGTTGAGCTTTAAGCCAACTTTTTCACTCTCCTCTTTCACTTTCATCAAGAGGCTTTTTAGTTCCTCTTCACTTTCTGCCATAAGGGTGGTGTCATCTGCATATCTAAGATTGTTGATATTTCTCCCAGTAATCTTGATTCCAGCTTGTGCTTCTTCCAGTCCAGCGTTTCTCATGATGTACTCTGCATAGAAGTTAAATAAGCAAGGTGACAATATACAGCCTTGATGTACTCCTTTTCCTATTTGGAACCAGTCTGTTGTTCCATGTCCAGTTCTAACTTCCTAAGATATTTATTTTTATACATAGACCTTATAACTGTTTATAACTGATAATGCCAGTGCTGTTGCTTGCTTACCTGCATATAGGTTTCTCAAGAGGCAGGTAAGGTGGTCTGGCATTCCACAGTTTATTGTGATCCACACAGGCAAAGGCTTTGACATAGTCACTAAAGCAGAAATAGATGTTTTTCTGGAACTCTCTTGGTTTTTCAATGGTCCAGCAGATGTTGGCCATTTGATCTCTGGTTCTTCTGCCTTTTCTAAAACCAGCTTGAACATCCGGAGGTTCACAGTTCACATACTGCTGAAACCTGGCTTGGAGAATTTTGAGCATTACTTTACTAGCATGTGAGATGAGTGCAATTGTGCGGTAGTTTGAGCATTCTTTGGCATTGCCTTTCTTTGGGATTGGAATGAAGACTGACCTTTTCCAGTCCTGTGGCCACTGCTGAGTTTTCCAAATTTGCTGGCATATTGAGTGCAGCACTTTCACAGCATCATCTTGCTACCCCATGTCCAAGGTCTGGGGTGGCGGCCGGGAGGAGCTACCCCCTGCCCGAGGCCAGGGGTGGTGGCTGGGAGGAGCAACCCCAATTCCAAGGAGCAGTAGCTGCGTGGGCGCAGGAGGGCCTAGAGGAGCTATTCCTTGTTCAAGGTCATGAGGAGTGGCAGTGAGGAGTTACCCCTCATCCAGGGTAAGAAGCAGTGGCTGCACTTTGCTGGAGCAGCCGTGAAGAGATACCCCACGTCCAAGGTAAGAGAAACCCAAGTAAGACAGTAGGTGTTGCAAGAGGGCTTCAGAGGGCAGACACACTGAATCCATAATCACAGAAAACTTCAAGTTAGACATCCAATAAATCCACTTTCATTCTTCACTCTTTTAAGATATTTATTTTTATACATAGACCTTATAACTGTTTATAACTGATAATGCCAGGCTCTTACTCTCATTTCCATTCATTCTCATACACAGACTACAACTCCTTGACCTCAGTGAAACCTTAAACCCTTCTGACGCTGTAACATATTATTTACTGACCTTCAGATATTTGTAACATTGTATAGGAGACAGTGACCAAAATCATCCCAAAGAAAAAGAAATGCAAGAAGGCAAAATGGTTGTCTGAGGAGGCTTTACAAATAGCTGAGAAAAGAAGAGAAGTGAAAGGCAAAGGAGAAAGGGAAATATATACCCAATTGAGGGCTTCCATGGTGGCTCAGATGATAAAGAATCTGCCTACAATGCAGGAGACCAGGGTTCAATCCCTGGGTTGGGAAGATCCCCTGGGGAAGGGAAAGGCCATACCCACTCCAGTATTCTAGCCTGGAGATCCCATGAACAGAAGAGCTTTGTGGGCTACAGTATGTGGGGTTGCAAAGAGCTGGACATGACTAAGCAACTATGCACACAGACACACACATACCCAACTGAATGCAGAGTTCCAGAGAATAGCAAGGAGAGATAAGGAAGGCTTTTTGAGTGAGCAATGCAAAAAAAAAAAAGGAAAATGATAGAATGGGAGAGACTAGATATCTCTTCAAGAAAATTGGAGATACCAAGGGAAAATTTCATGCAAAGATGTGAATAATAAAGGACAGAAACTGAAAAGATTAAGAGGAGGTGGCAAGAATACACAGAAGTATACAAAAAAGACTTTATGACCTGGATAACCACAATAGTGTGGTCACTCACCTGGAGCACCACCTGGGTCACTTCATATCCTGGAGTGTGAAATCAAGTGGGCCTTAGGAAGCATTACTAAAAACAAAGCTAGTGGAGGTGATGGAATTCCAGCTGAGCTATTTCAAATCCTCAAAGATGATGCTGTTAAAATGCTGCACGTAATATACCAGCAAATTTGGACAGGGAAGCCTGGCGTGTTGTAGTCCATGTTGTCGTAAAGAGTAGGACATGACTTAGTAACTGAACAATGACAGCAACAATCTACTGCTCATTTTTATTTTACTTCAATCCATCTTGGGCTTCCCTGGTGGCTCAGATGGTAAAGAATCACCTGCAATGTGGGAGACCTGTGTTCGATCCTTGGGTTGGGAAGATACCCTGGAGAAGGGAACAGCAACCCACTCCAGTATTCTGGCCTGGAGAATTCTATGGACTGTTATAGTCCATGGGGTCCCAAAGAGTCAGACATGACTGAGTGCCTTTCACTCACTCACTCAATCCATCTTAAATAACAAGATCAGTGGAACCCAAAGCCATTCTGATCCTATAACCTATTATTTACTGGACTCATTCCCTTTAATATATTTTTACAATGCAATATACTTTGCATTGCCATCACTCCCTTTAATATATTTTCAACTTCCTGTCAGTTCTCCATGACTTACTTTAACTGGTTGAAAAACATCACAAAACTGAAGCCAAATACCCTCAAATTACACACTACATATGTGTAGCTGAAAAGGCTGAAGAAAAACACAATGTCATAATATCTCATCTCACTTCAGAACTCTGGCTGGGAACATGCAGTGCACTTATAATGACAACTAGCCATTGGATTGTGAAGTCACCTGGTCTGCAGGTCCTTCTGCTGTGCTGGAGATCCCATCACAATTACCTCAAATTTCTCATTTCATAGAATCCTTAGTGTCTTGCTAATTCACATGGCACCCTTAGATAAAAAGAAATACTGAACAGTTATTATTATAAGGTTATTAGATTAAGAAATGTATAAGTTAAAGTGAAAGTCACTCAGTCCTATCTGACTCTTTGCCACCCCATGGACTGTCCAATCCATGGAATTCTCCAGGCCAGAATATGGAGTGGGTAGCCAGTTCCCTTCTCCAGGGGATCTTCCCAACCCAGCAATCAAACCCAGGTCTCCCACATTGCAGACAGATTCTTTACAAATTGAGCCACCAGGGAAGCCCAGAAATGTATAAGGATTTATATAAAAATGACAAAATATTTACATATAAGTTGAAATAAAACATTGTAATTTCAAATTTAAATGACCGCAATCACTTACTAAGACATAAGAACTTTGTTGAGTGAGGCACAATTTCTCAATCCTAGGAACTATACAGGATGCCACCACCTTCATTTCCAGCTTTCACACTGATTTTCATGTACTACTTGCTGTTCATCACCAAGCAACAACTAAAGCTCAGCTTTGATAATGAATGATGTTATCTAAAGGAATGCAGCACAATCTAATATTGGAATTGCGAACACTTCAACTCAGAGTAGTTAGCATATCATCTATTAGTTATCAAGTATCATTGTGATTCCTTCAAAAAAATTGTTTTCAATGTGAGTTCATTGCAGTGTCTGGGTGCTTTTTGATGCACAGGGGTAGAATTTCAGGACTACACTATATCATACCCTCGCTTCTCAAACTTCTAACAATTCTTGCCTATCATTTAGTTAGTGGTTTTGATGCTTATTTCACTGAGAACAGAGAAATTTCAGAGGAACACCTTCACAAACTCCCACAAAATCTATGACTCCATCTCCTGAATTTGTGCTAATATGCCTCAGTTTATTTTGTTCAGACACTTTTAATTTTTATGTTATTAGTAAAGGACAAATGGTCATTTGTGTCTCAATCCCATCCAAGTAATTTGGCTCTCTCATGCATCAGAAACTTTCTGACTTTACTATTTCATATTGACAGAAAAACATGCTGTTACTTCTCCCACTGACTTTAAAATATAACCCTTTAAAAGTTACCATTCATGTGTTTCTTCCTTTAAACCGCTAAACCATTCAGGTATGACCTAAATCAAATCCCTTATGATTATACAGTGGAAGTGAGAAATTATTTAAGGGCCTAGATCTGATAGATAGAGTGCCTGATGAACTATGGAATGAGGTTCATGACATTGTACAGGAGACAGGGATCATTAACATCCCCATGGAAAAGAAATGCAAAAAAGCAAAATGGCTGTCTGGGGAGGCCTTACAAATAGCTGTGAAAAGAAGAGAAGTGAAAAGCAAAGGAGAAAAGGGAAGATATAAGCATCTGAATGCAGAGTTCCAAAGAATAGCAAGAGATGAGAAAGCCTTCTTCAGCGATCAAAGCAAAGAAACAGAGGAAAAGAAAGGAATGGGAAAGACTAGAGATCTCTTCAAGAAAATTAGAGATACCAAGGGAATATTTCATGCATGCAAAGATGGGCTCAATAAAGGACAGAAATGGTATGGATCTAACAGAAGCAAAAGATATTAAGAAGAGGCAGCAAGAATACACAGAACAACTGTACAAAAAAGATTTTCATGACCCTGATAATCACGATGGTGTGATCACTCACCTAGAGCCAGACATCCTGGAATGTGAAGTCAAGTGGGCCTTAGAAAGCATCACTACGAACAAATCTAGTGGAGGTGATGGAATTCCAGTTGAGCTATTTCAAATCCTGAAAGATGATGCTGTGAAAGTGCTGCACTCAATATGCCAGCAAATTTGGAAAACTCAGCAGTGGCCACAAGACTGGAAAAGGTCAGTTTTCATTCCAATCCCAAAGAAAGGCAATGCCAAAGAATGCTCAAACTACTGCACAATTACACTCATCTCATGGTAGTAAAGGAATGCTCAAAATGCTCCAAGCCTGGCTTCAGCAATACGTGAACCATGAACTCCCTGATGTTCAAGCTGGTTTTAGAAAAGGCAGAGGAACCAGAGATCAAATTGCCAACATCTGCTGGATCATGGAAAAAGCAAGAGAGTTCCAGAAAAACATCTATTTCTGCTTTATTGACTATGCCAAAGCCTTTGCCTGTGTGGATCACAATAAACTGTGGAAAATTCTGAGAAAGAGGGGAATACCAGAGCACCTGACCTGCCTCTTGAGAAATCTGCATGCAGGTCAGGAAGCAACAGTTAGAACTGGACATGGAACAACAGACTGGTTCCAAATAGGTAAAGGAGTACGTCAAGGCTGTGTATTGTCCCCCTGCTTATTTAACTTCTATGCAGAGCACATCATGAGAAACGCTGGACTGAAAGAAACATAAGCTGAAATCAAGATTGCCGGGAGAAACATCAATCACCTCAGATATGCAGATGACACCACCCTTATGGCAGAAAGTGAAGAGGAACTAAAAAGCCTCTGAAAAAGTTGGCTTAAAGCTCAACATTCAGAAAATGAAGATCATGGCCTCCGGTCCCATCACTTCATGGGAAATAGATGGGGAAACAGTGGAAACAGTGTCAGACTTCATTTTTGGGGGCTCCAAAATCACTGCAGATGGTGACTGCAGCCATGAAATTAAAAGACACTTACTCCTTGGAAGAAAAGTTATGGCCAACCTAGATAGTAGATTCAAAAGCAGAGACATTACTTTGCCAACTAAGGTCCATCTAGTCAAGGCTATGTTTTTTCCAGTAGTCATGTATGGATGTGAGAGTTGGACTGTGAAGAAGGCTGAGCTCCGAAGAATTGATGCTTTTGAACTGTGGTGTTGGAGAAGACTCTTGCAAGTCCCTTGGACTGTAAGGAGATCCAACCAGTCCATTCTAGAGGAGATCAACCCTGGGATTTCTTTGGAAGAAATGATGCTAAAGCTGAAACTCCAGTACTTTGGCCACGTCATGAGAAGAGTTGACTCATTGGCAAAGACTTTGATGCTGGGAGGGATTGGGGGCAGGAGGAGAAGGGGACGACAGAAGATGAGATGGCTGGATGCATCACTGACTCGATGGACGTGAATCTGAGTGAACTCTGGGTGTTGGTGTTGGACAGGGAGGCCTGGCGTGCTGCGATTCATGGGGTCACCAAGAGTCAGACAGCACTGAGCGACTGAACTGGACTGAACTGAACTGATATATATACATAAATATACACATACACCACACACACACACACATATATTGCTAAATGAAAGATGCCAGACAGGAAAAAATGTATAAGGTATGATTCCATTCACATAAATCTCAAGATCAAGCAAAACTAGTCTAAGATCAAAGTGTTTACAGTCATAAAAACAATTACTTTTAAGGAAGGTAATGATTTGGACAGAGCAGGATGGAGTTTTCCAAAGTACTAAACATATTTCACACCTTGTCTGGGTTTTCCTTAATGGTTATGCCAACACTCTAAAAAGTCATTAGGCTTTATACTTATAACTGATGTCCTTTACAGTTCAATAAAAATTATGTTATACTTCAGCTGAAATGTAACACAAATAAGTTGTTGTAGTAATTTAATTTTCTACCTGAAACTATGGAACAACTTAAAGAATAATTTTTGAATTTTTCTCTATATAAATAGTTCTAGATTGACAGTTATTTCTTCTCAGCACTTTAATTGAAATAATTCTATTGTCTTCTGTCTTCCATCATTTTGGTTGAGAAATGAGCTCTAAGTCAAGTTATTGCTACTTTGATTCCTAATGTGAATTTATCTGATATTTTTCTCAATATTTTTAAAAAGTATTAAGGACAACTAAAACTCTTCTCTTAAATCAATAATATCTTGTCATCTTGTGTGGTATGTTCAAGTTAGACAACTTATAAATTCCTATGGGAATAAATTCATGTGCTGCTGTCAAATGTCATTAACTCTAACTAGAATAAAACAGATGTTTAATAGTGACAACAATATTTAGCTCTTAAACAGAATATCTCTTCTTCAGAGCACCATGCAAACATTAAATAATTAAGCTTTACAACTTCCTAAAGATGCAGATAAATAAAGATTCATGATAATGTTTATTTTTTTTAAAGATAAAAACATCTTTATAGTGGTGAGTGGACCCAAAGAAAGAAAATATATTCTCAGAAAACACTTGGTATATGTAAGGAAATTAACGTGTGTTGCTTTGGAAGTAAGTGTTGTTATTAAAGTGTAAACATTTGAAAGAAAATTTAAAACTGTGACTTTTTTACTTGCAAAAATTTAGAGCAGGTTTTCTCAGAAATACTGAGTGGGACATCAATATCATAACTACTAGATATATTTTATTAATATATATATATATAGGTTCCTTGGACAAAAATAACTATACACCTACAAAATCTGAATCTCTAGAAGTAGAGTGAGGGAAATGGAATGTACTTTATAACATCATCCTGTCATTTTTATGTAAAGGAAATTTTAAGACCATAGTTTTAGAGTTTATAGGTAAATTATATTTATTAAAAATCTATGTAAAGGGAATTAAGAAGTTTAATCCTAGCTGTATATACTGTGACATACACACATAGATTGAACTCGATAGTTACAAATGAATATTTCCATATTAGTGGTTAAGAAGTATACTGAATAGGGTGGCATCTGTTTCTACCAATTGCATGTAGTGTTATTCAAACTCTCCTTCTCTGTCTATCTTTACAGCTAATAAGAGAATGATTTTTTTTCCAAAGACATTTCCTTGTTTTGATATCATTTCCTTCTTTTACCCAAGAATCTTGACATTCATAAATAAGTTGTCTGAAAATCCGTACACATTTTTTTGTCTGAACTTAGCTATAAAGACTTTATAATGCTTCAAAACATTTTAAATAAGTGGATTTATTTTGACATAGACTTCTGTGAGCACCTGCAAAATCATAGCCTTAATTGGGATACAGCTGTTGCTGATTGCTATGAAGAGAGGGTGCCTATGTTGACTGATTGGCCATTTTTATTTAATAGTACATTGAGCTTTCACTCTTTTTCTCAAGTTGCAGTTTTCTTAGGAAATGGTTTCAATGATTAAAGACCTAAAATGGAGTGTCACTTTGCCAACTATCAACAGTAGAAGATGAACTGCTTTCAGTAAATAAACATTGCCAGACACCTGTGTATGACTTTTTCCTTTCTGGAGCAAGAATATTGATCTGAAGAACCAATTTTCTCAATGGTTCAGCAGTCACAGAAGTAAATGTTTTAAACTGATGAGGCATATAAAGTAGTAAAAATGTCAAGGCAGCAGGAACAATTAGGTTTGCTCTAAAAAGTACAAGAAGAAATGAGAATGGTTCTAATGAGTGCTAAATAAATGTGTAATCTGATTCTTTTTCTAGTAAGGTCAGTGAGGTATTTGCAGTTCTCTGTGAGTTCAGTTTACTCATTGATATTTAAAGCAAACAGATTTTAGAATTCTTATTTTAAGAATTTACCTACATAGAAAATTTAGTGTATAATGATGATTTGCACTTTTACCTCTGTTTCTCAAATAACTACTTGATGACTCTAAAGATATGGCTCTAAAACAAGAGGTGAAGATTCAAATTATTTTTCCTCAGCACCCTTAAATATGTAAAAATAATCTTTTAAACATTCTAGGCTTAAAAGAACAAACATGTCAAATTCAAATATTTTTAATGCCTGCAATAATTTTGTTTATCACATGATTTCAAGTCCTCTCATCATGAAATTTGTGCTGTTAGGCATATAGCAGTTTATCATTTCTTCTTAAAGTACATTAATAAGAAATTAATATAATATTTTTGGGAATATTGTTTTGGAGTCTATACTTTAAATGATACAGTGTAAGATACTGAACTCTTTTTTTAAGATGCTCAGAGAAGCTAAAAACTTACTGTTCTTGAAATTATCAAAACCTCTCTTTGTAGTGTAAAAACATGTATTTAATTCTAGTCCACTCTATTTACGTAATAAACATCAACTACTATGTCATGATAACATTTCATTCTATTCATATCTTATTATTTAGCACATTAATTTTCTCCTTAAAAACTAGCTGAAACAAATTTCTAGGGGGAATAGGGCATTTAATTGGAAGGCAGATAATTAAGAAGCATAGCACATTTTAATGTATTATGGAAGAAGTAAATCAAATTTCCCAGTGGCACGTCTCAAGAGAAGAATGAAAAAGGTTGTGGGAACATGTCTTCATAGATCATTTTATGAAGTTTATCAATCCCTCAATCTAATAAGAAAAAAAAACAAACAACTTTTTCCCAGAGAAGGGATAAATGACATAGACAAACACACATATATCCACTCAAGCAAACTCTACAGAGAGATAATCTAAATGATTTTCCAGTTCCTTTCTGAAATATACATTCATCCTTGTGCTTGAAGTGTCTCTGGTCACAGGAAATTATACAGAACTCTAAGCACGAAAGGCTGCGACCTGGCGCACTAAGCACAGCCGAGAGGAGTTACCCCGCATCCAAGGTCAGGGGCAGCCAGGAGAAGCCGCCTCTCATCCAAGGCCAGGGGCGGTGGCCGGTAGGAGCAACCCAAGGAGCTGTGGCTGCGCGAGCGCAGGAGGGCCTAGTGGAGCCAACCCACCTTGAAGGTCAGGAAGGGCTGGGTAAGGAGATACGCCTAGTCCAAGGTAAGGAGCAGTGGCTCTGCTTTGCTGGAGCAGCCATGAAATGATACCCCACATCCAAGGTAAGAGAAACCCAAGTAAGATGGTAGGTGTGGCAAGAGGGCATCAGAGGGCAGACACACTGAAACCATACTCACAGAAAACTAGTCAGTCTAATCACACTAGGACCACAGGCTTGTCTAACTCAATGAAACCAAGCCATGCCTGTGGGGCAACACAGGGAAGGCAGGTCATGGTGGAGAGGTCTGACAGAACGTGGTCCACTGGAGAAGGGAATGGCAAACCACTTCAGTATTCTTGCCTTCATAACCCCATGAACAGTATGAAAAGGCAAAATGATAGGATACTGAAAGAGGAATGCCCCAGGTCAGTAGGTGCCCAATATGCTACTGGAGATCAGTGGAGAAATAACTCCAGAAAGAATGAAGGGATGGAGCCAAAGCAAAAACAATACCCAGCTGTGGATGTGACTGGTGATAGAAGCAAGGTCCGATGCTGTAAAGAGCAATATTGCATAGGAACCTGGAATGTCAGGTCCATGAATCAAGGCAAATTGGAAGTGGTCAAACAGGAGATGGCAAGAGTAAACATTGACATTCTAGGAATCAGCTAACTGAAATGGACTGGAATGGGTGAATTTAACTCAGATGACCATTATATCTATTACTGCGGGCAGGAATCTCTCAGAAGAAATGGAGTAGCCATCATGGTCAACAAAAGAGTCCGAAATGCAGTACTTGGATGCAATCTCAAAAACAACAGAATGATCTCTGTTCGTCTCCAAGGCAAACCATTCAATATCAGTTATCCAAATCTATGCCCCAACCAGTAACGCTGAAGAAGCTGAAGTTGAACGGTTCTATGAAGAACTACAAGACCTTTTAGAACTAACACCCAAAAAAGATGTCCTTTTCATTACAGGGGACTGGAATGCAAAAGTAGGAAGTCAAGAAACACCTGGAGTAACAGGCAAATCTGGCCTTGGAATGCGGAATAAAGCAGGGCAAAGACTAATAGAGTTTTGCCAAGAAAATGCACTGGTCATAGTAAACACCCTCTTCCAACAACACAAGAGAGATTCTACACATGGACATCACCAGATGGTCAACACCGAAATCAGATTGATTATATTCTTTGCAGCCAAAGATGGAGAAGCTCTATACAGTCAGCAAAAACGAGGCCAGGAGCTGACTGTGGCTCAGATCATGAACTCCTTATTACCAAATTCAGACTGAAATTGAAGAAAGTAGTGAAAACCACTAAGCCATTCAGGTATGACCTAAATCAAATCCCTTATGATTATACAGTGGAAGTGAGAAATAGATTTAAGGGCCTAGATCTGATAGATAGAGTGCCTGATGAACTATGGAATGAGGTTCATGACGTTGTACAGGAGACAGGGATCAAGACCATCCCAATGGAAAAGAAAGGCAAAAAAGCAAAATGGCTGACTGGGGAGGGCTTACAAATAGCTGTGGAAAGAGGAGAGGTGAAAAGCAAAGGAGAAAAGGAAAGATATAAGCATCTGAATGCAGAATTCCAGAGAATAGCAAGAAGAGATAAGAAAGCGTTCTTCAGCAATCAATGCAAAGAAATAGAGGAAAAGAACAGAATGGGAAAGACTAGAGATCTCTTCAAGAAAATTAGAGATACCAAGGGAACATTTGATGCAAAGATGGGCTCGATAAAGGACAGAAATGGTATGGACCTAACAGAAGCAAAATATATAAAGAAGAGGTGGCAAGAATACACAGAACAACTGTACAAAAAAGATTTTCACGATCCGGATAATCACGATGGTGTGATCACTCATCTAGAGCCAGACATCCTGGAATGTGAAGTCAAGTGGGCCTTAGAAAGCATCACTACAAACAAAGCTAGTGGAGGTGATGGCATTCCAGTTGAGCTCTTTCGAATCCTGAAAGATGATGCTGTGAAAGTGCTGCACTCAATATGCCAGCAAATTTGGAAAACTCAGCAGTGGCCACAAGACTGGAAAAGGTCAGTTTTCATTCCAATCCCAAAGAAAGGCAATGCCAAAGAATGCTCAAACTACTGCACAATTACACTCATCTCACATGCTAGTAAAGTAATGCTCAAAATTCTCCAAGCCAGGCTTCAGCAATACGTGACCCGTGAAATTCCAGATGTTCAAGCTGGTTTTAGAAAAGGCAGAGAAACCAGAGATCAAATTGCCAACATCTGCTGGATCATGGAAAAAGCAAGAGAGTTCCAGAAAAACATCTATTTCTGCTTTATTGACTATGCCAAAGCCTTTGCCTGTGTGGATCACAATAAACTGTGGAAAATTCTGAAAGAGATGGGAATAACAGACCACCTGACCTGCCTCTTGAGAAATCTGTATACAGGTCAGGAAGCAACAGTTAGAACTGGACATGGAACAGCAGACTGGTTCCAAATAGGAAAAGGAGTACATCAAGGCTGTATATTGTCACGCTGCTCATTTAACTTCTATGCAGAGTACATCATGAGAAACGCTGGACTGAAAGAAACATAAGCTGAAATCAAGATTGCCGGGAGAAATATCAAAAACCTCAGATATGCAGATGACACCACCCTTATGGAAGAAAGTGAAGAGGAACTAAAAAGGCTCTTGATGAAAGTGAAAGAGGAGAGTGAAAAAGTTGGCTTAAAGCTCAACATTCAGAAAACGAAGATCATGGCACCTGGTCCCATCACTTCATGGGAAATAGATGGGGAAACAGTGGAAACAGTGTCAGACTTTATTTTTTGGGGATCCAAAATCACTGCAGATGGTGATTGCAGCCATGAAATTAAAATACACTTACTCCTTGGAAGGAAAGTTATGACCAACCTAGAAAGCATATTCAAAAGCAGAGACATTACTTTGCCGACTAAGGTCCGTCTAGTCAAGGCTATTGTTTTTCCTGTGGTCATGTATAGATGTGAGAGATGGACTGTGAAGAAAGCTGAGTGCCGAAGAACTGTTGCTTTTGAACTGTGGTGTTGGAGAAGACTCTTGAGAATTCCTTGGACTGCAAGGAGATCCAACCAGTCCATTTTGAAGGAGATCAGCCCTGGGATTTCTTTGGAAGGAATGATGTTAAAGCTGAAACTCCAGTACTTTGGCCACCTCATGCGAAGAGCTGACTCATTGGAAAAGACTCTGATGCTGGAAGGGACTGGGGGCAGGAGGAGAAGGGGACGACAGAGGATGAGATGGCTGGATGCATCACTGACTCGATGGACTTGAGTCTGACTAACTCTGGGATTTGGTGATGGACAGGGAGGCCTGGCGTGCTGCGATTCAAGGCATTACAAAGAGTCGGACACGACTGAGCGACTGAACAGAATTGAACTGAATTCTCTCTTCCTCTTTTACTTCCCCTCTTACGATTCCCTGTTTTTTAGTCCCATATTTTGCTTAATATTCCTAATATTATCATATCATAGCTTTTTACTTTGTCAATTTATTCATTATATATATACATATATCACTAATGAGCATGATTATCTATTTGTAGTCTACTACTGGGATAATTATCTAGAGTTAACTAGATAAAAGAATGATATGGAAGTTAGAATTTTGTCAGAGTAAAGGAAAGTGAAAGCATACACTGAAGCAGGGGAGTGACACAACCTAATATTTTTATAGACACAAAAGTATATTGTCTAGAGAATACATTGACATATGACATTAAAAATGAAATGAGAAATTGTAGCAGTAAGTTTCAGAGGTACTGGTGGCTTCAACCAGAATGGCAGAGTGAAGATGAAAAGAAGTGATTTGATTAGAAATATATGTAGAAGTCAAACTCTGCAAGAAATCATAAGAGAAGGGTGACTGACTCAAAAATGACCCCCAAGTCCTCACTTGGGAAAATGTTACAGTTGAATATATTATTCTGTGCTCAGGGAAGTATTCTAGAATTGAAGATACCACTTTGGACTTTGTCATTTAGCAGTATTATGCAAAGGCATGTGACCTGATAAGTTCTAATGTAAAGGTAAGAATCAGAAGGGATTCTAAATTAGAGCTAAGATTTAGCTGTCTAAGAGAAAAACTGGAAGAACAAACAGATTTTAACATCATAAAAATGAACAACAGAGATTCTTAAAGAAGCATGATTATTGATGAACTAACAAAATTCCATGAGATTAAATAAAATTTGTTTATAGAGCAATAAAAATTATTTGTATCCTACAGTTAAATATTATTTTAGGAACATAACACCATGATCTATTGGGAAATATCTCTATAGTTTTGAAAACTACAAAAATATTGATTTCTTTATTTACTCTCTGTTTCTTTCCATGTTGTTGATGAGGTAAAGTGGATAAGCAGTGATGTGTGTGTGTGTGTGTGTGTCATTGACCAAATATGACATATGAGAGGATCAAATAGGATATCAGGTTGTCTTTGATCACTACATGTTTAGAATCTGGGTATGCTTGAAATTTAAATATTGACAAGTGGTTTTAATTATTTATGGAGATTAAAAGTATGTGTATGTGCTTTAAACAATAGATACATTTATTAAAATTAACTTTTAACTAAAAAATATTGATTTCTGATTCCTGCCTTTTTTAATAAATTTATTACTTCAGTGTTTGTCTCAGCAAATGACTAAGTATGCCGGAATCCTCACTAAATAGAATGCATTTACACTTTTGAGGTATGAAAAATAACACTAAGTCAAGCTTTTCATTGAATTGGCTTGTTACTTTTACATGAAAAGCTGTATCATGAAAAGTTTCTATCTAAGTATTTGTAATTAAAAACACAAAATTACAAAAGTATATTTGGTTCCAGGTAGTTTCAAATGGATCCAACTGTAATTGAAAAAATATTTCACTAGCAAAGAGGAATTAGGAAAATAAATATTTTCCAACATGAATTTTATAATAAATCCAACTAGGTCAAAATGATATGTAATTCATTGTAAACAGATGGACTAAATATTGACTTTTTGCATTGCTGATCTTAATCACAGAATAGATTATTTTCTAAGATGTAATGGAATTATTACAGAAAATCAATTTAATCTTTTTCCAGAGTAACTGTGATGAATTTTGGATATGGCTTTAACACAAGTGGATGTAACATAAAAAAAAAAAAAATTATATTTTTAAAAAGAAATAATCATTATTATTTTCAAAAGAATCCAAAATTATATTAATGTAAAATAATATCATAAAAATGAGATAATAATTACAAAATAACATAAATAGTACACTTGTTATATTTAAATTAATATAACTTTCTTATTCAAGAAACAGCAACAAATTTTATATGTATATGTATGTATGTATTTGCTATCATGAAATTTTAATAATATGATTTTAACATTTTTATTAAACATTTATTTCACAAGTTAAAAATGTGTTTAATACAGTAGAAGTCATAACTTAACTGTACATTCATTATAACAGTTTTTAACCTAAGTGAATATTTGATGACTTCCCTTTACATAGGCATATGATAATTTTCTCTTTCTTAAATAAGTCTCTTTTTAACAAGATAAATTGCTGTGAGCCCACATCATCATATGTTTTACCTATTCTTTGAATAATCTTTGAATAATCATTGCAATTTGATTTGCAAAGTCATCTTTAAAAGAAATACTATCAAATCTGCACAAAATATCTCAGAAAAAGATAGGTGAAATGCTTCCAAACTCATTTTATGAGGCCAGGATTGCACTGTCAAATCATGATAAGAAATAGGAAAAAAAAATTTCCTCATAAACACAGACGTGAATTATTCACAAAATATTAGTATCTAGTACTCTTGCCTGGAAAACCCCATGGACAGAGGAGCCTGGTAGGCTGCAGTCCATGGGATCACGAAGAGCTGGACTCAACTGAGCAACTTCACTTTCACTTTTCACTTTCATGCCTCGGAGAAGGAAATGGAAACCCACTCCAGTGTTCTTGCCTGGAGAATCCCAGGGACAGGGAAGCCTGGTGGGCTGTGTCTATGGGGTCGCACAGAGTCAGACACAACTGAAGTGACTTAGCACCAGCAGCAGACTCCAACATGGAAAAATTATAATTTTGAACAAGTAAGATTTATCACAGGAGTGAAATGATGATTTATCACTTGAAAGTCATTCAATGTTAGAACATATTAAAAGTTATGTTATTAAAATATAGTATCATCTTGAGATGCAGAAAAAAATTGACAAAATGCAACTCCAATTTGCGTAAAAGAAAAAAAAAAACTGTGTCAAACTAGAAATAAAATGGAACTTTCTAAGCCTGATAAAGGACATATATGGAAAACCCACATCTAACATTACACCCAATTATGAACGCTATTCTTTCCCTGTATTTTAGGAAGCAAGTGATTACAAATTTGGAAAGTAAATCTTAGTTCGCTGCAATGAGCGATTCTATAATATCAGTTAGCTCATGGATGACTAAAAATATAGGTAAATGACATCAGCATATGGTAGAAGTTGGATTGTTTCCAACACTCTGATACGTTATGCCACCAGGTAATGGGCTGAACCCAAAATGCATTAATGCAGTTGAATTTAGAAGGCTACAAAAACAAAAAACAAAAAAACAAAAAACAAAAAACTGAGTATTGGTACATACATATTCTTTTTAGTATTGCTTATTACCTGGTTTTTTTTTTTCACTTTTTTTTTCTGGTTTTGACAATTTTCATATTTCCTTTAGTTAGCAGTCTCAACACTTTCCATCAAACTATGTTCACCTTTCCTCTAAGATAAACTTTTAAAGTGCTGTAGGATTTCACAGTCAACTTTGTTATTCTTCTAACTGTTTCAAGTCAGAATTTGAGCTCAGATTAAATTCTCACCCTTTTTGAGTTGAGTTTAACCACATACAACCTTGTAATTAATATAATGGGAGTTAAGGAAAGAAACCAACTGCTTGGATATTCTATTTGTTGTTGTTCAGTCACCAGTCATGTCCAACTCTTTGTGACCCCATGGACTGTAGCACGCCAGGATTCCCTGTCCATCACCAACTCATGGAGACTACTCAAACTCACATTCATTGCATGGGTGATGCCATCCAACCATCTCATCCTCTGTCGTCCCCTTCTCCCACCTTCAATCTTTCCCAACATCAGGGTCTTTTCCAAGGAGTTGGTTCTTCACATCAGGTAGCCAAAGCATTGGAGCTTCAGCTTCAGTATCAGTCCTTCCAATGTATATTCAGGACTGATTTCCTTTAGGATTGACTGGTTGGATCTCCTTGTAATCCAAGGGACTCTCAAGAGTCTTCTCCAATACCACAGTTCAAAAGCATCAATTCTTTGGTGCTCAGTTTTCTTTATATCTTAATGATTTTTTTAAAAAAAATTTAGTCTAAAAAATAAAAATTTAGTCTTAAGCCAGCTCTTTCACTGTCCTCCTTCACCCTCATCAAGAGGCTCTTTAGTTTCTCTTAGCTTTCTGCCATTAGAGTGGTATCCGCATATCTGAGATTGTTGATGTTTCTCCCACCTATCTTGATTCCAGCTTGTAAAGCATCCAGTCTGACATTTCTTGTGATGTGCTCAATGCATAGATTAAACAAACAGGGTGACAGCAGACTTCCCTGTCCTATTCCTTTCTTGATCTTGAACCAATCAGTTGTTCCATACAGGGTTCTAACTGTTGCTTCTTGACATGCATACAGGTTCCTCAGGAGACAAGTAAGAGGGTCTGGTATTCCCATCTCTCTAAGAGCTTTCCACAGTTTGTCATGACCTACACAGTGAAAAGCTTTAGCATAATCACATAATCAATGAAACAGAGATAGATTCTTTTTAAAATTCCCTTGATTTCTCTATAATCCAGTGAATGTTGGCAATTTGATCTCTAGTTCCTCTTCCTTTTCTAAATCCATCTTGGATATCTGGAAGTTTTTATTTACATCATGCTGAAGCCTAGCATGCAAGATTTTAAGCATTACTTTACTAGCATGGGAGATGAGTCTGGCTACCTGATGGTTAGCACAATCTTTGGTACTATGCTTCTCGGGAACTGGGATGAGGATTGAACTTTTTCAGTCCTGTGGTGACTGCTGGGTCCAGATTTGCTGACATAATGAATGCGAAACCTTGATGGCATCATCCTTTAGGGATCTAAATAGTTCTGTTGGAATTTCATCGCATCCACTAGCTTTATTAACAGCAGTGCTGCTTAAGGCCCACTTGACTTTGCACTCTAGAAGGTCTGGCTCTGTGTGGTTCACCATACTATCATAGGAATCCAGTTCATTAAGATCTCTTTTATACAGTTCTTCCATGTATTCTTTCCATCTCTTCTTGATTTCTTCAGCATCTACTAGGTCTTTACCATTTTTATCCATTATTGTCCCTATCTTTGGGTGGAATGCTCCCTTGATGTTTCCAATATTCCATTAACCATCACCAAATTATTTTGTCAATAAAGTGAAATAACTTTCTACTTAAAAATATCATTCTAACTTTTAAAAACTGCATTACTATAGGCAATGCTAGATTATGATGCTGGAAATAAATGAGGTATATCTGTTGACTCTCTGGATAGCATAAAAGTTAATAAACAGAAATCTCAGTTAAAATAAAGTCAGGAAGCCACAAGGGAGAGCTCTCATTCCCTACAACAATAGGAGAACCTAACTGGAAGAAGAAAGACTTCTTTTTTGCCTGGCAAGAGTTCAGCCAATGAGAGAGCATCACAACTCACCCAATGAAAATCACAGTACTCAGAACTTATGATTCCTTCATTATTAGACTCTTTGTTAACACTAGCCCTCCTATCTTCCTTTTCCTCTCTATAAAAGAGTTCACTCCTTGTCACTTGCACATGGCTCTTCATAGTTGCAGATTCCAAATTGTTATTCTTGGCTGATCCCTTTTAAGCCTATTTTTGCTGGAGATATAACTGGCAGAGAAATACTGCTGGAGAAATATTTAATAATTGTATTAAGATCAACAATACAATGAAATGCTTTCCCAGACATTTTGTTCAAGAGAACCAAGTGTCCACTTGATGGATTTTTAAAAAAATATTTTTAATAGCTTAAAAAATTGCCAAAGACAGCTATCATAAAACAATTACATGAAGAAAGAGAAATGCTTTCTATTTTTAATTTAATGTTACTAATATGGTACCTTACAAAATTTATCAGGGAATGGAAAAACATAATTATAAATAGTTTCAGACTTGCTGAAATCCCATTATACTCAGTCATGTATAAGTTGACATTTTTTAGAAGTTAGGCTAATATTCCAATTTGAGTCTTATAATGATATTTGTATTACAATGACAACAATAATTGTTTCAAACAGTTTCTTCATGCAGTGTTTTGTGAATGTCATTGAATAACAGTTTTTTCAGCTTATAAGCTTTTCTTCTTTACATTAAAAAATTATTGATATGCTTCAAGGTTAGCATAAGGGAAAGTGAAATAATATTCATTGAAAAATGCCCTATGCTAATTTAAAATTTCCTAAGTTGTACCTTGAAAAACTGCCTATAAGTTAAGGTTATTTTACATTTTGATTTGCCAAGAATCTTGTATCAATCTAGATTCAGAACATATACACACCAGATATAACCATATATATATACACACACATATATATACACACACATCAGAAATAACCATATATATTTATATATATATACACACATACATGCCAGACATAGTCAATATCTCTAGAATTGTAAGGCATTTTTATTCACATGGGTCATCTTCCTCATAGCTATGCCCCCTATAAAAAGACTCATGTTTTATATTTTAACTTCCAGAGTCTTCCACTAAACAGAGCTACATAATTTGGTATTCTCAGCCAAGGAGTACATAATTCCACTACTCCAGAGTATTTTATACATTAAAAAAAATGTTAATTCTTAAAGTTAAAAAAAATTGTTCTAACAATTCTGACAGTTACTAAACTAATTGTTAATAACCTAGTTCTTTAAAAAATAAATAGAGCAATCCATTCAATCCAGCAGATAAATACAACCTCAGGCTACTAAAAATTGATTAGTTTTTGAAAAAGATCCATAAACCTCAAAATTGTGATAGGTATATCACTCTTCAAAGTGCCTCATTTGAATTAACAGTAAAGAATTCCTGCTGAATCAAAATGTAAAATTATCCTAATCTGCTTAAAAAATTAATATAAATGTTTGTATATAGTAAGCAGCTATGGATCTGGAAAATGTTTGTTTCTGAATACACAGTAAAAGCTCAACAGAAGCAGTTTACTTTCAACTGTTAAGACCATTAATAAACCTTCACTTACTACCTTAGCCATATAAACTCTCTAGCCTTATTTACTAATGTAGTCTGCAAGAATCTTGCTCACCTTCCAATTTCGTATGACATATTGCAGGTCTATTATGTTGATAATTATGCATATTGCAACTGGTGAGCAAGAAATAGAAATGACTGTAGACATATCAGTCAGACATTTGCATATAAGAAGGTGGATGATAAATTTGACAAAACTCCAGAAAACTCAGTGAAATTTCTGGGAGGTCAGTGGTATAACACATGTAAAGAAAGAGAAGTATCTGACACCTCTTATAATAAAAATGAGGCATAACACAGAGTGGACCTATTTGAACATACACTTCACTTGTGTATGCTATGCTATCCTATTTCACCATAACCCAAAGAGCTGCTAGTCTTGAGTATGACCAAGACAGTCTGAATAAGAGGAGGCTCTGCAACACATCTAGACTGTCTCGCAAAATGCTCTGCCACTTCCATCATCTAATCTAGCAAATCCAGTGGTGTCTGAAGTGTCAGTGGCAGAATGAAAGCCTGCCTGTTGCCTTTGGCTGGCCTCCCATAGGGCTCAATCTCTTTGAGTTTTGGATCAAAGCTTTATCAACTTTTGAGAATAACTACTCTTTCTTTGAGCAATAACTTTTGGCTAGCTACTGGGCCTCAGTGGAGATTGAACTACTAAGATATCGTGCTATCTGAGTTGCCCATCGTTTCTATCCCATGCAGTCATAATATTGGCTGTGAACAGTAGCACTCTACTGTGCTGTGCTTGTTGCTCAGTTGTGTCCCAGTCTTTGCGACCCCATGGACTGTAGCCCCCCAGATTTCTCTGTCCTACCAAATGATAATAGGTATGAGAGGCTCTTCAGAGTAGCTTACTTATGAGAGGCATAGGTAAGTCACATGACGAAGTGGCCTAAATGTGATCCCTTCTCTTGCTATATGACCTTATCTCTCCTAGTAGTGGTGTGGCCTTGTAGAGAGTGCTCTACAGACAGCTGACTAGTAAAGAGAAAACTTGGGCTGGTTTATTAATAAGTCTGTGTGATATGCTGGGATCATCTAAAAGTAGATAGCTATAATACCACAGCCTCTTTTAGGGACATCTCTGAGGGAAAGTAGTGAAGGGAAATCCTCCCCTTGGGTAGAAATCTGCGTATTGTACTCAATCTGTTATTTTGCACTGAAAAGAGAAATGGCCAAGGTACATGTCAACACTGATTTATTTTATGTGCAATGTCGAACAGTTTAGCTGGATCATTAAAGAATTGGAAAGAACATTATTAAAAAGTTGATAACAAGGAAGTCTGGGGAAGGGATATGGATATTTATGCTCACTGCTCTTAGAATGAGCAGTGAGCATAAATGTATTTGTGCCCCAAGTGAATGTTAACCAAGGAGGAGATTTTAATAATCAAATGCATAAGATGACCCATTTGTGGATGCCAATCAGTCTCATTTCCCAGCCAGCCCTGTCATCATTCAGTGAGCTCATAATTAAAGTGACCGTGGAGTTAAGGATGGAGATAATGCCTGGGTTTAGCAATAGAGACTTCCACTCACCAAGGCCTGCCTGGTTACAGCCCCTGCCGAGTATCCACCCTACCAGCAGTGCTGAAACACTGAGTTTCTGATAAACACCATTCCCTATGGTGATTAGCCGGTTATGCGGTGGCAGGTTGATTACTTATTACTGCGTCCATCTTTTAAAAAGGGCAGTGCATTTGTTTGTTACTGGAATTGACCCTCTGGATATAGATTTATTTCCCTGCCAATAATCCTTTGACTAATTACCATCTGTGGACTTTCAGTCTTCGCCATTGTCACAGTATTCCACACAGGATTGTTTAGGATCAAGAAACTCTCTTCACAGTAAGTGAAATATGCCAGTGGGCTCATGCTCTTGGAATTCACTTGTTTAACCAAGTTCTCCATTATCCTTAAACACATGGTTTGAAAGAAAGGTGAAATGGCCTTTTGAAGACTCATTTACAATGCCGGCTGTGTCTCTACACCTTGAGACCAGGGACAATGCCCTCCAGGAGGCTGAATATGCTCTAAACTAACCTCTACTGTGTGGTGCTCATCACAACATAAATAGGACTCACAAGCCCAGGAGTCAAGAAGTGGCACTATTAAATATTATGTCTAGGGATTGATCCATGAGTAAATATTTGTTTCTTGTCCCCTACAACCTTAAGTTATACTGGTACAGAGGTCTTAATTCCAAAGGGAAAAAATCTTCCAAAGAGAGACACAACAATTCCATTGAAATGCTACTGTGGTACTTGGACTCCTCATGCTTCTGAATCAAAAGATAAGGAAGGGAATTCCTGTCCTGAGTGAGGTGATTGGCCTGCTTATCAAGGGGTAACTGTGCAGCTCCGATGAAGTGTGTGTGTGGAACACAGCAGTCCTGAGTGAGGAGATTCACCTACTCAACCAAGGTGTAACAGTGCGTCTCGGGCAAAGTGTGTGTGTGGGACACAGCAGTCCTGAGTGAGGTGACTCACCTGCTTACCAAGGGGTAACTGAGCCTCCGAAAATGTGTGTGTGGAACATAGCAGATCTGAGTGAGGTGATTCACCTGTTTACAAATGGGTAACTCTGAAGCTCCTACAGATTGTGTGTGTGGAACAGAACATTCTTCAGTGAGGTGGTTCACCTGCTTACCAAGGGGTAACTATGTGGCTCCGACAAAGTGTTTGTGTGGGACACAGCGGGTCCCTTAGGTCGTCCCTCATTTCTTCCATGTCCTATGATTAAAGTCAATGGAGAACTACAATGATTCAGCCCACAGAGTACTGCTAATGGCCAGGAACCTTTAGCAGTGAAAGTTCGCATCACTCCACCAGGCAATGAGCCACAACCAGCTGAAGTGATGCCAAGGGTAAAGGATATGGAATTAGTAGAGGAAGGTAGTTGTAAACACCAACTATAACAGCGTGACTAGTTGCAAAAACAAAGACTGTGATTGTGATGAGTATTCTTTATCATTGTTATAAATACATTTGTATGAGTGTGTATATATTTATAAATGTATATTTATATCTTTCTTTCCTTATCCCTTTATAGTGTACCATGAAAGTGAAAGTGTTAGTCACTCAGTCATGTCCACTCTTTGTGGCCCCATAAACTGTAGCCCACCAGGCTCCTCTGTCCATGGAATTATCTGGGCATTGATACTGGAATAGGTTGCCATTTTGTTCTCCAGGGTATCTTGGAGATTGAACCGAAGAATCAAATCTGGGTCTCCTGCATTGCAGGTGGATTCTTGATATCTGAGCCACCAGGGAAGCCCTATACTATACTATAAAAAATATTAATAACAGTTTACTTTATATCACAGGACTTAAGTATGTGATAACAAGAAAGTTATTCAAGAATAAGTATTTTGAATTGGGGCTTCCCAGTGGTAAAGAACCCACCTGCTAACGCAGAAGACATACAAGAGGAGAATTTGATTCCTGAGATGATCCCCAAGAGGAGGAAATTGCAACCCACTCCAGTCTTCTTGCCTGGAGAATTCCAAGGACAGAAGAGCCTGGAGGCTACAGTCCATAGGTTTGCAAAGAGCTAGGCACGACTGAAGCAACTTAGCATGCATTTTGAATTACTTTCTGGGGGAGAGTTTAGCATGCTTTTGGTTAGATACAGAACAGTTGTATTATGTTCAGTGGAAGTCTGGCTTTTTCAGTGTGTCTCTTTGTAGATCAGGGGTGGATTAAAGAGATTGTGCATGGATGCCGAACTGACAAGAGGTGAACTGAGATCATCAGTTTTTTATGTCTGCACGGCTAGGCTATAGTCCCCAGTTACTCAATCAAACACTAATCTAGGAGTTTTTGTGAAAGCACTTTGTAGATGTGAGCCACATCTACGATTAATTGATTTTATGTAAAGGAGATTAATTGGTGTGGATCTGATCAAATTAGCTGAAAGGTCTTATGAGAACTAGGGCTTTCCTGAAAAAAAAGGAAATTTCCCCTATGGGATGCAGCATTAGCTCCTGCTTGAGAGGTTCCAGCCTATGCATTTCAGACTTGCTTATCCAATGCCTATGATAACATAAGACAATTCCTTGAATGATAGAGACAAAACACATGGAAATACATTTATCACAGTTAAACAGCATACACCTTCATTCAGTCCTTCTGGACCTATATCCTTGTATTACGGAGGGATACATTATTCCCAGAATCCCGTAGCCTCCCATATTTTCATGTCCGAGAACCAAAACATCTGATAATTGGTCATCTGCCTTTGTTTATATCTCAGAATGCCAGAAATAGTAGGACTGAGATATTTTCCTATTTCTAATATTTAAATGTTTATGTAGTTTTGGTGTTTCACATATTAGTAGATGCTGGCATGGGTACACATTGCTCTAAGCAATATTAGTGGACCAAAATTTGGGGAATAACTATTTTATTTTTCTTCAGTTCTTGAGGGTACATTTTATGCTGAATTTACCTATTGACATATTCATTTAAGATACAGTGCATTGGAGTGTAATGAATATAAAATATTGAGTATAACTTAATAGAAGATACCAAGCATGTATGAGGACAAATTAGGATTACTGAACAACTGTCAAGGAAAAATGGCTCTGAATTACCTTGCATATTGCTACATTTAACTT
Source organism: Capricornis sumatraensis (assembly GCF_032405125.1). Classification (NCBI taxonomy): domain Eukaryota; kingdom Metazoa; phylum Chordata; class Mammalia; order Artiodactyla; family Bovidae; genus Capricornis; species Capricornis sumatraensis. Next base: position 57,656,553 of record NC_091087.1, on the reverse strand, counting down.
CTCTGATAATGCTTTGAAATGTGGACTTCTGTGATCACTGAAGAGAGATAAGGGGAACACCGTTCAGTATGTTGCAACTTCTATAAATCTTTGTAGAAATCTATTGATTTAAGTTGTGCTTGAGATATAGTATGTCCTAGTCTCACAATACAAGCAAACACAAAAGATATAGTAAATAATCCATGAAGAATCCTTTAATTTTTTCTCTCTCTCTATAATAAAGGGGGTGGGTGGGAGGGAAAGGGGAGTTCTAATAGAGATAATGCTCTGTATATTATTATGTCTTATTTTCTGTCCTGTGAAGTGACAGTATAGTATGATTAAAATTACCCTGCTTTGATTTTACATGTAAGAAGATTTGAAAGTTCATTCATTTGAAACATTTTCCAAGTTACTTATACATTGTAAGCATCATTTTTTCCAGTGGGGAAACGGAATGCTACTACTTTTCAGAAATAACACATGTAAAGTGACTAAGAGAGTCTTGATACATGCTCAGTAAAGAGTAGTCACTTTAAAAATTAATATTTCTCTATTTTCATTTGTTTTTGAGATCAAAATAACTTCTTTAAATATCTTTTCAGTAGAAATGCAATTGACAAGACATAAAAATTGGGCAAAGCCAAAGCAGCATATTTGGCACAATTTGAACAGCTTCATTGGTCAACTTAAAAATCATCAGTCCAATTTAAATCAGTTTTGTTTAACAGAGGAGTAAGTTTCCCTAAGTCCTCAAAGAGACATTGCCACTCTAGGATCAGCAAATACATGCTTACATATGACCCTGTAGAACAGTAATAAAAAGTTAAAGTTCCTTCTACTAGAGAGTTTATTTTTGGAGAATATTTCAAAGGTAATAGATGCTGTCGTACAAGAGGAAGTACTGTCTTGCTTGGCACTCAGATTAGGTTATTTGTTGTAAAATACGGGAATCTGAGGGAAGACATGATAGCAGATTCTGTGATTAAATGGTGCTAGTTCTTCAAACAATGAAGGCTGCTATCCAAGAAAATTGAAGAATTTTGATCGATATGATATTTGGAGGGAAAAAAATGAGAGGAGGCAGAGAGTGAGCCTTCAAAATCATATTCAAAAATGAGGGAAATGATACTATGTTTTAACTTTATGGGGAAACTTAAAATTATCACAATACATACATCAATTACAATAGTAGTCATATTATCAATCCTCAATAAAACATAACTGTAAAAGATTATGATTATTAAGTGAGCAAAAGATTTCTAGGCATCAGAGGAACAGGCTATAATCTACTATTAAATTGCATTTTGATTTTGGATAAGATACTTACTGAGATGCAATTCTCTTGGCAAGAATACTGGAGTGGATTGCCATGCCCTTCTCCAGGGGATCTTTCCGATCCAGGGGTTGAACCTGAGTCTCTTAACTCTCCTGCATTCAATTTTTAGATTTAATTTTTATCTGTGAAATGAGTATTCTCTCGGGCTCTAAAACTCTTCTTATATGCTGAAGTTCACAAAAGTTTAATAATATTTATTAATTAATTAAAAATATTAGATATATACTGTTCTAGGGGCTAGAATCTAGTCACTGGAGAAAGTGTCATGGACAAAGCAGATAAAATTCCTCTTTCAAGGAACTTAAATTTTAACAGGAGGGGAGGGAGGTATATAGAGAAAATTAAATTATTACATAGTGAATTATTAAATAATAAAATAGGGTTCCTCCAATGGTAATAAATGATCTGAGGTAAAATAGACCAGGGAAAAAGTTGGAAAGGGGCCAGGCTTATACACACAAATAAACACATCAGAATATTCTCACAGATGTGGTAATGGAGCAAAGACCTGGGATAGGTGAAATATGTAACCAATAATAACACTAATAATAGTAATAATATCTGTACCTGCACTTTAGCAGTTTATTGAATGGTTTCCATGTACCTGGTGTTGTACTACACAAGTTATCTGCAATTCCTTAATTAATCTTTATACAAACCTCATTTTTACAAACCAGGCTAGGAAAGTTAATTAATTTGCCCTAGGTCACAGAGCTAGTCTGTTGTGAAGTTGGAATTTAAATCTAAACTCACTAACTAGAGGTCTATGCTTCCAACAACTGTCGTGCACTTCTACAAGTGAATAACACTTAAACATCATAAAACTCCTTCAGTGTCTCATACATGAAAGTCTAAGTTGAAAACTCAGGGAAAAGTTCAGTCTTTATGTATTTCCAGTGGATGCTCCATCCTCTATTTGAGAAGTTTGTTCATCTCTGCCTTGAAATTTCTCTGGCTTTATTCTATTTATGAGACACCATAGTACCTCATAAAAGCAAGCAAATAAACAAACAAGCAAAAACAAACAACTTCTGAAAGGCTTTGAATATTTACCTTCTCTCCACTTCCCATTGTCATGCCCTTTGCTCCTTCACCTGTGACTGTTTGGAGGAAGAGGCCAAAGTGTATAATGAGACTATTTATTCTTCCCTAAAAATCTATCAACACATTCTGAATGGCTCAATCTTTTTTACCTTTTTCTGAACTGTGAGGACCTAATCATTCACTGACTAATTTTAACTTGAGCAGAAATGTTGAAACATTGATATTTACCCCCATGCCTGTTTCATAGGTAATCATTTTAAAATGCAAAATCTCCATCAATATGTTTGGAACATGAACAAATATCTGTTAATGGATGGACAGAACATAATATATTCTAAACTATGGCAAGTTACAAAATTATATTATGATTTAAAGTTGGTTGGTGATTATTCCTAATAACAATGACAATTGAGAACATAAATATGCTTGATGAAAATTACATAACCCTTATGAATAAATTCTATTTAAACATTTATGTTAAAAGATGAAATATTTGTTTGTGATATCGTTGCTATATTTCCTTATAAATCTTGTAGTGGTTATATCACTGGATTATAAATTACCAATTTTTTGGTAAAATAGTACTATTTCCAAGTAAGAGAAAACTGTCTTAATGAGTTCAAAATGTAGTTTGGCATCTGTGTTTTGTGGCAGGCTGGACTTGGGTAGCATGGTGTGTTACAAAGAAGAGCCTCTCTGTAGCTCAGGGCCCTAGACCTACTAGGCACAGACACTGGGACCCACCCCATGAATCTTGGATGCTCTGGCCTGGAGCATGTATACGCAGTTGGCTCCCATACACTTGTCATGCATGTAGGCCCTTTAGGCCTGTGTGTATAGGGGCCACCACCACCCACTAGATCATCTTCACATTTCCAGGATTTCTGCTCACAGCAGTTCTGATGTAGAACCTGGAAAGGAAGTACCACGAAAAACTTTAAGACTTTAATTTTGTGCTATAAATCAAATAGGGCAAGTCTCAGAATAAAACATCCTAGAATGCGTAAATAAGGAGGATGCAGAGCAGGGACTGTAGCATTACCTGGGATTTTTGGTTGATAATTCTTTTAAATATCCTCACTGAAATCATGCTATCAGTATGTACTTGATTTAAATGTGATAAAACATGTGTGACATGGCTGAAATTAATACTTTCATTCAGGAATATTCTGCATTTGTCACATGTAGTGGTTTAAATGTTGTGGTTCAATGGCTAAGTCATGTCCAACTCATTGCAGCCCCATGGACTGCAGCACATCAGGCTTCCTTGTCCTTCACTATCTCCCGGAGTTTGCTCAGACTCATGACCATCGAGTTGGTGATGTCATCCAACCATCTCATCCTCTGTCACTCCCTTCTCCTCCTGCCCTCAATCTTTCCCAGCATCAGAGTCTTTCCAGTAAGTTGGTTCTTCACATCAGGTGGCAAAGTATTGGAGCTTCAGCTTCAGTATTAGTCATTCCAATGAATATTCAGGGTTGATTTCATTTAAGATTGACTGGCTTGATCTCCTTGCTGTCCAAGGGACTCTCAAGAGTTTTCTCTAGCACCACAGTTGGAAAGCATCAATTTTGGGGGCACTTCTCTATGGTCCAACTCTTACATCCATCCATATATGACTACGGGGAAAACTACAGCTTTGATTCTACGTATCTTTATCAGCAAAGTGGTTCAAATGGTAGCCTCCAAAACAGGTCCATGTCAGATTACTGGGATCTGTATATGTAACCTTATTTGGAAAAGACATATTTGCAGATGGAAGTAAATTAAGGTTTTTTAAATGATATTTCCGTATTATCCAGATCAGCCCTGAATCTGGTGACAATTGTCACTACAGAAGACACACAGGAGAAGAAGAAGTGTCAATGTGAACATTTTAGTGATGTGACCACAATCCAAGGGAGCCAAGGAGTGCTAACAGACACCAGAAACTGGGAGAGGAAGAGAAAATTCTAGCTTACACTGACCTCCAGCACTGTGAGAAAATGAATGTACATTGTTTTAGGCTTCTACATTTGTGATAATTTATACAGCATCCACAGGAAATTAACATAAATTCTCAAAGATTAGGTACATGCCATTCATTCTTTGGATGTTAAGAAGTGTATCTCATTAGCCTCCTAGTGTCAGTGAACACAATGAGATCATGATGAGACTCTATGTGGAACTAAAAATATGGACTAGTTATCTTCAATAATTATCTAACTGCTGCCAGGATGAATGTCCAGTAGCTGGTAGCAAAGAACTTGCTGAGGATTATATATGGCAACCCTACTTAAGGAGGCTTGTCAGCCACTAGGTGACATAGAGATTATAAAGAAGCTCTTTGAGGGCCATTGATTCATCATCACCAGAATAGATATATACTTTGTATTATCTTTCTTGCTCAGAGGCCTCCTACAGCATTATCATCTCATGACTTACAAAATGATTGACCTATCAGTGTGGAATTCCACATGATGTTAACTCACAGGATGGAAGATATGAAGTGGGGAATGAGCTATAGCTACCAAATCTATCTTTATTTTTAACTTGAGGCTGACTAAAGCATAACTACGAACAAAGCTAGTGGAGGTGATGGAATTCCAGTTGAGCTGTTTCAAATCCTGAAAGGTGATGCTGTGAAAGTGCTGCACTCAATATGCCAGCACATTTGGAAATCTCAGCAGTGGCCACAGGACTGGAAAAGGTCAGTTTTCATTCCAATCCCAAAGAAAGGCAATGCCAAAGAATGCTCAAACTACTGCACAATTGCACTCATCTCACACACTACTAAAGTAATGCTCAAAATTCTCCAAGCCAGGCTTCAGCAATACATGAACCGTGAACTTCCTGACGTTCAAGCTGGTTTTAGAAAAGGCAGAGGAACCAGAGATCAAATTGCCAACATCCGCTGGATCATCGAAGAAGCAAGAGAGTTCCAGAAAAACATCTATTTCTGCTTCATTGACTATGCCAAACCCTTTGACTTTGTGGATCACAATAAACTGTGGAAAATTCTGAAAGAGATGGGAATACCAGACCACCTGACTTGCCTCTTGAGAAATCTGTATGCAGGTTAGGAAGCAATAGTTAGAACTGGACATGGAACAACAGACTGGTTCCAAATAGGAAAAGGAGTACGTCAAGGCTGTATATTGTCCCCCTGCTTATTCAACTTCTATGCAGAGTACATCATGAGAAACGCTGGACTGGAAGAAGCACAAGCTGGAATCAAGATTGCCGGGAGAAATATCAATAGCCTCAGATATGCAGATGACACCACCCTTATGGCAGAAAGTGAAGAGGAACTATAAAGCCTCTTGATGAAAGTGAAAGAGGAGAGTGAAAAAGTTGGCTTAAAGCGCAACATTCAGAAAACGAAGATCATGGCATCCGGTCCCATCACTTCATGGGAAATAGATGGACAAACAGTGGAAACAGTGTCAGACATTATTTTTGGGGCTCCAAAATCACTGCAGATGGTGATTGCAGCCATGAAATTAAGAGACACTTACTCCTTGGAAGAAAAGTTATGAGGAGCCTAGATAGCACATTCAAAAGCAGAGATATTACTTTGCTGACTAATGTCCGTTTGGTCAAGGCTATGGTTTTTCCAGTAGTCATGTATGGATGTGAGAGTTGGACTGTGAAGAATTGATGCTTTTGAACTGTGGTGTTGGAGAAGACTCTTGAGAGTCCCTTGGACTGCAAGGAGATCCAACCAGTCCATTCTAGAGGAGATCAACCCTGGGATTTCTTTGATGATGCTAAAGCTGAAACTCCAGTACTTTGGCCACCTCATGCAAAGAGTTGACTCATTGGAAAAGACTTTGATGCTGGGAGGGATTGGGGGAAGGAGAAGAAGGGAACGACAGAGTATGAGATGGCTGGATGGCATCACTGACTCGATGGATGAGAGTCTGAGTGAACTCCAGGTGTTAGTGATGGACAGGGAGGCCTGGCGTGCTGCGATTCAAGGGGTCGCAAAGAGTCGGACACAACTGAGTGACTGAACTGAACTGAACTGAACACTTTGAAGGTAAGTATTTGTTCTTTTACCTCCCTTTTGAGTAGGAAGCGGGCATCATGTTTCCATTAGTATAGAGGTATCCTACTCTATGATAGCTATGTGAGCTAAATGTAGTGGAAGAGCAACTGTGATTTTATATGATGCAAGAAGTGACCTACATCAGAAACTTCCTCTTACATAGGGCAAATAAGCAAACATATTGTGTTTGGGACACAGTATTTTCACTGTGGAAGAAGGATGATGTAAATATGAAACATGGGAAGAAAAGGGGGAAAAAAAAACATGTGGTGCTGTGTTCAATGTGAGGTATCAATATAAACTTGCAATTATTTTGTAAAACCATTTTCTTAGTAACGTTCCCTAAAGCGTGCTATAAAATGCTGTGCATGCATGCTAATTTGCTTCAGTCATGCCCAACTCTTTGCGAACCCATGGACTGTAGCCCACCAGGCTCCTCTGTCCATGGGATTCTCCAGACAAGAATACTGGAGTGGGTTGCTATTCCTTCCTCCAAGGGATCTTCCCAACCCAGGGATCTGTCTCCTGCATTGGAGACAGATTCTTAACTGTGACACTGGCCAAGTCCATAAAATGCTGCTAATTAGGAATTAGCACATCCAGTGTCTAGAATCAGCATCTAAATATTATTCCTCACTTAAAGGAATCAAGATTCCTCAGAGAAATGGCTGATTCCAGGTCTCAGGCAGGGAAGATATGAAGAAGCTTGGCACAATAATCTTTGCTAGAAGGGAAGAAATTGTTCAAAGAAAAGAGTATATGAAAAGGAAATGGAACACCTATTGCCCAAATTTGTATCAACCGCTAAGATCATGTGCTTTACTTAAATGTCCCAAAATAATGGTAGTAAAGAATTAAACTCCATGAACCAATGAACAACAACAAAAAAGAATCCATGTGTCCACAACAATATAAATAAATAAATAAGGAAAGTTATTTCCTAAAATAGAATGTAACCTACATAAATGTAGATTGGTAGAATTAGATAATCACTGTCAACTAAAATAAAAAATAAAAATAATTAATTCAGGCAGTATTTATTCCCGTAATAATCATCAATCGATGGTATGAGTGAGTGAGTGAGTGAGTGAAGTTGCTCAGTCGTGTCCAACTCCTTGCAACCCCGTGGACTGTAGCCCACCAGGCTCCTCTGTCCATGGGATTCTCCAGGCAAAAATACTGGAGTGGGTTGCCATTTCCTTCTCCAGGGGATCTTTCCGACCTAGGGATCGAACCCAGGTCTCCCGCATTGCAGGCAGACGCTTTAACCTCTGAGCCACGATGGTATAGTTAGTACATAAAAATTTTTTGAAGAACTATATTTCCATATTTATAATATTTATTAATTAATGGGGAAAATTAGTAACTTTTACAAGGTAATTTTCTCTAGATCCTTCACGTAAATTTGTTAATAAACAATACATTCACGGAAGTGTCTAACTCCATTGTGAATAAACCCAAATCAATTGCTTTTATTATCACTATAATAATAAACATGACACACTTTGGATGAAAGGATATTGACAACATAAATGCTGATATTTTTATAGCTAAGTTCTTTATTTATTTTTGGTACAAACCTAAGTCAATAGATTCAAAGATTAAGACGGCAAGGTCCATTTTATAAGGACATTTTAGGTATTTCTTAGTACTTGGCAATTTAATGTAGCGATATGTCAATCTACAGAAAACATAAAAATGTGAATTTGAGATAAAACGATCTGCTGCTAGACTAAATTTAATTTTTGGCCATGAAGAAATAATTTTACCACCTTGAAACATGTATTCACTATCTGATGAAAATTATATCACAGAAATATGTATTTTTAAAATGTCACCAAAAACGCAACCAATTAAGGGCATGATTTTCACTCAAATAAAAAGCAGACATGATCTTCACATCATTTTTATTCTGCTCTACTCAAGGACACTGATGGAAATATCTTGTCAGAGTAAGTAAGCTTTCCTACAGGCATCATTAAACACATAGAATGAGGCAGAGTCATTGGTAGGGATCCTGCAAAACGTCTTACTTCTCTGTGATGCTATTTCTCATTTAGAGAAAGCATCTCTATTACACAGAGACAGGACTATAATAGCATTACCTAGCTGAAAGGGAGATCCAAGATGGATCGCTTTACTTCAATTCCTCTTTTACAAAATATTCTCAGAACATCTATAGTGCCACATGACATTTTTCAAAGTAGGCTGTGACTGCTCCATTGAGTAAATCTGACTAACAATATTAAAAGGTCCATCACTTAAAACACAATTCAATCATAGTTAAAAGAAAATTCAAGACATATTTTGATGTCAAAGTAGTTTTGTGCTTCAGCGATTCCACTTTCCGGGTGTAAATTAGTATGCCCTTTAAAATGAAAAGATCTTTTCTTCTAAAATAAATGCCAACAATATCTGTTATCATTACTCTGCCTAACTAGTCTCTTATTTCATGTATGCACATGCTATTGAATGTAATTCTGCTATAGATACATCATAGGGACTGCATGAGTACCACCAATTTAAAATTCAGATTAACTGCCAATTAATACAGAGAAAGGTAGATCAGGTTTTATGAAGGCTGATGCTTACCCGATTTGGGGGAATATCTTTAAGAAAAATAATGCAAAAATGTAATATAAACACATGCTTAGTGCATGTAAAATAGTATAATAGGTCAGAAAAAACAATATGAAGAAAAACATGAGGGGGTATAATTTATGGCACAAAGATTAGTCTGGTACTTAGGAAAGGAGGGAACAGGGCATAGAAAGATCATCTGGGGCAAGCATGGTACAGTGCAATTTACATCTAGCCATAACAAATGTTAGTGGCTTGACCTGAGGCAAATGACTTAATCTTCCTGAGACTCGGCTCTCTCATTTGAAAAAGAGAAAATGATAACTATCTCATGGATTGTGGTTAGGGCAAGTAATATATTGAATGTTAAGTACTTACTTTCCTGAAAATAAGAGCTTATAGATTAGTGGTTAAGAATGTAGAAAGTCACAAGAGAATGCACTCCCCTGATGAGAAAAAGGTATTCAGTCTCCAAAATCATAAATATTCTTGAGGTTATCAGGGAGCTGAGATTTCAAGGCAGCCATATAAACTAAATTCCAGAGAGCTAAACAAGCCCTTTCTAGGAAAAACTACTTTACCTCTAGCACAACATGCGAAGAAGAGGTAGAAGCAATAAAAATGTACATGAAAAAAGGCTGCAAAATTTTAATGGATTTTTAAGATCTAATGTGGCTCAGAATAACAGTTTAGTTATCTGGAGTCCCAGACACAAAAAGAGTCCCCACTTACCAATTCTCCACCCAGTGCTCACAGGGGAGGATGGAGGCAGGGTAGAAGTTCTTGAAGAGCAACTCTGTTGGTGGCATAAAAACACAAAACCATCCCAGCTTTGTGAATCTTTTCAAATCTATCTTAAGGAGCAGAAGGCTTCTGCCCCTGCTCAGTTCAGTTCAGTTCACTCAGTCGTTTCTGACTCTTTGCGACCCCATGGACTGTAGCATGCCAGGCCTCCTTGTCCATCACCAACTCCCGGAGTTTACTCAAACTTGTGTCCATTGAGTCAGTGATGCCATCCAAGCATCTCATCTTCTGTTGTCGCCTTCTCCTCCTGCCCTCAATCCCTCCCAGCATCAGGGTCTTTTCCAGTGAGTCAGTTCTTCACATCAGGTAGCCAAAGTACTGCAGTTTCAGCTTCAGCATCAGTCCTTCCAACGAATATTCAGGACAGAGTGGCTTAAATCCCACTGACAACTATGCAGATCCAGGAACTGGAGCCAAGCCTAGCCAATCTCTAACCTGCAACAGAGTCACACCAGCTGAATTTTAGACCTACAGCTGAAGCTTGAGCCCCTCTAGCTTACTTGCCAATCTGATGAGAAAAATACAAGATTATATGTATACACCCACTAAATTTGGGTGCAGTTTGCTATGCGACATTATTATGGATATAGCTGGTTGTTACAGAAACTGGTACTTGAAATAGGACACTGCCAAAGGGGAAAACATTGAAATATGTGGCATTTACTGTGTAACAGACAGTAGATGGTGAGGAAACTGTTATAAAATTTGGAAAAATGGCACCAGATATAATCTGTAGTGATGGCAAATGGGGACATCCAACTCTTTGCAACCCCGTTGACTGTAGCATGCCAGGTTCCTCTGTCCACAGGATTCTCCAGGCAAGAATACTGGAGTGGGTTGCTATTCCCTTCTCCAGGGGACCTTTCTGACCCAGGGATTGAACCCGGGTCTTTTGTATTGCAGGCAGATTCTTTACCATCTGGACACCAGGAATCTTGAGTCACTATAGAGTAACTCAGAGGACAAAAATATGTACCTAAGAAGCATTTAGCATGTCAAACCAAAAAAAAAAAAAAAAAGTGCCAGAAAAAATTAAACATATAAGCAAGACTTTATTATAAACTGAACTCAACTCTGATGAAGCAAAAAGCTGGAGGTTTTTGAGTACTAGGCTGAACTTGTGGAAAAGTACTGAAGGACTTTAGGGAGGAAGTTGATCAGTAGATGTGCCTAGCTCATGAGTGATTCCTGAGATTGCCAAGTTTTTGTAATTGAGCCATCTGCATTTCCTGATTTGTGTTCATTGAGGTTGGGGTCCTACCAACCACAGATATTGGAAGATTGGTTTCTATGTCTTTGAGAAATACTTTTTCTTTTGTAAACTGGCAAGAGGCTGAGAAAAAATGTACATATATTACAAAAAGGCCAGGAAGAACTTATAATTGCAATAAAATAAATAAAATCTTTTAATAAAATAAAAGCTAAGTAAATTCTAAGAAAACAGAGGCCTAGGGCCTGTAGTTAAGAAATCTTTGTAAATATTAGGCTATTTGGGGGAATGTTAATGCCATCTTGCTCAAGTACAGGGTATGAAAGAATGATGAAAGTGAAAAAAATGGCTGCAAGATGCTTCTGATAAGATATCACCTCCCAATACCCACTTCAATTTAACAGTCTCTACTCTCATCAGATGCTTATATCTTTCCTTTTCTTCTTTGCTTTTCGTTTCTCTTCTTTTCACAGCTATTTGTAAGGCCTCCCCAGACAGCCATTTTGCTTTTTTGCCTTTATTTTCCATGGGGATGGTCTTGATCCCTGTCCCCTGTACAATGTCACAAACCTCTGTCCATAGTTCATCAGGCACTCTATCTATCAGATCAAGGCCCTTAAATCTATTTCTCACTTCCACTGAATAATCATAAGGGATTTGATTTAGGTCATACCTGAATGGCCTAGGGGTTTTCCCTGCTTTATTTAATTTAAGTCTGAATTTGGTAATAAGGAGTTCATGATCTGAGCCACAGTCAGCTCCTGGTCTTGTTTTTGTTGACTGTATAGAGCTTCTCCATCTTTGGCTGCAAAGAATATAATCAATCTGATTTCAGTGTTGACCATCTAGTGATGTCCATGTGTAGTCTTCTCTTGTGTTGTTGGAAGAAGGTGTTTGCTATGAGCAGTGCATTTTCTTGGCAAAACTCTATTAATCTTTGCCCTGCTTCATTCCGCATTCCAAGGCCAAATTTGCCTGTTACTCCGGGTGTTTCTTGACTGTCTACTTTTGCATTCCAGTCCCCTATAATGAAAAGGACATCTTTTTTGGGTGTTAGTTCTAAAAGGTCTTGTAGGTCTTCACAGAATCATTCAACTTCAGCTTCTTTAGCATTACTGGTTGGGGCATAGACTTGGATCACTATGATATTGAGTGGTTTGCTGTGGAAATGAACAGAGATCATTCTGTCGCTTTTGAGATTGCATCCAAGTACTGCATTTCGGACTCTTTTGTTGACCATGATGGCTATTTCATTTCTTCTGAGGGATTCCTGCCCACAGTAGTAGATATAATGGTCATCTGAATTAAATTCACCCATTCTAGTCCATTTTAGTTCGCTGATTCCTAAAATGTCAATGTTCACTCTTGCCATCTCTTGCTTGACCACTTCCAATTTGCCTTGATTCATGGACCTGACATTCCAGGTTCCTATGCAATATTGCTCTTTACAGCATTGGACCTTGCTTCTATCACCAGTCACATCCACAGCTGGGTATTGTTTTTGCTTTGGCTCCATCTCTTCATTCTTTCTGGAGTTATTTCTCCACTGATCTCCAGTAGCATTTTGGGCACCTACTGACCTGGGGAGTTCCTCTTTCAATATCCTATCATTTAGCCTTTTCATACTGTTCATGGGGTTCTCAAGGCAAGAATACTGGAGCAGTTTGCCATTTTCTTCTCCAGTGGACCACATTCTGTCAGACATTACTTTGCCAACAAATGTCTGTCTAATCAAGGCTTTGGTTTTTCCAGTGGCCATGTATGGATGTGAGAGTTGGACTGTGAAGAAAGTTGAGCCCCGACGAATTGATGCTTTTGAACTGTGGTGTTGGAGAAGACTCTTGAGAGTCCCTTGGACTGCAAGGAGATCCAACCAGTCCATTCTGAAGGAGGTCAGTCCTGGGTGTTCTTGGAAGGAATGATGCTAAAGCTGAAACTCCAGTACTTTGGCCACCTCATGCAGAGTTGACTCATTGGAAAAGACTTTGATGCTGGCAGGGATTGGGGGCAGGAAGAGCAGAGGAAGACAGAGGATGAGATGGCTGGATGGCATCACTGACTCAATGGACGTGAGTTTGAGTGAACTCCTGGAGTTGGTGATGGTCAGGGAGGCCTGACGTGCTGCGATTCATGGGGTCGCAAAGAATCGGACATGACTGAGTGACTGAACTAAAATGAACTGGCTCTCATTGGATAATACATGAATGCATATGAGAAAAATAAAATCATGACATGAAATAAGCTACATTTTCTTTGACCCTCTTAGTATAGTACTCATAAATATCCACCTACTACATTTAAAAACAGTGATTAATGCTTGACTTGAGCTTTACACTACCTAAATTTGAATTATTTGCTCTGAAATTTTCTGAACAATCTGACTACTTACTTAACTTACTCAGTTATACAGTAAAAACAAAAATAGTTACCCTAGAGGTTTTTTGATGATTGAGTTAGAAAATATTCTTCAGGAATTTAAGTCATTCTATATTTGGTAAATCCCATAGTTTAGAGAAAGTACATAATAAAAATAAATTTTGTAAAAGGTCTGGAGGAATAAGTATGAATGGCTTAAATTATATATACCTAATTTATGTTCTTCCTGGAATACCTACATATATCAATAAAATTCATCATTATTTAATAATCAGGCACCAACCAAAAAAGATTCTATTTATTATTTTCTGTTGAATCAATTTTATTTTATTTTTTTCTTTTTCAAATGCAGTCCCTTCAGTCAGACCTGCCCTCATCTCTCAACTCTACTACTGTAAAAATCTCCTTGTTGGACTTTTCCACCATTTCCAGTTTCAAATTAATAGTGCAAAACAAATGAATTTTTCAAAATTTAAACACAATTAAATTAGTTTGGTTTAAAACTCTCTAAAGAGTCATATTCCTTTCATGATTAAAAAAAAAATCTTTAAAATGTTCTTTAAAATCGTACAAGTCTTGCCCATGGTTACCTCTCTAGCTTCATCCTCCACCACTATCATCAATGATTTTGGGCTCCACCTTCCTACCATATGAGCCTTCTTTAGGGAATCTGAAGAAACTGTTCCCTGTTTTGAGCTCTACCCACATCCATCTCCCTCTAGGAGCCAGTACCTACATATTCTTCTACAAGCACTTCAGAAATCACATTTTTAGAAATAAACACTGAACTCCTAAATTACAGGATCTTTGTTGCCATTTGTACAAAATGAGAACCTGCATTCATAGCAATTGTTTTTGTTTTAATTTTGCATTCGTTTATATGATCTTCTTTTATTATTTATCTTGCCCTTTCCTGGAAGGTTTCTGAGGGTTGGAACAATGCCTGATTTTGCAAACTTCATATCCCTGGGACTCACTGTGCTGCCAGAAATGTGGTAGGTATTAGATAATGATGTGTTGATTCAATTGGTTTATTTGTAATACAAATTGCAAATGTCACTACTTGGCCAATACACTAATCATCTATCCTCTGTCTCAAAAGGGGAGTCTCAATATGTGACATTTTTCTTCAGGATAGATGTGAATGGCAGTGGAAAGGCCCCTTATTGAGACTCTCCTTTTTAAATGGCTAGAAGACATGGGTCTAGCTTAGTCTCAGATTCTCATTTAAATCTGTGTATTCTCCATGGCAACCTCAACTACTGACAGAGACTGGGCCCCTTGTACTACTCTCCAACCTGCTCTTTTCTATTAGAGCAGAACCAGCTTGCCAGAGATCTCATCACCACAAAGCTGTAAATATTAGAAGCCTTACTTTCCGGAGATATACATCTTCTTCAGAATTTAATTACTACTGGTTCATTTATTTAAATCAGAGTTAAGCTTGATTAGTTTAATGTTAATATAAGTAAAAATAATATTTCTCTTTGACAAGATTTGGATGATAAATGCGTAATTATCACTGATATATTTGAAAGTAAAACATTTATATTATCTGAATATTAAACAAGTCAGTATGGCCTCATGTTTTTTATTAATGAAATATAAAATTATAAGTGTTCTGTGTAAGAAAACTCTCTAACACGTCAAGTGACCACATTTCAGTCTTTCTTCATCCCTGTCAATGTTAGTCAATTCATTTTTATAAATATTCTATATATAACACAAGGCAATAGCAATGGCTATCTTATTGAAGAATGGAAAATTCCGCTCCTGCCTGAAGGACCTTAACCGTTTCCTCAGGCATATCCACAGGGCACTGCAAGACTGGTTGACAGCATTCCTGTGCTGAATCACACAGAGTCAGCACACCTTGCTTCAACAGACCTGCTCTGGAAGCCCATCTAGTCAGCTTAGCTTCAGAGCATTGACACATTTAAATTTATTTTTTATTTATTTACTTTTGGCTGCTGCTTGGGTCTTCTTTGATGCATGTGAGCTTTCTCTAGTTGCGGTCAGTGGGGGCCACTCTAGTTGTGGTGTGTGGGCTACTCATTGAGGTGGTAGTTGTAGAGCATGGGCTTTAGGATGGGTAGGCTTCAGGAGCTGTGGCCCATGACCTCAGCTGCCTTGTGGCCTGTGGAATCTCCCCGCATCAGGGACTGAACCTATGTTCCCTGCATTGGAAGGTGGATTCCTAACCACTGGACCACCAGCGAAGTCCCAATACATTTATATTTAAAATAAACTCCTTACTTCTCCAAACTCTATAGAGGTGTATTGCTTTTTGCTTTGTTTGTATTATAAAGTAGTTTTCTCCTTTTTAATTCAATTAGTATGGGTTCTTTTAGAATAAAAAGAAAGATTTTGTAGAAAATAAAGAAATTTATCGTGACAACTGCTTTCATCATTGCATGCCACATGACTACTGTCCAAATATCATGAAACTATAGGGCTTGTTCAAATGACATATAATACAAACCTGGCTTTAAATATACAAAACAAGTAATATACTTCTCAGCCAAATAGTGATCACGTGGAGAATTATCGTGACATTTCAGATGCCTTATTTCACAGGTCAACTTGGAGAAACTACTCCATTCCATCCTGATCTTCTAATACGTCTGCCACACAGCCCCTCTAGGAGGACTGCCAAGCGCACCACTTCTGTAGTCACTGCAGTTATTAAAGACTAACCATTTCTGATACTCATGATCAACTAGGCCAGTTAACACTCTACATTTACCTTATTTGGTGGGGGGGGGGGGCAACTTTTACAAAAGGTAAATTCTAAAACATATCCTAGGCATCCCTGGGTCTGAGAAAAGAGCTCAGATCTGTTGGTCCACCCTCTGACTCTGGATTGATATACTGATGGGCAAATTGTTCTCTTATCTTGTGGAGTCTCTCTTTATGGAGAGATTTATAACACTAAAATGCTGCATGTATGTCAATGATTAACATGATTTAGAACATCAAGGTAGTAATAGTATGCCTTCAATTAGCCCCATTAATTTCCCAAAGCAACTTTCTATGTCCAGTATGCTCATCAGCAAACATTGAGCTTAATGTCCATGAAATTGTCAATAATTCCTTTATTACACAGATAGCACTAGATAAAGTATTAAATAAATGTTTACTACACCAAATATCCTCACCTTGTTTTGTATATAGGCTATTCATATTACAATAAGTAATTATGTGTAATTAATTAATCAAACATTAAATAAATGTTTACCAAACGTCTGTCTTTCTCAGCAAAAGGGTGCCTATCACATTTACCATATGTTTGTGTAAACAGGAGTAGTCATGTAAAGCCAATGATAATTAAATATTGTATTCAGAAATTCTGGGGGTTATAGCCATACTTCAGTTTGAAAATAAAACAAATCCAAACAAAAATAAGAAAAAGACAAACATTATTGGTTTCTAAGTATCCTTGGAGAGCTCTGGAGTGACATGGCACATACATATATGTCTGTACTATCATCATTGTACCATTGAGTAGTTAACTCCATGGTCCAACTGTAAGGAAAGAATAGTTATGAACACATTTTCTAATACTGTTTTACAATAACATGGGCAGCTCTGATAGTTCCCTTAAGAGGGCTACTGTGCCTCATCTTCCTCATCACCTGCTCATTGTCCTCAAAACACATCCTATTCTATAGTCATTGTAATTGTTGTTGTTCAGTAGCCCAGTCATGTCCAAGTCTTTGCAACCCCATAGACTGCAGCATGCCAGGCCTCCTTGTCCCTCACCATCTCCCCAAGTTTGCCTAAGTTCATGTCCATTGCATCAGTGATGTCATCCAGCCATCTCACCCTCTGATGCCCTCTTCCCCTTCTGCCTTCAATCTTTCCCAGCATCAGAGACTTTTTCAATGAATCAGCTGACCAAAATACTAGAGTTTCAGCTCCAGCATCCATCCTTCCAATGAGTATTCAGGGTTGATTTCCCTTAAGATTGACTGGCTTTCTCTCCCTACTGTCCAAGTGCCTCTGAGGAGTCTTCTCCAGCCCCACAGTTCAAAGGTATCAACATAGTCATTACCATGGTATACTATCAATTTTGGATGAAGGTACATGATTTATCTCAAAATTGCACTCAGGAATAGTCATATTAGTTTAGTGATACAAACGCTCCATATATATATTACCACCCTCTTCCTAGGCTCACACTGTGTGCTGGAAACATGAGTGTGGGTTGGTCTCAATGATACACTAAATATATAACTATAAAAACTGTGTTGCCCAGGAAAACACTCCTCCTCCCAACAATTACCCCTTCTGAAACAGAATTTGGGATACATGGTAAGCATTACCATTCTAGGTAATGTTGTAGCAAAATATTATCCCTCAGCCTTTCAACCACCTCAACACAGGGTCATATTGTGCCGTATGTGCCATAGCACAGTTCCATGATGCATGTGCTTCATTACTGTACAATCACTGTCCTGTGAGGCTCAGAGGCAAAATCCTTTTCAGAGTTACTGAAAAATGACCACTGTGTGAAAAACAGTTCATAATCATGATGCAAATGAGAATTCCACTCTAGTGACATTCATTCTGATCAGTAAAGGGCACTGAAAACCCATTGATCAGTTATATTATCTGTCAAATTATTACCTACAGCTCATAATAAATGTGTCTCAGTCTAACTGCATTCAGAGAAAAAAAATTTTTTTTTTTCCCTAACAGTGCCCATCACTGAAAAGAAACAACTCAAAGAAGCTATTCCCTTGTTCTGAGTTCTTTCTAGAAGAGATATCTACATCTCATGTGTTACTGTGTTGCTTTTGTTGTTTAGTCCCTAAGTCATGCCCAATGCTTTGAGACCCCTTGGATTGTAGCCTGCCAGGGTTCTCTCTCCACGGGATTTTCCCAAGCAAGAAAACTGAAGTGAGTTGCCATTTCCTTCTCCAAGGGATCTTCCCAACCCAGGGATGGAACCCAAGTCTCTTGCATTGGCAAACAGATTCTTTACTACTCAGCCATCAAGGAAGTCCATCTATATCTCATAAATGATATTTATTTAGATCCCACTGAATGAATTTCAAGTAAATTAGTCAAAAGTAATATATAAACTTACATGTTTCTTATGGCTTTGAAATGACTGGAACATTTACATTTGTTAATTGTTCCTTTATTCAAATGGTACCTATTGATAAAACTGTGAATATTAAGTAATGATGATAGATTTTTTAATTTAAAATCATAATATATTAACACATGTTTAAATGTATTTTAAATCAAGATTACATTAAACACCACATGTTGTGGTAGAGAGCTTTCTGGTAACATCTGAAAACCATCATATGAGACTTCGGGCACTTCTATTCCAATGTGTGCATTCTCCTTATATCAGTCTTCCTATTTTCTATACTACACTTGGACAGATACTATTATGGCTCCTTTAAATGAAGATGAAAGCCAGGAATTGAGCATTTCATGGTGGTGGTGGCTGTTTAGTTGCTAATTCATGGGCAATTTTTGCGACCCCAAGACTATAGCCCACTAGGCTCCTCTTTCTATGGGATTTCCCTAGAAAACTGGAGATAATGAAGTAGGTTGCCATGTCCTTCTCCAGGGGATCCTCCCAACCCAGAGACTGAACTCAAGAGCCTCGCTTCTCCTGGAGTACAAGTCGATTCTTTACCACTGAGACACCAGGGAAGCCTGAGCAACTCAAATGCCTCACCGTAATAGCTGAACTTTCAAAATTAAATAGCAGCCAAGACTCTTATCATCTTGAAATAACTGTAACACCAATCAGTAGAAGATGAACTGTGGCTTAAATTGAAGTAAAGAGAATCTAACTTTTAAAAGTATGAATTTTATAAGAATTCATGATTATAAAGATGCTAGTAATTGGGGTATTTTGTTAATACTGAGAATAGTGTGGGTCTGCAATTTGAAATTTAAAAAAAAATCAATTTGGAAGGTAAATAGTACCAAAGTTAAGTTAGTATTTATAAGATTTTGTAAAGACTGATATTTTGCACTCTAATATTAAAATCAACTACATACTTCATGGATTATTTTCTCTCTACTTCCACATCAGGTTTATGCAACTTTGAAAGACTGAAAAATCAGGTAAGTTAGAGTAAAATATTTGGTTAACTAAAATTTAGCTGGTTGTTTAAATTTTATAAAATTGTGCCTGATTATGGGGAAAGATGTCAAGTTAGACTTTGAATAAACATTATACTATTTTTACTCAAATAATTTCAATTAATAATAAAAAATTGCTATAAGTTAAAAGGGAGACACACTACATATTTTGAAGAAATGTTCTTTAACTTTCAAAAAAATAAGTGTCTATTTCAAACACTTTACTTATTATAAAAATAATAAAATCATAACATATAAAAAATAAAAATCACCTACAAGAAACAAAGCTTGCCCATAATTTTCAAAGAGAAGATAATGAACATTTACTGTATTCCTCATCACTCATTTTTCTATATGTATTTTCTTTTTCTCTTTTTTAAATATAAATTTACATTGTTTTAGATACTACTTTTCAGCGGTATATCCTTAATTATTTTCAATAGCAGTAAAAGACCTTCTAAAACACAATTATTAATATCTGTATGCTACTTTGGCTTATAAATATACTATAATGTATTTATCCCAATACATATTTTTAAAAATAATCTTAAAACATATATTTTTCCCTAATATGCATGATTTTTCCTAAACATGCATGATCTTTTTTTCCCAGTACTCTGGTAGTTTCTGATCAGATGCAGTAATTTCCCCTCATGGTGCCTGTGGTCATTAGATTGCAGGTGACTAGATCATCACTTTTAAAGGAATGAAGTTTTATGTTTCTGCATGTCTGACTCTTTGTGACTCCATGGACTGTTGCCCATCAGGCTTCTCTGTCCATGGGATTTACTTATATAAACTTCGTAAAGGGAAGAACGTTGGTTAAAGTAAGAGAGAACTGTATTTTTAAATTAGATTGAAACTCATTCTTTGAAAACTAAAAGCTGGTTTCGCTCTTTAAAATCGTGTTTTATCTATGCAATAGTTAAGCCTCATTACAAGAAGAACTGTAATGTGATTCTCTAGAAAGGTTATTTCTGAAATAGTAAAGAAGGGCACCTAGCCCATCATCCCTGCAAATGGAGGCCAGGATGAATTATTAAGTACCATAGCTGTCAAGGGAAGAGATGAATCTGTTTTGAAAAGGTGACTCACAAAAATCAAAATATTCCTTAGTCAAGGGACTCAAAGAGTATTTGAAAAGGATGTTCAGACATCTGAGAGCACTATTCAGTAATTCAGCTTTAGCAAATACACTATCAGGCCGTTACCATAGGAGTCTTTGAGATTTAGTGAAGCAGTTAAAATCAAGAAGACAGATTTCACAGAATGATACAATATCCTAATATTGTGAAATTGTGCAAACAATACAGCAAAAGAGTATATGAATCTATAAGAGATTTTGTTTAATATTTAACATACTGGACATTCCTGCATAGACTTTGTGAGTCAGCACAGTGAAACAGGATAGTTTTTCTTTAAAATGTGTAAATATATTTCATTTATTCTTTATTCATTTTCCTGCTTTTAATACTGATGGTTAAAGTTTGGTGTCCTAGCCAAATATTAGTTTAAATTCGTTCTCTTCTTTGTATTACTAAGGCTAGGCTGCCTTGACTGATCTCTAAAATTCTAAAAGCTGAAATGCATTTTTTTTTAATTTATAGAACAGAAAAAATTGTGGTGGTAACCTAAGTCATCCTCAACACATGCCTTACAAATTAGTTCTTTGGGTTTCCATCTTGGCCAAACAGAAGAAGAAAGCACAGAGGAGCAAGGAAGCCAGTTTTCAGAATCTTCTTTCATAGTTCATTGGTTATAAGTCAGTTTCAAGGTCATCAAGTTACAAGAAAACTAAGGAAATGTGGACTAGCTACGGTACAGATGAAAGGGAAAGGGATCATTAAAAATAATTATCAGCTTCTTTAGAATATTCAAAACTAAAGAGCCTATATGAAAATAAATACTGGCTCACATCCCGTCTCAGCTTTTCTGAAAAAGCTCTTCATGACCAAAGTTTTAGGAATTTCAGTTGACATTAATATCGTCAAAAGTCTGAAAAACAACTGACCATAATAAAAAAAGATGAATGTTTTACTCTTAAACATTTTCTTTTGAAAATATTTTTCAGTAAAGTATTCAGCTTTACAGTATTGGGTTGGTTTCTACCAAACCTCAACAGGAGTCAGCCATAGGTTTACCCATGTCCCCACCCACTTGAACATCCCTCTGAAAATATTGACATGGGCCAAAAAATTAGTTGTTAGAATTTTCAAAAACCACAATGCTATTTTAGAAAAAGCTTAACAAGATTCATCTGAAAAGTTAAGGCTAAATCCTGATGCCCCAGAAGTTGTTTTCTAGGATATTATTTTTTAGCGTACATTTTTGAGTATATAATTTGGATTTTCCAGATCATTTCATGTAGAAACATGAAAAAATATTCATATTCATGATTGAGAGATGTTGCAAAGCTATTTCATTGATCTAATGTAAAAGAATAATGCTCCATTCTGGTATTCACACAGCCTCCACACAGCATTCATCTTCATATGTTTAGTAGTATTGCCAGTGGTTCTCAAACTTTAATGTACATTCAGATCATATGAGATTTAAGGTACAAACACAAATCTATGACTTGCTTTCTCATATTCTGACTCTTTGGAATTAGAGCTTCCATGTTTAAAAGTTCACAAGACGCTTCTGATCACACAAGTGACCTAAAGACCAAGCTTAAAGAACGGTTTGACCTCAGTGTGTTTGCAGTGTGATCATCCATCCATCCTGTATTACTTTGTATTTCTCAAAATCAGGGCAATGCTTTTCCCATGGTGAGCACTTGACTAGTGACTATTAAATAATAAATATTTGTTTAGTGTAATTTAAATATAAATTTTAAAGAATAAAAAAAAAGTTTGAAAAAGAAATCTCTGCCACTTACTAATTTTTTTGATGTGAATAAGGCATAGAGTGCTCTCCACTTCAGTTTGTAAGCCTGTCAAATGAAAATCATCCTAGATCCTTGTATGGTATTGAAAAGATTAGATAAAATGGATACATAAAATAGACACAATAGATCTTATAATTATTCTACAACTCATATATATTAACTATTCAGGTGTATTATTCAGGTATATTAACTATACTTTAATCCATTTAAGTTTCATCTAGATAGAGTAAAACTAATCAAAATACATGTTTTCGATCAACATAATTTTTTAAAGAGACTTATTTCCCCAATGATGTTGCAGAACCTTTTAAAAGTACAAAATGTGGTTACTGGGCTAAAAATTTGATGTGAATCTTTCAAATTTAAATGAGCCACTTTATCTGAGATTTCATTTTCCTAATTAAACAATGAGGAGCAAGCATAAATGAAGTGGAATGTGCCTTCAATTCTAAATTTTACAATCATATGGCCTTTCTAAGAAATCATATTAAATGAAATAGAATCACATGCCAGAGACATTACTTTGTCAACATAGGTCCATATAGTCAAAGTTATGTTTTTTCCAGTAATGTATACATGTGAGAGTTGGACCATAAAGAAGGCTGAGTGCCAAAGAACTGATGCTTTTGAACTGCGGTTTTGGAGAAGACTCTTGAGAGTCCCTTGGACAGCAAGGAGTTCAAACCAGTCAATTCTAAAGCAAATTAACCCTGAGTATCATTGGAAGGACTGATGCTGAAGCTGAAGCTCCAGTACTTTGGCCACCTTATACATAAAGCCAACTCATTAGAAAAGGCCCTGATGCAGGGAGAGATGAGCGCAATTGTGTGATATTCTCATCTCAAACAAGGCCTCTACTTTTTCTTCCCCCCCCCCCAGTAAATGCAGAGTTCCAGTTCCTGTAGGGAGGGGCAGGTTACCTCTGCAGGCTCAGAAGTTTCAGAGGAAGTTGGCTGGTCAAATCTTTGGGGACAACCACCATATCTCCATCTCAGTTATCACATTTCTAGGATTTACCAAGCAGAGCCCTAACTTTGAACAAGACAAGGGTGTCCACTTTCACCACTACTATTCAACATAGTTCTGGAAGTTTTGGCCACAGCAATCAGAGCAGAAAAAGAAATAAAAGGAATCCAAATTGGAAAAGAAGAAGTAAAACTCTCACTGTTTGCAGATGACATGATCCTCTACATGGAAAACCCTAAAGACTCCACCAGAAAATTACTAGAGCTCATCAATGAATATAGTAAAGTTGCAGGATATAAAATCAACACACAGAAATCCCTTGCATTCCTATACACTAATAATGAGAAAGTAGAAAAAGAAATTAAGGAAACAATTCCATTCACCATTGCAACAAAAAGAATAAAATACTTAGGAATAAATCTACCCAAAGAAACTAAAGACCTATATATAGAAAACTATAAAACACTGATGAAAGAAATCAAAGAGGACACTAATAGATGGAGAAATATACCATGTTCATGGGTTGGAAGAATCAATATAGTGAAAATGAGTATACTACCCAAAGCAATTTACAAATTCAACGCAATCCCTATCAAGCTACCAGCCATATTTTTCACAGAACTAGAACAAATAATTTCAAGATTTGTATGGAAATACAAAAAACCTCGAATAGCCAAAGCAATCTTGAGAAAGAAGAATGGAACTGGAGGAATCAACTTGCCTGACTTCAGGCTCTACTACAAAGCCACAGTCATCAAAACAGTATGGTACTGGCACAAAGACAGACATATAGATCAATGGAACAAAATAGAAAGCCCAGAGATAAATCCACACACATATGGACACCTTATCTTTGACAAAGGAGGCAAGAATATACAATGGAGTAAAGACAATCTCTTAAACAAGTGGTGCTGGGAAAACTGGTCAACCACTTGTAAAAGAATGAAACTAGATCACTTTCTAACACCGCACACAAAAATAAACTCAAAATGGATTAAAGATCTAAATGTAAGACCAGAAACTATAAAACTCCTAGAGGAGAATATAGGCAAAACACTCTCAGACATAAATCACAGCAGGATCCTCTATGATCCACCTCCCAGAATTCTGGAAATAAAAGCAAGAATAAACAAATGGGATCTAATTAAAATTAAAAGCTTCTGCACAACAAAGGAAAATATACGCAAGGTGAAAAGACAGCCTTCTGAATGGGAGAAAATAATAGCAAATGAAGCAACTGACAAACAACTAATCTCAAAAATATACAAGCAACTTATGCAGCTCAATTCCAGAAAAATAAACGACCCAATCAAAAAATGGGCCAAAGAACTAAATAGACATTTCTCCAAAGAAGACATACAGATGGCTAACAAACACATGAAAAGATGCTCAACATCACTCATTATCAGAGAAATGCAAATCAAAACCACAATGAGGTACCACTTCACACCAGTCAGAATGGCTGCGATCCAAAAATCTGCAAGCAATAAATGCTGGAGAGGGTGTGGAGAAAAGGGAACCCTCCTACACTGTTGGTGGGAATGCAAACTAGTACAGCCACTATGGAGAACAGTGTGGAGATTCCTTAAAAAATTGCAAATAGAACTACCTTATGACCCAGCAATCCCACTGCTGGGTATACACACCGAGGAAACCAGAATTGAAAGAGACACATGTACCCCAATGTTCATCGCAGCACTGTTTATAATAGCCAGGACATGGAAACAACCTAGATGTCTATCAGCAGATGAATGGATAAGAAAGCTGTGGTACATATACACAATGGAGTATTACTCAGCCGTTAAAAAGAATTCATTTGAATCAGTTCTGATGAGATGGATGAAACTGGAGCCGATTATACAGAGTGAAGTAAGCCAGAAAGAAAAACACCAATACAGTATACTAACACATATATATGGAATTTAGAAAGATGGCAATGATGACCCTGTATGCAAGACAGGAAAAGAGACACAGCTGTGTATAATGGACTTTTGGACTCAGAGAGAGAGGGAGAGGGCGGGATGATTTGGGAGAATGGCATTCTATCATGTATACTATCATGTAAGAATTGAATCGCCAGTCTATGTCTGACGCAGGATACAGCATGCTTGGGGCTGGTGCATGGGGATGACCCACAGAGATGTTATGGGGAGGGAGGTGGGAGGGGGTTTCATGTTTGGGAACACATGTAAGAATTAAAGATTTAAAAAAAAAAAAAAAAAACCTCAAACAGCAAAAAAAAAATAAATAAATAAATCTTGGAGATGAAAAAAAAAAAAAAAAGCCCTAACTTTGAAATGGTAGATCTGCTTTGTTGGATATTTGGCTCTCTTTAAAGTGAAGTCACTCAGCTCTTATTACATCTTCACCTTAGCCTTCAGATTTCTTTACCTTCCTTCTTCAGGAGAGGAGGACTTCATTTATTTCTCAAAGAAACCCTCTGGCCATGACTCTCAGTTTTCAATTACTTCTTAGTTTTCTTTAGTAGTGCATTATCTTATATTAAATTAGTACAGTTTAGCAAAGGCATCCAATCCCATGATCCTTCCAGTTTAATTTTTCCCAATAAGTTTGAAACATAATATAATACACTTGTTTATTTTCTATTCAACTGCTACTGTCCAAATACACCAGCAACAAATGTTTTAACAACAAATTTCCACATTGCATCAGAAGATGTTGATAGGGTTCTCAATGCTCGCTGAGTAATGTACAATCAGCTCAAAAACCTCATCTTATAACCTGCTCCTGGGACTACCCCTAGTATCTAACTCTGCAGATTGTGTTTGCTGGAAGCAGATGCTAAGATGCAGTATGTGGTGCAGCATCGACCAGGGATCAATATTTGTGAAAGAAAGAAAGTAAATAAGGCTGAGCAGAAGGAAAAGCTGAAGGTGTGTCCAAAATGTGAATCAGATAACAAAATTCATTCTGGCTTTTCACACACAGTTGCTTCTTTCAATTATTATGCTGTTTCACCATTAAGCCCACCTCTTGAAATAATGTGTATTTATTTGCTAATCTAAGAAATTGGTTCTCTCGAGGACTTTTCCTTTTATAGTAGGACATATTGATATATTGGTATGAACAAAGTTTTGAAGAAGGCCTAAAGGACCCATGGCCTTTTAATCTGGAAAAATTGTTTCTGAGATTAGAGATCTAATGGGCAATCATGTGACATAATTAAATTTTTTTCTTGGGAATAGCTATAATATAGAAATACTTAGAAGAAAATTAGTCGGGTTTACATGATCATGTTCCCCATCATAACTTTCCTCAAGTATGATTTTTATCATAATTAAACACAGAAATGGTTAACTACTAGAAAGAACTTAAATCGAGTACCTAGGATTTTGTATATAAATATGGATAAAAGACTAATAATGAAACAGGAAGAAATGAACTTGTTTTGAGTGTTTAAGTTTTGAAAGGGTAATTATAGATATTATTTCATTAGCCTTTCAAAATTACTCCAGAAAATTTAATAGCATTTGTTAACACCATTTTATAGAAAACTGCAAAATGAAGACTATAGGAATTTGGCAAAATCACCCAACAAATGAGTAATAGATGTGCAGATGATCCCCCGTGTCTCTGGTTCCAAAACCCAGGACATTCCCACTGCATGTGGGTCTTCTCACAGAATTAATTGCTAAGATTAACGTATTAGTGTCAGTGATTCCTAAAACTGGAAAAACCATAGGTAACAGCTCCACGGGGCTTCCCAGGTGGCACTAGTGGTAAAGAACCCACCTGCCAGTGTAGGAGACATAAGAGACATGGGCTCAGTCCCTGGGTTGGGAAGATCCCCTGAAGGAGGGATGGAAACCCACTCCAGTATTCTTGCGGAGAAGTCCACGGACAGAGGAGCCTGCAGGGCTACAGTCCATGGGATCACAAACAGTCAGACTTGACTGAAGTGACTAGCACGCACACAACAGTTCCACAAAGTCAAATTAGTGTCTTATATTCACAGTGATACAGGTTCAACACTCAATTTAGGAGAGGAGGGCTTCAAACTTTTACCATTTATTAAAAGTAATTAATCATGTAAGCACACCTTTCAGACATTTCTTCAGACTACTTTAAAAGAAAGTGTTCCTGAAATCTTTGCTACTCTAGAAATGTTAATTCACCCTAGTATTGAACAGTTGACAGGAAAATGCCTAGATGAATAATAAAGGGAGTACTTTGGAGACATCAGTAATTAATGTTAATTTGATGATAAATTTCACATAACATGAGTTGAATAGATGGAAATTAATGAGTCAGGGGAAGAAATGAGTCAAATAAATAGCTGCCTCAAGATCTAAGTTGGCCAGAGTTCAAGAAAACAAATATTTTTTTACCATTCCAATTATGTAATTAGCCAAAAAGCCAGAAGTCACTTGCATCTCATTAGTATGTGAGAAAGACTGATGACTCTGTTCCAGTGTTTATATTACTCTATTTTTTCCTCACCATGGGGTAGCTACCAGATATGCACGGAGTGAACATAAACAGAAAATATAAACTGTTGTGAAACAGATAAAGAGATTCATGAAACATCTGTACGTGTTGCTTCTACAAAGCAAAGGGGACAAAGGGTAGTGTAAAGATTTAAAGTGTAGCATGGGTAGCATGGCCCTCAAACATGTCCACATCACAATCTCCAGAATATGTGAATTACCTTATATGGCAACTTGGGAATGTGACTCAATTAAGAATCTTGAGATGGGGAGATGGTCCTAGATAATTATCTTGAGTAATTCTTTTATTATTTTTGAGAATCTCTTGGATAATTTAACCTGGAGATTATCTAAGTTGGCCCTACATGTAATCACAAAGGTCCTTCTAAGAAAGAAAGAGAATGGAGGCAGAGGAAGAAGCAGAAGATGCAGCAACAGAAGCAAGAAGTTGGAATGATGTGAGAAGAAGGGCATGAGTCAAGGAGTGCAGGCAGCCTCAGTCAGTTCAGTCGTTCGGTTGTGTCTGACTCTTTGTGAGCTCATGGACTGTAGCACGCCAGGCCATCCTGTCCATCACCAGCTCCCAGAATCTACTCAAACTTCACGTACATTGAGTCAGTGATGCCATCCAACCACCTCAACCTCTGTCATCCCCTTCTCCTCCCACCTTCAATCTTTCCTAGCATCAAGGTCTTTTCAACTGAGTCAGTTCTCATGAGGCAGCCAAAGTATTGGAGTTTCAGCTTCAGCATCAGTCCTTCCAATGAATGCTGTTGCTGCTGCTAAGACACTTCAGTCATGTCCAACTCTCTGCGACCCCGTAGATGGCAGCCCACCAGGCTCCCTTATCCCTGGGGTTCTCCAGCCAAGAACACTGGAGTGGGTTGCCATTTCCTTCTTCAATTCATGAAAGTGAAAAGTGAAAGTGAAGTCGCTCAGTCATGTCTGACTCTTAGCGACCTCATGGACTGCAGCCTACCAGGCTCCTCCATCCATGGGATTTTCCAGGCAAGAGTACTGGAGTGGGGTGCCATTGCCTTCTCGGTTGCAATGCATATTCATGACTGATTTCCTTTAGGATGGACTGGTTGGATCTCCTTGCAGTCCAAGGCACTCTCAAGGTACTTCAACACCATAGTCCAAAAGCATCAATTCTCTGACACTCAGCTTTCTTTATGGTCCAACTCTCACATCCATACATGACTACTGGAAAAACCATAGCTTTGACTAGATGGACCTTTGTTGGCAAAGTAATGTCTCTGC
The DNA here is from genome assembly GCF_032405125.1 of Capricornis sumatraensis. NCBI lineage: Eukaryota > Metazoa > Chordata > Mammalia > Artiodactyla > Bovidae > Capricornis > Capricornis sumatraensis. Next base: position 57,627,510 of record NC_091087.1, on the reverse strand, counting down.
TTTTGAATATGCTGTCTAGGTTGGTCATAGCTTTTCTTCCAAGGAGCAAGTATCTTTTAATTTCATGGCTGCAGTCACCATCTGTAGTGATTTTGGGCCCCCCAAAATAAAGTTTCTCACTGTTTTCACTGTTTCCCCCCTCTATTTGCCATGAAGTGATGAGACTGGATGCCATGATCCTAGTTTTTTTAATATTGAGTTTGAAGCCAAATTTTCCACTCACCTCTTTCACTTTCATCGAGAGGGTGTGGGAAAAATGAAGAAGGGAGGTCCTTGAAGTGGCTTAGTCTCATGGAATCTAAAACACTGTAAGTTGCTGAATGCAGGATTATTTTCTGAGACATCCGGAGAGGAAACTAAAGCTGCCAGCAACACTTGTGATACCCCACTGGCTGTATGAGGCACACCTACTTCATGTGGAAGGGTGTCTTTAAATTTATGACATGTGGAACCTGCCCCCCTGCAATCCCCAAAGCTTATTAACCCCTTAACTGTCTCCCAGATGTGTGGGGAGTATGTATGTGCATCCATGTGTGCGTGTGCTTGCACGAGAGACATATGCAAAGACCTTTCAGCCCAGGCTGTCTTTGCTATATGTACATAGGGCCATTGGATCTTTATTTTTGATTAATTTTTCTGATTTTTTTTAAGGGATTGTCAAGAACAAATGTCAGGATATGCAATAAAGATATTGTATTTATTTTTTTAAAAAAATGCCTTTCATCAAGAGGCTCTCTAGTTCTTCTTTGCTTTCTGCCATAAGGGTGGTATCATCTACATATCTGAGGTTATTGATATTTCTCCCGGAAATCTTGATTCTGGCTTGTGCTTCATCCAGCCCAGCATTTCTCATGATGTACTCTGCATATAAGTTTATTAAGTAGGATGACAATATACAACCTTGAAGTATTCCTTTCCCTATTTGGAACCAGTCTGTTGTTCTGTGTCCAGGTCACAGAATTCTCAAGAGGCAAGTCAGATGGTCTGGTATTCCCATCTCTTTCAGAATTTTCCACAATTTGTTGTGATACACACAGTCAAAGTCTTTGGCATAGTCAATAAAGCAAAAATAGATGTTTTTCTGGAATTCTCTTGCATTTTCAATGATCTAACAGATGTTGGCAATCAGATCTCTGGTTCCTCTGCCTTTTCTAAAACGAGCTTGAACATCAAAGTTCACAGTTCACATACTGTTCAAGTCTGACTTGGAGAATTTTGAGCATTACTTTGCTAGTGTGTGAGATGAGTACAATTATGAGGTAGTTTGAACATTCTTTGGCATTGCCTTTCTTTAGGATTGGAATGAAAACTGACCTTTTCCAGTCCTGTGGCCACTGCTGAGTTTTCCACATGTGCTGACATATTGAGTGCAACACTTTCACAGCATCATCTTTTAGAATTTGAAATAGTTCAGCTGGAATCCCATCACCTCCACTAGCTTTGTTTGTAATGATGCTTCCTAAGGCCCATTTGACTTCACATTCCAGGATGTCTGACTCTAGGTGAGTGATTACACCATTGTGATTATTTGGGTCATGAAGATCTTTTTTGTAGTTCTGTTTATTTCTGCCACCTTTTCTTAATATCTTCTGCTTCTGTTAGGTCCTTACCATTTCTTTCTTGATTGTGCCCATCTTTGCATGAAATTTTCCCTTGGTGTCTCTAATTTTCTTAAAGAGATCTCTAGTCTTTTCCATTCTATTGTCTTCCTCTATTTCTTTGCTCTGATCACTGAGGAAGGCTTTCTTATCTCTCCTTGCTATTCTTTGGAACCCTGCATTCAAATGGGTGTATCTTTCCTTTTCTCATTTGCCTTTCACTTCTCTTCTTTTCACAGCTATTTGAAAGGGCTCCTCAGACAGCCACTTTACTATTTTTGCATTTTTTTTCCTAGGGGATGGTCTTGATTCCTTTCTCCTGTACAATGTCAAAAATACTGGAGAGGCAATTGCAGAGTGCTGGAGCATCTTTGAGGAGATTCCCCATGTCCAAGGGCAAAGGAGAAGCCCCAGCAAGATGACAGGAGAGAAAAACAAATTCACTTTTAGGAACAAACCCCATTCCTGCCAGAGATGCTCAGAGGGCTCAAACAAACCTTGTTCACACAAGGACCCAGAGACCTCATAGAGACTGAGACAGAAATATGTTTGAGTGTCTCCTGTGGAGGTATGGGTCAGCAGTGGACTGCCGCAGGGGCTGGGGCTCTGGGTGCAGCAGATGTGGGTATGGAATAAGCCTTCTTGGAGGAGGTCACGATTAACCCCACATAAAGCTGCCAGAACTTACACAGGACTGGAAATAGACTCTTGGAGGGCACAAACAGCACTGTGCACACCAGGACCCAGGAGAAAAGAGCAGTGACCCCACAAGAGACTGACCCAGACTTGCCCAGGAATGTCCAAGAGTCTCCAGTGGTGGCCTGCTGCAGGGTTGGGGGCACTGAGTGTAGCAATGCATGCATGGGACCTTTTGAAGGAGGTTGCCATTATCTTCATTACCTCCACCATAGTTTGGTCCCAGGTAAACAACAGGGAGGGAACACAGCTCCAGCCATCAACAGAAAATTGGATTAAAGAACAGAAAATTGGATTACTGAGCATGACCCTCCCCATCAGAACAAGCCCCTGTTTCCCCCTCCTTCAGTCTCTCCCATCAGGAAGCTCCCATAAGCCTCTTATGCTTCCCTGGTGGCTCAGATGGTAAAGCATCTGCGTGCAATGTGGGAGACCCAGGTTCGATTCCTAGGTTGAGAAGATCCCCTGGAGAAGGAAATGAAAATCCACTCCAGCACTCTTGCCTGGAAAATCCCATGGATGGAGGAGGTTGATAGCGACAGTCCATGGGGTCGCAAAGAGTCGGACATGACTGAGCGACTTCACTTTCACTTTCTTCTCCATCAGAGGGCAGATAGACTGAAAACCACAATGACAGAAAACTAACCAATCTGATTACATGGGCCACAGCCTTGTCTAACTCAGTGAAACTATGAGCCCTGCCTTTAGGGCCACCCAAGATGGACGGGTCATGGTGGAGATTTCTGACAAAATGTGGTCCACTGGAGAAGGGAATGGCAAACCACTTCAGTATTCTTGCCTTGAGAACCCCATGAACAGTATGAAAGGCAAAAAGATATGACTTTGAAAGATGAACTCCCCAGGTCGGTAGGTGCCCAATATGCTACAGGAGATCAGTAGAGAAATAACTCCAGAAAGAATGAAGAGATGCAGCCGAAGCAAAATCAATACCCAGCTGTGGATGTGACTGGTGATAGAAGCAAAGTCTGATGCTGTAAACAGCAATATTGCATAGGATCCTGGAATGTTAGGTCCATGAATCAAGGCAAATTGGAAGTGGTCAAACAGGAGATGGCAAGAGTGAACGTCCACATTCTAGGAATCAGCAAACTAAAATGGACTAGAATGGGTGAATTTAACTCAGATGACCATTAAATCTACTACTGTGGGCAGGAATCCCTCAGAAGAAATGGAGTAGCCATCATAGTCAACAAAAGAGTCTGAAATGCAGTACTTGGATGCAATCTCAAAAACGACAGAATGATCTCTGTTCATTTTCAAGGCAAACCATTCAATATCATGGTAATCCAAGTTTATGCCCCAACCAGTAATGCTGAAAAATCTGAAGTTGAATGGTGCTATGAAGACCTAAAAGAACTTCTAGAACTAATACCCCCAAAAGATGTCCTTTTCATTATAGGGGACTGGAATGCAAAAGTAGGAAGTCAAGAAACACCTGAAGTAACAGGCAAATTTGGCCTTGGAGTACAGGATGAATCAGGTCCAATGCTAACAGACTTTTCCCAAGAGAACACACTGGTCATAGCAAACACCCCCTTCCAACAAAAGAAGACACATGGACATCACCAGGTGGTCAATACCAGAATCAGATTGATTATATTCTTTGCAGCCAAAGATGGAGAAGCTCTATACAGTCAGCAAAAACAAGACTGGGAGCTTACTGGCTCAGATTATGAACTCCTTATTGCCAAATTTAGACTGAAATTGAAGAAAGTAGGGAAAATCACTGGATCATTCAGGTAGGACCTAAATCAAATTCCTTACAATTATACAGTGGAAGTGACAAATAGATTCAAGAGATTCGATCTGATAGACAGAGTGCCTGAAGAACTATGGATGGAGGTTCATGACATTGTACAGGAGACAGGAGTTAAGACCATCCCCAAGAAAAAGAAATACAGGCAGACTACAGAAGCTTTAAAAGGTAAGGGAGTGGCACAAAACCAGAAGCGCAGATCCATGGAACAGGATAGAAAGTCTAGAAATAAACCCATACACCTAATCTATGACAAAAGAGGCAAGAAAATACAATGGAGAAAAGACAGTCTCTTGAATAAGTGGTGTTGGGAAAACTGGACGGCTACATGTAAAAGAATGAAATTTGTACACTATCTAACATCATATAAAAAAATAAACTGAAAATGGATTAAAGTCCTAAATGTAAGGTCAGATACTATAAAACTCAGAGGAAAACATAGGCAGAAACCTCTGACATCAGTCACATCCAGATCTTTTTTGATCTACCACCTAGTGAAAATAAAATAAATAAATAAATAAATGGAACCTTCTGCTGCTGCTGCTAAGCCACTTCAGTTGTGTCCAGCTCTGTGACACCCCATTGATGGCAGCCCACCAGGGTCCTCTGTCCCTGTTATTCTCCAGGCAAGAATACTGGAGTGGGTTGCCATTTCTTTCTCCAATTAAACTTAAAAACTTTTGCATAGCAAAGGAAACCATAAATAAAACAGAAAGACAATCCTCAGAATGGGTGAAAATATTTGTAAATGAAGCAACTGACAAGGGATTGAGCTCTAAAACAAACAAAGAGTTCATGTAGCTCAATATCAGAAAAACAGACAAGTCAATAAAAATATGGGTAGAAGATCTAAATAGCCATTTCTCCAAAAAAGACATACAGATATACAAAGAGCATGTGAAAACATGCTTAGCATCACTAATTATTAGATAAATGCAAATCAAAAATACAGTGAGGTATCACTTCACACTGGTCAGATGGCCATCATCAAAAAATCTACAAATAACATGCAGGAGAAGCTGTAGAGAAAAGGGGTACTCGCCTACATTGTTGGTGGGAATGTAAATTGGTAAGGCTGCTATGGATAACAATATGGAGGTTCGTTGAAAAACTAAAAATTGAATTACCATATGACCCAACAATCCTACTCCTGGGCATATACCCAGAAGAAATTATAATTCAAAATGATACATGCAAAAGACTGGTTTATTTAAGGAAAAAGTTTAAAAATAGCTGTTTTTTTAAGCTAGAGATTTTTACATTCTAAAAAAATAAAAAATGATTTTTGGTTTTGTATCAAATCAAACTGACTATTCAGATTCTAGTGGTGGTAAGATTCTACACAAAACCAGTTAAATGACTATTTAAGTGATGGCCATCCCTCCATTTAATACTGTCAGTACCAACAACACTAGGATTTAAAAATAGCCTTGGGATATGAAAATATCCCAATCTAGACAGCATATTAAAAAGCAGAGACATTACTTTGTCAACAAAGGTCCATCTAGACAAGGCTATGGCTTTTCCAGTAGTCACGTTATGGATATGAGAGTTGGATTATAAAGAAAGCTGAGTGCCGAAGAATTGATGCTTTTGAACTATGGTGTTGGAGAAGACTCTTGAGAGTTCCCTGGACTGCAAGGAGATCCAACTAGTCCATCCTAAAGGAAATCAGTCCTGAATATTAATTGGAAGGACTGATGTTGAAGCTGAAACTCCAATACTTTGGCCACCTGATGCAAAGAGCTGACTCATTTGAAAAGACCCTGATGCTGGGAAAGATTGATGGCAGGAGGAGAAGGGGACAACAGAAGATGAGATGGTTGGATGGCATCACCGACTCAATGGACATGGGTTTGGGTAAACTCCGGGAGTTGGTGATGGACAGGGAGGCCTGGCGTGCTGCGTTTCATGGGGTCGCAAAGAGCTGGACATGACTCAGTGACTGAACTGAACTGAAACTACATATTTATCCTGTAGAAAAATAAAATGCTTTATCTACATACTCATATAAACACATATCAAACACTTCAGAACAAGTAGTTTCAGTTTATAATTCAAGTTTTTGGTACTTATCACAGTGAAGTAAAGTCGCTCAGTCATGTCCGACTCTGCGGCCCCATGGAATATAGCCTACCAGGCTCCTCCATCCATGGGATTTTCCAGGCAAGAATACTGGAGTGGTTTGCCATTTCCTTCTCCAGGAGATCTTCCTTACCCAGGGATTGAACCCAGGTCTCCCTCATTGTAGGCAGAGCTTTACTGTCTGAGCCAGCAAGGAAGTCCACAAACTGAGAACTAAAGTATTATATAAATAAAGGAATGCATCATTATTTGGAAAAACTATATCACATATCGAGAAAGTTTCACAGGGGTAATACTGAATTTCGATTCATGATGGTAATCTCAACACATTCTAAAGGATACACATTATTTGTAATAGAGAATAAAAGAAAAACAAATTTCCTTGAAGATGCTGCTGAGAAAGTATTGTGACACACAGATTGCACTAAAGAAAGTGAAAAAGCATTTGTACAAAAGTGAAGCTTTAAGGAATATTTTCCCTTCATAAAAGTTGGTCATGTGAAAGGGATTTCTGTGGCAATGAAGAGTTAAACTACTGGCAGCAAGGATCAGGAAAAGCACAGATCAGGGAATAAAGGACATATTAATTCTAAAGCATTGTATTCCACAGCCTCACCCAGAATAGCAGAACAGCAGAACAATCTTAAATGTCTCAGTGAATCAATAGAACAGAGGAAGTGTCTATGTTTAGACTCTAAATCTTTTCTTCTACTGTAATTTTGCAAATATTTTATGAGGTCAAAGTGTTTCTCAGATTCATTAGTTTTAAGAGGAATGTTAATTCCATGCATTTTGTTCTACATATTCAATATGACTATTAAGTAATTGTGTACGCACTATCTTAAGGAGATAAATGTACTTTGCCACTCTACCGATCTTAATGTTTATTGAATGACAATCTTTAATCTCATTAAAACTGTGAGTGATGAGGTTAAACCAGATGCCACTCATTATTAAAAGTTGATTTATATTCTAGGACACCTGCACTTATCTCTAATGTGACCACTCTTATTTCACTTCTTTGTAGCCCCCAATAGATCATCAGTTAATCTTGTTTCTAGATCCTGGTATAATGCTTGACATGTGGTCAGCATATATATAAATAAATATGTATATACACACACATATCATTTCAGAAGATCTAATATTTCTAAACAAGATGACAAATAGTAGCTGCTAATATCCTGAATCTTTTCTTTGTCCGTAACATTAGCCTGTTTTAGAAATCATTGCCAGTGTAATGCCCAATTATAGCATCTAAGTTATTCCTCTATAAATTTTGCTGAAACATTCACACATGCTTCCCCAAAATATATCCCTGTTTTAGATATTGCCTTATGAATTATGGCAACATATAAATTTTGGTACATAGTGCATTTAACTTAGTCAGTGTTCCAAACATTACTAGCTTCCCATTTTGTATTAAGTACAATGCCACTAACCCATTTTCTTATATGAAACAGGAATTTATTTAAGAAGCAAATCTCTTACTTGGTACCACAAGTTTTATGGATACAGTAGAGCTATAAGAATGAGAAAAGAGAAATGATAGATTGAAATTTTGAGCAGAACACTCCCTCCCCTGATTGTCTAGATAATGCTGCTGATTTTTAAAGTATATGTATGGATGTTGAGGGCTTCCCTGGTAGCTCTGTTGGTAAATAATCCACCTGCAGTGCAGAAGACCCTGGTTTGATTCCTGGATCAGGAAGATCCACTGGAGAAGGGATAGGCTAACCACTTCAGTATTCTTGGGCGTCCCTGATAGCTTAGCTGGTAGAATCCATCTGTGATGCAGGAGACCTGCGTTCCATCTCTGGTTTGGTAAAATGTTGAATATCACTTTGCAAATTACATAGGAAAATAAATACATAGTGATTCTATAGTTATTGTATTTTTATAAAAAGAGAGGAAGAAATGTATCCAGAATCTTACAGCTAAAGACAGAGACACAGCTAAAATCCATCTTTCTCTAACTCAAGTATACTTTCCACAATGTCATGGAAACTCACTATCAACCCCAACCACACTCATACAAATAATCTACATAGAGATAGTTTTAATACAGACATGCACATGGAAGTAAATATTCAGCATCATGGAAGGTTAGCCTTCCAATCTGCTCTCAGTTTTAGCCCATCTTTAGCAGTAATGAGTTTTGAATGTTTGTTTTATGCATTTTGAGGGGGTGATATCTCAAACTAAGTAGTACTGTTAAATCTCTAATTTCCTATCTTTAACTCATACTGCTCTATCTATTGCCTTACTTTCTCTTCTCTAAATTGTCTTAGTTTTGTTTTTTGGTATTATTTGTTAAGTAAATCATATAACAAGATTATCTTGGCCTTTCTTTCTTCATGTTTTAAATTTCACATATTATGGTTATGTTTTTAAATTTCACATATTATGGATATGTTTTAAATTTCACATATTATGGATATCTTCATTTTAAAAGCTGTAATGGCTACATAGTATTTTACATTAATAACATAACATAACAAAACATGCTATGGTTGTGCCCTACCGTTTGCAACCCCATAGACTGTAGCACACCAGGCTACACTGTTTGTGGGATTTCCCAGGGAAGAATACTGGAGTAGGTTGCCATTTCCTTTTCTTAGAAGGATACCTACACCAGTATCATTACTTATTACTTATTATCAGTTAATTGTATTCCTAGTAATAATAACTATTATTATAAAGCAAATTACATTACTGAGTTGGCTCATATGACTACAGAGGCTAGCTGGTCCCAAGAACTTCAGCATGAGTTGGCAAGCTACAGACTCAGGCTGGTCTAGATATATGAAAATACTTTTGCTCAGTCATCAGATTTTTATGTTCACTGCTTTATGAATACAAATAAAATATAGTATTTTCAATTTTCCAATGAAAAATATCCTCATCAGAACTTAACTATTCTTTACTTAAAAATTAAAGTAACCTTCCCAAATTTTGGGCTTCCCTGATAGCTCAGTTGGTAAAGAATCCGCCTGCAATGCAGGGACCCCGGTTCGATTCATGGATTGGAAATATCTGCTGGAGAAGGGATAGGCTACCCTCTCCAGCATTCTTGGGCTTCCCTTGTGGCTCAGCTGGTAAAGATAATGTGGGAGACCTGGTTTCGATCCTTGGGTTGGGAAGAGAAAGGCTACCCACTCCAGTATTCTGGCCTGGAGAGTTCCATGGACTGTACATTCCATGGGGTTTCAAAGAGTCAGACACGACTGAGCAACTTTCACTTCACTCCTAAATTTTAATATTAGATTGTGCTTTATCTCATCATTTGCTGCTGCTGCTGCTGCTGCTGCGTCGCTTCAGTTGTGTCTGACTCTGTGAGACCCCATAGACGGTAGCCCACCAGGCTCCCCCATCCCTGGGATTCTCCAGGCAAGAATACTGGAGTGGGTTGCCATTTCCTTCTCCAATGCATGAAAGTGAAAAGTGAAAGTGAAATTGCCCAGTTGTGTCCGACTCTTAGCGACCCCATGGACTGCAGCCTACCAGGCTCCTCTGTCCATGGGATTTTCCAGGCAAGAGTACTGGAGTGGGGTGCCATTGCCTTCTCCAATCTCATCATTTAATAAGGTGTTAATGTTGGTCCCTATAGAAGGCATTATAGATGTTTCACATCATTACTTTATTTATGGTTAAATATATATCAAAGCAATTTATTTCTTGTTAATGAAAAATTTTTTCATCGATGTTTTATTTTTAATTAAAAAAACTGTAAATACATAGCTACACTCCCAACTCTTTCCTTTTTAACATATCTTTCCCTAGAAAGAAACACTATCACAGGGCTGAGATGGATCATTTCATTCAGTATTTGGCACTTGCAATCTGTTTTCAAAGTCTCTGGTCTGAATCATATAAAATTTTTATTGTTGGTCAGAAAGTTCAGACATTAGCAATTTCATAAGGCTCAGTTTTACTAAGTAGAAACCATTACTTTGAGACTTTTAAATAAATGTAAAGACTACCAGAAAATGAGTTGTCCTTTGAAAATGACTTAAAACCTAAAGAGTTCTATCCATTGAAGTTGGAGAGTCAATAAAGATTGTACTTAATATAAAGCAGATTATAAACATGTTCTAATTTCTATTTTACAATACAAAATTGCATTGCCTGAAGTAAGAAATCAATTAAAAATATTTTCCCCTTTCTTTTTATAATTTGTTAGTGGTTCAGTCAGGTCTGACTCTTTGTGACCGTAAGACTTTAGCCCACCAGACTCCCTTATCCATGGGATTCTCCAGGCAAAATACTAGAGTGGGTTTCCATTTCCTTTTCTGGAGGATCTTCCACACCCAGGAATCTATATTTAGTCACTTTTCATTAAGAAATCAAAATATTTCCTTCAAGTTTAAAAATAAAACAAGTATTTGAAATATAATAGGGAAAAATAAGTTGCTTTTTAGAAGTAGTTCCGTTCTGAAAAAAAATTTGCTTGAATTACATAAAAAGTTGGGCAAAAGCAAATGATTCTATTATTCCATTTGCCATATGTGCATAAATGAGATTGAGCAGCTGAGAATTAGGATAAATTTTCACCCAAAGGAAAGAACTGGAAAAGTCATTGTTTTTCTTCCTCACAGATAATTTGGAAATAATTTCATAAACCATTTTACATAGTTTCCTGAATAATTTTAATAGCTTGATGATTAAAAATAGTATAAATTAACTAATTCTTGGTTGACTCTAAGATAAATGTATCTTATAAATCTCTTTCATGCCTGAATGCTAAGTCGCTTGTCTCCTGTGGCTGCTGAATTGGCAGGCAGGTTCCTTACCAGTAGCGCCACCTGGGAAGACCCAGATCGCTTATATAATGTCAAATAACTCTTGCCAAGATGTATAAAAGTCAGTGATGCTTTATTCATTCAGAATTTAACAATTTTCAGGTTTATAGGTAAATTTACCAACTGCACTGTTTCTTTATTTACTTCCCCAAAGAATCTATGTTCACAGAGATTTTTATAGTATTTAACAAGAACATATATAAGTGAAAGGCAAAAAATCACTTTAATATATACTAGATGCTCAGTCACTCAGTTGTGTTTGACTCTTCATGGCTCCGTAGACGGCCAACCACCAGGCTCCTCTGTCCACGGAATTTTCCAGGTTAGAATCCTGGATTGGGTTGCCACTTCCTATTCAGGGGTGTCTGCCAACCTAGGGATCAAACTTGCATGTCTTGCATCTCCTGCATTTGTAGGCAGATTCTTTACACTAGCACCACCTGGGAAGCTCAATATATATACTATATAGGCTATTAAAATACTGACTTAAAACAGGAGATGATATCAGTGAACTGGGTAGCATACTGTAGGTTCTATTATTTCACTTAGGCTTTTTCTGGATAAGAAAACTATTTTTGTCAATTCAGTTCTAACAGACTTCAGTTCCCATACATATATAAACATATCTCTTTAAATGAAAAAGAAAACTGAACATCAAATAATATAAAGTCACAAGAATTGAAATATATTAGAATGCTCTGAGATATTCTGAAAATGGCATGACATTTTCTAATAAAGGATTTCAATGTTTATTTGCAATACAAATTCTCTAAATTCTTAATGTCCATTTCAATTTTTCACTTCAGAAACATTGGGCTTCTATAAGTCCTAATTTTCATTCCAACAACTTATTTAGCATTAAACAAATAGATACTCTAGTCAGCCATGCTTAAGTACATAACTGAATTTTTATGCAGTAACTTACAGTGTTATTACTGAAATATGCATTTCTTATTCCTATGATACTATGTATGTGTTTTATTTCTCAACTACTCAGAGGTGATAACTTTCTTGTTATTCCTTTTAGTCCATATTTGACAAGTTGTTGTTGTTTAGTTGCCAAGTCATGTCCGACTTTTTTGTGACCCCATGGACTGTAGCCTGCCAGGCTCCTCTGTCCATGGCATTTCCCAGGCAAGAATACTGGAATGAGTTACTATTTTCTTATCCAGGAGATCTTTCTGACCTAGGGATGGAACTTGAATCTCCTGTATTGGTAGGCAGATTCTTTATCACAGAGCCATAAGGGAAACCCATTTGACAAACTGAAGGCCAACGTGATGATTGCTGAGAACTCATACACTCTAGAGTAAAGTTGTCATTTTTGGCATTTATGCTGACTCTATCTGCTTTGTATTTAACATATAATGCTAAGATAGTGTCCAATTTGCGTACCAGATTATGAGCACCAGCCACATGGCAACCTATCTCAGTATTCTTGCCTGGAAAATCCCATGGAGTTTGGTGGGTTATTGTCCATGAGGTCACAGAGTTGGACTTGACTTCTTAGTGACTAAACCACCACCACCAGAAAGTCTTAACTTTTTCTTGAGTAGAATAAATATTCTTATATTCAACTGTGGATATGTAGTCATTTAAAAATATTCCTGTGCAGTTTGATGATAGTTGCATGGACCAAATTATAAAATCCTGAGTTAGCACTAGGTCCCACAGAGAAAAGTTTAGATAAGTTAACTATTTGTTCTCATGTGCGACTGTATAAATGACTATATTTTAGAGAAAACCCTGGAGTAAGACATGGAAACTGACTCCAATATTCTTGCCTGCAAAATCCCATGGACAGAGGAGCCTGGCAGGTTACAAGTCCATGGGGCTGCAAAGAGTTGGACATGACTGAGAACACACACATACACACACAGAAAAATAACACCCATAAGTACATAGGTATATGTATGTGTGTATAAGTGTATTTCATATATTATAAAATACTAGATTGTACTTTTGTTTAGTGGTGAAAAACAGAAGGAATTGAGGAATCAAAGACTATTTCTTCCCCACAAGTGATGTCCATTTCTCCAAGGCAAAGAGGAAAAAATGGAATACTATGAGGAGTTTGAAGTTATGTTGTTTTCTTTATTCTAAACAACATTTTAAAATAAATTATAGAGATTAATATCCTATCATGGAAGAAGCTGAGTTTATAGTTACTCCTCCTTAACTTTCAAAATTCTATCCCATTCATCCCCTAACTTTATACAATGTAGTTTATATACCTTTCATTTTCATTCAATGATAATTTCTTGAATTGTTTATCTTACCTCTAGAATCAAGGTAGAGTTTTTATTCTTCACTTCAAATATGCAAAAGATATATAGTTTTCTTTATTATTTATAACAAAACTTGAAATTGCTCAGGAAGGCTCATGTCCATTCTTGACAGGATACAAATATTTTGTTGAACCTTATCAATGAAAAGTAGATAATCATTTTAAAATTTAAATCAGTTTTTTAGCCTAATACATCCCATTTTGAATATTTTCATTGACTTAAAAATTAAAAGTTGTCATCAAACCTCCCTCCACCCGATTCAAAAGGGACTTCTCTGCTTTTTCCAGTTCAAGTTAGTAACTGGATGTGGCAGAAAGTTTCCATAATCTCATGGTAGCAATTGAGTTGGTCTCTGTTTTTCTGTCACCTCAGTGACCCTACAGAACTCTCCTGATGTCTCTCGCTGACCCTTGTTCAAGGACACCCGCTGTGGCGCCTGACAACAAACCCCCCTCTTTTTGCTCTTACATCTGTGGTTCTCCCCTCTTCCTCACAGGACTCAGCACTGGAAAACTCAACTATATTTTCCTCAGATTACTAGAGGATTTGTTTCTTCATGGTCACGTGGTAAACCAACTAGGCACTTATGTGAAATCAAGAAATTAATAATAATGTCATCAATGTTCGTTATGTGCTTTGTGGATACTAATTCGACCTCAGTTGTTCCTATGCTTAGAACTGGCAAAACAATCACATGACTAGGTCTCACCATAAGTTAACTTTAAATACAGAGCGTATGTAAATATACAGATGAGGAAACAATGGGAACAGTGAGAGGTTTGTTTTCTTGGACTCCAAAATCACTGCAGATGGTAACTGCAGCCATGAAATTAAAAGACATTTGCCCCTTGGAAGAAAACCTGTGACAAACCTAGATAGTGTATTAAAAAGCAGAGACATTACTCTGCTGACAAAGGTCTGCCTAGTCAAAGCTATGGTTTTTCCAGCAGTCATATATGGATGTGAGAGCTGGACCATAAAGAAGGCTGAGCAGTGAAGAGTTGATACTTCAGAACTGTGGTGTTGGAGAAGACCCTTGAGAGCCCCTTGGACAGCAAGGAGATCAAACCAATCAATTCTAAAGGAAATCAACCCTGAATATTCACTGGAAGGACTGATGCTGAACCCGGAGCTCCAATATTTTGGCCACCTGATGCGAAGAGTTGACTCATTAGAAAAGGTCCTGATGCTGGGAAAGATTGAAGGCAGGAGGAGAAGGGGATGACAGAGGATGAGATGGTTGGATGGCATCACCAACTCAATGGACATTGAGCTTGAGCAAGCTCCGGGAGATGGTGAAGGACTGAGAAGCCTGGTGTGCTGCAGTCCATGGGGTCACAAAGAGTCGGACACAACTGAGCTATTGAACAACAACAATACAGCAGGCACTAGGGAAGTGGAGTATTAGAAAAAGTTGTATGATTTTATTTGGTAAATTAAAGCAAAGACATACAGACAAAAAGAAATACATATTTTATAGGCCTCAATATGTTTGTATGAGCGAAGAGGAACTTGTGTAGGGACACAAACTCATGGAACACAGGGCACCTGACAATTCTTTTATACCTTACTTATTTTAATACTTAAGCAGTTAGCTTCTTTTACCAAATATATACTGCCTTCATAATAATAAGCAAAATTCAAATGTGAAATATTTTAACATAACCATGTGTAATTTATCAATCAAGCTGACCGGGCAGCATTCAATCAGAGAGAAGTTTTACATATCCTCACCAATATCTTTAGTTCCCAGACCCTTAGTCCCATATCTATTTCAAAAGTTTCATAGAAATATTTAAGAACAAAATTCCAGTTTACTTTAATGACAAAATACCAACATCTCATCCAAATAAGGCTTATTCCTCTTTCTCTTTTAATATCTATATTGGATGTAGAAATCTTCTGTTTGGAAGGGAGGTGAGGAGTCTGGTTCCTGATTTAAAACCCATGTGTGACTTTTTAGGCCCCATCACAGGTATTAACAAAGCTTTATTCCGCAAGCTCCTTGGGGAAGAGATGCCGTCTCCACAGCAGACTTAGTGCACGATCAGTGCACTGCAGTCTCTGAAAGGAGTTGCAGTCAGGGATGCTGGCACTCTATCCAGCCACTGTCTTTGCATATTGACATTCCTAGCCTAGTCGCCTGCATTCCCAGGTCTCTTATCTGAGGCCTTGAGCATGGAAGTTTTAGGCCGTTTAAATGGGGCAAGAGAGAGAAATATTGGAGGCATTATTTCTCAGAACCCAGCACTTTTCACTCTTGGTTCTTCCCTTTGTGTCCCCCAGGTCCAGGGTCCATAAAACTGCCAGAGCCTTTGGCTCAGGCATGTGGATAGTTGCTCAGTCATGTCTGATGCTTTGTGACACCATGGACTGAGGCCCGCCAGGCTCTTCTGTCCATGGGATTCTCCAGGCAAGAATACTGGAGTGGGTTGCCATTTGCTCAGGACGCCCTCAAAATATAGAATGACCACATCAATGTCTATGCTGATCCACCTGATCCTCCAGCTCGGGGCTCTTCCATGGGTGAAAATACAATAGGAGGAATTGGAGTAATGAGTTTTAGACTCTGACCTAACACCCTCTCATTAAGTGATTAAAGACCTAATTCTTACCTGTCGGGTTTGTTGCCTTAATCAGCTACTTTGGCAGCTGGCAACTTGGCTCTCTCTCTGTCCAGACTCAACTGAGATCCTCACAGGAGGAAACATAGGTTTCTGTTCTTTCATCTACAACAAGGTTATGAATTAAAAATTATACAAACTCAGGATCAATGAAGAGAGGAATCAGATAAATGTGGCTAGGCTGTTATGTCTGAATGGATGAATAAATAGTTCAATCTGGGCATCACAGAAACACAAAAGCTATGTTTTAAAATTCTTTCTCCTAAAGTTTCAAGTACAACTCCCCAGACACAAGCGTGTATGTGTTTACCCCACCCTCCCACTACTTTAAGCCTCTTGGATCAAGTCCCTTTGATCATAACTGAACTCTGGTTCCATTCCACAGGTCCCTTTGGCCCATCAGAAAACACGTACTATTTCATGATTACAACAACTTGTAAGCTACTTTCTTTCACTACAGGTCTTCCAATCTACCCTTAGCTTTAGGATATTTAAATCACTAGGGACTCAGGAATTGGTCCACGTTATTTTTTTTTTTTTTTTGTCTCCTCCCCCAAGTTCCAGTGGCTGCATACTAGAATTTCTAAATACAAATATTGGAAATCATTTCATGTAACTGGAGGGATAAGAGAAAAAATACAATATTAGAAGCCAGTGCTGTGCTAAGAATTGCTTATTACCAAGTCCCTGATCATTTCTAGAGCCTTCATTTCTATTTCCTTGAGGTTTGTAATGCCCTGCAAATCATCAGACTGTTTGAGATGAATTCTTGACTAGTTTTATATAAATCTCATAGCAGTTCAGACCCTCTACTTTTCAATTTTTTGAGTTTTGGTACCTAAGCAGAAACAGAAAATAAGAAATATCTGAATTTCACATTGAACATATTGTAACTTCACATTTATACAAAAGCTGTGAAATCAGGCATCCTTATCAATTTAGGGAAATAAGGTCTATATGACCTGAAGAGTGATTTTACTCTCCTCAAAGTAGGAAAAACAAAATGAATTTTAAAAACCTTAAAAGTCTACCATTGTGATGACTGAACTCATGAAAAAATTATTGGGCCATGATTCACTGAAGATCTTAGAAATACATTAAATAATTCAGGACCATTTTACAAGCTAACAGAGAACTTATTCTAGAAGATCTATTTCCTAGATTCATATTACAATGAATATTTTAACATTTCATATCTATTTCATACCTACTTAAGAATGTAGTTTGAAAGAAAATATCAAAGGATTTTTTTCTAGATGGTTTAATCTTGAAATTATTTTTTCTAATTGAACAAAAAGTACTTATATACATGACTTATTTTAGTAGATCTCCTCATGTGTTTATTAAATGCCTGATCTAGTTGTAATTCTACCATTATAACAGCAGAATAGCCTGATCTATACCTACAATTTCTGGTATAGGTGGTGGCACTGTTGTTTATAAGTTGGCACACATTATCATCTTAAATTACTTCAACCTATCTACATGAATATTGTTTATATGCAATTCCCTGGTGGCTCAGTTGGTAAAGAATTCGCCTGCAATGCGGGAGACCTAGGTTCGATCCCTGGGTTGGGAAGATCCCCTGGAAAAGTGCATGGCAACCCACTCCACTATTCTTGCCTGGAGAATTCCCATGGATGGGGGAGCCTGGCAGGCTAAAATCCATGGGGTCTCAAAGAGTCAGACATGATTGACTAAGAATTCATGCTTGAAGAGTACATTAAAAAGTATGTGTTTATACCAGTACCAATATTCCTGGTATTATCTTTATATCATTAAACTTATAAGAAAATATACAAATCATTGAAGAAAAGGTGCTTTTATGTTTTCAACAGTAAATTAAACATGTAATTTCTCACTTGACTGTCTGCATGGAATCTTTGGCAGTGTATTTAAAATGCCCTAGACTAGTGGGGTTGAGTTTTAACAAATTTTGACAGAGTATTTTATCAATATTAATATATCACCAGTGAAATATTTGAGCTCATTATCAAAATAAAACAGCATGACCTAATTACAATAACTAGCTATACTGTGGCTTAAAACAGCAACCTCATTTAACTAATATATATGAAAATTTACATAACATTTGAATTGAAACTTGTTTTTTTATGGATTTGTATAATAAGTAAATAAGTGTTTGTTTAATAAGTAAGGTTTGTGCAAGTATTCCTGTTTTAATTTGTTGAAAGAACAAAATCATTTATCAATTGTGAACCATAGTTGCATATTCAGTAGAAATAGAAAAAAAGTTTAATGATTCTATTAAATTTATATAAATGGTTCTTTGGCCATGGATTTGAAATTAACATATTAATATGAATCTCTTTTAGGTGGTACTGATACAGTATGTTGTCTAGCAATAATTATCTTCTCTACTGAGGCAAAAGCTTTCTCAGTACTTTGGCCAGTGTTCCCTGAATTATGAGACTTCTCATGCTAGCTGGTGGAGACATGGGTTATTCTCAATCCTATATCTCTCCAAATAGTTCATTTAGGCAATTTTGTGCTTACTGAATCTGTTCCCTGTCTCTCAAGGATCACTGACCTTTACATGATATTCAATGTATTATGTCATGCATTTTATCCAGTTTTAGGTGGCTGTGCAGGACAATGAGCTCTAGATTAAGACTGCTCAGGTTTCACCTAATAAACTATGAAAAGATCAATCTGTCTCCAAGAAGTTTAAATACAATCCACAGCAAATCTCAATAATATTTGCAAGAATAAAAAAAAATTATCCATCATCAAATTTCTTCCAGCCATGATGGACTAACGGGGCATTAGAGCTCTGCTTCAGTATGCATACCTCTTCTCTGGAGCCCCCTTTTGCAAAAACAAGATTTTGGGAACTCCCAAGGATTCTAACGTTATATATCCTCCATTCAAGGATATCTTTGTGCTCTGATAGGCTCCTCCTTCCTTTGCTACAGCTAGAAAATTCTCTTTAGGCTTTAATTTATGGCACTATCAGAACTTAGTCATTTGTTTCTTTTTTTTTTCAGCCAGTCAATATCTGAAAACAACTGTTTCTATATTTTAGGTTTTTAGTCCTTTATTTTAGGAGAGCAAATTAGATGAATCTTATTCCCTTTGTCAAGAGGTAGAAATTGTCTCCAGAGATATTTAACCTTGAAATTTAACAAAACATCAGGTTAACCCACTACGTTAATGATTTTTACACTGATTTGACTTGTGAACAGAAAGCAAATGTTTTAGATGCCTCAGTAAAACATGTAAAGAGTAGATAGTGGGATATCAACCTGAAAAAAAGTCAAAGGTATTTTTCATTCAGTAAAGTTTGTAAGAGTTCTGTGATTTTCAGCATATTGAGATATTCCCATCAAAGTGAAAACTAAGCTGTCAAGCCTCATAGCACTTATTCTGAAAAAAAAAAATGATAATTGCATCTTTACCCTGAGCCATCAGAGAAGTCCAGCTATCAACTCATTATAGATTCACCTTTTAGACTTACAGTTCCTTCAAGGACATAGCAAGAGAAGCTCTCCAGCAAATCCAAACTGTAGTAACAGCTGCCCTAAGACTTGAACTAATGATCTAACATAATCATTGATGCTTGGAGAACCAGTGTTGCAAGAAACTTCGGAAAAGATCAATGGGAAATTCATAGCCCAGAGCTCTGGTATATCTCCCTTTTTCTGCAGGTGTCTATTCTCCTTTTGACAAATAAGTATGGCTTGTTAATGGACTTGGGTAGACAGCGAATGCCTAACCAGGAACATCCAGTCATCATGAGATCTAAGCTTCCCCTTATGAACTAATCACTGTCTGATCTAACTCTTCACAAGGAGCATTGGAGTGGGGCAGTGGGCGGGGCATGTGCAGCATCTGAGTATCATCAAATGAAAATGATTTATAAGAAAATGAGCTCAGGTTGACTCAGAAATTAATATAGGTTGAATGAGAAAGTGACCTGGACTCTTTCGATACTTATTCCTATTGCTTTGCCTCTTGTCCTTAAATCCATGCTATGGTATCCTCAGAAGTTCATTGTGACTAAATGACTGAGGAGGAAGAAATCTAACTGTGAATTACAGTTTACTCTACATTATACAATGGCATAATCCGAATTAGTGGGAAAGTTCAAGCATCCAAGCCTACTCAGGAATAAATCTGAAAACATTGGCAATAGTTTGGCTGAATGGTCAAGGACTCAAAAGAAAGAGGATTGAGAAGTCAGTGACAAAAAGGATTATGGAAGATATAAATGGGTGGATATTTCAGAATGGGCACATTGTGCATGCCCAAGAAAGGGGTGTCTACTGCAGAGGTGTTCTTAGTCATCAGATGGCATTCTGATTGCTACTCTCATTGCTTAAATGATGTTTCCTTTGGCTGCTTAAATGTAGTTACCCTGTCTTTGTAATTCTGGGATTGTGTCATATCAGATATTAGAGAACTCACTTTCCATGGCAACATTCCTAATGTCAACCCGAGTCACTGTTAAAGATAAAAGACAGTCACTATTGAGCTTCTCAGTATTTTGATACTCTCATCATTGGTGAGTTTTTCTTTTTCCTTAAAGAAGTTGTTTCCTAGGCTCTCTGGTGATGATATTCATGGATGAATTCTCAGGTAATACACAAGCAGTCCCTAAATTCTTAGAAACTTTTCTCAAATTTTCCCAAAGGTATACTAGTTTTGATATGATTTTCACTGTAGGCATATGATTATCAAAATATGGTGCCAGAACCAGCAGCATCAATATCATTTGAGATCCTACTGGAAACGTACATTTCCATGCGTATTAAATCAGAACCCCTGGGTGGAGGCCCCAGTCATCTGTGTTTTACTAAGACCTCCAAGTGATTGTTACACTAAAATTTAACAGTTACTCCTGTAGACCATCATCAAGTTCAAGTTTTACAGAGCTTTCTCAGAATGAGGCCAGTTTCAGGCACCAAGTGTGTTTTACAAAGCATGAAACGTCAAGTTATAGTGTATTGCTTTCTCTTAAAATTGCATGTGTTTGTTAAATAATGTGTTCTTTAAATTAAGTAAACATGTATGTGGAAACATATAAAGTAATTGTGTACCCCTGCCACAAAACAAGATGCATTCTTAATGCTCAGTTTATTTATTTCTATATTTTATGTATAATTGCATTTGCACTAATGTAACCATATTTTAGTATATTATGTTTTTGTCAGATGTTGGTATATAAGTGTTATGCCAGCAAAATAGTACTTTTTCTATTTTTTGAAAAAAATTACATGTAGTATTAGTGTTTTATTCTTAAATATTCAGTAGAATTTAGTGATATTGTAAATTATGTAGGCCTGGGTTTTCTTTTATGTAAGTTTTTAATAAAAAAAATTTTAATTTCTTTAATACAGATTTATTCAAACTTTCCCTATCTTTTCCCTTAGTCAGTTGTATTTTTAGGAAAATTTCACTTCATCTAAGTAGTTGAATTTATTGCAACTCTTTTTCCATAATTTTTTTATCATTTTAATGTCAGTAGGATTTGTTATGAAAATCCTTATTTTTATTCCTGATATTGATGCATTGATTCTTTCTTGATTTTAATGACCAGTCCAGTTTGGAGGTCTGCCAATTTTCTTGATCATTTCAATCACTCAGCTATACTTGTTTGTTTGTTGTTTAAATTGGATTTCTGCAGTCATCTTCATTACTTATTTCTATTTCTTTTCAACTTACTGTGCTCTTTTTTTTTTTTTTCCTAGTTTCTCATTTTTGGACTTTAACATGGTAGGCAGAATAATGCCTCCCCCAAAATACCCACATTTCAGTCCTCCAAACCTATGAGCAAACTACCTTACATGACAAAAGGGACATTGAAGGTGCAATTAAATTAGGGATATAGAAATGGGGAGATTTCTGGATTATACTGGTGGGCAGAAAGTAATCTTTAAGTTCCTTATAATGGAAGGCAAAAGAATCAAAATTAGAGAAGATCACAGAAGCAGAGATGGGCTTTTCTGGAGGCTCAGTAGTAAAGAACCAACCCACTTGTCAGTGCAGGAGACACAGGTTCGATCCCTGGGTCTGGGTCAGGAAGATCCCCTAGAGAAGAGAATGTCAACCCCCTCCAATATTCTTGCCTGGGAGATCCCATGGACAGAGGAACCTGGCAGGCTACAGTCCATGGGGTCACAAAAAGAGTCAAACATGACTTACGACTAAACAAGAACAAAAATAAAAGCAGAAGTCAGAAGTCAGAGCAACAACATTGCTGGAAGGAGTCATGAGCCAAGGAATACAGGCAGCCTCTAAAATCTAGCAAAGGAAAGGAAGCTCTTCTCCTGTAGAGCCTCCTGGAGGTATCCAGCCCTGCCTCATAAGATCTGTTTTATTTCTGACCTCCAAATGGTAAGATACTATAGTTCTGTGTATTAAGTCACTAAGTTTATGGTAACATATTGTAGCAACAGTAAGAATATAATACACATAGAAATGTATTTTAGTTTTGTTTTATTTAGTAACATAATTTAAAATTACATTTACCTCTAAACATTACTTTAGCTACATTCTGTAAATTTTTATAGTTATATTTTCAATGTAATTCAATTAAAAATATTTTCTAATTTCTCTTGTGATTTCATCTATGATCTATGATAAATGTGGTATTTCATTCCAAATATAGGCTTTTCCAGGTACATTAATGTTATTGACTTTTAGTTATTTGTTGTCCAATATATTAACAACTACCAGTCACATGTAGCTGATAAAAACTTGGGATGAATTGAAACTGGAATTAAAGTATATAAAACTATAAAATTATAATATTTCAAAGACTTACTATGCAAACATAATCTATAAATGTAAATATTTCATTAAAACAGTATAATAATTCAATGTAAAACATAATATTTTCTATATACTGGATTAAAAATACATTATTAAATTAAAATAAATTTTATATGTCTCTTTTTCCTTTCACGTGTTTAATAAGAATTTTAAATTACACATGTCAGTCACATTTGGGGCTTACATAATCTTTCTAGTGAACAGCATTGTCCTAGTCTAACCCCACTGTACTCAACTTCCTCATCTACAAATATATTTTCCCTCACATTCTCTAGCCTATCTTCTTGTTATCTGTTTGGCTTTTTCATTATCAATGACAGCATGTTAGAAAGTACACTTTAAGCATTCTCAAATCTAACAATCAAAAGTCATCTACTGTAATATGAAAAATCCAGTTTCATTGCTTTCCCACACACTAATCCTACCATTTTTATTTCTGAACCTGGCAATCATTATTAGTCCCTCACAGGATTCCTAAATTGCACTGTCTCTGACAGTGACAGGAACTCACGTTAAACTCAATTATCAGTTCCTGTTTTGACTGCAGCTAAGTAGAATGAATGCTGGTGAGAAAGCAACACAAACGTGTCTTGCTTAGTGTTATTGGAAATTCATGGCATCAAGGCAAAGAGAAAGAATCACATCACAATTGTCAGTGACGTCTGATTTTCCATTTCCCCAAATGAAAATTTCACATTCTTTCTCTCCTAAACCCTCCTACTTTGTCTAGCAGCATGCTTTGAGGTACTATCAATTCAATGGTGAAAAACAGATATTGTTATTATTGCTTACTAATATCCAGTGGTGCCAGTATGTGAATAAAATGTGTAATTACTTACCTTAGATCAGGTGATCCCAGAAAAAACTTGGAAGAGAAATTTTTAAGCTAAGATCTGTATTATCAGGCTGAGCCAAATGCACAAAAAAGAGTATGTATAACTAAGGACTGCTTTATCATTTTATCAAAGCCATACAGTTGGACTTCCTTCAAAACAGAAAAAAAATCTGTATAGTTCAACATATTCTTTTTTTAATAATAGAATTCTAAATTAATATCCTTTGGATCTTTTCAGTATTTTTAAATGAACTAAAACATTAAATAAGCACATTGTGCTTGTAATCAGAAAATATTTTGATGTGATTTGATTGCTAACACATTAAATTTAAAACCCTACAGTTGAGAACATGCCAGTATTCAAGCAATCTTGCAATACTTTAGATTTTAGGGAGAATATTTTAAAATTCTGGTGTATGACACAATTTGCAAGTAGTTTTGGAATGTTTGCCTAGTTCTTTGCATGAAATAAGTCCTATTTTATATAATAATATACATGTTTTATAATATATATATATACTCATAAAGGGAAAATAGCACCAATTGAATAATGCATGAATATAATTAACATTAATACATTCATTTCAAAAGACTTTAAGACATACAGTCAGTTTCTGTTCTGTGGGCACCACATTTGCATCAACCAATATAAATAAATAGAGAAGATGTTTTCAGTGATATGAACAATGGACCCACTATTCAATCTCTCCAATTCTATGAATCGAGGTCATTTCTCAAACTGAAAATAATCCCTAATTCTCCAGCTAAGGGCTCAAACTGGTATTAGTCTAGTTTCAAATCCAAACAATATGAAGCCCTAATTAAGTAAGTATGGACGTAAAAATTCATCATAGCCTTGTTTTGCTCCTACTCTTGCCTTCTTAGTGTCTCTGTATGTCATTTCTTCTCCGTCACTGTCATAAAGCCCATTTGGTAGAAACTAAGTCTCTGTCTTGCTCCTTTCCACCTACATCCGACCTTTGATAACATTTCTGGGTCCTACTTTCTCCCAGTCTTAGAACTGAGGACATAAAATGCATCCCTGAGAAGGGTATCTATAAACTGTTACTCTACATTAGGAAGGACTTTGATTTAGGAAATGTCCATGGATGGGGAAGGTGGTTCCACAGGCAATCTGAGAACACTGTTTTGCTGCTAACTTTACGCTTTGAAATATCAACTTAAAATTATTTTTCTGGTTGGTATTCTTCTTTACTTTTCCTATTTCACTATTTCCAACAATTTTTTAATCCATTCTACTATATTTTTCTTTCTTTTTTTAATTTTAATTTAAAAAATTTTTTTAAATTAATTAATTTTACTTTACAATATTGTATTGGTTTTGCCATATATTGACTTGAATCTGCCATGAGTGTACATGTGTTCCCCATCCTGAACCCCTCTCCCACCTCCCTCCTCATCCCATCCCTCTGGGTCATCCCAGTGCACCAGCCCCGAGCAACATGTATCATGCATTGAAACTGGACTGGCGATTCGTTTCACATGTGATAATTTACATGTTTCAATGCCATTCTCCCATATCATCCTGCCCTCGCCCTCTCCCACAGAGTCCAAAAGACTGTTCTGTACATCTGTGTCTATTTTGCTGTCTCGCATACAGGGTTATCGTTACCCTCTTTCTAAATTCTGTATATGCGTTATTATACTGTACTGGTGGTTTTCTTTCTGGCTTACTTCACTCTGTATAATCGACTCCAGTTTCATCCACTTCATTAGAACTGATTCAAATGTATTCTTCTTAATGGCTGAGTAATACTCCATTGTGTATATGTACCACAGCTTTCTTATCCATTCATCTGCCGATGGACATCTAGGTTGCTACCATGTCCTGGCTATTATAAACAGTGCTGTGATGAACATTGGGGTACAGGTGTCTCTTTCAATTCTGGTTTCCTCAGTGTGTATGCCCAACAGTGGGATTTCTGGGTCATATGGCAGTTCTATTTCCATTTTTTAAAGGAATCTCCACACTGTTCTCCATAGTGGCTGTACTAGTTTGCATTCCCACCAACAGTGTAAGAGGGTTCCCTTTTCTCCACACTCTCTCCAGCATTTATTGCTTGTGGACTTTTGGATAGCAGCCATTCTGACTGGCATGAAATGGTACCTCATTAATAAATAAACATGGCAGCTGGCTTCAAAGTCTTCACATGACTGTTAGGCACTAAAGACATCATTACAAAATATTGTTTAAGTACAAACCAGAAATATGTTTAGCATAATGGAACTTTCTAGATTAAACACCCATGGAGTTTGTCTTTTATTGCTCTCTGCTCTATCAAAGCTGTCAACTTTGTCACTTGTAAGAGGTCATGATTTACAGATATTTTCCCCAAACCACAGATTGTGAGTTGGAGGATGAAAGGATGATGGTGTAGATATGGACCACATGAAAGGCCAAGAATTATTAACATGAGCCATTTGTACTGACTGTGCAAAATAAACACTGTTAAGTAAATATGAGCACTCCAAGATAATGCAAAAACAACAAAAACAATACATACAATATTGCAAAGTAATTAGCTTCCAATTAAAATAAATAAATTTATAATTAAAAAAAAGGACACTGGTATTTCAGTTTTGCCCCACTGGAGTAATCAAGCACCATGTCAAGAAGAGAAGTTGTAGAGCTCCTACTGTGCTTCATGGGCTGAAAAGGCAACTAGTCAGAATCTTGGTGGGTTCTAGAATCTGGAATCAGGGATCAATTTGGTTGGTTCTAATAGAAGTGAAAATCTAAATTACTTTTGAGACTGTACTTCTGGTATTGGGGCCTCAAAGGACACTATCTACAAGAGTTACCTAAAAGATTACATGGACCTTAAGAGTTATGGACTGAAAAGCATAGGTTAGAGCACAGTATGTTGAGTGTAATATCAACAGAGGCGCATTTTAGTCTTTTTTTTCTCTTTTAAACCACATTGATCTGTGCTGGAAGTTGGATGTGCAAGATTTAGCTCTAGCATGGCTTTAATTTGTTGACCCAATGTTGAAAGACCACATACAACAGAGATATTGTGTATCATTAGGGACCAAGAGCAGAGAAGGCAATGGCACCCTACTCCAGTACTCTTGCTTGGAAAATCCCACGGATGGAGGAGCCTGGTAGGCTGCAGTCCATGGGATCGCTAAGAGTCGGACAGGAATGAGCGACTTCACTTTCACTTTTCACTTTAATGCATCAGAGAAGGAAATGGCAACCCACTCTTGCCAGTGTTCTTGCCTGCCTGGAGAATCCCAGGGACGGGGGAGCCTGGTGGGCTGCCATCTATGGGGTCGCACAGAGTCGGACACGACTGAAGCGACTTAGAAGCAGCAGCAGCAGCAAGGACCAAGAGCAGCACAACTGTAATAGAATGATAGACAGCAGGACTTTTCTCTTTTCCCTCTAAAAGTCTGAGACATTGTGTAGATTGTATATGTCCCTGAGTGGAACAAATGCAGCCTTAGAAAGCTTTTTTTTTTTTTTTTCTTTAGGCAGATATTATGATTTCCAATGGAGCCACCTATACTGGATAGATATGTAAAATTAAAGAATTAGTATATGCCTCTAATGGTGAATTCTGTTAGAGAAAGCCTCACAACAATTATGTTTTATCAAAGTTCTGAATAATTTATATTAATAAAAAGTGTGCCAAGTGAACAAGGTGGTAAAGTGTTAAAGAGTGCTATTAGAATGAAGCAAAACATGAACCAAAGCATTAAGGCATGAAACAGAATAGTTTATCCAGGGAATTAAGAGTTTTGCAGTGGTATGTGCTTCAAAACTACATAGATATATTTGTTCTGGTATCCATAGCACCGAAGCAGTTTTAAACAAAGAGTGGACCGGTAGCAATCGTATAATGGAAAACAAATACATAAACTAATGTAAAGTAGAAGGAGACTGACTCAGGTAAAAACTTAAGAACAGGTTAGCATCTAAAGTTACATGTAGGCCATAATAAGACTCTTTAGTTTTACTCATCAGTAAAATAGTGTTGTATTGTTATCATAGGAATGACTACCTTTTTTGAATTGTGTGGGAAGTTGGTGTGGAGCTCAGGAGAGAGAAGGAACTCTGCAACATCAAATCCTCTACATGCAAATTTTCTTCACAAATTGAGACTTTGATATGTTTCTAGAAAAGAAATTTGATTAGAGATGAGATTTATTTTAAATTTTAGAAATACTAGAAAAAATGAAAATCACATATCTTAATTATCACTTTGTTGCATGTTCAAATTCTTCAAATGAATGTGAATTTCAAAATAATGCAATCACAACTTAAGGTGTTTTAAACAACCTCATTTACCTCAGCATTAATTTCCTCCTCTTATCATCTCAATTACATTTACATTGCAAATAGTTTTACTTTGATGATTTGTAATCAATTTTGTATTTATATTGTGATAACAGAAATTAGTGTTCTGATGACTAAATCACTTAATGCAATAATCTCACCACATAAATTCACATAATCACTCTGACCAAAATATATTTGTACACACAGCTTGGGGGGGAAAGTGTCTTTGATGACATACTAATTTTACTGTAATGCTGTGCATCTGAATGACTTCCAATTTATTGAGACTGTTTGGCAAATAAAATGCTTTATACAAACACACATAGAATGACCTTATAGATGAATGATCATTTTATATGAATTCAAATTCATGAAAATATATATATTATGTATATATTATCAATGAAAGGCTAATCCTCAGATTGGGAGCATTGAGAGATGGGTCTCAGGTTCAAGTTCTAAGTACATGCACAAACAGGGAATCACTAGCAGTGTTACACTATGTGCTTTAAAGTAACAATAGATATATTTATTCTGGTATTCATTACACTGAAGCAGTTTTAGGAAAAGAGCAGTAATTCTTTTGCAATATACAGATGTATCAAACCAGTATGTTGTCATTTAACATAACATCCTCAAATTCCATCCATGTTGTAATAAATGGCAGGATTTCCTTCTTTCCTTCTTTCTCATGACTGAATAATAGTTCCCTATATTTGGGTATATATATTCCCCTTGACACACTCATCAGTTGAAGAGATAAGCCAAACAGAGAAAGACAAATAATGATCGATATCATTTGTATATGAAAATTTAAGAAGCTGAATTCATAAAAACAGTGAATAGAATGGTAGTTATTCAGTTTTCAATTTTGTCTTTATCTTGCTTTAATATCTAGTATCAAACAAGATAATTTGAGTTGTGAGTGTTATCTCATTTCTGAATTAGTTACTATGAGATTTAAATTATCTATTTCTGTATTATTTGGTAGAATTAGTGTCTGTGTATGTGAACCTCAGGTTTTCCTCAGTGGAAGATATTTATTTATTTATGAAAACTATAATGACTACAACGCCATTTAGTTTACTGTTTAACCCTGTTAGTTTATCATTAACATTTCTCTAGGAAATTACACATTTTAGCTAATTATATCAAAATAATTTGCAAAGGACTTTTTCGAAGATTCAGATAAACACTCAAGGAAAAATACTATACAAACACACACACATACACACATATATATATATATATACACATATATATACATGATTATTAAATATTTTACCAACAAATTTGACCTGTCGGTTAGGAAGGAATAAAGGAAATTAGCTAACCCCTCTAAGCTAATTTAAAAATCACGTTCTTTGTCTTTCCATGATCCTCTACAAATAATTACCTTTATATATTTTGTAACAATAAAACACAGTATATAAGTATTTTTCTACATCCAGAATCAGGCCTAGGAATATACATGTAAAGGAAATCAAGATCAATGCAACAACAGCAACACTACCTTAATTCCTTGTACAGCATTGTAGGGTTTATATAATACATTATATTAGTTATCTCATTTAATGTACACTGCATTTCTTTCAAGAAAAGGTTGTATCCATGTGATCAAATAATGTGACCACATTATTAATGAGTCACTCAGATTACACAGCTGAGCTGAGATTTAATTATATGTCTTCAGACAACAAACTAAACGTTATTTTAACTATACTTCATATTCTTGTTTTCTTAAAAGTACTGTTTAGAATAACTTGAAATATTAAAATCCATTCAATGAAATACAACCTGAAAATGCAGAATCTATTATTTCCCCTGAAAAATACATGTCCTATTTTGGTTAGAGAAATAAGAAACTACTGAAAGAATGCTATAAAATGAATCTCCAATATGACAAACCCGAGTGCTTAGAAAAGGCAGATCTTTTCACACCTTTAAACTGGAAACATCAAAGGCATCTGGAAATTGAATTTTCACAGTAGGGGCTGAAAAGGAAAAGTAAGAACATAATGATATAGTACTTAATTATCATAATTCACCCCCAGGTGTTGAAATGTTCAGAAAAGATATATTTATAATGAGTATCAAACCATGTATTCGCAAACTGCAAAAGATAAAAAGTTTCAGTGAAACATCATGTGTATCATACAAGGAAGATAAAGCAAAGTTAATTTTTGCCAAGTACTGGTATTTTTTTCCTGATAGTCACATAGAAATGAAAATTTTATAC
Source organism: Capricornis sumatraensis (assembly GCF_032405125.1). Classification (NCBI taxonomy): domain Eukaryota; kingdom Metazoa; phylum Chordata; class Mammalia; order Artiodactyla; family Bovidae; genus Capricornis; species Capricornis sumatraensis. Next base: position 57,597,465 of record NC_091087.1, on the reverse strand, counting down.
AGTTACTTGTGTTACAATCTGTTGATAAACTGAGTGAGGCAACTGCTATAAGACACAAAAAGTCTTATAATAATTGCCAAGTCATATTGTTCACCACTAAGAGTAGCATTATATGATGCATAATCTTTTATGAAAATCTTTATTAGTTTCATGGGACTGTTGGCTGTCACAGGTAAAGTAAGCATGACATAAATATGAACTATAAAACTGCCAAAAAGTTATAATCTCACCAAGGCCAAGAACATATAATTTGAAGAAAAATAAGGAAATTACATATTGCATGTAAAATAACTTTAAAAATCTTATTGCCTGTGTCGTTTGAAAATTTGACATTTAAAAATGCCAGTTAAAATAAGCAGAGAGAGAAAAAATAAATTGATAACTACAGATATTGGAAATTTCCATTTTCTTTGTATGCAATAGGAATCGATATTTCTTAATATCTCATTGAAAAACCACACATGAACTAAGAGAAGCTGAGGAAAATAAAGCAGTTCTGTGGTCCATCTCAGCATGACTACATGCAAAACTGAATACAATTACATATTCTAAAAAAAGAATATAAGACTGAATGTCTCTTAAAAGACCCTCACAAGTGAGTACTACAAATAAATAATTCCAACTTAGGTTCTTATTTGCTACAGGAAAATTTTATAGTAAAATTTTTAAAATTTTACTATAAAAGGTCCGTATGGTCAATGTAGTCATGTATGGATGTGAGAGTTGTACCATACAGAAAGCTGAGCACTGAAGAATTGATGCTTTTGAACTGCAATGTTGGAGAAGACTTGACAGTCCCTTGGACTGGAAGGAGGTCAAATCAGTCAATCCTAAAGGAAATCAACCCTGAATATTCATTGGAAACAATGATGCTGAAGCTTCAATACTTTGGCCACACTTTAGCATCTTTTAATTTCATGGTTGCAGTCACCATCTGCAGTGATTTTGGAGCCCCCAAAAATAAAGTCTAACACTGTTTCCACTGTTTCCCCATCTATTTCCCATGAAGTGATGGGACCAGATGCCATGATCTTAGTTTTCTGAATGTTGAGTTTTAAGCCAACTTTTTCACTCTCCTCTTTTACTTTCATCAAGAGGCTTTTTAGTTCCTCTTCACTTTCTGCCATAAGGCTGGTGTCATCTGCATATCTGAGGTGACTGATATTTCTCCTGGCAATCTTGATTCCAGCTTGTGCTTCATCCAGCCCAGCATTTCTCATGGTGTACTCTACATATAAGTTAAATAAGCAGGGTGACAATATACAGCTTTGAGTACTCCTTTTCCTATTTGGGACCAGTCTGTTGTTCCATTTCCAGTTCTAACTGTTGCTTCCTGACCTGCATATAGGGGTCTCAAGAGGCAGGTCAGGTGGTCTTGTATTCCCATCTCTTTCAGAATTTTCCACAGTTTATTGTGATCCACACAGTCAAAGGCTTTGGTATAGTCAATAAAGCAGAAATAGATCTTTTTCTAGAAATTTCTTGCTTTTTTGATTATCCAGCAGATGTTGCCAAGTTGATCTCTGGTTCCTCTGCCTTTTCTAAAACCAGCCTAAATATCTGGAAGTTCACGGTTCATGTATTGCTGAAGCCTGGCTTGGAGAATTTTGAGCATTACTTTACTAGCATGTGAGATGAGGATTCCAGGATGTCTAGCTCTAGGTGTGTGATAACACCATCGTGATTATCTGGGTCATGAAGAACTTTTTGTGTAGTTCTTCTGTGTAGTCTTGCCACCTCTTCTTAATATCCTTTGCTTCTGTTAGGTCCATACCATTTCTGTCCTTTATCGAGCCCATCTTTGCATGAAATATCCCCTTGATTTTCTTGTAGAGATCTCTAGTCTTTCCCATTCTATTGTTTTCCTCTATTTCTTTGCACTGATTGCTGAGGAAGGCTTTCTTATCTCTCCTTGCTATTCTATGCCCCAACTGAAGAAGCTGAAGTTAAGCAGTTCTATAAAGACCTACAAGACCTTTTAGAACTAACACCCAAAAAAAGATGTCCTTTTCATTATAGGGAATGCAAAAGTAGGAAGTCAAGAAACACCTGGAATAACAGGCAAATTTGGCCTTGGAGTATGGAATGAATCAGGGCAAAGGCTAATAGAGTTTTGCCAGGAAAATGCACTGGTCATAGCAAACATCCTCTTCCAACAACATAAGAGAAGACTCTACACATGGACATCACCAGATGGTCAACACTGAAATCAGATTGATTATATTCTTTGCAGCCAAAGACGGAGAAGCTCTATATAGTCAGCAAAAACAAGACCGGGAGCTGACTGTGGCTCAGATCATAAACTCCTTAACGCCAAATTTAGACTTAAATTGAAGAAAGTGGGGAAAACCACTAGACCATTCAGGTATGACCTAAATCAAATTCCTTATGATTATACAGTGGAAGTGAGAAATAGATTTAACGGATTAGATCTGATAGACAGAGTACCTGAAGAACTATGGACGGAGGTTCGTGACATTGTACACGAGACAGGGATCAAGACCATCCCCAACAAAAAGAAATTCAAAAAAGCAAAATGGCTGTCTGAGGAGGTCTTACAAATAGCTGTGAAAAGAAGAGAAGTGAAAAGCAAAGGAGAAAAGGAAAGATCTAAGCCTCTTAATGTATAGTAGCTATATTTAAACCTAAACAGTGACTACCAATCAGGAAGACTGAAAAATAATATATACAACTTTTATGTTATTTTAAATACTCTCTTATATTTGCTATTTTTAGGATATTAGTATTACAAATAGAAGGTGTGAATTTGCTCAAATTCAAACTTAGAAATAATTATGAATGTCAGAATATATATTACTGTGCTACAATTTGCAAAGTATATGAAACATTACAATTGTATTGCTTTATTCTTGTGACAAATTCTACAACTAAATTCAAAATTGTAATGTGTTTATTATATCCAGTCATAAATGTTAAATGACTCAATACAAAAGTATGTATATAGACATAAATATAACAAAATAGTGTTTCCATGTTACATCAATAGCATTGTGGATTATACCTTTCAGTATCTTCTGATGGACAATAATTCAGACTTACATAATGTTCTCTTTCTTCTAGGGGGAAGAGTAGGTGTAAAGCCTAAAGTCATATCCTAAAGTTTTTCTTCAAAGTTCATCAGAATATTATTGTAAATCCAAGCTCTCCCAGCTTTGTAAGATATAATCTCCAACAGCACAGAACCTTGACAAGTACATATACTCACAATGTATAGTTTAAACTTCTGAAAGTGAAAGTTGCTTAGTCATGTCCAACTCTGTGCAACCCCATGGAATAGTCCATGGAATTCTGCAGGCCAGAATACTGGAGTAGGTAGCCATTCCCTTCTCCAGGGCATCTTACCAACCTAGAGATCAAACCCAGGTCTCCCACAGTGCAGGCAGATTCTTGACCAGCTGAGCCACCAGAGAAGCCAAACAGCCACTATGAAAAACAGTATAGAAGTTCCTCAAAAAATTAAAAATAGCATTATCACGTTAGTCACTCAGTCATGCACGACTCTTTGTGACCCAATGGACTGTAGTCTGGCAGGTTCCTCTGTCCATGGGATTTTGCAGGTGAGAATACTAGAATGGGTAGCCATTCCCTTCTCCATGATCTTTCTGATCCTGAGGCCATAACTTCTAATATGATCGTCACAGTTAACAACACTGTTCTCTGTGTTTGAAATCGGCTAAGAGAGTAGATCTTAATCTCATCACAAGGAAAAAACGAAACAAAAAACTGTAGCTATGTGAGATGATGGTAAACTAAACCTACTGTGTTAATCATTTCACAGTGAATATATATATCAAATCATTATGCTATAAGCCTCAAGTTTATACAGTGATATTAATTAAATCTAAAACTAGAAAGATATATTTAAAAACAAAAATATAAAAACTTTAAAAAAATGAATGGTAGCATCCATACTGGCTACATAGATTACATGTTTTTTATTTACATCTATTTAATATATGGAAATTCTTAAAGAGATGGGAATACCAGACCACCTGACCTGCCTCCTGTGAAATCTGTATGCAGGTCAGGAAACAACAGTTAGAACTGGACATGGAACAACAGACTGGTTCCAAATAGGAAAAGGAGTACATCAAGGCTGTATATTGTCACCCTGCTTATTTAACTTTTATGCAGAATACATCATGAGAAACGCTGGGATGGAAGAAGCACAAGCTCCTGGAATCAAGACTACCGGGAGAAATATCAATAACCTCAGATATGCAGATGACACCACCCTTATGGCAAAAAATGAAGAAGAACTAGAGAGCCTCTTGATGAAAGTGAAAGAGGAGAGTGAAAAAGTTGACTTAAAACTCAACATTCAGAAAACTAAGATCATGGCATCTTGTCCTATCACCTCATGGCAAATAGATGGACAAGCAAGAAACTTTATTTTTGGGGGCTCCAAAATCACTGCAGATGGTGACTGCAGCCATGAAATTAAACAAAGCTTACTCCTTGAAAGGAAAGTTATGACCAACCTAGACAGCATATTAAAAAGCAGAGACATTACTTTGCCAACAAAGGTCTGTCTAAAGCTATGGTTTATCCAATAGTCATGTATGGATGTGAGAGTTGGACTATAAAGAAAGCTGAATGCCAAAGAATTGATGCTTTTGAACTGTGGGGTTGGAGAAAAGTCTTGAGAGTACTTTGACCTGCAAGGAGATCAAATCAGTCCATCCTAAATGGAATCAGTCCTGAATATTCACTGGAAGGACTGATGCTGAGACTGAAACTCCAATACTTTGGCCACCTGATGTGAAGAACTGATTCATTAGAAATGACCCTCATGCTGGGAAAGATTGAAGGAGGAGCAGAAGGAGATGACAGAGGATGAGATGGTTGGATGGCATCACTGAGTCAATGAACATGAGTGTGAGTAAACTCCAGAAGTTCATGATGGACAGGGAGGCCTGGTGTGCTGCAATCCATGGGGTCGCGAAGAGTCAAACAGGACTGAGTGACTGAACTGAACTGAATATAGGGAATGACTGAATATAGGGAAAGACCTTAAGATTTCTTCTGATTTTCAATTCAGAAATGGAAATAGCAGTATTAGTAAGATTTATTCTGATTCTTATAACATTGTATATTTACCTGGCACTATGTTCTTACATTTTAATCTTGCAGCATAACTAACCTTTGACTGAGGATAGGAAATTGAAGATGGTAGACATAATCCTTGAGTCCACTGTGTATGTCAATTTTTTTTTATAAATAATAGTTTTGTTTTTCCTTTCTGAAATTTTTAGATAACTATCAATCAAAATGCATGGATTTGTGAAATATTTAACTTGTAACACTGTTGAAGAAATTGAGTTTGAGCTTTGAAAAGTATTAGATAATATATTGTGATTATTTATGACCAACATATTCAAATGTATTTTTGTCAATAATTGTTGAAGGCCCTTTTTTGCTAATGTATTAGTAAAACAATCCTCTGCATATATGGTGATATTCATGCAGTTTCAATTTTAATTAACAGTCAATCTAATGCCTATAAATTTTGCCCCAAAGCTAGCAGAAATTGGTAGCAGGTGGTAGCTCTGGGGACTCTTCTGGTTTACATAAGTATATATGCTAACTAATTGGATAATTTTGGTACTTGCTTACAATTTCAGAAGTGTTACAACAAGGATTTTCATATAGGCTGTTTATTACTCAGAGCATATGTTGTTCCTGGTTCCTAATGAAAGAGCAATGAAGGTTGGGTACTCCTAGAGGTTTGAAGCAGGTTAATGAGATTTTTTGATATTAGCATATTTTCTCACCTCGATTTCAAGTTATATTTTGATCACTGTTTTCTCTACTTTGCTACTCTAGAATCCCTTCAGAAGCATTAAAGAAACAAGTTAAACGATGTTTTACTAAAGTTTTGTTCTAGCCATCTCTTTTTCACTCCTACAAAACAATGTCAGAAATAATATTTATGTGTGATTATCAAAGGAAAAAAATATGACCTGGATAACAAAATCTAGCCATATAAACATTGTTCATGAGTGTGTGCTAAGTTGCTTCAGTTGTGTCCGACTCTTTCTGACGCTATGGACTTGTAGCCCACCAGGCTCCTCGGTCCACGGGATTCTGCAGGCAAGAATACTGGAGTTGGTTGCCTTGCTCTTCTTCAGGGGATCTTCCAAACCCAGGGACCAAGCCTAAGTCTCTTATGCCTCCTGCACTGAGCAGGTTCTTTAACACTAGTGTTACCTGGAAAGCCCCATAAATATTGTAGGATGCACAAAATATCAATTGTTATCAATGGGAGATAATTGTAACCTGAATGAAACAAACGGATTGATATATATATAATTCTAAAAAGATCATTCTTAGGTTCACACCATATACCTTCACAAGTGTAGATTACATCATTTAAGGAAAATATTAAATTTATTAAGAGTAAGGCTCTCAATGATTGAAAAAATTTGTAGATATATACCCATATAAATTAATGTTCTTGTACCCCAGTTATCATATATAAGAATATCCACTGGAACAGAAAATGGACAGAAAATGGAAATAATCCAAACATCTAATGGTAGATGGAAAATAAAAATAAACTAAGAAATATTCAAGTGAAACAATAATTTATTATTAGTAACAGAAATATGAATATTAATAGTAAATCATACTAAAGAGATTTTCTAATTAAAACAATGTAGTACTAGCACATATCAATAGTATAGAAATGAAAATCCAAAAATTATTTAAGTCCCCTAAGGAAGTTTACCACATGTTGGCATCTCACATTGATAAGCATAAATTGACATTAACAGAAAATAGGCTCAGGAAATGGAAAGCTGGATGGGAAAAATAGAAAAAAAAATGTTTTATATACACATACAAATTCAATATGGATGAGAAATCTAAATATCAATAATAAAGCTATACAAATACTGGAAGGAAATTAGAATTAACTGCTGTATAAACTGTGTAAGAGAGGCTTATTTAGCTTGATTTAAAGGAATATGAAAATAAAATATTTTCGTGGTAAAAAAATAAATATTTTTATATTTCCAATAGAAAATATTTGTAAAATATATCACAGAAACATATATCTCTTGGCTTTAATATAAAAAATTTTTTTTTAAATGGAAGAAAAGCATAAAAAAATCTTAGGGAAAATGAATTTGGGCAAAAGGAATGAACAATCAATTTATTTAAAAATAAATCAATACTGTAAAACTGGCCCTAGGAAAAGTTATTCATCTTTACTGATAATAGCAAACTTGCAAATTTAACCCTCAAGAGAGTGAACTTGTGTAGGGAACAAGGTATAAAGAAGGTTAAGAAGTGCTTGGAAACGAGACTCTCAACCAGGGCTGAACATTCTTGCAAACGAGATGTTCTGCCCAGTGTAGGGAACTAGGTTTAAGGAAGGTTGAGAAGTGCTTGCAAACGAGACTCTCAACCTGAGCTGAACATTCTTGCAAACAAGATGTTCAGCTAAGAATCCTGTTTGTTCCCATGGGAAAAGAACATTTCTTGCACACAAGGATGTTTCTCTGATTCCTCAAAAGGAACAGACCCTGGGACAAAACGGATTCTAAGTTGATAAGGAAGTCCCCAAAACAAAGTCTTAGCTGCAGTAAATAAGTCAAGGTAAAGGTTATCCCGCCCTGCGCCTGCGCACTGTATAGTCTCTGAATCATAGTGCTTGGCAGCTTTCCCTGTAGGTTGTTGTGCAAGGGATATAAAATAAAGCAGCTGTAAGAAGCAAGTGTTAAAAATATAAAGATTCAAACCACTCTGCAGTGTTGGTGTTTCATTCCGTCGCCAGCAAACTTGATAAATAATATCTAACACAAGTATAACACAATGATAAGGACCAAACAGAAGAAGAGATTAATAAGAGGTGGCAAGAATACAAAGAACTTAAAAAAAAAAAAAAAAGTCTTAATGACCCAGATAACTGGGATTACTGTTGAAATATAGAATGAGGATAACAACATATATAGGAAAAGCTATTAGATTATGAGCAGGAAAACTAATTTAACATTATACCTTCACAACATTTGAACCTTCAACTTGACTGTTCTGTCACCCACTCTGCTGCTGCTGCTGCTGCTAAGTCGCTTCAGTCGTGTCTGACTCTGTGCGACCCCATAGATGGCAGCCCACCAGGCTCCGCCGTCCCTGGGACTCTCCAGGCAAGAACACTGGAGTGGGTTGCCATTTCCTTCTCCAATGCATGAAAGTGAACAGTGAAAGTGAAGTCGCTCAGTCGTGTCCAACTGTGCGACCCCATGGACTGCAGCCTACCAGGCTCCTCCGTCCATGGGATTTTCCAGGCAAGAGTACTGGAGGTCACCCACTCTGAGGAGGGTGCAAGCAGTTAGGCCAACTGGACACCACCACTATCCTTCAGTACCCAATTTCAGAGGAGATGAGATAGGTGGAAAGGCCAGTAAAAATACTGCTGAGATTACTGGTATAAGATGGATAGATCTAAATGTTGTCTGTTCTGAGGTTTCAGGAGCAGGAAAGATTTCCGAGTTGGGATTGCTTGTTAGTATTAGGTCCACTGCAACTCAAGAAAATATCTGGGATTAAATTTAAGATGTCTGCTCCATGGAGACCAATCTGGGCTGACAATCAAAGACTTCCTGAATCTCTATTTTTTTATTTTAAATTCATTTATTTTTATTTTGTTTTCCTTTTTCTTTTATTTACTTTTTTATTATTAGTTTTTTAAACTTTACAATATTGTATTGGTTTTGCCACATATCAACATGAATCCACCACGGGTAATTGCTTTACAATATTGTTTTGGTTTCTGCCATATATCAACATGAATCAGCCAAAGGTATATGTATACCCCTCCCTCCATCATTTCTTTTTTTTTTTTGATCAGATTGTTTATTCTTGGAGTCTGCACAAATGATTTTTCAGTATCAGGCGACCTGAATCAGATCCACAAATTTGCTTATTGAAGTTCATTTTCTTGCTTCCCCTCCTATGTATAGAAATAAAATGTCTTAAGTTAGGGTCCCAAAATCTATATTTTTTTCAAAATATCCTGGATGACACATGCACACTGACATATGGAAACCAATGCACTATGCTCTACTCCCCACAGTAGGATTCTTTCCTTGGGAATTTATCTACAGTCATTCCTAGAGGAAGCTAAAACCTTTTTCAAAAACCAAATGCACTCTTTCTATCAAGTTGCAACCTCTATTCTTAATGAGAAGAAAAACACTTTTTTAAATAAAACGTTTCAATGTGAACAAAGATTATGAGTTTAAAGAATAACAATTTTAAAGCAAACAAGAGAGAATAAACCAAAAAGGAAGTGTAAAAATATGTCTATTTATTGGAGTTCTTCATTACATTCAAATTTCTAAGTATAAGACAGTGGAAATGAAAGGGCAATTCTATAACTATATGCGTTAGTAGCAGCTTAAGAGAAATATATTATTTCCCCAAACTGCTTACCCTCATGTTGCTTTTTCAACTCTTTTTTTAAATCAGCACTTACAGTATGCTAAGCGTATTGTAAGGCACAATTAAAGACTCCAGATGTGACTGTGATTTAGCTTGATGGAAGAAATTGTGAGACACTGATGATCAATGCTAATTTCTTACATTCTGCTCAATCTTGGCAGTAACATGAGTAAATCCAACACAGTGTTGTTGCACCACATTAATTATTTTCTCCTACTTTACTCAAATATGCCAGGCATTTGAAATTAATAAGCTTCTTCAGATAACAACAAATAGAGGACTCTGCCAAATATACATACACAAGTTGTCTAAGCCAGAATATGTACCTAGAATAACTTGTTAATGGCAATTGATTGATATTTCTATAAGCTGGGAGCAATGTGCTTTATGTTACTTTTTGGAGGGTGGTCCAGTTTCTTATTTTTGCAAAGCAACCTAAGATTAGCATTACAAACGGGAATTTCCACAAATGAATATTTTCAATATTAGGAAATGTTCTTAAACTTTGAAGTCATGATAAATATCTCTAACTATGCTTTATGATATGGAGTCTTAATCTATTTTTCTGTTACTCTAACATTGAGCATCAGATATTAATACATTGGACAATAAATCCAGTGAGAGAGGTGGTACATGACAGTGAATATATTGGCTTAACCAGATTTGAGTTACACTTAGCCTTGCCAATTTAATATCCCTAAAATCTTTGACAACAAACTTTGACATCTTCATCTGTCAATCAAAACATTAATGCCTGTTCTACTATATGTTTATGATGATTAAAATGTACAATGTACATGAACTGTTGGTCTGAGTTTTCTGTGTTTAATAAGTAGCCAATTAATTCCTATGAATATGATGAAGATAGTTGATAACAGAGTAATAAAAGCATATTGAATTTAAATTCATTTATAGGATATTAGAGACCCAAGGAAGGAGAGTAATTTTGAAAATGACCTAGCCAAATAAACAGAAGACAAGCTGAATGGGAAGGCAGCAAGTCAGGGAAGTACTAGAGCTATAAATTCAAGGTGGCTCAGATGGTAAAGAATCTTCCTGCAATGCTGAAGACTGGGGTTCAGTCCCTGGGTTAGGAAGATCCTCTGGAGAAGGGAATGGCAACCCACTCCAGTATTCTTGCCTGGAAAATTCTATGGAGAGGAGCCTGGCAGGGTACAGTCCATAGGGTCCCAAAGAGTTGCACATGACTGAGACTAACACTTTCACTTTCAAGTGAGAATAAACCACTGAGGGTCTTCCTTAATATTTTAAGACCTTAAAATCTCTATTTTTATCCATTCACCTGCTGATGGACATATTATAAACAGTGCTGCGATGAACATTGGGGTACATGTGTCTCTTTCAATTCTGGTTTCCTCGGTGTGTATGCCCAGCAGTGGGATTGCTGGGTCATAAGGTAGTTCTATTTGCAATTTTTTAAGGAATCTCCACACTGTTCTCCATAGTGGCTGTACTAGTTTGCATTCCCACCAACAGTGTAGGAGGGTTCCCTTTTCTCCACACCCTCTCCAGCATTTATTGCTTGCAGATTTTTGGATCGCAGCCATTCTGACTGGTGTGAAGTGGTACCTCATTGTGGTTTTGATTTGCATTTCTCTGATAATGAGTGATGTTGAGCATCTTTTCATGTGTTTGTTAGCCATCTGTATGTCTTCTTTGGAGAAATGTCTATTTAGTTCTTTGGCCCATTTTTTGATTGGGTCGTTTATTTTTCTGGAATTGAGCTGCATAAGTTGCTTGTATATTTTTGAGATTAGTTGTTTGTCAGTTGCTTCATTTGCTATTATTTTCTCCCATTCAGAAGGAGTATTACTCAGCCATTAAAAAGAATACATTTGAATCAGTTCTGTTGAGATGGATGAAACTGGAGCCGATTATACAGAGTGAAGTAAGCCAGAAAGAAAAACACCAATACAGTATACTAACACATATATATGGAATTTAGAAAGATGGCAATGACGACCCTGTATGCAAGACAGGAAAAAAGACACAGCTGTGTATAACGGACTTTTGGACTCAGAGGGAGAGGGAGAGGGTGGGATGATTTTGGAGAATGGCATTCTATCATGTATACTATCATGTAAGAATTGAATTGCCAGTCTATGTCTGACGCAGGATACAGCATGCTTGGGGTTGGTGCATGGGGATGACTCACTGAGATGTTATGGGGAGGGAGGTGGGAGGGGGGTTCATGTTTGGGAACACATGTAAAAATTAAAGATTTTAAAATTAAAAAAAAAAAATCTCTATTTTTTTCTGTTTATTCTTACCTTAATGTCTAGGAGGTGCTAAAATCTCTTGACAAAGTGATTTTTTTAAAGGAGTAAAGAGATATTAGAGACTGGAGAGTTTCTGTAAAATTGACCAGTAAGGAAGCCTATAGAGTTCTTGGTCACTAGCAAAGATATGTTGTTGTTCATTTGCTAAGTTGTGTCTGGCTCTTTTGTGATCCCACGGACTAACAGCCCACCAGGCTTCTCTGTCTATGGGATTTCCCAGGCAAGAATACTCTGGAGTGGTTTGCCATTTCCCTCTCCAGGAGATATTCCCAATCCAGGGATCAAACCCACATCTGCACTGGCAGGCGGATTCTTTACCGCTGAACTACCAGCGAAGTTATAGTCAAGTTCGAAAGCTCTGATTATTCTGGTAACACATTAGCAGGCAAGACATTGTCATGTTAAAAACAAATCATAAGATAATGCCCTATGTATTATTCCATGGAAATTCAGAACAAGAATTACAAAGACTATTCAGTATCTCTTTTGAAGAATTGTAAATAAGGTATTTAAAATGTACGCTATGGGATCTTGATATCCAGTAAAGGATTAGGGCTATTGAAAATTTAATACTTCATTTTTAGAGTCGTTTAGAGTCAGAGAAATATCAGATATTTATTAACAACTTCTGTTGTAATACATAAACACCCAAATATTTATTCTTTAACAAGTATGATTTATTACTTGCTAAAGTCCAGTCTGCAGCATTGGGATGCTGACTGAACATAGTCACTTAAGAATACAGACTGATAAAGGCTCTTCCATATTCCACGGCTAATTTCTAAAGTTTCTTTGTCAGAAAATTTTGGCTTTACCCTGTTCAAAACATCTTGGAGCTTACTGGTGTAGTACATTTCAGCCTGCCTTCCAGCCCCAGCATGTACCACTCAAATGAGGGCTTTCTTTGAAAATTTGGGTCTGCTCTGCCTGCAGACACCGCAGGCTGTCAGTGCTGCCTGTATTACATGTCTTCAGTAAGAGTGCTCAACCAGAACCTGATTGGACCTGCTGGATAAGCACCCAATTTCTCCTGTCCCTATTGGGTGGATAATTTGAGATGCATGAGCTACAATGACCCCTCAAGTTCTACAGTAGGTGCTAGGCTCCAGGGACTTACATTGTTAACTTGCCTGATTACATGCCTTTATTGTCTGCCTTGCCTTTCCTGATCCTATGAGCCTGAAGGAAAAATACGGAAGAATATGTGTTCAGTTATTGATATAGATCACTAGATGGAGAAGAAGGTACTGTGAGCCTTGGGGGTCATATAAGAAAGTGCTTATAGGTTAAATGATCAGGGAAAACTACCAAAATTAAGTGTCACTTCAGTTCAGCTCAGTTGCTCAGTCGTGTTCGACTCTTTGCGACCCCATGAATCACAGCACGCCAGGCCTCCCTCTCCATCACCAACTCCTGGAGTTTACTCAGACTCATGTCCATCGAGTCAGTGATGCCATCCAGCCATCTCATCCTCTGTTGTCCCCTTCTCCTCCTGCCCCCAATCCCTCCCAGCATCAAAGTCTTTTCTAATGAGTCAACTCTTCGCATGAAGTGGCCAAAGTACTGGAGTTTCAGCTTTAACATCATTCCTTCCAAAGAAATCCCAGAGCTCATCTCCTTCAGAATGGATTGGTTGGACCTCCTTGCAGTCCAAGGGACTCTCAAGAGTCTTCTCCAACACCACGGTTCAAAAGCTTCTATTCTTTGGCGCCCAGCCTTCTTCACAGTCCAAGTCTCACATCCATACATGACCACTGGAAAAACCATAGCCTTGACTAGACAGACCTTAGTCGGCAAAGTAATGTCTGCTTTCGAATATGCTATCTAGGTTGGTCATAACTTTTCCTCCAAGGAGTAAGTGTCTTTTAATTTCATGGCTGCAGTCACCATCTGCAGTGATTTTGGAGCCCAAAAAATAAAGTCTGTCACTGTTTGCACTGTTTCCCCATCTATTTCCCATGAAGTGATGGGACCAGATGCCATGATCTTCATTTTCTGAATGTTGAGCTTTAAGCCAACTTTTTCACTCTCCTCTTTCACTTTCATCAAGAGGCTTTTTAGCTCCTCTTCACTTTCTGCCATAAGAGTGGTGTCATCTGCATATCTGAGGATAAAATTAAGTGTGCACATGATCAAATTCAAATCTATGTGAAGAAATTCAACTATCTGGTAAATATAAATTTTAAATAGATTACAATAAAAATATTGCATTAAGCTTATTTCATGTGGTTGTATACAAAGTTAACCATGTTATAATCTTATAACTGCAAGAAAGTACAGACATACATACTTCATAACAACATGGGAAATCTAGATGCAAAGCACTGTCTTAACTCTAATGCCAGCTTTCAATATATCTGAAAAATGTGCTGTTAGTCTTAGAGAGAAGTAGGTATGTACCAGATTGATTCTTTTCAGACCTTCCAAAGTGATATCTATATGGGCATGCCTAGGCCAAAAACCATATCATTTTCAAGAGATAAGCTAAACAGGAATGAAGATTTCAAAATGCCATATAATGACAGCTAGTAAGAAAAGATACTTATAAGTATAACCTCCAAGGAGTGAGCTTGTTGAAGTCAGCAATTTTTGGAATCTGCTTCCTATCATGTACTCATAATGCCTTAAAAATCAGATTAAATCAACATCATACTTTTTTGAATTACTATAGAAATAATTAGGAGAATAAATATGTGCATTATAGCACCAAATAGATTTATTGTTGTTATTATTTTACTACCAGAAGCCAATGCATACCCGTGGTGAGCTCTATCATTTACACATTTCACAAAACAAGATGAAAACTTATTTAAGTGATTTTTATATTACACAAGAGTCCTTTTTTGAGTGTATAATATAAAAATAAATCACTTTTGCCTACATATATCCATCTTTCATTTTTCAAAGGAATTATCTATAACATATTATATAAACTGAAATGTTATAATTTAAGAAGATGTCATCAATGAAACAGTTATAAACTTGAGATTTCAAAAAGAATCCAGTGCACGTGTACATGTCTTTTTTCATACATCTTTTAAACTACGCTCCTTTTGTAAATTACTTTTCTTAAATATACTTTTATGACACTTACCATACTGCACCTTCCTATCACTTTGTATACGTGTCTTTCGTACTAAGCTCTGAATTTCTCGAGGGTACCAATCAGATCCTATTCTAAATAAAAGTAAAGGAATTAAATATTACTTCATGGTTTTGAAAACTGAAAATGCCACTTAGAGAAGCAGACACCACAAGGTGCTTCATTCGTCATTCATTCAACCATTGGTAAAACTGTCTCTGCATTGACTACGTTCTCACTCCGGTGCAAAGAGCTGAAACTAGAAGATATGTAGCATAATCTTTATTCTAAAATCCGAGGGAGTCAATAAACAGTACTGAGCAGTAGAAAGATATGTATGATTTGTGTTCATATAGAACATTCTAGGAGCAGTAATAAGGATCTGAGCATAGGCAACTAAAGAGAAGTGAATAAGCAGAGCATATTATAATGCTCAAGATTACAGGATTTGAGGTGCTAACACTGTGTATATTTGACACAAACATTCCAAAGCTTTTCTACTATAGCTAATCCACAGAAACGGCCCCTAATGAGTGACACCTCAGGTACTCACACACAGTGTATGCCCCCTCATCGAATTTGGGCTTGCCTTGTTACTTTCTTTGATCAATAAAATGCAGCTGAAGTAATTCTGTGTAACTTCCAAAGATAGTCCTTAGAAGACCTGAAGTGCCTCTTTTACCTTTTAAAATATTTGCCCTTAAAAACTTGATCTTGCAACTTCCCTGGTGGTGCAGTGGATAAGAATCTGTCTGCTAATGCAGGGGACACAGGTTCAATCCCTGGTCAGGATAATTCCACATGCTGCAGAGCCACTAAGACTGTGCACCTACTACTGAAGCCCAAGTGCCTAGAGCCTGTGCTTTGCAACAGGAGAAGCCACCAGAATGAGAAGTTCACGCACTGCAATTAGAGAGTAGACCCCTCTCACCACAGCTAGAGAAAGTCCATGCAGAGCAATGAAGACCCAGCACAGCACCCACCCCTCAAAAAGAAACAGTTACCTTGTTGTTAGAAGTCAAAGCCACGTGGAAAGATCATAATGACAGAATCTTTGTCATTCTCACTAAGATCCATGAAGAAGCTCCTAGCCAAGAACCAGCATTAACTGGAACCACATACGTTAAATGTCTTGAACATTTCAGCCCAGTACAGACTACAGTGCTGACAATGACCTGGAGCAGAAGAACCATCCAGCTGAGCCACTATCCACAAATGGAATCATGAGAAATTAAAAAATAAAATCATTATCAAATAATCCAGCAGCTTTTAGAACAGATTTGCCATGCAGCACAGATACCTAAACAGATATTGGTAACAAAATTAGGTTGTAGCTGTGATAAAAGGCTGAAATATGTGGATCGGCTTTGGGGTCAGCTGTCAGGTGCAAGCTAGAAGGATCCTAAGGAGAATATTAGTAAAGGTTGAAAGGGAAATTTTAGTCTAGTGAAAAAAGTGCCCTGTGTTGGGAACTTTGGCAGCACTAGTTTCTACAGAAAATATGGGGAAAAAATTACCCATTGAACTTATAGACCGGATGAATAACATTTCCTTCTTATAAAAGAGAAGCAGTGTGCCCAGTGCCTTTGAATTTGGGGACTAGTATATATTTCATTTGCGTTTGCAATTCTAATCCATTTACCTAATGAGACGAAAAGATGCTAGTTTTGAATAAGATGCAGAGAACATGTAGTGCAATAAGTCCAGACTGCTGTGCAGGCTATTATGGCAATTGTCCCTAAGACCCAGCAGATTTCACAGTGCTAAGGATGATAGGAATAAAGTTTGTCATATTTGGCAGGACAATGTTGGTGATTCACAGTACGCGTGTGTGTGTTCTGTCGTTTCTGACTCTTTGAAACCCTATAGACTATAGCCAATGAGGCCCCTCTGTCCATGGGATTTTCCAGGCAAGAATACTGCAGTGTATTGCCATCTCCTCCTCCAGGGGATCTTCCCAACCCAGGAAACAAACCCATGTCTCCTGCACTGGCAGGCAAATTCTTTACCACTGAGCCACCTGGGAAGCCCAATTCACAGCATATACATCCAGAATTTTGGAGTAAAGCTATGTTGATCTCTATAGATAACTATTCACATGAGAGGGAAAACACTTCATGCTTGTTTTGGGGTCCTCAGTTCAATTCAGTTCAGTTCAGTCACTCGGTCATGTGCGACTCTCTGCGACCTCATGAATCACAGCACGCCAGGCCTCCCTGTCCATCACCAACTCCCAGAGTTCACCCAAACTCATGCACATCAAGTCGATGATGCCATCCAGCCATCTCATCCTCTGTCATCCCCTTCTCCTCCTGCCCTCAGTCTTTCCCAGCATCAGGGTCTTTTCCAATGAGTCAACTCTTCACATGAGGTGGCCAAAGTATTGGAGTTTTAGCCTCAGCATCAGTCCTTCCAATGAACACCCAGGACTGGTCTCCTTTAGGATGGACTAGTTGCATCTCCTTGCAGTCCAAGGGACTTGCAAGAGTCTTCTCCAGCACCACAGTTCAAAAGCACCAGTTCTTCGGTGCTCTGCTTTTTAATATGCTATCTAGATTGGTCATAACTTTCCTTCCAAGGAGTACTAGAAGTAACTAAATATTTAAAATTGTCCCCCAATTTACCAGGCATCCCTAGTGGCTAAGGAGTAAAGAATCTGCCTGCAATGCAGGAGACACAGGAGACGTTGGTTTGTCCCCTGGGTTGGGAAGATCCCCTGGAAGAGGGCATGGCAACCCACTCCAATATCCTGGAAAATCCCAAGGACAGAGGACCCTGGTGGGCTAGTCCATAGGGTTGAAAAGTGTCCGACAAGACTGAAGTGACTAAGCACACACACACCAATTTACCATAAAATTCCATATGCCCACCATTAACTGGTGCAACCTAGATAGAATATTCAAAAGCAGAGATATTACTTTGCCGACTAAGGTCCATCTAGTCAAGGCTATGGTTTTTCCAGTAGTCATGTATGGATGTGAGAGTTGGACTATGAAGAAGGCTGAGAGCAGAAGAATTGATGTTTTTGAACTGTGGTGTTGGAGAAGACTCTTGAGAGTCCCTTGGACTGCAAGGAGGTCTAACCAGTCCATTCTGAAGGAGATGAGCCCTGGGATTTCTTTGGAAGGAATGATGCTAAAGCTGAAACTCCAGTACTTTGGACACCTCATGCAAAGAGTTGACTCATTGGAAAAGACTCTGATGCTGGGAGGGATTGGGGGCAGGAGGAGAAGGGGACAACAGAGGATGAGATGGCTGGATGGCATCACTGACTCGATGGACGTGAGTCTGAGTAAACTCCAGGAGTTGGTGATGGACAGGGAGGCCTGGCGTGCTGCGATTCATGGGGTCGCAAAGAGTTGGACATGACTGAGTGACTGAGCTGAACTGAACCATTAACTGGGTGTTGTCTGATTCATCAAGCCATAAAGTTTAGTGTGCAAAGGAGCACTCAATCTTCAAAAGTAGGTAGCATATACACAGACAATGTTACTGGGTCCAAGCTCACTCTGCTTGACACATGATAGGACAATAAATCTGAGAGACAAGGTGTGAGGCAAAGAATATGACTTTATTCAGAGAGCTGGCTGACTGAGAAGATGGCAGACAAACATCTCAAAATAACCATCTTGTCAGGGCCTGGATGACAGGTTCTTTTATGGATCAGAGATGAGGGTGGGTTGAGGAATCAAAGTAAAAAGAGTTTTTAATTCTTGCAAATATCTCCTAGAATGGCAAGGCTCAGGCAGGTGGATGTGTTAGCTTCAGTTCGTTATAGTCATTTCATGGGTGGTGTGAAATGGAATATCTCCTGTCATATCAATAAACAAAGATACCACAGCTATTTGTGATTCCAGCCCCCAAATGTGCACTGCTGAGCCACACTGGCAAGCAGTAGACAAGAGGTGCTATTTCCCACACAAAGAACTAGAGAATGTCACAGTCCTTCACAAGTGGGCAGGGTCAGGCTCACTTTCTGTGAGCCAAGCAAAGCCACCCTAGGGCCCAAGGGTCAAGAAGGGGGAGGCCGGCAGGTCTCCCTGAAGCAGGCCATTATGTATACCTATAACAAAAGCGGCAAAATAAGAGATGAAATCACAGAAGCGGATCCAGTACGCAGTCAAAATTAACACTTCCCAGTTAAAATAAGACTCAGTGACTTAAAAAAAAATGAAGTTCCTGTTTTCATGACTTCTCCTACCACTAAATAGCTTCCCTTTTCTCTTTACTGGCATTTATGGTCCATGAGAAATCCTTTATGCACAGTATTTAGTAAGTCTGGCTTAAAAATAACTCTCTAAACTGTTTTGGTACCACCCCAAAGTGAAGATATGCGCATTAGCACGCTACTCAGGAGTAGCTCTGAAGCAATATTTTCAGAGAAAATCCTTCTACCAAGCAGTTTACCTTGTTGTTAACTTTGACTAGAAGAAGAGATGTCCAGAATTTTAATGCTACATTGACCTGTGGTGAACAGTTTGGCTTGAGAGTTAGGGGCATGGAAGGAATATGGTTGAAAAATCATTGATAAGGGGGACAGGAAAAGTTCCAAGGATGAACATCTCTAATAAATATACTTATGCCCCATGGCCACGTTTAGAAAAAAAAAAATGAAGAATAATCAGGTAGAGAAGATAAATTATCCCTTGAGTGTCAGTCAAATTCTCTCCAAGACATTCCAGTGGGCATTGGCTAATGTGGTCATAGGGGAAGAATGGAGGGTATGTATGGATTAAGCAATGTGAACTTCCACTCACCAAGAATCATTTGGTGATGGCCACTGCTAAGTGTCAAACCTGCCAGAAAGAGAGACTAAATTACTTATCCCACAACATGCCACCATTCCTTGAGAAGTCCCTCTGTCCACACTGGGTGAATTCTATAATAGAAGGTGGAATGATTTGTTCTCACTGGGATGGCTAATTTAGATACTGATTTGCATTCCCTGCTTTGAATGCTTCTGACAAAAAAAAAAAAAAATACTTATATGCTTATGTCTGTACAAATCTCATCAAGTTTATGCCAACAACATTGCTTATGTTTGCCCAGTATCACTGATTCTTATTAGGGAAGTCATTGTAATAAAATGAACTGTGCTAATGAGTTCTTGGTGAGGGAAGTTGCTAGTCTTATCATTTTCCCCATCACCCTGTTAAACAGTTGAATGACCTTTGCAGACTAAATCTTTTGCAAATTTAGTCATGGTGCTGGCTTGATGACAACACCGCAGGCCTGGGATAATATCCTCCTTGATGTATATATGCTAAGAATCAATATATTGTGTTGTTTCTCCCATACCCTGGATTCATGGTTCTGTGAGTAGAAGGACAAAATTTATAGCACTTCCTCTCACATTATACCTAATAAAAGACTTCACATTTTTTATTACCATCTTTTTGAAAATATGGGTTGTGCTGGATGGATTAAAGGCAATGACAGACAAAATTCTAACAATCTCCCCCTATCACATATACACAGAATCCCTGTTCCCTGGTTATTCAAACATTAAAGCACTTACATGATGACATTATTCTGTGACATAATCAAAATCGCAAGTCAATCGGCCTTAAGATGTGAAGAGTATCAGGTTATAACTGACTCAGTAAGGTGTACCTTTAAAAACTAGAAGTAAAAGAACAAGGCAGGAAAGTATTCAAGAAAATGCTTCTGACTTTAAAAGAGGGAGAGGGCCATGCAATGAGGAATCCCAGCAGTGTCTGGAAGATGAGCCTTCCCCTGGCCAACAGCCAGGAGACTCAGTCCTAAAACTATATGAAAATATTAATAATCCTTTCCAATTGCATAAAAGATCTTCCATTTAAATAAGAGTCCAGCTTAACTGACACCTTGATTTTGGCCTTAGAAGACCCCAAGCAGAGAACTCCAATTGAGCCCTGCTGTGAACTTCTCACATACAAAAACATAGAAAATGAGTGTTTTAAGCTCCCGAGTGTGTGGTAATATGTTGCAAAACAACAGATAATACATAAGTTTCAGTTTTCAGGGGACAAACTACTATCAGGATTAAACGACAAACTGGAGACCACGGTTGTCATTTGGCTCATGGCAATGGAGCCAACACACACGGGAGCTTACTGTGCAGACTGGGAAGATCCTTTTAGCTGTTCTCACAAAATAGGGGTAGTGAGAAATATGCAAGTTAGATCTCCTAATTATATCTTAGTAATTTCATATCCAATAGGAAAAAATAATGGAAGTCTACAGCAACCCAACACAGAAAAGATTCATAACTGCTATAACTTCTTGGTAATAAAACTTTAGAATGCTGACAAGGCAAAGAATTTTGACCAGCTGAGGTGCTTGCTGAAGGCAAAGGGACTAAGTAGTGAGTAGGGAAGAGGGCTAAAACAAGAATGTTCTAAATACACTCTAAAGTTTCTCAGCATTATACAGTATATATATACATAGTACTCAATAAGTTGTTTTGCTTATTGTCTGTTTGTGTATGCAGTGTAACTAGTTCGTATACTGAAGGACTGTAACTACTATTAAGGCTGTACTGATTGCGATTTAGGTGTTTCATTGGCTCTCTGAAGAGTTATGGATTGTCTTTTATATAGCGATCTCCATGAAAAATCCTTGAAGCAAGACACACTTCCTTCAAGAGATTTTAAGATCTCCTAAAATCTTCATTTTAAGATCTTCATCAATTAATTTCTCATTAGGTGTGGCTATTTTCAATGACATATATGAATAATACATACGTAATTCTGAGGCGACTATAATTTTAATTATGGACAAGAAACCAGCATTTCAACTCTAATGCAATTTGCCCAATCAGAAAAACAAAAACTTAATTATTTAAAAAATGAATAAATAAAATTTACCAAAAAAATTAAATTTAAATTAAAAAAACAAAAGCTTCTATTTGTCTATTGCATGCAAAAAAGATGTTACCCTCTTACCTAATTATAATGGAAATCTACTGGGTTTTTTTTTTCTTTTCTATAGTAGTGAGGAAAAGGTGATATTCTTCACAAACTGGGTTATACACTAAATAATTTCTCTTCTGTTGCAGAGTCCTATAATTTAACTGGATGCACAAACTGGCAAGGGCTGCTGCTTTTTAGAATAAGGTTGAAACCTCACTGGAATAAATCAACCATTTTTAAAACAAGTAGAACATGATACAATACATTAGACTGTAGTAATTTCTTCTTAAGTACACCCACATTCAGGTCAAGTCTTAACTACAGTTCAGGATTATATATTAGGTTTACCACTGAGAAATGGAGAAACAAGGTAATGAACTAGGAGAGGAAATATATCAAATAGAAAGATGGCCTCTTTTCTTTAATGATAAGTGAGGAAATTGCTTTTTAGCCCAATAAATAACTGAACTCAGGGAGAAATAGAAATATAGGCAAAATAAAATAAAAATCAAACAAATTGAAATAATATCACTGCTACTACTACCACTCCCAGCAATAACAGAAAATAATGAAAGCAAATAACTTCACCTTATAAATCTTCATTTTCTTTAGTTAAAATACAAACAATGGCCAGTATATTTCATTGTCAATTTTAGTGTTTAATTTTTCTCAAACTTGAAAATTAAAATAACAGTCCTTTCCATAGTATACGATTGTGATAAGTGATGCATAAAAGTCATCACTGGAATATATACTCAGTTTTTTACAAGTCAACCTGCAAAGTATCCATTTTTAAGAAGTTAAAGTTTACTATTGCTATGTGTGCTTAGATTGTTTGGACACTTATTTCCTGACCAAGTTTTTGTCTAGTATTTACTATGTTATTTTTTAAAGAGAAATTGGAATGGGTTTTGTTAGGGTCATAAAATCTTACCCTTAATTCATTCCTTTTTTTTTTTTTTTTTGTAGCCAAATTGATTTTATTTTATTTTATTATTTTTTTTTCAGACTGATTAGCCCCAGAGATTTTTTTTTTAATTTTAAAATCTTTAATTCTTACATGTGTTCCCAAACATGAACCCCCCTCCCCTCCCTCCCCATAACATTTAATTACAGGATAGTTTTTATACGTACATTACTTGCAATAGCTTTTATTATAGTATTTTTACATTTACAGAAAGTTGCAAAGATAATAATTCTCTTTTACACCATGTTCAGTTTCCTCTATTGTTAATGTCTTACATTAGTAGGGTACATTTGTCATGCAAATGAACAATATCTACATATGATTATTAACTAAACCCTCGTTTATTCAGATTTCCTTCTTTTCTGCTCAGTATCTTTTCTCTGTTCTGGTCTACCACATTATATATTGCCATCATGTCTCTTGGCAGTCACAGTTGTGAAGACTGTCATTGTTTCTGATGACTTCATGCATTTTGAGGAGTATTGGTAAGGAAATTTTTAAACTACTTTTCCACGTGAGTTCGTCTGATGTTTCTTCCATCATTGTTTTGGGTGTATGGGTTACTGATGATAACTTTGGTCACCTGACTGAGGTTTTGTTGGTTAGGTTCCTCTACTAAGTTTTTCATATTCCTCCCTTTCCATACTGGTATTAGAAACCAGGCTCTGAGCACTAAATGTGCTTGTTGTTTGTCTCCAACTATACGTTTTTCTGTAGATTTATATCAGTCTGTATTAGATTAGAGTGAATCCATACTGACGTATCCAGCCCTAATCCAATATCACATAGTTCATTCTAGTCTTCTGGCATTTTATATAAATATATTTTTAAATCTCTATACTCCCACTGATGTCAGTGAGAAACCTGATTCACCATGTTCCATCCATTTACTTATTTGTTCAATCTCAGTGTATATGTGACGCATCAACCCACACCCATATGGGGAATAATTATACCAACTATAGTACAGGGCTAATGATCAGCTCCTTTTGCTCTTAGGGTCTCCACTTATTCCCAGAGTTACCTAGCTAAGAACCTTTTTTCCTCCAACGTATTGAGTGACATTATAACATACATTTTTAATAAATTATTTTGTCACCATCTGAATTTCACCCTGCATTCTCCAGATTCCTTAAGTTTGTCTTATTCACATACATTAAGTTTCGTTATCTGTGCTAAGTATGAGATAACTAGTAGTATCTAATCTAATATCTTTTCTTACTTTCATGGGGTTTTATTAGAAGTCAATTGCAATTCTTAGCCTAATTCTCCCATAGGTATTTCTTTATCTTCTGACTTCCTGTAATAAGATTTTCTTTTTGTCTTTGAGTTTCTATGCAATTTCATTGTGATATATCCAAGGATGCATGTGCGTGATATATTTTGTTTTGCTTTGTTTTTATATTTATACTTCTTTATTTTTTAAGAGTTTTCTGGATATGATTTTGGATCCTATCAAAAGTGTGGACATATCACACTTTTGGATATTATCTCAAAGTTCCAGGACTTTTTGTTTTCATTCGTATTTGCTCTGCATTTCAGTTGGGGAGATTCATATTGACTTACTCTGAAGTTGCCTCATCCTTGCCTTAACTGAGGAGCACATTGAAGGCACTACTCATTTCTGTCACTTTGTTATTGATTCCTAGCATCTCATTTTGATACTTTCTTATGGTTTCTTCTCTTTGTTGGCATCCATAACCCATTTGTTCTTGAATGTTGTGTACTTTTTTCATTAGAGCCCATAATATATTAATTCTTATTTTAAATTCCTGAATTTGCAATTCCAACAAATATGTCACACCTGAGTCTTATTTGGTATGCTTTGTCTCTTCAGTGTATTTTTCTTACTTTTTGGTATGCCATTGTAATTTTTTAAAATTGAAAACAGGATATTTCATATAAGGTAATGAGTGCTAACATAAATATTTTTGTGTGAAGATTTATGATAATCTGCCTGGGATTTGGGCCATATTTAACATTTATTATAGTGATAGGTACAAGAGGTTTCAAAATCATTTTTGGTCCTTATTTTAGTTTCACTTCTAGGCTTTCAAATTCTCTCATGAATTGCTACTGAGAGAGACTCAGTGTGATGTAGCTCTTTCAATGTAGTACACTGTTATTGTATTGGAGGTTTATGGTGTATGGATAGAGAAAGGGGCAGAGGACATCCTACAATCTCCTGGTTGTGCCCTTTTTTTGGACCTTCACAAGTATCTATCCCTTCTTTAAGGACATGCCCCTATTGCTATTCTCTTCCCTGTCTGGAGTCACTCCAACTTCTTTCTAAAATCCCTGACCCCTGGTGGCTGTGATATTTGTATTTCCTTCACAGAAGACATGAAGGTTGAAACTGCCTGGAGTTGGGCAGAGTTCCCTTCCTTTATGGCAGATAAGGTTTCAAGCATTGTCCCCTGGGAATCCCTTCCTCCTGGAGGTAGGGGAAAGAGTCTATTCATTGTGGTTAGTCTACCCCTCCCTCTTTCAGGACTCTTCCAGATGATTTTTCTCAGCTTCTCAACATGAGAATCATTAAGTTTCCTGGAGAGAAACCCATGAAAATAGCAGAGAGTCCAGGTGAAACAACCCTCCAAAGTTTCTCTGTATTCAGCCTCCAAGTAATTTTTCAAAATTATCATTTAAAAGGATATTTTTTTCATCAGCTGTGTTGTCTGGTGGCTTCTGCTCCAGGTAAGCAGATAGACACACAACACTGTATCTTGCAGCAGGAAGCGGGAAGAGGGGGCGGCTATCTCTCTAGATTTCAAGGATTTGGTTTGCCTTATAACCTGAGTTTCTGAAGGTTCCATAAAAAGGCACTGATTTTCATTTGTTCAGTTTTTCTGGTAAGGATGGTGTAATGACTTTCAATCTTTTTACATGTCAGGGGGCTCAGCATGTCTTTTTTGCTATTATAATTTATAATTGCTTATAATGACCATTACCGGATTATAAAATTTTCTTTCCTTATTACTATTCCACTGCTAGAAAAATAATAGGTATATTTCTATTCTTATGCAGCTATCTTTATTATGAAATATACATGTTTATAATCATTTGTATTAATAAGATATCAACAAGAATTTAATTTTGCCAAAAATAAGACACAAACTTTGGCATACTATTACTTATTTTTTCTTCTCACATTGTCTGCTTTTTGTCATTTTAGTTCCAGTTCCTTTAACGATTATTTTCATCAAATGAAAATTTTTCATGTACATATGAATGTGAAAGGGTTTTTTATGTTAGTATTTGACATCATCCCTCTGCTTTCTTTGATTTGTTTATTAAGTTGGTTAACTATTTCGCTAGTTGTTCTAGAATAGTTGTTTCAGATGTTGACTTTAAATTATAACCTTTGTGTATCATTACATAATCAATTTTCAAAAACTTTACCTGTATATTAGAATGCTATTTTGGATGGGTATTAATTCTAGATTATAAAAAAATCTTCTCCCAAATATTAATCTGCTGCTTTCTATAGTCTAAATTGTTAATTATAAGAAATCTGCAGTTAAATTGAATTTTATTTGTGAGTAGCAGTACATTTTCTTTTTAATGATCTGGAAATTGTTGGGAGATTTTTCTTCACCCTAAATTTCTATATGTTCAATATTACACTCTACATTGGTGCCTTTTTTTAAAAAAAAATTAATACACCTATGATAGATCTTTAGAAAAATCCTCATTTTTATTTTATTTTAGGAAATGATTTTTGCAGGTAATTATTAGTTTCCCATTCTCTTTTACTTTCTGGAGATCCACATAAAGTATAGAAAGGGATTTGGAGAAAAAAATTATTACTTCCCTTATTTACATGCTTCTCTACTAATCAAACCAGTCAATCCTAAAGGAAATCAACCCTGAATACTCACTGGAAGGACTGCTGCTGAAGCTTAAGCTCCCATACTTTGGCTACCTAATGTGAAGAGCCATCTCACTGGAAAAGACCCTGTTGCTGGGAAAGATTGAAGGCAGTAGGAGAAGAGGGTGGAAGAGGATGTGATGCTTGAATGGTATCAATGCCTCAATGGACATGAGTTTGAGTAAACTCTAGGAGATGGTGAAGGAGAGGGAAGCCTGGCATGCTGCAGTCCATGGGGTCATAAAGAGTCAGACAGAACTGAGTGACTGAACAACTAGTACTATTAATACAATAATGTTTTAAGGTCCTTTGCACACTGAGGATCTGGGCAAATATTCAGCTGAATTTTTTCTTAGTTTAACTCTGGTTGGATAATTGATTTTCTAGTTTCTGAAACAGGTAGGCATAATGTTCCTGAACTGGAGAAAGAAGGGAAGGTAAGTCTCTGGACTACTCCTGTCATCCACCCCCATTCTCAGTTGCCCATGCCCAAGTTACTGTTTAAGCTGCACTGTATGCAGATTTCACAACTGTGAGTTTAAATAACATTGTCTTTGTTTAGTCACTGAGTTGTGTCTGACTCTTCTGCAATCCCATGGACTGTAGCTCTTCAGGCTCCTCTGTCCATGAGATTTTTCTAGGCAAGAACACTGCAGTGGGTTGCCATGCCCACCTCCAAGGGATCTTCCTGACCCAGAGATCAAACCCACATTTTCCGTGTCTCCTTCATTGCAGGTGGATACTTTATGACAGAGCCACCAGGGAAGTCTCTATAATAATATGCAAATGCCTATGTTGCTTTTGTTCAGTCACCCAGTCATGTCCAACTCTTTGCAACCCCATGGACTGCAGCATGAAAGGCTTCCTTGTCCCTCACTATCTTCCAGAATTTGTCCAAATTCATGTTCATTGCATCAGTGATGCCATCCAGCCATCTCATCCTGTGATGCCCTCTTCTCCTTCTGCTCTCAATCTTTCCCAGCATCAGGGACTTTCCCAATGAGTCATCTGTTCATATCAGATGATGATAGTACTGGAGGTTCAGTTTCAGCATCAGTCTTTCCAATGAATATTCAGGGATGATCTCCCTTAAGAAAACTTGTTTGATCTCCTTGCTGGCCAAAGGACTTTCAGGAGTCTTCTCCAGCACCACAGTTCACAGGTATCAATTCTTGGGTGTTCTGCCTTCTTTATAGTATAGCTCTCACAATGGAACCTGACCACTGGGAAGACCATAGCATTGACAATGTTTTAGTATTGTTTCTGCTTTTCAACACACTGCCTAGGTTTGTCATAGCTCTCCTGCCAAGAAGCAATTGTCTTCTGATTTCATGGCTGCTGTCACTGTCTAAGATTTCTGAGCCCAAGAAGAGGAAATCTGTCACTATTTCCACCTTTTCCCCTTCTCTTTGCCACTGTGCCAAAGAATGCTCAAACTACCGCACAATTGCACTCATCTTACATGCTAGTAAAGTAATGCTCAAAATTCTCCAAGCCAGGCTTCAGCAATATGTGAACCGCAAACTTCTTGATGTTCAAGCTGGTTTTAGAAAAGGGAGAGGAACCAGAGATCAAATTGCCAACATCGCTGGATCATGGAAAAAGCAAGAGAGTTCCAGAAAAACATCTATTTCTGCTTTATTGACTATGCCAAAGCCTTTGACTGTGTGGATCGCAATAAACTGTGGAAAATTCTGAGAGAGATGGGAATACCAGACCACCTGACCTGCCTCCTGTAAGCAGCAGTCAGAACTGGACATGAAACAACAGACTGGTTCCAAATAGGAAAAGGCGTACATCAAGGCTGTATATTGTCACCCTGCTTCTTTAACTTATATGCAGAGTACATCATGAGAAATGCTGGATTGGAAGAAACACAAGCTGGAATCAAGATTGCCGGGAGAAATATCAATCACCTCAGATATGCAGATGACACCACCCTTATGGCAGAAAGTGAAGAGGAACTAAAAAGCCTCTTGATGAGAGTGAAAGAGGAGAGTGAAAAAGTTGGCTTAAAGCTCAACATTCAGAAAATGAAGATCATGGCATCCGGTCCCATCACTTCATGGGAAATAGATGGGGAAACAGTGGAAACAGTGTCAGACTTTATTTTTGGGGGTTCCAAAATCACTGCAGATGGTGAGTGCAGCCATGAAATTAAAAGACGCTTGCTCCTTGGAAGGAAAGTTATGACCAACCTAGATAGCATATTCAAAAGCAGAGACATTACTTTGCCAACAAATGTCTGTCTAGTCAAGGCTATGGTTTTTCCTGTGGTCATGTATGGAAGTGAGAGTTGGACTGTGAAGAAGGCTGACCACCGAAGAATTGACGCTTTTGAACTGTGGTGTTGGAGAAGACTCTTGAGAGTCCCTTGGACTGCAAGGAGGTCCAACCAGTCCATTCTGAAGGAGATCAGCCCTGGGATTTCTTTGGAAGGAATGATGCTAAAGCTAAAACTCCAGTACTTTGTCCACCTCATGTGAAGAGTTGACTCATTGGAAAAGACTCTGATGCTGGGAAAGACTGAGGGCAGGAGGAGAAGGAGACATGGCTGGATGGCATGACTGACTCGATGGGCGTGAGTCTGAGTGAACTCCGGGAGTTGGTGATGGACAGGGATGCCTGGCATGCTGCGATTCATGGGGTCGCAAAGAGTCAGACACGACTGAGCGACTGAACTGAACTGAATGGGGCTGGATGCTATGATCTTAGGTTTTTTAATATTTAGTCTTAAGCTGGCTCTTTCACTCTCCTCCTTCACCCTCATCCAGAGGCTCTTTAGTTCTTCTTCTCTTACTGCCATTAAAGTGGTATCTTTCACATATATGAGGTTGATAATGTTTCTCCCAACTATGTTGATTCCAGCTTGTAATTTATCCAGCCTAGCATTTCTCCTCGTGGGCTGCCATCTATGGGGTTGCACAGAGTCAGACATGACTGAAGCGACTTAGCAGCAGCAGCATTTCTCATGATATCTCAGCATAATTTAAACAAACAGAGTGACAGCAGACAGCCCTGTTGTATTCCTTTCTCAATCTTGAACCAATCAGTTATTCCATACAGGGTTCTAACTGTTGCTTCCTGACCCACAAACAGGTTTCTCAAGAGACAGGTAAGATGTTCTGGTATTCCTATCTCTCTAAGAGCTTTTCACAGTTTGTCATGACCACACAAAGGCTTTAGCATAGTCAGTGAAACAGAGATGGATTTTTTTTTTTTGGAAATTCTGTTGCTTTCTATATAATCCAGTGAATGTTGGCAATTTGACCTCTGATTCCTCTTTCTTCTCTAAACTCAGCTTGGACATCTGGAAGTTATTAGTTTGCATAATGCTGAAGCCCAGCATACAAGATTTTAAGCATGACCTTACTGGAACTAGAGATGAGTGCCAAAATCTGATGGTTAGCACATTCTTTGTGCAAATGCCTATATATTGAGATTAATATAAATTTTTAAAGCTCACATTTCCATCTTCTTATATTATTCAATGCTTTTGTATTCATTTTTTAATGAATATATTTACAGGTTTTTTGTTACGAGTGGGAGAAATATGTCAGGCCTTGTAACGTTAACAAGTTACACTAACATTATTAAATATTATTAAGGCTCATTAATGAGAATATTTTAGTTGCTTTTTTTTTTAATGCTGATTCACTTCACAAGCAGTATTTTGATCTATGGGGGAAAATGTAAAGATTCTGACAAAAGCAAAGTGTATGAGCACTCTGACATTAATAGACTTTCATTGTTGAATATACATAACTGGAAATATTACCTTAGAAAGAACATTATTTCATGAATGAAAGCTCAAGATCTATACCATTTAGAGAACTGTAACCATTACTCTCAAAACCATCAAAGTTTGTATTCATCTATTTCTGGCATTCTGGTTAGGAAAGCTCTGATGTGAAACTGCTGCTAGTAATAGATGACAGTTGTTAAAGGGAAAAAGGTCAAGATGTCAAGGATAAGTTAAATTACATAGCCATGTTTAGGGGCTTTTGAAAGAAAGACTATTAAAGAAATAAACACCTAGATCCCTTTATCTCAAGAAAACTTAAAAGAGAATTTTAACATGCTTCTATTGAGAAGTTGAATTAATATGATTCTCAAAGATTTGTTTTTCTAAGTCAATGTCAAATTTCTGTATAAAACAGTACTGCTCACTTCTGAAGTGCAAATACTGTCAAGATTAAGTGGATAATCTTTATAGTATCAAGAGGTATCTGGCTACAATTTCATCATATGTTATATGATTTCTCTTTCATGAATTTTGACTTTGCTTTTTCCTTGTTCAATTCCTGTGTACTCCTCTGTCTATACTGTTTGACTGCCTCTGCTAGTTTCTTCTGCTTCATAAATTTAATAGGCCCACATATATTTCAACTTCTACAGTGTCTTTACATTTTCTTGTTTAAATAAGAAAATCTGATTACTTTCCATTCATTTATCATGGCATTGCTCTGTATCAATTTCTTACATGCCCATTGCACCAAGTAGGCCACAAATGAAAGACGTCCTAACCAGGTATGTACCAGGAGTATCCCAGCCCATCTAGCAAAAACATAGCTACCTAAAAGACAAGCTATTATCAATGTGCCATTAGAAGATTTAAGCAGAGTCATTACCATGAACGTCTTATTTTGTATAGTAGTAATCATTTCCTTTTCGGTTATTTATTTATTTTTGTTTTTAATTATTAGGTTATAGTAGATTTACAATGTTGTGTTCATTTCAAGTGTACAGTGGAGGGAATCTTTTATTCGTATACATATATCCACATGTTTTTAGCTTCTTTTCCCACACAGGCCATTATGGAGTACTGAGTAGAGTCCCCTATGCTATATAGTAGGCCCCACGTGGTGGCTTAGTCACTAAGTCATCTCTGACTCTTGTGATCCCGTGGGCTGCAGACCACCAGGCTCCTCTGTCCATGGATTTCCCATGCAAGAATACTGGAGTGGGTTGCCATTTCCTTTCCCAAGAACAATAGGCCCTGATCAGTTATCTGTTTTATGCATAGCAGTGTGCATATGTCAATCCCAATCTTCCAATTTATCCCTCATCCCTCTTATTCTCAAGTAACCATAAGATTAGTTTCTACATCTGTAATTCTATTTCTGCTTTATAGATAAGTTCATTTATAGTCATTTTTTAGAATCCACATATAAGATACATCATTTGATACTTGTCTTTCTCTAATGCAGCATTTTAATTTCTTTAATCATTTTAACTACATTTTAAATTTTTTTGTACTAGCTGCTGTAAAATTTACCATATATATCTCAACTGAATCAGCTTCCAACTTGTACTAGCTTAATCCTAGTATTATATACAAAATTATATCTTTATATCTGTTTCATTTCCTTCTCATTGTGGTATCATCACAGGCATATTACATTAATCTGCAAAGTAAACAACATATTGTTATAATTACTACTTATCATCGATAGTCATATCCTTAGCCCTAGCTTTCATGTGCCTCTCTTGTGCTTTTTATTGGCAAATATATTTCTATTTGTCATAGGCCCTACAATAAATTATACATAAAATATAAACACATATATTATATAAAGACTGATATACAATATGTATAAATATGTATTATATATTATCTAGAGCATGCACAATTTTATACAATGGCTTTTAAAGTAAATGAAGAGAAAATAAGAAAAATATATATTCTTACTGATTTATATAATCATACAATGCTTTAGTTGATGTGGACTAGTATTACCACCTGAGAAATTCTGTAAAAATTAAGAGCCAGGAACCACTAAACCAGGACTCTGAAGTTAAGGCTGATAACAATGGCAAGCATCCCTCTGAGTGGCACCACTATTACAAAAAAAGTCCAACTGAGAGCCAGAGAGAGAGAAATTTCTGTGTTTTTTACTGCATCAGTAAGGAATGGAGTCTCTATTTTGTTAAAGAATTATTAATAATATTTAAAAACAAATAATTAGAAAAATCTAAATTCATATTCAAATATGATTGTGAGCAGTTCTTCAGGTTTTATTTAATTGTTAATATTAAGATGAAAATCCTACATACAACTCCAATTTCTTAAAAATTGTACATATTGGAGTGAATTATCAAGTTAGAATTAAGACAAAGATTAGTTACATTGTGAATCTAGATAATTACTAAAATATCGGCTATAGAACTTCTGTTAGATAATTTATAATTGCTAGTTTAATCTTTTTAAATTGAAGAAAGTAGGGAAAACCACTAGACCATTCAGGTATGACCTGAATCAAGTCCCTTATGATTATGCAGTGTAAGTGAGAAATAGATTTAAGGGACTATCTCTGATAGAGTACATGATGAACTATGGACAGAGGTTCATGACATTGTATAGGAGAGAGGAATAAGACCATCCCCACGGAAAAGAAATGCAAAAAAGCAAAATGGCTGTCTGGGGAGGCCTTACAAATAGCTGTGAAAAGAAGAGAAGCAAAAAGCAAAGGAGAAAAGGAAAACTATAAGCATCTGAATGCAGAGTTCAAACGAAGAGCAAGGAGAAATAAGAAAGCCTTCCTCAGTGATCAATGCAAAGAAATAGAGGAAAACAACAGAATGGGAAAGACTAGAGATCTCTTCAAGAAAATTAGAGATACCAAGGGAATATTTCATGGAAACATGGGCTTGATAAAGGACAGAAATGGTATGGACCTAAAAGAAGCAGAAGATATTAAGAAGAGGTGGCAAGAATACACAGAAGAACTGTACAAAAAAGATCTTCATGACCAAGATAGTCATGATGGTGTGATCACTCACCTAGAGCCAGACATCCTGGAATGTGAAGTCAAGTGGGCCATAGGAAGCATCACTACAAACAAAGCTAGTGGAGGTGATGGAATTCCAGTTGAGTTATTTCAAATACTGAAAGAAGATGCTGTGAAAGTGCTGCACTCAATATGCCAGCAAATTTGGAAAATTTAGCAGTGGCCCCAGGACTGGAAAAGTCAGTTTTCATTCCAATCCCAAAGAAAGGCAATGCCAAAAAATACTCAAACTACTGCACAATTGCACTCATCTCACACACTAGTAAAGTAATGCTCAAAATTCTCCAAGCCAGGCTTCAGCAATATGTGAACAACTGTGAATTTCCAGATGTTCAAGCTGGTTTTAGAAAAGGCGAAGGAACCAGAGATCAAATTGCCAACTACTGCTGGATCATTGAAAAAGCAAGATAGTTCCAGAAAAACATCTATTTCTGCTTTATTGACTATGCCAAAGCCTTTGACTGTGTGGATCACAATAAACTGTGGAAAATTCTGAGAGAGATGGGAATACCAGACCACCTGACCTGCCTCTTGAGAAATCTATATGCAGGTCAGGAAACAACAGTTAGAACTGGACATGGAACAACAGACTGGTTCCAAATAGGAAAAGGAGTAGGTGAAG
Source organism: Capricornis sumatraensis (assembly GCF_032405125.1). Lineage (NCBI taxonomy): Eukaryota > Metazoa > Chordata > Mammalia > Artiodactyla > Bovidae > Capricornis > Capricornis sumatraensis. Next base: position 57,563,474 of record NC_091087.1, on the reverse strand, counting down.
GCTGTATATTATTACCCTGCTTCTTTAACTTATATGCAGAGTACATCAATCATGAGAAACTCTGGACTGGAAGAAACATAAGCTGGAATCAAGATTGCCAGGAGAAATATCAATAACCTCAGATATGCAGATGACACCACCCTTATGGCAGAGAGTGAAGAGGAGCTAAAAAGCCTCTTGATGAAAGTGAAAGAAGAGAGTGAAAAAGTTGGCTTAAAGCTCAACATTCAGAAAATGAAGATCATGGCATCCGGTCCCATCACTTCATGGGAAATAGATGAGGAAACAGTGGAAACAGTGTCAGACTTTATTTTGGGGGGCTCCAAAATCACTGCAGATGGTGACTGCAGCCATGAAATTTAAAGACGCTTACTCCTTGGAAGGAAAGTTATGACCAACCTAGGTAGCATATTCAAAAGCAGAGACATTATTTTGCCAGCTAAGGTCCGTCTAGTCAAGGCTATGGTTTTTCCAGTGGTCATGTATGGAAGTGAGAGTTGGACTGTGAAGAAAGCTGACCACCGAAGAATTGATGCTTTTGAACTGTGTTGTTTGGGAAGACTCTTGAGAGTCCCTTGGACTGCAATAGATCCAACCAGTCCATTCTAAAAGAGATCAGTCCTGGGTGTTCTTTGGAACGACTGATGCTAAAGCTGAAACTCAAATATTTTGGCCAGCTCATGCAAAGAGCTGACTCATTGTAAAAGACCCTGATGCTGGGAGGGATTGGGGGCAGGAGGAGAAGGGGACAACAGAGGATGAGATGGCTGGATGGCATCAGCAACTCAATGGACTTGAGTTTGAGTGAACTCCAGGAGTTGGTGTTGGACAGGGAGGCCTGGCATGCTTCAATTCATGGGGTCACAAAGAGTTGGACACAACTGAGCGACTGAACTGAAATGAATCTTTTTAATGTTTTATTTAACATAAAATAAAGCAAAGCAAATTATATTTTCAACAATGAATGACTCCAGAAGAAGTGACTCCTTCCACTTAATTTGTGTCCTTAATAATTAAAATACAATAAATTAAAAAATAATTAAAATGTTGAACCCTCAGTGTGTGTTTTATAAATAATTTAATAGATTATGGTGCTAAGTAAATAACATGGTACATGAATTTTTAAAATACACTAATTTTATAAAATTATATATAAATGGATTATATTTTGTAATTTATGTTTATTAATATAACATTTAATTTGGGCTAATATTTAGTTCATTTTCTACTATAGTAGACAAATCTACCTCACCAGAAGTGTAAGAGGGAAAAGGAAGTAACAAACTGTGTTAAGGAAAGAAGAATAGACACTATGGTTTGGAATACATTGACCTTGAAATGATTACAATACAAAATTATATGCAATTAATAAAGGACAACAAATAAAAATGAGATTGAGTTAATTTAGTTTTATCATTAATTAGCTAGCTAATCACGGTCAAAGTGTTAACCTCTCATGGTCTACACTCTAACCTTTCTAGTTCTACTGTGTTATGATACAGAGTAACGTCAGAAAGTGAAGAGGAACTAAAAAGCCCTTGATGAAAGTGAAAGAGGAGAGTGAAGAAGTTGGCTTAAAGCTCAACATTCAGAAAACAAAGATCATGGCATCCGGTCCCATCACTTCATGGAAAATAGATGGGGAAACAGTGGAAACAGTGTCAGACTTTATTTTGGGGGGCTCCAAAATCACTGCAGATGGTGACTGCAGCCATGAAATTAAAAGACGCTTGCTCCTTGGAAGAAAAGTTATGACCAACCTAGATAGCATATTCAAAAGCAGAGACATTACTTTGCCGACTAAGGTCCATCTAGTCAAGGCTATGGTTTTTCCAGTAGTCATGTATGGATGTGAGAGTTGGACTGTGAAGAAAGCTGAGCGCCAAAAAATTGATGCTTTTGAACTGTGGTGTTGGAGAAGACTCTTGAGAGTTCCTTGGACTGCAAGGAGGTCCAACCAGTCCATTCTGAAGATCAGCCCTGGGATTTCTTTGGAGGGAGAGATGCTAAAGCTGAAACTCCAGTACTTTGGCCACCTCATGCGAAGAGTTGTCTCATTGGAAAAGACTCTAATGCTGGGAGGGATTGGGGGCAGGATGAGGAGGGGACGACAGAGGATGAGATGGCTGGATGGCATCACTGACTCGATGTCCGTGAGTCTGAGTGAACTCAGGGATTTGGAGATGGACAGGGAGGCCTGGCATGCTGCACTTCATGGGGTCGCAAAGAGTTGGACACTACTGAGCGACTGAACTGAACTGAACTGAACTGAACATCAAGTAAGTAGAGGGGAAAGCAGGAAAATGGTTTGTGACTGATAGAGCCACATGATATTTTACTACATTATACTTGATATATTAACATTGGATGAAAATGAAAACTCTCCATTTATATTTTCCACCAACACTATGGTTTATAGATGATTTATTCTTTAATCACTAATATGAAATACAAACAGACACGAGATGAGTGACACTTAATTTTTCAAGGAGTACTGTGAAAGAATTGTGCTTGAGAATTGAAGGGAGAAAAAGACACATAAAAGTAACAGGAAAAAAGTGAATTCATCTTATCCATTCAAAGAGTGGAAAAGGGGAAAAAGTAGTGGAATAGTATGATATTTATTCTTAGCAAGACCAAAGTTGGTTTAAAAAATAATAGCCCAGGTAGAATCTGACTGAATTCTCAGTCCTATGCTGATGTATATGCTATAGCTGCAATAAATTCACATTTCTCAGCCTGGGATCCTGCCTGTCATCTGCTACTCCACTGAAGAATAGAATCAAGGTTAACACAAATGACTTAACTTCTGGCAGTTTCACAATTTGTTGGAATGATTGATTACCCAAGAATAAGAAAACTCATTGCTATACTACTGAAGTTCATAATCTTTACTTAAATATCTAATTTTTAAAATGCATATTAAACACAGTCACTAAAAATCATACCATGTGGTGAATATGTTATATGTGTATTATCTTCATTTTAATTGTTTTTATATTTTCATTTTGCTATTTTAAAAATATTAATGTACAGAGGTACTTTAGGAACTTGAAATGCTTTGATTCTGTCGCCAGTGGCCTGTGCATACGTCCTTGTGGCTTTTGCTCTAGAGAAGTAAATGGTCTATGTGGCAGTTTTGGGGTGCCAGGGTCACTCCTGGCACAGTGGGGGATACTAAAAGAATTGTAGACTTGGAATTTAAGTATAAGGAGATGAAGTAACAAGAAATGTACTCAACATAAAGAAGCAGATTAAAAGTAGAGAGTTTAAGAGGGGAACAGGTAGTAGGGTAGGAAAACAAATGCTTAAAAGAAAAAATACACCTACATGTGGAATAATTCAAATGAAAAACTAACTGGAAACTAGCAAAAGAACTTCTATACAATTAAAACTGCAAGAAACATCTCCATTTAACCAAGTAGGACAGAGAAAAAACGGGGGGTGATACATCAGGTTTGAGCCTGAGCCCCCAGGAGGCATCTATGAGGAGGGAAAGGTCTGTAAGGGTGAAATCTCACCCTGCAGAGTGAACTGCTCAATCTAAAATCTGGGCATCCTAGTCCTCGGGCTCTGAGACTGACAGTCAGACTAGAGAAGCCTAGACTCTACTCAGGAGGATTGTGTCTGTGCTGGCCTGCTGGCAATCAGGGAGGAGAGAGCCTTGAACTGGTGGTGCCACCTCATTGCACTTCACGACCATTTATGGCAGAAAGTAAAGAGGAACTAAAAAGTCTCTTGAGGAAAGTGAAAGAGGAGAGTGAAAAAGGTGGCTTAAAGCTCAACATTCAGAAAACGAAGATCATGGCATCCAGTCCCATCACTTCACGGCAAATAGATGGGTAAACCGTGGAAAAAATGCAGACTTTATTTTTTGGGCTCCATAATCATTGCAGATGGTGACTGCAGCCATGAAATTAAAAGATGCTTATTCGTTGGAAGGAAAGTTATGACCAACCTAGATAACATATTAAAAAGCAGAGACATTACTTTCCCAAGTAATGGTAAAGGTCTGTAAAGTAAAAGCAAAGGTCCATCTAGTCAAGCCTATGGTTTTTCCAGTGGTCATGGATGGATGTGAGAGTTGGACAATAAAGAAAGCTGAGCACTGAAGAATTGATGCTTTTGAACTGTGATGTTGGAGAAGACTAGACTCTTGAGAGTCCCTTGGACTGCAAGGAGATCCAACCAGTCCATCCTAAAGGAGATCGGTCCTGAGTGTTCATTGGAAGGACTGATGCTAAAGCTGAAACTCCAATACTTTGGCCACCTGATGCAAAGAGATGACTTATTTGAAAAGACCCTGATGCTGGGAAATATTGAGGGCAGGAGGAGAAGGGGATGACAGAGGATGAGATGGTTAGATGGCATCACTGATTCAATGGACATGGGTTTCGTTAGACTCCGGGAGTTGGTGATGGACAGGGAGGCCTGGTGTCTGCGGTTCATGGGGTCACAAAGAGGCAGAAACAACTGAGCAACTGAACTGAAGAGAATATCTACTTGGTGAATTAAATCACTTAGTGAAAGACAAACACTATATGATATCACTAATTTTTGGAATCTAAAAATCATACAAATGAATCTATAGTAAAACCGATACAGACCCACAAACAGAATGCTAATATATTGTTCCCACAGGGGATAGGGAAGGAGGAGAGACAAATTAGGAGTATGGGATTAAGAAATGCAAACTACTATGAAAAACAGACAAGGACAAGGATTTAGTGTAGAGCACAAGGAGTTACATTCAATATTTTGTAATAAACTATAAAGGAATATAAACTGAAGAAATGCTGAATCTCTTTCTTGCACATCTGTAAATCACACAATACTGTAAATCAAATAAATTTCAATTTAAAAAAGAAACCTGAAATGCTTTCATCAAAGATCAATGTATATTCCATTTAATTTACCAAGAAAAAAGACAATATAATCAATTCCCTAAAAAATTATGAGATGAATACATGCACTGTCTTATCAAATCATAGAAGTCTTAAATTATAACAAAAATCGTTTAGCTAAGTAAGCTTTGAGGATGATACAGATCTTCCCAATGACTCAGCCAGTCCAAGGTTATATATCTTTAAAATGCAAGTTAACTATTAGTCTTTTTAACACTCTTGAAGTGACTGTCATCTCTATTAAATAATAATATCCCAAGTAACTGATACAGTAGAAGCAACATTTAAGAATGCTCTATTATTAAATGGCAAAGTGTATTTTCCAGTAATATGATGATGCTATGATATTAGTACCTAGAACATGTTTATTGGAAATCTCATTGGCTCACACACTGAAGGATCATAAAGTTACATTTTAATCTTTCCTGAAGATATAAAATTACTATTGTTTACAATTTCCAAGTGTACAAATATAAAATGAACAGGGTGAAAGTTTTTCATTGACTATGTCATATATTACAATTCTAAATATTATATAGATAAAGAAAATATCAAAATTGCTCCATCTTTAGCTACTATTTTGCAGCAGAAAAAAAACTGCATAGCTCTTTGTATATACCAAAATATATGTTGCATTATCAAAGCAAGTTAGGGGAATGTAAAAATATTAGAATCCACTAACATAAATCCAATATTGAATTTGTTTCTTTCTTGACAGAGTAATCTGGATAACCAGTATAATTAAAGTCAGTTTATTTTTAGACTAACAAATAATTTCCCCTTTGTTTAGCTATTTGTAGATTATATCAAAAATACAAATATATTAAATATGTCCTTTTGTTCCCTATGTTTTTAATTTTTGAACAATTTATAATAGTTAAATGATGAGTAATATTTATGATATAACTTATTTTATAATTTATACCTATATTTATATAATATTAAAGTTAAAATAAAAGTGAATATAATTTATTTTAATAGTATTTGATCTTATATATATATGTAGATATACAGATATATAAGTAAAATGATCAAAATGGAAATTTTATAATAAAAAATATACCCAAATGCATATTTAGTCTCACAATTATATGTTAAGGACATTTACCTTCCTTTGGCAACTCAGGCTGTTTCCACAGAAACAGCAGCTGGCACACAGAACCAGAATGTTTATAACTTTGATATTTCAGCTGTACTTGTCAGGTAGCTGATGGAAATGTCATTTTTCAAAGAAGCACCTGCAGCTTTTGGGTTCCAACAGGTTCACAGACTATAACATTTTATCTCCTGAAAAAGTTTTAACTCATAGTGTTTCTGTATAAATCATAAATATGCCTGCTTTTAACAGAGGCTTAATTACTCTAGGTTTATTTTAGAAAATGACTTTTTAAATGTAATAACTGATTTGTGGTAACTTTAGAATTATAATGATCTGCAAGGACCTTGGAGTCACAATGAGGAAAATTATCATGATAATTTGCCTTAATTCACATACTTACTGGCAGTAGATTCTGTCCAGAGCCACTTTTGTTCTATATTGCAAGCCTACTCTAATTTATTTCTCTTTGATTGAAAATCCATGATTCTAGAAGGTTTTATTCTTAGTAGTAAATAACATCTGGGTAGAGGACTGGTTTTCCCATCTTTGTCTTTCTTTCTCATCCTACCCACTCCCCACAAGTAGCCAACAAGTATAAAAAAAAATGCTGACTTTTTGACAAAAATGATCTGTTGTTACTGACTTATTTCTGTAAAAGATAGGCTCTAAAGTGCTAATACTCTGCTGGCTCAAAAATCCAAATTGCTTACTAAGATGCCCATCATCACTTCTTCCTGCCAATGGATTTAGAAATTTTGCTATCGCCTAAATAACATCCACAACAGAAACAGTAGACTGAAACAGATGACCTGTGGTAAATAGAGATTTCTCAAATCAGAGTTTCAAGATCATATTTTCAATTCTAGAAAATATGCTAGTGAAAGGAAAATAAAATTATATCCTTCTCAAAACATTATGTTTTTAATTTTGTATAAAGGACTCAAGCAAAATGAACTTATTTTAAAAGCTGACAGATTAGGGTAGCACTTCAGCATGTAAAAGGTACTCAAAGCCTATAAACTTATTCCAATATACATTTACTCAAAGCAGTCCAGTCAACTGGCCATAATAAACAATGATGACTTTTAATGAGAACTTACTTGCAATGGGCAACTGGTCACCTTCCAGTCATTCGGTGAAGTTATGGAGTAATACTGCATGCAAGACCTCAGCAGGCTTTTGAATAACAGAAAGTAATTAAAGAGAAAATAATACCACTTGATAATAGATACAGAAATCTACATCTGAACCTGAGACGTGTCAACAATTTTCATTAAAAATAGTGTGTCCAAATCTATGACTATATTCAAATCTCAAATTCTATGCTGGCTTTAGAACACTGTTGTGTTCTGTTGAAGGAAAAAAAAAATGGCAAATGGACTTATGCAAAAGTGTTTTGTGGATTAAATAAAAAGCTAAAACACATGTAAAACAAGTGGAAATAATAGTGAAAACTAAAAATGCATATACACTATGACCATGTAATCTCAATTTTGGAATTCATACCAACAGAAATATTACAATATGGCATTGGGAAGTGGGAAAAAAAGAAATAACTGACCATAGAGAAATTGTACCTAAATAATATTCTATTTGTCTTCTCAAAAAAAAAAGCTAAGTAAAATAATTAACAATCATTGATTTTGCCCAATCAAAGTTTTGTTCAGAGTATTTTGTCAAATTATGTCCAAAAGTTGCAAGTGAATGCACTTAAAATATACTTATTATGAAAATAAAATAATAACAAAATACATATGTACATATCTATAAATACATTAAAGCATGAGAAAAATACTAAAATTAACATACCAGATTGGTAATTCTTGTTTAATTAGGGATGGATACGACTGGAATAATAGAGAGGGACCAGATGATTGATACTTTCTTTGAGTATTTTTTGTCTCATTCTTAAACACAAATTTTTAACTAAAAAATATGAAAAAGTATAAAGAAATAAGGCCAAAGGAGGCAGGCATTACTGTTTTCGTTCCAAGAGTGTCACAAGCAAAACAATGTTAAGTAGATTTATGTATTTGAAAATGTTAAATATCATGCATTTATTCACTTATTAGATAACGAGTCGGGTACAATTAAGGTGCTTAGAAAACATTGAGAATGAACCAGATAAATGTATCTGCCCTAGTGTACCTTATATTCTGGAGGAGAAAGACAAATAACAAACAAAAAAAATAATGATATTCAAATTGTGTAGTATTTTAGAAGGCTACAATTGTCATGGAACAAACACTGAGTTAAACAGGGAAAAAGGATAAAGAAGTTCAGTCAAACTTTGAGTGGTCAGTTTAGGGTCTCACTGAGAGATGACATTCAATCAAAAGTTTAAAGATGTTGAAGGCAAGAGGCCATTGACCTGGGAGATAATCTCCAAGAAAAAAGGAATAGTTAGAACCTCTGCATTATGAAAACTCACAGGAAAAATTTAATTTTAAAATATAATTTTACTCATTGTTCCACCATTGACTTTTCCTGAGATCTCAGTCCTTTTTTTAAATTTCAAGGTTTCTATACCATCAGTATATAACTACAGCACTTCTCATATTTTAATTCACTGGAGTTTTTACAACCACAGTTTTGCTTAACTCAAACTTTGTGCATAATTTCTATGAGCCGCATCACCAAACAGAAATCTGGGAATGTGAAAATGAAAAAGAACTCCCTTCTCTGAAGGAACTCTGGTATCTAAGAAAGAGAAATTTGCAAGGACATTATCACATTTTGCTTGGCACACCTAAATAATGATACATTGGCTGATATGCATTAGATCCTTAATACAGTTTTATAAAAAGTCTATTTTAAAAGCTATTTGCAAAATACAGTGTTATAAACTACCTCCCAGTTATGGTCTGCCCAGATAACAATAAACTATAACTCACTTGACTGAACCTTCCTTGTCTATTTTCTAAACCTAATATATTATTCCCCCTAGTGTATATTTTATACATAGTATCATGCTGTGTTTAAAGTATTTTCATATGAAATCACTTAAATCAATTAAACATGGTATTCTTTAAGGAATTCGGTAAGAATGTTTTTAACACAAAATTAACATTCATTTAATAAAACTCAATAAAGATAAAAATAAACATTGCCTGATTTCCTGCTGGGCATGTTCATGTATTTATTTCTATAGTTTTAAAATCACATCAATATACATTGATAAATTTCCCATGGAAATTTTACTTGTTTTACTTATTTTATGAGGTCTACATTTTAAATACAAAGACAAGGAATTTGGCACAGCATAAATTACATTGGTTGCAGAGAGAAAACACTCCAATACTCCCTAGTTCTAGTTCTGTTTTAAGAATACGATGGCATTCTAGACAATTTAAAATCTATTAAATTATCAACATCTTAATTTATGAATAAAAAGAAGGGCTTCCCTGTGGCTCAGATGGTAAAGAGTCTGCCAGCAATATAGGAGACCCGGGCTCAATTCCTGGGTTGGGAAGATCCCCTGGAGAAGGAAATGGCAACCCACTCAGGTACTCTTACCTGAAAAACTCCATGGACTGTCGCCTGAGGAGCCTGGTGAGCTACAGTCCATGCAGTCACAAAGAGTCGGACATGACTGAGCGACTTCACTTCACTAATTTATGAATGGGTTAAATCATAGCTTAATGAGTGGTTGTGATACTTCAGTGAGATTTTGTGAATATTCTTCAGAATGTAGAGCTTATTTAGTGAAAGTGAAAGTTGATCAGTCGTGTCCGACTCTTTGCAACCCCGTGGACTGTATAGTCCATGGAATTCTCTAGGCCAGAATACTGGAATGGGTAGCCATTCCTTCTCCAGGAGATCTTCCCAACCAGGGATTGTATCCAGGTTTCCCACATTGCAGGCAGATTCTTTATCATCTGAGTTACCAGGGAAGCCTAGAGCTTATGAGCTTATTTAAAATGAAGGTAAACAGAGGTTGTTTAAATACCAATAAGCTTGTCTGAAACATAATCCTGATTTTTTTCTTTTATTTTTCTTAATATCAAATAAGGGGTTCAAAGTTTTCTCAATCTCTTTGTATAATGTTTCTTTAACAGTATCCATGCATTTATCTCTCCTAATCTCACTTGTCTTCCTGGATTTTTTATGTTCACCATAATACTTTCATGATGACAATGAATTTGTTTTTAACCTAACAATGTGGTACACCTGTATATGCATATCCCTTCATTTAAATCAATGTGTATATTTTCACTTTGCTTATTAATCAACAAATTTAATTGCTTTCATATAAGATGGTTTTAATATTTAATAAATGTAAATGATTCTTCTACATGGTGCTACAAAAGAAGAGGCAACATTTGTGAAAGCTAAGTTTTTACACTTTACATTTTACACTTCCTAAATTAAAGCATCTTGGATTAGCAGTGAATCTTTGTCTTTTTTTCTTTGAATATCTAAGCTTTTTATAAAATTCTGTTTATTGTGGAGAATAAATATTCTGACACCACATTCTTAAAAGATTGAACTTATACTGGTAAGATTTGCTGCAAGGGCTTCCCTGGTGGTTCAGACAGTAAAGAATCCACCTGCAATCTGGGAGACCTGGGTTTGACCCTTGGTTGGGAAGATCCCCTGGAGGAGAGCATGGCAACCCACTCTGGTATGTTTGCCTGGAGAATCCCCATCGTCAGAGGAGCCTGTTCAGCTATAGTCCATGGGGTTGCAAAGAGTTGGACAGGACTGAGCAACTAAACCCAGCACAGCATCTAAATCATTGGTTTAAGACAATAACTATTTATTAAGCATTTATTAGCTAAGGAACTTGCAGGTCAGTGAGCAACTCTTTTGGGTCTGGGTACTTTCACTTATGTACCTAAAATAGCTGCAAGATTGCCTGTGATCTGACTTTTTTGGAGGGGGGGGCGGACACAGGTGTTATGCAATCACTCTAGTCTAAGTAGAAGTACTTTATTTTTTTCCCAATCTGTATGGTCTATATTATTTTACTTCATTTTTATGCTTAGTTACAGTGGCTATTCTTGGGTACTATGTAGAATAAAAGGGATAAAAGCAGTCATCCTTGCCTTGTTCTTGACATTGCAGGAAAAGCATTAACTATGGACATTAGTTGTAGAGTTTTTTGGTACATGCCATTAATCAAGCTGAAGCAGTTCCTTATTCCTAACTTGCTGAAAGTTTTTATCATGAAGGCTATTTGACTTTATCAATTTTGTTTTCCCTCAACTGATATGATCAAATATTTTTTTCTTCTTTAGCCTGCTGCTGTGGTGAATTGCATTGATTGGTCTGTAAATGTTGTTGTTCTTTCGTTCAGTCTCTAAGTCATGTCTCTTCACAACTCCAGGGACTGTTGCACACCAGGCTTTCTCGTCTTTCATAATCTCCCAGAGTTTGCTCAAACTCAAGTCCATTGAGTTGGTAATGGCATAAAACCATCTCATCCTGTCACTCCCTTCTCTTCAGGGTCCTCAATCTTTCCCAGCATCAGGGTCTTTTCCAATGAGTCAGCTCTTTGCATCAGGTACCAAAGAAATGGAGCTTCAGCTTCAGCATCAGTCCTTCCAGTGAATATACAGATTCCCTTTATGACTAACTGGTTTGATCTCCTTGCTGTCCCAGGGACTCACAAGTGTCCTCTCCAGCACCAAAATTCAAAGGCATCAATTTTTCAACCCTCTTTGTGGTCCAACTCTCACATCCATATATTACTACTGGAAAAGCCATAGCTTAGACTACACAGATTTTTGTCAGCAAAATGATTTCTCTGATTTTTAATTCCTTGTCTAGATTTGCCATAGCTTTTCTTCCAAGGAGCAAGTGTCTTTTAACTTGCTGCAGTCACTGCACAAAGTGATTTTGGAGCCCAAGAAAATTAAATCTGTCAATATTTCCACTTTTTTTCCTCGTCTGTTTGCCATGAAGTGATGGGACCTGATTACATGATTTTAGTGTTTCGAATGTTGAGTTTCAAACCAGCTTTTACACTCTCTTCTTTCACCTTCCTCAAGAGGCTCTTTAGTTCCTCTTTGCTTTCTGTCATTAGGGTGGTGTCATCTGCATATCTGAGATTGCTGATAACTCTCCTGGCAATCCTGATTCCAGCTTGTGATTCATCCAGCTTGATATTTTGCATGATGTACTCTGCATATAAGTTAAATAAGCAGAGTGATGATATAGAGCCTTGACGTACTCCTTTCCCAATTTTGAACCAGTCCATTGTTCCATGTCTGGTTCTAACTGTTGCTTCCTGTTCTGCATACAGGTTTCTCAGAAGACAGGTGGTCTGATATTCTCATCTTTTTACGAATTTTCCACACTTTGTTACGATCCACACAGTCAAAGGCTTTAGTGTAGTCAATGAAGCAGAAGTAGATGGGTTTTCCTTTTTTGGGCGGGGATTCCATTGCTTTTTCTATGATTCAAACAATGTTGCAATTTGATCTGGTTCCTCTACCTTTTCTAAATCCAGCTTGTACACCTGGAAGTTCTCAGCTCATGTACTGTTGAAGCCTTGTTTGAAGGATTTTGAGCATTACCTTGTTAGCATGTTAAATGAATGCAGTTATATGGTAGTTTGAACATTCTTTGCCATTGGATGAGCATATTTCTCCACTTCTGTAACCTGGGCTGACCCATTAGCCAGTGATAGAAGTGACTCCTGCCTCTGATACCAAATGAACAATTTTTGCCAGCCTGTGGAATGATCTTTCTCAATTGTCTGTATCCATGTATTATATTTCTAGATGCCTGCCTCACTCCCAGTTGCCTTCACAATGAGTAAAGTCTGGAGCTGAGCCCAACTCAGGTATTTCCCATCTGAATAAAGCAAGCACTTGACCTGGCTATAGTCCAGGCCCAGAGTGAACCCTGCAAAAAAAAGGAAAGGAAGAAGTAAAAGTGTTTTTATGTACAGATTACATGACTGTGCATGGAAACCGTCCCAAGGGATCTACAAAAGTAATCCTAGTAAGTCACAGGGCACAATATCAATATTCAAAATTCAATTTCAATTCTATATGGACAGGTGGAAAACCAATATCAAAACACAAACACATAAAGAAAATTAAATGCTGAGATACAAACTTAACCAGACATTTATGAATCTTTATGTTGAAATTTTAAAAATTCTTTGGAAAAAATCAGAGAGGACAAATAAGTGGGAAAATTATTCATGCAGTCAATACATTAAAAATGTTAGTTCTCTTCAAATTGATTTACAGAGTCAATGCAAGTAATTGAAATTCTAACAACATTTCTGTAGATATAGACAAATTAATTCTAAAATTTATACAGAGGACTTCGCTTCAGTCCAGAACTGAAGACTCCACATTTCCACTGCAGGGGCGCAGGCTCCATGCTCTAGTCAAGGCACTAAGATTCTGCACGCCGTATGGCATGTACCCCTCCCCCCAAAAAAATTAAAAAGTAAAATTTACGTGGAAAGGATTGGCCGTAGAATAGCTAAAACAATAATAAAGATAAGTAAATAAAACAACAATAATCATTATATCGGCTATTAAAGCCTACTATTCAGTACAATAGTCAATATAGACAATTTTAGCCCAGGGAAAGACAGGTAGATATCAACAAAACAGAATTATAAAACCCAGAAATAGACCCCCAAACAAATATGTTCAACTTATTTTTCCAAAGGTGTAAAAGAAATTCAATATAGAAAGAATATATAGCCTTTGCAGCAAATTGCTCTAGAATAATTAAACATCCAGAAAAAAAAGTGAGCATTAACTTAAACCTCACATTTTACACAAAATGACACAAAACGCGTCATGACTTAAACATAAAAATTTAAAATTTTAAAAACATAGCAAAATCATCAAGATCTACAGGCAGGAATTTCATTTTCAGACTCAACACCAAAAGAATGAGCCATAAAAGAGCAAATAATACATCACTTCAGTTCAGTTCAGTCGCTCAGTCGTGTCCAACTCTCTGCGACCCCATGAATCGCAGCACGCCAGGCCTCCCTGTCCATCACCAACTCCTGGAGTTCACTCAGACTCACGTCCATCGAGTCCATGATGCCATCCAGCCATCTCATCGTCTGTCGTCCCCTTCTCCTCCTGCCCCCAATCCCTCCCAGCATCAGAGTCTTTTCCAATGAGCCAACTCTGCATGAGGTTTCAGCTTCAGCATCATTCTTTCCAAAGAAATCCCAGGGCTGATCTCCTTCAGAATGGACTGGTTGGATCTCCTTGCAGTCCAAGGGACTCTCAAGAGTCTTCTCCAACACCACTATTCAAAAGGATCAATTCTTCGGCACTCAGCTTTCTTCACAGTCCAACTCACATCCATACATGACCACAGGAAAAACCATAGCCTTGACTAGACAGACATTTGTTGGCAAAGTAATGTCTCTGCTTTTTAATATGCCTTCTAGGTTGGTCATAACTTTTCTTCCAAGGAGTAAGCGTCTTTTAATTTCATGGCTGCAATCACCATCTGCAGTGATTTTTGAGCCTCAAAAATACATTAGACATCATCAAAATTAAAAACTTTGGGTCTGCAAAATAATTTGATGGAGAATGGAAAGACAAGGTACAAACTGAGAAAAAAGAATTGGAAACCACATATCTGATAAAGGGCTTATATTTAGAATATATGAAGAAATGTCCAAAATCAATAGAATAGAAACCAAGTATTTGTTAAAATAATCTCCTTGTTTCTAAATACATCTATTGGGGGTGGAGGGGAAAATTAATGATTTAAATCTGAAAAAAGAAAAGAGAGAATTGAACACTGAATATCTTTCATTTGTTTTGGAGGAGGGGTTGGGTTGGCAGCAGATTTTCTACTAGTTATTACTGTGCTATGAAGAGGTTATTCTATTTAATTGTTGTTCCTGTCCTCACAAGTTCCGTGAAAGCTGAGTTGCCAGGTTGTGGACAGAATTCACTTAATGACATACTAACCAGCTACTATAATGTCAGATGCACAATTATCCTTCACTATGTACCTAATATTTTGATTATTTTTAAAAAGTCCTAGTTTGATAGATTATTTCTTACTATGAATTATGGTACATAATTGATAACAGAAAGTATATATTTATGTAATACAATATAGGTTTGGGTAATTTAAAATTATAATTTAGGTTTTAGGTAATACAATGAGTTTAACAGTATTAGAAAATGCTTTGATTTGTTTCCTGTGAGAGAGATCTATGTGAAGACAGTTTAACAGTAGGCTTTTAATTTTTGTAGCTTTTGAGCTCACTTTTTTTTTAGATGCATTTTATTATGAACAAAGTATAGAAATGGAAAATGTTTAGGGAAAAATTATATATTTACTTCTATATCTAGATTTTG
This sequence comes from Capricornis sumatraensis, assembly GCF_032405125.1. NCBI lineage: Eukaryota > Metazoa > Chordata > Mammalia > Artiodactyla > Bovidae > Capricornis > Capricornis sumatraensis. The sequence goes on along the minus strand of NC_091087.1, from coordinate 57,548,160 downwards.
AAAATGCACAGGTGATTATCATCAAATTAATAATATCATTAAATATAAAAATATGCAATGTTTGCAATTACATTTTGAGACAGTATAACAAAACAGCTGTCAACTCAAAATATTCATCTCTAATTAAATAGTCTGTAATTTGGGGGAAAATGGCAGAAATGCAGTAGTAAAAGTATTCAGAATTAATTATCAATTAATTAAAAACTAGAGTATCATATCTACCAGTTAAAATGCATATTTACTCATTAATTAAGTACTCAGAAATAAACAAATGCAAAAGAAAATTTTCACATTATTATGAACTCCAGCCAAGTATGTAATTTTAATAAACTGCCAAAATCATAAATATCCTTTTAATAGCTGGAATATGAAAAGAAGAAAAGCCTGAACCAATGTACATTAAGGATAATTTTGTTATTTATGAAAATAGTCAATTAATAAATGAACACCTAGAAAATTACTTGTGAAACCTTTAAAAATCTAGGAAGATGTTATTTTTGATGTTCAATAAATCTGAATATCATTTCTGAGTCAAGAGGTTTTTGATAAAAAGTCTTATTGGTGAAAAATAGGGAATATTAATGCAGCTCTCAGATCATTTTAGTGCATCTGAATAAGTACATATGTGTGTGTGTGTATACAATTATAATGCCTTCCTACTATTATCATAAGAAAGAGAACTATATGCATTTTATAAACTGATAGCATTTTTTAAATTTCACCCAGATCATGCCAACATTAAAGTGCCTGTATTGAATAGAGTTATCTAGTCACTTCTAAGGCAAATGTCTAAAATTTGATTCTCAGAAAAATCCATTTAAAAATAGTTGGACGGTGGAATGAGGAGGCAATGTTTAATTTGGTACACAGTTCCAGGTAGGTAAACATAAAGAAAGTTTCCAGAAATGGATGGTGGTGATATTTACACAAGAATGCAAATGTAATCAATGTCACAAACCTATACAATAAGAACGATTAAAATGGACCTACTGTATACACTGGGCTTCTCAGGCAGCACTAATGGTAAATCACACAGTGGAAAACTATGTCTCTGCCAATGCAAGAGACAGAAGAAAGGCGGGTCCAGTCCCTGGGTGGGGAAGATCCCTGGAGGAGGTAGTGGCAACCCAGGGCAGTATTTTTGCCTGGAGAATCCCATGGACAGAGGAGCCTGGCAGGCTACCGTCCATAGGGTCGCAAAGAGTCAGACGCAACTGAAACAACTTCCACACATCCAGGCACAGCACAGAAAACGCTGTTCAATATTATGTTAAAAACTAAATAGTAAAAGAATTTGAAAAAGAATAGATACATGTATACTGCAAAAGGTCAGTTTTCATTCCAATCCCAAAGAACGACAATGGCAAAGAATGTTCAAACTACCACACAACTGCACTCATTTCACATGCTAGCAAAGTAATACTCAAAATCATTCAAGTTATGAACATTGGGGTACATGTGTCTCTTTCAATTCTGGTTTCCTCAGTACCCCAATGTTCATCGCAGCACTGTTTATAATAGCCAGGACATGGAAACAACCTAGATGTCCATCAGCAGAGGAATGGATAAGAAAGCTGTGGTACATATACACAATGGAGTATTACTCAGCCATTAAAAAGAATTCATTTGAATCAGTTCTGATGAGATGGATGAAACTGGAGCCGATTATACAGAGTGAAGTAAGCCAGAAAGAAAAACACCAATACAGTATACTAACACATATATATGGAATTTAGAAAGATGGCAATGATGACCCTGTATGCAAGACAGGAAAAAAGACACAGCTGTGTATAATGGACTTTTGGACTCTATGGCAGAGGGCGAGGGTGGGATGATTTGGGAGAATGGCATTCTATCATGTATACTATCATGTAAGAATTGAATCACCAGTCTATGTCTGATGCAGGATACAGCATGCTTGGGGCTGGTGCATGGGGATGACCCACAGAGATGTTATGGGGAGGGAGGTGGGAGGGGGGTTCATGTTTGGGAACACATGTAAGAATTAAAGATTTTAAAATTAAAAAAAATAAAAATAAAAAAATCATTCAAGCTAGGCTTCAACAGTATGTGAACCAAGAACTTCCAAATATACAAGCTGGATTTACAAAAGGTACAGGAAACAGAGATCCCATTGCCAACATGCACTGGATCATAGAAAATGCAAGAGGATTTGAGAAAAACATCTGATTCATTGACTACTCCAAAGACTTTGACTGTGTGCATCACGACCAACTGTGGAAAATTCTTAAAGAGATGGGAGTATCAGATCACCTTACCTGCCTCCTAAGAAATCTGTGTGCAGGTCAAGAAGCAACAGTTGGAATCAGATATGGTGCAATGGGTTGGTTCAAAACTGGAAAAGGGGTACATCAAGGCTGTATATTGTTACTTGGCTTATTTAACTTACATGCAGAGTATATCACGCAAAATGCTGGGCTATATGAAGCCCAAGCTGGAATCAAGATTGCAAGAGAAATATCAACTACCTCAGCTATGCAGATGACACCAGCCTTATGGCAGAAAGCAAAGAGGAACTAAAGAGCCTCTTGATGAAGGTGAAAGAGGAGAGTGAAAAAGCTGGCTTGAAACTCAACATTCAAAAAAATAACCTCATGGCATCCAGCCCCATTGCTTCGTGGTAAAAAAAGATGGGGAAAAAATGGAAACAGTGACAGGCTTTATTTTGGGGGGCTCAAAAATCACTGCAGATGATAACTGCAGTCATGAAATTAAAAGACGCTTGCTCCTCAGAAGAAAAGTTATGACGAAACTAGACAGCATATTAAAAAGCAGAGACATTACTTTGCCAACAAATGTCTGTCTAGTCAAAGCTATGGTTTTTCCAGTAGTTATGTATGGATGAGAAATTTAGACCATAAAGAAGGCAGAGTGACCAAGAGCTTATGCTTTTGAACTGTGGTGCTGGGGAAGCCTCTTGAGAGTCACTTGGACAGCAAGGAGATCAAAGGAGGCAATACTAAAGGAAATCAGTCAATATTTATTGGAAGGACTGATGTTGAAGCTGAAGCTCCAATACTTTGGCCACCTCGTATAAAGAACTGACTCATTGAAAAAGACCCTGATGCCTGGAAAGACTGAAGACAGGAGGTGAAGCAGAGGACAGAGCCTGAGATGGTTGGATACCATCACTAACTCGATGGGCATGAGTTTAAGCAAACTCTGGGAGATAGTGAAGGATAGGGAAGCCTGGTGTGCTGCAGTCCATGGGGTCGCAAAGGGCTGGAGATGACTAGAGACTTAACAACAGCAGATATATGTGTAAGTGAATCACTTTGCTGAACACCTGAAACTAACACACATGGTTAATCAATTATTCTCTAAAATAGAAAGTTTAAAAAGGCACATTTTTTATGTTATGCATATCTTACCACAATTTTTGAAAACCGAAAAGTCACAGTAATCACAGGTACACCCGATATGATGTGATGATACTGACAAAACAAAATTCACCAATCTGGGAGTCTTGAGGTAGGAACGAATAATTCATAGACTTTTACTCAAAGGTTAATAAATTAAATGTATTAATCATTTAATTACTTTTCAGTTTCTTCTCCAACTTCATCCTCTCATGTTTTATGTTTTCTTTTTAATACTTTTTGTTAAATTAGTTCAAATATGTATATACTTAATAATTACTTTAAAAAGTTATTTTTACATTAAATTATATCACTGTTGGAATTGAAGTATTTAAAATAAATTTTCCTAAGATTATTGAATACTTGCACACTAGCACACTAATGAAGCAATAACGTTTCAAATAACGTGTATCTACTGCAAATAGGCTTGGCCATTTCTTAATCTCTGAAACCAGGTATTTAAAAACAGTGTTTTATATGTGGAATCTAAAATAGTCAAACTTGTAGAAGGATAAAATAGAATGGTAACAATAGGCTGGAGGAGAAAGAAACTGGAAGCTATTTGTTAGGGGATACAAAGTTTCATTTCTGAAAGATAAATAAGTCCATGAAGTCTAATATGAAACAATGTGAATATAGTTAGCAATACTTTATTATATAGTTGAGATTTTTCTAAGTGTTCTTTCTCATCACACACAAGAAAGTAATAGTGACCTATGGTATAGGTATATTAATTAGCTTGAATGTGGTCATCTTTTTCACAAAGTAAATGCATATAAAATCATCAAATTGTATATCAAAATATAAAACTCACAATTATCAAATATGCATCAATAAAAAAATAAATACAACCCACATGTTAATGTAAGAAGACTGTTTCCATCTTTTCTACTTATTTTATCTGTTTGTATATCCATATATATAATACACTAAATAGTTGTACTTAGCACTCATCACCATAAGGTTTATAAACATGATATAAATGTACTTAAGGTTCTAATCTTATTGGCGAGTTGAACACAGATACAAAGGTAAAATAGATTACTTCTAAATTAACAGATTGTTATACTTGTTACCATTTTTTTCATTATCTTGTTTGTAAAAGTCAATAAATATATTTTAGAATATTTTTCTCATGTGATATGTTGATAGTTGAAATAGTCTATTTAATTATGTATTTTTCATCTTTTGAAAAATAGCATTTTCTTTTACTAATTTAAAGTCTGAGATAAAATATTATTTGCTTTTATGTTGGTTTTTCTCTGTGTATTTATCCAATTTAGCTAATTTATTTCAGTCGCAGCACTAATGTGGTAATTAGATGGCTAATGACCGAATATGTTTATTAGAAAAATTAGATAATATGTTGAAGACACAAACTACTGAGTTTAATCAATTCATATTTTTATGTATTTCCAGCTTCATTTTAGACAATTTTTGTTAAAGGAAGTGGTGAAAATACAAAGTGGAACTAACATAACAAGGAGTAGCCAATGCTAATTATTTCAGCTGTCTTAGAAGCAGTTAACTCAAAAGAGGATCCATTCGGTAGAGAAGTAGACATAGACGAGAATATACATTGATAGCTATAAAACAATTCCATTTTACCCTCACGACAAATCCTAAATTTCTGCATCACATGATATAAATTCAAATCAACAAGCAGTAGTCAACCATTCAATCAAGAACATAAGTAATACTGGACAATCGGAAAACAAGATGGCCAAACAGTTCTTTAATTATTTTAATAAATGATTGCTGTAATGCACATCTCCCTCCTATCAGAGACCCAACACTTGTTCTTAGTTACCATTATAACACCTGAATGAAGCTTGCTATTCCTGACCAATGAAAAGATTTCTTAACCTGTTCTCTTCAGAAGAGATATCTAGTCTTAGTTACACTGAAAGTAGTTGGCATTTGATAAGCAAATATTAAAGGCAAGGTCTCAAACTCTTGATTCACACACTTTTCAGTCTTGCTGTATATGTTTGCCACAGTCAACTTCTGATATTGTTTTGTATTTGAAATATTCAACCAGAGGCCTCCTCACTTATCAATGAAAATGTTAGAATCTCTCTAACATCCAAAACTCCTGTAAGTTCTTTCCTATTTTAATTTTCCCCAAGAGACATAGTATTATTTGCAGATCTAAGTTATGCTAGCTAAATGATCATTTGCTTGAAAATTGTGTTCTAGTAAGAATTTCTATGATTGAGACATGCATGCACTTATGCATGCTGACACATTCAGAAATTATAATACTTTGCCCTTTCTAGCTATCTCCTACTCATTGTTGTTCTACAATAATTCAAAATGGTCTTTAAGATAATTACTGCTACTGCTACTGCTAAGTTGCTTCAGTCGTGTCCGACTCTGTGCGACCCCATAGACGCAGCCCACCAGGCTCCGCCGTCCCTGGGATTCTCCAGGCAAGAACACTGGAATGGGTTGCCATTTCCTTCTCCAATAAGATAATCAACTTTAATCTAAATCAGCAGTGTAGGCATGGGTGCTCAGTGTGTCCGACTCTTTGCGACCCCATGAACCACAGCACACCAGGCCTTCCTGTCCATCACCAACTCCCTGAGTCCACCCAAACCCATTTCCATCAAGCCAGTGATGCCATCGAACCATCTCATCCTCTGTCATCCCCTTCTCCTCCTGCCCTCAATCATTCCCAACATCAGGGTCTTTTCAAAAGAGTCAGCTCTTCACATCAGGTGGCCAAAATATTGGAGTTTCATCTTCAACATCAGTCCTTCCAATGAACACCCAGGACCGGTCTCCTTTAGGATGGACTGGCTGGATCTCCTTGCAGTCCAAGGGACTCTCAAGAGTCTTCTCCAACACCCCATTCAAAAGCATCAATTCTTCGGTGTTCAGCTTTCCTTACAGTCCAACTCTCACATCCATACATGACCACTGGAAAACACCATAACTTTGACTAAATGGACCTTTGTTGACAATGTAATGTCTCTGCTTTTTAATATGCTGTCCAAGTTGGTCATAACTTTCCTTCCAAGGAGTAAGCATCTTTTAATTTCATGGCTGCAGTTACCATCTGCAGTGATTTTGGAGCCCAAAAAAATAATGTCAGCCACTGTTTCCCCAACTATTTGCCATGAAGTGACGGGACTAGATGGATTAAAGAAAGATAAAGACTTCACATGTTTATCTTGATTTACAGGTTCTTTATTTGGAATCCATGCTTTATATATACCACACACAAAAAATATAAAATTTAGACACATTTAATTATAATCAAATTCTCTCCAACTCAATAGGATTTTATCAATCCAATATTTCTATAATATAATTAAGAAAATCAATAGGGAGAGCAAGGAAAAATATATGGGCCAAATACGAACTGGTATAATATTTGAAAGTTTATCTCTAGAATAGTAGTTTATGGGACTTCACATGATCATTTTAAAATTAAGTAATAAACATTCTTTATAATTAAACATAACAGATCTATTTTAAGGAGGTTGTTCGATGCATAGGAAGGTCAGCATTTTCTTTTAAATCAATGTTATCTTTAATATCAGAAATTAGAAATCCAAAGAGAATATTTTATGAATTAATGTATTTTAACCCATGAACTTTTCAAGCCTGAAATTTATTCTTCCAGTCAATGAACTGTTGTTCATTTAGTTTGTTTAAAAACATTAGGAATAATCCTTGTTTATATAAATATGAACATTTACATTGTAATTGATTGAATAATTTGCCCTGAAAGGGCTTATACTCTTAGATAAGAATGGACCTTAATTTTTAAATAGTTTCTGTATTGAAAATTTACATAGTGAAATTACCATGGACTAATTAATATAGCCTACACACATCTATCCACTGCTACAATTGAACACAAGCTAACACATTAAAATATTTGTTTCCTATCTTATTATGTGTTATGAAGTCCATTTTGTGTCCCACTTTAGTTCTCTTTCCTCTAGTTCACCTTCAGTTCAGTTCAGTCGCCCACTCATGTCCAACTCTTTGCGACCCCATGAATTGCAGCACGCCAGGCCTCCCTGTCCATCACCAACTCCCGGAGTTCACTCAGACTCACGTCCATCAAGTCAGTGATGCCATCCAGCCATCTTATCCTCTGCCATCCCCTTCTCCTCTGATGCCCTCCCAGCATCAGAGTCTTTTCCAATGAGCCAACTCTGCATGAGGTGGCCAAAGTACTGGAATTCCAGCTTTAGCATCATTCCTTCCAAAGAAATCCCAGGGCTGATCTCCTTCAGAATGGACTGGATGGACCTCCTTGCAGTCCAAGGGACTCTCAAGAGTCTTCTCCAACAACACAGTTCAAATGCATCAATTCTTCCACACTCAACCTTCTTCACAGTCCAACTCTCACATCCATACATGACCACAGGAAAAACCATAGCCTTGACTAGACGGACCTAGTCGGCAAAGTAATATCTCTGCTTTTGAATATGCTATCTAGGGTGGTCATAACTTTTCTTCCAAGGAGTAAGTGTCTTTTAATTTCATGGCTACAGTCACCATCTGCAGTGATTTTGGAGCCCAAAAATATAAAGTCTGACACTGTTTCCACTGTTTCCCCATCTATTTCCCATGAAGTGATGGGACCGGATGCCATGAACTTCGTTTTCTGAATGTTGAGCTTTAAGCCAACTTTTTCACTCTCCTCTTTCACTTTCATCAAGAGGCTTTTGGAAAACTCAGCAATGGCCACAGGACTGGAAAAGGTCAGTTTTCATTCCAATTCCAAAGAAAGGCAATGCCAAAGAATGCTCAAACTACCGCATAATTGCACTCATCTCACATACTAGTAAAGTAATGCTCAAAATTCTCCAAGCCAGGCTTCAACAATACATGAACCGTGAACTTCCTGATGTTCAAGCTTGTTTTAGGAAAGGCAGAGGAACTAGAGATCAAATTGCCAACATCTGCTGGATCATGGAGAAAGCAAGAAAGTTCTAGAAAAACATCTCTTTCCGATTTATTGACTATGCCAAAGCCTTTGACTGTGTGGATCACAATAAACTGTGGAAAATTCTGAAAGAGATGAGAATACCAGACCACCTGACCTGCCTCTTGAGAAATCTGTATGCAGGTCAGGAAGCAACAGTTAGAACTGGACATGGAACAACAGACTGGTTCCAAATAGGAAAAGGAGTATGTCAAGGCTGTATATTGTCACCTTGCTTATTTAACTTCTATGCAGAGTACATCATGAGAAATGCTGGATTGGAAGAAGCACAAGCTGGAATCAAGATTGCTGGGAGAAATATCAATAACCTCAGATATGCAGATGACACCACCCTTATGGCAGAAAGTGAAGAGGAGCTAAAAAGCCTCTTGATGAAAGTGAAAGAGGAGAGTGAAAAAGCTGGCTTAAAGCTCAACATTGAGAAAATGAAGATCATGGCATCTGGTCCCATCACTTCATGGGAAATAGATGGGGAAACAGTGGAAACAGTGTCAAACTTTATTTGGGGGGGCTCCAAAATCACTGCAGATGGTGACTGCAAGCCATGAAATTAAAAGACACTTACTCCTTGGAAGAAAAGTTATGACCACCCTAGATAGCATATTCAAAAGCAGAGATATTACTTTGCCAACTAAGGTCTGTCTAGTCAAGGCTATGGTTTTTCCAGTGGTCATGTATAGATGTGAGAGTTGGACTGTGAAGAAGGCTGAGCGCTGAAGAATTGATCCTTTTGAACTGTGGTGTTGGAGAACACTTGAGAGTCCCTTGGACTGCAAGGAGGTCCATCCAGTCCATTCTGAAGGAGATCAGCCCTAGGATTTCTTTGGAAGGAATGATGCTAAAGCTGAAACTCCAGTACTTTGGACACCTCATGCAAAGAGTTGACTCATCGGAAAAGACTCTGATGCTGGGAGGGATTGGGGGCAGGAGGAGAAGGGGACAACAGAGGATGAGATGGCTGGATGGCATCACTGACTCGATGTCCACGAGTCTGAGTGAACTCCGGGATTTGGTGATGGACAGGGAGGCCTGGCGTGCTGCGATTCATGGGGTTGCAAAGAGTTGGACACGACTGAGTGACTGAACTGAACTGAACAAGAGACTTTTTAGTTCCTCTTCACTTTCTGCCATAAGGGTGGTGTCATCTTCATATCTGAGGTTATTGATATTCCTCCCGGCAATCTTGATTCCAGCTTGGGTTTCTTTCAGTCCAGCATTTCTCATGATGTACTCTGCATAGAAGTTAAATAAGCAGGTGACAATATACAGCCTTGACGCCCTCCTTTTCCTATTTGGAACCAGTCTGTTGTTCCATGTCCAGTTCTAACTGTTGCTTCCTGACCTACATACAGGTTTCTCAAGAGGCAGGTCAGGTGGTCTGGTATTCCCATCTCTCTCAGAATTTTCCACAGTTTATTGTGATCCACACAGTCAAAGGCTTTGGCATAGTCAATAAAGCAGAAGACACAGTAATTTCCATGAACTGGTGTATAACTTGTCTATATGTTTACACTTTATATAGACCCTTCAATTTTTTATAATATAGAATTTTTGTTTTTTCAGGTTTACCTAAATGGTGTCATGCTGAATGAAAATTGTACAGTATTATTTACTTAATGTTCTTGAAGTTTTTCCATATTGATTCATATAGTTGGGAAACTTTATTTCAACAACTGATTTAGTACTATTACTAAAACACAGATATATTCAAATTACTTATTTCCCTAGCAATGGACTTCATTTCAACAATGCTACAATGTATAACCATATACATCTTTGTGAACATTTTTAACAGACTCCAAAGGATATTCATAGCAGTGTAACTGTTTGTAAAGCACTGACATTCTACTTTACTGAATATTTTCAAACTGGTACTGTTGGAAGTATGCCTATGCTCTAAATTCAGTACAGATTTTTTTTACATTCTTCTACTGGTCTTGTGGATTCTCTGTGGAACCACACTATTACTTCAAAACGATGATGTGCTTTCTATGTTTTATTTTTTTTCTTGTATTTACTCAAATTATGCTCCTGTCATTGCTTAGACATAGCCTTGAATCATCAAACTCTATCGGGACTGTGTGAAGGGAAGTTTACTTAAAGTGTATTTTTTATGATCTGAGCCATCGGTTCAGTTCAGTTCAGTTCAGTCGCTCAGTGTGTCCGACTCTTTGTAACCCCATGGACTGCAGCTCACCAGGGCTCCTTGTCCATTATTAACTCCCGGATTTTACTCAGACTCATCGAGTTGGTGATGCCATCCAACCATCTGAGCCATGGGGGATGCCCTAATATGTTCTAAAACAGACTATTAAATATCTTCCTGGTTTTGATAGCTTGTATGGGAGTGTTCTTCACTAGATCCGTACAAGATAGATCAAGGGTGCGAAAAAGGGTAAGAATGTAGAAGATCTAAACAACATATATAAGACTGTATATTTTAGGAATGCACATTGAAATCTACACCTGATAATATATAATACATATTTCACCTTAAGTATACAGCACATGCCCAAATAATTACTAACAAAACTAATCACAACTAGCTGAAAATCTTTTTTCAATGTTATTAAACACCTCTTTGGTTAAAGGAGAAAAACTACCAAAAATTGATTGACTTTTTTAAAAGATGAAAAAAATATACTACTTAAATCAGAGTCTATGGGATGCATTTAAAAGCAGCGAGGACAAAACACCTCATTGCACTAAAATTTTCTACCCATAAATATGAGGAGATGCAAAATGTAAGTAAAACTCTTAGATCATAAAACTAGAAAAAGAACAACATAAGCTAGTGAGCACAAAAAATAATGATTAAACAGAAAGTTATGAGTTAGAAAAACAAAAAACAATAGATAAATTTAACACATTAAAATTCTATTTTTAAAAATTACAAATAGACAAACCACTATTCAGCTTCATTTTTAAAAGTTAGAAAGCACAAATAAAAAATAATAAATAAGGAGACATAATACTGAATCAGAAAAAATAAAATAAAAATAAGCAGTTATCAGTGCCTACTGCCAGACCTATTTGCAAATAAACTTGAAAACCCAGACGAAGTGGATAACTTCCTATGGAAACTCAGATTGCCACTATTGGCCTTATATTACTAGAAAGCAAAAAATATGCAATAATAGAAGAAATAAAGATAGTTAAGGAACTACCCAACCAAAAACACCAGGGTCAGACAGTTTTAGACAAGACTCCAGCAAATCTTCAAAGATTAGGTAATCTCAATGCTCTACAAATCATTCCTGACCATTTAAAGGAGGAAAACACCTTAGTACCTTTTCTTTTTTAACATCAGTAAAGCATTAACACCAAAATTAGATCAAAACCAATATAACAGCAACAACACCAAAAAAAAAAAAAACCCTATAGATTAATATGACATTAATATCAATGTAAAATGCCAAATAAAATGTTAGGAAAGAGAATCTAGTACCGCTTTGAGGAAATAATACATAATTAACAAGCGGGATCTATTACACAAGTGAAAATTTGGTTCAACATTAGAAAATCTATTAATATCATATAGTACATTGATAGATCTGAAGAAAACCTTACAATTTACACTACAAATTCTGAAAAGATCTTTGACAAAATCAAACCTTCATGATTTAAAAAAAAAAAAAAGAAAAGAACTACTAAATTACAAGAAAACACCACAAAAGTGTTAAAAACTGGTGATGAACTGGGAGAAAATATTTACAAACTATCCTACAAAGGGCTAATTTTCCTAATGTTTAGAGTATTCTTCTTGGGCTCCAACATCACTGCAGACAGTGACTGCAGCCACAAAATTAAAGATGCTGCTCCTTGGAAGAAAAGCTATGACAATCCTAGGCAGTTTATTAGAAAGCAGAGACATCCTTTGCTGACAAAGGTCTAGATAGTCAAAGCTATGGTTTTTCCAGTATTCATGTACAAATGTGAGAGTTGGACCTTAAAGAAGACTGAACACTGAAGAATTGATGTTTTCTAACTGTAATGCTAGAGAAGACTCTTGAGAGTCCCTTGGATTGCCAGTAGATCAAACCAGTCAATCCTAAAGGAAATTATCCCAGAATATTCATTACAAGAACTGATGTTAAAGTTTAAGCTCTAACACTTTGGACACATGATGCGAAGAACCAACTCACTGGAAAAGACCCTGATCCTGGGAAAGACTGAAGGCAGGAGGAGAAGGTGGGGACAAAGGGTGAGATGGTTTGATGGCATCACAGACTCAATGGAGATGACTTTGAGCAAACTCCAGGAGATGGTGAAGGACAGCTGAGCCTGGTGTGCTGCAGTCCATGGGGTTACAAATAGTCAGCCAATACTGAGCAAATGTACAACAAAAGATTATTCTTAAAAATAAGGAAGATGAAAAACACTGATAGAAATTGTGAAAAGCACACAAAGAGACACTTGAAGAAAAGGTGTAAAAGTGGTTTTCAAATCTATTAACAAATATTCAAAATCAACCTTATCTGGGAAAATGTAAATTAGAATAATAGTAAATTCCATTCTCTGTTTATCTAACTAGTAAAAAATACATCAAATTCTAGGAATCAGTGAACTAAGATGGACTGGAATGGGTGAATTTAACTCAGATGACCATTATATCTACTACTGTGGGCAGGAATCCCTCAGAAGAAATGGAGTAGCCATTATAGTCAACAAAAGAGTCTGAAATGCAGTACTTGGATGCAATCTCAAAAATGACAGAATGATCTCTGTTTGTTACCAAAGCAAAAAATTCAATATCATGGTAATCCAAGTCTATGCCCCAACCAGTAACACTGAAGATGCTGAAGTTGAACAGGTCTATGAAGACCTACAAGACCTTCTATAACAAACACCCCAAAGGATGTCCTTTTCATTATAGGGGACTGGAATGCAAAAGTAGGAAGTCAAGAAACACCTGGAGTAACAGGCAAATCTGGCCTTGGAGTATAGAATGAAGCAGGGCAAAGGCAAATAGAGTTCTGCCAAGAGAATGCACTGGTCATAGCAAACACCCTCTTCCAACAATACAAGAGAAGACTCTACACATGGACATTACCAGATGGTCAACACAGAAATCAGACTGATTATATTCTTTGCAGCCAAAGATGGGGAAGCTCTATACAGTCAGCAAAAACAAGACTGGGAGCTGACTGTGGCTCAGATCATGAAGTCCTTATCGCCAAATTCAGAATGAAATTGAAGAAAGTGGAGAAAACGACTAGACCATTCAGGTATGACCTAAATTAAATCCCTTATGACTATACAGTGGAAGTGAGAAATAGATTTAAAGGACTAAATCTGAAAGACAGAGTGCCTGATAACTACGGATGGAGGTACATGATATTGTACAGGAGACAGGAATCAAGACCATCCCCAAGAAAAAGAAATGCAAAAAAGCAAAATGGGTGTCTGAGGAGGCCATACAAATAGCTGTGAAAAGAAGGGAAGCAAAAAGCAAAGGAGAAAAGGAAAGACATACCCATTTGAATGCAGAGTTCCAAAAAATAGCAAGGAGAGATAAGAAAGCCTTCCTCAGCTATCAATTCAAAGAAATAGAGGAAAACAATAGAATGGGAAAGACTAGAGATCTCTTTAAGAAAGTTAGAGATACCAAGGGAACACTTCATGCAAAGATGGGCTCGAAAAAGGACAGAAATGGTAGGGACCTAACAGAAGCAGAAGATATTAAGAAGAGGTGGCAAGAATACACAGAAGAACTGTACAAAAAAGATCTTCATGACCCAGATAATTACGATGGTGTGATCACTCACCCACCTAGAGAAAGACATCCTGGAATGTGAAGTCAAGTGGGCCTTGGAAAGCATCACTACAAACAAAGCTAGTGGAGGTGATGGAATTCCAGTTGAGCTATTTCAAATCCTGAAAGATGATGCTGTGAAAGTGTTGTACTCACTATGCCAGTTAATTTGGAAAACTCTGCAGTGGCCACAGGACTGGAAAAGGTCAGTTTTCATTCCAATCCCAAAGAAAGGCAATGCCAAAGAATGCTCAAACTACCACACAATTGTACTCATCTCACACGCTAGTAAAGTAATACTTAAAATTATCCAAGCCAGGCTTCAGCAATACGTGAACTGTGAATTTTCAGATGTTCAAGCTGGTTTTAGAAAAGGCAGAGGAACCATTTATCAAATTGCCAACATCCGCTGGATCATCGTAAAAGCAAGAGAGTTCCAGAAAAACATCTATTTCTGCTCTATTGACTATGCCAAAGCCTTTGACTGTGTGGATCACAATAAACTGTGGAAAATCTGAAAGAGATGGGAATACCAGACTACCTGACCTGCCTCTTGAGAAACCTGTATGCAGGTCAGGAAGCAACAGTTAGAACCAAACATGGAACAACAGACTGGTTCCAAATAGGAAAAGGAGTACATCAAGGCTGTATATTGTCACCCTGCTTATTTAACTTCTATGCAGAGTACATCATGAGAAACGCTGGGCTGGAGGAAGCACAAGCTGGAATCAAGATTGCCAGGAGAAATATCAATAACCTCAGATATGCAGATGACACCACCCTTATGGCAGAAAGTGAAGAAGAACTAAAGAGCCTCTTGATTAAAGTGAAAGAGGAGAGTAGAAAAGTTGGCTTAAAGCTCAACTTTCAGAAAACTGAGATCATGGCATCTGGTCCCATCATTTCATGGCAAATAGATGGGGAAACAGTGGAAACAATGGCTGACTATTTTTCTGGGCTTCAGAATCACTTCAGATATTGATTGCAGCCATGAAATTAAAAGATGCTTACTCGTTGGAAGGAAAGTTATGACCAGCCTAGACAGCATATTAAAAAGCAAAGACATTACTTTGCCAACAAAGGTCCCTCTAATCACAGCTATGTTTTTTTCCATTGGTCATGTATGGATGTGAGAGCTGGACTATAAAGAAAGCTGAGGATGAGATGGTTGGATGGCATCACCGACTCAATGGACATAGGTTTCGGTAGACTCCAGGAGCTGGTGATGGACAGGGAGGCCTGGCGTTCTGCGATTCATAGGGTTGCAAAGAGTCAGACATGACTGAATGACTGAACTGAACTGAACTGAAAAAATACATAACAACACATTCTGTGTCAGGTTGTGGGAAAACACCCTCAAATTTTGTTGCTTGGTATGCAGATTAGTATAAATATGTGGAAAATTTGATAATATCTAAAAAACTATGTATACATTAAACTTCTGATCTAGTATCATCCTGGAATTGACTTAAATATACATATGTAACAATATGAAAATACATATGTGTAAAGTTATCCACTTTGACATTGCTTGTAATAGTCAAATGTTGGAAAAATTTTAAAGGTCCACATTTTAGAAGAGTGGTTGAATCTATTATGTTACACCTACTATGTAACTATTAAAACAAGATATCTCGGAGCTGATTTGGAGTTATCTTTAAGACATACTATCAAATGAAGCAATCAAAGTACAAAGTATTAATGATATACTTCTCTTCACATAAGAAATAAGGATACCTACTCACTTGTACAAAAGGAATTCAGAAAGAACAAACCATAAAGTTAATAAATTACCTATAGGTAGTGGATATGAACGTGGTGAAAAAAGAGTTTGAAGAGGGAGCACTATTTCTTGAACTATGCCATTTTGTAGGACTGAAATAACACAGGTAAGTGGGCAAAGTGCCTGAGGTCCTTATATTTTGCCTTCTAGGTGCCTGATATATTCCATTCTAGTCGTGGTCCTGACTTTTTGTATAGCTTTGACTTTTAAAACCATAGTAATATTTTACATACAAACATACATATACATAAACATATAAAATTACAGAAGCAACAAGCATTTAGAAGGACTCAAGATACAATTCAGCAGTAACAAAGAGACTATTTACATTGCAAATGAAAAACATAACCATACCAAACAAGGTGGGAAAAATAACAAAGTGATCTAAAGCTAAAGCCAAAAATGGTGGTGGTGTTGGTTTAGTCACTCAATCGCGTCCAACACTTATTACTTCATGGACTGTAGACAACCAGTTCCTCTGTCCATGGAATTTTCCAGGCAAGAATACTGCAGTAGGTTGCCATTTGCTTCTCCAGGGATTGAACCCAGGTCTCCTGAATTGTAGGTGGATTTTTTACTGACTGAGCCACCAGGGAAGCCTAAATACTGCACCGAATATAATAAATTTGCTTTTCATAGATATCGAGTTATCCACTTTGTAGCTACTTTCTATGTATACTAGGATTAAATAAATCAGTAAAAGTATGGTAGATATTGAGAGTCATGTTTTCATGTAAAGAAACAAGTCAGAGACAAAGGAAAGAGAGGACAATAATGAATACTGTAGTATTGGACTGGAGTCAGACATCAGCATAAACTCATAGTTTTATTTATACATAAACACTCATGTGTGTGTATATATACACATACAGGTGGTGAAATGAATACATGTAAATGTATGTAAGTTGGCTAGCATATATGCATATGTTTCATGGTTTTGCTCATTGAGAGTAGGCTTCTAGATGCAGTGACATCTCACTAGTAATAAGCACATCTAGGGCCAAGAGCTAGCTTTCTAGATACCATTTTCCAATTAAAGGGACAAAGGCTCTTTTAAGAAGAATTTGAAACTAGGGCTGGAACAGGGGGAAATGAGGCTGGAACATCTTCTGATGCTCTATAATAAACAATTTCTCCAAAAAAATGAATGGGGCATATTAGGCAGCCAATCAAACAGAGGTCTCAACAACCAAAGTTGGAACAATTTAGGATCAACAACAACAAAAAAGCAGGTTTGAATTACATCCATATAACACAATAAAAATTAGTGAGTCCATATGATTTACAAATTTCTATATATCCATACTGACGTGTGTGTGTGTATGTATGAGAGAGAGAGGTGGGGAGCTCCTAAGTACACAACAATTCCAATTAATAAATGTAAAAAAAATGAGAGAAACATAACATAATCATTAAACAAACACCACAGAAATAACTGATGAAATCATGACTCAACAATAAAGTCAGTGGGCAAAACCTTGGCAAAAAACAGGATATTAACAGTCTCAAAGGACCTTCCTCAGTATTTTTACTGATTACAAAAGAAAAAAAAGAATGCTTTATAATAGAGAAACACATCAGCTCTCTCCTTAACCAAGTGAAAATTAACATCATTAGTAAAAACCATATCAACATCAGGTAATCCCTGATATAGTACACTGACTGGACATAATAAATACACGTGATATTCTTACCCCAAATACACAACCTAACCTAATCATTAGAAAATACCAACAAACCCAAACTGAGAGACAATTTATAAAATAATAGACCAGAATTTTTCAAAAGTGTGAAGGATATGAAAGGCAGAAAGGAATGGGAAACTGTTAAAGGTTAAGCAGACAAAAAATTAAATGCAATGTGGGATCCTTACTTGGATTCTAAAATTTTTTAAATGACATTAAGGAGGAAAAGAAGCTGGTGATAAGTCTAACGATATCTGTAATTTAGTTAATGCTGTTCAGTTCAGTTGAGTTCAGTCACCCAGTCGTGTCCGACTCTTTGTGAACCCATTAATTGCAGTGTGCCAGACCTCCCTGTCAATCACCAACTCCCGGAGTTCACTCAAACTCATGTCCACCGAGTCAGTGATGCCATCCAGCCATCTCATCCTCTGTAGTCCCCTTCTCCTCCTGCCCCCAATCCCTATCAGCATCAGAGTCTTTTCCAATATTGCTATTATACTAGTCTTAATTACCTGATTTTGATCACTGCATTATGGTTTTGTAACGATAATGAGAAGCCAAATAAAGAACATGCTGGAACTGACTATACTATTTCAACAACATGTTTATAAGCCTAATATTACTTCAACATACAAGTGTAAAAAATGAATGAAAACTCAATAATCTGTTGGATAATGTCAAGTAATTTAATGTTGATAAGAAGGTAAAGAATCTTCTTGCAATGCAGAAGACCCAAATTCAAATCCTGGGTCAGGAAGATCCCTTGGAGTAGGAAATGGCACCACTCCAGTATTCTTGCCTGGAGAATTTCATGGACATAGGATCCTGGCAGGCTACAGTCCATGCGGTTGTAAAGTGTTGGGCACAACTGAATGCCTGCAATGTGGGATACCTGGGTTTGATGGGTTGGGAAGATCCCCTGGAGGAGGGCATGACAAACCACTCCAGTATTCTTGCCTGGAGAGTCCCCAAGGACAGAGAAGCCTCACAGGCTGCAGTGCACGGGGCTGCAACGAGTTTGACATGACTGGGTGACTAAGCATGCACACATGCATGAGTGATTAACACAATAATTAGAATCTTGGCAGAAGAGAAGAAAGAGAATAGGACACAAAAATCTGTGAAGAAATATGGCCCCAAATTCCCCTAAATTGATGTACAATATCAACCTACAAATCTAAAATGTCCAGCAAAGCCCACGCAAAGATGGCTGTGCATAGATACACCACCATACAGAGGAACACCATAAACTGTTGAAAACCAAAGTATCTCAGGGCAGAATAAAATTTATGTTTCCAATTATTTTCCACAGCTTGTCAATGTTGTATGGAGAAAGTGACAAATTGTATACTTTTAAACAAATGCAGAGAGACTCATGAATTCTTTCTGACAGTTTATGTCTTTTAAAGTTCTCATTAGCCACTCAAATTTCTCTAAAACTTTATGACAGGTAACATAATAGCATCTTGGCAGCATACTCTATACTGTACTTTTCAATGTTTCTTGCACCCGAAATTCTCGTTGTTGTTGTTTTTCTTTGGATATTTATAATTGGGTAACTTCATGACATGCAAAATAAAACTTTGCCCAAAGCATGTTGGAGAAGTTTTTCTGGAGAAGTTCTGCTTATTTCACATTTTCTTCATCCAAACCCTGAAACTGTTATTTCTCCTTTACCTATCATATCCTACTCTATTAGAATCTTTCATTTTGTCCATTCCAAAGAGTTTCTTTAAATATTACTGAGAAATAAAAAAGTAAAAGTTCAAAGACTACAAGTCATTAACTGTGCACATATAAGCACTTAATTTATCTAAACCCATGGGGGAATTATAAACAATACCCAAACTGGCATTTAGTGAACGTCTTGAATATTAACACGAACTCATTCTTATCTGTACTCCCTCATCTTAAAGATTGTAAATGTGCCCAATAAACCTAAAATCTTAATTACTGACCTTTCTAAGCCATATTTTGCAAATTATTTTTTTCTCTTAGAATTTCCTGATCTTCTTGATTCTATTGTGAGTCACTTGTCTGCTTAATTAAACTCCTGCTTTTTTTTTCTGGTTTTGACCCATATATGATCTACTATTAACATTAGTTTTTATTATTTTGAATATCACTTCCATTCTGAGATTTCAACAAACATTCCTTGAGCCAGCAAGCTTTCTCCATAATGTGAGAAGTTGGCAACTTGACTATCTACCTCTTGGCAGGAAAAATTCATGATTAGAGTACAAAACCATGGAGAGCATCTTTGAGAAATATTAAAAGGAATGATGTGTGACTCAGCACCTTATGATGGTTTATGACCAATTTAAGTACCAGCTCATGCTTGTTCCTTAAGTTATACTGCAAATGCAAATCAGAGTTTAACAATTTAGCATACTTAAATAGAAAGGCTTAAACCATATTTATATCTATGATGCAGTCTGAAAGGTAGTCACATCAGAATTATCCTCCATGAGTAATTTGGGCACTCTTTTTTTCCTTACTGGTTTTTTAGAAAATGTGCCAACTTCTTAGTTATTAACTCTATTTCCTGTGGAGATGCGGCGGCAGACTTCAGGAGAAATGCAAATACTAGCTACAGCCATCTCCTCAGATTTGACAAGAGGAAAATCCACAGCTATTTGACTCAGGATTTCTGCCATAAGCAATCTCAAATAAATAACTCTGAACTTAGGATATATGGGCACAATGAAATTCAAATAAGGGCTTCAGAGTCGTAAGGTTCATTTAAACAGCCCAGGATGAAACATGTTTAGCAGCGCTCTCAAATCTCTAACCAGATTTTCGGGGGCTCTTGTCTGTCTCTATCCAATTTAACCCTAAAATAACTCTACTTATTCTGTGTATCAGAATTATGTGAATTAAAGAAACTATTTAAAGTAAAATAATAATGAATGAGTTGTTGATAATAGAAAAATGTTTCCTCAGAAAGTCATTAATTAGGCAAAAATCTACTACGCAAAAACACACAAATTGATTTGATTTCCTCAATGAAATGTCCTTGATTTTTGTTACATCTTCCAGCAATTTCTAATGTGTGTGAAAGTGAAAGTCTCTCAGTCATGTCCGACTCTTTGCGATCCCATGGACGATACAGTCCATGGAATTCTCCAGGCTAGAATATTGGAGTGGGTAGCCTTTCCCTTCTCCAGGGAATCTTCCCAACCCAGGGATCGAACCCAGGTCTCCTGCATTTCAGGGGGATTCTTTACCATCTGAGCCACAAGGGAAGCCCAAGAATACTGAAGGGGGTAGCCTATCACTTCTCCAGCGAAACTTCCCCACCCAGTAATCGAACTAGGGTCTCCTGCATTGAAGGTGGATTCTTTACCGAGCTATCAGGGAAGCCCAAATGTGTGTAGTAGACAAAAATGAAAACCATATTATCTTCATTAAGAACTATAAATAAGGTGGCCATATAATTCTCCATTCAAACTAGAAAACTTTTGAGAATGATGCAAATTACTTTAGAATATCTCATAAGTTATAAGTGTCCTAAGAAAATCAAGACGTATAGTCCCTTAAGTTTTGGAAGGTATATATGTACTTAAGTTTAGTAAAGTAACAAATGTTACTAGTGATTAATCTATGCAACTGATCCTCCTACTCTCAAAAATAGTTAAGAGTGTTCAAAATAAAACAAATAATATGGATTGATTTTTTTTTTAACTGATTCAGTCTTATGAAGTTTTAAATTCTTCTCATCTTTGTGTGGCTTTTGAAAGATAGTTGGCAATTATTTCTTGATTTATCAAGCTAATCTTCTACTTAGATTCTATTCAAGTAAAGGAAATACAGATCATATTTAACAGAAGTTTAATTCTGATGCAAATCAAATTTATATGGAATTAGGAGGGAAGATTTTGTTGTTGTTCAGTCTGATTCTTTGTGACCCCATGGACTGCAGCATGCCAGGCTTCCCTGTCCTTCACCATCTCCTGGAGCTTGCTCACACATTGAGTCAGTAATGCCATCCAACTATCTCGTACTCTGTCATCCCCTTCTCCTCCTGCCTTCAATCCTTCCCAGCATCAGGGTTTTCTCAAATATTTCTAAAGTTCAATGAACTCCATCACTGTAGTGATTTTTTGTTGTTGTTCAGTTGCTCAATCATTGTCCAACTCTTTGCAACCCCATGGACTGCAGCATGCCAAGCTTCCCTGTCCTTCACTATCTCCTGGAGTTTGCTCAAACTCAAGTTCATTGAGTCAATGATGCCATTCAACTATCTCATCCTCTGTCGCCCCATTCTCCTTCTGCCCTCAATCTTCCCCAGCATCAGGGAATTTTAGTGTAGTATGATTTTCAGTTCAGTTCAGTTCAGTCGCTCAGTCATGTCCGACTCTTTGTGACCCCTTGAATCGCAGCACACCAGGCCTCCCTGTCCATCACCAACTCCCGGAGTTCACTCAAACTCACGGCCATCGAGTCAGTGATGCCATCCAGCCATCTCATCCTCTGTCGTCCCCTTCTCCTCCTGCCCCCAATCCCTCCCAGCATCAGAGTCTTTTCCAATGAGTCAACTCTTCGCATGAGGTGGCCAAAGTACTGGAGTTTCAGCTTTAGCATCATTCTTTCCAAAGAAATCGCAGGGCTGATCTCCTTCAGAATGGACTGGTTGGACCTCCTTGCAGTCCAAGGGACTCTCAAGAGTCTTCTCCAACACCACAGTTCAAAAGCATCAATTCTTCGGCGCTCAGCCTTTAGTAGTTGTTTAAAGGCTAAGTACTATCTGAAATACATCTAGTTTTTAATTTTATTTTTTGTTGAACAAGCTGGCTTATACTTTGTCTATATTATATTTTCCTTAGTTATAAAATTAGGCTTACTCTTTGGAAAAAGCTAGACCCCTTACTATACAAAGTTGTAGTACAACTCTATGTTGGAAGAGTGGACTTAAAAGCGGAGGATGGCTAATACTTCTGAAGCTATTTACATTTCAGCATTAAGAGAGTATTTAATTGGTGACTTTGGTGCCCTGAAATGCTGGAATGAGTGCAGTGTCTGACTAATGCACCTGTTGAATTATCTAAAATAGTTTCTCTTTCAGTAGAAGAGAGGTTTCAGTTATACACATCATTTATGCATGTACTACTCCCACTGAAAATTAAAGGCAGTTATGCTGCACTTCAGCATGAGGTAGTTCATGTTCTTGCCAAAATGGATGATACATAGCCACCTCTTTAAATGTCTGTGTCTATAGAGAGCTCTCTGCCTACATGGGATTTTTCACATCTTGGCTTACACTTCCAAATGCAAATCCAACATGAAGGGACATTGTGAATATATTACACTTCTTCTTGTGTTCACTTTTTAATGAAGCAAAATGATACAACAAAAAATTGAGGCTGTAATTTAATTAATTTGTAGGAGGTTTAATTCAGTTCTTAAAATGAGATTCTAATGCCTATTTAATTCCAGTTATATCCCTTTACATTTAAAATGGTATTTAGAAATAAATTTTATTTAATGAATGGAAATGGATGAATTCCTTCACTTTCTGTCTGGCTAATAATAACTGAGGGATGGACTAAGTTGTGTACTAATGATGCTACAGCCAATCATATACTTACTTTCTTAAAAATACATTAATTAAGACAGTGTCTTCCTTGTTCACTTTGGCCTACGTTTTTGGAAGAATGAAAATCTTAGTTTGGCAATTGATTAGAATCCCATTAGGCAGAAAAGATGAGGAGTTGAAATATATTGGACTATTCATATACAAGTTACTATAATAGTCAAGCTAAATCCACAGCCATGGTATGTTCTCAAAGAAAATATTTCCATCCAGTATATGGCAAAACAATATCTTCTCATAGACTGGATATACATCATTTTCTTGAATTTAATGGGGAGATTATTCACAGCAAAATTCTATTTGTTTTATTGTCAAGGCATATGTCACTCACTCAGTGAGAGACAGAATATTCAAAACTGAGCCTTCTCCTTATTCTTTATGACTGTTACTAGTTCCCAGATTCTATACAGAATGTGGCTCTGTATTCTTTTTAAATTGCCCTATTATCTAACCTTCTACATAAGAGAAATTTTAATTTACCTGAGAAATGGCAACGTAATGATGAAACTATGGAATAATTTACTAAGCTTTCTTATAGCTATTCATGATGAAACTAATGACTAAGAGTTTTTAAAATAATAGTTTGTATATAAATGGATTAATAATATAGCATCCTTATAATCCAGATTAAATTATAATCCCTTTTCATGTAACTGCTTTCATCTTTCTCACATATGCTAATGAATAATTGATGACTGCAGAGAGACATGACAGAGTCGTGTTGGAACTCATAAACTATAACTTGAGTGATTGTCAGAATGTTTTATAAAATTCTGAAATCTTCATTTTATATTTTAATTCAGTTTAAAAAACATTGTTTTGTGAGTGATTAGATAATTTTAGTGATACAAATATGCAACTTCCCAAGTTGTTATTGCTTCCTATTTCTAGGTTTCCACAATGGTTCCTCAACATTGGAAATAAAATTGGCCTCTTAGTTTCATTCTTTTACATGTGGTTGACCAGTTTTCCCAGCACCACTTGTTAAAGAGACTGTCTTTACTCCATTGTATATTCTTGCCTCCTTTGTCGAAGATAAGGCGTCCATGAAACTAGATCACTTTCTAATACCACACACAAAAATAAATTCAAAGTGGATTAAAGATCCAAACGTAAGACCAGAAACTATAAAACTCCTAGAGGAGAACATAGGCAAAACACTCTCTGACATAAATCACAGCAGGATCCTCTATGAACCACCTCCCAGAATACTGGAAATAAAAGCAAAAATAAACAAATGGGATCTTAATTAAAATTAAAAGCTTCTGCACAACAAAGGAAACTATAAGCAAGGTAAAAAGATAGCCTTCGGAATGGGAAAAAATAATAGCAAATGAAGCAACTGACAAACAACTAATCTCAAAAATATACAAGCAACTCATGCAGCTCAATTCCAGAAAAATAAACGACCTAATCCAAAAATGGGCTAAAGAACTAAACAGACATTTCTCCAAAGAAGACATACGGATGGCTAACAAACACATGAAAATATGCTCAGCATCACTCATTATCAGAGAAATGCAAATCAAGACCACAATGAGGAACCATTTCACACCAGTCAGAATGGCTGCGATCCAAAAGTCTACAAGCAATAAATGCTGGAGAGGGTGTGGAGAAAAGGGAACCCTCTTACACTGTTGGTGGGAAGGCAAACTAGTACAGCCACTATGGAGAACAGTGTGGAGATTCCTTTAAAAATTGCAAATAGAACTGCCTTATGACCCAGCAATCCCACTGCTGGGCATACACACCGAGGAAACCAGAATTGAAAGAGACACATGTACCCCAATGTTCATCGCAGCACTGTTTATAATAGCCAGGACATGGAAACAACCTAGATGTCCATCAGCAGATGAATGGATAAGAAAGCTGTGGTACATATACACAATGGAGTATTACTCAGCCATTAAAAAGAATACATTTGAATCAGTTCTAATGAGATGGATGAAACTGGAGCTGATTATACAGAGTGAAGTAAGCCAGAAAGGAAAACACCAATACAGTATACTAACACATATATATGGAATTTAGAAAGATGGTAATGATGACCCTGTATGTGAGACAGCAAAAGAGACACAGATGTATAGAACAGACTTTTGGACTCTATGGGAGAGGGCGAGGGTGGGATGATTTGGGAGAATGGCATTGAAACATGTATACTATCATGTAAGAAACGAATCATCAGTCTATGTTCGATACAGGATGCTTGGGGCTGGTGCACGGGGATGATCCAGAGAGATGATATGGGGTGGGAGATGGGAGGGGGGTTCATGATTGGGAACTCATGTACACCCATGGCGGATTCATGTCAATGTATGGCAAAACCAATACAGTATTGTAAAGTAAAATAAAGTAAAAATTAAAATTAAAAAAAAATTGGCCTCTTGGAAAGTTCAAAGCCATTCTGCTGTACTGAATCCTAGCAGTTACAAGTACGTAATGATGATGCCAATATATATATATATTTTTTCTTCTTTACAAACTCTTTGTTGAGAGCTGACTTTCAGTAGATCACAGGAAGGGAGCTGCTCTGCTACTGTATAGAAACCCCCACACAGAGGCAGGTCCTCCACCAATGATTTAGCATTGATTTCCTACAAATGTGCAGTGGGTAATGGGCAAGGGGGTGGCCACCTTTCCAGACACCTGAGTTTCAGGATGAAGAAGTCTCTGCACTAGACCCAGGTCCTGACGCATGGTGGGGCAAAAGGTGGGGCTCACTGCACTGCACCCAAGTGAAAAGTGAAAGTGAAAGTCATTTAGTCACATCCAACTCCAGGAAATCTCCAGGCCTGAATACTGGAGTGGGTAGCCTTTGCCTGCTCCAAGGCATCTTCCCAACCCAGCGATCAAACCCAGGTCTTTCACATTGCAGGTGGATTCTTTACCATCTGAGCCACAAAGGAAGCCCAATAATACTGGAGTGGGTAGACCTATTCCTTCTACAGTGGATCATCTTGGCCCAGCCAAATTTTTTTCTAAACCATATATGGTTGAGACCTGCAGCAACAGAACTCCTAAAATATTCAGTCAAGCAAACAAACAAAAACTCAACAGCCTAAGTCTATAAAGAAGTTTAGATTATAGTTTTTGATTCATTCCTATTCTTCACACTTAATTGATGATGCTTCTTCTAGCCTTCTCCCCTAAAACCTCTTCATTCACTCATTCTATTTATATATACTCACATTCATTTTATAACAGATGTATTGATTTTCATATCATACTACATTGAAGAGAGGCATTTCCATAAAGATGACTGAATACTTCACTGGATTTTTGACTACTAGGAATTTTGAGAAGGCACTTTTCCTATCTGGGATGCTGAAATATGGTCTATTGACAGCACTAGTTAGTTGTTTGTTACTAGATTCATATATAATTCATTTATAAATCAAATGATTTACATGAGAATGTGATATTGGTAGAATGAGAATGAGAATGTGATATTGGTAGACTTGTACATCAGGTGAAGAACAGTAATTATATGTACTTTTGTATTAATTGCAATCTGACTGCTTTTCATATTCATGAGTTCTTAGTTCAGTCACTCAGTCATGTCTGACTCTTAGTGACCCCATGGACCACAGCACGCCAGGCCTCCCTGTCCATCACCAACTCCCGTTTACTCAAACTCATGTCTATTGAGTCAGTGATGCCATCAAACCATCTTATCTTTTGTCATCTCCTTCTCCTGCCCACAATCTTTCACAGCTTCAGGGTCTTTTGAAATGAGTCAGTTTTTTTTTTTTTTTTTTAATTTTACTTTATTTTACTTTACAATACTGTATTGGTTTTGCCATACATTTACATGAACCCACCATGGGTGTACATGAGTTCCCAGTCCTGAACCCCCCTCCCACCTCCCACCCCATATCATCTCTCTGGATCATTCCCGTGCACCAGCCCCAAGCATCCTGTATCCTGTATCGAACATAGACTGGCGATTCGTTTCTTACATGATAGTATACATGTTTCAGTGCCATTCTCCCAAATCATCCCACCCTCTCCCTCTCCCTCAGAGTCCAAAAGTCTGTTCTATACATCTGTGTCAATTTTGCTGTCTCGCATACAGGGTTATCATTACCATCTTTCTAAATTCCATATATATGTGTTAGTGTACTGTATTGGTGTTTTCCTTTCTGGCTTACTTCACTCTGCATAATCGGCTCCAGTTGAGTCAGTTTTTCACATCAGGTGGCCAAAGTATTGGAGTTTCAACTTCAGCATAGGTCCTTTCAATGAATATTCAGGAATGATTTCCTTAGGATGGACTGGTTGAATCTCCCTGCTGTCCAAGGGACTCTCAAGAGTCTTCTCCAACATTACCATTCAAAAGCATCAATTCTTTGGCACTCAGCTTTCTTTATAGTCCAACTCTCACATCCATACATGACCACTGGAAAAACCATAGCTTTGACTAGATGGACCTTGTTGGCAAAGTAATGTCTCTGCTTTTTAATATACTCTCTAGGTTGGTCATAACTTTTCTTCCAAGGAGCAAGTGTTTTAATTTTATGACTGTAGTCACTATCTGCAGTGGTTCTGGAGCCCCCCAAAATAAAGTCTGTCACTGTTTCCATTGCTTCCCCATCTATTTGCCATGAAGTGATGGGACCAAATGCCATGATCTTAGTTTTCTGAATGTTGAGTTTTAAGCCAACTTTTTCACTGTCCTCTTTCACTTTCATCAAGAGGCTCTTTAGTTCTTCTTTGCTTTCTGCCATAAGGGTCATGTCATCTGCATATCTGAGGTTATTGATATTTCTCCTGGCAATCTTGAATCCAGCTTGTGCTTCCTCCAGCCCAGCGTTTCTCATGATGTACTCTGCATATAAGTTAAATAGGCAGGGTGACAATATACAGCCTTGATATACTCCTTTCCCTATTTGGAACCAGTCTGTTGTTCCATGCCCAGTTTTAACTGTTGCTTCCTGACCTGCACACAGATTTCTCAGGAAGCAAGTCAGGTGGTCTGGTATTCCCTTCTCTTTCAGAATTTTCCAGTTTTTTGTGATCCACACAGTCAAAGGCTTTGACATAGTCAATAAAGCATGGGTCTTAAAACATACAAAAGAATCTATAAGTCCACCAGCCTCTCTCAAGAAGTTTACTAATTGCAGTGCCCCATCCCTCTACATTTCTATTTCATAGCTCCGGCTTTGTCTTCTTTTACATGTTTTAACACTGCCTCTTTCAGTGGGTCACATAGTTATTAGAATGTAGGTTTGAGGAAATGAAAATTACTGTCATATTCTTGTTTCATAGACCTCAATCTCGTACAGAGTTTTCTTTTCTCTGCATGTTCCTCAGTGTGCTACAACTATCATTTTTTTTAATCAAAATGATAAGTGTGGAATTGTTACTAGCAATATTTTAGCTTACAAGAATTCTGGATATTTGGTGTTCTTTATACTTACGGGACATTCTGGTTTCCTAATTTATAAATTCCTAATAGAAATTTAAATTATATTTCCCCTGGAGAGAAAATGGAAACCTACTTCAGTATTCTTGCCTGGGAAATCCCATTGACAGAGGAGCCTGGGAGGCTATAGTCCATGGGGTTGCGAAAGAGTCTGATATGGCTTAGCAGCTAAACAACGCAAACTTTTATATTGAAATATTGTGTCATTTGTACAGAATTTACTTGTAGAAGGGCTATGTAGTTTTGTGACTAGTTCTATAACAGTTACTTGCTAAAAATTTTAATATAATCTGTAACCTCTACCTGTATACTAAATGAATAATAATCAACCTACAACTCTATGTTAGGTTCCCATTACACAGCATAGTGATTCAAGATTTCTTTATATTTTAAATGATCACCATGATAAGTTATTTACATTCATCACCATGAAAATATATGTAGCTTTATTCATTAAAAAACAAGTGTATAGAGCAGAATACCTGAACTTGACATAATATGGGAAACTGTTGGGGATTCCCTGGTGACTCTAAAGGTAAAAAAAAGGGAAAACTGAAAGTGTTAGTCACTCAGTCCTGTCCAACTCTTTGTGAACCCGTGGACTGCAACCCACCATGCTCCTCTTTCCATGAAATTCTCCACGCAAGGATACTGGAGTGGGTTGCCATTCCCTTCTGAAGGGGATAGTCCCAACCCAGCAATCAAACCCAGGTCTCCTGCATTGCAGGCGGATTCTTCACAATCTGAGCCACCAGGAATCCACTTGCAATGCAGGAGACTTTGGTTTGATCCCTGGGTTGGAACAATCCCCTGGAGAAGGGAATGGTTACCCACTCGAACACAAGGGAACTGGGGGAGGGGGGGAATCTCTGCTTAATTAGGCTCTCTTATTGCATGCAAAAATATTGTAAAATTGTAATTGCTATTTGTAATCATACTTTATTTGGTGATGTATTGATATAAAAGCATAACCTGAGAAATACTAACCTAATCATGGAGAAGAGAAAGTTATAATTGTGCAAAAATAAGAAGAAAGATGAGAAATTCATTAGATAAAGGAAAAGAAAATATTCTAGACAAAGGAAACAGATTCTGTACAGACACTTACAGTGAGATTAGATGTACTAAGTACAAGGTAGAAAATATAGGAAGTGGCCAGACCATACAAAGCTATCCAGCATGTTAATGATTTGTCTTTTTGTCATGGGAGCATAGCAAATTTATTGAGGTATTTTAATCAGGTATAGAAGGCATGGGTACAGGTGTCAGCTATATAATCATGGTTATGTTTCTAAAGCATCACCCTGCCTGCTTTTAAGTGACTGTATTAAAAATAGACTGAATTAGGATTCCATAGATGGGGATGCATAGCTGCCTGAAACCATCCTTTGACATATTTTACTAGCTGTGCAATGAAGGAGGAATCAAAGCCTTACATCACTAAAATTATTAATCACACTGTAACTTAGCATGTACTACAAATATGTCCAGTTAAATCAATCAGGAAATGATAAAATAATGTGCCAATGAGGACAATATCAAAAACTCTTAAACTTTTATCATTGACAAATAACTGCTTCACTTGAGAGTGATGCTGAAGAATGTTCAATTAGATCTGTCTGTGTGATCAAATATAATACGTCCTTTTCCAGAAAAAAGAATCTCCCTGTCAGCTACTGTTTCCTGTAGCTTTGATAAAAGCTTGGTTCCTGATCTGATGCTTAGATTCATTAAATTCAAATTCTAACTATATAGCCTCTTTCTTTCAGTTAGGAAACTAACATATATTTCAAGTATTATACTTCAGAGTGGCAATAATTTGGATAGTGAAAACGTCTAGGCTTTTGGAATATCCTGAATGAAAACATAATATTGACAATTCCCATAAAAAACTGGAAAAAGGCACTATATATATATATATATATATATATATATATATATGTAGGGAAAGTTACTCCCAGAACTAATTTTATAACAGAGATAATATTGTATCAAATAATCTCAAGGAAATTGAGATTTTAAAACTCATAAAGTGTATTTGTGATTCAAAACTAGATAAAACAGTTTGACTGATCAAGCTGATTTTATTGGCTGTATTTAGATTTTAGGAATGAGAGTACAGAATTGACTTGTTCCCAAAACTTCAAAGGCTGAGAATGCTATAAAGTAATTCGGACATGACTCTCCCCACTTGTCCCTCATTCACTGTATTTAGATAATAGATATGCAAGCTATAGAGCAAGCTTATGAAAGAAATTTGAATAATATCC
Source organism: Capricornis sumatraensis (assembly GCF_032405125.1). Lineage (NCBI taxonomy): Eukaryota > Metazoa > Chordata > Mammalia > Artiodactyla > Bovidae > Capricornis > Capricornis sumatraensis. The sequence continues at coordinate 57,517,297 of NC_091087.1, read as the reverse complement.
CTGAGGACACATGTGCTCATTTTGTATATCATTATATTCCATGTCATGGACTTCATACCATCTGTAAGAAAGTAACAGCAGTGACAATTTTCCCAAGAAGATACAGGTGCCTGCTGAGATGGATCCAGGGCTGGCTGGTGTCTGGTCCATGCTATGATCCTGTGGGATGGCTGATGAACCACAGCCTGATGCTCCTAATACCACAGCAGGCAGCGTCCTCCCACTCCATCCCTGCACTAATGGTGATCCCTCAAGTGCTGTGTATAAGCACAGATGAAGAAGCTTTGGCTGTTCTTATGGCAGCCAGCAGTATGAGTTTCAACTTTTTTCAAAATTTTATTTTGTCTTTTACTCATAGTGAGGAAGCTATTTTTGAAATCCTTCGGCAATATTAAGGGGAAGGCCACCCTGTGGCTTGTGTGGCAGCCACAAGCACTAAACTAAAACCTAAAGCCTGTCTGAGCCTGAGGGATGCATCACAGCATATGGGCTTCTTCCTGTCATTGCTTCTTAAGTACCATCAGGCAGCCCCTCTAGGTTCAGGCTCACACGGCTTTCTGAAGGATGCTGATGAAGAGCCTGTTTCTTTCTGGTGTCTGGATCTTACTGGCAGTCTGTGTTCCAAAGATACATATCTTCTTTGTACCTTTATTTGATGTCAAATGTATTCATATTTAAACCACTTTTGTGTACACTCCTTGCACAGTCCATTTCAAATCACTTTTTGGTAACTAAAATTTTAATAGTCATGAAAAGCTTCTGCTGTGGTCAATCTATTGTACTATTGGATAGAAATCTGAAAGAGCAAACATATGTTTATTACAAATACCTCATGAGTAATATCAAACCCTTTCTGTGGCTTGATCTGCCTCATTTAATTTGTAAAGAAATAAAAGATATGGCAATGCATTTACTTTTAGCAACAGAAACAATTTACATATTTCTCTTTTAATATGTAATGGCCTTTCATTGAAAGTGGCAGCTGAAAAATACCTTTAACTTTAAAATATCCTAGATCCTGAATTTCTTATTATTTAAAGAATGGTCTCATAGCCGTTAAGAAATAAGGCATACTACATCATTTTATGGAGAAGGAATCTGAAGGTCAGCATGATTAAACACTTTTTCTGCTGCTTACAAAGTAAAGTCAAATGCAGAATTGAGAAAGTAATATATGAAACTTGGTCTCTTCCTCCACCCATTTTAGGTTTTAGCTCATTTTTTTTTCTTTTATGATAAAAGACACTTGCATGAGAAGTGGTATTAACCATCTGAGCTATACTATATTTTCTAGTCACACCTTAGTTATGTGAAAACTGAGATTTAAACAGCTGTTTGTCCATTTTGGTGTGCTGTTAACATATTTTGAAACAATTTTGAGTAATCTCATGGAACATATGCCCACTTAAAGGCATTCCTGTATTTTCTTTCCTTAACTTGTTCCATAGGGAAAAATTAACACACGTAATGCCTTGCTGGTTCATTAAAATGTGATTATTTTGGTACCAATAAGTAACATTTGATGGTTTGCTTATGCTATTTGTAAGTAAGTTAAACAGTGACAGAACAAGAAGCTGTAGTAATACAGCATCTTCTAAAAACCATGTCTGGAAAGCCAAGCTTCAAGTCTGAGAAAACTACCAACCAAGGACAAATTAATAAATATATATTCACCTAAAACATTTATATAATTGGCATGCACTTATACAAGAAGACTGATTGATAATAATTTTATAAAGAAATTTTATTTCTATAATTCCTTCAGAAGCCAGCATTTATCAGTGATGAACTGTCAATAATATGTTTACATTCAAAGTGGCTTCAAGGGATAACTGGCTAATAGCTAGATGGCCCTAGCAAAAATTAAATCAAAATAAGCAGACAGAACATAAATGTTTCTTTAAAATAGAAAATAAAATATAATCCTGCCTAATAAAAAGTATTTTAGTAAATAAAGATATTTTTGTAAAAATAAATGAATGTCACCCTCCCCACAAAATAGGTGATAATTATTCACTTGTCCTTTTCCCTTCTCTAGAAGAAAAAGTGTTCTCAAATACAACTAGAAATCAGTAAAGCCTAATTTTCCTTAATTTATATGCATTAGGAATACTCTCAGAATTCTCGGTATCTCAGCTATAACCCTCAACAGGATTTAAACATGTACATATTTACATAAATCTAAATAGCATTAGGATGGCCAGTTAAGAATACTTTGAATATATAGGGTGGTAAATTTGCATATAAAACATAGGAGAAAACACATATTTATGTATGTTCTCTTCCCTTCTCATTTATTTTTTGAAGGTAAAACCACTTCTTCAGGATATCAAAAATAATCTATTAAAAATCCACATGGTAATTACAAAATGGAAAAAAAAGTAATGTGCCATTCTGAAGCTCAAACACCTTCTCCAAACAGTATATCATCCCAAAGGTGGTTTATATGTTAAAATAAATATGTACAATCCTATCCTGTACAGCTCAGTCACAATTTCTTTCAAGTCCATGATCATTTTTTACTGAAACTGATCTCTACTCAGAAAAGCAAAGTCAGGCTGTAAGTTATAAAGAAGTTATATAAGTTATAAAGAATTTATATACACATGTAAGTTACTGAATGGCAAATAGAAGGGGAAAAGGTGGAAATAGTGACAGATTTCCTCTTCTTGGGATCCAGAATTACTGCGGATGGTGACTGCAGCCATGAAATCAGAAAATGATTGCTTCTTGGCAGGAAAGCAATGGCAAACCTTGTCAGTGGGTTGAAAAGTGGACAATACTCTACCTACAAAGGTCCCTATAGGTGATGGTCTTCCCAGTGGTGCATACAGTTGTGAGAGTGGAAGGTAATGAAGGCAGAATGCCAAAGAATTGATGCCTTTGAACTGTGGTGCTGGAGAAGAATCCTGAAAGTCCCTGGGACAGCAAGGAGATCAAACCAGTCAATCTTAAGAGAGATCAACCCTGAATATTCCCTGGAACGACTAATGCTGAAGCTGAAGCTCCAGTATTTTGGTCATCTGATGCACACAGACAACTCATTGGAAAAGTCCCTCACGCTGGGAAAGATCAAGGGCAGAAGGGAAAGAGGGTGTCAGAGGATGAGATGCCTGGACGGCATCACCAATGCAAGGGACATGAACGTGGGCAGACTCCAGGAGATGGTGAGGGACAGGGAAGCCTGGTGTGCGGTGGCAAAGAGCCAGACACAAGTGGCCGACTGAACAACAACATATAAGAAGGCTGAGCTTTTCCATGGATGAGACTTGAACATAGGCTTGTACTCAATAGGAATGAAAATTAGCTTATCAGTCAATTCATTCCAAAATTTGGGTTAAGAAATAATGAGAAGAATGGTGGCCAGCTAGGAGCAAGAGTAAAAGTAAAAAGAGCTAAGTGAATCGGAGATGCCATGGCAGATAACTGTTGCTCATTAGATGGAAAGAAACGAAGAGCAATGCAACCTAAGAACTGCCACTGGTCCAGACCAAGTTAAAACCCAACTTACAATGTAAGCACTTGGTTTTCTTTTTTGGTTCTACATTTGGTTCTACATTTACAGGCTATATATGAACATCTATGTAGAAAACTGAAAGAACACATAAACCTTTCCTCTGATTAGTCTCCTCCTCCTCTTCTTCTTCCTTTTTGGCAACCCAGTAAAAATTTAATACAATTTGTTGAGCACTGTATCCAGGAGCACTTCTTGAAAGTAAAGGAAGAAGTAGCTAGTTCATCTGACTTGCATCTCTTTCAGCGACCTTTCTTTACCCCTTGTATAGGATACATGGGACTGCTGAACCTCCGTGTTATCATGATGCAACTTTAAGGAGAAAACTACATAGAATGGCAGAGCAGAACCATAGACGGAGGCTACCTTTTGTCAGCAATATTGTAGACGAATTATACTACTAGACTTGGAACATCTAATTCCATCTTTTTTTTAACTTTGAAGAAAAATAAACCTCTAAAATATTTAAGTATCTGTATTTCTGATCACTAGGATTACCACAGAAATGTAATTCCTAATTGGCTCACCAAGCACCATTATTCAAGCTAGATAGTGGGGAAAAAAAAAAAAAAAACATATTGCATTTTTATTTCCCACTCTCATTTTTAACTCTCCTTCTATATTGAGAAATTGCTAAATATTAATATCTTAGCTAAGGTCAACTTTGGCAGCAGATTCTTTGGATGATTAAGGAAGACAACAGAGAACATGGCTCCAGGGCATGATCACACATCTTCATCGCACATGAAGATCCATATCTTCAACTAGGATAGTCCACAGAGCTATCCAGGAGTGATTATCTATGCCTCTCCAAATGATAGTTTCAGAAGCAATAAAATAGAATTTGTAAGGCAGGTGTAGGAATAATATGACACCACATGGCCCTCAAAAGCCATTATCACTTGTGACAATTCCAGAGACAGCTTCTAGGTTCCTGCACGGGACATGCAGATAAGAATTGTTAGACTCAAGAGAAATCCAAAGGTATGTCCTACTAATATTTTCATTTCTCCTAGTCCAGATATAGTCTGCCAAATGTGGATCATTTTTGCAATGAATAAATGTCCTAATAAAAGTTACCATCTCATTTTTATCAACTTTCTAGAGGAAAAGAGCTAAAATACTCAAGAAGAATGGGAAATGGTTGCTTTTAATGATTTGCCCACAGATATTATGGTAGAAAATAACACTGATTTTAGAAAGAGAAGATTCTTAAATGTGAGATTAAGTAGGCTGTGGTTTATTCTATATACTCTGGGGACACATGGAAAATTAAAGGTATCTTTAAAAGAGAATGAAAAACTGAATCAACTAGCATATGACCTAGAAAATTCCAGAACTTTCTTGGATATAGAACTCAAAAAAATGGGAAGCCTGTCATTTCAATTACAACTTTAAAAGGGTTTCATCTTAAATCTCCATCTATTGGAACTGAACTAAGTTATTTATCAACCAAATAGGGGCTCCTATTTTTACTATATTTCTTTCATAGATATTTTCCAAAGATTGTTGGAAAGATACTATCTTCCAGGTAGTTACAATTTGCCCCTTTGGATCCATTCTGTGATGGTTAGTTTTATGTGTCAACCTAATTAGACTCAGGGATGCCCAGATAGCTGGTAAAATATTATTACTGGGTATGTCTGTGTGAATATTTCTGGAAGAAATTAGGTTAGGATTTGAATCAACAGACTGAGTAAAGGAGATCTGCTCCTATGAATGTGGCTGGTATCATCCAATCCATTAAGGGACTGAATTGAATGAAAAGATGGAGGAAAAGCAAATTTGTTCTACTTTGAGTTGGAACATCTGTCTTCTCCTGCCCTCCAACATCAACACCACTGGGTATTATGTCTTCGGATAGGACCTTAATACCAATGACCCTCAATTCTCAGGCCTTTCTACTCAGATTGGTACTATCACCATTGGCTCCCCTGGTTCCTGGGTTTTGGGACTGAGACTGGATTACACCACTGGCTTTCTTGGTTTACAAACTACAGATCTTGGGGTTTTCTTGGCCTTCATAACTTCATAAGCCAATTCCTATAAGTAGTCTCTCTCTCTTTCTACACACACACACACACACACACACACACACACACACACACACACAAATGTATTTCTACGCCCTACTCTGTATCCTAAGAGACTGACCTTCATAAACCTCATCAAGAGGCTCCTTTGTATGCTGGCTTCTGACAGAGCTCAGCTAACTAGGGGACTTGGCAGGATATGGAAGGGAAGGAGGAGACTGAGTTTAGGTACACATTGCTTTGGTTCTCTTCCTGCTGAGTGGCCACTGTATACCTGTGTCTCTTTACTGAAGGTCACTCCTCTCCAAAAATCCCTCTGTATATGACTATCTTGGTTTCCAGAAACCACCCCACCTCTCATTCTTTATAGCCACTGGTTGGCTATGATTCCACTGAAGCACAATGTTTCTAATCTATTCTCTGTAGCATCCCCTCTGTGGGTCTCCACTTTGGCATGCAATAGTCCTTTCATTAAAAACTCTCTCTAATTTGGGAAGATCCCCTGGAGGAGAGCACAGCAACCCACTCCAGTATTCTTGCCTGGTCAATCCCATGGACCACAGAGCCTGGTGGGCTATAGTCCATGGGGTCGCCAAGAGTCTGACATGACTGGAGCAATTTAGCACAATTTGCTTTTGTTGAATGTGCCACTGATTCTTTCAGGGACCCCACTGACAAACATGGTCACAGAATCCCTCTTTGATCATTCTCTTTGTTTTCTCTATATTACTTTATAGATATAGGATGATGGGGCCATTTCAGTTCAATTCAGTTCAGTCACTCAGTCATGCCCAACTCTTTGTGACCCCATGGACTGCAGCATGCCAGGCCTCCCTGTCCATCACCAACTCCCAGAGTTGACTCAAACTCATGTCCATTGAGTCAGTGATGCCATCCAACCATCTCATCCTCTGTTGTCCCTTCTCCTCCTGCCTTCAATCTTTCCCAGAATCAGGGTCTTTTCCAATGAGTCAGATCTTTGCATCAGGTGGCCAAAGTATGGAAGTTTCAGCTTCAACATCAGTCCTTCCAAAGAATATTCAAGACTGATCTCCTTTAGGATGGACTGGTTGGATCTCCTTGCAGTCCAAGGGACTCTCAAGAGTCTTGTCCAACACTACAGTTCAAAAGCATCAATTCTTCGGTGCTCAGCTTTCTTCATAGTCCAACACTCACATCCATACATGACCACAGGAAAAACCATTGCCTTGATTAGATGGACCTTTATTGGCAAAGTAATGTCTCTGCTTTTTAATATGCTGTCTAAGTTGGTCATAACTTTCCTTCCAAGGAGCAAGCATCTTTTAATTTCATGGCTACAGTCACCATCTGCAGTGATTTTGGAGCCCCCCAAAATAAAGTCTGACACTGTTTCCACTGTTTCCTCATCTATTTGTCATGAAGTGATGGGATAATATGCCATCATTTCTTAAGTGATATAGGAAACAGTCTTGTCCATATTTTACATTAGTAACCTCTCTAATAAAAGAAAGTTTAGAAAATAACATGCCCTAGATAGAAGACCATTTCCTACCCATTTCCTAGTTAAAATTATAATGATATCAAATTTCAAAGAATTTTTATGATTCCATCTGGTTTTCAGGAAAACAATTGTCAAGAAATCCTTACACTGTACCAGACTTTCATATACTGATCATAAATGAAAACACTAATGTAATGAATAATTAAACTGTTTTCCAAGGAATAATGAATGAAATGGTGATACAAAAGGGATTAAATGTATTTCAATATTCAATATTTTCAGCCTCCAACTACTCTTTAATAGATCAAAAATACAAATACATGTACATGCCATCAAATTTATAAAGTGATATAAAATGAAACATTGCATTCATTTCATGATTAAAACAGGTTCATTTTGCTATTTTTTCTGGAATTTTACTTTTTGTTCTATATTCATATAAAAATCTCTAGCTTACAAAGTTACTGAATCTTTTCTGATACTAGCTTACTATTTATGGTTTTCAACTAATTGCTGAGATTTAAATGATTATTTTTCTCACTATTGGTAAAAACTGTATGTTTTAAACTTTCAGTCAATTTTGTTTTCTGATAATATATTCTTACTTATATTTCACTAATTCCTTTGAGGAAAATATAGTAGAGCCTTTATAATAAAATATGTCATTTAAAAAATTATTGTTATGACTTATTTTGCATAATTTCCTATGTTTGCAGTTCCTGGTACAGTGTAAAAATAGTGACTATATGCCTTGAAATAATGGGTGTGATAATGTAGTGTATTACATTATAATATTTATAAAACATTTGATTGGATTTAAAATCATTTTCTGAATTCACACAATGCATTTAGTATCAGATTAATATACTGATTTTCTTTTACTTCCATTCTTCTTATCTTATTTGGTTTTAAAGGTGAATTCCCATTCACAGCCTTATTTTTTGAAACACTTTTCCCTAACTAAGTTTCTTTATTCCTCTGATTCTTTTCCATTCAATTACTATAAACATTCTCTTTTTAATTTAAAAAAATTCTTCAAAGAAACTATCCATTATATCTATAACCACTGACATCTGGTCTTTTTTATTTTTTTCTATTTTTTGATAATTTCTACCTGTTGTTTTTCCCCAATACAGTACACACTATTTTTTCTATTTAACTTTCACTTTAGATTTGTTATACTAAGAATCATAATTTCTCTACTTTATAATGGAAATCAGCAGATAATTTAACAGAGAATTCACCAAATAAGAAATAGAAGATATATTACTAAGTTTTCATTTATGTGAAATATGCCCAGAAAGGAAATTGGCTGACCTGTAATATTGAAGCCATTTAATCTCGTGTATAATAGATTCTATGGACTGAATTGTGTCCCTCAAAATTCATATGTTGAAGCCATAAGTTGCAACATAACTGTATCCAGAGTCAAGACCTTTAGGAGGTTATTAAAATTAAATGAGGTTACAAAGGTGTACACCTAAACCTAAGGACTGGTAGCCTAAGAGGAATAGGAAGAGAGACCTCTGCCAAGAGAGGACAAAGAGGAAAGGCAGTGATTGCAAACCAGGAAAGATTTCACCAGGAATTAAAGCCACTTGCACTTTGACCTTGAACTTCTCAGCCTCTAGAACCATGAGAAAAAATTCATTTATGTTGTTTAAGTTACACAAACTACAGTATTTGTATGCCAGTCTATGCTAATACAATAAAGACTACAGAAAAAAAATTATATTTATATGTATTTTGAAATTTAAAAATAGACAAGATGAATTGTTTGTGACAACCTGCAATTTTAAATTTAAAACCTGAAATGTCACATTGGGGTAAGATTTCTCTCTTATACATTGCTAACAATAAACTAAAGGCTAGTCTTTTGTTTAGTTTTGTTTTGAAATTTTATGTGAAAAGAACTTTTTTTATCATTACAAGTAATTGATCTTATCTGAATATGCATCTTGTGGAAGTATTGCCATTTTGAGTAGAAGAGCTATTCCTTAGACTTTGATGGGGTATTATATACATTGAAATGTAATAGTGTCAGGAAAATACTAAGTGCTCTAAAATGCACCCTTGTCTTTTTTAAAAATATAAAACTGATTAAAAGTGAAAATGCATAATTGCTTTCAAAACTAACTATAAATAGTATAGGATTATTTCTTGTCTCTTTTATGAAAGCCACCAACAGCAAAGTGATTAAATTGAGTTTTCACTGACTACTTAGTGAATTAGTACCACGAGGAGAATGGTAAACAGGTTGGTCTTTGCTAGGAATTAAGAACCTAAGAGACACCAAGTGTCTCTAGCTCGAGTTTTTTGACTGAGATAGTGTTAGACTGCCATCTGGAGACTATTTAAGTCAGATGCATCTTGAATGAGTATTAGTTTTTACATGTTTAGGGCTTTGTTGTTATTGTTTGTGTCTTTATTTTTTAATGGGGTTTGCTACATGTCTTCCACATTTTGCTGATAATGATTTTGATGATTTGTACGTGGCTTTATTAAAAACAGATATGGAAATAAAGAAGGATAAGTGCTATAAAATTTTGAAATATTATTTCCAAACTTGTACATAAACAACACTATTGTCTGTGATAACATTCAGTTCTACAGTCAGTGTAACAGCCATACACAATGGAAACAAATTACACCATAACCCATTATGTATGACTCTTACCTTGACGGTAGAATTGAATGCTATCCCTAGTAGTTCAAATGGTAAAGCATTTTCCTGAAATGCAAGAGACCTGTGTTCAATCCTTGGATTGGGAAGATCCCCTGAAGAAGGAAATGGCAACCCACTCCAGTATTCTTGCCTGGAGAATCCCATGCACAGAAGAGCCTGGTGGGCTACAATCCATGGGTTTGCAAAGAGTCAGATGACTGAGTGACTAACACACACACATGATAATAATAATCAAGTTAAGTGTTTGGTTTTTTTTTAAGTTAATAATATTTACTTAGCACCATCAAGATAATTCCTAACATCAGAATGCTCATAGTTTATTGAAGGCATAACATGAATTAATGCATGCTTTGTAAAAGGCAAATATTGCCTTTTCATTGTTTATGAGCATTTTTTTGGTCTGAAATAAGTTTTAAATTATAATCTAGTTAAATTCATCTATATTTTACTTTATACTTTATGCATTTAGTACCTGCTTTAACAAATCTTTCATTAAACTGATGTATTGTATAACTGATCAATTCCAAAATCAAGAGGGAAAAATTGGGTTACCTAGTTCACCTTAAATTTTTATAAAAGGGTGTTTCCAGGATTACCAGAAAGGTGACAGAATCAGAGAAGTTCTAAAATATTTCCAGGATTTTCTTTGGGTTTCAAAATAAAATCCTTATGTTTTAACTTTACCTAATTTTTATGGTGGCCATTCTCTTTGACAAAATCCATCCCTCAATCCAACATTATTTCTCCCTACTTTTGGCTGTGCTACAAAGAAGCAGTAGTGGTCACAACTTCCAGTTCATTTAGATTATCTCCTGATAGCAGTATTCCATTTTTCAGATCACCAAAAAGTAGAGCTCAGAGTGACAAAGAAGACTGTCAGAAATGTTGAGCATGAGCAAAATTTATTCTTCCCTTTGTTTATTGGAACTTGGGTTTTATGTTTTCCATAGTATGAAAAGCCAATATATACTGAATATTTCATAGAATAATTTGCAATCATTAGAATGGCAGCTCATATTTTCAAGATTTTTTTTTTCTGGACCATTGCCATAATGAGATTTAACAAGTCATTAAGGCCTTCTACATAGCCAGTGCTCTGGCGGACTGAGGGAATGCAAAAGCTATGGGTTTTAATAAATTATCTATAATTAATTAGAAAATAATTTGTTTATACAGAATAATATTACAGGAGAAGCAATAGTGATGAATAAAATATTCAGAAAATCTGAGAATGGCAGTGCTGATGATGTGATCATGTTCGCAGATTAAAAAATGTAAATCTAAGCTTCTATTTCAGTGGGGACAGATATATGATCTTTCCATAATGAAGTGTCCAATGTAACCAACATGTAACCAGTTGGGTTAGCTAGTCCTCCTAGAAGGCAATACCATATTGGAGTGCAGGAGTGGATGTTTGCTGCTTATTAAAGTGGTCAGCAGTACAGTGGTTCGATTCATGTTGGATAATTATTTGTTGTCCTTGTACAGTACTTACTCTCCCTCTCAGAGCCGTATATCATGTCAAAACTATTTCTCAAAAGTGATACATTTACTGGCCTAAAAGACTACAATCTCTAATATACTTCTTTATTAGGAATTACTTTAGGGCCTATATACTTTCTCATTAGTTACAGACATGCCAAGCACCATTGATTCTCTAGATAATAAGCTTATCCTGCAGTCTACATTAGATGGAGAGACATTTCTTCAGAGCATAATTAAGAGTTGATGGGTTTTGAGTCAACTGTGCAGTAGGTTTGAATAGTTTTCACACATGGGCATGGATATGGGAAGGCATGGATGGTTGGGGACCAGCTACCAGACCAGTCATCATTCTAGCTGTCAGTACTGAAATGACTTTCTCCTTTTGACTTTCTCCTCTTGTTCCTTATCCCCCAGTGATACGCTGAAATTCTGACTTTAGTTAGTAATCTACAGATAAGATACGATTTTATGGTACATGAATAGAATTGAATATGGGAGCTCAAAGGGAATTTTTAAGGCAACGAAGCTATTTTGCTTGATATATAGTGGTGGATACATGGCATTATGCATTCTTCAAAATTAGTAGAAGTTTTCAGCATAAAGTGAAGCTTAATGTATACAAACTAAATAAAAATCATTCAAGAAATAAGAGGTTCCCAGGAGGAAATAAGTCTGTAAAACAATGTTGCTATTGATAATTTTTCAGAGAATGAAATAACCTCACTGAAGGAGGTGATGGAAAAAGGTGCTAACCAAAACTAATTTGGAAGTGAGTGAAGAATGTACACTGAAGGCAAGGTAATGGGATATAAGCACTGTGTTCTAGTTAATAAAGTTGTTTCCCACAGTGTGCATGCTAATTCAGTTAACAATTCTGAAACCAGTATACATGAAACCACACAAACAGGTGTATTGAAACTGAACAATTAATAAGTGGATAGCAGATTCTGGAAGCCAAGTTTCATACATCTGGAGTGATAAGTGATACAAAAAAAGCCTAGGATGATCTGTATGGTAGTAAATTAGAGTTGAAAACAGTAATAAGTTTGTGCATTCTACCTGACCGAACTCCATATAAGAAGCTCTCCCAGAAGTCCAACACAATGTCTTTAATCATATCTCATACATAGACTTATTTACATGACTATACTTAGCTGCAAGGTGGCCTTCTTTTGTGTTTAGCTGAAAGCTTTGTTATCCCCAGATAAATTCAGGGTTCTGTTACTGAAAAAGTAAAAGCTATAATTGAATTGAGTGATACCAAATGCCCTCTACCATAGATGCCTTCCTCAGTCACAAAAAAATAAATAAACTCTAAATTACTTGAAGGTATAATTACTTTTAGAAAGGTAATAAAACATAAATAATTATTTTTTCTAATTAAGGTTTGGTCACATAACTTTTATGAGTAAGATAAGGAATTTTTATAAAACAAAGGCTGTTAATTACATAAAACTCCAAGCTTATTTAGGTCCCCCAATATTTAAAATGAGTAACAAACACAAACTAGAAAATACTTGCAAAATATATTAAATATGTTCAATTTAATTCAGTATTCAATATGTTAAAAGCCCTTAATAATTACTAAAAAAAAAAAAAATCTATAGGGCCTATTCCACAAGAGTTGGAGATTTCCTGAAATTTTAGAGATTCTATAGTATGGCACCTGGCATCATAGTGCTTATCAGATTCATTATGAAATATTTTAAAATATAAAGAACTGTCAAATGAATACCAAATTCCTTACTTACTATTAGTAGTTCTTTTGTTATGATAATATGTTGTCATTCAGTTATTTAGTCAGTGAGAATTTATTGGATATCTACTATATGGTTAAAAAAATTTAGGCAGATTGGGAAAGGGAAGTTGAGGAAATAATCATAAAATAGATTTTAAAATTCCAGTAATATTAAGTAACCGTTTCTCCCAAAGTTGAAAGAAAATAAAAATAATACAAATCTTTTGAGAATAAGATCTAAAATTTAAAAATCCCCCCACCTTTCATGTCATATTAACATATGGTTATATTTGATGTTCTTGAATTATTTCATATATCTAAGTTATTTCTCTCATTTGGCTTTCTTAACTTTCACTCTTCAAAATCTTTTGTTCAATTATTTTCACTTGCCCTGATTCTTAACTTCTCTTATTTTCCCCTTCATTTTGCTTTCCACTATCCTTCAAAATTGGTAAAGGCATAGTTCATGTTGATGGCATCCTTTTATATATACAAAAAAAAAGTCTTCAGAAATTTTGGGGTCTTGAGTGAGAAACCCAGCATTATAGACCATTATGTCTTTTACATTTGTGTAATATTGGACAAAATGACATTTTTTGACAAGACTATTTTATTAATATATTTTGTTTATTTTTAAATGATTATATTTGTTACTGGTATGATAGAAAAAAATAAAGAATCCAAATTATGTAGTAAAATTAGACTTTGAGAATGGCCATGCAGCTGCTGCTGCTAAGTCGCTTCAGTCATGTCCGACAGTGCAACCCCATAGACGGCAGCCCACCAGGCTCCTCCGTCCCTGGGATTCTCCAGGCAAGAACACTGGAGTGGGTTGACATTTCCTTCTCCAATGCATTCAAGCATGCTAAGTCGCTTCAGTCGTGTTCAACTCTATGCAACCCCATGGACAGCAGCCCACCAGGCTCCTCCGCCCATAGGATTCTCCAGGCAAGAATACTGGGGTGGGTTGCCATTTCCTTCTCCGAGGATGGCCATACTTCTCAAATAAAAACATACCAGAATTTCTCTAACAATGCCTGTAAGAGTACAATATTTTTTCAATATAACAATCTTCAGCTGAAGGTAATACTGTCCAGGTACTTGAGATCAGCTCTGTGGTAGAATCAAGGTAGAAAGGCCATTACTATGAAGCAAGCGTCAAAAAGCTGTTGAGTTATTCCAGAGCTATACAAATAAAGCAGTTACCATGTAGGAAGTTAATTTAACTTTATGAATTAGAAAAAGTAAAACCACTAAATCAAGAAACTGCATAAATCAAAAACAGCCCCAAATTAAAAAGCCATCAGAGGAAATGAAACAAGACATTCTCATAGGTACTGTTTTTAAAAAAAGGATAATTAAATAACATGCATATCAATCACCAGACTAACAAAGAATTGAAGTAAATAGTATAGTCATTGAAACAATTTACTATATTTAATCATTTAAGAATTGTGCTGACACTAAGTTTTTGTTTCAAAAAGTAAAGTAATACAACTAACCTAATAATCACTTTCAAGTGTTTGCTCTTCTAGGATATTAAAAAGGAATTGTGTACCAGAATATTATCTGAATGTAAATAACCAACTCCAAATGTAATACAGTTGTTTAACCCCTATTTGGTGTAGGCACAGTGAAAATGTGCTGTGAGTGGGTGGGAAGGAGATGAAAAGAGTGGTCAGCATTTAAATTTCAGGCTAATTCATAAGAATCTAGAACAGAAAAAAAAGTTTACAAAACAGATGCAGTTTGATATAATTTCCACTGGATTTAGTAGTCTACCATGAAGCACGTGTTTAACAAAATCATTACCTCAAAAGGAAAAAAAAAGAAAAAAATGTAAATATCTTTGACTTTTAGGTGAATTTTATGTTCTGAAAGAAGGCTGATATTAGCTAGAACTGCAATGCTATTTAAAAACTGTATCTTTGTTTTTATTTGTATTTTAGTTATTCAGTTCAGTTCAGTTCAGTCGCTCAGTCATGTCCGACTCTTTGCAACCCCATAAATCGCAGCACGCCAGGCCTCCCTGTCCATCACCAACTCCCGGAGTTTACTCAAACTCATGTCCATAGAGTTGGTGATGCCATGCAGCCATCTCATCCTCTGTCGTCCCCTTCTCCTCCTGCCCCCAATCCCTCCCAGCATCAGTGTCTTTTCCAATGAGTCAACTCTTCGCATCAGGTGGCCAAAATATTGGAGTTTCAGCCTCATCAGTCCTTCCAATGAACACCCAGGACTGATCTCTAGAATGGACTGGTTGGATCTCCTTGCAGACCTAGGGACTCTCAAGAGTCTTCTCCAACACCACAGTTGAAAAGCATCAATTATTTGGCACTCAGCTTCTTCACAGTCCAACTCTCACATCCATACATGACCACTGGGAAAACCACAGCCTTTATGAGAATCTGTTTTTATTTGTATTTTAGTTATTAGTAAGACATAAGAGAGAAAATATGAGTAAATAATAAAGCTATAGGTAATTATATATGGATGATCATGAAAAAAATTAAACTAAATAGACCACCTAGATCAAGATTTTCCTACCATGCTGTTATTATCTGTAGTTACCCTTGTACAGTAATTTAGAAGTTGTCTATTTTCACCCTGGACAGCATTTTTTTTTTTTGGTAGTATATCAATTTTTTATCTACTTTTCCTCCTTGACACATAAATTAACTGTCTTCTAGGAAATTATATTCGGAAATGCCTTTTTTAATTACTGAAGAGGTAATTTAAAACTTAAGTAGACGCAACTATAAACCTGAGTTATTACTTTCATTTAACTGTATTCTTGAGGAGGAAGGCCTTTACAGGTCAAAATCAAGGACATTTTAAGTGCCAGGTTTCCAGTTAAATGTCAAGTATACTTGGACATATTCCCAATTCAGGCTTGTTGTTGGCTTAGCAGCTGGAGTGACAGGACCATTTAGTGAAATTCACTTTTTTGTAAAGAGCAGAGTGGCCATTTCTCTAAATCTACTCAATTTTTTTCTTTTTCTCTCCATGTTTTGTGTGCTGTGCTGTGTTTAGTCAGTCAGTCATGTCTTTTTTAACCACATACAGGTAACATGCGCAACACCCACGTTACTTCTTTTTTCCAGTGAAGCAAATGGTCCTAGAGCTTCCTCCTACTTTGCATAAAATGTATTCCCAGCTCTGTACACTCTATCATACCAAGCAGAGTTAGCATGAGACTCATGCTAGATAAGCTACAGAAGCATAGCTAGGCAAAGTTAAAAGCTTGCCTCAAAGTTCTGGACCTAATACACAGCCAATAGTTAAGTTTTCTTTTCCTAGACATTTTCCTAAGTGAACACAACCTTGATATACAGAAAGCTGATAACTGACAGGATCCAGGTGTCTGTGGGTGCTATAATTACAGGTTGCTTCTCATATCTTACATAGGTTCATCGGGGTAACTAAAATATCCAGACACTAAAGAATTTAAAGAGGCTTCTACAGCAATCATTCTCAACCCAGATGACAGAATATCTTTAGGAAAAAGTTTTCAAGCTATTTTCAAATTCAGATTCATATGATTCTCTCACAATATTACTTCCTTCTCAATTAATTTCTGTATTAACTGTATTTAACAGACTTTTTCTGAAGGAAATATGGTACTTGGATTTAGAAAAAAAAAAAGATTAGAACTCATTGCTTTAATGTTTTAGGTTCTAACTCAAGTAGGCCTGGTGGGATATTTATTAATTTAATAAGCACATATTTAGCATTACTATTTCTCTAACAGTGCTCTATTAGGTTTAAATTACTATTTCATTTAATTCTATAATAATTGTAAGTAATTATCACTGTCTCATTTGTAGTTGGGAAAAATAAGGCATTGTAGAATAAGGAATTTACCCAAGGTTGCACAGCTAGTAAATTGTTGAGATGAATTTTAACTCAGTCCAAATCCTGTGACCATGCCCTTAAATACAAAACTTTGTTTGCAATGTCCTGAAACCAGAAAGGTCAGTCTAACAGTAACAGCTGGCAGAACAGCATTGTCTAGCCTCTCCAAGATTGACATGGTAGTCACTAGCAACATGTGGCTATCTACATTTAAATGTTTTTTCATTAAAATGATAGAAAAAATTTCTTCCTCCATCATGCTATCCACATATCAAGTGATATTGATAAGCTACACATCTTCAGTGGCTAACATATTGGAAAACACAGGTAAAGAACTTCTCTGTCATCACAGAAAGTTCTATTGAACACTGTTCAGTACCTCACAACTTAATTTATCAGCATTTGTTACAGAAATGTCCCAGATCACGGGCATTATTTCAGCCCTGGAAGGAATTCTGGTAGATCAATGCTTTTCTAACTTCAATGTATATTAAATCACTTGCACATTTTGTTTAATTCCAGCTTCTGATTCACTAGGTCTGGGGTGGGACCTGAGAATCTATATCTCTTAAAAAAGATAATAGAAACTTATTATGACCCATAAATGATTACTTTCATTTTATGGTCTAAGGATCATTTTTCTTGGTTATCTCAGGGTGCAGAAATATCACTGCTTCTAGAATTCAGATCTAGTTTGCAGTCTAAAAATCTGTATAAAATCCATCCCTGAATCCTCTCATTTTCTCAATCTGACAGTAAAAACAGGTAAGTGTTCTCGGTCACTCAGTCATGTCCAACTCTGTGAGACTCCATGGACTGTAGTAATTTGCATTTCTGAAAAGACTACAACAGTGCTAAGGTTTTCATTATGAGTTTCATAAGCAAAGAAATATTATATTCCAATTACATATTCTTCCCTTAGAAGAAATTTTGATCTTGCAGGTAAAAATAATTGTAGTCTGGGGTGACAACATTCTTGAAATATTAAAGTGATCCTATAATTCCTAGGATCAATACCTATTGCTTAAGGCTTACTGCATACTTTTCAGATGACCACATGTATCAGTGGCTTCAAACAAACATTGCTTTTCTCTTGTAGGCCTGTTTTCCAGCTATTGCTCACATGGTCTAAATGGATTCAGCTGATACGGACTGACAGCAGCTGAACTTCAATTTAAGCCAGATATTGGGTTAAGTCAATTTTATTCCTTGCCACATTCTGGGACCAATAGCTAGCTTGGGATGTTCTTCTCATGGTGGAAGACAGGATTTCAAGAGGCCAAAGAACCTCACATGAGCAGGTACAAAGCCTTTGTTCACACAAAGTCAGTCACATGAATAAATGTCTGGGATACAATTTGAGTGGGAAAGTACACTCCTTCCATGAAGGATGGAGGAGAAAATGAATGTTTGCTGAATATTAAGATATTCTACTATACACAGTCCCTGATTTATGATTGTTCAGATGAGCATTTAACAACTTAACAAGATAAGAAAGAAAACACACTTTAGGAATTTTGATCTTATTTCCAAGTTAGTGATATGTAGTAGGAACTCTCTCCTGCATACTGCATACTTGAGGCTTAGCTCCAAGTCAGCACCTCAATCGTAAGAATAAATAACCAATACTCTTATAACCATCCTGTACCCAAGCAACCATTCTGTTTTTCACTTTCAGTACAGTATTCAAAAAATTACATAAGATATTCAGCACTTTACTATAAAATAATCTTTGTGTTAGATGGTTCTGCCCAACTAAGAAGAGGTGGCAAGAATACATGGAAGAACTGTACAAAAAAGATCTTCACGACCCAGATATTCATGATGATGTGATCACTAATCTAGAGCCAGACATCTTGGAATGTGAAGCCAAGTGGGCCTTAGAAAGCATCACTATGAACAAAGCTAGTAGAGGTGATGGAATTCCAGTTGAGCTGTTTCAAATCCTGAAAGATGATGCTGTGAAAGTGCTGCACTCAATATGCCAGCAAATTTGGAAAACTCAGCAGTGGCCACAGGACTGGAAAAGGTCAGTTTTCATTCCAATCCCAAAGAAAGGCAATGCCAAAGAATGCTCCAACTACCACACAACTGCACTCATCTCACATGCTAGAAAAGTAATGTTCAAAATTCTCCAAGCCAGGCTTCAACAATACGTGAACCGTGAACTCCCTGATGTTCAAGCTGGTTTTAGAAAAGGCAGAGGAACCAGAGATCAAATTGCCAACATCCCCTGGATCATCGAAAAAGCAAGAGAGTTCCAGAAAAACATCTATTTCTGCTCTATTGACTATGCCAAAGCCTTTGACTGTGTGGATCAAAATAAACTGTGGAAAATTCTAAAAGAGATGGGAATACCAGACCACCTAACCTCTTGAGAAATCTGTATGCAGGTCAGGAAGCAACAGTTAGAACTGGACATGGAACAACAGACTGGTTCCAAATAGGAAAAGGAGTATGTCAAGGCTGTATATTGTCCCCCTGCTTATTTAACCTATATGCAGAGTACATCATGAGAAATGCTGGACTGGAACAAACACAAGCTGGAATTAAGATTGCCAGGAGAAATATCAATAACCTCAGATATGCAGATGACACCACCCTTATGGCAGAGAGTGAAGAGGAGCTAAAAAGCCTCTTGATGAAAGTGAAAGAGGAGAGTGAAAAAGTTGGCTTAAAGCTCAACATTCAGAAAACGAGTATCATGGCATCTGGTCCCATCACTTCATGGGAAATAGATGGGGAAAGAGTGGAAAGAGTGTCAGACTTTATTTTGGGGGGCTCCAAAACCACTGCAGATGGTGACTGCAGGCATGAAATTAAAAGACGCTTACTCCTTGGAAGAAAAGTTATGACCAACCTAGATAGTATATTCAAAAGCAGAGACATTACTTTCCTGACTAAGGTCCATCTAGTCAAGGCTATGGTTTTTCCTGTGGTCATGTATGGAAGTGAGAGTTGGACTGTGAAGAAGGCTAAGCGTGGAAGAATTGATGCTTTTGAACTGTGGTGTTGGAGAAGACTCTTGAGAGTCCCTTGGACTGCAAGGAGATCCAACCAGTCCATTCTGAAGGAGATCAGCCCTGGGATTTCTTTGGAAGGAATGATGCTAAAGCTGAAGCTCCAGTACTTTGGCCACCTCATGCGAAGAGTTGACTCATTGGAAAAGACTCTGATGCTGGGAGGGACTGGGGGCAGGAGGAGAAGGGGCCAACCAAGGATGAGATGGCTGGATGGCATCACAGACTCGATGGACGTGAGTCTGAACTCTCGGAGATGGTGATGGACAGGGAGGCCTGGCGTGCTGCGATTCATGGGGTCACAAAGAGTGGGACACGACTGAGCGACTGAACTGAACTGAAGTGATAGGCTAATGGAAGTGTTCTAAGCATGTTTAAGGTAGGTGAGACTAAGCTGTATGTTCAGTTGGTTAGATATATTAAATGTATTTTCTAATGATATTTGTTGATTTATGCTGTGTTTATTGGGGTATAACTGCCTTGTGGGTCAAAGAAAATCTGTATATTTACTGACTGTCACACCTTTTAAAGGTTGAAGATTCACCCTCACTTCTGCCAAACTTCAGGGAGTGAATGTCAAGAACTGTGAAGGATATGATATATTTATTCTGGTTGTAAGCTGGAGTCTTAGGCTACCACAGTTTCGAAGCTGGCAAAATAGGCAAGACCCCTGGATCAGTGGCATAGGGCTTTATTACTCACAGTGCATCAAGCAGAATGAGCTTCGTTTTTCTCACATGTTCCTCTGCCCCTGCCAAAGTCATACAGGGAACATGAGATGAGCGGCCCAGGCACACACAGTGGGCTTATGTCACAGTTAATGAACTCTAAATTTAGGAAACCCCCAATCATTTAAGGGAACTATGAGCCGACCTGACTAAGGCTTTCCAGAGAGAGGGAGACATAATCTGTACTATACTAATCAGGAAATAAAACTCTCTTTCTCTGAGGCAGGCATTATAACTTATAAGTTAGTGCTCACTATAAGCCTATGAGGTACATATATTGTTGCAATCTGATCAATAATGAAATTGAATTACCAAATAAGTAAACTCACCAGAGAAGCCCAACTTTAAAGTAATGGATTGGAATACTAACCTAGGTTGTCTACCCACAGAGTCATAATCATTCTGCTTCAAAGATGAGGTTACTTACTCTTATCTTCTCCAGAGTTTTGTTTTGTTTTGTTTAACATTCTTATAACAAGCAATGGTTTCCTCCAAATAATGGTTGATCGATGTTTCTGGAAGGTAGCTCTCCAATTTTGACACAGAATGCCTCTCATCAGGAAGGTCCTTTACAATACTTCAACATGTACTTCTAGGTTTTCAGTTGAAACACAAACTATGGTACTCAGAGATATGGGTCATATTCACAGGAGTAAATGTAAAGAGCAAATATAATACTAACATCGCAGAACCTAGAAGATAATATGGGGTGCATGGTGCAGGTGGACGTTACAATCCTTTTGCTGCCAAAATGTCAGTAGGAATGAATGATTGTTCTCCCATGGCATAACCTTTAGAAAACAACCCTAGAAGATCATGTTAAAGAGTCTCCTCTGGAATGACAATTATGTTATTCTAGTATTGTTCTATTCAAAACTATCAACACCCAACAATATTATAAAATAAGCTTTACAAAATGAAATAACTGAGAGCTACCTTTAATCATTTATAAACAGAAAATATTAGATAGAGAACAGTGACAGACTTTATTTTCTTGGGCTCCAAAATCACTGCAGATGGTGACTTCAGCCATGAAATTAAAAGGCATTTGCTTCTTGGAAGAAAAGCTATGACAACCTAGGCAATACATTGAAAAGCAGAAACATAACTTTGCCAACAAAGGTCCATCTAGTCAAAGCTATGGTTTTTCCTACAGTCATGTATGGATGTGAGAGTTGGACCATAAAGAGGGCTGAGCACTGAAGAACTGATATTTTTGAACTGTCGTGTTGGAGAAGACTCTTGAGAGTCCCTTGAACTGCAAGGAGATCAAACCAGTCAATCCTAAAGAAAATCAGTCCTGAACATTCATTGGATGGACTGATGCTAAAGCTGAAGCTTCAATACTTTGACCACCTGATGAAAACAGCTGACTCAGTTGAAAAGACCCTGATGCTGGCAAAGAGTGAAGGCAGGAGCGGAAGGTGGTGACAGAAGATGAGATAGTTGGATGGCATCACTGACTCAATGGACATGAACTTTAGCAAGCTCCAGGAGAGGACAAAGGACAGGGAAGCACGGCGTGCTGCAGCCCATGGTGTCACAGAGTTGGATACAACTGACAGGCTGAACAACAACAACAATCTAACTTATAAATCATACTTAATTCTTGGCACATTCTTTCTTCACATCATATATATGCTTAGGAAATAAATTTATAGTTTTATGTTTTATACCTGGTATTCAAGATTGCCAACACAACTCAGTTCAGTTGCTCAGTCATCAACACAGTGTCAATACAGTGGCTAATAAATATTGACTTCCTTCTTTTCCTGGTCATACACAATATATTTATATTTTCCCATTATAACTGACCAAAAGAGTCTGTTTTTCATTCACTCAAATATCTGTAATGGAACAGAACATAGTGCAAGGCTCATAGGAGAGCTCTAAAAAAGGGCAAGTAGGAGATGGGCATGGTGAGAGAGAGATATAAAATTTGGAGAGACAGACAACTTAGGACTGACTTATGTCTCAAATATTAACAAAGTAATCTGTGTACTATGGATAAACAGTGCAACTCCTTAGTGCATGTGAAAAGAAAAAAAAAATCTATTGCTTAACAAGAGAAGAGGAAGAAATAGAATACATTTTGTCTGCTCCAGTCCAGGAAAGATGTTGAGAAACTCATAAAACAGAATTCTCTACTGTCATAGAATCAGTTCCAAAAATATCATGTTACCATATTTCTTAGCTATGTTTTTCAAGGTTTTTTTTTTTTTCTAAACCATTGTTTAAAAAGCATTAGCACCTAAATTTCTCTCTGCTCGCCAAAGAATTCCAATACAATGTTTTTCTTATAATGATGACTTCCCAATGAAATCATCTTTCTCTTTCTACCATGCTTTCTTCTGAGATTAAAACATTACAGACCTCCTTTTAAAATTATATATTTGGGTTGACTGAATTTTATTTCCCAATTATTTTAGGTTAATCATGGTGATGAGTAACAGTTGATCATAGTAGATGTTATTGAAGGTTATTTGATTTTGGAATTATATGTTTGATATAGAGCATACATTTATGATTGACTACTACATGTTTAGGGCTTCCCTTGTGGCTCAGTGGTAAAGAATTTTCCTGCTAATGCAGGAAATGTGAGTTCAATCCCTGGGTCAGGAAGATCTCCTGGAGAAGGAAATGGCAGCCCACTTCAGGACTCTTGCCTGACAAATCCCACAGATAGAGAAGCCTGGTGGGCTAGAGTCCATGGGGTCTCAAAGACCTGGACATGGATTAGAGGCTGAGCATGCAGACACTACATGTTAAGCATTATCTTGAGTATGCTAAAAATAAAAGATAAAGTTAACAAAAATTCTCTAAACCATTCATTTTGACTAGGTTGTTTTCTTAATTTAAAAAAATTGAAAAGTGGTAGATTGAGTGGAATTTCCTTAATAATCAATATGACAGAATTTATAAACAGATGTATATAATTCCATCAAGAACTAGGAGTCTTTAGAAGAACTGTACAAAAAAGATCTTCACGACCCAGATAATCATGATGATGTGATCACTAATCTAGAGCCAGACATCTTGGAAGAAGCCAAGTGGGCCTTAGAAAGCATCACTATGAACAAAGCTAGTGGAGGTGATGGAATTCCAGTTGAGCTGTTTCAAATCCTGAAAGATGATGCTGTGAAAGTGCTACACTCAATATGCCAGCAAGTTTGGAAAACTCAGCAGTGGCCACAGGACTGGAAAAGGTCAGTTTTCATTCCAATTCCAAAGAAAGACAATGCAAAAGAATGCTAAAACTACCACACAACTGCACTCATCTCACATGCTAGTAAAGTAATGCTCAAAATTCTCCAAGCCAGACTTCAGTAATACGTGAACCGTGAACTCCCTGATGTTCAAGCTGGTTTTAGAAAAGGCAGAGGAACCAGAGATCAAATTGCCAACATCCCCTGGATCATCGAAAAAGCAAGAGAGTTCCAGAAAAACCTCTACTTCTGCTTTATTGACTATGCCAAAGCCTTTGACTGTGTGGATCACAATAAACTGTGGAAAATTCTGAAAGAGATGTGAATACCAGACTACCTAACCTGCCTCTTGAGAAACCTGTATGCAGGTCAGGAAGCAACAGTTAGAACTGGACATGGAACAACAGACTGGTTCCAAATAGGAAAAGGAGTATGTCAAGGCTGTATATTGTCCCCCTGCTTATTTAACCTATATGCAGAGTACATCATGAGAAATGCTGGACTGGAACAAACACAAGCTGGAATCAAGATTGCCGGGAGAAATATCAATAACCTCAGATATGCAGATGACACCACCCTTATGGCAGAGAGTGAGGAGGAGCTAAAAAGCCTCTTGATGAAAGTGAAAGAGGAGAGTGAAAAAGTTGGCTTAAAGCTCAACATTCAGAAAACAAAGATCATGGCATCTGGTCCCATCACTTCATGGGAAATAGATAGGGAAACTGTGGAAACAGTGTCAGACTTTATTTTGGGGGGCTCCAAAATCACTGCAGATGGTTGACTGCAGCCATGAAATTAAAAGACGCTTACTCCTTGGAAGAAAAGTTATGACCAACCTAGATAGTATATTCAAAAGCAGAGACATTACTTTGCCAACTAAGGTCCGTCTAGTCAAGGCTATGGTTTTTCCAGTAGTCATGTATGGATGTGAGAGTTGGACTGTGAAGAAGGCTGAGCGTGGAAGAATTGATGCTTTTGAACTGTGGTGTTGGAGAAGACTCTTGAGGGTCCCTTGGACTGCAAGGAGATCCAACCAGTCCATTCTGAAGGAGATCAACCCTGGAATTTCTTTGGAAGGAATGATGCTAAAGCTGAAGCTCCAGTACTTTGGCCACCTCATGCGAAGAGTTGACTCATTGGAAAAGACTCTGATGCTGGGAGAGATTGGGAGCAGGAGGAGAAGGGGACGACCGAGGATGAGATGGCTGGATGGCATCACGGACTCGATGTACGTGAGTCTGAGTGAACTCTGGGAGATGGTGATGGACAGGGAGGCCTGGCACGCTGCGATTCATGGGGTCGCAAAGAGTCGGACATGACAGAGGGACTGAACTGAACTGAACTGATAGAAAGAAACTATAGTTAGGGAAAGAACACTGTTTTTTTATTTAATTATTTTTAGATTTTTTTTCTTAAGGCAGCCTCTGTGCTGAAATGCAAAATTCAGTTTAGAGAAAATTGAAAATAATTTAGTTTATTTAAATTCATGAAAAGAGAACATGATATATTCAGTGTTTAACATCTCTCAGTAATATTTTTTGTAAACTATGTTTTCTAAAATTTACTGTCATTTTCTAAAGTGATACTGCATAATTTGCTTTAGATTTATTTCTAGGCATTAGCTATTGTTTTGGTGGTATTATAAGTATATATTAAAATTATTTTCCAAATGTTAACTGATACTATGTAGAAATACAGTATTTTTTCTACTTCAAAACTGTGCATCCTGTCATGTTGCTAAGCATATGTAAGATCTAGTGTGTTCAGTAGAATCAATAAGACTTTCTACTCACAGAATCATATAATATATGAATAAAGGCAGCTTTACTTCTTTTCCTTAACAGTTGCATTGAGATATAATTTAATACTATAAAGCTTATCCATTTAATGTGAACAATTCAAAGGCTTTTAGAATATTTTACAATTGTGCAATCATCACCATAATATAATTTTAAATAATCTCCCTTTAAAATTTTCTTTGATATCTTTTTATTACCTATTGCATTCATATTTATATTTAAATTATTTAATAGAAATGGCAAGAACAGATATCCTTGACTTTTTGTGATCAAAGAGAGAAAGAGCTTAGTCTTTTACTATTTAAGTATCTGTGCCCTGTAGTTTTTCTTTTTAATATCTTTTACCAGGTTTTTGATGCATTTATGTTGAAACTTATTTAAATAACCTTAGAACTTATAGATAATGACTATATCCTTTAAAAATTATTCACCAATTCTAAAAAGAAACTTAATCTTTTTTCTTCTTTTTTGTAAAGAAGGGCCTCTAATTCTATCAGGATTCCCATGTGGCATTAGCAGTAAAAAATCTGCTTGCCAGTGCAGGAGATGCAAGAGACACAAGCTCCATCCCTGGGTCGGGAAGATCCCCTGGAGGCAGAAATGGCAACCCACTCCAGTATTCTTGTCTGGAGTATCCCATGGACAGAGGAACCTGGTGAGCTACAGTCTATGGGGTCACAAAGAATTGAACACGACTGGGCATCTGAGCACATAGCACAGCTAATTGTATCATTGACTATAAAAATGCACAAAAATACACATTTTTATTTAAATAATGTATACACTTGATGAAAAATATAATACTGTTAATGGGCTAATAATGAAAAGAAGTATGCCTTTGCTCCTAGACTGTCTAGTTTATAAATTAAGAAAATGCTTGAATTTTTAAAGAGTATTTTATTTTATCTATAGTTCTAAAATACATGTTTAAATCACTAGTCTTTGATTTATCCTTTCAGGCATAATCTATTTATTGCCTGATAAAATATCTGAGGATTTATCACAAACCATCCCTTTCTTCCACCATCACACAATTGTTATAACATTACTCTTAATTGTTCTCTGTGCTTTATCTGTAACTACAGAAGGTTAAAGATTTATTTATTTTTCCATCATTTCTTGAAAGCATATATAAACTCCTCACTTTATTAAGTGAAGTTACTATTTATGTTTTGTTTTATTTGCAACTTATCAACTGCAAATTCAGTTACTTCTACTTTCACATTGTCAAGTTTTCTGTCATTCATATTCACCTGTATATTGTTAGTCAATACTTAATAGCATTGTTTGTCTACGGGTTGCTATTAAGTGCTCAGAATAAAATCAAAGTGAACTTTTATGTCATGATTAGTTTTTAATGTTATTTGCAGCACAGACAAGTAAAATACGACTGCACGTTTTCTAACATAGCATTTTCTGTTTCCTGCAGTTTTAGATTCCCTTTCTTTTTAAAAAAAAAATTAGAACTGACATTTTTATCACATTTTAGGTACTCTCATAATGTTATAGATGATATAAAAATCTCTGAATTCCTCTCTGTCTCTTTACTCTCATGTGATGGGTGTGTGCCCCTATATATTTGTTTCTATCTGAAGCAATTAATTTTCATGACTGCTAACCACATCTAATGGATTTTTCCCCATATTTTGTGCCTTTTTCTTTCTTTCTTTGCACTTAGATTAAAAAAAAAAAAACCCTTTAGAAATTCTCTGATAAAAGAGAGTTGGAGTGAAATTTCTGAGATCATGTATGTCTAAAAATATTGCTCACTTGTCTTTACACTTGACTTAATATATTAGCTGGGCATATTCAGTTCAGTTCAGCTGCTTAGTCATGTCTGACTACTTGCGACACCACGAACCACAACACACCAGGCCTCCCTGTCCATCACCAACTCCCGGAGTTTACTCAAACTCGTGTCCATTGAGTTGGTGATGCCATCCAACCATCTCATCCTCTGTCTTCCCCTTCTACTCCTGCCTTCAATCTTTACCAACATCAGAGTCTTTTCAAATAAGTCAGCTCTTCACATCAGGTGGCCAAAGTACTGGAGTTTCAGCTTCAACATCAGTCCTTCCAATGAACACCCAGGACTGCTTTCATTTAGGATGGACTGGTTGGATCTCCTTGCACTCCAAGGGACTCTCAAGAGTCTTCTCCAACACCACAGTTCAAAAGCAT
This sequence comes from Capricornis sumatraensis, assembly GCF_032405125.1. Classification (NCBI taxonomy): domain Eukaryota; kingdom Metazoa; phylum Chordata; class Mammalia; order Artiodactyla; family Bovidae; genus Capricornis; species Capricornis sumatraensis. The sequence continues at coordinate 57,489,569 of NC_091087.1, read as the reverse complement.
CAATTCTTTGGCACTCAGCTTTCTTTATAGTCCAACTCTCACATCCATACATGACTACTGGAAAAACCATAGCCTTGACTAGATAGACCTTTGTTGGCAAAGTAATGTCTCTGTTTTTTAATATGCTGTCTAGTTTGGCCATAACTTTCCTTCCAAGGAGTAAGCATCTTTTAATTTCATGGCTGCAGTCACCACGTCCAAGGTAAGAGAAACCCAAGTAAGACGGTAGGCACTGAGAGAGGGCATAGGAGGGCAGACAGACTGAAACCACAATCACAGACAATTAGCCAATCTGATCACACGGACCAGAGCTTGTCTAACTCAATGAAACTAAGCCATGCTGTGTAGGGCCACCCAAGACAGATAGGTCATGGTGGAGAGGTCTGGCAAATGTGGTTCACTAGAGAAGGGAATGGCAAACCACTTTAGTATTCTTGCCTTGAGAACCCCATGAACAGTATGAAAATGCAAAAAGATAGGACACTGAAAGATGAATTCCCCAGGTCAGTAGGTGCCCAATATGCTAGAGGAGATCAGTGGAGAAGTTAACTCCAGAAAGAATGAAGGATGGAGCCAAAGCAAACACAACACCCAGTTGTGGATGTGACTGATGATAGAAGCAAGGTCTGACGCTGTAAAAAGCAATATTGCATAGGAACCTGGAATGTTAGGTCCATGAATCAAGGCAAATTGGAAGTGGTCAAATAAGAGATAGCAAGAGTGAATATCAACATTCTAGGAATCAGCAAACTAAGATGGACTGGAATGGGTGAATTTAACTCAGATGACCATTATATCTACTACTGTGGGCAGGAATCCCTTAGAAGAAATGGAGTAGCCATCATTGTCAACAGAGTCCAAAGTGCAGTACTTGGATGCAATCTCAAAAATGACAGAATGATCTCTGTTCGTTTCCAAGGCAAACCATTCAATATCACGGTAATCCAAGTCTATGCCCCAACCAGTAATGCTTAAGAAGCTGAGGTTGAACGGTTCTATGAAGACCTACAAGACCTTTTAGAACTAATACCCCAAAAATATGTCCTTTCCATTATAGAGGACTGGAATGCAAAAGTAGGAATTCAAGAAATACCTGGAGTAACAGGCAAATTTGGCCTTGGAGTACAGAATGAAACAGGGAAAAGGCTAACAGAGTTCTGCCAAGAGAAAACACTGTTCATAGCAAACACCCTGTTCCAACAATGCAAGAGAAGACTTGACACATGGATATCACCAGATTGTCAACACTGAAATCAGATTGATTATATTCTTTGCAGCTGGGTCTATTACCCTACACCTAAAATAAATTTCCTTCCATCTGTTAAATGTATTGTCCCATTCTATGCAAGTTTCTGAAGGTCATTCTTTTTTGGATTATATTTTTTACTTTCTAGAGCTTTTAATATGTCTGTCATTGATGTTCTGAATTTTTATTACTGTAATACAAATTTTCAATATACATATATTATTTAATTTTGGGGGGTAGGCATTTACTGAGTTTATTATATAAACTCATTATTTTATCCTTCAGCCCTAGTAATCACTTTTACTTTAAAAAATTCATTCTCTCCATGTTTTTATTTATTTCCACATATAAATCATGTCAGTTAAGAGTTGAAATTTTTAGATTGCATTTTCTTGTTTCCTATCTTGGTAGCACACATATTTATTTCACTTTCTTTGTGTTCTCTTTGAAGATATTTAATCAATTTAAACTAAAAATTTTACCAGAATTTTGACATACAAGATGTGCTTGTGTATTATTATTTACTTTTTAGATGCTTTACTTGTTACAGATATAATATTTTAAATAATAGCATTAATAATATCTTAGGAGTTTTATGTTTCTCTGGACACATTATTTAATTTATTTTGGATTATATATCAATGGACATGAGTTTAAGAAAAGTTCTGGGAGTTGCTGATGGACAGGGCATGCTGTAGTCCATGGGGTCACAAAGACTTGGACACGACTGAGTGACTTAACTGAACTGATATATTTTGTATTCCAAGTTTTCCTCAAATTCTTATGATTTTACACTCTTAAGAAAGAGTCAATAAATATGGTTGTCTATGAGTTTTTGTAAGGCAGGTGTAGAGAGCTTCTCTTTGGCCAAAAAATGGCTATTGTATTGGTTATTCTTAAATGTCAAAACGCTAGGGTTTTTTTAAGAGGCTATTATTTTTTTCCTGCCTACAATGTGTTCCTTAAGGTATCAGGAAAACAGTTGTCTGCTGTTTTACATATTCCAATTGATTCCCCATTCTTAATCTCATATCTCAATTCCACATTCTATATTGCCCGGTTCATTTTCTCTAAGTTATGAGTACCGTGGTGTTGGAGAAGACTCTTGAGAGTCCCTTGGACTGCAAGGAGATCCAACCAGTCCATCCTAAAGGAGATAAACCCTGGGATTTCTTTGGAAGGAATGATGCTAAGGCTGAAACTCCAGCACTTCGGCCACCTCATGAGAAGAGTTGACTCATTGGAGAAGACTTTGATGCTGGGAGGGATTGGGGGCAGGAGGAGAAGGGGACGACCGAGGATGAGATGGCTGGATGGCATCACTGACTCGATGGAAGCGAGTCTGAGTGAAATCCGGGAGTTGGTGATGGACAGGGAGGGTTGGCATGCTGCGATTCATGGAGTAGCAAAGAGTCGGACACAACTGAGCGACTGAACTTAACTAAACTGAACTGATGAGTACTTTCAATGGGGCACAAATGCAATGGACTTCTTTCCGACATACAGCACCTATTTTTCACTCTCAGTTAAAGACTCAGTCTTTTTTTCCACATTTATGAATCTTTTTAAATGGCAATGTCTGCTGATGGCGCAGCCTTTGATGAGATTATATTATTTAAAACATTTCCTTATTATTTGTGATCTTCAGAGAATTTCCTACCGTTTTGAATATGAAGTTAAATTTTACTTTTTAAACAGAAGACTTTGCTTGTATGAAACAAAAATACCTATAATTATGATATTTTCCACAGTCTATTATTTATATTTTCATTCAAAAATATTAATAAATATTAATGTCTTCCTACTCAATATTCAGGGTTAGTACTAACATATTCAATTATTCATATCTCATCAACTTCTTAGGATGCTATATGCTTAAAACTTTTAATGTCAAGAATATGTCTCAGCATATCTTAATGGTTAAAAAATGTATGTATATAAAGAGAAAAGTGTCTGGGAAAAATACATCTGGTTTAGGTCACCTATTTTCTGAGAATTTCTAAGTAACAAAAGGTTTAAATTGCTGAATATTTTTTGAATATCAGACATGTTTAGTGTTTTACATTCATTATATTATTTTAATTTCTGTAGCAGACAGATATTAGTAAGTATTATTCTTATTTAAAGATGCACAATCTTGTTCTTAGATTGAAAGATATGTTCCAAGATACAAAGCAGATAAAGTTCAAAGCAAAATTTGAAACAAAAGATAACTGCTTCCGCCACTTCTGCTCATGTCACCACATTATATTAATCCAACAACACGTTATAAAGATCATACACCATGACCAAATGGGCTTTATCCCAGGGAGGCAAGGATTCTTCAATATCCGCAAATCAATCAATGTCATTCACCACATTAACAAATTGAAAAATAAAAGCCATATGATTATCTCAATAGATGCAGAGAAGGCCTTTGATGAAATTCAACATCCATTTATGATAAAAACTCTCCAGAAAGTAGGAATAGAAGGAACATACCTCAACATAATAAAAGCTATCTATGACAAACCTACAGCAAACATTATCCTCAATGGTGAAAAATTGAAAGCATTTCCCCTAAAGTCAGGAACAAGACAAGGGTGCCCACTTTCACCGCTGCTATTCAACATAGTTCTGGAAGTTTTGGCCACAGCAATCAGAGCAGAAAAAGAAATAAAAGGAATCCAAATTGGAAAAGAAGAAGTAAAACTCTCACTGTTTGCAGATGACATGATCCTCTACATAGAAAACCCTAAAGACTCCACCAGAAAATTACTAGAGCCAATCAATGAATATAGTAAAGTTGCAGCATATAAAATATATTAAAATGTGTTTCTGTTCAGTCACTAAGTCTTATCTGACTCTTTGTAACTCCATGGACTGAAGCACACCAGGCCTCCCTGTTCTCCACTATATTAAAATGGATTAAATACAAATAAGAACATTTAAATAAGTTTATAATTAGATTTCTAAATTAATAAAAGTAGTATATAACAAAAAAGCAGTATATAATAAAATTTATATTTAAAATGAGAAGCTAGCAATATATAAGGCACATTTAAATACTATTTTATCTTCTAATTTAAAGGATATCTTTACATTTAATGATACCGATTGTGAATCTCAGTTTTCAATCTTTCTATAATCTAACCAATTTCAAACACATAACAATGAACAACATAAACATAAAGCAATCAAAATGTTTTATTTAAAAATCAGACATCTATAAAGATACCAAACCAGGAAAGACACATGGCTCTATTACCACAAAAACAAAAAAAAAAAGATAGTGCATGATTAAAATTAAGTTACAAAAAACATTGGAAATGCATTCACACACTTACATTGTAGGCCATCAGTTCTTGTTCATTAAAACAAATAATGATAACAAACTTAGAAAAGATATAATTAAAATTGATATACATTTTAATATAGCTTGTGCCAAAAGTATTCACAGTAAAGTGCTTTGTTCTTAGAATTGTAGATACATGTATATGAAAATAAGGTAATCCAGCGGAGTAGTAACTTGCTGCAGAACATAGTTGTGTTGGCATTTTTGACTGCACAACTGCTGAAATGCTGCTATAGAGAACAAACTTCTCTGAGAGTGATGTGTCATGTGGTAAAAAGAAATCTCCCACTGAAAAATGCTCATCCTTTTCTGCATTCATTATATCCTGAGATTGTTGAATTTTCAGGTCTTATTTTTTCCCATTTCCACTCAAAGTATGCTCTTTTTTTGTAATGCAGCCACATTAGCAGACACAGCTTCACTCTCTTCATACTGACAAGGATGCTGAAAATATTGTTGCTAAGCAACTGGATGCTGCACATTGGAACTCCCATTTTTTCTGATGAAAGTGACAAGAGAAAGATAGTGACATCAAGAGCTTTCTGATTTTTTTTTTTAAACAGGTGCAGTGAAAAGAGAGGACGGTGGGCTCAGTGAAAGAAAAAAGTCAAAAGATGGAAAAAGAGGAGTTCTGAACATCAAGAAAAATAACTGTGAAAGGAATCCTAAAAGAAGAGTATATCTGATTCATAGAAATGGATGGAAAAGAATTAAAAACTAATCCAAAAAAAAAATGAGAGCTCTGTATGTAAAAATTATCTTGGTAAAATAGATGGTCTACTAATGAAGAAAACCAAAAATGAAATACAAAGTCTTGATCCTTCAATCAAATGAATTAGTGCATTTGAAACTTCCCTGACCCTTCCAGATTCCATTTCTTTTCTCTTATGGTATGCTTCCAAGTTTGGCTTTTTATCTCTGAATCAGAGTTTTGGTCTTTGAAATGTAACAGATGGTAAAAAATGAGACTCTGAAAAAGAATAAAGAGGTAACAGGGATAGACAGTTTTGAATCTCTCCAAGAAATAAAAACTCTGCACTCTTATTCAGCCTAATGAAGAGAGACCATCTAAATAATAATGTCATAGAAATATAGAAAAGCCTTTGGATAGAATTGAATGCAATCGGACATGTATGAACTGTGGAAAGCAAAGCAGTGATAGTGATGATGGATTGATGACTCTTCTTTCATTTCAACTTGAATGACTATAACATCAAACCAAAGTTGTAAGAAAAAAAAAAAAGACCTTGAAAAAGCACAAATACCATTAATAGTAAGCTACAAATTATCAGTTTGAGATATTTTAGATGTATATTTGAGTCCTGATTTTAAAACTTTCCATTAGATCACAGCATTTGGTCCCATCACTTCAAGGAAAGAAATGGGGAAAAATGGAAACAGTGACAGACTTTATTTTCTTGGGCTCCAAAATCATTGCAGATGGTGACTGCAGCCATGAAATTAAAAGATGCTTGCTCCTTGGAAGAAGAGCTATGACAAACCTAGACAGCAAATTAAAAAGGAGAGACATTACTTTGCTGACAAAGGTCCATCTAGTCAAGGCTATGATGCTTCCAGTATTCAAGTATGATGTGAGAGTTGAACCATAAAGAAGACTGAGTGCTGAAGAATTGATGCTTTTGAACGGTGGTGTTGAAGAAGACTCTTGAGAGTTCCTTGGAAAGCAAAGAGATCAAACCAGTCAATCCTAAAGGAAATCAACCCTGAATATGCATTGGAAGGACTGATGCTGAAGCTGAAGCTTCAATACTTTGGCCACCTGATGCAAACAGCTGACTCATTAGAAAAGACCCTGATGCTGGGAAAGACTGAAGGCAGGAGGAGAAGGGGACAGCAGAGAATGAGATGGTTGGATGGCATCACCAACTCAATGTGCATGAGTCTGAGTAAGCTCACAGAGATAGTGAAGAACAGGAAAGCCTGGTGTGCTGCAGTCCATGTTGTTGCAAAGAGTCAGACATGACTGAGCGACTGAACAACTACAAAGTTGTTAATTAAGTTCTCTGAACTTCAGTTTATGCTTCTGTAAAATGGCAATGGCATCTAACCTTTAGGGTTTGCGCTGTAAATGCAATAATATGCCAAGCTCTTACCACATGCCCTGATTTCTTTCACCAAGAAGAGCAATATATTCACTAGTGGTTATAGTGTAAAATGAAATACTTACTATGTGATGTGCACATTTTTACTAATTTTGCCCATCAATATTATTGCACAGTCCACCACTGTTGGTTGAGTGGAGCAACTAAGAAATATAATCCATTGGTAATCTAAAGTTACAACTTTTTGTGAAAATAGTTCATCCTATTCTTCACTGGGAAAAATAGATTAAAAAGGCAGTGCTAAAATTTTATTTTGTGAAACACTACATTCTCAACTCTTCAGTTCTTAAATATCTGGATTGTAAATCTGGTTCAGAAATTTAATTTATTCTGTCGGTACAGCTCTGCCTTGAAACAGTGACTGGTCCATGTCCATGATAAATTTAAAGAAAATTGAAAGCTCAAGGAAGACAAATAGCAAACTATTGACTTCATTCTAATTAACTTTGTAACAGTTTCTTCCTGGCCTAGGTTAGTATGAATTGCTCCTTGCATTGTATTGTATGTTATGTTCCTGAGAGATGGTTCTTATCACCCAAAAGAAAGTGCACAGAATTAGAGTAACTGATTCTGGAAGATGGTTGGCGTGGCGAAGCTGACGGTGGACTTATTAGAAGTAGAGTATTCTGTGTGATTGGTTAGGAGTGCATACTTGACCTTCTTTGGTTGGTGCTAATTTGGAAGCAGGGACACAAATTATAGAAGATATCAGTCTTTCAAGTCCTCACCATTTGTGGGCTGATGGTTACAGATGTTATTTTTTAATGTCCTGGATTACTACAGATAGTAATCTGCAATTCTGATTTACATCAGGTTGGTTCCTGGGTTGTTGATTGTAGTTAAGGGGTTGGTTTCCTGGGTAGATTGTTGTACAACTTCAGGTTGTGGGTCAGAGATCTGGTTTTATTCACGATCTAACCATTGTCCATTTGTATATTCGACCTCTCAGTTCACTCTCCTTTATGGTAAGTTCATATTTTCCTTGGTGACTAGTGTGACCTTTGCATTTTTATTGAATTTAGGGAATCAGTATGATGGAAACAAATCTGGAAAAGCCACCACGGAGATGCTCAAGGGTGCTGCTGCTCCCCTCATGAAGTTCTTGCAGCCTCAATGAAATAAACACTCTGTGGACTTTCCCAGAGGACATACTAAAGAAATAAGTAAAGAATGTCCCGCACAATAAATCTACTCAAGTATTCCACCACCCCTAAGCCTCCGTGTGCCTTGCTAAATACCTTCTGACATTTTAAATTATTGTAGGTCAGTTTTGGTTTGATAAGTCAGTCACCCAACCAAGCAAACTACTAGAGACATTACCAGCTTCTCAAGCCTAGCCATGAATTCAGGCTTTCTGCTGATGATGCTATATCAATAAATGTGTGCTGATTTGACTTGTTATTATTTATACTCTGATCCCACATTCATAGCAACCACAGAATTCTATAAATTGGAAAGTCATGCAATTCCCCTGCTATGTAGCATATCTTCTTATGGGTCACTTCTTATATCTCACTCTTTAATACATGCTGGGAATTCAGTCTAGTTAAATATTTAAAAGCAGGGAAATGTGGTAGGGATAAATACTGGAAAGGGTTAGCAATCCACTATAATGAAATCACCACCATGGGAGGGACAGTTTCTTCAGGCAAGCAGAGTGTCCTTCATATAGGTAAAGGATACCTCTGCTGGCAAAGAAAGTTCAGTAGGACTTCACAGTTCACGGTTTCTAGCTCCACTGGAATCTGCTCATTGGCCACATGAGCAGATTGTGGTCTGCAGTTGGCCACATTCCCATTTTTAAGATCCCATCCTTTCCTGAGATACACTGTATGATTAGGAGTATAATTTGCATAGTAACTCAGTCACCTGCAGGATCAGATTTTGGATATTATTTTCAGAAAGCACAGCCCTATGGCTACAAAAGGTACGTGTTACTTTTAGAGTAATCACAAAAGCTTCTAGGTCCCTTATGTAGACCTTGAGGTGAGAACAATTAGGTTTGAGCTTAGCATGTTCTCTCTGGATGCTCTCCAGTGCTGTTATGATATGTCAATATAATCCCTCTACTTACTGACATTCTCTGTGGCAACAAATGCTCTGTCACTAGGAATTTTGCCTTTTGTAGACACTTGCATTAGATTCCATTCTGTCAGAAACAGTATCAATATCAAAGTTTGTATTAGAGTTCAACAGAAGAAACATAAGCACTCCAGTATGTGAAGTAAGAGCTATATTACAAAGATTTGACAGCAAGCAATTGTGGCAGCGAGTTAAATAGTCTTTTTTAGTGCCTTTGTGTCTGAAGCTGAAGGCTGAAGTCCAAAGGGTAGAAAATCAAGATATAAAGGGGAGAACAGAGACAAGCTTAATCTCATGAGAATAAACTAGGACCCAACAAGCATGAGCAGGCTAGAACATATATGGTAAGACTGGAAAGTTATGGTCATACTACCATGTTCAAACTTACTAACTGGACATCCTAAAAGAGATGTTGGAACATGTCCTTTCTGGAATTTTTATAGAATTCTTCTTTCAATCTAATTATATCAATTCATCTTTTGTCTAGAGTTCCTACTATTTCTCATTGATCTACTTTACCAATGAGTAGTTAAGTATGGAACTCATTCTTATTAATCCTCTAGGAACTAAGTGTATCTTTTCAATCCAGATATATGTGACTTTCATCAAATTATTAAAACAGGCTGTCACTATCTCATTTAACATGGCTTCTACAATGTCCTGAGGTAATTTTTAGGACTGTTTATAACTATATTTCTCCTCTTTTCTGTACATGTAAGAATTGCACATTACATCTCTCTGGAGTTGAGCTTGGATGTGTGACTTACTATGTATGGTGATTATACTCTGCAGAAAGTGGCAAGTATCACTTTTCACCTGAGGATTTAAGATCTAGTTCATAATTTCCCTGTTAGGAAAAGTATCATTGCTCCAGATAATACGAGTTCCATTAGTTTATGTTGGTAGCTGGGATAACTAGTGGTGACCTTCATGACTGACGTGAACGTCCAGATTTCTCAAAGGCAGTCTTCTGACTATAACACCCTGCATTTCCAATAGGAATAAGGTAAGCCCTGAATTCTTACTATCAAAACTTTCCCTTTGCTTTCACTTCTGTTTTCCTAATTTAAAGACTGGCTGATACATGAACTTTTTATAAAACAGGCTGGAAGTCTAAGGAGTAGGGAACATAAACCTAGCACATATATGTTTCACAAAAATTGAGATAGGGAGATTTGGGAAACTTTTCTCTACTTGGCAGGGATGTTTGAGGGCTAGAAATTACTTCTGCCAAGAATCACATTACTGCACTGTTACTCTTTATGGTTAGAGATGAGGACACAACAATCATTATTTGTATAGAAGTCACCTACATTTTCTATTCCATCTAGAGAAGCTCTGTCCAACACAGAAATCACTAGTCTCCTGTAGCTATTGAATATGTGAATTATGGCCAGTCCACGTCAAGCTGTGTTTTCAGTATAAAATATGCATTTGATTGAAAACATCAGGGCCAAAAAAAAAAGAGAAAAAAAGAAAGTGAAATATATCATTATTGATTTTTTTATATTGAGTACATGGCAAAATGATAGTTTAGATGTAACTGTTTAAATAAAGCGTATAATTAATACTAATTCCATCTGTTTCTATTTTAGATTTTAAGTGTTTCTATGAGAAAAAATTTAAATTATGAATTTGATTTACATTATATCTGTACTGAATAGCATTAGTCTGGACTTTGAAGATCAAATATGTCTATTATCTATAGAATGATTTCTAGTGAATTTTCCATTAAGTAATCACCATATTGAAGTTCTAAGTTTTTAGTACTGCTTAAAGGAAATTCCTTTAAGAGATTTATTTACTATTGAGAATAAATTATTATTTCTCTATTTTTGAAAATTCTAGGCTAATGTGAATAGTATGTATATCTGTTGTGGTTACAGAGCATTTGTTAATTGATATGTTTGACATTTTATATTAGACAGCCCAGAAATGGCTATTCTTCAAAGTTTTATTAAAAATGGGATTAAAGATACCCAAAGTCTAATTTCATGTCTAGAGTTTCAATATCAGACTTCTAAGATGTAAATTTCATTCCTTGTCACTCAAATATATCTTCCAATTTGACTTAAAATGTATGACTTTCAAATTTGATCAGATCCCTGAAATTGTTTCTTATCCTTCACTGAACTTATTATAAGTCCACATGACAAAGTTAGTGATTTAAGTAATTGATCCAATTTCCTCTCTTTCTCAAATAATATTAGCCTATATAATCCAAGTGCCAAATTTGAATTTTGCTAAGAGTGTAGTTTTAGGGAGAGAGAAAATAATGTAAAAAGTATCTGTATCTGATAAAAAGTTGCAAAGTTTATTAAGAGATTTTCAGGTTTTTTGATAATGTTATATGAATGATATATACTATATGTATGTAAAGAAAATAATGAGAGTTTTCAATGCTATTCTAATGCTGGATAGAGATGAACACACAAAAATATAATCTAGGCTAGTGATCACAGTATCTCCTAGAAAACAAAATCGTGGCTGTTTTACTTTTGTATAACACTTCTTGCTTTTTCAAATTCCTTTTACATATTTTCATATAATAATTCACTTTAAAAACATTACAAAAAGATAGCTTTAATAATGAAAAATAAATATTTAAACAGTAGGCAGTCTTCAAAGTAGATTATATGCAGTGACTCACTTAAATCCCACAAAAAAAAATTAGATATCTTAACTATCTCTATTTTATAGCTGAGATAACAAAGGGACAGAAAAGCTACATAACTTTCTGAAATTACCTTGTATATAAGGGCAGAACTAGGATTTGAACTAGCAATTTAGATCTATGGTCTATGTTCTTAATTACACTAATTTTACAGGGAATGGTAAGTGCCTTGCTGTAAATTATAGGAATTAAAGTTTATTATTTTTATATTACTATCATTATTATTTTCAATACATGGAAACTATGGTGAGGAACAGACTGAAGAAAAGGAAGAAAGAAAGGAGCAAAAGCATAAAAAATTTGAACAGTTTAATATTACTATGCAAGTTTTTAACATCACTCAGTTCAGTTCAGTCACTCAGTCATGTCCGACTATTTGCGACCCCGTGAACAGCAGCACGCCAGGCCTCCCTGTCCATCACCAAATCCCAGAGTCCACCCAAACCCATGTCCATTGAGTTGATGATGACATCCAACATCTCATCCTCTGTCGTCTCCTTTCCCTCCTGCCCTCAATCTTTCCCAGCATCAGGGTCTTTTCAAATGAGTCAGCTCTTCGCATGAGGTGGCCAAAATATAGGAGTTACAGCTTCAACATCAGTCCCTCCAATGAACACCCAGGAGTGATCAGCTTTAGAATGGACTGGTTGGATCTTCTTGCAGTCCAAAGGACTCTCAAGAGTCTTCTCCAAAATCAAAGTTCAAAAGTATCAATTCTTCGGTGCTCAGCTTTCTTTATAGTCCAATTCTCACATCCATACATGACCACTGGAAATACAATAGCCTTCCCTAGACGGACCTTTGTTGGCAAAGTAATATCTCTGCTTTTTAATATGCTATCTAGGTTGGTCATAACTTTCCTTCCAACGAGTAAGCATCGTTTAATTTGATGGCTGCAATCACCATCTGCAGTGATTTTGGAGCCCAGAAAAATAAAGTCTGACACTGTTTCCCCTGTTTCCCCATCTATTTCCCATAAAGTGATGGGACTAGATGCCATGATCTTCATTCTCTGAATGTTGAGCTTTAAGCCAGCTTTTTCATTCTCCTCTTTCACTTTCATCAAGAAGCTCTTTAGTTCTTCTTTACTTTCTGCCATAAGGGTGGTGTCATCTGCTTATCTGAGGTTATTGATATTTCTCCCAGCAATCTTGATTCCAACTTGTGCCTCCTCCAGTCCAGCATTTCTCATGATGTACTCTGCATATCAGTTAAATAAGCAGGGTGACAATATACAGCCTTGATGTACTCCTTTTCCTATTTGGAACCAGTCTGTTGTTCCATGTTCAATTCTAACTGTTGCTTCCTGACCTGTATATAGGTTTCTCAATAGGCAGGTCAGGTGCTCTGGTATTCCCATCTCTTTCAGAATTTTCCAAAGTTTATTGTGATCCACACAGTCAAAGGCTTTGATATAGTCAATAAAGCAGAAATAGATATTTTTCTGGAACTCTCTTGTGGTTTCAATGATCCAGCGGATGCTGGCAATTTGATCTCTGGTTCATCTGCCTTTTCTAAACCCAGCATAAATATCTGGAAGTTCACGGCTCGTGTATTGCTGAAGCCTGGCTTGGAGAATTTTAAGCGCCACTTTACTAGTGTGTGAGATAATTGTACTTATTTTTTAAGTTAGTAATTAAAATATGAACCAGGTATATATACCCTGCTAATAGATTGTTAGGTTCAATTTAAAATTCTATATAATATCATGAGTAGAAATGCTTTGATATTAGATTTGTAACTCATTCTGTTCGTGATGTTATGGATTCATCCCATTAAGAAAACACATAGGGATGACTAGAAATTACATTGAAAACTTTTTTGTGTGTAAAAGTATCAGAAAGTAATCCAAAAAATAAATAAGAATTGTGTATTATCTATTCAGTCACATCAAAAACTATAGAAGGTGTGTATGTGTGTTTATCTGTGTGTGTGTGCCTTAAAGAAAAATTGATTCTAAAATATAAATGGCACCACAATGGATCAAGAAGAGCCAACACGATCCTAGACTATTTTATGAAAATGGAGAAGTTAGTACATTTTCTATCTGATAATTAATAATCCCTGTAAAGCTGAGATAATGTAGATAGGGTGGTTTTGGCAAAACAATAGGCAAATAGACCAACAGAACAGATCTAAGTCCAGAAATATACCTATAGGAATACAGTTATTTAATCTACAGCAAAAAAAGAAAATGAAAGTCGTTCAGTTGTGTCCGTCTCCATAATGTATTTTGAATTCCTAAAATAAAATGTTTATAGTTAAGGCAACTACATTTTAAAAAGCAGTCAAAAGCCTTGAATAAGTAGCTCACAAAAAAATAGTACCTGAAGGCCAACATGAAAAATGAGACAAATATCTCATCACAGAAGGTTCAAGTAAAGCCATGAAGGGATGCCACTAGGAATCCAACAGAAATGCTGAAACATCGACAATTGCTAATGAGGATGCAAAAGAAACTAGCACTCATACTCTGTTAAGGGGAGTGTCATCTGATACCACTTTGGAAACTATTTGGAAACATCCACTATCTCTGAATATCCTATCGTGCTTTGCTATGATTAGTCGCTCAGTCATGTCAGACTCTTCGACACCCCATGGACTGTAGACCAGTTGGCTCCTCTGTCCATGGGATTCTCCAGGCAAGAATACTGGAGTGGGTTGCCATGCCCTCCTCCAGGGCATTAGCAGGCAGGTTCTTTACCACTATCACAACCTGGGAAGCACAAATTTAGTGGCTTAAAATAACATACATAATTGTGAGTGTTATCTTACAATTCACCAGTCTCACAGAGCTGGAATCAACACGTCAAAAAGGCAGTGTTCCTTCTGAGGTTCTAGTAGAGAACCTGTCTCCTTGACTTTTTCTGTCCCTGGGGCTGCTTGCATTCCTTAGCTTGTGGCCATCTCCTTCATCCTCAAAGGCAGCTGTGTAGCATCTTTGTGCATCTTTCTCTGGCACTCCTATCTTCTAGTCTTAAGGACCCTTTGATTACACTGAGGAAACCTTTGTAATTCCAGATGACTTTCCCATTTCAAGGTCCTTAACATGTGAAAAACTCCTTTCACTAAGTAAATTCACAGTCACTGGCTCTGATAGAACAGTGACATCTCTGTGGGGGCCATTATTCTGCCTATCACACATATCTTTCAACCACTGTCAGAGGTCTTAAAATGAAATTTTTGTCCCTAAAACTTGCTGTTTTTTATATATTACTATCCTGGTTAAGACCATTACCATCCACATAAGAAATCAGTTATTGTTCATGTTAATGAATGTTCATTCTTTCTCCCTCACAGTGCATACCCAATTAATAATCAAATAATGGAAACTATGACCTCAGTTTCCCGTAACTCATCCTCTCCCTTGCTTATGCATTATTCACTCCCATACCATCTCTGCGTTGACCTAATGTAAAAATACCTTAATTAGATTTCCTATCGCTAACACTATCTTCCTTACTCTCAAATCTATTATTTATTATGTTGCTAGATTTTTCTTCTTAAAGGGAAAATATGCCATGTTACAGGCTTCACAGGTGGCTCTGGTGGTAAAGAACTTGCCTGCCAACTCAGAAGACATAAGAGATGAGGGTTAGATCCCTGAGTTGGGAAGATCCCCCGGAGGAGCACATGGCAACCCACTCCAGTATTCTTGCCTGAAGAATCTCATGAACAGAGGAGTCTGGCGGGCTACAGGCCAGGGGTCACAAAGAGTCAGACAGGGCTGAAATGACTTAGTGCACACACACACACACACACACACACACACACACACACATATCCTGTTACTCTCTATATCAACCCAGTTGAGATGCTAACTATATTATTAGAAAATTAAGGTTTTTTAATCAAAGGTAAGAGATGTTTATGATGCCAGCTCAACCTACTTTTCACTCTCACAGACCAACTGTGATATTTAAATTGTTGTATCTCAGCTCCAAATCTTCTACTATCCATTGGCATTCTGGCACTGCGACTCTGCAAAACCATGAAATCAGAAGATAATGATTATCTTCGTGAAAAACTACTCCTGTCTTGTTTTCAAGCCCTTGTCAGAGACTGAATACCTGACATAAAACATCAAGTGGTGAAGGTATCTCAGCAGTCTACCAAGAAGTGCATGTTGTCTAGCTCAGCAAGTCAGAAGTTTGGGTGTTCATAACCAGAGCGTATCATCAGACAAACCGGATGTGCGGCCCCAAGAGATCACGCATGCATGCTCAGCTGCTCAGCCGTGCCTGACTGTTTGTGACCCTATGGACTGTAGCCCGCCAGGCTCCTGTCCATGGAATTCTCCAGGCCAGAATATTGGAGTGGGCTGCCAAGCCATCCTCCAGGGAATCTTCCTGACTCAGGGATCAAACCCAGGTCTCCTGCATTGCAAGCAGATTCCTTACCATCTGAGCCACCAGGGAACCAGAGGCACAAGAGAGGTCCGCCAATAGGTGGCTGAGACTCTCAGAGCAGCTACTCGAGTTTCATCCTTTCCTTTCCTCAGTCTGCATCTACAATCTGGAAGTACACAGGCACCACCATCTGATTTGAGGTATAAACTCTTTGCTTGTTTAACAAATTGTTTTCAGGCCATACTTGTAACAGTCAGAATTGGACTCCTGGAACACCAGTCTCAATCAACAACTTCCTGGAAAGACAGCAATGCAGAGAAATTTTGCCAATAGGCAAAACCCAGGGGAGTCTATTTAAGTCATCTATTTTATATTAAGAAATGGTTAGAACTGTAGATCTGGACAGATTAATGCGTGATAGCTCTGCTTTGGCCTTATTGTCAAGAACTGGAAAGAACAGAATGGAAAGATGAGAAGAGAACAAAGCATAGGTTTTGAGAAAAAGATAATGGATATTAAAACGTCCGCTTTTATTTGAAGCTCAGCAGAATGAGTATATATACATACTGGACAACACTAAGTCTCTCTCCCAGCCATTCTGGCACCTAAGTCTATTGTGGTCATGATTAAAAAAAAGAGTCTATGTATGGACTCTACAAAAATGAGGTTTCTTCACTGAGTCTGACCTGGCTACCTGAGTGTCTTATCTGCCAACAGCACAGGCAAATGCTGTCATGATATGGAGCTGTCACAGTTCTCTAGATGGACCAGCCACACAGCTGGTGGCAGACTGACTGCACTGGATCCCTTCCAATACGGAGATGTCAACTACTTTGCTTCACTAAAATAAACATGTAGCGCCTTCAACGGACATGCATGTTGTGTTCACAGCTCTTCCGCTACTGTCAACGTGAACTTAGGAAATGGCTTACTTTATGCTCTAGTATTTTTCCCAAAGTTGTTTTTGTCAAGGGATTTATTTCATATCAAAGTGTTAGAACTGGATCCTGCCTATAAAATTCACTCCCGCCTATATAATTACAGTGTCACTTTGAAGGTTCTGGGATAAGAGAATGGCACAATAGCCTAATAGTCTAGTGAAGACTCTATTACAGCTCAGATTGAGAGAGAATATGCTGAAACTGGAGTTTATACATTGAATAACCATGTTATATGTCATGGTTCAGCCCAAAATAAAATAAATGAGTCAAGGAATCAAAGGTTGACATCAAGATTTGCTCCTGCTCCTCTCTGATTACACATAATAATTTATTTATACAAAATTGGCTTTTTATCCCTACAAATTTGGCCAATGTTAATTTGAAAGCTTTTGTTCCCACGGCAGGTGACAATGTTTGTGTTACCTGACCAGATAAGAAACCTAAAGTGCTAGCTGGGTGATAATGAACAAAAACAGATGGACAAAGAAGGAAAATACAACAATTAACCTATCATAGAAACAGGAATTGATACTGTTATGCATTTTCTTCCTTTTGTATTTTATGTGTGCACACACATGTGCATACTGTCTCATGTAGACAGGTTTATACTAACTATTCTTATTAATATTAATATTTTGCCCTTTACTCATCAGTTTATATAAGAATTCCTGGTGGTAGTTTGCTTTATAAGTTGATCTCCCAAATTATAGACTATTTGGAGAGACTGGGAATGAATGAGAAGAGTAATTTACATTACTCAGAGATGGATCCTGGGACTATTGCCCCCATATCATACTAATTCTTGGTATTTTGTTACTCACATTTTTGTAGAGACAGTGAAAGTGTTTTATTCGTATAATTGTCATAGTGTGAAAGTTAAATTTATAGAAGGGCATGTATAAATGCTGACTGACCAATGAAATCCACTGTGATAGTAATTGTTTTATCCCATTCCAAATGGTACCTCCTCATTGGGATGCTAAGCCTGGAGGCATTATAAATACCTTTACAAAAATTTCTCATTTTATTTTATATTAGGCTCTAACAAGAGCTGAAAACAGTAACTAGGAAGAGTCATTGGACTGTGTTTTCCTTTCAACTGCTATTCTTGTCAGTGTTACTCCAGCTTCTTTTTGCTCACTAAAACTAAATTATGTACCCTCAAAGGTACCAGCATGAAGTAAGCAGTAATTTCCCCTCAGAGATCTAAGCCCCAGCTTCATAGGTATACACTTCCAAGTGTCTCTGTTCTTATACCATTGATTGCTTGCATTTGTTTCTAGAGCCCAAGAGTTGATAGCTGTTTTGACTGCCATTATCTTATTTTATACTGAATTTGCTTTTCTAGCCCTCTAATGCCTGTATCCGGAGAAGGCAATGGCACACCACTCCAGTACTCTTGCCTGAAAAATCCCATGGATGGAGGAGCCTGGTGGGCTGCATTCTATGGGGTCTTGAAGAGTTGGACATGACTGAGTGACTTCACTTTCACTTTTCACTTTCATGCACTGGAGAAGGAAATGGCAACCCACTCCAGTGTTCTTGCCAGGAGAATCCCAGGGATGGGGGAGCCTGGTGGGCTGCCGTCTATGGGGTTGCCCAGAGTTGGACACGACTGAAGTGACTTAGCAACAGCAGCAATGCCTGTATCTAACTCTCTAAATAATCTCTTTGTTGAAAGCCTGATGGGGTTTCTATACTATTAATATTAACCTGAGACTGACTGTCCTGCTATTGTAACCAGTGGCATATTCTATAACCATACTGAAATCTTGAAGAATTCCCTTTAATGTACTAAGTTCATCCATGAATTAATGGTTTTGCATATCTATATTTCCTTACCTGAAATGCCCCACACTGACTCATTGTTCATGAGACAGATTGAAATGAGACAGTCTCTCCTTTCTTCCCTTGCTCAACTAGCAATCAATCCTATGGAAAGTTACTTCTTGCCAAGGTTATAATCTTATATATTACTCTTTTAACATGCATTAAAATTAGTTGGAAAAGTTCACTTATAAATCGTTCTCATTAATCTGTATAAGTTTTGAAGGCAAAAATCCTATGTTTTTCAATGTTCATCATCTAACAGATTATCTTCACTATAATAAAACATAAATGTTTGATGAAGGAATGAATGGTTGAAGACCTTCAGTCTCCAGTTCTCTCTCATTCTAAACTCTGGGTAATATATTTTATTTCTAGCAATTGCTGCAGTGGCTTACCGTAAAGAATATGACAAGATTTATTTTATAATAATGTGTTACAAAAATGTCCTAATAAATGCTCATCTCTTTGTCTTAAAGTCTTTTTTCCCAATTACATATATATCTCAGCTGCACTGGAAATATTTCATGTACTCAATATGTACATGAGATTGGACAGAGCAGACATGAAACATTCAGTCAAAGAAGAAAGTTCTACTGGTTAGTGCTGTTCAAGAGTAAACCCTTAGAATCTAGCATCACATGTTACAGACAATTTAATACCCACGGCCTACAGGCACTAGTCATCCTCTGTTTATAATACAATAAATCTATTTATAAACTAATATATATATTATATACTTTTGAAAGTTGAAAGACATCTGCTTTTTAGCACTCTGTAGCTCTCCAAGAAGCTCTTGTGGCTCAGTTTGAACTACAAAGAGAAAAGGTTTCAGCAAAAGCTGAATGTTTTCTGATTGGTATTGGCAATGCAGAAACTTTGACATAAAACTTACATTCATAAAATAATTGAGGCTTTCTTTTCATTGGTCAAAGATGTTTGGTTCAATTTTACTTGTTATAAAATTCTTTAGATAGTGTGCAGGATGGTATTTTTAATGGCAACCCATCCCAGTATTCTTGCCTAGAGAACCCTGTGGCCAGAAGAGCCTGGTGGGCTGCTGTCCACAGGGTCACATAGAGTCGGACACGACTGAAGCGACTTAGCATGCATGCATGCATTGGAGAAGGAAATGGCAACCCACTGCAGTATTCTTGCCTGGAGAATCCCAGGGACAGCCTGATGGGCTGCCATCTATGGGGTCGCACAGAGTCGGACACGACTGAAGCGACTTAGCAGCAGCAGCACCAAGTATCTTCTGACTGGGGCGAATGAATCTATATCCCTGGAGAAAATGGTGGAAGAAACTGAAATGACCCTTTAGATTTATGCCAGTTTACTGATCTGCCCTCAGACATGTTTCTTTTTACTATATAACATATCCTATTACTTTTAGTATTTAAAAATTGTTTCTCAGAAACTCATTTAGGGGAGAAGAGATCAAGATGGCAAAGTAGGAGGATGCTAAGTTCCCTCCTGCCATGAGAACATCAAAAACATACCTAACATAGCTGCTTGGGTTACTTGCTCAGTCATGTCTGACTCTTTGCAACCCCACGGACTGTAACCCGACCGGCTCCTCTGTCCATGAGGATTCTCCAGGCAAGAATACTGGAGTGAGTAGCCATTCCCTTCTCCAGGGGATCTTCCTCACCCAGAAATCGAACCAAGGTTTCCCACACTGCAGACAGATCCTTTACGATCTGAGTCAGTGAAGCAATTCTCACCAAAAACAAACTGGAGATTGGCAAAAAGATTCTTCTGCAACCAAAGCTATAAAGACAGATCCACATGGAGTCAGGAAGGAATGGGGAGAAATGATCAGGTTGGGACCTGCACCCCTAGAGAGGGGACACAGAAGAGGAGAATATCATAGGCTCAGAGATTTTCCCTGGGGAATAAGTAGTTTGAACAACGCATTATGCACCCTAGCCTTGTGGTCTCAAACTGAGAAGAGAAGCCTTATCTGGTTTGAAAACGGAAAGGTTGTAAGAAACCTAGACTCTGCTAGTGAAAAGCACACACATGCTTGCTGCCAGCAACAGCGTGGCGGAAGCAGATGAAAACTTCCCCGGGCTCTGGCCTATTTCATATGACTGCCCTATTGCACACTCTGGTCTGTGCCGAGCACACGCTCTCAACTCTCTGCCTTGAGTGTCACTTTCCACTAGGGCAACGACAGTTATTGCTGAGGAGAGTGAGCAGTGGGGAGGATGGAGCAGGCGTGGACCTGGCACTGAATCTGAACGGGGTGAGGATGGCCATTGCTGGCTCTTGCTGAGGTGGTATGCCAGCAGCTGTACTTCCTCTATGCATTTTAATTTATATGCTAGGAGAAGGGGATGACAGAGAATGAGATTGTTGGATGGCATCACCGCTCCATGGACATGAGTTTGAGCAAGCTCTGGGAGTTGGTGATGGACAGGGAGGCCTGGTGTGCTGCAGTCCATGGGGTGGTAAAGAGTCAGACACGACTGAGTGACTGAACTGAACTGAATATAAAAGGCTAATAGGAATAAGCACACATACATACTCTGGCTAATACATTCTGCAAAAATGTAAGATAAATGGAAATAAAATGATGTTCAGAATATAACTTAGCATGGATGGCATACGAAAATGATTGTTTAATGCTCATGTTTAAGTTGTAAGACTATTTAAAACTGTTTAGTATGAAGTATTTATATATCTTTTCATTTAAGTGCATTAATTATGGACACGTTTAGTGTGAGGCATTGAGTAAGGTGTAAAAATTTACTGTTACTACACCTAATGTATGCTCTAATGTGTCAAAATTCTACAAACATATATTAACCCCAAATGTTATCAAGAGAGAAGGGTGTCCAGTACTGTGTGGGAGTACAATATGGTTAAGCCTACAAAAGTAAACCAGGAAAGATTAATCAAGTAGGTGGTAATATGTTTTTACTAATGAGGAAATTCTGTCACCTTGACCAAATTGGTTTACGCTGCAGGCCAGAATGCAGCCCTTTTTTTTCTGAATTGTGCCTTGGTAATTTGTGGTTTTGGATGAATTTCTCCTTCAGTTCAGTTCAGTTGCTCAGTGGTGTCTGACTCTGCAACTCCATGGACTGCAGCACACCAGGCTTCCCTGTCCATCATCAACTCCCAGAGCTTGCTCAAACTCATGTCCATGGAGTCAGTGATGCACAGAAGATAATTCGTCCTTACCTTCTTTCAAAAAGCCAAATTTATAAATGTAAAGTTGCTTATATTATTCCCTTATTATTTTTAATGGCTGTAGGATGTGCAGTAATGTGCAGGGTTCAATAGTGTTATTGCTGACTTTTTTCTCATTTATTTTCATCAGTCTTGCTAGAGGTTTATCAATTATGTTGATATTTCTGAAGATATTTTGTTTGGTGATTTTCTACATCTTTTTATTTTCAACTTGATTATTTCTGCTTTTACATTCACTATTTCCTTCCTTATGCTTACTTTTGGCTTCTTTTGTTCTTATTTTTTGTTTTTTGTTTTTTTTTTAGGGAATTGGAAATTAGTTATTGATTTGACACTTCTTATTTCCAGTGTAAGTACTGAGTGGTATAAATTTCCCTTTGGTACTATTTTCATCTCAAATGCTTTTATATCTGTTCTCATTTTCATTCAGTTCTATATTATTATTTTGTTTTTGATGATACTTCCTCTTTAGCTCAGATTATTTAGAAGTATGCTGTTTAAATTTCTTGTGTTTAGGTTTCTCCAAATGGCTATCTGCTATTACGTTCCAGTTTGGTTCTAGAATGGCCAGAGAATATATGCTGTATGATTTCAATGCTTTTAAATTTGTTGAAGCATATTTTATAGTCTAGAGTTTTGACTATATTGGTAAATATTCCTTAGGCTCTTGAAAAACACATATAAATATGTCCCATGTATGACAATACTTTTAACACACACCCTATAAACTATTGGTTGGTTGTGGTGGTCAGATTTTCTAATTTCATGCTGTTTGTTTTTGGTTTTTTTTTCCCACTAAGGTGTTCTATCAGGTCCTGAGAGTGGGTGTTAAAATTCCCAACTCTAACTATGGGCTTGTCTGTTTCTCCTTTCAGTTAGATCTGACTTGCTTCACCTATTTTAAGGCTCTGAATTTTGGTGCATACACAGTTAGGACTGCTATGTCTTATGGTAGACTGATACATTTATCAAAATATAATGACCCTCTTTGTCTGCAGTAATTGTCTTCTTTCTACACTCAAGTTGCATTGCACAGGCTTCTCATTACTGTGGCTTCTCTTGTTGCAGAGCTTGGGCTGTAGGGCTCACAGGATTCAGTAGTCGTGGCTCCTGGGCTCTAGAGCACAGGCTTAAAAGTTGTGGCCCTGGGGCTTAGTTGCTCCTGGCATGCGGGATCTTCCTGCATTAGGGATAGGCCACCTCTCCTGCACTGACAGGCAGATTCTTTACCACTAAGCCACAATGGAAATCCTATGTGTTATTTTTAAGTGAGCTTGTTGACAGCATACAGTTGGCTTGTGTTATTGTACCAATTCTTCTAAGCTCTGTCATTTAATTGCTATATCTAGGCTACTTAATTATGAAAAAATTAGGACTTAATTCTGCCATTTTATTTTATTTTTCCTATTTCTTCCCTATCTTTCTTTTTCTTTTGTTATCTTTTCCTGTTTCTCTAGGTGTTACTTGAACATTTTTAGAATATTTTATATGTGTGTGTGTGTTAGTCACTCAGTCATGTCTGACTTTTTCGGCCTCATGGAGCCCACCAGGCTCCTCTAGAGTTCTTCTGCATATGATTTGTCTATTTTTCTCCATTTATTTTTTATTAAATAATTTACTTATATCAATATGAACATAATAAGACAGGCTCTAACAATCTGTGCAAATATTCCACCTGAAAATGGTGGAGCATAATTCCTCAGTCCTTAAGTAGAGGCTGTCTATTATAAATTCCTTCCAGACAATAGAGTATGGCAAGTTTGAAAAAGAGATCTGACAACACTATACAGCCACATGATCAAACTCAACAGTAACAGTATCAGTAATGATGTCACATACTTTTAACACACACCCAGGATATGGTGTGAATCATATGGCACTTGCACTTTACCTGTGTTGTCCTCCTCCCCAAATCTACAAGCTCAGTGAATTCATGGGGAAATATCAGATCAGGCCCAACTGAGAGACATTCTACACAATACCTGTCTCAGTTCAGTTCAGTTGCTCAGTCGTGTCCGACTCTTTGCGACCCCATGAATCGCAGCATGCCAGGCCTCCCTGTCCATCACCATCTCCTGGAGTTCACTCAGACTCACGTTCATCGAGTCCGTGATGCCATCCAGCCATCTATCCTCTGTCATCCCCTTCTCCTCCTGCCCCCAATCCCTCCCAGCATCAGAGTTTTTTCCAATGAGTCAACTCTTCACATGAGGTGGCCAAAGTACTGGAGTTTCAGCTTTAGCATCATTCCTTCCAAAGAAATCCCAGGGCTGATCTCCTTCAGAATGGACTGGTTGGATCTCCCTGCAGTCCAAGGGACTCTCAAGAGTCTTCTCCAACACCACAGTTCAAAAGCATCAATTCTTCGGTGCTCAGCCTTCTTCACAGTCCAACTCTCACATCCATACATGACCCCTGGAAAAACCACAGCCTTGACTAGACGGACCTTAGTTGGCAAAGTAATGTCTCTGCTTTTGAATATGCTATCTAGGTTGCTCATAACTTTTCTTCTAAGGAGGAAGCATCTTTTAATTTCATGGCTGCAGTCACTAGTACTCCTCAAAACTGCCAAATCATGGAAAACAGAAGAACATTTTAGAAATTGGCAAAGTCAAGGAAAGCCTTGGAAGAAATGGTGAATCAATGTGACACTGCATTCTGGGTTGTATTTTGGATCTGAAAAGGGGCCTCATGATAAAACTAGCACATCTGAATATAAATGTATTATAACACTGCATCATTATTGGTTGACTGGTAACGTAAGATGCTAACAAAAAGGCAAATCAGGTATGGGCTGTATAGAAACCCTTTGTGCTATCTTCACAATTTTTTTTACAAAAACCTAAAACTCTTCTAAAAATAAAGTTTATGAACTATATTAACATATAACATTTTAAACCTAAAAATCTTCTAAAATTAAAGTTTATGAAATATATTAACATCACTGTTTATAACATTCTTTTGCTGTGTGCCACTGAAAGGAGAGAAAGAAACATTTTTATGGTCATTCACAGAGATTTTATTCTGTCTATATCAAAGACTCATGATATCCCACTTTAAGATTTAAACCTCTTTCTTCATTATTAGATTATGCATATAAAATCAGCATAGAATTTTACTAGTTATTACATATTTCTGTTTTAATGCAATATTATGATTTCAAATTAGTTCAATCTATTTTTATCCTCAGTTCTGACAAAACTTGGAAATGAAGCTTTTCAATTATTAGCTTGTGTTAATGGTTCACATAAGAAAGGATTCCACCATCCATAGCAACTGCTTAGAAATGAATGTGAGGCATTCTTCCAACCCACTTCCAAGGTGAACACTGAATCAGGAGGGTGTATTTGATCACGTTTTATTTTTCACCAAAATTCCAGGTCTCTGGGAGGAAATTGATTTTGAGCATATGACTGAAAGAGCAGAGAATGAAATTTATAAGACCCCTGGGAAAGCAATTGAAATATAAAACATGGTATACTGGTGTTTTATAGCAAAACTCCAAGCAGCCTAAATTCTCTAAAGTGCAAATGCCGTTTTATAGAGAAAGGCTTAAAATTTTTAAAAATGACTTATATGGTTAGAAGGATATATTATTAATAACAATTATATCACTGATTTTCCCATTAAATGGGAAATGTGGTTTCCTATTTAAACCACAAATAACATTAATGATAATATTACTTAATATACAATACTGTTATACACCTTTTATGAAAAATATAAATGAAAATATTTATTAAACAGCAACATACTACTGTAACAGATGCTGGGTAACAGTTTTATTCTTCCCCAGAATTTGTCACTAGGACCAAAAAACAAGAAGAAAGAAGTACATTTTGGAGTCTGCTCTGCCCACCCTCTGTCTACTTCAACCTTGGAGTTAGGCTTTGATAAGAAACGCGGGTAAATTCAATTCATGGTGTTAGGATCTAAGTCCCCCAAGCAACAACCTACCTGGTCTAAGGGAAGAAGATATGAAAATTTTATTATGACCAGAAAAAGAGTAATACAAGAAAATGGAAGTAAAATCCGATACCATTCATGAATATAGATACAAAAATTCTTAACAAAAATAATTAGCAACTAAAATCCAGCAGTATATAAAACAATGATACAACATGGTCATGCTTCTATTTCAAGATACAAAAATCAAGGTAATTCACCACATTAATAGATGAAGGAAGAGGTATTAGGTACACATTTAAATAGAAGCAGATAAAGCATTTTGCAAAATACATTACTTTGTTTAAAGTGCCACAAAGTAGGAACAGAAAGAATTTCCTCAACCTAATAAAGACATATATGAAAAACCTACAATAAATGCACAGCTGAAATATAACATGCTTTGCCTCTAGAACAGACACCAATAAAAAATGTACAACCTCAGTATTTCTATTCAGCATTATTTAAAGGAGATCTTAGTGAGAACAATAAGAAAAAGAAATAAGAAAAGGAGAAAGAAGAAAGAAGAAAAAGAAATAAAAGCCAAATGAGACTAGAAAGGAAGAGGTAAAGCTCTCTTGATTTGCAGATAAATCCTAAGGAATCTACAAAAATCTACCAAAACGGGTAAATGAAATTTAATAAATACAGTCAATATACAAAAATCAATTTTATTTATTTTTATCAGTAATTCCTAGAGGAAGACAGGGCAACCCACTGCAGTATTCTTATCTGGAGAATACCGTGGACAGAAGAGCCTGGCAAGTTACAGTCCATGGAGTCACAAAGAGTCAGACACAACTGAAGCAACTTAGCATGCACACATGCACACACATGTCAGTAATTAACAATTAGAAATGAAATACAAATACTACTTATAATATCATAAAAAACTATAAAACTTATGCATAAATAAAACAAAATATGTTCAAGGCCTTTACATTAAAAACCATAACACATTTACAAGAGATTAAAAAAAAAAAAAAAGGAAATGAACTACTATACCATGATCGTAGATTGGAATATTCAGTCTTTTTGAGATAGCATTTCTCCTCACATTCATGTATAGATTTATGGCAATCTCAATAAAAATACAAATAGAAACTTTCCCCTAGGAATGAATTGGATAAATTAAAATTTTATTTGGAAAGGCAAAAATCCAGAAAAATATCACAAATTTAAAGAATTCATCCTACTTGATTTCAAGTGTTATTAAAAGATATGCTAATCAAGATAGTCTGATATCAGTAAAATGATAAGCATATAAATCAATTAAACAAAATAGAAAGGCCATCACTCAGAAGTGATTAAATAAATTTCAACAGTATGGCCAAAACAATTGAATGAAGAGGGGAAAAAACTCTTCAACAAAAAATACTGAAACGGCTAGATAGTTACGTGAAAGGAAAAGAAACCCAGCCCTTACCTCACATCATACAGAAAGATCAAATGTATTAAATCATAATCCAAGATATGAAATCCAGAACAATAAAGCTCCTAGAAGAAAATATAGAGGGATAGCCTTAAGATCGGGGCATAAGTGAAGATCTCTTTAGAGAAAACACGTTGGTAAAAAGCATAATAGAGAAAAATGAAATAGTCTTCATAAAAATTAGCAGAAAACATTTGCAACACGTTTATCTGAAAAGGGACTTGTATTCAGAAGATAAAACATAATTCTTGCATGCAAGAATGAACCATTAAATAACAAAACAAAACACACCAAGGACTTGATCAGACAATTCCTAAAAGATATACAAATGGCCAATAAGCACGTGAACAAACGTCTATCATAAATTTTCCAAAGGAAAAATGCTAAGTAAAATCAAAATACTATATACCCACTAAAATGGCTGAATGGAAATGACTGAAAACACCAAATCAAATGTTGAAGATTGACTCTCAAAGTTTATAGGGGAGAGGAATAACAGCCACCTCAGAAAACTATTCGTGGAAAATTAAACATTTACTCTATGATCTAGCAATTTCAATTCTAAGCATTTCCCCAAGAAAAGAGCAAATTTTATCCACAAATAATCTTGTAAAAAATGTTCATGTTATGTTTCTTCATAATATGGAAACAACTCTGATGTCTGTCTGAGGAAAATGGATATTTATAATATGAACTACCATAAAGCAAGGAAAAAGAATATCTGATACATGCAAAAACATGAATAAAATATTTTAACTTGAAAAATACCTTGTATAATGCAGACACACAGAATAATGCAGACACACAAAAAAGATTACTAATTCCAATTACATGAAATTCTAGAATGGGTGAAACGTGGCCTAACTATCTTCTGTATGGAGACTTATCCCTCTCGTACCTCAATCCTGGATCTTAACAAAGTTGTCCCCTCACTAACTCTGGTCAGGGCAACACTGACTTTCTTCCTAAAGCAACTGTGGTAAAGACAGACGTGAGCCATGGAGAATAAGCATTAAGGAATGACTTCCTTTCCAGCCCTCAGACAAGAGCAGTGGTCAGCAGTCAGTTTTCATATTTCTTCCACTATTTCCTTCATGGTCTTCTTCAGCTGCAGAGTCTTTCTCTTGAGTTCATACCTGGACCTGAACAGCTGGCATACAGTGACTGAGCAAGACAAGTGTGTAAAGCCCTGCACACTACACTCAATGTGGGACATTCTGAGGAGTCAGCAGTGGCTCCAGAGCTCCCCCCTCCACCCAGGTTGGCCTAGGATTTGTAGGACCTGTGTGGTGGTTCACCTTCTCCTTCTAAGCAACACTGCATCCATCCTCTTCTTTCTAAAAAACATCTCACACTTCACTCTTCATCTCGACATCTTTTGACATCTGAACAGAACAAGGGAACATACATCAGTGCCTTCATGGGCAGCACATAATTCAGAGCCTGGACCCCTAACTGTGGCCAGTATGAGCTGAGAGCACGTATAGGCCCCACTTGCTTCAGCACATTCCCCTTTCAGTTCAGTTCAGTTGCTCAGTTGTGTCTGACTCTTTGCAACTCCATGAAGCGCAGCACGCCAGGCCTCCCTGTCCATCACCAACTCCCAGAGTCCACCCAAACCCATGTCCATTGAGTCAGTGATGCCATCCAACCATCTCATCCTCTGTCATCCCCTTCTCCTCTTGCCCTCAATCTTTCCCAGCATCTGGGTCTTTTCAAATGCGTCAGCTCTTTGCATGAGGTGGCCCAAGTATTGGCATTTCAGCTTCAACATCAGTCCTTCCAATGAACACCTAGGACTGATCTCCTTTAGGATGGACTGGTTGGATCTCCTTGCAGTCCAAGTGACTCTCAAGAGTCTTCTCCAGCAACACAGTTCAAAAGCATCAATTCTTCAGTGCTCAGCTTTCTTTATAGTCCAACTCTCACATCCATACACAACCACTGGGAAAACTATAGCCTTGACTAGACAGACCTTTGTTGGCAAAGTAATGTCTCTGCTTTTTAATATGCTGTCTAGGGCAAGGCTTTAGTGAGGTGAGAGGGGAAAATACCAAGTAACAGGGACAGCTCTGGCCCAACCATCATAGTTTCTGCTTCAGCAGCTTGAGATCATCACCCCACCCAGTGAGCAGTGATGTCCACTGAGCAGATGGAAAGTCCTGCCTCAAACCCAGCTATGGCTCTTGCCCCCCTACCAAGGTGAATGAGCAAATGTAACAACACAGAAACAGACCCACCAATATAGCAAATAAGCCAGTGGTTAACACAGAGAAGAGTGTTGGAGGGAAGGGTGGAATAGGTGACAGTTACGAAGAGTAACAACTACAAAAACAAGTCAAAGTAACATAACGGACAGCACAGGGAATACACTCAATATTTTATAACACCTTTGTATGGTGTGTAATCTATAAAAAATCACATCACTATATTGATTTAAATCACCAAAATCTAACAGAGTCAACTCTGCTGCTGCTACTGCTGCTAAGTCACTTCAGTCGTGTCCGACTCTGTGAGACTCCATAGATGGCAGCCCACCAGGCTCCCCCATCCCTGGGATTCTCCAGGCAAGAACACTGGAGTGGGTTGCCATTTCCTTCTCCAATGCATGAAAGTGAACACTGAAAGTGAAGTCACTCAGTCGTGTTCGACTCTGAGCGACCCCATGGACTACAGGCTACCAGGCTCCTCCGTGCATGGGATTTGCCAGGCAAGAGTACTGGAATGGGTTGCCATTGCCTTCTCCTTTGTATGGTGTGCAGTCTATAAAAAATCAAATCACTATATTGATTTAAATCACCAAAATCTAAGAGTCAACTCTACTTCAATAAATTTAAAAATTATTTTAAAAGTAACTTAAAAATTTGGAGAGAAAGGAAAGTAAAAAGAAGGGAGAGAGAGTAGGAGGGAGAGAGCAGTCCTTGACTCTTTCAAATGTAGTTTCATTTCTCTTAATATTTTTAAGGAAATAATAGCTAATGAATGAAGATACAGGTTAAGCAGTTATGGTAATCAGTTCCAACTTGACTCCTATTAAATATAAAGCATTTAACAACATGAATCTAAAAGGTTACACTGAAACTGAGCTAGCAAAATTGCTAAAAGATATATAAGAAATTTATCTGTAAATACTTCATTTTTCATCTTGTCTCATTCAAAATTCTATATGCTGTTTTATTTTCATATTCCCCTTTAAATACTTGCAGTATTACGATGGGGCAAAAGTTCAGTTCAGTTCAGTCCAATTCAGTTCATTTGTTCAGTCGTGTCCAACTCTTTGCAACCCCATAAATCGCAGTATACCAGGCCTCCCTGTTCATCACCAACTCCCAGAGTTTACTCATGTCCAAACTCATGTCCATCCAGTCGGTGATGCCATCCAGCCATCTCATCCTCTGTCATCCCCTTCTCCTCCTGCCCCCAATCCCTCCCAGCATCAGAGTCTTTTCAACTCTTCACATGAGGTGGCCAAAGTATTGGCATTTCAGCTTTAGCATAGGTCCTTCCAATAAACACCCAGAACTGATCTCCTTTAGGATGGACTGGTTGGATCTCCTTGCAGTCCAGGGGACTCTCAAGAGTCTTCAACACCACAGTTCAAAAGCATCAATTCTTTGGCACTCAGCTTTCTTTATAGTCCAACTCTCACATCCATACATGACCACTGGAAAAACCATAGCTTTGACTAGATGGACCTTTGTTGGCAAAGTAATGTCTCTGCTTTTCAATATGCTATCTAGGTTGGTCATAACTTTCCTTCCAAGGGGTAAGCTTCTTTCAATTTCATGGCTGCAATCACTATCTGCAGTGATTTTGGAGCCCCCCAAAAATAAAGTCTGACACTATTTCCACTGTTTCCCCCAACTATTTGCCATGAAGTGATGGGACCAGATGCCATGATCTTCGTTTTCTGAATGTTGAGAAAAGTTTCCACTCTCCACTTTCACTTTCATCAAGAGGCATTTTAGTTCCTCTTCACTTTCTGCCATAAGGGTAGTGTCATCTGCATGTCTGAGGTTATTGATATTTCTCCTGGCAATCTTGATTCCAGCTTGTGTTTCTTCCAGCCCAGCATTTCTCATGATGTACTCTGCATATAAGTTAAATAAGCAGGGTGACAATACACAGCCTTGACGTACTCCTTTTCCTATTTGGAACCAGTCTGTTGTTCCATGTCCAACTCTAACTGTTGCTTCCTGACACACATATAGGTTTCTCATGAGTCAGATCAGGTGGTCTGGTAGCCCCATCTCTTTCAGAATTTTCCACAGTTTATTGTGATCCACACAGTCAAAGGCTTTGGCATAGTCAAAAAGCCGAAGTAGAGGTTTTTCTGGAACTCTCTTGCTCTTTCAATATCCAGTAGATGATGGCAATTTGATCTCTGGTTCCTTTGCCATTTCTAAAACCAGCTTGAACATCTGGAAGTTCACGGTTCACGTATTGCTGAAGCCTGGCTTCAAGAATTTTGAGCATTACTTTGCTAGTGTGTGAGATGAGTGCAATTGTGTGGTAGTTTGAGCATTCTTTGGCATTGCCTTTCTTTGGGATTGGAATGAAAACTGACCTTTTCCAGTCCTGTGGCCACTGCTGAGTTTTCCAAATTTGCTGGCATATTGAGTATAGCACTTTCACAGCATCATCTTTCAGGATTTGAAATAGCTCAACTGGAATTCCATCACCTCCACTAGCTTTGTTTGTAGTGATGCTTTCTAAGTTCCACTTGACTTCACATTCCAGGATGTCTGGCTCTAGGTGAGTGATCACACCATCATGATTATGAGTAGTGAAGATCTTTTTTGTACAGTTCTTCTGTGTATTCCTGCCTCCTCTTAATTATCTTCTGCTTCTGTTAGGCTCATACCATTTCTGACTTTTATTGTGCCCATCTTTGCATGAAATGTTCCTTTGGTACCTCTAATTTTCTTGAAGAGATCTCTATCTAGTCTTTCTCATTCTGTTGTTTTCCTCTATTTCTTTGCATTGATCTTTGGGGAAGGCTTTCATATCTCTCCTTGCTATTCTTTGGAACACTGCATTCAGATGCTTATATCTTTCCTTTGCTTTTCACTTCTCTTCTTTTCACAGCTATTTGTAAGGCCTCCTCAGACTGCCATTTTGCTTTTTTGCATTTCTTTTCCGTGGAGACGGTCTTGATCCCTGTCTCCTGTACAATGTCATCAACCTCCATCCATAGTTCATAAATCAGTGTAATTAGCAAGTAACATTTTCATTCTCTTCTAATCTGTTGAGCAAGGGGATCCAGGGAATTTATAAAGGTAGATGAATTTAATCAACTTAAACAATGCCTAATTTGTGACTCTAAACATCTACACTCATTCCTAAAACTATTGTTGAAAGAGACTGATCATGTATATTGCATGTGACAGAATACATTTTCATTCCATTCTTTCATGATAATAGGCCTCATGACTTCAGTCTGAAAAGTTTTATAGATTTTTATATGTATGTAAATATATAATTATGCCAAAATGTAAAAGCATCATGCATATCTAAAGCAGGTATGTGTTAAAACTAGAATAATTTCTGAATAGATGCCTTAGGTCCATTAACATCATAATATATGAATTATCACTCCAGGTTAAGCACCATTACAGTCTCAAATTTAATAAAAAACAAAAAAAATGAGGTTATTAGACAGATATAGATATTCTGTTTGAGGTCAGCCTCAAATATTCAGGCTTCATTTAATAACTCTTGAGGTATATAGGTTTCAGACTGAAATTCTCAGTGGCATGTCTTTTAGTATATCCCTTATATTTGACTGTAAGCACTTTAGAAGTAGGATTTGTGACTGAGCCATCTTCCTCTTATAAACTCCACTCCAAAGACCTACTGCTCTTTTGTAACAGTAAGTTATCAGGGAATTACACTGGGGCTTTTAAGACATGTCATGTCATTTTATGATTGTTGAAAATAACATTACTGAATTAGAAATAAATACATAAAAATACTGAGATTACCTCCTTTACTGATTCATCCTACCCTGCCAAGTATTTGGGGTACCTATTCTCCCTAAGTTTGAAATCAATTTAAGTTTCAGTTCTATCTGTAATCAAGAAAGACTAATTATTTAAGTATTCAATAACAGACACAAAATTTTCCTAAAATTGTGTAATAAAATACTATGTTTCTGCAACAGTTCTCTCACATATATGAAAAGAAAGTAACTCTGCCTTTTTTAGTAAAGTGTTTTATCAAAGAAAAGGCAAGGAACTGTCAAAGATAAATGTTCAATTAAAAAATAGAACATATATATCTATGTATCTTTGTGTATAACTTACAAAAATACATGCATAAATGTATGTATATAATTCTTCAATACATTTATTCATTTCAACCAGACAAAATTTTCAAGTAATCATTGGACTGAGGAAGCTAGTGATTTTGGTGATTCCAAATATGCTCAGCAATTTTTGTGTTTTCATACTGACAGGTGATGAATTAGGAGTAACACCATATATTTGTTTATGGTTTTATTTACTTAGTGATTTGAAATGAATCAAACAAATACTACCATGCCTAGAGTTAAAATACATATGAAAATTTGAACAAATACACCACATAAACATACTTGTAGTCTATTAAAGATTGCAGAAAAACTGCATGCATTTCTCTTTCCTTTCAAAAAGTCATACATCTGACAGTAAGAAAGAATAAAGCATTGCTTACACATATAAGAAAAACAGGAAAAAAATAGTAGGCGTGAGATTTCAAAACATTTGGAAAAGGAAACAACGGGCAGAATCTAACCTGTGAAAGCAATGACAAATGCAATGTTTGGAAGGGGAGAGACAAGTGAAAGGGAGACAATATTACCTATCACCTGCTGAAGGACTGGCAACTGGTGGTTCCACCAAATAACACAAAACCAATGGTCAGGTATGGGGGGAAAGGTCAGGAAAGGAGAAAGTTTTGTGTTCAAACAGGACCACTTGTCACCCTCTCTTTGAATGTAACTGATATCACCAACAGACTTCACCTGTCTATGAGTGAAATGCTCATATTAAAGTGTCTATTTTAAGGAAAGACACTAGACTCCTGAAACTAAACACCTAAACAGAAATGATGGGGGGAAAATGCTGGAAGCATCTCTCATGAAAAGCTTGCTTGCCACCTAATCATGCTGTAACAAAACCATTCACTTAGTGAACTAAACGCATGGCAAATATCAATTCTAATCTATGCTTTATGCCTTACTTTTAAGTATAAATGCTTTATCAAAACCTTTATCAAAAAAGGGAAGAAACTAAAACAAAGAAGTAAAAAAGGCAGGCAATCTAGAGGAAATATAAAAATGTAGGAAGTAGAATATATCTTTTTAAAAGTAAAATCTATAATTGATGTCCTCAGAAAAATAAAGATGTTTTGTTCACAAAGTAAGAATAATAAAATAACAGAGAAATAACAACTTCTAGAGATTAAAAATAGGATGCCTAACTTTTTAAGTGAAATGATAAAATTAAAATAAAAAGACAAGGACTTTTATTATATAATTTCCAAAAAGGAAAAGGATAGGAAGAGAAAGAAATGACCTATCAAAGGAAAGTTAGAAATGTATGTCCAAGACTTGAAGTCCAAAACTGCTGATTGAACGCATATTCAGTCGCTCCAGTCATGGGCCCTTTTCCGACTCTACGGATCCGTAGTTCTCCAGGCTCCTCTGCCCATGGGATTTTTCAGGCAAGAATACTGGAGTGGGTTGCCATGCCCTCCTCCAGGGGATCTTCCCAATCCAGGGATCAAGCCCACATCTCTTACATCTCCTGCATTGGCAAGCGGATTCTTCACCATTTGAATGGGCACGCTTAATTGTGGACTAAATGATTGAATGTAGATCACATCAGTGAGAAAGCTTGAGTTTTAAATTCCTTGAACCAAAAACATTATACAAACACAAACAGTATTCAGAATGGTATCAGAAAGTTCAATAGTATACTGTATCCTAGAAGACACTGGAAATACACCTTCAGCATTCTGAGGGAAGATAACTCCATCCTAGAATTCTATACATACCCAATTTAGTGAGGTCGCAAAAACTGATTTTGCTATTCAGCAACATGAGAGAGTTAATGAAAAAAGCAGATAGGACTGAAGAGGCTGAGAATTCAACCGCAGGTCACAAGAGTAAAGGAGACAGCAGGGTGAAGACTTGCAGCAGGCGGAGAGAGCTCCCAACCCCACTGTAGCAAGAAGGCAGAGAAGTGTGTGAACGAAGACTATTAAAAAATAATCTCAACTGATAGTTTATTGATGTTTCTGGATTTAAAGTGTTGGTATTTGGAAAAATATTTGACCAGGGGTTGTGGACTCAAAAAAATCATCAAACTAACCAAATGGGGAAAAGTGAAATAATGCTTAATTCAAGGAAATAAGAAAGCTGGATAACAAAGGAATCATATGATAAAACACTACCATTGTTCTTCAAAACGTGCTCTCTGACTGGCTACCAGTCCTCAACTGTGCGTTACCATGTAGTGAGGAGATAAGTAGCTTCAGTAAATCAACTACATCAGTGAGCACATTGTTTTTCCCCTGCAGGTATTTTATTTTTTTCATACCAGATTTTCTCTAGGAAAGAAATGTATTGATTTTCTTTCCTACAAGGGCCCCTTTTTCTATTGCAACCCCTGCAGTTTGAGTATTATTATGTTAGTATAGCTTTCTGGCTATGAGTTTAAACAAAAATTCTGACAAAAGTGTTGTGAAGATTGACAGAAGAAGTAAAAATAGTTAATACAGAAAGAGCTATATTTTCCAATTAAACAGGATGAAGTTAATGATTATCTAAAATATATAAATCAAAGGCAGCAGTGTAAGAAAAATATTAAGATATACTGAAGAAAGTTTTTAAATGCTAATACTAACATTGTTTGTCTTTGCAAACAATATTGAAGGTGAGCAAGGGCTGGACAGCAAAATTTGCTATATAATGAAAATTTGCTATGTAACGAAATTGCTATATTTCATTAAAGCCATTTAGCACTGGTATACTCTTATCCATATACATATATTACTTTGATAAAAATTTTAATTGATTTTAAATAGGTTTATAAAAACTATTAAGAGTTTGTTTATGATCAAATAATTTCACATATATTGAGAACATTTTGATTTGCATATCAAAGATCTGAGCATTTTATGAGTACAATAGTTGAATCATGTTTAAGAACTTTGACAAAATAAAATAATAAAACATTAGGTGAATCAAATATAGAGTGAAAATAGCTTAAAAAGCACTAAAAAACGAGAAGAAGCATTGCAGAGGAGAAGTATAAAATTATTAAAATTAAGGAGAGATATCACTATAAATAATCACTAGAAAGTTCCAGCAGTATGCCACAGGACTCTGGCTCATATGCTCAGTTGTGTCCAACTCTTTGCAACCCCATGGACTTTAGCCCACAGGCTTCTCTGTCCATGGAATTTTTCAGGCAAGAATACTGGAGTGGGTTGCCTACTCCAGGGGATCTTCCCAACCCAGGGATTGAACTTATGTCTCTTGCATCTCCTGCATTGGAGACTGATTCTTTACCACTGAGCCACAATAGCTTATAATAAATACAAATAAATATAATATAGGAAACATGTCTTACAATCCTGAATATTACAGAAGTATACTGGGAACAGGAAAGGAATACATTCCAGAAATATGACAGTACTCTGTCAATAACTACTAAGAACTTCCAAAATAGCATACCTAATGCTTCCCTTGCGGCTCATTTGTAAAGTATCCGCCTACAAAGAAGGAGACCTGAGTTCTATACCTGGCTTGGGAAGAGACCCTGGAGAATGAAAAGGCTACCCACTCCAGTATTCTGGCCTGGAGGATCCCATGGACTGTATAGTGCATGGCATAGCCAAGAGCCATACACAACTGAGTGACTTTCACGTTACTTGACAAATTTGAAATGGACCTCAACCTAGTAGCTCAATATAGAGCTTATCACAATTTAATAAGTACTAACTCATTGGAGCAAATATACAACATACTAAACTTAGGAACCTGCATTTAATTGGAAAGTGAAGAGAAATATTTATATAAATATGTGACTAGTTTTAAAATCCTATGGAGAACAACTCATTTGAAAACTCTGAGTCTTTTCAAGAACCAAACTAAAAAGGCAATTTTAGTCTCCCGCTGAATGCTGACTAGATTAATTAAGGTAGACAGAACTGACTGCTGTAATTGAATTACAATCTTTTCTAAGAGTGGTTGTTGCCTTATTCTCTGTATTTTATTGACTCTTTTATGAGTTCTACTGCTAAATCAATTCTAATCACTGCATCAACTGGAAAAATTCCACATTCCACTGCCAGATCAATTACAGTCACACAATCAATAGCTGGTACTGAAGCCTTTTTGATTAAAAGAACATAAAAAAAAAAGAAATAAAGAATAGAAACTCTACTAAAATAGAAAGTTAAGATAATCCTATTTCTGTATTAAAGAAAAGCAAACTCATTTAAGACATAAATATGCACATTGAGTATAAAATTCAATGATAAAAATTATTTGTACTGAAATAATATGTTCATAGTACTTATTTAACCTATTTTGATTTACTGTCAGTGAATCATTTCACAGTTAACAAGAATTTTCCAACTTATATATGTATAATCCAACTTATATACATTGGATTGAAATTATTTACCATATATAAATTTCACGCTGAGCCTTGGATCTATTGGCTCCTCTTCTATTTATTTCATCATTTCCTTGTTGTTTTTGTTGTCTCTCCAAAACTTCCTCCTTTGAAAGTAAAATCACCTTTTCTTTTCCTGTTAAGAATTACCTCTGGGATGCAGTCCTGCTATTCTCAATTATTTCAAAACTTGATCAGGGGTTTTCAGTTCTCTTATGTTTTCCTAAATGACTGCAGTAGTATTTTAAAGTCACTAGTAATGTATTTTTCTTGAATGTCTTTAATGTCCTCAAATATAATGACATATACTTATATATGTATGTGTGTGCTATGTCATTTCAATCATGTCCTATTCTTTGTGACTCTATGGACTGTAGCCCTCCAGGCTCTTCTGTCCATGGGATTCACCAGGCAAGAATACTGGAATGGACTGCCAAGCCCTCTTCCAAGGGGGTTTCCCATCCATAATCGAACCTGCATCTCTTACATCTCATGCAATGGCAGGGGGGTTCTTTACCACTAGCACCACCTGGGAAGCCCTTACTTACATGGCATGATTATAACTTAGAACATGTGATGATGTCAAATTTCCACACATCAAATTTCATATTGTATTTTCTCTTGTGACCATAAATACCTTATGGCTTGTGTTTTCTTTTCCCTGTTATTATTGG
Organism: Capricornis sumatraensis; assembly: GCF_032405125.1. Classification (NCBI taxonomy): domain Eukaryota; kingdom Metazoa; phylum Chordata; class Mammalia; order Artiodactyla; family Bovidae; genus Capricornis; species Capricornis sumatraensis. Next base: position 57,451,074 of record NC_091087.1, on the reverse strand, counting down.
AAATATATTAAGGTTTGTGTTCAGCATCATGCTGATTTTCTAGCCACCGCCACTTCCCTAAGTGACTTGACTTGTCGAATAGTCAAAAACCAGAAGAGTTTCTTCCTTGAGCTGCATTATTTGATAAGCTTCAGATAGTACTATCTTCAGGTCTGATATGCTAAAAGTGGTACATGCATAAATAACATTATAAGGGCATCAAACCATCAATTAATTGTGTTCCTATGGTGTCCCAACAGTTAGAATGCAGTGTAAACATTTCTGAAGCACACAAACAATTGTTAGAGGGAGCCTGATATCACCACCAAATACTGTTCATCTCCTCTGGATTGCTGAGGTTCACAGAGGCATAGAATTAGTGAAATCCTGAAAATTATCTTGCCTTAGGTTTTCATTAGAATAAAACCTAAAATCTATCAACAGATGAATGGATAAAGAAGATATGGTATATACATACAATGGAATATTACTCAGCCATTAAAAAGAATTAAATAATGCCATTTGCAGCAACTTGGATGAACCTGGAGATTATCATATTAAGTAAGTCATAGAGAAAGACAAGTATCACATGATATCACTTACATGTGGAATCTTAAAAATAATACAAATGAAATAATTTACAAAAGAGAGATGGACTCATAGAATTAGGAAACAAATTGACGATCACCAAAGGTGCAATGTCATGGGGAGGGATAAATTAGTTGGTTTGGATTAACATGTATACCTATATATAAAACAGATAATCAACAAGCACCTACTGTATAACACAGGGAACTCTACTCAATACTCTGTAATAACCTATATGAGAAAATAAACTGAAAAAGATTAAATATATGTGTATGTATAACTGAATCACTTTGCTGTAAACCTAAAACTAACATAGCATTATAATTTGACTCTGATCCAATATAACATTTTTTAAAAATTAAGATATAAATAAATGGCATTTCAAAAAGAAATAAAAAAAGTAGGACCCAGCCAGACATATAGTAAAATTTTTGAAAATAGTGAGATAATTCAGTGGACTACTTTGCTTCCTCTCAAACTTAATGATATAACTGGACATTCCCTAAAAAGAACAAAAGTTGTAATAGGTACAATAACAACTGTCTGGTTTTGTTTTCCATTTAAAATATTGTAAATTGGAAAAATGGGATTATAAATAACTAATATATGGATCTCAGTTTTTTAAACTATGTTTTCTTCCTTCACCTGCCATAGAGCCCTGGTATGTCATCTTTAGAGTGATACTCTCAGTTTAATGTTCATCTACCATTTCCAGTCTTGTTCTTGCTCTCCTCCACATTACTATCCTGAGAAATTTTAAGGTGAGCAGAGGAGGAGTGGAGAACATGGAATATACTTATATATGCATGTGTCATCGCTCAGTCGTGTCCGACTCTTTGTGACCCCATGGACTGTATCCTGTGAGGCTCTTCTGTTTGTGGGATTTTCCAGACAAGAGTGCTGGACGGGGTTAACATTTCCTTCTCCAGGGGCTCTTCCAGATAGAACCCGGGTCTCCTGCATTGCAGGAAGACTCTTTACCCTCTAAGCCACCAGGACATTTCTCTGAACTCATTCCTGCTGTCCTCCATTGTTGTGGTCCACTGGCCCTCTGTTCTACATCTCATGATTTGCTCTCCATATCACTCCTCTTGCAAAACTCTTTTTTGAATTACTGAACCTTTTCATTTCTGATTAACAGCTCTTTTAGTGGGTCTTTCTCTAGTAGTATTGTTGCCTCGTCTCCATTCCCTTCTTTCCTTTACTCCACACCTCTTCTCTGCTCTATTCAGACCTTTCAGGGACAGGCTAAACCAGGAAATGGTAATAAACAGCTTTTAAAGGGCATGTGAAATTCACGTCCTCTCCATTGCTTGACGCTTGCTGCTGTGTGTTGTCCCCATTCCAAACCTCTTCAAATTTCTCTCATAAGTTCTATGTCCTTAAAGTCTGGCCTACATATTAAAGTTCTTGACCATCCAAGAGGTGTGTACACATCTTCACAACAATTTTGAACTGGATTAAATTAGGGATTGTTTTACCCACAAGAAAATCAATAGTTGTGACTATCGCAGTGTCCCAGAACTCTTCTCAACAGGGAAGAATCTCCCTAAGACTTCTGTGACAATAGGAAGGTTATGTTGAAAGCACACAGCATTTCTGCCCTAGTTAAAACCCTGTACTACAATAGTGATTATGTGTCTTAGCCAAAATATGCAGATTTAATATGGAAAGTAGATTGTGTTCTGACTTTTGTGGCTTTCTCTTATACCCATTCTATTTTGAACTCTCTGGTGAAGGAAGAAACTTGCTATCTTTCACATACACCCTGAGCAGAGAGAGAAAATGCTGATAAGACAATATGAACATAATTTGAAAATTCACCAAATTTTCATCTACTTGAATAATATTGATCCCTGAGACTTGTGACAGAAATGGAAATTATTTTTTAATAACACTATTTTGATAATTTTTAAAGTCATAGTACAAAAGTCACATTATATTTGTTGGGGCTTTTACTGTTTATAAAACTTTTTTGAGAACCTTATGCTCTATGAATTTCGGAATCCTCTGAAGTAGAAAAGACAGAATAAATGCTTAGTACAAGATCAGTCAAGTGGAGAGTGGCCATCAAATAGAATTTAGAGCATCTGTAATATGCAATATTGTTTAGTAGCTAAGTCATGTTGGACACTCTGTGACCCCATGGACTGTAGCCCACCAGGCTTCTCTGCCCATGGGATTGCCCAGGTAAGAATACTGGAGTGGGTTGCCATTTTCTTCTCCAGGCGATCTTCCCAACAGACTGAATCCACATATCCTGATTGGGAGGCAGATTCTTTACCATTGAGCCACCAGGGAAGCCCGTACTATGCAATACCTTACCGTAATCTACATTCATTTTACTTACATTCAGCCCAACAAGTAACCCTTGCTCTATTTCTTTGAAATATTTTTAATAATTCTTCTTTATTTATATTACCAATCCTGCATTTAATATCATTATCAACTTACAGCTAGAGTAAAGTAATAACAAGTTAACTGTTTTCTCTCTCTCTCCCTCAGCACCAATTCCAGTTATGTATTAAATTAAATCTCCCTACAATATTATGATTTTCATATGACTTCCTTATTGAAATTCTTTAATAATTCATTATTGTCTAGAGGATAATACATCAGGATAAGTCTTGGTATTACTTAGAATCCTTGGTATCACTAATTGTTTCACCTTGGCAAGTCAGGATACTACACTGAATGAAAGAGCATCATCTTTAGAAATAATGACCTCAGAAGAAATCCTCTTTCTACCTCTTGCAGCCACTGAAACCATAGCGTGTTTGTATCCTCAGTTAACTCAACTGTAAGATGAGGCTAGTTGTGTTAGCTGTAGTGTAGGGTAAGAGAGTTAGAGAAGTCGAGGTTCAGAAAAAGAACGAGACCAGCACTTTACAGGAACAGATCACCTTTAATGAGGTGAGAAGGGGCAGCAGTCAGGTTAGTGAGCTGCTGCACTAACCCAAGAAAAGAGTGAGTATATATAGGCATATATGTCTTAAAGGGGCCTGGTCTTCTCCAAGGTTGTTCAGAGTAGTTATCTCTTAAACAGCTGGGGCAAGAATTCTGGAGATCAGCCAAAGGCTGGGACTTGTGGCTGGGAGCAGGGGATAATCAACCTTAACGTCCTTTTTTTTTTTTTCTTCTGGTGAGAGAGTTCTTTGTTTTGCATAGAATGGTGGGCAGGACCTGGAGGGAAGTTTTAACTCCAGGCTATTTTGAGCCATGTAACTTTCCTTCATGTAGTATTATGTGATTTTCATTATTATTTACCAAAGCTTATTTTCTACCATTCCTTGATGCCAAATTATTTCATCTTAATAAACTTAAAGAATCACATAGAAATATTTTTCTTGCCACATATATCACTCTTATTTGCCTATCTGCATTCTGTTATATCCAATCAACATCTCAGAACAGGAGGAGGCAAAGAAAAGTGTAAACCAAACAAACAAAAAAACTCAGTTGAAACAGCTTTGAGAATTTTATTACTTATCAATTTTATCATAATAGGTAAGTAAACAAAATGAATAATGAAGCCAAAAGTATCTTTTTTTATATACATTTGAAGTACATTAACAACAAAGGTACATGTAGAATTTTGATGTTGGATAGAGTTTATTCATATTAACGCTAACAAATATGCACAAAATGATAGTATTAAATGACAGAAAAAGAAAATGAAGAGAAAAGTAGCTCTTGATATAGTCAAGTATGATGAATTTTGGTTGTAAAAATCACCAACCAGGGGAAGATATTAATCTTTGCTATAATAAATTTAAAAGTTATCAGTGAATAATAAGATGACTTTCAGTCTATTCAAATATTAGTTTGCTGCATCAATCTGCCTATGACTTTTTTTTTAGCTCCTGAGAATTGTAATGATATATTTCTTCTAGCCTCCATTAAACTTTTATAAGCTCAATGATCCCAGATAATGCACATCTTCATTGGTTTACCAATTGCTTATTTTTATATTCTATCAGTAAGCATATTTTGCATTTACTAGCAATAACTTTAAATATTTCAGTAGCTCACAGTCCATTAAATACAATTAGTATGAAATGTCTGCAGATGACAAAGTGAGAAATTAAGTTATTAGTAAATCAATCAAAGAAAATTGCAAGGATAGCAGAAGTGGATAATATCAGTTCCATGGTAGCAGAGCCCTAGTAAAAGCAAGTATGTTTGTTTCAGCCTGCAGATGGGGGACACTAGAATCACAGGCCTGTTCCTTGAAAATGCTGCACACATTAGATGACATTTTACAGCAATAGGGTTACATAGGAGTGTCAGGTGACACTTGTGGTAAAGTACCCACCTGCCAATTCAGGATACTTAAAGAGTCACAGGTTCGATCCCTGGGTTGGGAAGATCCCCTGGAGGAGGGCCCGGGAACCCACTCCAGTATTCTTGCCTGGAAAATCTCCTGGACAGAGGAGCCTAGCCTGCTACAGTCCACAGTGTCGCAAAGACATGAATGAAGCAATTACCACATAGCACAGACATCTTCACAAGGGAGAAGAGGAAAATTTTTATCCTGGCAGAAAATGGTTACAAGAGATAATGTGGTGAATATGATTCTCTTAACTATGCTAGGTCCCGTATTGAGCTAAAATGTTAGCAATTTTGCTATATCCTTATAACGCTTGAGCATAGAGATCTCCAATTTTCTTCTGCTAATTTCTAGCCCAAGCCAGCCATATACACAGCCTTTCATATCACCTTAATACTGAATTTGTCCTTCCATTTGTTAGGCCGGAAAAAATCAGATTTATCTTTGACACCTCTCTTTTCCTCACAAACCTACACTCAATTGATTAGAAAGTTCCTTTGGATCCACCTTCAAAATATACCCAAAATCTTATACATTCTTACCAATGCCAGTGAAACCATCATGACCTCAGCCTCCTCATCCATCCCAGCCTCCACCAATGGGTATGCTTCTCACTTGCCCCACTTCCATCAATGTTAACACAGCATCCAGAAGGATGTGCTAGAATTCGTCACCTCAGGTTCCTCCTCTGTACCAAACCAATAGGGAACCGCTGCAAACAGAATTATGGAAACATCCCTTTCACTGGCTTCTGATCATATCTAGTACTACCCCAGCCTTGTTCCAGACACAATGGCCTTCATCTAGTCCCTAGGAAATACCAGTACGGTATCCAAATAATTAGGGTCTTGAATCTAGCAGTTTTCTCAAAATGAAATACAATTTTCCCCAGATATCTGTGTGCTGAATTCCCTCTCATCCTTTAACTCTCTGCTCAAAGTTCAACTCACAGTTACTCATCTCTTATACCCCACTCCCTGCTGCCCTCTAGCCCCTACACTCTGTTCCCTCACTCTGATGTAATGTTTGCTTTATGTTTCCAAAAACTTACTTTATTTCTGTCTTCCCTTCCGGACCATAAGCTCCACAAAAGCCGAAGTCTTTCTTAGTTGGTTCACTGACACACCCACCACAAGCCGCTAAAACAGGAATTGCATTTGAGGAATGTAATATGAAGGAATGCTCTGTAAACTTATCAGCTTTAGGTTACTAAGGCTTGATAATAAGGCTGTCTGTGCAGGAATCCCTACTTAATAATTCATAATTCTCCCTTCTCTACCCAGCAATTGAATGGCCTATAATATGGCATCCATCCATTCACAGAAAATACACACAGTAAAGAATTAGACGCCTCATTTTTCAAAAAGAGACTAATAATCACTGTTGTATAAAATTCCAAATTATATTAAGTGAATAAAACAAAATATATAAAATGAAACATACAATATTACATACTTCTTTAGACAGATTTTTACCCATGAGTTTTCCCTTACTAAGGAGTTGATAATAGTTTGATGAGATGAAGAATCAGTGCCTTTTCCCAGTCTGAAGCAGATCTAATGAGATTTATAATATGAATCCAGAAGACTATGTACTTTTGAGGTATTTATACAAACTCTTTTTCAAATAATATTGATATTATTACTAGTATACCCTGCCCCTCTGCTGTTTTTTTTTTCTATTTTTTTCTCCCATCCTGATTTTGTTCTGTATTCTACCCTTGCAATGAAACCCTCTTTCCTACACCTATCATTTCTCTTTCTCTTCTTAAACTCTTCTTCTCCTTATGGCCCTGACACAATCTATAGTGTGTGGTCTTCTCAGGGTTTACCTATCTACAATTCTAAGATTAAACAGTCTCTCAAAGGCATACTTACATCCATTTGAATAAAGTCTTTGGGCTCAATTAAAAAAAAAAAAAGCTGCTTTACGGAAATTCATATCTCCTACGTAGGCTTTAAAGCATCACCAGCAAAATATTTGTAACATCTCATTGTCTATAATCTTTCAGGCATCCTACATAGATAATACATATCTTTTAAAAAGTGTACATTTAGAGCATTTCCTTTTATCAATTTTTTATTATACCAATTAAGTTTTGCATTGTGACTGTAGTCTTGCCCTCCTTTTATTCCCTTTAATATCCAAGAGTTCATAAACCCCAGTGGTCTTTTAAAGCAGAATATTTGCATAAACATTTCTTGCAGAGAGTTGAATTCATTGGGAAATTCTTTCTCTTCGACTGGCCTTTATGGTTGTAGATATATACATATGTACATGTATACAATATATAGGAACATACTTTATTAATATTTACTTCTATCTGTTATGCTGCCAATGATCTGATACAAAATTTTGTTTAGACTACTCCATCTCCTCTAGATCATATGAAGTTACTCATCATCTATGAGGTTTACTGGAAACAATGACAGCAATTCCAACTTCCCTCCCTTTAATCAAGAGATTGACTACTGTTATATTAAATGATACAGATTACAAAATAATGGGGGCTTGCCTATTAGATTGTCAAGCTGTTTGAAGTCTAGCTGATGTTTCCCTCTTCCTATTATTTCTTCATAGCCATCCACAGCTAGGTTCATCCTACCTCTGGAATGATGCCAATATTTTTTTTTTAAAAAAGGTAAACAAACCTTCATTATGAAAAGACACTTGCTCAATAGTTCTTGTGCCATCTGACTTTATAAGCAATGATCAAAGTATTATCCCAACATTTCAGTGAATAATATTTCCTTCTATTTCTTCTCATTTTGTCAAGATAATTTTCCAGTACTTCTTTACTATGAGAGCTTGGTTGTTTATTTTATCACAAGCCCAATAAAAATTGTAACAGAAAACACCTCACTAGGCATTTGAAATGATAGAGACTACCTGTGTATATTTATAGGTCTAAGTTTTTGTCTGCACCTAAATTCATAAATATCACTACGTATTCTCTTGCAGTTAAGACAACTAGTAATTGTAATGCCAGCCCCCTGATGACTCAGCCAGTAAAGAATGTCTGCAATGCAGGAGACTCAAGTTCAATCCCTGGGTCAGAAAGTTCCCTTGGAGAAGGGTATGACAACTCACTCCATTATTCTTGCTTGGAGAATCCCATTGACAGAGGAGCCTGGTGGGTTACAGTCCATGGGGTCACAAAGAGTCAGATATGACTGAGCGACTAACATTTCACACTTTCACTTGACAACTATTGTAAGATGCACCAGTATTTTACATCCTCTAAGAGAAAAAAATGCTGTTGGTTGTAACTGTCACATGTCACTGATTGTGAGACACAAGCTGCTTTAAGAAATGTTAAAATTTAAAAAATTTAAAAAAACTAATCTTATTTTGGATGATTCAAAGGAAAGAATGTTACTCCTTTTTCTTATGAATAGAATATTCATATTTAAGTAATATACAGCAAACAAGATTCACTTGAATTAGCTCAGATGTAATTGGATATTATTATAGATCAGATATTTGAAATTTCCTGAATAAATACCAACTTTAAGTTCAGCATAGTCAAGGCTATGGTTTTTCCAGTAGTCATGTATGGGTGTGAGAGTTGGACTGTGAAGAAAGCTGAGCGCCGAAGAATTGATGCTTTTGAACTGTGGTGTTGGAGAAGACTCTTGAGAGTCCCTTGGACTGCAAGGAGATCCAACCAGTTCTTTCTAAAGGAGATCAGTCCTGGGTGTTCTTTGGAAGGAATGATGCTAAAGCTGAAACTCCAGTACTTTGGCCACCTCATTTGAAGGGCTGACTCATTGGAAAAGACTCTGATGCTGGGAGGGATTGGGGGCAGGAGGAAAAGGGGATGACGGAGGATGAGATGGCTGGATAGCATCACTGACTCGGTGGACATGAATTTGAGTGAACTCCGGGAGTTAGTGATGGACAGGGAGGCCTGGTGTGCTGCAATTCATGGCCTCACAAAGAGTTGGACACAACTGAGCGACTGAACTGAACTGAAGTGAAATGAAGCTCAGCAGAATCTTATGGCACAATATTGTTCATTTAAAAGCATATCCTAAGGTAGCCATTTCTTCTCGATTTGCTCACAATTTTTTGTTTTCACACTGAAAGTCCTGCACCCCAGATGTATTATTCTGCTAAAACTGTCATAATAAAATATCACAGACCGTGAACCTCAAATGACAGAAATTTTTTTTTTTTTTTTTTCACAGTTCTGGAGGATGAAAAGTCCAAGGTCAAAGTTTGGGCAGGGTTCAGTGTCTGATGATAGTTCTCTTTCTGGCTGTAGATGGCCCCCTTCCCCCTGCATTGTCACAAGGCCCTTGCTATGAGTGACACCAGAAAGAGAGAGATCTCTCTTCTCACAAGGTTATAGCCTTAGCTTTATGACCTTGAATGTGGGCATGCTAAGTCGCTTTAGTTGTATCCTCTGTCCATGGGATTCTCCAGGCAAATATACTGGAGTGGTTGGTCATGCCCTCCTCCAGGGCATCTCCCCTCCCCAGGGATTGAACCTGTGTCTCTATATCTCCTATACAGGTGGGGGGTGGGGCTTCTGTGGTGGTTCAAACAGTAAGGAATCTGCCTGAAATGTGGGAGACCTGGGTTCAATCCCTGGGTTGGGAAGATCCCCTGGGGAAGGGAATGGCTACCCACTCCAGTATTCTTGCCTGGAGAATTCCAGGTACAGAGAGGAGCCTGGAAGGCTACAGTCCATGGAGTTGCAAAGAATCAGGTCACAAAAACTGAGTGACTAATTCTTTCACTTTTCTTTACCACTAGTGCCACTTGGGGGGCCCTTTATGACCTTTCAAGCATGCTGTCACTGTCATGCATGCTAAAGTCACTTCATCCGTGTCCCACTCTGCTAGACTCCTCTATCCATGGGATTCTCCAGGCAAGAATACTGGAGTGGGTTGCCATGCCTTCTTCCAACCTTAATTTCTTCCTAAAAGCCCTGTCTCCAAAAACACTCACTTTGAGGTTTAGGGCTGAAACACATAACATTTTGAAAGGACAAAATTCACTCCATTGCATCAGGAAACCCCTCAGTCCTGGGGCAAACTGGAATGGCTGATCACTAAGTTATACTTTCTTATATGAAAGGCTAAAAAGAAAATCCACTTGGTTGTAACTCTGTGTGAACTCATTTAAAAATTAATATAATCTTAAGCAGAGATAAAATAGTTCTCTACAACTGGCATTTTTCTTTGATGAATTAACATTTACATTATTTAAATACTTAAACAATATGTCATGTGTAGGATAGACGATATAGGACATCAGATTTCATAATCACTGAGCACAGGGTAGATCACTGAGCCAGGATACTACATGAATCACTCTTTCTCTCTTCAACACTCTCCTTGTTATGCAGGGATGCAAAACCTTAAAAAAAAATGTACATTTTATAAGCTCCATTGCCAGTGGGGTTCCAATTTAAGTTTCTCTCATAGTAGAGAGACTTGCACAAATTCTGCAAGACACTGGAGAATAAGATGTCATCATTGCCTCAGAAACTTATAGCCAAAAAGGTGCACTGTTCTGCTGGAAAGAACCATTTATTGCTGGCAGCCAAAATTGTCAGTAGTTTCCTGGGATTCCTGCTTTCTCATTTCCTGTACCCTATCAGCAGCTTCTCTAACCTCACTCCTATAAGCTATTAATTATTTCTATTAAATAGAAAGAAGGTTCATTGAAATCTAGAGTGCTTTCTTCTGTGCTAAAGGAATTATAATGAATAAAATTATGTAGACTGCTTTCTAGAAATAATACTGAAATAATTTTGTTCAGTTATTTGATTTCTCTTCTCCTCATAAAAATTATAAGAAAAAATCTAGTGCTTTCTGCATTCAATACAATATAATCACTTTTTAAACACTAGATTTTATTTTCCAGAAAAGTAAATAAAAAACCAACCCAGGGATCAAACCCAGGTCTCCCGCATTGTAGGCAGACGCTTTACCATCTGAGCCACTGGGGAAGTCTCAAAACTAACTAAAAAGCTTGGCAAAAATCACACACACACACACACACACACAAATATGTTTTTCTATTTACTACACCCCATCATCTTTTGCCCTAAGAAATGAGATCTTCATCTAAATATCTTAGAAAATGAAACACAAACTTAGAAAAATGGCAAGGGATCGTGTTGCTAGAACTACTTACTTGTATATGATTTCCATTTAAATCTGTTTCAAATCCCATTTGAAAGAATCAAGGCAAAAAATCACACTCTACTTTAGTGGGTAGGATATCTTCAGCAGTATCTTTTTATGTCTCTTTATATCTAAGAAATGATATCTTAGTTTCTAAACTATAAAAATTTCAAAGTATTTCTAGTATAACCTCAATTTCCCATGTACCCATTTCCCAAAGAAGAACTTCCTGCCCTCCAAATGAAGTCTTTTGGCCACACCAGATGGCATTTGGAGATCTTAGTTTCCAAACCAGGCATCAAACCCATGCTCCCTGCAGTGAAGGCACAGATTCTTAACCACTGGAAAACCAGGGATGTACTGAAGAAGAATAGAAGTCTTTTAAATAAAAACATTAATCAAGACAAACTGCTTGCAGGGGAAGCTCTTTTCTAGATTTTTTCTTGTCAGTATCAAGTCAGCATAGCAGGACCACTATTTAGTACTGAATTATTTTATTTACTTATCATTACTTGGCATGTTTGCATACTAGCATGCTTAATTTAATTCAAATAACTTCCAAGATTTCATAGCTCATAATCTTATTGAAAGACTCTTTTCTCTGGGTTATCAATATAGATTATGCCATTAGCTTTGTAATACAAATATATATCTCAATGTATTTGGGGTAATTTCAAATGTTATACCAAAGCTAAGATTAATATTCAAGATATTATTATGATTCACTACTACACGTATATCTCTCTAGTCCTCCATAAGTTGTTGTTTGTTTTGAAAATTCAAGTCAAAAATTACAATCAGAAAAGGTAATTATGCTTTTGAAAAGGAACCAAAGAGAAAGTAGGCAGTTTTATCCTATATCACTGGATATTTTAGAAAGGATTTCATAGATTTCTTTGTGTGCACAATTATAGTTTATTTTTATATTGTTAACTCTCAGTTACTGTCACTTAAATATGGGAATCAAAGATAAATAGGAGTCAAGAATATTTATTCTCTAAGTGTCATTCATGATCTATTCTGTAATTTACAATGTGACATTTTAATGCATCACCTTCTTAATCTCATTTATATAGAGTAATATTATCAGATGACTTGAAGTAGCCAAAATTTTAATTTAAGTATCTCCAAAGTCAGCTATTTTAAGCTTTTAAGGCAAGACTTAATTTAGATTATACTTGTATAAGATCACATGTTCCCAGATATGGCACCCCATCCAAACTATGAGGGATATGGCATACAGGTTAGGATAGATGGCATCACAGGATATGGCATAGAGGTTAGGTAATCAGGGAAACTGTCTTCTCCTTTTATATAGATAATAAATGTCATGTAATTAAAAATATATGTTCTCTTGCTTAAATGTACATAACTGGACTGGTGTACAAATTAGATTGTAAATCCAGGAAAATACAAATTTGTTTCATATGATTCCTTATTTAACTTTAGTTTGTGCTTTACATAATGCTCTGAGAAATAGAGGAATGTCATTTTTTAAAAGACAGGATACCAGCTGACTACAATGAAACACAAGCACTTTGTAAAAAATTTAAGGAGTTTTGACAAAAACTGATTCATAGGCCCTGATTAGAAGGTTACACATGCATCTTGCCTAGAAACCAAAGCTAATTAGTTGGAATAGTCTATATCTCACTTTTTTTTTTAAATTGAGGGAAGGACATGACACATATAGGGAGGAAAAATGTTAAATCTCTCACTGCTTTCACACAAACAATTTTTCATTCTTTAAAAGTTATCACCCAGGTGTGGGGCAGATATCACTACAGCCACTATGGAGAACAGTGTGGAGATTCCTTAAAAAATTGCAAATAGAACTGCCTTATGACCCAGCAATCCCACTACTTGGGCATACACACTGAGGAAACCAGAATTGAAAGAGACACGTGTACCCCAGCATTCATCGCAGCACTGTTTATAATAGCCAGGACATGGAAGCAACCTAGATGTCCATCAGCAGATGAATGGATGAGAAACCTGTGGTACATATACACAATGGAGTATTACTCAGCCATTAAAAAGAATACATTTGAATCAGTTCTAATGAGGTGGATGAAACTGGAGCCTATTATACAGAGTGAAGTAAGCCAGAAAGGAAAACACCAATACAGTATACTAATGCATATATATGGAATTTAGAAAGATGGTAATGATAACCCTGTATGCAAGACAGCAAAAGAGACACAGATGTATAGAACAGTCTTTTAGACTCTGTGGGAGAGGGAGAGGGTGGGATGATTTGGGAGAATGGCATTGAAACATGTATATACAATATCATCTATGAAATGAATCACCAGTCCAGGTTCAATGCAGGATACAGGATGCTTGGGGCTGGTGCACTGGGATGACTCAGAGGGATGGTACGGGGAGGGAGGAGGGAGAGGGGTTCAGGATGGGGAACACATGTACACCTGTGGTGGATTCATGTTGATGTATGGCAAAACCAATACAATATTGTAAAGTAATTAACCTCTAATTAAAATAAATTTATATTTAAAAAATCACTTATTCCAGTTAAAATATTAAATAAGCTAACATCACTAGCCCATTACTAGATGTAAGCAGTTTTTACAATATTAACTAATAGTAATTACTAGCATAATTTGACCACCTCATGCAAAGAGTTGACTCATTGGAAAAGACTCTGATGCTGGGAGGGATTGGGGGCAGGAGAAGGGGAAGACAGAGGATGAGATGGCTGGATGGCATCACCGACTCGATGGACATGAGTTTGAGTGAACTCTGGGTGTTGGTGATGGACAGGGAGGCCTGGCGTGCTGCAATTCATGGGATCACAAAGAGTTGGACACGACTGAGCGACTGAACTGAACTGAATCTAACTGAACTACTAGCATGTATTGAATATCTGCTGAAAAGTCAATCTTATTAAAGCATTTGCATGTATCATCTCTTTACTGTCTCAGAAATCTTGCCAGTGAAGTGCTATTATAACTTCCGTCTTGCAGATAAAATAATAGAAAGATTATTAGAGAAAGAAAGCTAAATGCTATTCATACAATGTTCAACTTCAGAAACTGAGCTCTAAAGCTCTGTAATAAGCAATGTCTTAAGAGTTTATTCATTATGGCAGTGATATAACTTCCTTAAATCATTGTGCTCTTCCTTATCCTTGAGAAGGAGACGTCGAGTATTATCAAGAAAAGTGATATCTTTGATGACCTTTAAGATCCTAGCAAGTGTACAACCGGGGAATGATTTTAACAGGTAAGCTTTGTGAAGAGGGAGATTTACAAATTCTAAATCTTCTGTTTGACCAGGGCATATGTGCTCAGCCATTTCAGTCATGTCTAAGTGTTTTCAACCCTATGGACTGTAGCCCACTAGGCTCCTCTGTTCATGGGATTCTCCAGGCAAAAATACTGAAGTGGGTTGCCATATCCTCCTCCTGATTGCATACAGATGCAATCAAACTTGCATCTCCTGCATTGCAGGGAGATTCTTTACCACTGAGCCACCAGGGAAGCCCTTGGCCAAGACAAGCTTGACTCAATGACCCGAATAGGTAAGCCAATAAAGAATCCACCGGCCAAGGCAGGAGATGCAAGTGACACAGGAGACACGGGTTGGATCTGTTGGGGAGGAAAATCCCCTAGAGGAGACTATTGCAACCCACTCCAGTGGAGAATTCCATGGACAGAGGAGCCTGGCAGGCTACAGTCCAGAGGGGTTTCAAAGAGCCAGACTTGATTGAGCAAACACACACACACACACACACACACACACACACACACACAAATATCAGACAAGTTTCTTCCTGACTATTGGCCCCTTGATGTCCCTTTGTATACTGCATGTACCTTAGAAAACTTGCAATTATAAATTCTTTTTTTCTGACCCTTTCTTATGTAAATCTTCTACAACCCAGGAATGTCTTTCTTAAGGATCTGGAAATCATTCCTTTGAAATGCAATCATTAAGAAAAGCAGGAACCCAATCTCCTAGTCTCTGTGGAAGAGAAGTAGTGTAACTTCAATGAGGACAGTTAGCAAAACAGCCTGTCACAGGGATCACCTCCCAGCTAATATCCTCCAGTACTTTCCCATTAGCTTACACCAGAGTTTCAAAAATTCTCCCACCTTTTGTTCTAGCACAGATGAGTTCAATCTCTTTTATAGTCTAGAATAAATCTTTCTGGGATGCTTTTAGTATGTCCAGTGCACTTTTTTTTTTTTCCTATATATGCTTTACACACCAAGGACCAGGTCCCGAAGGCTGTAGCTAAACAGTGCAGGGAATCTGGACCAGACTGGTGAGATGAAAATCAAACTCCATGTTAAGAATTTTGGTTTTCATTCTAAGAATGTCCACTAAAGGTCTTTAAGGTTTGAGTGCAGAGAGAGGGGGAAAGAAGTTGACTATAACATAATATAACTTTTTTGTTTAAAAAAAAAAAAAAACACAGTGTAAAGAGAAGGAGCACAGAATGGTTTAAGCGTATTTGTAGGCTGACAGATTAATCAGATCAGGTAAGAAAGAATTGTAAATATTTAGTATATATTTAAGAAGTAACTCTCAGGTGTGGATGGTTGGACTGAAAAAGGGATGAGAAATATAGTCTATATATATAGAAATATAGTGAAATATAGTATATATATCCAGAACAAGTATATTTAATATTCCCCACCTTTATATGTTTTATATAAATGTGGATGATTGATGTGTTAGTCAATAGTCTCAAAACATTTTATACATATATGTAAAGGAAAATTAATTTCTAGAAAAAGTAGTCAGATAGCTACAATTTAACCAACTGTACGTTAAAATTTGACTTTTCTAATTTCTTAAAGGTACAGATAGAATTTAATCAAATAGAATTAAGATTCTAATTAATCCCATGAACAATTTTTTAAAGTTCCCACAATGAGTCTGAAAGCTGCTTTTAGCATCCCTAACTAAGAAAGCCTTACAAAATATGACTCTTTCCCACAGTTATGCATATTGATTTCTTTAATATTCAGAAGCATGGGTTACTATGAATAGTAAAATGAGATGGATTATGAGAGTATTTATTGTTTGATGAATGGAGTAGGTGATCATCTGAATCAGAGGAAAAACACTAAGAACAGAGCATATCAATGCACATAATTATTCATACCATAAAAGAATAAAAATGTGAATGTGATTAATATACTTGAAATACGAAGGCTGTGACTTCTCTATGCTTTCTTTCTTTCACTGAATTTTGTCATTAATAACCTTTCATGAACTCAAAAAAAAAAGAATCTAAAATAAAAATTATAATTGTGAGAAGCTAAGAAAGCCCATTATCATGTCCAATAGAAGAAAACTGAATACCCTTCAAAAATCATTTACTGATCCTTTTGATTTGAAATAACATCATCATTGTTCCACAAATGACCCACGCATGCAAATCAATAGAAAGGCCTATCCTTTCCAGAGTTCTGTGAGGAAAAAGTATTTATAGTTGTACATAAGACAGCACATTTTAAAAATGAATAAAGTCAGAATTTATTTAAAACACAGTTTCAATTACGCCCAACCCCAGTTTTCACTCTCTGAACAGCAGATTTCATCTTGTGAAAATCCTTCCAGATGTTTCACATATAAATTTAGTTTCAGTAATTCTAAAAGAGCACCCCTAACTCATAATCCTTCCTCTTTACAAACTTTATTGTGGTTTATTAAACCACCTTACTCATAGCATATGTGTGTGTGTGTGTGTGTGTGTGTGTGTGAGTTTCTCAGTCGTGTCCAATTCTTTGAGACCCTATGATTGTACCCCACCAGGCTTTTCTGTCCACGGAATTCTCCAGGCAAGACTACTGGAGTGGGTTGTCACTCCCTTCTCCAGGGGATCTTCCCGACTCAGGGATCGAACCCATCTCCCACATTGCAGATGGATTCTTTACCATCTGGACCACCAGGGAAGCCCTTATTTCTATTAACTAGGTTGTTAAATAGTCGATTCTCTTAGGTGTTTCTCCACTCTTTATTATTTTATCAATCCCAAACTTCTGTTGATTTTTTAAAAAATGTTATTCACCTCCACTTGTCCTTTCTCTCCCTTAAGACAGCATATGAAATGAAATCTGGGTAAGTACCTACAACATACATCAGTCACACGAACAAAGATTAAGACCTCACTACTTCTCTCAGGGATTCATGTTCTAGAGTTAAGCAAGAAGGGTCTATAATCTGAGAGACTGTTATGCTGGCAGATTTGCCACTTTGCTAGGTCTATCTTTTCAAACGATTGAGTTTCTTATAATAAAAGTATATAACCATTTACACCTGGAAGGGTTTTTAAAAACAAAGAACAAAAAGGAGAGGGAAAAAGAAGATAGAATGTTTGTGTGCAGTGCTTAAGAGGACATGAGATAATAGACAACAACACAGACAATGGTATGAGGGAAATAACACGACAAAGAAAGAAAAAAAAAAAAAACCAGAAGATTGAGAGTTGTCCCCTAGAGCCTCTGAAAGCTGCATGAAATAAACTCAACAGAAAAATAAAATGGCTTTAGATGCACTGATTATTTCAGCAAGAGAGTTAAGTGGATCATTAGAAGAAATTTTAATTTAAAAGTAGCATAAGACAGGAGACCGCTAAGCAGCTAAACCCTGGTCACATCTTTTCTAATAAACTCTTTTGTCAGTTCTTTAGGTAAAGAGGGAATATAAATTTAATGAAAACTACAAACCTGGCGTGCTGCGATTCATGGGGTCGCAAAGAGTCCAACGCGACTGAGTGGCTGAACTGAACTGAACTGAACTGACAAAGATTTCAGAGGCCTAGTAAATAAGAGATATGAACAATATGAATATTTAATTCAAAAGATTAATCAATGTTGGACCTTATCTCAACCAAATAATATAGCCATTGAATTATCTTTAAATTACTATGTTTAATTAAACTGTCATTTAAGATTGATATCTACAGTTGATTTGCATCCACTGCTACCTATTGATGGCTAGAAGAAAGGTGAGTGGCGTGTCATGTGTGTAGATTTGATCCCTCTGAGAGGTGAAAATCCTCTAAGGAATGATAAGATTAATCCAGTTTGGTCAAATGACTGTCTCATCTGTATATTTTTCTTAAATTTTTATTTATAATTCCATGATCACAGCCCTCCCTTTTCCCCTGAAGATCCAACTGTATTAGAATTAATCTCTTTCATAGCCTTTAAGGAGATAAATTAACCTAATGAAGAATTGGATATCAAAAAATCTTTTAAGCCCAATGGTATATATTCAGGTTTCCCCCATAAATGTTACAGTATTTTCTTTCAAAATAATTTTCTGTTGTTGTTGTTGATTTGCTAAGTTGTGTCCAGCTCTTTGCGACCCCCACAGACTGCAGCTCGCCAGGTTCCTCTGTCCATGGGATTTCCCAGGCAAGAACACAGGAGCGGATTGCCATTCCCTTCTCCAGGGGACCTTCCCAACGCAGGGATCGAACCTGCGCCTCTTGCATTAGCAGGCAGTTTCTTCACTACTGAGCTACCAGGGAAACCCACATAACTAGCATACACTTAATGTGTTCTCCATCCCAGACTCACAGAAGTGGAGCGTGTGGTCTTATCAAAAGCCCCTCCCCATGGATATGTCAAGAGTGGAATAGGAGAGTCCTACTGGGACACAGTCCTTATTGTTCACTCTTATTTTAGATATTTTTATAACTTTTACTTTTTCCTCTCTCTCATCCTTTTGTAAAGAGGCTCCTGAGAGTCCCTTGGACTGCAAGGAGATCCAACCAGTCCATTCTAAAGGAGATCAGCCCTGGGTGTTTTTGGAAGGAATGATGCTAAAGCTGAAACTCCAGTACTTTGGCCACCTCATGCAAACTGTTGACTCATTGGAAAAGACTGATGCTGGAAGGGATTGGGGGCAGGAGGAGAACGGGACGACAGAGGATGAGATGGCTGGATGGCATCACTGACTCGATGGATGTGAGTCTGAATGAATTCTGGGAGTCGGTGATGGCCACGGAGGCCTGGCGTGCTGCTATTCATGGGATCGCAAAGAGTCGGACATGACTGAGCGACTGAATTCAAGACCTGGTATAAACACTAACTATTCAAAATATTACAAAACATACTTTGTGTAATACCCTCAAAATCTCTCTTGATAAAAATTTATTTAAATAAGAACCAAAATAAAAATTAAACAAGTTCCAACCAAACATTTAATCATTGTGACTTTCAACAAAGAAAGTTTTAATATTTAAGAAAAATAACAACAAACTTCAAAACTATAATTTATTCAAGCTTTTAACATAAAATCCTTATTCAGGTAGACTTGTCTTGTATGATATATTCTTTTCAGTCTATAACTGTGTAATAAGAGAAGGTGATTTGGATCCCTCGAGGCCCTTTTCATAAGCTAAAATATATTTTTCTGCATTTGGAACTTCTTTCTAGCAGGTATTCTGTAACCCTAATATATGCTTCACACAGTACCACATCTGTTCCACCACAGGTGATACAAGCAAAGCTTCCAACAGAATTGCTCAGTCATTCGATAAAGCAGTTAGGCAGATGTCTTTGAGTTTCTTTTGTGTACAGTTTTGTTAGACTTCATGCTGATTATGCAACAAACAACTGCTGAAAGTGTGCAATGTGAAATATTATTGACAATATTTTGAAAAGCTGAAGTTAAATTTAAAATCTGACTTGTACAGCTGCTTATATGATGTGCCTAAAAGAGAATAAAGTAGAAAGATTCACTCTTTTGGTGAGCTGCATGGAGGAAAAGTGGGTAATCATATAAAACTCCTATATGGTACATACATATTATTAGGTGTGTCAGAACTTTTAAAATGTGATTTCACACTCAACCAATGTTATCACTAACAGTGGGATTTGATAGCTAATGTTGGTCTATTTTTACCTGCTAAGATAAAAGGGAGATAAAGAAGCTCATCAAACCATCTGTCTCTATTCCCCAAGCTATCCTGGTAATGATTAATAGAACCTGTGGTTCCCCTTATATGACTGCAAAGCTGAGTAATATGACTTAGGTGAACATTGTTACCTTTTCTTAGCTGGAGTTATACTATATATAAGTGAATGGATGAATGCCTTTGCACTGATGCCAACCTCTTTTTTTTTAAATATCAGACACATTATTATGTCCTTACTCTGAGAAGTTTAAAATCATCTGCATAGTAGTTTTAAAGGTAAGAGAAAATAATCATAATAATTTAGATATTTTCATGGTTGCCTTTTGACCTCTGAAGTGTGCTGCTCTAACTTTATAGAAAGGATGGAAATATTCTTCCATATTGTGTTTCATCTTCTCTGTAGATGTTGTGGATTGAACACACTTTGATAAAATTATAGAACTGTCCCACAGTTTCCTTCCATCTGATTTCTTGGTGCAAAACACAGGCAAAACAAGAATTCTACTTTTTATTCTTTCATAATTGAATACCTATTTCTCCTTTAACATGCTATACTTAAAAGAACTAAATAAAACCTTGACAAAGAAATAATCAATAAATAATATGTACATTCATTAATTAAACAAATATATATGATGTGCCTGTTTTGCTAGCTACTACCCTAGGAATCAAGATTGCCAGGAGAATCAAGATTGGAATCAAGATTGCTGGGAGAAATATCAATAACCTCATATATGCAGATGACACACCACCTATGGCAGAAAGAACTACAGAGCCTCTTGATGAAAGTGAAAGAGGAGCGTGAAAAAGTTGGCTTAAAACACAACATTCAGAAAACAAAGATCATGGCATTTGGTCCCATCATTTCATGGGAAATCAATATGGAAATAATGGAAACAGTGGCAGACTTTATGTTTGGGGGCTCCAAAATCACTGCAGATGGTGACTGTGGCCATGAAATTAAAAGACACTTGCTCCTTGGAAGGAAAGTTATGACCAACCTAGACAGCATTTTAAAAAGCAGAGATATTACTTCGCCAATAAAAGTCCATCTAGTCAAAATTTTGTTTTTTTTTTTCCAGTAGTCATGTATGGATGTGAGAGTTGAACTATAAAGAAAGCTGAGCACTGGAGAATTGATGCTTTTGAACTGTGATGTTGGGAAAGACTCTTGAGAGTTCCTTGGACTGCAAGGAGATCAAACCAGTCCATTCTAAAGGAAATCAGTCCTGAATATTCATTGGAAGGACTGATGCTGAGGCTGAAACTCTAATACTTTGGCCACCTGATGCAAAGAGCTGACTCACTTGAAAAGACCCTGATGCTGGGAAAGACTGAGGGTGGGAAGAGAAGGGGAAGACAGAGGATGAGATGGTTTGATGGCATCACCGACTCATTGGACATAAATTTGAGCAGCTCTGGGGGTTGGTGAAGGACGGGGAAGCCTGGCCTGCTATAGGCCGTGGGGTAGCAAAGAGTCAGACATTACTGAGCGACTGAACTGAACTGAACTCTAGAAACTGAGAACACAATAGAAAAAAAATTGATCTTCCCACTCAATTTATATTTTAGTGGGAGATGATATTTACATATTATGTATAAACAAATATATGCTAAATTTATACATTCAGTTTAGCCACTCAGTCGTGTCCGAATCTTTGCGACCCCATGAATCACCACATGCCAGGCCTCCCTGTCCATCACCAACACCCTGAATTCACTCAAACTCATGTGCATCGAGTCAGTGATGCCATCCAGCCATCTCATCATCTGTCGTCCCCTTCTCCTCCTGCCCCCAATCCCTCCGAGCATCAGTCTTTTTCCAATGAGTCAACTCTTCACATGAGTATTGGAGTTTCAGCCTCAGCATCAGTCCTTCCAATGAACACCCAGGACTGGCCTCCTTTAGGATGGACTGATTGGATCTCCTTACAGTCCAAGGGACTCAGAAGAGTCTTCTCCAACACCACAGTTCAAAAGCATCAATTCTTTGGTGCTCAGCTTTCTTCACAGTCTAACTCTCACATCCATACATGACCACTGGAAAAACCATAGCCTTGACTAGATGGACCTTTGTTGGCAAAGTAATATCTCAGCTTTTTATATGCTATCTAGGTTGGTCATAACTTTCCTTCCAAGGAGTAAGCATCTTTTAATTTCATGGCTGCAATCACCATCTGCAGTGATTTTGGAGCCCCCCAAAATAAAGTCTGACATTGTTTCCACTGTTTCCCCATCCATTTCCCATGAAGTGATGGGACCATATGCCATGATCTTAGTTTTCTGAATGTTGAGCTTTAAGCATGATAAATATATGAATACCATATATCAAATGTCAGAAAGTGCAATGAGGAAAAATAGAGGGGAACAGAAGGGATGTTGGGGAGTTGCAAAAACATAATTTTATTGGAGTCAAATGCTTCTGAATAATAATTTGGAAAAAATATTGCCTATAATTAATCAGTTTTGCTGTGTATCTCTGTATGCATATATAGGTGAATATAAATATGTAAGTGTAGTTTCTCCATGCTTTGGCTTCCCTGATAGCCCAGTTGGTCAAGAATCCACCTGCAATGCAGGAGACCCCGATTCCATTTCTGGGTTGGGAGGATTCACTGGAGAAAGAATAGGCTACCCACTCCAATGTTGTGGCCTAGAGAATTCCATGGACTGTATAGTCCATGAGGTCACAAAGAGCTGGACACGACTGAGTAACTTTCACTTTCACTTTATTCAGTTTAAATACATCAACAACATTGCTCTTCCACTTCTAGGGAAAATGCTTAAAAGGCATGACTTCAGAAGTAAATTAGAGTAGAAATAGGAACTATGAGATAAGAATTCGTCTTCTTCTCCTGAACAATCTGGAAATTTTGGAGCTAGAGTTAAAAGAGGAAATACATAGGGGCTTCCTGGTAACTGATAATTGTAGACAGTTGGAAAGTGAATTCAAAATTCTAATATATGAAGTAGATTTTAAGTAGAAATTAAGTTCAATATGAAAACAAATGATCAAGTGGACTTGGTCTACAAACAAGCCCAGGGAAGACATGAAACAGGCCGGAGGTCTGATCTAGAAGAACTCTTGGGTGGAAGATTTTTTTAATTCCACACCCACTGCGAGGCTAGTGAACATAGTTCATGTTGGGACATCAAATATGGAGATGCATCAGGATTTCTATGTAACAGCCAAAAGGCTTTCAAAACAGTGCCTCCAGGTCAGCTTGGAATGGAGAAATGTGCTATAGACAGACAAGATCTGATCCAATCTGAGCAATCACTCTTCTGTGTTTTTTTCTCATTTATGTTATCTTTTGTTAACATTGCAAAATTATGTGTGTGGAATAAATATAAAAGTAGTCAAAAGAATTTATAATCAATCAAGCACAATTTTAAGACACCTAAAGTATTATAGAAACAGAATTCCTATAAAAATAGCTCTTTTAAAACTCTTACAATGAAAAATGTGTCTCAATTGTACCTTATATCTAGTGATAGGTTATATTCTAGAATAAACTCATAGAAGAGAATCTAAAATTTTATTTCTACAATAAACTAAATTGATAGCAGTTTTATGGATATTTTTATGTTTCTTCAAAGAGTGAACAAAACGTCAGTGTTTGTAGAAACACTTAAGGCTTCAAGTTCAGAGTCTAAGGTTATGTACTCAACAATAAGGAATGTTTTTTATATGAAAAAACTGGTTACAAAGAGTATGAGAGTATTTTACTGTACACATATAACACACATTCATATGTGCAGGCATACACTACAAGGGTCTAAAGTTCATGCATTAGTGGATTACCCCTTGATAAGTGTGATTATGGATATTTTAATGTGATTTTACTATTTTATGGAGCATATTTTTCAGAAAAGAAAATAAACTCTTTAAATGATAGGAGAGAGGGATGTGAGGAATCCACCCAACAAAAAAGTATAAGGCATAACCTTTTCTATGCTCCTGAGACACATGCTTGTCTGTTTCTTGGTTAAATGGTCTGTATCATTCAGTGAATGCACAGTGTAGATATTCTTTGTGTTCTGACAGCACTAATATGCTGTCATTGGTCCTGTTATAAAGAATTCTTATTTATTTTCTCCACACCAACTAATTTACATTTCTCTCACCATATATCATTAATTTCTTTTCAAGTCTAACCATAATTTTCATCTTCACATTGCTATTAATAGTTGTAGGAATCCCATAACAATACTTTTATATTCAAACACCTGTAAAAGCTATCAAATATTTAAATATTCTAAATTGTTTTAAAAAACAATAACCTCATAAAACCCTATTATTTAACAGTATCAGAATAAGTGACTTTCCTTCCTAATATGGCACTTCCTTTCTGAACATTTTGCAACATAATGACATAGATATATATTATTTAACTGAAAAACTGCTGATTTGAACTATCATTTTTAAATACTGACACATTCTTCCTAAAATGTAATTTGATATGGTATTCCTTAGAGCTATACTTTGAGTTATTCTCAATAGATTATTGGGAAATTTTAATTTAAAAATCAACTTTTGCTACAATGATATCCTCATAAACTGTGCTTCAATAACTTAGAAGTGGCAAAAACAGCCCTGAAACTTGTCATAATTTTGTCTCCAAAGACCACTGACTTTAATAATAATGGAAAATGTGAATCCCTCTAATGTTTAGTAAACTGGCTTTGGAGGGAAATGTTGATTTTTCACGTTAACAAAGTAAAATTCAGGTAAAAAGTGAAAAAGTTTCACACTATCTGAAATAGCTCTGAACACACATCCTCATTAGCTAACTCGAAAGGGAATCCTAAAGGGGATAAGATTTCTGTTTGTATCCAAGAGGCACAATCTATCACAAGAGAAAACAAGTTTCCAAGGGTGCTTCAGAGTGAATGACAGTTTAATATTGTTGCAGTCTTAAAAAATGAAATCACTCCAAATAATTGTTGTGTAAACATGATATATTCACTCACTGAAGACGTTTTACCACTTCTGTTTACAAAGCAGAACTGAAGCAGACAGCATGAAATTAAGGTCAGAGTCGGATCTGAAACCAGCATATGGTAATAACTGAAGAGCATATACAGTATTCTTGTTTCCACTTTTCAGGAGAAGTTTTACTTTCGTAGGCTTTACTTTTTATTCTTTCAGAAGGTTTGCTTTGATATCATATGTAAAACATAAGATATAAATTAATTTTAGTGTAAAATTATTTCCAATAAGCCCTCTACATTTAGGTGAATATCTAATTCATAAATTTGCAACCCCCACACCAAAAATGTGTTGCTACAGTACAATATGATTTACTCAATTAGATGGGGAAATATGATTTATATGTTGTCAATTAGGTAAGCGGTAATTTGTAGCAGTCTGTCAAAGAAGGAAAACATCAGTTTTATTGCTATGGATCTGGTTTTAAAAAAAAAAAGAAAACTTATTGAAAAATATTACTCAAAACGTGCAATGTCCCAAAAGATCGTATCTTTGCACATAATTATTTGATACATATCCCTCTCTATTTTATATAACAAAAAGGCTTTAAAACAATATTCCAAAATAAGATTTATATTAAAATGCATATGATGGTTATTTTATTTGAAAATGTTCAGAAAACTTATTTTTCATTTTTATTATGTTGAAAATATAATTCTACTTACATATTCAAAAATCAAGGCTATCTAGATTCAAATAAGTATATTTTTAAGATACTAATAAAAGATCCATTGAATAGGGTTGAAATATCCAAATAAGAGATTACAAGAACTGTTTTGTACTAATGTAACAAAGTCTGCTATGACAAGTTTGGAGAGATATATACAATTCAGTGAAGCATGAAGAGAAAGGATTCAGGGAACAGACATGTTAAGCGAATAGCCCACAAGCCATGCCATTCACTGGGAATTCTGACTTTAGCTGAAGGGCAATCAGTCGTGATGATCCAGTCAGCAATGGGGACAAGACATGACAATGAATGTTGAAGGAGTTTCTGTAGGAGGAGTCCATGCTTTAGCAAGATCATCTTGACAATGGATGGAAGAAGAATAGTCCAAGAAACAAGACGGGTGAGGGGAGAGAGGTTACAAGCTGTTAAAGTTTTGTAGGCAAGAGATGATGATTGGGATCTTAATAAAAATAAGGACAAGCCAAAAAAATTGGAATAATTCAGGAAATATAAAATAGATAATCTCAAGAAGATTCAGTGATTAACTTTGTATGTCAGAGTAAGAGAGAGGCAGAAATTCAGGACCAGATTCTAATTCTGGTTTGGTAAATCCACAATATTCAAAGGGAAGCAAGGTAATAGAGAAGGTTGAAGATGACTTTTTTTTTAACTGTCAGATTTTTAACTTTGAAGTTACATGCCTGCAGAAAATGAAAGTAGAGCTATCCCAGGGAATAGATCATTCCGGTCTGAAGTTTGGGTCAGAAACATCCATTTGGGAGTAAATGGTATATAAATAGTAAATAAAACTGCAAAAATGAATGGAGGAAATAAGAAACACCAACATAGATATGTGGAAAATTCTTAAAGAGATGGGAATACCAAACCACCTTATCTGTCTCCTGAGAAACCTATATGTGGTTCAAGAAGCAACAGTTAGAACCTTGAACAACTGACTGGTTCCAAATTGGGAAAGGAGTACAACAAGGCTGTATATTGTCAGCCTATTTATTTAACTAATATGTAAGAGTGTCATTTTGAAGGTTTTAACTTTGCCATTCCAGAAATGCTTCTTTCTCTTATTTTTACTATCATTTAGGCAAGGAGTGATTTGGTCATCCAGATATAATGCCACCCCCATCCTTAGGTCATCGTCCCCTCTGACCCACCTCATTAAAAGATATCCCTAACAAGACTTTCTACCCTAAGTGGTTCTGGTCACAGTCTTTGCTATATAGGTATAAACGTCTGTGTGACAATAAGTAACTTCAATGCTCAGAAATTATCTTACTTCTTTTGTAGAATACGTCATGAGCAATGCTGGTCTAGAAGAAGAACAAGCTGGAATAAAAACTGCCAGGAGAAATGTCAGCAACCTCAGATATGTAGATAATAACACTTTAATAACTGAATGTAAAAAGGAACTAAATAGCCTCTTGATGGGGGTGAAAGAGGAGAGTGAAAAAAGCTGGCTTAAAACTCAACATTCAAAAAACTAAGACCATTGCATCTGGTCCCATCACTTTATGACAATTAGATGGTTAAAAATTGGAAGTAGTGACAGATTTTACCAGATTTTACTTTCTTAGGCTCCAAAATCATTGCAGACAGTGACTGCAGCCAAGAAATTAAAAGGTTATTGCTCCTTGGGAGGAAAGCTATGACAAAACTAGACAGCATATTTAAAAGCAGAAACATTAGGTCCAAATAGTCAAAGCTATGATTTTTCCAGTAGTTATGTAAGGATATGAATGTTGCACCATAAAGAAGGCTGAAAGATGAAAAATTGATGCTTTTGAACTGTAGTGTTGGAGAAGACTCTTGAGGGTCCACTGGACAGCAACAAGATCAAACCAGTCAATCCTAAAGGAAATCAACCCTGAGTATTCATTAGAAAGACTGATGCTGAAGCGGAAGCTCCAACATTTTGGCCACCTGATGTGAAGAGACAACTCATTGGAAAAGATCCTGATCCTGGGAAAGACAGAAGGCAAAAGGGGAAGAGGGCAGCAGAGGATGAGATGGTTAAATAGCATCACTGACTCAATGGACATGAATTTGAACAAACAAGGGGAAATAGTGAAAGATAGGGAAGGGTGCTGTGTTGCAGTCCCTGGGTTCACAAAGAGTCAGACGTGACTTAGCAACTGAACAAAAACAATACAGATAAGCAGAGGAGAAGCAGTTTGTATAAAGACATTAAAAATGACTGGCAGAGATATAGGATTAAAAACTATGAGCATGTAGATATAATATAGGATTCTCTGTTCATTTGGAGTTGTAACTGAACAAGACCCTATGAGGCCTTCCAGAATAGACCCCAGAATTGCCTTCCCTCTGCCTTTTGTCTGTAGGAAAACTTTAGTCAAAAATAAATTTAATCAGAGAAGTGAAAAAATGCAAAAAGAAAGAAAAACAGTCAAGGAAGACAAAATAATAATACTTTAGCCAATAAGCAAAGTCCCTTGACCCTTAGTTCTTCCTCAAGGACTACAGGTACTATTCTGAATCACATCATCTGAAACAGTATCTGTTTTACAGATATTGAAACCCCTGTAAGAAATTAACTGTTATAGTGCACACTATCATATAGACCCTGGATGGGTTGGAACCAGAAGGCTGATGATACTGAGTCCCATTACTTCACCACCAACCAATCAGAAGAATGTCCAGAAGCCAATCAGGCCCTCCTCCTTGAACACTGTAAGACTCCTCACTAACCCCCTCCAGGGTGGGACACACAGTTCTCAGGGCATTAGCCCACTGTGGCCCTTTTTGCCTGGCAAAGCAATAAGCTATTATTTTCTGCTTCACCCAAAATTCTGTGTCTGCATTTCTATTCAGCACTGGTGAACAGAGGCTGAGCATCGGCAACAGAATCAGTACTTCCTATCCAACAACATAGATTTTTTCCATTAAGACAAATAAAGGCAATATTAGTTTGTGTCCTAATTCTCATATCTGAATTACTCTCTTGTTCATAGTCACTCTGGATTTCTCAAAATGACAGCAAGAAATATAAACCCTTGTCATTTAAACAAGAAAAGATTGATTACACCTTTCACTACAAATGCCGAGCAACACAGATCTAGAAGATCGTTAGCTACAAGGAAAGCAGTCTCGTTGATGTACTCTTAGCTCTTTAAATATCTTTAAATTCATTCATCCTATTTTAGGTATTCAACCTCTAGAGTGCAGTCAGCAAAAGAAGCCAAAATCGATTATATGGTTCTAGTCTCCAACTCTTTAGATGTTAGCCAATTAACCTAAATGTCTCAATTATATTATTACTAGAAGACTTAGGGTTGCTACTTCAAAACGACTTTAACACCTGTATGAGTTTCCAAGGGCTACTGAGGCCTTCCCAGGTGATATCAGTGGTAAAGAACCCACCTGCCAATGCAGGAGACATAAGCGACATGAGTTCAATCCCTGGGTTGGGAAGATCCCCTGGAGGAGAACATGGCAATCCACTCTAGTATTCTTTCCTGGAGAATCCCATGGAAAGAGGAGCCTGGTGGACTACAGTCCATAGGGTTGCAAAGAGTTGGACATGACTGAAGTGACTTAGCAGAGCACGGGGCTACCGATTGTTACAAATGCCCACAAACTTGGTGACTTAAAACAACAGAAATAGAATATCTCATAGTCTCAAGGCAAGGAGTCCAAAATCAAGGCTTTGGGAGGGCCTCCCTTCCTCCAAATATTCTAATGGAGGGAAAATAATTTCTTTCCTCTTGAAACTTCTGGCAGATCTTAAGGTATTCCTTGCCTGTGGCTGCATAACTCCAATCTCTGTCTTCATCCTCACATAGCCTTTTGCCCTGCTCCCCTGTCTCTAGCTTGTATCTTCTATAAGGACTTTTGCCATTGGATTTAGGGTCCACTGGAATAGTTCAAAACGCTGTCATCTGGTGACCCTTAAATATATTTGAAAAGACCCCTTTCCTCAATAAGATCACAGTCATAGGTTTGGGTGTAAGAAGCAAACACATCTTTTGTGGGGCCACCATTCAACCCACTACAACACCCTGTATACAGTATTTGGTCAAATCTGTCTGATGGTAGGGATCCTTTTTCAATTACTGGTAATTGGAGAGAAGACTAATTTTAGAGTGGAAAGGGATCCTGAGATGCAAAATCTGAGAATGGCTGGACTAGCTTCATGGAATGAGTTGGGAAGTTCAAGAGAAAAATGAACACAATGATTTTTAGCCTTCTTATTTTTTAATATATTTATTGTAGGTCATAAATGTCTAATTACTGCTTTCACTGAAGCCATGTTGATAAACAGTAATTTTTATATCATTCAGTTAAAAATAGTTTCTCAATACAATTATGATTTCTTCTTTGACCTATGAGTTATTATATATATTTTAATACCTAAACATATGCACATTCTAAGTTGTGTTTTTATATTAGATTTCTAGTTTAATTCTATGTGGTCAAAAATAAATGTGATTACATTCCTTATAAATTTGTAGAGAACTGTTCATAAATAATTACTGGTCACTAATTCTAAATCCTTCTTATAATTAAAAATGTATTTCTTTTATTGAAGTCTAGTTCATAACAAGGTTGTGTTAGTTTCTGGTGTACCACAAAGTGATTCAGTTTATATATACACACACACACATATATATATATATATATATATATATATATATATATATATATATATATAATTTTTTTTCAGATCCTTTCCTAATGTAGTTTATTATAAGATACTGAATACAGTTCTCTGTGCTATACAGTAGAACCTTGTTGTTTATATATTTTATTTATAGTACTCAAGACAAGGGTGTCCACTTTCACCGCTACTATTCAACATAGTTCTGGAAGTTTTGGCCACAGCAATCAGAGCAGAAAAAGAAATAAAAGGAATCCAAATTGGAAAAGAAGAAGTAAAACTCTCACTGTTTGCAGATGACATGATCCTCTACATGGAAAACCCTAAAGACTCTACCAGAAAATTACTAGAGCTCATCAATGAATATAGTAAAGTTGCAGGATATAAAATCAACACACAGAAATCCCTTGCATTCCTATACACTAATAATGAGAAAGTAGAAAAAGAAATTAAGGAACGATTCCATTCACCATTGCAATGAAAAGAATAAAATACTTAGGAATATATCTACCTAAAGAAACTAAAGACCTATATATAGAAAACTATAAAACACTGATGAAAGAAATCAAAGAGGACACTAATAGATGGAGAAATATACCATGTTCATGGATCGGAAGAATCAATATAGTGAAAATGAGTATACTACCCAAAGCAATTTACAAATTCAATGCAATCCCTATCAAGCTCCCAGCCATATTTTTCACAGAACTAGAACAAATAATTTCAAGATTTGTATGGAAATACAAAAAACCTCGAATTGCCACAGCAATCTTGAGAAAGAAGAATGGAACTGGAGGAATCAACTTGCCTGACTTCAGGCTCTACTACAAAGCCACAAACATCAAAACAGTATGGTACTGGCACAAAGACAGACATATAGATCAATGGAACAAAATAGAAAGCCCAGAGATAAATCCACACACATATGGACACCTTATCTTTGACAAAGGAGGCAAGAATATACAATGGAGTAAAGACAATCTCTTTAACAAGTGGTGCTGGGAAAACTGGTCAACCACTTGTAAAAGAATGAAACTAGATCACTTTCTAACACCGCACACAGAAATAAACTCAGAATGGATTAAAGATCTAAATGTAAGACCAGAAACTATAAAACTCCTAGAGGAGAACAAAGGCAAAACACTCTCAGACATAAATCACAGCAGGATCCTCTATGATCCACCTCCCAGAATTCTGGAAATAAAAGCAAAAATAAACAAATGGGATCTAATTAAAATTAAAAGCTTCTGCACAACAAAGGAAAATATATGCAAGGTGAAAAGACAGCCTTCTGAATGGGAGAAAATAATAGCAAATGAAGCAACTGACAAACAATTAATCTCAAAAATATACAAGCAACTTATGCAGCTCAATACCAGAAAAATAAACGACCCAATCAAAAAATGGGCCAAAGAACTAAATAGACATTTCTCCAAAGAAGACATACGGATGGCTAACAAACACATGAAAAGATGCTCAACATCACTCATTATTAGAGAAATGCAAATCAAAACCACAATGAGGTACCACTTCACACCAGTCAGAATGGCTGCGATCCAAAAATCTGCAAGCAATAAATGCTGGAGAGGGTGTGGAGAAAAGGGAACCCTCCTACACTGTTGGTGGGAATGCAAACTAGTACAGCCACTATGGAGAACAGTGTGGAGATTCCTTAAAAAATTGCAAATAGAACTGCCTTATGACCCAGCAATCCCACTGCTGGGCATACACACCGAGGAAACCAGAATTGAAAGAGACACATGTACCCCAATGTTCATCACAGCACTGTTTATAATAGCCAGGACATGGAAACAACCTAGATGTCCATCAGCAGATGAATGGATAAGAAAGCTGTGGTACATGTACACAATGGAGTATTACTCAGCCATTAAAAAGAATTCATTTGAATCAGTTCTAATGAGATGGATGAAACTGGAGCCGATTATACAGAGTGAAGTAAGCCAGAAAGAAAAACACCAATACAGTATACTAACACATATATATGGAATTTAGAAAGATAGCAATGACGACCCTGTATGCAAGACAGGAAAAAAGACACAGCTGTGTATAACGGACTTTTGGACTCAGAGGGAGAGGGAGAGGGTGGGATGATTTGGGAGAATGGCATTCTATCATGTATACTATCATGTAAGAATTGAATCGCCAGTCTATGTCTGACGCAGGATACAGCATGCTTGGGGCTGGTGCATGGGGATGACCCACAGAGATGTTATGGGGAGGGAGGTGGGAGGGGGGTTCATGTTTGGGAACACATGTAAGAATTAAAGATTTTAAAATTAAATAAAAATAAAAATAAATAAATAAAGATCATTTAAAATTGTAAAAAAAAAAAAAAAAAAACCTCCTAATTTATCCCTCCTCCCTTTCCCTTTAGTAACTATAAATTTGTTTTCAATGTCTGTTTCTGTTTTGTAAATAAGTTCATTTCTATCATATTTTAGATTTCACATAAGTGATATTTTGTGGTATTTGTCTTCTCCTTCTGACTACTTCACTTAGTATGATAATGTCTAGGTCCATCGAGGTTTCATTCTTTTTATGGCTGAGTAATAGTCCATCATATATATATATACACACACACACACACACACACACACACACATATAGATATACACACACCCACACACCACATCCTCTTATCCATTTTTCTGTCAATGGACATTTAGGTCACTTCTGTGTGGCATTTGTAAACAGTCTGCTATGAACATTAAGGTGCATGTAAAAAAATCTATATTTTAAATAAATACATAGATATATTCCTTGAATACATCAGTTCAGTCACTTCAGACTCTTTGCAACCCCATGGATTGCAGCATGCAGGGCTTCCCTGTCCATCACTAACTCCCAGAGCTTGCTCAAACTCATGTCCATTGAGTCAGTGATGCCATCAAACCATCTCATCCTCTGTCATACCCTTCTCCTTCTGCCTTCAATCTTTCCCAACATCAGGGTCTTTTCAAATGAGTCAGCTCTTCCCATTAGGGGGCCAAAGTGTTGGAGTTTCACCTTCAACATCAGTCCTTCCAATGAATATTCAGGACTGATTCCCTTTAGGATGAACTGGTTGGATCTCCACGCAGTCCAAGGGACTCTCAAGAGTCTTCTCCAACACCACAGTTCAAAGGCATGAATTCTTTGGTGCTCAGTTTTCTTTATAGTCCAACTCTCACATCCATACATGATTACTGGAGAAACCAATGCTTTGACTAGAGGGACATTTGTTGGCAAAGTAATGTCACTGCTTTTTAATATGCTGTCTAGGTTGGTCATAGCTTTTCTTTCAAGGAGCAAATGCCTTTAAATTTCATGGCTGCAGTCACCATCTGCAGTGATTTTGGAGCAAAAATAAAATAAAATAAAGTTCTCTCACTGTTTTCATTGTTCCCCCATCTATTTGCCATTAAGAGATGGGACTGGATGCCATGAAGAGATGGGACTGGATGCCATGATCTTAATTTCTTGAATGTTGAGTTTTAAGCCAACTTTTTCACTCTCCTCTTTCACTTTCATCAACAGGCTCTTTAGTTCTTCTTCACTTTCTGCCATAAGGGTGGTGTCATCTACATATCTGAGGTTATTGATATTTCTCTCGGCAATCTTGATTCCAGCTTGTGCTTCATCCAGCCCAGCATTTCACATGATGTACTCTGCGTATAAGTTAAATAAGCAGGGTGACAACATACAGCCTGAAGTACTCCTTTTCTGATTTGGAACCAGTCTGTTGTTCCATGTTCAATTCTAACTGTTGCTTTCTGACCTGCTTAAGGTTTCTCTAGAGGCAGGTCAAGTGGTCTGGTATTCCCATCTCTTTAAGAATTGTCCACAAAATTAAAAAAAAAAAAAAAGAAGAAGGAGAATTGTCCAGTTTCTTGTGATGCACACAGTAAAAGGCTTTGGCGTAGTCAATGAAGCAGAAGTAGATGTTGAATACATAAAATACCTTGAATATATAAAAGCTGTTAAACATTTACCTTCCTTTACCCATTTATTTCCTCCACTAACACCTTTATCCACATGTTTCTTGTGTTTTAAATTTTTTATTGTGTTTAATTTTAATCTCACTTGATTCCATTATTACTTTTTAATACAAAGAATGTTCAAATCATATTTTAATACTTATCACTTATTTTGTTCATTTAGTTTGTTTATTTTTGTACTTTCCCTCTGGGATCAATCTAAATATTGCTTAAAATTCCGTTTTGGAAAAGTGTTCAGGTGAGAAACTCAGGTTTTGTGTGTTTGATAAAGTCATAATTTTCATTTCAATTTGAAATAATTTTAAGTATATAATTCCAGGTTAGTGTTTATTTTCTTTCAGAACATTTAACATCTGTTTTGCTGTTTACTGACTTCTACCATTGCTATTGAGGACTGTGCCAACCAATTACTGTTGTTTTTCCTAGTTCCTCGATTATTTTTAATATTTCCCTTTAAAAAAAATTATGTGTCTTTTATTATGATTTGTCTTGATGTATTTTCAGGTATTATGCCTAGAATTTGTCAGACTCCTTTAATGTATGGGTTATAATCTTTTCTTTTAGTCATTAACTCTACAAATACTGATTCCAATCTAGTTTCTTATTCCTCTCATTTCTTTCTTTCTGGAATTCCTATCAAATATATGCTTATCTAATTCTCTTTGCCTTCAGTCTTGTTTCTTACAGATTCCATGTTTTTCCTATCTGCTTATTATTAATTTCATGGACATATTCTTCAAATCACCAGTTATGAATTCTTGCTCTCAGAATCTGCTAATATATATCCAACAGACAGTAAATTCAGTTAAACTTTTATTTGTTAAAGTTCTATTTAATCCTCATTTATACTATGTCATTTTTTTATATTTTTTCCTGTTTTCTAGAGATATTTCTGCTTTATTGAGTATGCCAAAGCCTTTGACTGTGTGGATCACAATAAACTGTGGAAAATTCTGAAAGAGATGGGAATACCAGACCACCTAACCTGCCTCTTGAGAAATCTGTATGCAGGTCAGGAAGCAACAGTTAGAACTGGACATGGAACAACAGACTGGTTCCAAATAGGAAAAGGAGTATGTCAAGGCTGTATATTGTCACCCTGCTTATTTAACTTATATGCAGAGTACATCATGAGAAACGCTGGACTGGAAGAAGCACAAGCTGGAATCAAGATTGCCGGGAGAAATATCAATAACCTCAGATACGCAGATGACACCACCCTTATGGCAGAAAATGAAGAGGAGCTAAAAAACCTCTTGATGAAAGTGAAAGAGGAGAGTGGAAAAGTTGGCTTAAAGCTCAACATTCAGAAAATGAAGATCATGGCATCTGGTCCCATCACTTCATGGGAAATAGATGGGGAAACAGTGGAAACAGTGTCAGACTTTATTTTGGGGGGCTCCAAAATCACTGCAGATGGTGACTGCAGCCATGAAATTAAAAGACGCTTACTCCTTGGAAGAAAAGTTATGACCAACCTAGATAGTATATTCAAAAGCAGAGACATTACTTTGCCGACTAAAGTCCATCTAGTCAAGGCTATGGTTTTTCCTGTGGTCATGTATGGATGTGAGAGTTGGACTGTGAGGAAGGCTGAGCGCCGAAGAATTGATGCGTTTGTCTCATATCAGGTTTAAACCTTTGATAGCCCTTCTTTCTGTGTCAGTACTCAGACATATGCCCAGAACTGTTTCTGTCTTTGTTTTCTTCTTTGTTTCTGTAACTTTATTGAGGTATATTTCACATAACAAAAGTGTGAGAAAAGAGAATTTCAATCTTTTGCACGTGAATATCTATATATCTGGGGCTTCCCAGCTGGCCCAGTGGTGAAGAATCTGCCTGCCAATGCTGGAGGTGCAATAGGCTCAGGTTCAATCCCTGGGTCAGGAAGATCCCCTAGGGGAGGAAATGGCAACCCACTCCAGTATTTTTTCCTGGGAAATCCTGTGGATAGAGGAACCTGGTGGGGTTACAGTCCACAGGGTTGCAAAGAGTTGGACACAACAGAGTGACTGAGCACATATACACACATGTATCCAAGGACTATTTGGT
Source organism: Capricornis sumatraensis (assembly GCF_032405125.1). Lineage (NCBI taxonomy): Eukaryota > Metazoa > Chordata > Mammalia > Artiodactyla > Bovidae > Capricornis > Capricornis sumatraensis. Next base: position 57,414,792 of record NC_091087.1, on the reverse strand, counting down.
ACAATGTCTACTCTTTCACAAATATATTATCTTGCCACTCCTGCTGAAAATCAAGGCTGCAAGTGCAAGAGTTTATTTCTGACCCTAACCCTAACCTTAACCCTAAATCAAAGTATCTACCCACACACGAGTCACATTGTCTTGATTACTTACTTCAGAGTAAGCTTTAAAATCAGGAAATGTGAGTCCTTCAGCTTTTCTTCAATATTGTTTTGAATACCCTGGATTCCTGCCTTTCCCTATGAATGTTATGATCAGCTTATCATTTTCTGAGAAAAAAAGCAGCTGGGGATTATAAAAAGCATAAAGATGGTGTTTGTACATCAAATTGGCTGTATTTCCATTTTAGTCAAATGGAATTACCCAATAAATAAATAAGTATAGGACATTTTTCTGTTTATTTAGGTTGTTCTGCTACAGGCTTTAGGACAGAGAATACACTGGAACAAGTTAATAGGCCACAAAGCTTGCCATTCTTACCAAAATTCAGTAATTGTTCTTGATTAAACATTTTGTAAATTTTACAAACTTCTGGCTAACTTTACAGTTTTAATTTTATGATTTAATTTAAAAAATGTTTGCATTTTCCTCATTGCTTTACCAGAGTGTAGTTTTGAAGGTTTTAACATTGTCATTCCAGAAATGCTTCTTCCTCTTATTTGTAATATCATTTAGGCAAGAAGTGATTTGGTCATCCAGTTATAATGCCTCCCCATCCTAAAGTCATAGTCCCCTCTAACCTCCCTTATTAAAAGATATTTCAAACAAGACTTCCTACCCTAAGTAGTTCTGGTCAGTCTTTGCTATATTGGTATAAATGTCTATGTGACAATAAATAACTTCAGTGCTCAGAAAAGACCTTATATTTTTGACTACAGACTAAATGCAGAAATTAGCCTTTGAGTTTCTCAGTGTGTTAAATCTTACTATTAGATTTCACTAACATAAAGGATATATTTTAAAATGTATTTTATACAGCATTGTTTCTTATTCTCAATAAATAGAATAATCCCTGAAAACTGAATGAGATCTCCTCAGGTGAAGATACATGGAAAAATAATTTTGTTCAGAGAAAATATTATCTATGTATCTGTAGGAAAAAATCAAGTTTGAAAAAAAAAATTTCTGAGTGTGGATAGACAAAGAGACAAAAATATCATTAGTGCAATGAGTAATGGCCATGGTGGCAGAAAATGTAACAGTGAGAGAGAAAAGAGGAAGCTCAGTGAGAACCTTAAAGACTATGAAAAACACATGCCCTTTATTCCACCAGGTAAACCATTATCATGATCTGCGTTACAATTTGTAAATAATTCAAACATGAAAAACATCAAAAATATATAACTGATTTTACATTTATGTATTATCCTTAAAAAAACTAATTTTCTGGGTCATTTTCAAAAACTGTTCTGCTGATTAGAAAAGGAATTCAATACGGTAAAAATACTTGTTCTTGTTGTTGTTTAATGGATAAGTCCTCTCCGACTCTTTTGAGACCCCATGGACTATCGGCTGCCAGGATCCTCTGTCCATGGGATTTCCCAGGCAAGATTTCTCCATTTCCTTCTCCAGGGGGTCTTCCCAAACCAGAGGCTGATTCTTTACCACTGAGCTACCTACGAAGCCCTAAAAATACTTCAGAAGCACTTTACTTTCTTCCTCTGAGATTTCACAATGATAATAGCAATAAGTTAAGGTTTCCAAAATTTATTTAGCTTCTTTCTAGCTCAGTAGTATTTACTTTAGGAAAATCTGGTTTCATTATTGCATACCAGATTATTATTCTGCCTCTTTAGGTTTTAAGTAATATAAGTTTAATATTTGATGAATTAAACATTAAAATACTAGGATATTTTATTTTATGTTTTAGATGTGAAAGTTTACAAATTACAGTTTTACTGAAGACAAGACCTGAGAGGCTATGTCACCTGAACGGAGGTCATTGAATCCTTGTGAACAGATGTTATTTGCAATGGTATTGTGGTTTTCATTTTGAAAAGATATTATCGGAGTGAGAACTCTACAGAAAATGTACACAGTCAAGTTCATACAAAGTTTAATGCTTATAATAGACCACTCAAGAAACAAATGCACATACTACATATTTATCCGAGTCAGTAACATTTTATGGCCATGTGTTTCTGTAAGATGAATAAAACACACTGCTGTGAATTATCTCTCCTTCTCCTATGTTTGCTGGTTTGAAGAAAAGTTGAACCATGAGAGGTGGCATTTTTTCTTTCATGCAACTAATTTTTCTTTAAATTACCTGTAGTAAGCTTAACAACTCAATTCTCCATCTGCTTATTATTTATTATTAAAACATTTCTGTCTTTGTCTTCTCTTGGAGAAATGTGTTTAACTGATTTAATCAAGTATATGAATTTGGAAATTATGATAATTACTTCTATGCTTTTATAAAATATTTAACTATTTTGAAAGAAACCTGCAAACTTTTATATAATTTTAGTATTATTTTGCTTTGCTAATTAATCATAACACTTATGTACTTAAGAGAAATGCAAGAAAATGGTCATGTCCTGTATTAATGTGACAATTATACCAAAGTTTTTCATTTAAGGTTTTTTCTCCTACACTGTTTAATAGCTACATCCAACAGACCTTGTATTTTTGAATTATATTCCCTCATACTCACCTTTTACTATAAGCATAACAAATAAAAATGTCAACACATTAAAACACAAAGGCACATGAGAAATTTTGCTGAAACTCTACCTTTATTAAAGGTGAAATCTTTTCTCTTCATATTATTAGAAATATACCATATATTAAAATAATTGAAAGAATAAGTGCCAGAAATTTCTCTTTCAGGAATTTTTATGGGAGAATAAACAAATACTTAAATTTATCTTTGAATGAGGCTTTATGGAACATATATTCATCCCAGAATAAAGCGCTGATATTTTAGACTATATGGTTTTCAACAGCAGATTTTACCACATTCAGAAGACAGCTTTTAGACATTTTAGAGATGATAAATGGTCATTCACTTAAATACAATTATCCAGTCACTGAAGTTAATTGTCCCCAAAACATTAAATTGAATAACTTTTGTTATATTAAATATCTTTTTTGACAAAGGTGATATTAAAATAACACTAAATACATCCACCTCTGTATAAATATATAACTTTTTGATCACACCATCCTTCTGATCATAATATACAACTGAGATGTGAATGACTTCCTACTCCAAACAACTTCCAATTTTCTTATATCACCCTACTCTTTCCTCTTAATTTTCTCTAAATCAAAGATTATGTACAAATTATATTTCATTGAACTACATAATCTTTGGAAATCCTTGAATTCAGGATTAATAATAAGAGACAAATGTGCAGCATTTTTAGATTAATAGATTTTTTTTAATTAAAAAACAAGAATTTTTTGGATATACTATTTTAAAGACACTATCTTAATAATGTGTGGTGTGTGCTAAGTCGTTCAGTTGTGTCCAACTCTTTGTGACTCTATGAACCCACCAGGCTCTTCTATCAATGGAATTCTCCAGGCAAGAATACTAGAGTGGGTTGCCATGCATTCCTCCAGGGGACTTTCCCAACTCAGGGATTAAACCCGCATCTTCTGCGGATCCTACACTGTAGGTGGCTTCTTTGCTACCAAGCCACTGGGAAAGCCTTTATCATATATAAAAATCACCAAGTAATTTTATCTGCTTCCAATTCTTCCCTCTCTCCAGTTAATCTATTATAGACTACTAATATTATGTTTCTAGAATATGGATCTGATTATAATTTTATATGATAATTATAAAATAGAATATTTTATTAGCTCTTTAAAATCTGGAGTAAATATTGCTACATCTTAAGCATATCCATGGACCACAGCCTCGTCTAACTCAATGAAATTAAGCCATGTCATGTGGGGCCACCCAAGATGGACGGGTCATGGTGGAGAGTTCTGACAAAATGTGGTCCACTGAAGAAGGGAATGGCAAACCACTTCAGTGTTCTTGCCTTGAGAACCCCATGAACAGTATTAAAAGGCAGAAAGATAGGACACTGAAAGATGAACTCCCCAGGTCAGTAGTTGCCCGATATGCTAATGGAGATCAGTGGAGAAATAACTCCAGAGAGAATGAAGAGGCGGAGCCAAAGCAAAAAAAAAAAAAAAAAAAAAACCACCCAGTTGTGGATGTGACTGGTGATAGAAGCAAGATCTGATGCTGTAAAGAGCAATATTGCATAGGAACCTGGAATGTTAGGTCCATGAATCAAGGCAAATTGTAAGTGGTCAAATAGGAGATGGCAAGAGTGAATGTCAACATTTTAGGAATCAGTGAGCTGAAATGGACTGGAATGGGTGAATTAATTTAACTCAGATGACCATTATATCTACTACTGTGGGCAAGAATCCCTTAGAAGAAATGGAGTAGTCATCATAGCCAACAAAAGAGTCTGAAATGCAGTACTTGGATGCAATCTCAAAAACAACAGAATGAGTTTATTTCTCAGTTCATTTCCAAGGCAAACCATTCAATATCATGGTAATCCAGGTCTATACCCTGACCAGTAACGCTGAAGAAGCTAAAGTTGAACGGTTCTAGGAGAACCTAGAAGACCTTTTGGAATTAACACCCCCAAAAGATGTCCTCTTCATTACAGGGGTCTGGAATGCAAAAGTAGGAAGTCAGGAAATACCTGGCAGTGGCAGAGGTTAAGTCGCTTCAGTCGTGTCTGACTCTGTGCGACCCCATAGATGGCAGCCCACCAGGCTCATCTGTCCCTGGGATTCTCCAGGCAAGAATACTGGAGTGGGTTGTCGTTTCCTTCTCCACCTGGAGTAACAGGCAAAGTTTGCCTTGGAGTACAGAATGAAGCAGGGCAAAGGTTAATAGAGTTTTGCCAAGAGAACACACTGATCATAGCAAACAGACTCTTCCAACAACACAAGAGAAGACTCTACACATGGACATCATCAGATGGTCAACACCAAAATCAGATTGATTATATTCTTTGCAGCCAAAGATGGAGAAGCTCTATAGAGTCCGAAAAAACAAGATCAGGAGCTACAGTGGCTCACATCATGAACTCCTTATTGCCAAGTTCAGACTTAAACTGAAGAAAGTAGGGAAACCACTAGACCATTCAGGTATGACCTAAATCAAATCCCTTATGATTATACAGTGAAAGTGAGAAATAGATTCAAGGAACTAGATCTGATAGACAGAGCACCTGATGAACTATGGACAGAGGTTAGTGACACTGTACAGGAGACAGGTATCAAGAGCAACCCCAAGAGAAAGAAGTGCAAAAAAGGAAAATGGCTGTCTGAGGAGGCCTTAAAAATAGCTGTGAAAAAAGAGAAGTGAAAAGCAAAGGAGAAAAGGAAAGATTTACCAGTTTGATGCAGAGTTCCAAAGAATAGCAAGGAGAGATAAGAAAGCCTTCCTCAATGATCAGTGTGAAGAAATAGAGAAAACATTAGAATGGAAAAGACTAGAGATCTCTTCAAGAAAATTAGAGATACCAAGGGAACATTTCATGCAAAGATGGGCTCAATAAAGGACAGTAATAGTATGGACCTAACAGAAGCAGAAGATATTAAGAAGAGGTGGCAAGAATACACAGAACTATACAAAAAAGATCTTCACAACCCAGATAATCACGATGGTATGATCACTCACCTAGAAAAAGACATTCTGGAATATGAAGTCAAGTGGGCCTTAGGAAGCATCACTACGAACAAAGCTAGTGGAGGTGATGGAATTCCAGTTGAGCAATTTTAAATCCATAAGATGATGCTGTGGAAGTGCTACACTCAATATGCCAGCAAATTTGGAAAATTCAGCAGTGGCCACAGACTGGAAAAGGTCAGTTTTCATTCCAATCCCAAAGAAAGGAAATGCCTAAGAATGCTCAAACTACTGCACAATTGCACTCATCACACACGCTTCTAAAGTAATGCTTAAAATTCTCCAAGCCAGGCTTCACCAGTATGTGAACTGTGGATGTTCAGATATTCAAGCTGGTTTCAGAAAAGGCAAGATGAACCTGTGATCAAATTGCCAACATCTGGATCATCAAAAAAGCAAAAGAGTTCCAGAAAAGCATCTATTTCTTCTTTATTGACTATGTCAAAGCCTTTGACTGTGTGGATCACAATCAACTGTGGAAAATTCTGAGAGAGATGGGAATACCAGACCACCTGACTTTCCTCTTGAGAAATCTGTATGCAAGTCAGGAAGCAATACTTAGAACTAGACACGGAACAACAGACAGGTTCCAAATAGGAAAAGATGTATGTCAAGGCTGTATATTGTCACCCTGCTTATTTAACTTATATGCAGAGTACATCATGAGAAACGCTGAGCTGGATGAAACACAAGCTGGAATCAAGATTGCTGGGAGAAATATCAATAACTTCAGATATGCAGATGACACCACCCTTATGGCAGAAAGTAAAGAAGAACTAAAGAGCCTCTTGATGAAAGTGAAAGAGGAGAGTGAAAAAGGTGGCTTAAAGCTCAACATTCAGAAAACTGGGATCATGGCATCCAGTCCCATCACTTCATGGACAATAAATGGGGAAACAGTGGTAACAGTGGCAGACCTTATTTTTGGGGGGCTCCAAAGTCACTGCAGATAGTGACTGCAGCCATGAAATTTAAAGACATCTGCTCCTTGTAAGAAAAGCTATGACCAACCTAGACAACATATTAAAAAGCAGAGACATTACTTTGCCAACAAAGGTACGTCTAGTTAAGGCTATGGTTTTTCCAGTAGTCATGTATGGATGCAAGAGTTGAACTATAAAGAAAGCTGAGCGCTGAAGAACTGATGCTTTTGAACTGTGGTGTTGGAGAAGACTCTTGAAAGTCCCTTGGACTGCAAGAAGATCCAACCAGTCCATCCTAAAGAACATTAGTCCTGAGTGTTCATTGGAAGGACTGATGTTACAGTTGAAACTCCAGTATTTTGGCCACTTGATGTGAAGAGCTGACTCATTTGAAAAGACCCTGATGCTGGGAAAGATTGAGGTCTGGAGGACAAGGGGATGACAAAGAATGAGATGGTTTAATGGCATCACAAAATCAATGGACATGGGTTTGGGTGGACTCTGGGAGTTGGTGATGGACAGGGAGGCCTGGCGTGCTACAGTCCATGGAGTCGCCAAGAGTCAGACACAACTGAGTGACTGAACTGAAGTGAAGCATATCCTATATAGTTTTTTTATAATACATTCAGGCCCCAAATCTCATGCTCCATATGCTGATATTTTCTCATCAGTCCTTTCCACTGAACCTCTAGCAGAATACTTGCCATGTTTTGATCTCATATGTCCATGCAGTTGATTATATTTTATTTTCTACATAAAATACTTTATATCTAAAAATATCTACCCAACATCTTTGGTCATATATTATCTTTGTAAAGCCCTCTCCTTTTTTTCATATAATTAATTGCCTTTTCCTATGGACAGGGAAGCCTGGCGTGCTGCAATTCATGGGGTTGCAAAGAGTCAGACACAACTGAGCAACTGAACTGAACTGATGCTTTCATATTATTTGTGTACAGTCTCTCTAAAATACTTGTTGCAAAATATTAATGAGTTAATTTCATTTTTTTGTGATAGTAGGGATTATGTGCTATTCATATTCATAGTCTATCAACTAGCACAATGCTTACCAAAAATACACATTTATTTGAATTAAAATATATTTTTAAAAAATTAATCTCATGAAAAGTCTTGACATCTAAAGGTAGCTACTATTTATATTTCATTCAGAATAGTAACAGACATAAATGTTGTTTGTAGTGGAAAAGTGTATCATTCATTTAGTTAATACAATCATAGATACTGCCTAAATTATTTATCCTCCCTTAAAGTTTCTAGAACATTCCAATAAACAATTAGTAATTAATATATTAAAATGTACAATATTTTGCTATATCTGAACAATGCCATTGTTGAATAAAGCATATTTCAGAGGAATAAACAAAGGAGGGCAAGAGTACCAGTCTCAGTTTAGATATTTAGGGTTAATAAATAGATGTAACAAATATTTTAGTGTGCTATCTTTTTTTTCTGAGGTTTCTTGTTCTTCATTCAGTTCAGGACACCTTGGCCTTCACCCCTCTGGCTAACGCAACTTTAAAAAGTGCTATCATTTTATCATTAAAGCTACCTCATTTCTTCATTTTCATAACAAACTTATGAGGATACATCAAATTAAAAAATATAGATTCTTAAAACATTTAGTAGACAAGAAAATGGTTTCCCTAGTGGTTCTGTGGTAAAGAATCCATTTGCCAGTTCAGGAGACATAGGTTCAATCTCTAGGTTGGGAAGATCTTCTGGAGGAGGAAATGGCAACCCTCTTCAGTATTCTTGCCTGGGAAATTCCATGGACAGGAACCTCGGAGGCTACAGTTCATGGTGATTGCCAAAGAGTTGGACAGGACTTACAGGCTAAACAACAACAGACAAGAAAAGGAGAAGGGTCCCATTGTCTCAGGTTTTTTTTTTTGTTTGTTTGTTTGTTTTAATATTTACAAAATGTCTTCTCAAACTTGGATGAGATGCAGAAAAGATAGGTAAAATAGTATATAAATATATAGCAAAATCATCTGACATTTTATATGCAAAATTAATGTAATCTAATTGAAAAGTACAATGGGCTTTGAAGCAGTTTTGTTATTTCAGAACTCATATTTAGGTTCTTCTTAAATATTTTAGGATTACTGGAGAGCTTTCAAATGGACAGAACATGCCCAGGTAGCATTAGTGGTAAAGAACCCTCCTGCCAATACAGGAGACACAGGAGACGTGGGCTCAATCCCTGGGTTGGGAAGATTCCCTGGAGTAGGAAATGGCAACCCACTCCAGTATTCTTGACTGAAGAATCCCATGGACAGAGGGGCCTGATGGGCTATAATCCATAGGGTTGCAAAGAGAAGTGACTTTGCACACACACAAGAAATGTGAACATGATTTTACAATCACAGGAAATAGTTTAGCCCTTTTCTTAAACTCTGAAAGGCCTTTTATTTTGTGTCACTCTTTGAATGTACTATTTTACAAGGGATTTCAATTTCATACTTATGATAATGAGATTTCAAATATTAGAAGCTCTTCTGCTATTCTTATTGTTTCATTACTACTTTTGCTATCTATGGCAAGAGAATGCATGCATATTTAACAAAATATTTGCGAGTTCCAAATGTATGGTGCAAAAGGTTGATTGAACAAAGGCAAATTCTAAATGATGTTCCTGTCTAAGTGTGACCTGAAAAGCAATTGACCGCGTTTCAGTTCAATCTTATTGTCTTATCGCTTGCTTTCTGTAGCATTTTATATTTTCTTTGTAGGAATGTTCTCTATAGTAAGTGAATGGGTAAAGAAGAATAAAAGAAAAAGTGAATAATGTCTCTTTACATCACTTCTCCAAGGCTATTTTCTTAATTAATCTAACAGTTTGTTGTGTATATACCCTACAAACATATAAAATATATATGTGTTATATATTTAACTTTCTACCTATCAAGAATCCTTATTTAATGTTTAATGAAGCACAATACACATGCCTAAGATGTTAAAAATTATACAACTCAATGAATTATCACAAGCAAATATCTATAGGACTATCACCCATGCAAAAAATAGGACATTGTTAGCCCCCAAAAGCTTTCTCCTGCTCTTATCAATTACCATCTCTAACCACATTCCAAGGTTAATTGCTATGCTAATTTCTAAGACTATATTTTAACTTTCTTCAGTCTTTTTGGAAATTTACCTAGCAATATTTAAGTACGCAATTTTTGTGCCTGCCTTCTTTTGCTAAATTATGTTTGTGAAATACAGTTGTTAGAGTGATATTTTATCAGCTTTAATTATTGCTTGTTATTCTCCTGTATGATATGCCACAGTTTAATTATTACTCTAATATTATTGGACATTTGGTATGTTTCTGGTTTTGGACTTATGGGTTGAACTGTGTTCCCTCAAAATTCATATGTCAAAGGCTGAACTCCAATACATTAGAATGTGGCTTTAATTAGCAATAAAGGCTTCACAGAGGAAATCAAGCTAAAATAAAATTATTAAGGGGGTTCCTAATCTGACTGGTGTCTTTATAAAAACTGGAAAATTGGAGACATACACCCACAGAACAAAGGCCATATGAAGATGAAGGCAGCAATTTTAGTGATACTTACACAAGACAAAGATTGATCATGTACTCACTCAGTCATGTCCGACTCTTTGCAACCCCATGGACTGGGGACAGCCAGACTCCTCTTTCTGTGGAATAAGGTATTCCATGCAAGAATACCATACGAGACAAAGACTGCCAGCAAACCATCAAAAGTTTGGCAAGAGGCAGAGAAGAGATTTTTCTCTTGGAGCCCTCAGAAGGATGCAATACTGCCATTATCTTGATCTTGGACTTTTAATCTTCAGATATATAAGACGATTCTTTCTTTTTTTTTTTAATTTTATTTTTACTTTATTTTACTTTACAATACTGCATTGGTTTTGCCATACATTGTCATGAATCTTCCACGGGTGTATACGAGCTCCCAATCCTTAGTCCCCCTCCCACCTCTCACCCCATATCATCTCTCTGGATCATCCCCATGCACCAGCCCCAAGCATCCTGTATCTTGTATCGAACATAGACTGGTGCTTCGTTTCTTACATGACAGTATACATGTTTCAATGTCATTCTCCAAAATCATCCCACCCTCTCCCTCTCCCTCACAGTCTGAAAGTCCGTTCTATACATCTGTGTCTCTTTTGCTGTCTCGCATACAGGGTCATCATTACCATCTTTCTAAATTCCATATATATGCGTCAGTATACTGTGTTGGTGTTTTTCTTTCTGGCTTACTTCACTCTGTATAATTGGCTCCAGTTTCATCCACCTCATTAGAACTGATTCAAATGTATTCTTTTTAATGGCTGAGTAATACTCCATTGTGTATATGTACCACAGCTTTCTTATCCATTCATCTGCTGATGGATATCTAGGTTGTTTCCATGTCCTGGCTATTATAAACAGTGCTGCGATGAACATTGGGGTACATGTGTCTCTTTCAATTCTGGTTTCCTCGGTGTGTATGCCCAGCAGTGGGATTGCTGGGTCATAAGGCAGTTCTATTTGCAACTTTTTAAGGAATCTCCACACTGTTCTCCATAGTGGCTGTACTAGTTTGCATTCCCACCAACAGTGTAAGAGGGTTCCCTTTTCTTCATATCCTCTCCAGCATTTATTCCTTGTAGACTTTTGGATTACAGCCATTCTGACTGGTGTGAAATGGTACCTCATTGTGGTCTTGATTTACATTTCTCTGATAATGAGTGATGTTGAGCATCTTTTCATGTGTTTGTTAGCCATCCGTATGTCTTCTTTGGAGAAATGCCTATTTAGTTCTTTGGCCCATTTTTTGATTGTGTCATTTATTTTTCTGGAGTTGAGCTGCATAAGTTGCTTGTATATTTTTGAGATTAGTTGTTTGTCAGTTGCTTCATTTGCTATTGTTTTCTCCCATTCAGAAAGCGGTCTTTTCACCTTACTTATAGTTTCCTTTGTTGTGAAGAAGCTTTTAATTTTAATTAGATCCCATTTGTTTATTTTTGCTTTTATTTCCAGTATTCTGGGAGGTGGATCATAGAGGATCCTGCTGTGATTTATGTCGGAGAGTGTTTTGCCTATGTTCTCCTCTAGGAGTTTTATAGTTTCTAGTCTTACATTTAGATCTTTAATCCATTCTGAGTTTATTTCTGTGTGTGGTGTTAGAAAGTGATCTAGTTTCATTCTTTTACAAGTGGTTGACCAGTTTTCCCAGCACCACTTGTTAAAGAGATTGTCTTTACTCCATTGTATATTCTTGCCTCCTTTGTCGAAGATAAGGTGTCCATGGGTGTGTGGATTTATCTCTGGGCTTTCTATTTTGTTCCATTGATCTATATTTCTGTCTTTGTGCCAGTACCATACTGTCTTAATGACTGTGGCTTTGTAGTAGAGCCTGAAGTCAGGCAGGTTGATTCCTCCAGTTCCATTGTTCTTTCTCAAGATTGCTTTGGCTATTCGAGGTTTTTTGTATGTCCATACAAATCTTGAAATTATTGAAAAATACTGCTGGTAGCTTGATAGGGAGTGCATTGAATCTGTAGATTGCTTTGGGTAGTATACTCATTTTCACTATATTGATTCTTCTGATCCATGAACATGGTATATTTCTCCATCTATTACTGTCCTCTTTGATTTCTTTCATCAGTGTTTTATAGTTTTTGATATATAGGTCTTTAGTTTCTTTAGGTAGGCATATTCCTAAGTATTTTATTATTTTCGTTGCAATGGTGAATGGAATTGCTTCCTTAATTTCTTTTTCTACTTTCTCATTATTAGTGTATAGGAATGCAAGGGATTTCTGAATGTTGATTTTATATCCTGCAACTTTACTATATTCATTGATTAGCTCTAGTAATTTTCTGGTGGAGTCTTTAGGATTTTCTATGTAGAGGATCATGTCATCTGCAAACAGTGAGTTTTACTTCTTCTTTTCCAATTTGGATTCCTTTTATTTCTTTTTCTGCTCTGATTGCTGTGGCCAAAACTTCCAGAACTATGTTGAATAGCAGCGGTGAAAGTAGGCACCCTTGTCTTGTTCCTGACTTTAGGGGAAATGCTTTCAATTTTTCACCATTGAGGATAATGTTTGCTGTGGGTTTGTCATAGATAGCTTTTATTATGTTGAGGTATGTTCCTTCTATTCCTGCTTTCTGGAGAGTTTTTATCATAAATGGATGTTGAATTTTGTCAAAGGCCTTCTCTGCATCTATTGAGATAATCATATGGCTTTTATTTTTCAATTTGTTAATGTGGTGAATTACATTGATTGATTTGCGGATATTGAAGAATCCTTGTCTCCCTGGGATAAAGCCCACTTGGTCATGGTGTATGATCTTTTTAATGTGTTGTTGGATTCTGATTGCTAGAATTTTGTTGAGGATTTTTGCATCTATGTTCATCAGTGATATTGGCATGTAGTTTTCTTTTTTTGTGGTATCTTTGTCAGGTTTTGGTATTAGGGTGATGGTGGCCTCATAGAACGAGTTTGGAAGTTTACCTTCCTCTGCAATTTTCTGGAAGAGTTTCAGTAGGATAGGTGTTAGCTCTTCTCTATATTTTTGGTAGAATTCAGCTCTGAAGCCATCTGGACCTGAGCTTTTGTTTGCTGGAAGATTTCTGATTACAGTTTCAACTTCCGTGCTTGTGATGGATCTGTTAAGATTTTCTATTTCTTCCTGGTTCAATTTTGGAAAGTTGTACTTTTCTAAGAATTTGTCCATTTATTCCATGTTGTCCATTTTATTGGCATATAATTGCTGACAGTAGTCTCTTATGATCCTTAGTATTTCTGTGTTGTCTGTTGTGATCTCTCCATTATCATTTCTAATTTTATTGATTTGATTTTTTCTCTCTTTGTTTCTTGATAAGTCTGGCTAATGGTTTGTCAATTTTATTTACCCTTTCAAAGAACCAGCTTTTTGCTTTGTTGATTTTTAACATGGTCTCTTTTGTTTCTTTTGCATTTATTTCTGCCATAATTTTAAAGATTTCTTTCCTTCTACTAACTCTGGGGTTCTCCATTTCTTCCTTTTCTAGTTGCTTTACGTGTAGATTCAGGTTATTTATTTGACTTTTTTATTGTTTCTTGAGGTATGCCTGTATTGCTATGAACTTTCCTCTTAGCACTGCTTTTATAGTGTTCCACAGGTTTTGGGTTGTTGTGTTTTCATTTTCGTTCATTTCTATGCATAATTTGATTTCTTTTTTGATTTCTTCTGTAATTTGTTGGTTATTCAGAAGCGTATTGTTTAGCCTCCATATGTTGGAATTTTTAATAGTTTTTCTCCTGTAATTGAGATCTAATCTTAATGCATTATGGTCAGAAAAGATGCTTGGAATGATTTTGATTTTTTTGAATTTATCAGGTTTAGATTTATGGCCCAGGATGTGATCTATCCTGGAAAAGGTTCCGTGAGCACTTGAGAAAAAGGTGAAATTCATTGTTTTCAGGTGAAATGTCATATAGATATCAATTAGGTCTAACTGGTCTATTGTATCATTTAAAGTTTGCGTTTCTTTGTTAATTTTCTGTTTAGTTGATCTGTCCATAGGTGTGAGTGGGGTATTAAATCTCCCACTATTATTGTGTTATTGTTAATTTCCCCTTTCATACTTGTTAGCATTTGTCTTACATATTGTGGTGCTCCTATGTTGGGTGCATATATATTTATAATTGCTATATCTTCTTCTTGGATTGATCCTTTGATCATTATGTAGTGGCCTTCTTTGTCTCTTTTCACAGCCTTTGTTTTAAAGTCTATTTTATCGGATATGAGTATTGCTACTCCTGCTTTCTTTTGGTCTCTATTTGCATGGAATATCTTTTTCCAGCCCTTCACTTTCAGTCTGTATATGTCCCTTGTTTTGAGGTGGGTCTCTTGTAGGCAGCATATATAGGGATCTTGTTTTTGTATCCATTCAGCCAGGCTTTGCCTTTTAGTTGGGGCATTCAACCCATTTATGTTTAAGGTAATTATTGATAAGTATGATCCCGTTGCCATTTACTTGATTGTTTTGGGTTCGGGTTTATACACCCTTTTTGTGTTTCCTGTCTAAAGAATATCCTTTAGCATTTGTTGGAGAGCTGGTTTGGTGGTGCTGAATTCTCTCAGCTTTTGCTTGTCTGTAAGGACGATTATTTCTGTTGTTGAAACCATCCAGTTTGTGGCACTTGTCACAGCACCTCTAGCAAACTAATACATGACCAGTATAAATAATGTAACTGCAAACATTCTTGTATCCATCTTATTATAGGCATAAACTCAGATTTATACTGGGTATAGAAATATGAGTGCAAGTGGCATGTGATAGGGAATTTATGTGCTCAACCTCAGCAGATAACGCTAGTTTTCAAAGTGTCTGTGTCAATTTACTACATGATGTGTAAAAAAAAAAAGTATTTCTTTCTATCTTCAGTATTACAAGGTATTACAGTGTATTTAATCTTAGATATTTTGATGGATATTTTACAGTGTATCACCATGACTTTAATAAACATTTCCATAGTTACTGATAAGGTTGATTAGCTGAATACTTTTCATATCTTCATTGGACATTTAATATACTCTTTTGTGAAATACTATTTATACTATAGTGAAATACTATTTTTCTTTTGTATTGCTTCATATTGTCTTGTGAGAATTCTTTGTAGAGTTAAGAAATGAGCCCATTGCCTGTTATATATCTTATGAATACCATCTCCTTCTCTGTCTCCTGCATTTTCAGTCTCTTAATAGTTCTTTTCATAAATGAAAGTTTTTAACTTTAATGTCCAATCAGTTTAAGCAAATAAAGAAGACAAAACTTTTAAGACTCTCAAATCCTAATAAACAGTCTATTTTTTTAACTTATAGAATATTAATTTGTGTTTTACATCTAGCTTTTTCTTTCTTGTATGATATATAGCGGTGGTCAGATTTTATCAGTTTGCATATGGATATCTAGTTTGCCTAGCATGATTTAACACAAAGTTTTTTTGTTTTAGATCAAATATTCATATGTGCCTGGTTCTATTTCTGGACTAATTAGCTCCAGTTTTCTATGCATGTATGGACTTGGCTGCTGGCTCAGATGGTAAAGTGTCTGCCTACAATGTGGGAAGACCCGGGTTCAAAACCTTGGTCAAGAAGATCACCTGGAGAAGGAAATGGCAACCCACTCCAGTATTTCTGCCTGGAAAATCTCATGGACAGAGGAGCCTGGTAGGCTACAGTCCATGGGGTTGCAAAGAGTCAGACACGATCGTGACTTCACTTTTTTTTTTTCTTTCTTTCTTTCTTCTATGTGTGTATTCTTGTACTCTAAAAAGTTACCTACCTACTATAGCTTTGTAACATCTTTAAAGTAAATCTTGATACTCAAGTTGTCAAAAAATGTTTCCACCTTCTTCAAAAGTGCCATAGCTATTCTATTTTGAATTTTTGAATCTCCATAAGGTTTCAGAACCCATCTTGACATATTAGAAATACACACACGTGCACAAACACTGCATATACACACAACCTACTGAAATTTTATTTCCTACCAAAGTAAATCCATAGATTACTTTCTTAAGAACTGATAACTGTACAATATTGAATTTCCTAATTCATGAACAGGGATCTTATCCTTGTTCATGAATTAAGAATTAAACTAACTAATTTAGCTAAAAGTTTTAATTTTTTATGAAACTTAATAGTTTCTGTGTTTACATATAATACATATTCTTGTGACTTGTTAATTGGAATTCTGTTATAAATGGTAAATATACTTTTTTCTTTCATTATAAGTATTTATCTACACACACAACAAAATATTTTAAGCTGTATCCAGAAAACATGCTAAATATCACTTAATTCTAATAATTTAATTGCATTATTCTTCAAATATTTTTACATAAAAATGCTGTCATCTGCTAATTGTTAAAAACTTGAAAGCTTTAATTCTTTAATTTTTGTTTGCCTCCACACTGATTGGGATATGCAATGTGATGAATAGTATCATTGTTAGAAGTTATATTTATCTTTGAATATTTCTCCTTAAGTAAGATATTTGCTATTTACGTTTTACAGATATCCTTAATCAGAGGAAGAATTTTCTAACTTCTTTGTAGTTAATAATACTTTTAATCATGATTAGATGTAAAATTATTTAATTTTGTCCTGTATCTATTTCCATATTTATTTGGAATACAGGCATATCTTCTTACTTTATTATACTTTATTGCACTTCAAAGATATTATGTTGTTTTAAAAATTGAAGATCTGTGACAACCCTGCATCAAGCAAGTCTGTCAGCACCATTTTCCCAGCAACATTTGCTCAGTGTCATTGTTGTACATTTGGTAATTCATGAAATATTTAATTTTTTATTATTGTATTTGTTATGGTGACCTATCATCAATGATCTTTGATGTTACTATTGTAATTAGTTTGCAGTGACATAAATTGTGCTCATAAAAGAGAACAAACTTAACCAGAAAGCCTTGTGTGTGTTCTGGTTGTTCCACCAATTGACCATTCCCCCATCCCTCTCCTTTTCCTTGGGCCCCTCTATTCCCTGCAACTAGACAACATTAACATTAAACCAGTTAATGACCTTACAATGACCTCTAAGTGTTCAAGTGGAAAAAACAAGAGTTTCACATCACCCACTTTAAATCAATAGCCAAAAATGATTAAGCTCAGTGAAGAAGCATGTTGAAAGCCAAGATAGGTCACAGCTAAGTCTCTTGAGCCAAACAGTTGGCCAAGTTGTGAATGTAATGAGGAAAACATTATTGAGGGAAATTAAAACTACTATTGCTGTGAAAACAGGAATGATAAGAAAGTGAAACAGCCTTATTGCTGATATGGAGAAAGTTTCAGGGATCTGAACAGATGATCAGACAGTCATGGAATTCCCTTAAGCCAAAGCCTAATCCTCAACAAGGCCCTAACTCTTATCTACACTAGGAAGGCCAACAGAGGTAAGGAAGCTGGAGAGGATAAGTTTGGTTTAAGGAAAGAAGTCACCTCCATAACAAAATGTGCCACATGAAGCAACAGGTGCTGATGTAGAACCTGCAGCAAGTTATCCAGAAGATTCACTTAAGATCATTAATGAAGGGGCTTTGCTGCTGCTGCTGCTGCTGCTGCTGCTAAGTCGCTTCAGTCATGTCTGACTCTGTGCAACTGCATAGACAGCAGCCTACCAGGCTCCCCTGTCCCTGGGATTCTCCAGGCGAGAACACTGGAGTAGGTTGCCATTTCCTTCTCCAATGCATGAAAGTGAAAAGTGAAAGTGAAGGCGTTCAGTCGTGTCCGACTCTGTGTGACCCCATAGACAGCAACCCACCAGGCTCCCCCATCGATTGGATTTTCCAGGCAAGATTACTGGAGTGGGGTGCCATTGCCTTCTCCGAATGAAGGGGCTACACTACACAATAAATTCTCAAAATGAACAAAATAGCCTTCTATTGGAAGAAGATGGCATGGAGGACTTTCAAAGCAGGAGAAGATAAAACAATGTCTGGTTTCTAAGCTTCAAAAGATAGGCTGACTCTTGCTAAGGGATAATGCAGCTGGGACTATAAGTTGAAGCCATTGTGCATTTATCATTCCCCAAGTCTGAAAATTATGCTAAATCTACAGCCTGTGCTCCATAAATGAAACAACACAGACTGAAGAACATTTATTTACAACATGGTTTACTGAATATTTTCATGACCCAGATAATCACAATGGTGTGGTCACTCACCTAGAGCCAGACATCCTGGAATGTGAAGTCAAGTGGGCCTTAGGAAGCATCACTACGAACAAAGCTAGTGGAGATGATGGAATTCCAGTTGAGCTATTTCAAATCCTGAAAGATGATGCTGTGAAAGTGCTGCACTCAGTATGCCAGCAAATTTGGAAAACTCAGCAGTAGCCACAGGACTGGAAAAGGTCAGTTTTCATTCCATTCTCAAAGGAATGCAATGCCAAAGAATGCTCAAACTACTGCACAATTGCACTCATCTCACATGCTAGTAATGTTTAAAATTCCCAAGCTCAGCTTCAGCAATACGTGAACTGTGAACTTCCTGATGTTCAAGCTGGTTTTAGAAAAGGCAGAGGAACCAGGGATCAAATTGCCAACATCGAAAAAGCAAGAGAGTTCCAGAAAAACATCTATTTCTGTTTTATTGACTATGCCAAAGCCTTTGACTGTGTGGATCACGATAAACTGTGGAAAATTCTGAAGGAGATGGGAATACCCCACCACCTGACTTGCCTCTTCAGAAACCTATATGCAAGTCAGGAAGCAACAGTTAGAACAAGACATGGAACAAGAGACTGGTTCCAAATAGGAAAAGGAGTAGGTCAAGGCTGTATTTTGTCACCCTGCTTATTTTACTTAAATGCACAATTCAGTTCCGTTCAGTCGCTCAGTCGTATCCGACTCTTTGCAACCCCATGAATCGCAGCACACCAGGCCTCCCTATGTATCACCATCACCCGGAGTTCACTCAGACTCACGTCCATCGAGTCCATGATGCCATCCAGCCATCTCATCCCCGGTTGTCCCCTTCTCCTCCTGCCCCGAATCCCTCCCAGCATCACAGTCTTTTCCAATGGGTCAACTCTTCATGTGAAGTGGCCAAAGTACTGGAGTTTCAGCTTTAGCATCATTCCTTCCAAAGAAATCCCAGGGCTGATCGCCTTCAGAATGGACTGGTAGGATCTCCTTTCAGTCCAAGGGACTCTCAAGAGTCTTCTCCAACACCACAGTTCAAAAGCACAATTCTTCAGCACTTAGCCTTCTTCAAAGTCCAACTCTCACATCCATACATGACCACTGGAAAAAGCATAGCCTTGACTAGACGGACCTTAGTCGGCAAAGTAATGTCTCTGCTTTTGAATATGCTATCTAGGTTGGTCACAACTTTCCTTCCAAGGAGTAAGCGTCTTTTAATTTCATGGCTGCAGTCACCATCTTCAGTGATTGTGGAGCCCAAATAAATAAAGTCTGACACTGTTTCTAGTGTTTCCCCATCTATTTCCCATGAAGTGATGGGATCGGATGCCATGATCTTCGTTTTCTGAATGTTGAGCTTTAAGACAACATTTTTGCTCTCCTCTTTCACTTTCATCAAGAGGCTTTTTAGTTCGTCTTCACTTTCTGCCATAAGGGTGGTGTCATCTGCATATCTGAGGTTATTGATATTTCTCTCGGCAATCTTGATTCCAGCTTGTGTTTCTTCCAGTCCAGCATTTCTCATGATGTACTCTGCATAGAAGTTAAATAAGCAGGGTGACAATATACAGCCCTGACGTACTCCTTTTCCTATTTGGAATCAGTCTGTTGTTCCATGTCCAGTTCTAACTGTTGCTTCCTGACCTGCATACAGATTTCTCAAGAGTACATCATGAGAAATGCTGGGCTGGAAGAAGCACAAGCTGGAATCAAGATTGCTGGGAGAAATATCAATCACCTCAGATATGCAGATGACACCACCCTTATGGCAGAAAGTGAAGACGAACTAAAAATCCTCTTGATGAAAGTGAAAGAGGAGAGTGAAAAATTGGCTTAAAGCTCAACATTCAGAAAATGAAGATCATGGTATCTTATCCAATCGCTTCATGGGAAATAGATGGGGAAACAGTGCAAACAGTGTCAGACTTTATTTTGGGGGGGCTCCAAAATCATTGCAGATGGTGATTGCAGCCATGAAATTAAAAGATGCTTACTCCTTGGAAGAAAAGTTATGACCAACCTAGAGAGCATATTCAAAAGCAGAGACATTACTTTGCCAACAAAGGTGTGTCTAGCCAAGGCTATGGTTTTTCCAGTAGTCATTGATGAATGTGAGAGTTGGACTGTGATGAAAGCTGAGTGCCAAAGAATTGATGCTTTTGAACTGTGGTGTTGGAGAAGACTCTTGAGAGTCCCTTGGACTGCAAGGAGATCCAACCAGTCCATTCTGAAGGAGATCAGTCCTGGGTGTACTTTGGAAGGACTGATGCTGAAGCTGAAACTCCAGTATTTTGGCCACCTCATGCGAAGAGTTGACTCATTGGAAAAGACTCTGATGCTGGGAGGGATTGGGGGCAGGTGGAAAAGGAGAGACAGATGATGAGGTGGCTGAATGGCATCACCGACTTGATGAACGTGAGTCTGAGTGAACTCTGTGAGTTAGTGATGGACAGGGAGGCCTGGTGTGCTGCAACTCATGGGGTTGCCAAGACTCGGACATGACTGAGCGACTGAACTGAACTTACTGAATATTCTACGTCTATTGTTGAATCCTACTACTTAGATTTTTTTAATGTTACTACTCATTCATAGCACACCTGGTCATCCAAGAGCTCTGATGGTGATGCACAATGAGATCCATGTTGTTTTCCTGCCTAACAAAAATCCATTCTGCAGACCATGGATCAAGGAGTTATTTCAACTTTCTTTTTTATTTTTTTCTTTAATTTTACTTTTACTTTACAATACTGTATTGATTTTGCCATACGTCAACTTTCAATTCTTGTTATTTAAGAGATACATTTCATAAAGCTACAGCTGTCATAGATGGTGAGTCCTCTGATGGGTCTATGCAAAGTAAATTGAAAGTCTTCTGGAAAGGATTTACCATTCTAGATATCATTAATAACATTTTTGATTAATGGGATGAAGTAACTGTGTCAACATTAACAAGAGTTTGGGAAAAGTTGGCTCCAATCCTCACAGATAAAAAGGAAGCATTCAAGACTTCAGTGGAGGAAATAACTGCAGATGTGGTAGAAGGAGCAAGAGAACTAGACCCTGGAGATGTGACTGATGGGACTGAATTGCTGCAATCTCATTACAGAACGTTACCAGATGAGGGGTTGATTCTTATGGATGACAAATGATAATAGTCTTTTGTTTTTTAAGATAGAATCTACTTCTAGTCAAGATGCAATGAAAATTGTTGAAACGACAACAAAGGATTTAGGATTTAGGGGGACGGGAAGAAACACAAGCTGGAATCAAGATTGCTGGGAGAAATATCAATAACCTCAGATATGCAGATGACACCACCCTTATGGCAGAAAGTGAAGACGAACTAAAAAACCTCTTGATGAAAGTGAAAGAGGAGAGTGAAATGTTGGCTTAAAGCTCGACATTCAGAAAACGAAGATCATGGTATCTGGTCCCATCACTTCATGGGAAATAGATGGGGAAACAGTGTCAGACTTTATTTTGGGGGGCTCCAAAATCACTGCAGATGGTGACTGCAGCCATGAAATTAAAAGACGCTTACTCCTTGGAAGAAAAGTTATGACCAACCTAGATAGTATATTCAAAAGCAGAGACATTACTTTGCCAACTAAGGTCCGTCTAGTCAAGGCTATGCTTTTTCCAGTGGTCATGTATGGATGTGAGAGTTGGACTGTGAAGAAGGCTGAGTGCTGAAGAATTGATGCTTTTGAACTGCGGTGTTGGAGAAGACTGTTGAGAGTCCCTTGGACTGCAAGGAGATCCAACCAGTCTATTCTGAAGGAGATCAGCCCTGGGATTTCTTTGGAAGGAATGATGGTAAAGCTGAAACTCCAGTACTTTGGCCACCTCATGTGAAGAGTTGACTCATTGGAAAAGACTTTGATGCTGGGAGGGATTAGGGGCAGGAGGAGAAGGGGACGACAGAGGATGAGATGGCTGGATGGCATCACGGACTCGATGGACATGAGTCTGAGTGAACTTCAGGAGATGGTGATGGACAGGGAGGCCCGGCATGCTGCAATTCATGGGGTCACAAAGTGTCAGACATGACTTAGCAACTGAACTGAACTGACTGAAACTTAGTTATGGAGAAGGCAATGGCAACCCACGCCAGTACTCTTGCCTGGAAAATCCCATGGACCTAGGAGCCTGGTAGGATGCAGTCCATGGAGTCACTAAGAGTTGGACACGATGAAGTGATTTCACTTTCACTTTTCACTTTCATGCACTGGAGTAGGAAACTTAGTTAACAAAACTGTGAAAGGATTTGAGAAGATGGACTCCAATTTCAAATGTCCTTCTGTGCATAAAATACTACCAAACATCATTGCAGGCTATAGAGAAATTGTTTGAAAAAGGAAGAGTCAATCAATATGGCAAACATCTCTGTTGTCTTATTTTAAGAAATTGCTGTAGCCATCCCAGGTTTCAGCAAATATAACTCTAGTTGGTTGGCAGCTCTCACCATGGAGTCAAGAATCTCCACCTGCAAAAAGATCATATCTCACTGTAGGCTCTGATGACAGCATTTTTAGCAATAAAATATTTTTAATTATGGTATGTTCATTGTCTTTTTAATACATAATGCTATTTCACACTTAATAAATAACAATATATAGTAATAAATTTTAAGCACTGGGAAACCAAAGAATTGTTGACTCACTTCATAATGACATTCGCATTATAGCAGTGGTCTGAAATTCAACGTATAATTTCTCTAGGTATGCTTGTATTTTATCTGTATCTTAATCTTAACTTTGCTACTTTGCTTAGATATATTTTCTTATTTTGAAGCAAACTTATTTTCCTGCAAAAATCTAATATAGTTTGTGAAATCTGTGTATGTGTGTTTATGTGTATGTATGATTATTCTTTGTATACACTTTCAGATTTAACAATATTTTGTTTAGAATTTTTGCATTTATATTTAGGTCTGAGATTGGCCTTTAATTTTTTCCTCATTTTTAAAATGCCTTTAAGATTTTTGTTATCAGAATAGTATTGAACTTATAAATTAAATTAGGCATGTTCTCTCAATTCATATTCTATGTTTCTGTGTTTAGCATCATTTAGTCCTTAAATATTTGAAGTGACTCCCTAGTAACATTATATGTGCCTGAAGTTTCCTTGTGGGAAATTTTTAGTAATATATTCAATTTCTGTAATCTCTCCAACTTTCACTTTCTTATATTTAAATATTCTATTTCTCCTTCTGTATTATTTATATAGAAAGGGACATTTTGCCTAAATTTTCAAGTTTATTGATATAAATATATTTATGATATCCTTTTATGGTCATTTTAATTTGTACTGATGTTCCTCTATTATCCCTTTAAGGATTTTTATCCATTATCTTTTCTCAATTTTCCTTGATCAGGTAAGTGTACATCTTTTTGAAAAAACAACATTATAATTATTTTTCGGTATTACTTTCATTTACATAATTAATGTCAACTTTAATTTCTATAATTTCTATAATTTTTCTATAATTTCTTATAATTTTCTAGTAATAAACTAGCAAACTTAATCTGTCCATAAAATGGCCAGGAGTCAGTACCAGAACTCCAGACATTCCTGGAATAAGCATAGTAATCTACCTTACCTAAAACTTAAAGAAAAACAAAAAGAAAACAGGCTAACTAATTATTATATTCTAGTCTCAGAAATTTGAATTGAGAATAACACATGGTACATATAAAATTAGAATCATGCTATAGCTATATAGGGTGGAAAAGAGATATATATTTTATAAGAAAAAAGTGACACTGATGAAGCACACATGGGAAGTGGAAAGACGGGAATTCTTTTACAATATTCTTATTAGATCTTATGCATATTCTGGAAGCAGTAATTTCTACCTTTATAACCATCTATCTCTTCTACTCAAAAAAACATTGAACAATAATGACTAAGAAAATAAATAGAACAGCCCTAGGACTTGGTTATAATTTATCTATTTCTTTACTTTTTTTTGATGATATCCCATCTTTCAAGTTGATGTGAAATAGATCACAATATTTTAATTAAAAAACCTTAAGAAACTTCTATAAAATGGGTACATTTGAAATAGTTTGTTCAATTTTCAAGAAAGAGATTAAAATTTGACTACTAGATTAACTTAATAATTCAACTTATTTTCTAGAATAAGATAAGTTTAGAGGAGTATATTAATATTACAAATGTATAGGAATTATGCAATTGTTTCATGATTTGTAAGAATTCAAGAGGACTAACACCCCTCAACTAGTAAAGAGCCAACTTTCTCTAATACCTTAATATTCATAAATGTTTTATCATTAAAATATCTAAAGTATTTCAGAATTGCTCAGTAGTCATCAATTAAGAGCTCAAAAACATCCATAAAAAGGTTCATATGTTTTGGATAATAAACCTAAATAAATTTTGTACTATTATTATTTGAACTCAGAAAACTGAACTGTAATAGCATGTAAAGAATGCTTTGGAATTCTCAGAAAAAGAGCTCTACTTTGCTGCTGCTGCTGCTGCTGCTGCTGCTGCTAAGTCACTTCAGTCGTGTCCAACTCTGTGCGACCCCATAGACGGCAGCCCACCAGGCTCCCCCGTCCCTGGGACTCTCCAGGCAAGAACACTGGAGTGGGTTGCCATTTCCTTCTCCAATGCATGAAAGTGAAAAGTGAAAGTGAAGTCATTCAGTCGTGTCTGACTCTTTGCGACCCTATGGACTGCAGCTTACCAGGCTCCTCCGTCTACTTAACTACTATGAATCGAATAATTACCATTAATCATTATCTTTTTATTGGAAATTGATGGTCTGAGCTTTTCCATTAATTACTAGTGAGACTATTTCCTTTGTAGAGGTATGTCATCTGTTTCTAAGAAAACCTTTTTTTCCATTAAACAAAACTTAAAGACATGTAAATTATCTAGTAAATGTTAGCAAAAAAACTTGAAAGAAGATATTCAATAGAAATACAATTTAATTTATATAAAAAGTACCCAATAAATGGCATAATTTATCATATGACTTGGAAGATCCCCTGGAGAAGGGAAAAGTTACCCACTCCAGTATTCTGGCCTGGAGAATTCCACAGACTATACAGTCCATGGGGTCTCAAAGATTTGGACACTACTGAATGACTTTCACTTATTTCACTTATTGAAATATTCATTAGAATTCATTTTCTTACCTTTAGTATGTATTCTGCCCCATAGATACAATCTTTTTGAAAATTACCATTTTGAGTACTTCTCTATGATTTGTATTTTATCAAATGTTAACATAATTGAAAAAGGAAATGAACCAAAACAAATCGTTCATAGAAAATGAGACACATTTGAAGTTTTGTGGACACATTCCACTGAATTTTAAAGAAAGATAAAAACATGCAACTTTTCATGTTGTCACAAAATCAGGAAGTATGGTTATGTATATCCTCAATTGTTAAAGGTTTTATTATTCACTGACATCTGTTTAGAAATTACATAATTATAGAATATAGTAGATTCATCAGGAATTCATGCTTCTTTCATGGGCACTGTCACAAGCAGAGGATGAAGGAAAGTAAAAAATATGTGTACTATATTATTTAAAGAATTCTGGTAATTATACTAAATACGTGTTTGATACTTAAGACTAGTGGGAAATAACAAAAAATTATCCAACTTAAACCACTCTGGATCAGTATTTAAACAGGCAGAAAGGATACTCCTGTTTAGAATATTTTCCTTGTTTTCATGCACTGAAACCAAACCTAACTAAAACTAGAACATATAACATTATATCTCTCTAGACAGTGAATTCTCACTTTAAATTTACTATGTAACACTGGAAAACATATTATTTTGAGTTTTCAAATACACAGAATGTAGATAAAATACTTTTAAACATGAAAGGGGTGATATGAAGAAAAATTAATCAAATGTATAAAGATTAAATCATTCTTAATATGGCTCCTAAATTTGATTCACCTACCCATGTGTTCAATTTTAAAAATACAGTTATAAATATCTATTTCCATTAAATACAAATCCCTAGAACTCAATAAAAGTGATGCCTAACTATTTTGTTCACCTTGCGACCCAGAACCTTGACTTAAGTGGTTAGTTTAGATGCTCCTGACAAAGTGTCTACATATAACAATATCTGAAGGATTTTTTTTTTCCTTCTAAAAAATTATAAAAAGTATTTTGTAAAGATTATATCATTTGGCCTAAACTTGCCATCAGTTTTCCCTTTCTTACACTAATAATGCATAATTCACTATACTTGAGGACAAAGGTCTGAACAAATTAGAACTAAGCTCTCTGTCTTACATTATTTCAATTACAACACTTAGCTATTGTTGTGTAACATTCCACCATCAAACTTAATGGCTTGAAGTTTTTATTTATTCTGCTCACAAATCTGCAATTTGCTCAAGGTTTATGGCAGTTTATTTTTGCTCTATGTGACATCAGCTGAGGCAATTTGATTTGCTTGAGGACTCTCAGTTTTTAACATGGTGTATTTCCATGGCTGGCGAACTGATCCCCACAGTTGGCTGGGATTTCAGCTGGAGCTATAAATCCTGGGCTTTTGTTCCTACTATTTACTCTTCCCCAAATCATGGTGATTATGATGTTTGAGGGAGGTGTGGTTTTTTTTTTGCATTTTTATGTATGTGTGTGGTTTGTGGGGTAACTGCTCTTATTAAAACAAAATCAGGGCCACTGGGATGAAAAGTTGGGTAGATGTGGGGAAAAATGAGAGAGAGAGTGGCAGAAACAAGATTGTAGATCTACCAAAACTACCTGGAAGAATGAGCAAGAATCCTGAGAGTGAAAGAGAAAAGGAAAAGACTGCATTTAGTACCAAATGAAGTTGAAATACTAATATCTTAAATGTGACTGGAAATCTTATTGCCCCTGACCCAAGGTTTAAATACTGTGTATTTATACAAGCTAAAAAAGATTGGCACAAATATTAGTTTGAATAGGGAAATGGAACTCCCTCTCAGCTCTAAAAGGAAGAATTAAAGCCATGATTAAGGCTGCACAGTAACTCAGAACATAGGGGTAGAGAGAAAAATACCCTAGTCACCCACATGTAAAATATATCATAAACAAGGGAATGAGATTTTAGGTTAACAGAGGGTTATCTTCTAAGAGAAAGAGAACCAGGTTGTGACAATAAGAAATATATATATGGTCTCTACCCCCAGTTCCTGGCTAGGGCTCCCAAAACAACTGTAATTGCCTAGAAGATAGGAATGATAGCATCTTTTGTTATAATATTTGGGTTCTGTCACAGCAGAATATCTTGACAGCAATAAAGATGAGAGGAGAATCTTTGGTTATTCATATCAAGTCCCTTTCAACAACACCTGAGTTTGTTAGAAAGGTGACTTCTGCTAAGCCTGCAAGGATGGAGAACTGGCTGTAAGAGGAATCCATCAGATGATTATAGGGTTGGAATTTTCAACCCCACCCTCCAACTTCCAGATAAGGGAAACTGGCTGGAGGTTGAGTTAATCATCAATGACCCATGACTTTTGAAATGTGGTGGTGGAGAAGATTCTTAAGAGTCCCTTGGACTGGCAAGGATATCCAACTAGTCAATCGTAAAAGAAATCAGTCCTCAATATTCATTGGAAGACTGATGCTGACGCTCCAAAACTTTGGCCACCTGATGCGAAGAGCTGACTCATTGGAAAAGACCCTGATGCTGGAAAAGATTGAAGGCGGGAGGAGAAGGGGCTGACAAAGGATGAGATGGTTAGGTGGCATCACTGACTCGATGGACATGAGATTGAACAAGCTCTGGGAGTTGGTGATGGATAGGAAAGTCTAGCATGCTGTAATCCATGGGGTCACAGAGGCAGACACAACTGAGAAACTGAACTGAGCTGACCAATGACTTAACCACTCATACCCATATTTTAAAGCTGCCATTAAAGACAGTTACCAAAGGTATTCACAGAACATCCTGATTGGTGAACACAAGTAGATGCTGGAGGTTAATGCTCCTAAGAAAGGGCATGGAAACTCTGTATCCATTCCCCAGAGTTTGGCCTATGTATCTCTTCCATATGACTATTCCTGAGTAATATCCTTTATGATAAACTGGCAATCTAGTAAGTAAAATGTTTTCCTAAATTCTGCAAGCTGCCCTAGCAAATGATTGAACCTGAAGAGTGGGTTATAGGAGATCTCTATGATACGCACAGCTGAAACAGTTGCCTCCCAAAAATAGATCATAATAGCAAGCCCCACCTACCCAAGGACATTATCAGCAGACACACAAAGAAACCCAAACTGAACTAACAGTACAGATCTATGTCAAAACAATTCTGTAAAGATGAAGAGGAGCCTAATTACCCAAACATGTAGATACCAATGTAAGGAATCAAGGACAATGTAAAAATCAGATAAAAATGATACCACGAAAGGAAATTAATGAAGCTGCGCAGTCACTGACCCTAAAAAACATAAAGTCTGTGAACTGCCAGACAAAAAATTCAAAATAATCTTCTCAATGAAGTTTGGTAGGCTTCAAAAACATACCAACAACTAAGAAAAATTAGGAAAATAATGCATGAATAAACTGAGAAATTCAACAAAGAAATGGAAGCCATAAAATAAAACCAAACAGAAACCCTAGAGTTGAAAAATACAATCATTGAATAATTCAACAGAGACTTTTAAAAGAAGACTCAAACATGCAGAAGAAAGACTTGGTAAACTGGAGCATAAGGCATTTAAATTTTCCAGTCAGGGGAAGAGAAAGAAAACAAATGAAAAAAAAAAGTAAACAAAGGCTTCAGGACTCATAGCACACAATGAAAATAAGCAATATTCACATCTTGCAAATTCCAGAAGGAGAAGAGAAATAAAAAGGTACAGAAAATATATGTAAAGCAGTCATGGCTACAAACTTCCAAAATCTGGGAAGGGAAATAGAAATTTCTTCTCTTATGCAGTTATTTTAAATAAAGTTTAAACTGAAAAAAAAGAGATATTTTAAGACAATAGTAACCAAGTAAAGCAAGGGTAGCTACACTAATATCAGAGAAAATAGACTTTAAGTTAAAAATCCAGAGCACCAAAGGACCCCAAATATGTTGAACCTGAGTAGGGCTACACCAAGATACATTATAATTAAACTGTTGAAAGTAAACGACAATGACAGAGATTTAAAAATCAGCAAGAGGGGGAAAAAAGAGAGAGATGTTACATACAAGGGGATCCCCATAAGACAACAGCAGATTTTCTAACATAAACTTTCCAGACCAGAAGAAAATAGAATGACATATTCAAATACTAGGAGAAAAAAAATAAATAACAACAACAAATGTGAGAGGGTGGGGAGTTCCCTGGTGGTCCAGTGATTAAGACTCTGTGCTTCCACCACATGAGACACAGGTTCAATCCCTAGTCAGGGAACTAAGATGCCATGTGGCACAGTTAAAAAATACCCCCCCCCCAAAAAAAAAACCAAAACAAAACAAAAAACCAAAACACCTTGTTAACTAAAAATGCAATAACCAGAGATAAAGAAAGGACAAGGAACTTCATGAACAAACAAAAATTGGAGTAAATATATTAACACTATAATTGACTTACAAGACATGGGTTTGGATGGACTCCAGGAGTTGCTGATGGACAGGGAGGCCTGGCGTACTGCGGTTCATGGGGTCACAAAGAGTTGGACACGACTGAGCGACTGAGCAGATATATTAAAGCAAAAAAAAAAAAAAAAAAACTCAAGGGAGAAATAAGCAGCAATACAATAATAACTGGAGATTTTAACATCCTGCTCTCAACAATGGATAAGTTATCCAGACAAAGACAATAAGGAAATAGCAGACTTGAACAATACTGTAGACCAAATGTCCCTAATAGACACACAGAAAGTTCTATCCAGCAACAACAGAATATGCTTTGTACTCAGGCACACACAGGGAACATTTTCTAGGCCAGACCAATTGTCATACCACAAAATAAAATTAGCAAATCAAGAAGACAGAAATCATACCAAGTAACTCTTTTGATCATAACAGCATAAAACTAGAAATCAATAAAAAGAGGAAAATTTCAACATTCACAAATAAGTGGGAATTAAACATTTATTTAAACAGCCAATAAATTGAAAATAAATTAATGGGGAAATATAAAATTTCTTGAGACAAACAGAAATGGAAACACAACATACCTGAATTTATGGGGTTCAACATAAACACTCGAAGAGGAAAGTTCATAGCAATAAATGCCTATGTTAAGAAGCAAGAAAAATCCAAGGAAAAAATGTAACACTACACCTTAAAGATATTTTAAAAAGATAAAAGATTGAGCTCAAAGTTAGCAGAAGGAAAGAAACAATAGAGATTAGGGCAGAAATAAATAAAATGAAGAATAGAAAAGCAATAGAACACTTTTAACCGAACTAAGAGTTGGTCCTTTGAAAACATTAGAAAATTGACAAATCCTTAACTACACTAAAAAAAGGAGGAGGAACGACCAAGATCAAAAAAATTATAATTTTGAAAAAGGGGACATTACAACTGGTATCACAAAAACACAAGGAAAAAAAGAGGCTACCACGGAAAACTATACATCAACAAACTGGACAAGCTAGAAAAAAGAGAAAAATTCTTAGAAACAACCTACCAAGAATGAGTTACTAACAAAGAGAAAACCTGAGTAGCCTAATGATTAGTAAGGAGATTGAGCCAGTGACCAAAAATCTCTTGGTGAAGAAAATCTCAGCATCAGACGGCTTCATTAATAAATTATTCCAAACAATTAAAGAATTAATGTCAATCCTTCTCAAGACCTTCCAAAAAGCTGAAGAGAAGGGAACACACCCATGCTTATTTTCAAGGCCAGCATTATCCTGATAACACTGTCGGACAAAGACAATATTAGAAAATAAAACTATAGGCCAATATCCTTGATGGATACAGACGTAAATATTCTCAAAAAATCGTACTAAACCAAATTCAGCATCACATTAAAACTATTATTCGTCACTTTCAACTGTGAATTATACTTGGGGATGCTGATGGTTCAACATACACAAATCAATCAGTGTGATACATTACATTAATAGAATGAAAGAAAAAATGATTTCATGATCTTAATAGAGGCAGAAAAAGTATTTGACAAAATTCAACATCCATTTATGACAGAAACATTTAAAATGAGGTATAAAAGAAAAATATTTCAATATAACAAAGAACACATATGACAAGCCCATAGCTAACATCATATTCAATGGTGAAAGGCTGAAAGAATTACCTCTAAGATCAAGAACAAGGCAAGGGCTCTCACTACATCCAATCAACACAGGCCTGGAAGTCCTATCTAGAACAACCAGGAAAAAAAAAAAAAGGAAAGAATTAGAAAGGAAGAAGTAAAATTAACTCGACTCTCAGATTATATGGACTTGATGAAGTAAGCCAGAAAGAAAAACACCAATACAGTATACTAACACATATATATGGAATTTAGAAAGATGGCAATGACGACCCTGTATGCAAGACAGCAAAAAAGACACAGATGTGTATAATGGACTTTTGGACTCAGAGGGAGAGGGAGAGGGTGGGATGATTTGGGAGAATGGCATTGTAACATGTATACTATCATGTAAGAATCGAATCGCCAGTCTACGTCCGACGCAGGATATAGCATGCTTGGGGCTGGTGCACGGTGATGACCCAGAGAGATGTTATAGGGCGGGAGGTGGGAGGGGGGTTCATGTTTGGGAATGCATGTGCACCCGTAGTGGATTCATGTCAATGTATGGCAAAACCAATACAGTATTGTAAAGTAAAATAAAGTAAAAATTAACCCACAGAGATGTTATGGGGAGGGAGGTGGGAGGGGGTTTCATGTTTGGGAACACATGTAAGAATTAAAATTTTTTTAATTAAATAAAAAAAATTAATTAAAAAAATGTAAAATAAATAAATAAATAAATAAAAATAAAAAGTCCCTGTGACAGAACCAAAAAAAAAAAAAAACTGTTAAAACTAATGACTTCAATAAAGTTGCAGGGTAGAAAATTAGCATAGAAAATTAACAATGTTTCCATATACCAATAAAAAGTTTTCTGAAAAAAAAAAGAAAGAAATGATCACATTTGCAATAGCATCAAGAATAATAAAATATTTAGAAGTTTAACCAAGAAAGTGAAAGATCTCTACTCCAAAAACAAGACACTGATAAAAGAAATCAAAGAAGGTACTAACAAATGGAAAGGTATGTGTTCATAAACTGGAAGAATTGATTGTTAAAATGTCAATACTACCAAAAGTTATCTACAGATTCAAGAAGATAGGTAAGTGAGACTACTTCAGACTAAAAGGCTTCTGCACAGCAAAAGAAACTCTCCAAAATGAAGAGTATGTTCCCAGGTGGCTCAGTTGTAAAGAATCCACCTGCCAAGCAGGAGATGTGGGTTCAATCCCTGGTCAGGAAAATACCCTGGAGAAGGAAATGGCAACCCACTCTAGTATTCTTGCCTGGGAAATCCCATGAACAGAGGACTCTGGTAGGCTACAATCCATGGAGTCACAAAGGAGTTGGACATGACTTAGCAACTAAACAACAACATATCTGTAAAGGGGTTAATAATAAATATATAATACCAAAAAAAAAAAAAAAACACCCCAAATAATCCAATTAAGATTTGGGCAAAGGAAAAATGTGCAGACATTTTTTCAAAGAAGATATTCAAATGGCCTACAGACACAAACATACTTTGTAGGTATTGGGAGTTTGGCTCCAGACCACATCAATAAAAGCAAATATCAAAGGTAAGTCATGCAAACTTTTTGGCTTCCCAGGGCATACATAAAGTTATTTTTACTCTATACTGTAATTAAATGTGTAGTAGCATTATGTCTAAGAAAACAATGTATATACCTTCATTAAACAATATGTCATTGCTCAAAAATGCTAATCATAATGTGAGTCTTCTATGAGTCATAATCTTTTTTGGAATAGTAGTGTCAATGTTTACCACAACAAGTACAATAACAGTGAAAAATTATGAAATAGTCACGAGAATGACCAAATGTGACAGACACAAACTGAACAACTGCTGCTGAAAAAATTGTAAAGTAAAATAAAATAAAATAAAATCTGAAAAAAAAACTGCATTCAAAACCAAAAAAAAAAAAAGAAAAAAATGGAACCAGTAGTGTTGCTACATTCAATGTGTAAAAAAACAAAAAAAAACAACCCACAGTATCAGAAGTACAACAAAGCAAAACACAGAAGAGTGATGAATGCCTATACATGAAAATATGCTCATCATCACTAGTCATTATGAAAATGTCAATTAAAACCAAAATGAGATATCACCTCACTCCTGTTAGAATGGCCACCATCAAAAAGATTTGTTGTTGCTGTTTAGTTGCTAAGTCCTGTCTGACTCTTTTATGACCCCATAGGCTGTAGCCTGCCAGGCTCCTCTGTCTGTGTGATCATCTTGGCAAGAATCCTAGAGTGGGTTGCCATTTCCTTTTCCAGGGGATTTTCCCAACCCAGGGATCGAATCCACATCTCTTGCATTGGCAGGCAGATTCTTTACCACTGAGCCACCAGGGAAGCTCATCAAAAGATAAGTGAAGATAAATGCAGGTGAGGATATGGAGAAAAGGGAAACTATTGAAGGAATTATAAATTAGTACAGTCACTGTGTAAAGCATTATGGACACTCCTCAAAAAAATTAAATATAGAACTACCATATGAGTCAGCAATTTCACATATGAGTGTATATCTAATAGGAAATAAAAACAAAAACCCAAAATGTTACCTGCATCCTAATGTTCAGAGTAGCATTATATACAATAGCCAAGACATGGAAACAACCTCAGGTATCCACCAGTGGATGAACGGATAAAGAAAATGTAGGGCATTTATACACAACAGTATATTAGTCATTCATAAGAAAAAAAAAAAAGATAATCCTTCCATTATGGTAACATGGATAGACCTAAAGGGATTACGCTAAGTGAAATAAATCAGACAGAAAGAAATAAATATTGGGTACTCACTTATAAGTGGAATTTTAAAAAAAGAAAAAACACATCCAACTCATAGAAGAAAGATCAGCTTTGTGGTTACCAGAGGTAGGAGTAGGGAAGGGGGAAATTGGAGAAAAAGGTAGTAAAAGGTAAAAATTTTCAGTTATAAAATAAATAAGTACTAGAGATGTACAACATAATCACTGTGGTTAACACTGCTGTATGACATCCAGGAGAGTTGTTAAAAGGGCAGATGCTAAGAGTTCTCATTACAAGAATTTATTTTTCTTTATCGTGCTACATTTCATGGGGTCGCGGAGAGTCGGACACAACTGAGCAACTGAACTGAACTGATGAGATGATGAAATGATAACTAAACCTACTGTGGCAATCACTTCGCAATATTTGTGAATCAAACTATCACGCTGTACACCTTAAACTTACACGGTGCTTTATGTCAATTATTTCTCAAAACTGAAAAAATTAAAAAATAGTTTGAAATAGTCGTAAATATCTTCTTGTTATCTTGTCAGTCGCTCAGTCGTGCCTGACTCTTTGTGACCCCATGGACTGCAGCTCACCCAGGCTCCTCTGTCAATGAGATTTTCCAGGCAATGATACTGGAATGGGTTGCCATTTTCTTCTCCAGGGGATCTTCCCAACCCAGGGATTGAACCTAGGTCTCCTGCACTGCAGGCAGATTCTTTACCACCTGAGCCACAGCTGGATTTCTACTTAACTTTCCAACATCTTTTAATCCTCTCCCTTATTGATATGCCCTGAATGTATTATGCTATTTTCCCGGTATTTTTGCAGAGATGTTACATGTACCTCAAACACCTCTACTCTCCTCCTCCACTCACCCACATTCAACTGGCTCATCCTTGATGCCAACAGAGCCTAACTATTAAAACAAAAAAAAGGAAAATTTTTCTGTATTCCATTTTCCAATTCACTTTTTACAGTTCATTTTTGTATCGGTGCTTACTGATACTTGGATTATCTATAAAAATCCCTATAGCTTACTTTTAATGCCACATAAATATAGCATAAAATAAACAGGAATATATGGGAAAGGGGAGGAGAGGGTGAGATGTATGGAAAGAGTAACATGGAAGCTTATATTACCATATGTAAAATATAGCCAACAGGAATTTGCTGTATGGCTCAGGAAACTCAAACAGGAGTTCTGTTATCAACCTTGAGGGGTGGAATGGCAAGGGAGATGGGAGGGAGGTTCCAAAGGGAGGGGATATATGTATACCTATGGCTGATTCATGTTGAGTTTTGACAGAAAACAGCAAAATTCTATAAAGCAATTATCCTTCAATAAAAAATAAGTTAATTAAAAAAATAAATGGGAATATAGAAATACATCTTATGCATTTAATAAAAGTTATAACTCAATATAAATAGTTTAGAACTGAAAGTGAATATTTTGCTTATTCAGTTTGCTGGCCTGGACTGTAATTTTGTTTAAGGATTAAAAGCCATTTGTACTTCTCCCAGTCTCATTAAAAATAAATTACTCTTTTTGAAGCACATTTCAACATTTATTTCAAGTTAAACCTAAAAAACTGCAATTAGCAGAAATCCATGGACAAGAGCCTCACTTTCATCATGTATCATTAAAAGAAAATTTCACTTAAGAAAACAAAACAAAAAATAAACACTTATACACACAAACACACACACACATACAAGCAAAATAGAAGAATCTGATACTGGAATGGCTTTGACTCAGACAACCATTGAGGAAGTTTCAGAACCTTGGAAGTTCACTAAAATACTGCAGCTTTCCCATAATACTCACTCTATCAGTGCAGTCAACTTTTCTCCTAGAAAACAGAAATAATTCTCAAATTATACTAGGCATTTGAAACCAAAGTTTAACATTTATTAATTGCCAATAAAGAAAATAATCAACAAAGAAAGTCATCTGAAGCCCATCCTGCTTAAGAGGATATTATTTCTAATATTGTAGATTCATTTTTATTTCATAGCAATGTGATAAAATTGATTATGACTGAAGTCATGTGCTAAGTCAGCAAAGGGAATTTTCAGTACAAATACTGGTGTGTAATCAAATGCTACCTTCTCAACTAGGTCTACTCAAACCATCCTCCTCCATACACATCTAGCCCTTATCCTGACCTACTTTTCCCCAAAGCACTTTGTTTTCTAACATCTTACAAAATATATATACTTGTAATATGTATTTTTACTTATGTTTCTTCACAAAGACACGGAGTTTTCTGTATTTTATTTCCTGATGTATCTAAGAACCATATAATAGTTTTTCTGCATAAAACTAGGGAAAGTCAATCAAATTAAAGACTAAAATAGCTAAAGGGATTTTCTACACTAAAATAAGTAAGCAGAACTGCATTGACCCTAAATCAAGCCATAATCTAAACTTCTCTGTCATTAAAAGAAGTCATAACCACGCATTACTCTAAATCATTTCAACACAGCCACAGAAGTAACAGTGTTTAATCTGCCCTGGTGCCTGCACATTAGAATACCACTAGATTTACTAAATGAGATACCTAGGTCATTTCATTTTTGTTTATTTTTACTTTGAATTTTAAAAGTCAAATAGTAGAACCTGCAGGTATAATATATATGACTCTTTCTAAGATCCTCAAATTAAATAAAATTCTCACTCAGAAAATTTAAAAATACTGTGCCTTCTCTTTTTCTTGTTGAAGGTATCTTTGATTTATTAGGTTTAAAACTGTAGTGAAGCAAGAAAATTGCAATTATTGAAGAGGACCAAGATTTATTATTTGTTCTTTTTGATATGATGGACAGAAAATGAATCAAACTATAAGAAATGCATAATAAAATTACCAGTTTTTTGATGCTCTCCAAACAAATAATTACAAGCCTGAAAGAACATCAGTACTTGATAGATGGAATAACCCTGTTATTTACACATCAAGGTTTGTTTGACACTGAACAAAAACAGTACTGTTGATGGCTGGGCTTTTAAACTGTAATAAATATGCCACGCATGTTTCATTATTGAAACAAAGCAAAATATGCTTGTGTTTGTTGGTTGGTGCATTTACTTTTTTTCTGAGAATTTTCTAGACATTTAAAATCTCATTATTAACTGATTTTTAATATACCACTCTGAATTAAAACACTAACTCTTACATCATAAGCCAAAGTGAGAATTTACACAAATGAGATAAATATTTCTAAATATTACCTCATGAAAGTATCATAAAAAATAAAAGTGAGCATTGGCATACTTCATAACATTGCAAAGGGTGATAAAGTTCAACATTAAACTTGATAAAATATTTTTTCTCACATATGTAATATAATTAAAACAAGATATTTTGCTGCTATATTCTACTATTAATAAAATGGTGGCAGGGATAGAGGTAATCCATGAGTTCAGCATGTAGATTTCCACTCACCAAGGCCAACCTGGCTATAGCCAATGCTGTGTCCAGTATGACAGCAGCTGAGACCCTCAACCTGGCACCTTTCCTCACAGATGGTCAGCCAGCTACTTGATAGCAAGTTAATTACACTGTACAGCTTCTGTTGTGGAAGTGATTCTTTTTTTTTTTTTTTTTCTCTTATTGGAATGGCCATTTTCTCCATCTGTGGATCTGATTTTCCTGCATGCAGTGTACTTGCCACCATTTACTGTCTGTGGACTTACAGAATGCCACATCTACTGGAATGGTATTCCACATGGCATTGCTTCTGATCAAGGAAATCACTTCACAGCAAAAGTAAGTGCAGCAATGGGCCCATACTCTTGTAATTCACTGGTCTTACCTTGTTTCCCTTCATTCTGAAGGACCTGGCTTGAGATAATGGTAGAATTGACTCTTAAATACTCAGTTACTATGTCAGTTAGGTGACAATATTTTGCAGGGTTATGGCAAAGTTCTCCATGAGGCTGCATGTGCTCTGAATCAGTGTGCAATATGTGGCACTGTTTCTCTCACAGCCAGGATCCACAGGTCCAGGGATCAGAGGGTGGAAACATAAGTGGCATCACTCACTATGACCCCAGTGACCCACTAGCAAAACAGTTGCTTCTTATTGCCATGACTTTATGAATTTCTGGCTTAGAAGTAGTAGTTCCAAAGGGAGGAATGCTTCCACCAGGAGACACAACAATGATTCCACTGAATAGGAAGTTAAGATTGCCACCCAGCCACTTTGGGTTTCTCATGCCTTTGCATCAGCAGGCAAAGAAAGGAGTTACCACTCTGGTTGGGTTGACTGATCCTAATCATGAAGGGGAAATTGGATAGCTATTCTACAATAGAGATATGGAAAAAACATGTCCGGAATACAAGAGATCACTTGGAATGTTAGTTTTACTATGACTTGTGATTAAAGTCAATGGAAGACTATAACTAGCCAATTCAGACAGGACTACTAAAGGTCCAGACCCTTCAGGAATCAAGGTTTGGATCACCCTTACCCACATTCCAGGTAAAGAATCACAACTATCTGACGTGCTTTTTAACTCTAAAGGGAACATGGAATGTGTAATGGAAAAAGGCAGTTACCATCTGCCAGTGTAGGAGATGTAGGAGACAGAGGCTTGATCCCTGGGTTGGGAAGATCCCCTGGAGTAGGAACTGGCAACCCACTCCAGCATTCTTGCCCGGCGAATTCCATGGACAGAGGAGCTTGGCGGGCTATAGTACTTAAACTTTATAGGCTTAAACTTTCTCTGCAACCATGGGGTTGCAAAGAGTCGGACACAACTGAGTGACTTAGCATATTGCACGTGACCACATCACCAGTTACAGAAATGAGGACTGTGATTACCATGAGTATTTCTTCCTTATTTTCTATGAATATGGTTATATCTGTGTTTATGTTTACATCTATCTGCCCACCTATTTAGGAAATATCTGGTTTTTTTCCCTTATTACACCCTTATCATATAACATAAGATGCACTGACTTTATATCACAGTATTTAAATTACAGGATATCACAGAGAAGAGTAAACATCACCCAAGGACTTTTTATCCTTTTCTGTGCAAAGGTTAGTGTGTTTTCAGTTGTATACTGAATAGGTGCATCATGTTAAACAGAAGTATGATACTGTTCTTTTCTTTAGAGGTTAAAAATGGAAATGCTTATGGGTGTCAAGTTGACAAAGGGTGGATTCATCATGACTAATTTATGTCAACTTAGCTAGGCCATGGTCTGTAGACATTAAGTAATATAGATTATTAGCCTTAATGTGGGCAGACTTCATCCAACAGACTGAAGCTCTTAAGAGAAAAGAGGCAAGTTCAGTTCAGTTCAGTTGCTCAGTCATGTCTGACTCTTTGTGACCCCATGAACTGCAGCACACCAGGCCTTCCAGTCCATCATCAACTCCCAGAGTTCACTCAAACTCATGTCCATCGAGTCAGTGATGCCATCTAGCCATCTTATCCTCTGTCGTCCCCTTCTCCTCCTGCCCCCAATCCCTCTCAGCTTCAGAGTCTTTTCCAATGAGTCAACTCTTCCCATGAGGTGGCCAAAGTACTGGAGTTTCAGCTTCACCATCATTCCTTCCAAAGAACACCCAGGGCTG
Organism: Capricornis sumatraensis; assembly: GCF_032405125.1. Taxonomy (NCBI): domain Eukaryota; kingdom Metazoa; phylum Chordata; class Mammalia; order Artiodactyla; family Bovidae; genus Capricornis; species Capricornis sumatraensis. Next base: position 57,374,912 of record NC_091087.1, on the reverse strand, counting down.
ATCTCCTTCAGAATGGACTGGTTGGATCTCCTTGCAGTCCAAGGGACTCTCAAGAGTCTTCTACAACACCACAGTTCAAAAGCATCAATTATTCAGTGCTCAGACTTCACAGTCCAACTCTCACATCCATACATGACCACAGGAAAAACCATAGCCTTGACTAGACGAACCTTAGTTGGCAAAGTAATGTCTCTGCTTTTGAATATGCTATCTAGATTGGTCATAACTTTTCTTCCAAGGAGTAAGCATCTTTTAATTTCATGGCTGCAATCGCCATCTGCAGTGATTTTGGAGCCCAAAAAAATAAAGTCTGACACTGTTTCCACTCTTTCCCCATCTATTTCCCATGGAGTGATGGGACCAGATGCCACGATCTTCGTTTTCTGAATGTTGAGCTAGGTTGCATAATACCCCTTAAAAAAAGAGAGAATTTGTATCCAAATTGACTTTAAATAGACTTAAGTTGCAATATTCACTATTTATCCCCTTGGTCTCCAGCCTGTTAGCATACCCTATGGATTTTGGACTTGCTATCCTCCAAAATTATGTAAACCAATTTCTAAAAGTAACTCTCTCCCCACATTCGCAGATATACACACACACACACACAAAGCACAGAATATACATACTCCATATTGGTTCTGTTTCTCAGAGAATCCTGATTAATACAGGAGGCTATCTACATGTTATGGATGAAAAAGAAGTGTATGAGAATAGTTGATTAACTCGCTTCCAATTATCTGTCCGGTCTTATCACCAGGCAAATTACCCTCAAATAAGTTTTACCCCCCAAAGCTATGCTTCTTCATGCCTCTGCAAATTTTGTCTATTCTGCTACCATCCACTGGAATGTTATTCTACAACTACTCTGGAAATCTAATTCTTGTCCTTTCATGTTCAGCTCAAGTAGTACCTCCCAGCACAGTTCCTTAGCATCTTCCCCTGTAGACCAATTTGAGTTGCTTGCTATTCCTACAGAGTGGCAGTGGTTTGAACATCATGCCCTCTCCATTATCAAAGTAAATACTAATGAGCTTGTTTTATTGTTGGTCTGCTTTAGTGAGTTGTGAGCGCACATAAATTAGTAAATTGTTTTATTTCCTTAGTATTTTCAGCGCTGATGGTATTGTACTATATGCTATAACTATTCACTCTTCTGATTTCTGAATGAAAATATGCTTAGGAAAATGATTTCAGCCATTATGTAGCTCTCCGTCCTAATTACACTGATGATAATATGATATCCCTCCATCTCTGTTTCTAATGGGTTAGCGTTCTAGTTATTCATGTGTTTTATTCCATTATCACTAAAGTATTGTTATGTCCTGCTGTAGGATAAGAGAACATCTATTTTACACCATAAACTATTTTGTTTCCCAATCCTGACATTACAGCTGAGCTTGAGTCAAACAATTTGTATTCTTCAGAGCCATGCAGGTAAAAAGCCAATGTAGCTACTGAATAAAATAAATGTCAACAGTGTTTAGTCACATTTCTGATGTAGGCAGAAATAAAATTGTCAAAACTGTCTGAATCTCATCCCAGGTAGAGAGCTCTGTTCCTATTGGCTTGAGGTTTTATGAAACTGTTAAAAAATATTGTTTAATAAATATTCTCTGTTAATTGGCCGGTCAGCTCAGTTTTCTCCACTGTAAAAAATCATCCCGTTTCCATTTGGCTTCCTGTTGTATAAGTTTAAACTTTCTTGAATGTTTGTTTCATGCACTCTCTGTATTAATACTGAGAGCATTGTCAGAGCAAGTGATGGTAACGGTGAGAAACCCAGCATGATTATAAGAAAATAAAAGTTATATAGGATATAAATTCCTCACTTTCCATTTACAAGAAAAGAAAGTTAAACAAATAAAGAGTGGTTTTACAATTTCAGATCAAATTATGTAATGATGATATTGCAGTCATTAGAATTCACAGTGTTTGGGGGCTTTTAGAAATGGGTAAACAAAGTTCCAAATATATTTTCATTAATCATCTCAGCTTCCTACCCACACCAGGGTAACATTTCAAATATATACTTTCCTGTGATTTGGTATGCCTTTATATAAAAAAATTGTGAAACAAATCACTCAGTGGAGAGTTTTTCCTTAGATCACTTCTATTGTCAAAAGAATTAAATTGTAGACTCATTTTCCTTAAAACATAACAAACCTATTTTTAAAAAATCTAAGAATCTAATTATCATGTAGTATATGCATATGAGATTAGGTTAGGTGAAATTGCAAATATTTAGAAAACTATATTAATACTCTACATTATATGAAATAGACAAAACTGGAGTTCACTTTTTCAAGTTCAATAAAAGTGTTAATAGAAATATTAATAGAAAGGAAGAGTAGGTACAAAATGGATATAGTATTTTTTAAATAAAAATTTTATTTCCATCTCACCTAGCCAATACTATGATTATAATTTTCCTGTAGACTTGACCATATTTTACTGAAAGATCAATAAACAGAAAATCAAACCAGGTAAATAGTTTAAGTTAAATTATATATAAATACATTTATTCTTATGAATATTTTTCAAAATCCCATGGACAAATATGCAAATATAACTTTGCTAAGAATCTAGTTTTACATTATATGGTCCTTCCTAATCTATATCATTCAGACCCTTCAAAGGGTTCAGCCATGGCTGAACTACCAAGAGTCATATTTTGTTTACCTAATATTTACATAAACATTATATGACTTTAAATGAATGCAGCCACTGGAGCTATAATATTAGGAATTATTATAAAGTACTGTTTATAAACTGAGTAAGAGATTGTCCTAGGCACTGCTGAAGTAGTAAACTGTCTCAGCTATTTCCTTGTAGGTTACATTCCAGAAGTACGTAGTCTAAATGTATAGTGTTATATATGTACTAAAACAGATAAATCTGAAGTTTTGCAATAGTAAGCAGTCATTCTACATGTTTTTGAGGGAAAGGCTGGTGTGTTTTTTTGTTTTTTTGTTTTTTGCTTTTCAGAGCCACTATATAGAAAACTGAGCTTAGAAGGGGAAAAAGCACATGTCAAATAGTCTATCTTCAACCAGGTTTCTTCCAAAAAATGTAAAAATAGAAACAGGCATGCTTAAGTCCATTGTTATACAAATATACCAGCTATACACTGCTTCCCTGGTGGCTCAGCTGGTAAAGAATCTGCCTGCAATGCAGGAGACCTGCGTTCGATCCCTGGGTTGGGAAGATCCCCTGGAGAAGGGAAAGGCTACCCGCTCCAGTATTCTGACCTGGAGAATTCCAAGGGGACGCAAAGAGTCAGACATGACTGAAGGACTTTCACTTTTATTTTCTTCCACTTTCATACTTTGAAAAATGCTATCTTGATGCTCTAGTGAAAGAGTAATACATGACAATCCTACTAAGTTTCAGAAGTGAAGTACACAGTTCAGGAAGCTTAAGCAAAATTTTTGCTAAAGAATACCTGTGATTAAAGAAACTGTACTTTCCTTCTAAGGCTTACAGAGCAATGGATATCATCTCTTAATTCCATTTGGTTATTGTTATCCTCTAAATTATATTGAAATTATCAACATTTTCTATTTCAGCAATATCTTCATAACATGAACTTACAAAAATATCTGTTGGTATTATTTGTTGTCATTGTTCAATCACGAAGTCATGTCTGACTCTTTGTGACCCCAATACTTACTTCACTTATATTTTAAATTTTTGTAATATTTAATTTTGTTAAAATATATTTTCACAAAAAATATTCCAATTGATTTTTGAGGAGGAACTAAAATTTTTATCTCAGAATATTTTTAGATTGACAGAAAAGTTGAGGAGATAGTGAAGTGTTCCCATATACCTGATAGCCAGTTTGCCTATATTAACATCTTAAATATATTAATACTGTATTATTATTTATGTATATACTTTATGTCTTAGACTTCCAACCTTATCATGGTCACCTCCAAACACAGAGCTGATAACTGGACCCCCAGAAGATGGACAACTAGAGAAGATATTTTCAGTGTATCATAGCTAAGCTCTCAGAACAAAATTTTAGGTGGAAAAATAACCTCGTCCAGTTTTATGGGTGACCCCAGCACTCAGATACTAGTTTGATAAGAATCACAAACTCAACCAGTCTACAAAGGCTAGCTCCAACAACAGGCTTATAAGGCTTGTGTCTGGTTTTAAACTGCGATTCAACCTGTGACTCTCGATTTAACCTGTGATTCTCTTTTGGATGACATGCAACACTGTTTTACAGCACAATACAAAAACAGAAGCACAAAAGAGCAATAATGAATGAAACACAATTGCCTGTTTCTTCCAAGGATGCCAAACAAATTGAAACTACTAACAGATCCTGAGTGCCAATCTGAGACAATAACCAAGGCATTTAATGACTAGAGTTCAAACCTGAAGCTGACTTAGTACATCCGAACAGGAAATCCATAAACCAAGAGTAACAAGACACCAGTGGCCCCTATGAATATCTGAATTTCATACCTGGGTGAGAACACACTGACAGCAATTGGCAGTGCCGACCATATCTCCATGGAACCGCCAGGAAAACTGTGGAAATAAAAAAGAGGCTATTTATTCAGAGCTTGCTGTACCTAGGGAATCAGCTGTTACGACTTAAAGATTTGGCAGAAACTCAAAGACAGGCAGAGGAGTAAAATAGATGGAGAGAAAGAGAGGAGTCTTCAAGAAAATTCCAATTGTAGGTTGCTCATTCAGGGATACTGCAAGTGGTTTGGCTTCTTGGGCTGGTTGCTATGTTGTCATCAATGGTCTGACCTCTATGGTATTTGTATATTCACCATTCCAATATGTTTTTCCAGGTAACATTTTGTCAAATTTAGTCATATTTCAGAATTATTTAACTGGGATAGATTAATACCCTTATATAATTTAGGCACTTCTGTCTCAAATTAGTCAAGGTCTCTAGATAAACAGAACCAGTAGGATATGTAAGGAAATATACATACACACAAACAAACAGACACACACACATATATGTATCCTTGACTGATTTCAAGGAATTGGGTTGTGCTCAAAGATTGTCTTAAAAGTCCATAGGGCCTGCCAGCAGCCTGGAATTATCTGGTAAGAGTTCACACTGCAGCCTTGAGGGGGAATTTCTTTTCTTTTCTTCAGGAAAACATTTTTTGTCTTAAGGCCTTTCAACAGATGGGGCTCATCCATATCATTAAGAAAAATACTATTTAAGTCAACTGATTGCAGCTGTTTACCACATCTACAAACACCTTCATAGCAGCACACGTAGATTAGTATCTGGTTAACTGCCTACTATAGGTAAGGAAATTTGACACTTAAAACCTAACCACCAGGAATATTCTTTCCATTTGGTCAGTTCCCTCTTGAAAATAATAGCTTTATCATTGTAAGTGAAATTTTAGTATTTTTGTAGGTTTCATTTTTCCTATGTAATTTCTTCTGAAAATATGACAGGATCTTTATAAAATGTATATTATGACTGGTTATTACAGTTATATTGGATAGCAATTTTAATGTAGCTATGTTGAACCAACCACCTTATTGGAGAAGCAAACTTCATAAAAATGTTTTTCTGGATTTGGAAATGCAGGTGCATCATTTCTTGAATTATTTTTTATTATATAAAGAGACATTAAGAATTTAAGTTGTGACAGGTGCATTTAAATACCATTAGTCTCATCCAGCGGAGAAGGCAATGGCAACCCACTCCAGTACTCTTGACTGGAGAATCTCATGGATGGAGGAGCCTGGTAGGCTGCAGTCCATGAGATCGCTGAGTCAGACACGACTGAGTGACTTCACTTTCACTTTTCACTTTCACGCATTGGAGGAGGAAATGGCAACCCACTCCAGTGTTCTTGCCTGGAGAATCCCAGAGACAGGGGAGCCTGGTGGGCTTCCGTCTATGGGGTCGCACAGAGTCAGACACGACTGAAGCGACTTAGCAGCAGCAGCAGCAGCAGCAGCAGCAGCAGCAGTCTCATCCAAAATAGAGATAAAACCGCATGAGAATTATTTTTGTTAAAATCCTGGGAAATCTTTTTCTTGTTTTGATTGTTTTTCTTTTAGTTTTTATATGTGTAATAGAATACAGAATAACAGAATTGCTGGGTGTTTTAGGAGAAATATATCAAAATTTAGATTACTGGAGACATTTTCCTTAGTTAAATAGTACAGAAAGCAAGTGATAAGACTGAAGACAGAGGAATAGACATCATCTCCTGAATATTAACTTCTTCATAGCATGAAAATCCCTGGGACATACCTGCAGAGGGTGTAACTTTCCACAAGGCAATGAAACTCCATTGCACTCTGTATGAAGTTTAATTCCATTGGTCACATTTGACTCTTGATAACATGAACTCTTATTTTCCTTTCCTCAGATTTTACCATATGTTAGTAAAAAATGAATAAATAACCCACATTCAAACTTCTCAAGAAGAATTTGAAAATAATTCTAAAAAATTACTTTTATTTTTGGAGAAGAGATACAATAAAGGCCAAAGACACAAATGGGGAAAAAAGTCTTAAAACTGTATTTTCTTTCATTATCATTTATTACTTTCCACAGACAGACACTTCCTAAAGATAATTCTAGAGTCATCTAAGTCTTAAATTCAGACACCCCTCCCCGCAAAGTAGTAACATATGATAATAAAAATCTCCAAAGTTAGAACTTCATTTTGCATCACTGTCATTTCTACATGGTCTTGAAAGTAATACAGAAGTATGACTAAAGGAGAGAGCAATAGAATCACCATCTATATGGTTTAAGAAAATAGATAGTGTGGGAAAGAAACAGGATAACTATAAAGGATAACATATGGGGCAAAAATACTGTGTGTGGTGGTAGAGAATAGGGGGGAAGGGAATAAGAATATATGAGGTTTTATATATATATATGTTGGAGATTGCGAGTGAAATGACACAAAGACGCACACACAAGAGACGGACAAAGACACAATTCCGGCCGGAGGCAAAAGAACTGCGCAAGCATGCTTGCGGTTTACTTTTATATAGCCCCCCTGGGCAGAATTCCAGACTGTATGACTAAGCCTTCTCAGTATAGCGCATGTGCATAAATGTTATCGTACAGCAAAAGGGAGTGAAATTCCTGCTTACTTCAGAGTCTGTCCAGAGCCCTTTCTTCCTCCTTATCACAGGAAGGGAATGTTCCCTCGTTTGCGAGGGACCATTAAACTCAAGGCTCTGTGTCCAGTCTCCTTGGCAGAACATCTTGTTTGCAAGCACGTTCAGCCCAAGCAGAGAGTCCCGTTTGCAGGCACATCTCCGCTTTCCCTATTGTGGCCGCATTAAATTCCTTCTATATATATATATATATATATATATATATATATATATATATATATATATATAAAACATATATTCTGAAGTACCACAAGCAAGGTGCCACAGTAAAGAAAAGGAATTCAGACTGAACCTGTTTTTGAGTGCAATTCTCCAAATTAATGGATTTTTTTTAGTGTTATTGAAGTGGTCACTTTACGTAGCTCAGCCAGTTATTAAGAAAACCATGCCTTTTACTGAACCCATTTGAACAAGAATTATAAACAAAATACCAGCGAGAAGTATTTAATCAATGACTGTATTGGAGAGCACTTGCTTTACAAAGAGATATTCTTTGTAGATGTATACTCACAGTGTTTTCATGAAGTCCCTAGTCTGCTGAGCTTGAATTAGATGCTTCTTTTTTAAGTTCCAAGACTTAAATCTCTGATGGGTAGCCATGGGTAAGCTACAAAGAAAGTGAGTCAAGTTCCACCAGAAAACCCACCGTCTACAGAAATATCAAGAGTAGGGCATCAGTTTTAGGGTGTGAGTGGAAATGCTTCCTGAGTAAGAAGATTTCAGTGATATTTCCTGAGTTTCTCCCAGGTGATAATGGTACAAGTGTCAGAGAAATGGGGTTATAACACCCTAAATTTGTCTCCTCAGTCATCTATCTCTTTTTAACCTTAACCTTGAGGAATCAGTCTGGAAAATCTTACAAACCTACAAGATTTCTGGAAACCTTCTAAAGTACTAAAGAATAAATACAGGTTTTAAATTAGGGTTTCAGGATAAATATAGTTGTTTTGATTGCCATCAATCATGTAAGATATTCACAGTAAATATTAGCCAGAAATATCATTCTCCAATATTATTTTACTAAACTTATGATAAACAATCATTTTTCAATTTCAGCTAATTTGTTCTCACTTATCATCATCCCAAATTAGAAAGACAGACATAAATGATCCATCTTAATAACAACAATAAAAGAGAGGATATGTAAATACAAACAAACTGTTTTAGCATACAGCTCCCAAATTCTGACCTTTCCTTCTTAAACATCCTTCCTTTCAAAATATATTTTCATTCCTTTGCCTATGCTATCTTTTCTCTACCTTCTGTATTATTTGTATCCTGATATCTTTGTCCATCAGTTGAGTTCAGTTCAGTAGCTCAGTCATGTCCGACTCTTTGCAATCCCATGAATCGCAGCACGCCAGGCCTCCCTGTCCATCACCAACTCCCGGAGTTCACTCAAACTTGCATCCATCGAGTCAGTGATGCCATCCAGGCATCTCATCCTTGGTCGTCCCCTTCTCCTGCCCCTAATCCATCCCAGCATCAAAGTCTTTTCCAATGAGTCAACTCTTCGCATGAGGTGGCCAGAGTACTGGAGTTTCAGCTTTACCATCATTCCCTCCAAAGAAATCCCAGGGCTGATCTCCTTCAGAATGGACTGGTTGGATCTCCTTGCAGTCCAAGGGACTTTCAAGAGTCTTCTCCAACACCACAGTTCAAATGCATCAATTTTTGGGCTCTCAGCCTTCTTCACAGTCCAACTCTCACATCCATATATGACCACAGGAAAAGCCATAGCCTTGACTAGATGGACCTTAGTCGGCAAAGTAATGTCTCCGCTTTTGAATATACTATCTAGGTTGATCATAACTTTTCTTCCAAGGAGTAAGCGTGTCTTTTAATTTCATGGCTGCTGTCACCATCTGCAGTGATTTTGGAGCCCCCAAAAATATAAAGTCTGACACTGTTTCCACTGTTTCCCCATCTATTTCCCATGAAGTGATGGGACCAGATGCCATGATCTTCAATCTCTGAATGTTTAGCTTTAAGCCAACTTTTTCACTCTCCTCTTTCTCTTTCATCAAGAGGCTTTTTAGCTCCTCTTCACTTTCTGCCATAAGGGTGGTGTCATCTGCATATCTGAGGTTATTGATATTTCTCCCGGCAATCTTGATTCCAGCTTGTGTTTCTTCCAGTCCAGAGTTTCTCATGATGTACTCTGCATATAAGTTAAGTAAGCAGGGTGACAATGTACAGCCTTGACGTACTCCTTTTCCTATTTGGAACCAGTCTGTTGTTCCATGTCCAGTTCTAACTGTTGCTTCCTGACCTGCATACAGATATTACCATACATATACAACTGTCAAATGACCAACCACCTGCACTTTTGCAGACACAGGATTGTGTACCTATAGCAAGCCCACTTCTTGCTGACTAAAAAAAACAAAATCGGTTTTTTAGAGCTTCTGAGGTGGTGGTAGTGGTAAAGAACCTGCCTGGCAATACAGGAGATGTAAGAGACACTGCTCTCTGGGTCAGGAAGATCCCCTGGAGGAGGGCATGGCAACCCACTCCAGTATTCTTGCCTGGAGAATCCCATGGACAGAGGAGCCTGGCAGGCTGCAGTCCATGGGGTCACAAAGAGTCGCACAAGACTGAAATGACTTGGCACACAGCATGCACAGCAAGCCCCCTTCCTGCTGACTAAAACAACAAAATTGTTAGACTCTATTTTCTCAGTCATTTTGCTATGCCTCTTACTGATACTATGGATTATAGGCAGATCCTGCTACCTTAGCATAATTAAGTGACACACTCTAAAAGCAAGATCTCTGGCAATATCAATTTCAAATGCTTTTAAATAAGCAGATCTCATATAAAGGATGCATGTGTGTGTGTGTGTGTGTGTGTGTGTGTGTGTGTGTTAGTAACTCAGCCGTGTCTCTGCAACTCCATGGCCTTTAGCCCGCCAGGCTCCTCTGTCCTTGGGATTCTCTAGGCAGGAAGCAGGTTGCCATTCTCTTCACCAGTGAAAGATGCATAGTACTTTTAATTAAAGAACCATTAAAGCACATGTTTCTTGTGTATCTGCAGTACCTATGCTGTCTCCATCAAAGGAAAGAAAAAGTTTCTATGATCTCTAAGTGGCTTATCTGACAAAGGGAATCATCTTGTCACCTAGGTCAGTGTGTTTTCTTGTTCTATTGGGACAAGAAAAAACAAAACAAAAGCTAAAGACAAAATAAAATGTTAGAAAAATTCCTGCCATGACAATTCATCCATTTTACCATAAGCAAAGCAGGGGTACTACTAAAAATTTTAGAAAAATAAAAGAGATGCTGCATTGCTAATGTTTTTTAAACATTATAAACACATACAAATTCAATCTTGAAAGTGCCTTGTAATTGGTAACACTAAAAACTCCACTATATTTGGCCTTGATCCTCTAAATAAAAATAATTAACCTTACAAGTGAATACATCTATGTTAGATCATATGTGTGAGTATGAATCACTAAAAGTATTTACTATGAGAATTCTATGTGGAATATAAATTAAAGTGTTTGCCAGCTTTGAATCAGCTTGCTATTTGCAGAATCTGTGCCAAAGCATTCTGATTCTCTCACATATTGCAGATCAGGACACTGCATTAAATACTCTTTACTATATGTTAGTAAGATAATCGAATGATAAAAATTATTTTATATACACATTAGCATTTTGGGGGGCTCCAAAATCACTGCAGATGGTGACTGCAGCCATGAAATTAAATGACGCTTGCTCCTTGGAAGAAAAGCTATGACCAACCTAGACAGCGTATTAAAAAGAACAAAGGTCCATCTAGTCAAAGCTATGGTTTTTCCAGTGGTCATGATGTGAGAGTTGAACTATAAAGAAACCTGAGTACCAAAGAATTGATCCTTTTGAACTGTGGTGTTAGAGAAGATTCTTGAGAGTCTCTTGGATTGCAAGGAGATCCAAGTAGTCCATCCTAAAGGAAATCAGTCCTGAATATTCATTGAAAGTATTGATGCTGAAGCTGAAGCTCCAGTACTTTGGCCACCACATACGAAGAACCAACTCATTGGAAAAGACCCTGATACTGGGAAAGATTAAAGGCGGGAGGAGAAGGGGACAACAGAGTATGAAATGGTTGGATGGCATCACTGACTAGATGGACATGAGTTTGAGGAAGCTCTGGGAGCTGGTGATGGACAGAGAGGCCTGGCATACTGCAGTCCATCGGGGTTGAAAAGAGTAGGACACAACTGAGCGACTGAAGTGAACTGAACTGAACTTATTTACATATACATTAATCAGAGAATGACTGCTTTTTAATAGAATCTATTTCTCTGTGGGAAAGAAACCAAGATCTATATATTGTACAATAAATTGGTAGAGTAATTTAGGGACAGTTTTTAATACTTAATGGTAACTATATGAATTATACCACAGAAGTAACAGAATTATGTCTTTGAGACCAGTCCTTGCCATTCACCATTTCAGCACTCCAAATTCATTCTAAGCAATGTGTAACTGTTTTTAAAATTAGCTTTTGTGCTATTTTTATCCTTTTATTTCATAGAACATGGTCCCTGTAATTCTGATTATTTAGTATAACTTTTGGATTGACATAGTAATATACCACGAAAAAGGCCAGGTATATAAGATTCTGGTATCCATCAAGGTCAAGAAAATAGGAAAACAGAAAGCGCATCCTTTTTTTGACAATGAATTTAATGTATGAAATTGTTTAAACAGGCATTGAAGGACTAACAGGAGTAACTCACACCTCTAGGGCAGAAAGAACAAAGAGAAGAATTTGAGGTTGTTAGAACTTAGGAGCTTACAGGAATCTCACATCTCCGAAAAAGAGGTGTCATATATTGATGCTGATTTATCTAAGTGAGGAAGTACATTGGGGAATGTGAAAAAATCAAACTTAGGAAATGGAACCTACTGCCACTGGTGGGGTTTTGTTGAGACAGTGTCAATGGGAATAGGAACAGGCAAGCTTCTCCTTCCTCTACCTGCCTTTGGGCCTCCCTTCAGTGCCCCTGGGGGTAGAGCCTAAGAGAGATCCAGCTAGCAAAGGAGAAATGTGATTTCTAGAATCACAGGCCCAGCATCACAAAGCGTAACATGGAAGGATGAGTTAGAGCCAATATGTAAGGGCTTAGTAATCAACACACTGATAGAAATCCCAGTTTTTCTGAGAAGTTCCAATGTATATATACTCAGGGTCCATTTTACTCTTAAATAGCCATGATATGGGTGACAAATTGTATGAGCAAGTCTACAGATAAAACTATAAACACAAATTAAATTGAAGTCTCCATGGTAAATAGAAGTCTCATAGTAAATGAAGTCTCATGGTAAATGGAAGTCTCCATGGTTCTAGAGATGGCCACTTTCAATTTCTTCTCATCTGTTTGCACATGCTGCTTCCCACATGAAGAGTTGGAGTCTACAACCCCTCAACTTGAATCTGTGCTGATCATAGTAACTTGCTTGAAGAAAAGAATATGGTAATAGACATTCTGAGGTTAGGTCATTAGAAAACCTTGCAGTATCTGTCTAGGTTTCTTGAAATACTTGCTCTTGGGACACTCTCAGCAAAACCCCAGCAACTGTGCTGTGAGATGTCCAAGCCTCCTAAAGAGACTGCATGTGGGTCTTTAGTGGACAGTCCAACTAAAGCCCCAGCTAACAGCCAGCACCGAGTACCATGTAGTAACCCTTTCATGCATCCAGCAAAGTCAAGCCTTCTGATGATGACATCCCCAGCTGACATAACCAATTACCACAAATGGGAGACCCAAGTGAAAACTGTTTAGTTGGACTACATTAATACATGTAAATATTAAAGGTAATAATAAATTGTCATTTTGAGATACTAGATTATAAGGTGTTTATTTTTATAGTATACATAATTATAATAGCCTCTTTTATTTCCCAATGACTTTTCTAAGTGAGTTGTGACCTACCAAACAAATATCTCTATCTTCATTCAACTAATTAGGTTTACCAATAAATCTTGTTTTCCTGACTAGTTTCTTGTGTTTCCCCCTTAGATCAACAAGCAGATTACAAACATATGAAAGGAAAGGATCATGTCCTATTTTGCTTCTATATCTCCCACTTGATAAGCAAAAATTATCTATGTATAAGACGGTATTAGTCTCAGTTGCTATCACATAACCTTTAAACTCAAAATCTTAACTTTATACAATGGAATATTACTCAGCCGTTAAAAAGAATTCATTTGAATCAGTTCTGATGAGATGGATGAAACTGGAGCCGATTATACAGAGTGAAGTAAGCCAGAAAGAAAAACACCAATACAGTATACTAACACATATATACGGAATTTAGAAAGATGGCAATGACAACCCTGTATGCAAGACAGGAAAAAAGACACAGCTGTGTATAACGGACTTTTGGACTCAGAGGGAGAGGGAAAGGGTGGGATGATTTGGGAGAATGGCATTCTATCATGTATACTATCATGTAAGAATTGAATCGCCAGTCTATGTCTGACGCAGGATACAGCATGCTTGGGGCTGGTGCATGGGGATGACCCACAGAGATGTTATGGGGAGGGAGGTGGGAGGGGGGTTCATGTTTGGGAACACATGTAAGAATTAAAGATTTTAAAATTTAAAAAAAAAAAAAATCTTAACTTTCATGAGTCAGCAGGTTGACTACAATTGGACTAATCAAGGTAAGAATTAACTACATAGTTCTGTTTCACAATGTGGCTCATCAGAAATGTATTCAGGCTTTGGGTAGAGGACTTCAACAGGTGCTAAAGCCATTCTCTTCTTTTGAAGGATCACTGGAGCACAAGAGGCGAACCAAATATCCCAGCACATTCAAGGCTTCTGCTTATATCACACCTGTGGTCATTCCACAAGCCAAAGTGAGCCACAGAGTCCATGAAATCAGTGGAGTTAAGAAATGTACTTTGTCCAAGTGAGAGCATGGAAAATTAAATATTTGCTAGACCAGATAGACTTTAATTATATATATATATGTATATATACACACACATATATATATATAACATTTATATATATATACACACACACACACATATATATATATAAAACATTACATCCAAAAGATAGAATTGTTCTCAAGTGCACAGTGATGGGATAATTTCCAGGGATATCACATTAAATCACAGTAGACTCAAGAAGTCTGAAGTCATGTGAAACATCTTTTCTAATCACAAAGGTGTGAAACTAAAAATCAATCATTAGAGAAAAACAGGAAAATTCATAACACCTGGGACTAAACAACATGATACTGAGCAGCCGGTGAGTCATCAAAAAAAAAAAATGAAAGAAGTCAAAAAATATCACTTCAGTTCAGTTCAGTTCAGTTCAGTCGCTCAGTTGTGTCTGACTCTTTGCAACCCCATGAACTGCAGCACACAAGGCCTCCCTGTCCATCACCATCTCCCAGAGTTTACTCAGACTCACGTCCATCGAGTCCATGATGCCATCCAGCCATCTCATCCTCGGTTGTCCCTTTCTCATCCTGCCCCCAATCCCTCCCAGCATCACAGTCTTTTCCAATGAGTCAACTCTTCGCATGAGGTGGCCAAAGTACTGGAGTTTCAGCTTTACCATCAGTCCTTCCAAAGAACACCCAGGACTGATCTCCTTTAGAATGGATTGGTTGGATCTCCTTGCAGTCCAAGGGACTCTCAAGAGTCTTCTCCAACACCACACTTCAAAAGCATCAATTCTTCAGCACTCAGCTTTCTTCACAGACCAACTCTCACATCCATACATGACTACTGGAAAAACCATAGCCTTAACTAGAAGGACCTTAGTCAGCAAAGTAATGTCTCTGCTTTTTAATATGGTATCTAGGTTGGTCATAACTTTCCTTCCAAGGAGTAAGTGTCTTTTAATTTCATGGCTGCAGTCACCATCTGCAGTGATTTTGGAGCCCCAAAATAAAGTCTGACACTGTTTCCACTGTTTCCCCATCTATTTCCCATGAAGTGATGGGACCAGATGCCATGATCTTCGTTTTCTGAATGTTGAGCTTTAAGCCAACTTTTTCACTCTCCTCTTTCACTTTCATCAAGAGGCTTTTTAGTTCCTCTTTACTTTCTGCCATAAGGGTGGTGTCATCTGCATATCTGAGGTTATTGATATTTCTCCCGGCAATCTTGATTCCAGCTTGTGTTTCTTCCAGTCCAGTGTTTCTCATGATGTATTCTGCATAGAAGTTAAATAAGCAGGGTGACAATATACAGCCTTGACGTACTCCTTTTCCCATTTGGAACCAGTCTGCTGTTCCATGTCCAGTTCTAACTGTTGCTTCCTGACCTGCATATAGGTTTCTCAAGAGGCAGGTTAGGTGGTCTGGTAGTCCCATCTCTCTCAGAATTTTCCACAGTTTATTGTGATCCACACAGTCAAAAGCTTTGGCATAGTCAATAAAGCAGAAATAGATGTTTTTCTGGAACTCCCTTGCTTTTTCCCTGATCCAGCGGATGTTGGCAATTTCATCTCTGGTTCCTCTGCTTTTTCTAAAACCAGCTTGAACATCTGGAATTTCATGGTTCACGTATTGCTGAAGCCTGGCTTGGAGAATTTTGAGCATTACTTTACTAGCATGTGAGATGAGTGCAATTGTGTGGTAGTTTGAGCATTCTTTGGCATTGTCATCAGAGACAAATGAAAAAAGAAAAATGCCATACCAAAATCTATACAATGCAGCAAAAAGTGGATCTAAGACAGAAGTTCTTAGCAATACAGGCTTACCTCAAGAAATAAGAAGAATCCTCAGTTTATTCAGATTTTACACTTGTTAACAATTCAGACCTGGAAGAATGTATGTTTCTAGAAATTCATCTGTTTCTTCTAAGTCGTCCAATTTGTTGGCATGTGATTGTTCATAGTTTTCTTATGACCCTCTGTATTTTGTGCTATCAGTTATAACTTCTTTCTCATCTCTGATTTTGAGTCCTTTCTCTTGTTTTCTAGGTTAGTCTAACTAAAGGTTTGTCAATTACATTTTTCAAAGAACCAACTCGGTTCCATTGAGATTTTTTTTTGTAGTTTTTATTTCATTTATTTCCATTTTGATCTTTATAATTTACTTGTTTCTACTAATTTTAGGCTTTTTTTTTTTTCCTTTCCTAGTTCCTTTAGGTATAAAGTTGTTTACTGGGGAATGTATCATTTAATTCTAAGGTTTCCTTATTGATTGCCTGTCTGGATTATCTATTCATTTATGTAAATTAGGTGTTAAAGTCTCCAGTTTCAACTTCTCCCTTTGAGATTGTTACTATTGCTTTATATATCTTGGTGATCTTCTGTTGTATACATTTATAATGTTGCATCCTCTTGCTGGATCGACTCCTTTATCACTGTGTAGTGCCCTATTTGTCTTTTATTACAATTTTTGTTTTTAAAGACTATTTTGTCTGACTCATGTTTTGCTGTTGCTATTCAGTTGCTGTTCAGTTGCTCAGTTAATGTCTGACTCTGCGACCCCATGGACTGCAGCACACCAGGCTTCCCTGTCCTTCACTATCTTCCGGAGCTTGCTCAAACTCATGTCCATTGGGTCAGTGATGCCATCCAACCATCTCATCCTCTGTCTTCCCCTTCTCCTTCTGCCTTCAATCTTTCCCAGCATCAGGGTCTTTTCTAAAGATTCGGCTCTTTGCATCAGGTGGCCAAAGTTTAGCTACTTGAAATTTATTTTCATTTCCAATTCCTGAGGATATATTTTTCTATCACCTCACTTTCCTTATGTGTGTGTCCTTTCTTCTGAAGTGACTCTCTTGTAGGCAGCATACAGATGGGCCTTGCCCTTTTATCCATTAGGCCATTTTAAGTCTTTGATTGACAAATTTGGTACTTTGGCCAGTTCCATCACTGGTTTGGGAAGATTCCCTGGAAGAGAAAGTGGCAACCCGCTCCATTTTCTTGCCTTTAAGATCTCATGAACAGAGAAGCCTGGGGGGTGAGTGGGGAGGTTATAGTCCATAGTGTCACAAGAGTCAGATACGACTGAGCACACTTAAACATATATTGTTATTTTGTTCATTGTTTTCTGGCTGCTTTTGTAAATTCCTCCCTGTTTCTTTCCTTTTCTCTTTCTTCCTTTCCTTGTGTTTTGGTGGTTTTCTTCAGCATCATGCTTAGATTCCTTTCTTATCTTCTTCCATGTATTTAATATTTTTTCCTCGTGGTAACTGTTAGGTTCGGTTATGATATCCTATGCAGGTCATAGCCTGTTTTAAATTGGTAGCAACTTCAGTGTGAACACATTCAAAGGTTTATCTTTTTACTCCTTCCCCCACATTTTATACTTTTAATGACACATTTTACATATTTTTATTTTATGCATCCTTTAACTATTGTAATTTTAGTTATCTTTACTACCTTTGTCTTAAATTCCATGCTTGCTTCATTAGTAAATGGTCTACTTTATTATATATTTACCTTTTCCAGTGAGATGTTTACTTCTGTACGTTTCCTTATTATTAATTACTGCCATTCCTTTTTCACTTAAAGACGTCCCTTTAATATTTCTTACTTAGTGACTGGTTTAGTGGTATGATGAATTCCTTAACCTTTTGCCAGTTACTCAAGGGGCATCCCCTATGTGGGCTGTGTGCTCTCCTCTTGTGTTGAGGTCAGGACTACCACAGGGCACTCGTGAGCAAAGCTGGTCCCCAGACTGGCTGTGAAGCCCAGACAAGGTGCAGAGGTGGGCGGGGCTCAGCAGAGGAAACTCCCTGGTGCTAACAGATTAGATGGAGAGTTTGTAAAGGCTCCTGACAGGCTCAGCTTTGCAAAGTGGCCTGAAGTCATACAAATGGCCACTGCCAGTGACTCAGTCCCTTGGGAGTGTTGCAGCTGGTTCCTGCCTCCACAGTAGATACTTTAATAAGTGGATCCCCTTCACCCACAGTCCATGTGCTTTTCAATTTGCTGTTTTGGTGCTGGTTTGGGGGTCGAGTCAGTCTGTGCACAAGCACTTAACAAGCAGATTTTCTGTCCCCTGCAATTCCATAGTTTTCCTGGGTGTATTCAAAACCATGTATTTGGTGGGGAGCTCATCTCTACTGTGAAGGATCTATAGAGCTGGAATCCTCACAGCTCAGGGAAAAGGTCATAGCTTTGTGATGCCTCCTGACTGTGGATTGCCATAGGAAGGGTGTGAGTTTTCAATATGCGACCTCATATCTCACTTCTCCTACTCATCTTCATGCTCTCCTTTGACCTGTTGTTGTGCAGGCTCTGTTTATCCACTTTTCAAGTCCCTTTCTGAGACAATTAATCCATATGTAGTTGTAGCTTTGTTGTTTCTAAGGAGGAGGCTCTTTCTCCACTCCCACGTTGAACCACACCTAACTTGAAATTTTGTTTCAGAAATATGCATGGGATACTGAATATTTTAGAGAAAAATGTTCATTGATATGGCTAGCATAAGACTATCAGAGTCATTATTTCCCCTCAGGTAAAAATAATACAAAATAATATACTGTTGATTTTTATAATAACAGCCATAGAAGTTGGTATCCTAAATTTGTATTTTGATATAGTATTTACTATTAAGATGTCTCATTTAAATGAATACTAATCAAATTATAAAGGTAAGCCCTTTAACACACTGAATGTATAACTTTTAAAAAGTAACTGTGCTGGGAAAAAATATATAACCTAGTATTGTACCATTTTTCTTATAATTCTGTAAAATCGAAAGTGACTCATCAATGCCTTCAAGGTAAACAATTAAAATATCTGAGCTCAGATATTATGAACATCCATATTGGTCCAAAATGAACACACAGAAAATATCAACCACATATATACAGCAAGAATAATAAATCATTAACTCCGAATACTTTGCATTTATGCCGTAAATCACTGATTCAAGTAAAAGGATGCACTATTTTAATTCACAGTGAACTATGCAGGTGAGTCCAAGATTTATGATTATTCATGATAAATACCTTTGCTTCCAAGGTAATGATGTACCCTAAAGTATTACAGATAAATAACTTTGAGGAAAAATTATTAATTTTATTTATCATCACTTAGATTAAATATTTTCATACTGTTCATACTGTTCATGGCGTTCTCAAGGCAAAAATACTGAAGTGGTTTGCCATTTCCTTCTCCAGTGGACCACATTCTGGCAGACCTCTCCACGATGTCCCACCCATCTTGGGTAGCCCCACATGGCATGGCTTAGTTTCATTGAGTTAGACAAGGCTGTGGTCCGTGTGATCAGATTGGCTAGTTTTCTGTGATTATGGTTTCAATATGTCTGCAGTCTGATGCCCTCTCACAACTCCTACCGTCTTACTTGGGTTTCTCTTAACTTAGATGAGGGGTATCTCCTCACAGCTGCCCCTGCTGACCTTGAACATGGAGTAGCTCCTCGCAGCCCTCCAGCACCGGCACAGCCACCGCTCCTTGGGCATGGGGTAGCTCCTCTCGGCCAAGCTTCAAATCCTGAAAGATGATGCTGTGAAAGTGTTGCACTCAACATGCCAGCAAATTTGGAAAACTCAGCAGTGGCCACAGGACTGGAAAAGATCAGTTTTCATTCCAATCCCAAAGAAAGGCAATGCCAAAGAATGTTCAAACTATTGCACAAATGCACTCATCTCACACCCTAGTAAAGTAATGCTCAAAATTCTCCAAGCCAGGCTTCAGCAATACATGAACCATGAAATTCCAGATGTTTAAGCTGGGTTTAGAAAAGGCTGAGGAACCAGAGATCAAATTGCTAACATCCGCTGGATCAGGGAAAAAGCAAGGGAGTTCCAGAAAAACATCTATTTCTGCTTCACTGACTATGCCAAAGCCTTTGACTGTGTGGATCACAATAAACTGTGGAAAATTCTGAAAGAAATGAGAATACCAGACACCTGACCTGCCTCTTGAGAAACCTATATGCAGGCCAGGAAGCAACAGTTAGAACTGGACATGGAACAACAGACTGGTTCCAAAAGGGAAAAGGAGTATGTCAAGGTTGTATATTGTCACCCTGCTTATTTAACTTCTATGCAGAGTACATCATGAGAAACGCTGGGCTGGAAGAAGCACAAGCTGGAATCAAGATTGCCGGGAGAAATATCAATAACTTCAGATACGCAGATGACACCACCCTTATGGCAGAAAGTAAAGAGGAACTAAAAAGCCTCTTGATGAAAGTGAAAGAGGAGAGTGAAAAAGCTGGCTTAAAACTCAATATTCAGAAAATGAAGATCATGACATATGGTCCCATCACTTCATGGGAAATAGGTGGGGAAACAGTGGAAACAGTGTCAGACTTTATTTTGGGGCTCCAAAATCACTGCAGATGATGATTGCAGCCATGAAATTAAAAGACACCTACTCCTTGGAAGGAAAGTTATGACCAAACTACATAGTATATTAAAATGCAGAGAGACATTACTAGATGGATGCAAAGGTCCATCTAGTCAAGGCTATGGTTTTTCCTGTGGTCATGTATGGATGTGAGAGTTGGACTGTGAAGAAAGCTGAGCACTGAAGAATTGATGCTTTTGAACTGTGGTGTTGGAGAAGACTCTTGAAAGTCCCTTGGACTGCAAGGAGATCCAACCAGTCCATTCTAAAGCTGATCACTCCTGGGTATTCATTGGAAGGACTGACACTAAAGCTGAAACTCCAATACTTTGGCCACCTCATGCGAAGAGTTGACTCATTGGAAAAGACTCCGATGCTGGGAAGGATTGGGGGCAGAAGGAGAATGGGACGACAGAAGATGAGATGGCTGGATAGCATCACTGACTCGATGGATGCAAGTCTGAGTGAACTCCGGGAGTCGGTGATGGACAGGGAGGCTTGGCGTGCTGTCATTAATAGGGTCACAAAGAGTCAGATACGACTGAGCGACTGAACTGACGTGAACTGAGATTATATATTTAAATATTTGTAGGCTATGCTGTGTCAAAATAGCACTAAAAACTTTAGTGAAAATAGTGAAATGCTAGCAATCTTTTTTTCTGGTGAGAAACTGTAGTTTTCGTCTCTATGTTTTTAATTTCATTTCCTTTATGATCTACAACAGGTATAACTAATCTATAGTGAAAAAAACTAAAAGTGAGACTTTCTGAATATGAATTGTTTTTAAGAAAACATGTGTAGGAAATTTCCAGTGTGGAGGAAATGATCTATATTATGTTATAGGTTTAGATTATATGGCTGTGTGTATATGTCACTCATTGAATAGTTCCACTTAGGTTAGAATATGGGGTATTTACAGTTTGGGGTTTATTATGAATAAAGCTATTATAAATATCTTGGAATATTCATTTTCTTTCTTTTCTTTTTTTCTTAATTTGGCCATGTCACACAGTTTGTGGGATCCTAGCTCCCCAGCCAAGGATTGAACCCATACCTTCAGCACTGAAAGAGTAGAGTTCTAACCACTGGCCTGCTAGGGAATTTCCTAGAACATTTCTGGAAATGTTTGTACATACATATATACTGAGATATATATGTTGGTATATAAGCTAGCTATATTAGTCCACTATAACTGCCAGAACAGAATGTTACAATGACTTAAACAACAGAAATTCATTTTCTCATAGTTCTAGGAGCTGGAAATCCAAGAGCAAGAGGCTGGCAGGGTTGTTTTCTGGTGAGACCTCTCTCTGACTTCATATGGCCTCTCCTCTGTGTATGCACACTCCTTATCTCTGCCCCTTCTTAGAAAGACACCAGACCTATTGATCAAGGCCCAATTTGTTTAACTTCATTTAACCTTAAACACTTTTAAACACTCTATCTCCAAAGACAGGGGTTAGGGCTTCAAGGTATGAATGTACAGAGGGTGGGGGCCAGATCCAACCTATAACACTGGGTCATGGTGACTATGTTTCTTAATGAAAAAGGAGTATCTTGGAATTGCTTGGAGGGCAATTTGGATTAAGGCAGGCATAGGCTTTTGGAGCCTGGTAGGCTACAGCCCACGGGGTCACAAAGAGTCAGACACGACTGAGCAACTTCACTTTCACCTTCAGGCTTTTATATGTCCAGGTCATAATTTTACAGGGGTTTTATTCCTACAGAACCTTATTGTGGAGTTTTTAATTTTAGTGGCTGCCTGTGTTTTATAATTCAAAATAAAAAAGCAATATAAGTCATTATTCCTCAGACATTGGATAACCTATTGTAACAGTTATAACAGTGCTTCAGGGATGACAGCAATGATAACAAAACAATGTGTCCCATTGTTCCAATTCAAATACATATTACTCTTTCATAGTTTACTTAGTTAGGAATATATGCATTCAGAAAACAGGACAGTACAGAAAATGCTGCAGTCATTATCAACTTATCCAAGTACAGCAGAGGTTCTGAAACTTGACCTACTCTGGGCTGCATATCAAGACCACCTGGGGAGCTTTGAAAGACCCTATGCACGTTCTTGTTGGTGTTCTTCGGTTACTAAGTCAGGTCCGACTCTTTGAGACTCCCTGGACTCCAGCATGACAGGCTTCCCTGTCCTTCACTATCTCCAAGACATTGCTCAAACTCATCTCCATTGAGTCGGTGATGCCATCAAACCATCTCATCCTCTGTCGCCCTCTTCTCTTCCTGCCCTCCATTGTTCTCATCATCAGGGTCTTTTGCAAAGAGTCAGCTCTTCACATCAGGTGGTCAAAGTATTGGAGCTTCAGCTTCAGTATCAGCCCTTCCAGTGAATATTCAGGGTTAATTTCCCTTAGGATGGACTGGTTTGCTCTCCGTGCTGTCCAAGGAAGTCGCTCTCATTCTTAACCCAGACAAATTAAATCAGAATCTCCAAGGTAAGAACCATGCATCAGTGTTTGTTTAAAACACCCCAGGTGATTCCAACAGGTAGTTGTGACTGAGAACCACTGATCTACAGCTTCAAATAACTGCAGTTCACACTAGGGTAATTTTATTAAGCCTGATTAGTCACTCAACATTACTTTTAGATTCTTGCTGTACTCATCCTTTGCAAAGCACAGCTGATACATACATTAAAAGTAATATATTTCTAATTAACAACCTATATATACATAGAATATAATCCATTCAAAGGATAAATGTACATGTTTATTTAATGGATTTTTGTTCTATATAAGTAATGTCCCATATGTAGATAGTGCCAAAATATTAAATTAAAAAAAATTCAAATAGAATTTTTATTTTTATTTTTATTATTTTTTTTAATTTTAAAATCTTTAATTCTTACATGTGTTCCCAAACATGAAACCCCCTCCCACCTCCCTCCCCATAACATCTCTGTGGGTCATCCCCATGCACCAGCCCCAAGCATGCTATATCCTGCATCAGACATAGACTGGCGATTCAATTCTTACATGATAGTATACATGATAGAATGCCATTCTCCCAAATCATCCCACCCTCTCCCTCTAATGGGAGAATTTTTTTTAATGAAGTATATTTCGCTAAGTTTTGAGGCTTCCCCTGTGGCTCAGCAATAAAGAATCTGCCTGTAATGCAGGAGACTTGGGAGATGTGAGTTCAATCTCTGAGCTAGGAAGGTTCTCTACCCAGGAGGACATAGCAACACACTCCAGTATTCTTGCCTAGGAAATCTCATTCAAAGAGCCACCTGTAAAGAGCCGACAGTCCATGGGGTGGCAAAGAGTTGGACATGACTGAAGCGAAAGAGCATGCAGCTATGTTTCTCACTTTCAAAGAGAGTTGTAATACATAAACAAAAGGGAAGGTTAGACTAAACCATGTCAGAAACATTAGAGTGAACTAATATTTAGCTTAAAATGTAGATATAAAAATAATTATATTAATATATTGTTCATGTAGATTATTATGACTACATATATTTATAGTCTGTAGGTAAGACCTAGAAACAGTAACATCCCATCAACAAGGATATCAGTGTAGTAAGGAAGTATGCAAAATACAAGGGAAAGAGGACAGATTCGAGTAGCAAAGGAGCCACCTGTAAAGAGCTCTTTATGGCCAAAGCTGGGACAACTTGAGTAGCAAAAAAAAATAAGGAAGTTATTAGATTATAAAGTACAAAGTAAATACACATGAGTTTATACTGAAATAAATGATTGACTGAATAAATGATGAGGAACAGATGGATATTTCTTACAGAAGAGATTTATTTCATATATGTATATACTCCATGCTTCAAGAGGGTGATGCTTATAGCACACACAGACACACACACAAACACTCACACACACACACACATTTTAGGCTGGGCTTGACTTAGTAACTTGCTTGCAAAGAACGAAATAGGTAAGGGGAGAAATGAAAACTTTACACTGGAGAAAGCTGATAAATAATAATAAAGTGATGCAGCTTAATATCCTCAATGATGTTGTGTGTATATCACATACTCCTTGATACAGTGTGCTGAGAAAGGCACGTAACCTCTGTGGTATTCTTTGCATAAACCCATAAATTCAGACTAATCATCAAAAAAAAAAAAACCTCAATAACCCAGGTTGGAGGATGTTCTGCACAATACTTGGTCAGTACTTCTCAACATTCAAAGTCATAAAAATACAAAAAAAGACTCAGAAGCTATCACTGACCAAAGCAGATGAGAAATAAATGCCATGTGGTGCTCTGGACTGGATCCTGGAACAAAAAGAGAACGTCAGTGGGAAAACTGTGGACACTGAAACTCAAACTGCAGTCAGGAACACTGGAGTGGTTTGCATACCCTTCTTGAGGGGATCTCCTAGGGCTCAAACCCAGGTCTCATGTCTCCTGTATTTGCAGGCGGGTTCTTTGCCATTAGAGCTACCTCGGAAGCCCCCCAAACTGTAGTTTAGTTAAAAGTAATTTACCAAGCTCACTTTATCAATTTTGACAACTGTACCAATGGAAATGTTAGATGTTAACTCTGGGAAAACTTAGACAAAGGATATACATGACCTGTCTCTACTATGATTGCCATTTTTCTGAAAATCAAATATTAGTACAAAATAAAGTTTCATTTAAAAATCTATGTAATTAGAAAGATATTTCTCTCAGTATAAAAACATGACTAAACATATTGAACAATTACAGGTACCACAGAGATTTCTTCTTTCTCTATTACAGAGTATATTGTTTAAAACAAGGAAATGTGATAGTCATTAAAACCTAAATTGCTCTTGCACAACAAGTAAAATTGTATTTTATACTATTCCCAGTGCAGTTACTTAAATATATGTGCCAGGCTTGTTCTGGGCATGAATCAAACATTGAAACTAAAAACCCATTTAGATAAATATTACTTCAGAGCTTTTTGTCACTGTGTATCTGAGATTCCAAGTACATTGAAGCAGAGGGAGAAAATCAGTTGTCTAAATTCTTTGTCTTGTCACAGATTTATTAGATATAATTTTGTTTCTCTCAACATCTCTTGAAACTGATTTTCATTTTGCAATATTATTTCTTTAGAAAAGAGTTTAGTTTAATATCACCACTGCTCCAGCGTATATTGTTGCTATTGAATTTTATTCAGATCTTGAGAATCTCAGATAAAGAAAAGTTTCAGAAATTACCATTCAACTTTATTTAAGTTTTAATTCTACTAAATCACAGTGGGCCTAAAGATTATGGAAAAGACTGCTGAATAAAATTTAAAGCTTTAGCTAGTCAAGATCTAGATATTAAGAGTAAACTGAAAGGACTATTTAATAATTTAACATAAAAGGATGCAACAATCACTCTTTCACAGATTCATATAATTACAGGCAATTAAATGCACTATATTTACTATAATTAAATAGTACTATATAACAAACACCTTTTTTCACAAATGCAGTACAACTTTTATTTTGGTTTTTGAGGGTATATATGTCACCCTGCTTATTTAACTTCTATGCAGAGTACATCATGAGAAACGCTGGACTGGAAGAAACACAAGCTGGAATCAAGATTGCCGGGAGAAATATCTATAACCTTAGATATGCAGACGACACCACCCTTATGGCAGAAAGTGAAGAGGAACTAAAAAGCCTCTTGATGAAAGTGAAAGAGGAGAGTGAAAAAGTTGGCTTAAAGCTCAACATTCAGAAAACGAAGATCATGGCATCTGGTCCCATCACTTCATGGGAAATAGATGGGGAAACAGTGTCAGACTTTATTTTTTGGTGATCCAAAATCACTGTAGATGGTGATTGCAGCCATGAAATTAAAAGACGCTTGCTCCTTGGAAGGAAAGTTATGACCAATCTAGGTAGCATATTCAAAAGCAGAGACATTACTTTGCCAACAAAGGTGTGTCTAGTTGAGGCTATAGTTTTTCCAGTGGTCATGTATGGATATGAGAGATGAACTGTGAAGAAAGCTGAGTGCCGAAGAACTGTTGCTTTTGAACTGTGGTGTTGGAGAAGAGTCTTGAGAGTCCCTTGGACTGCAAGGAGATCCAACCAGTCCATTCTAAAGATCAGTCCTGGGTGATCTTTGGAAGGACTGATGCTAAAGCTGAAACTCCAGTACTTTGGCCACCTCATGTGAAAAGTTGACTCATTGGAAAAGACTCTGATGCTGGGAGGGATTGGGGGCAGGAGAAGGGGACAACAGAGGATGAGATGGCTGGATGGCATCACTGACATGATAGATGTGAGTTTGAGTGAACTCCAGGAGTTGGTGATGGACAGGGAGGCCTGGCGTGCTGCAATTCTTGGGGTCGCAAAGAGTAGGACAGGACTGAGCGACTGAACTGAACCAATGTTTACATGATTTCCCACCTCTACCATATTCTTTTTCTCCTCATTCATTCTCTTGCTGTTTTCTACGTCTACTTTAAATAATAGAATCACATTATTTTTACCTAATGAACAATGATATTCAACAGATAAAAAGAAAATAAATGTCAGAAGTCATTGACGGTTAAAAAAAAAAACATAAATTTAACTAAACTTCTCATTCTGTTAAGTACCTGCAGTGGACTGTTACTTTAGTGTACCATGCTTCCCAGATTTCCACCCTTATCTAAGCCCCCTCCTGTGACCTGATTTATCTGACACACAAAAAAATTAGTAGAAGACACACTGTGTCAGTTCTGAGCCTAACCCTTACTTAACTTGTCTGATATTCTTCCACTTTCTCCTGTTCGGAATGCTTGCTAGAATGCTCCATCCTGAAATCATGCTACGAGGGAGCCCAAGTAGCCACATGGAAGAGAACTAGGGCTCCGGACTGACAGCCCATCTGAGATCCCAGTCAAGCCTCCAGATTGACTGCAGACACCCAAACACTCGATCAAAGCAGACAAGCCAGTCAACCTACAGAATGATGGCGTGTGATAAACTGCTGTTATAAGACACTAAGTTTGGGGATGGTTTGTTTTATAATAAAAGAAAACTAAAACAACTTTACAGTGAATACAGATTTATGAAGAACCATTGTTACACGTGGCTTTGAGGATGATCACTTCTATTGTCAATGAGTCCCAGAGACAAGGAAAGATAAATGACAGTTTGGAAGTAGTCCAGAAAAAACACTGAATAGATGTTAATTCTTCTTATGATTGTGTTCCTCTAAGAGAAATTAGGAGGCCTTTGACCAGTTATTTAGAACTATAGTACAGCACATTGCTACTGAAAATATAATTCTCAATTGGCAAAATTAGTATCATCTGGAAGCTTGCTAGAAATGCAGACTCTCAGGCTCCACAAAGACCTTATAAATTAGAATCTGCATTTTAGTGTGGTCCCTTTCCTTAACATAAATTTAAACTATGATATCACCAAGAATAATAACTTTTTTAAACTTGTGCTTGTATCTGTCTGTGAGAGAGAGAGACAGAGAGAGAGAGAATGATTGCCTACACATTGCCAAATGTTGTCTGTTGTCATTTGGTAGCTAAGTCATGTCTGTCTCTTTTGCGACTCCATGGACTGTGGCCCACAAGGCTCCTCTGTCCATGGGACATTCCTGGCAAGAACACTGATGTGGGTTGCCATTTCCTCCTCCAGGGGATCTTCCCAATCCAGGATTCGAAATTGCGCCTCCTGCTTGGCAGGCAGATTCTTTACCACTGGAAGGCCCCATATTGCACCATCATTTTCCATAAAAGCCTGGAAATCCAATGAAGGAATATCCTAACAGGATGCAGGAGTAAATCAAAGAATATTGTCCATAAAGTGGAAATACCCATTAGAACAGTTCTGCCAAAACTGTCCTTTTACCTGAAATATTATCTTCACTTGAACCCTGCCTTGCTCTTGTGAATCATGGCAGTTAGTCACATGGTTGGAGAGGTTGTGGGAGAGAGGGTTGTGTATAAACCCAGGGTGAGATTATCTCCCATGGGTACAAATTAGGTTCTTCTAAAGGAGAGTGGAAGGCGGGTGGAGACTCTCAGGGAGGGGAAATGAGGGAGATCAAGATGAGACATCCTGTATGAAAATTCTGCCATTTTTATCTAATCCTGGAGTCCAGAAATATTTATATCTAACATTCAGCTTCTAGTTTTTGTTTCATTCATTTTGTTTTTGTTTGACATTTTATCTGGTTATTCTAAAATGTAAACACACAAATTCACAGTCTATGCAGAATTAATAACTAGGCTTTGAGGGAGACGACACCAGCGTGGCACTATTAGCACTAGATTGAAGGACAAAGTAGTCCCAGACCAGAACTCTTAAGTGGCCATCCCTAGTCTAATCTTTAAATATCACACTTTGTTATGTTTGTTTCACTTACTCTTTAGAGACATAAAACATTAGTAATATATCTAAACCTCCCAGAATTCTATGCCTGTCCTATGTCCCAAAGGAGCAACTTCTCTGCTGAAGATGTACAAATCATTTGTGTGGTTGCTCTTAAATTTTTTACAATACACTACATTGTGCCTAAAGTAAGATGTAGCTTTTAAGACTTACTAAAATTATATGTAACATTTTTCAAGTTGCTGCATTCACTCATCATTGTATTCACTCACAGTGATATAGTTTATATACAGGCTTCCTCGATTTACAGTGGTGCTATGTCCTGATAAACCCATTGCTGTAAGTTGACAATACTGTAAATCAAAAAATACCTTTATGACATCAAACCTAATGAGCATCATAGCTTAACCCAGTCTACGTTAAACATGCATAGAATACATGCAAATAGACTACTGTTGGATAAAACCATCTAACACAAAGCCTGTTTTATAATAAATTGTGGAATATCTCATGTAATTTATTGAATATTGTGCTGAAAGTGAAAAACAGAATGGTTACATGAGTATAGAATGGCTATTAAGTATATCTGCTGCTTACCATGGGGTCACTAGAGTCAGACACAACTGAGTAACTTCACTTTCACTTTTTACTTTCATGCATTGGAGAAGGAAATGGGAACCCACTCCAGTGTTCTTGCCTGGAGAATCCCAGGGACAGTGGAGCCTGGTGGGCAGCCGCCTATGGAGTTGCAAAGAGTCAGACACGACTGAAGCGACTTAGCAGCAGCAGAAGCAACCCTCATGACCACAGAGCTGACTGGGAGCTATAGTTCACTTCTGCTGCCGAGCTTCTGAGAGAGTATCCTATAACATATCACTAGACTGAAAATTCCACTAAATTTCAAAGTATGATTTCTATTGAATGTAAATCATTTCACACCAGTGTAAAGTTAAAAAATCGCAAGTAGAATGAACCATCTAAAGCCAGGAACCATCCGTAATTTATTTTAAACATAAGGTTGTATAGCATTTTATAAATACCCTATGATTTATCCATTCCTCAGCCAGGGACTATATCATATTTACACCCTTTACTATTACCATCAGCGATGAAATAAACATCTTTACTCAGAATATCTGTGCATATGTTAAGATGTTTTCTGGGCTTCCCAGGTGGGACTAGTATAAACCAGAGCATGAAAAAATAAAGCAACCTTGACATCTAGTACTAACCGCTAGGCTATGATGTTCCTAGTTAACCAATTTTCAGTTCAGTTCAGTTCAATTCAGTCACTCAGTCGTGTTTGACTCTTTGCGACCTCATGAGTCGCAGCACGCAAACATCAAAATAATTTGAAGTCACTCTGTGTCCATAATGAACAAGGAACAGATAACATTATAAAATTATGTCTCAGTTGACAAAAACTGGAATTTAGTGCAAACCACGAACATGATCAAGCATCTTCCTCTCCTGACACTAATACTAGTGACTGCTGTTTCTTTATCCGTTAAATGTTACCCCCTCTCCTTTCTTTCTGTCTCCTATGTAAAAATTACTAAGTTACTCAATCGTATCATTATTCCCACTTTCATCCATGACCCAGTTCAGCAAAAACTCCCCATGTAAGCACAAATCACCTAACCCAAGTCTAACTCCTGTAGCCCTCACTCCAGTATCCTCTGTGACACCTACGTTTTCCCTTGCAGTGCATCTTCCTCCTGAAACAAGTATTAAACCCAGCTTTCTTTGACTACTGGTGTTACTGGTCATCTTTGGAGGACACTAAGAAAGGTTACCAATAAAGTGGGAATAGGGATACACATACATATACATGCACATACTTGGTACACTACTGCACACACTTAAAATATTGTACTGTTATAAACACTACATATTAGTGTAAAAATTAATAAACAGGGATCTCAGTTAAATAGAGTTGTTGCCTCACAATCATGGCAGAGCCCAGCAGGGAAAATGAAGACTTTTCCTCTCTCTGGGAAATGAGAAGCCCCAGAATTGTTGTTTCCTATAGTCTACCCAATTTTCTTTTCCTCTCTATTACAAACATGTTTGCCTTTCCCTGCTGTGTTTGGACTTGCACATAACTCACCCGTGATTGCAGACCCCAAATTGCAATTCTCTGCTGATCCCCAATACACTCTTTGTTAGAGAAATATCTGGCAGTCTATCTATTTGTTCAGGTCGACATTAGACATGGACATTGTAGAAGTAAAGAGAATAATTCACAAAGGATAAAAAAGAAAAACAGTCAACCAGATACCCAGTCAAAGCTATTGTCATAGTAAGGATATTATTTTAGTTTATTCTTAAGGTAAACAATATATAATTACAAAATGATTTGTAATACATTTTTTTCACTTAAGACATCAGGTTTTATTCACATTATTTGGTGGAAAATAACTAATTCATAATATTGATATGAATATTAACTAGCATCAGTATTAATATATCTATTACATAATTTAATAGTTCCAAATTTCAACTTTCAGAGCAGAAATGCAATAGATACTTTTTATAGTATATGTAAATTGGTTTTGAATGACTCCAAAATCTTAATATTTTTCTTCTTCCAGATAATTTTCTTCCTAATTGGATTTTAGAAACCTATTTCTGTAGAAGAAAAACATCAACCTGAATCGAAGCTGTGCTGGCGGATTTCATGCACACATAGTCATGTCCAACTCTTTGCAACTCCATGGACTGTAGCCTACCAGGCTCCTCTGTTCATGGAAATTCCCAGGCAAGAATACTGGAGTGAGTTGCTATTTCCTCCTCCAGGGGATCTCCCCAACTCAGGGATCCAACCTAGATCTCCTGCATCTCCTGCTTTGCGGGTAGATTTCTTATCCTGAATCACCAGGGAAGCCCCAGCTGAAGCAACTCCACCATTTAAGGTGGTGCTAGTGGTAAAGAACTCGCCTGCCAGTGAAGGACACATAGAAACCTGGGTCTGATCCCTGGATCAGGAAGATCCCTTGGAGAAGGATATGGCAACCCACTCCAGTATTCTTGCTTGGAGAATCCCATGGAGAGAGAAGCCCAGCGGGCTACATTCCAGGGGGTCGCAAAGTGTCAGACGTGACTGAAGCAACTTAGCACACACACACAACCATTTAAACTTCTTCCTTCAAATTCAATAAAATATTTTTCTTTTCTATTGACTCTCATTTTTTTTGCTCTTTTCTTATAACTTGACAAGTGTTCATTTTTTAAAAAAATTGTGGGAATTGTCTATGCATTTTCCGTAACTAAACAATTTACATCACATAATCATTTCCTGTCATTCAAATGTTAGAAAGAAACATGTCATAGTAACTTAGCTACCTGGGGTTAGCACATTTTTCATGGAGCTTTTTTCATATCTTTACATTTTTTTTCTGATAAGATTAATATATATTCTATTTTTTTAAGTCATGGAAGGACTTTTTCTTCTGAATATTATCTATAATTTATTTTACCAATATGTCATTAATGATGACTACGACACAATAAACATGTGTCAGTGATGCCTAGCTCTTGGGACTTTTGTATCCCTCACAGTGAACTTTCCAAAGAGTTCCAATGTCCTGCCTCAGGCTGTCACCTGAAGACAGGGTTATATGCACGTTCTTAATAGACTAGAAATTCCTAAGACCACTGAAGAAACCATAGCTGCCTGAGAATTCACAGACATCTGGCATGAAGTGTTTTTGTTTACTTATTTTTAATACAATACCATAGCTAAAGAAGGACATAATAATTTTTTGATAAAGATGCCACAGGGGATGTGTTAATTTCTTCTTTTCTACAGCGATTCACAGGTGGGCAGAGTCAGACTGTCTTTCTCTGATCTGAACAAAGGCACTTTAGCTGCAGGCAGAGGGGAAGGGTTCCCTGAGGTGAGTCTTTCTGGATGCTTATAGCTACAGACAGCATCTTTTTAGTGACTGTAGCCACAAAAGCAAAGGCGAGCAAAGGTTAAAGTAAAAGAAACAGATCCAACCATGGAGTAAGACTTTGTTCTTCCCTGTTACAGGAATGAAGAACAAGTAATCAACAGAAGACCATATCTCTTCACTAGCTCCCATCCCAGTAATCTCCCCAACAAACTGTGACCAAACCATGGGAACAAGAGAACGTCGAGAGGAAGATCACAGAGTTAGAGTCAAGGAGCCTGCATGCCATGGGGAATGGCGATGACTCTGATGCTCTGTCTCAATGACTATCTGAGGGTACTTCCCTCCTTTCCTTTAAAACTTTCATGGTTGAACAAATTCTTCAACCGTGGTGCTTTGGGGACACCAAGTCTGCTACCTCCACAGATTGCTGGCATTCTGATTAAAAACAACTTTCCCCTCTACCTACATTTATGAGTTTGATTTTGTAAGCAGTGAGCAGCAGGACCCAATTTATTTGATAATGTAACAGCACCTCTAGTTCTCTGATGTGTAGATTCAAAAGCTACTGTTGGTGAATAAATGCTTGCTGGGCCTTGCAGAGAACCTGGGACGCAGAGTGGACTCTGATCACTAGGCCCTGGCAGATTTCCTCCTCCATACCTATCCCAGACTATTGCAGGAAGAGGGACCCCTTTCAGGGCCCGAAACTGGATTCTTGTCTAACACGTGGAAATGAATTGTCCAAGGAGACATATGTGCTGACAAAGCAAGAGATTTTATTGGGAAAGGGCACCCGGGTGGAGAGCAGTAGGGTAAGGGAACCCAGGAGAACTGCTCTGCTGCGTGGCTCACAATGTCAGGTTTTATGGTGATGGGATTAGTTTCCGGTTGGTCTTTGGCCAATCATTCTAATTCAGTCTTTCCTGATGGCGCACGCATCGCTCAGCCAAGATGGATACTAGCGAGAGGGATTCTGGGAAGTGGACGGACATGCAGTGTCTCCTTTAGACCTTTCCTGAACTCTTCCACTTGGTGATGGCTTATTAGTTCCGTATTCCTTATCAGGATCACCTGTCATAAAACAACTCATGCAAACAGTTACTATGGTACCTGGCCAAGGTGGGCGGTTTCAATCAGTGAGCTTCCCCTAACAAGACTGCTTGCAGACGTTTCTGGTAAAAGCTCTGCCCTAGGAACAGGTCCTCTACAAATTCTTTTAGGCAGTTAAGGGAAAGGTCTTTTGGATCTTGATTGTTTTCAGCTTGAAAGAATGCACACACCAAAGAGATATTTAAGGGTAGCCAATTTTGCTCCTCTACAGATTCAATCCACAGAATATGATATGGATATGAATAGATATCACTATTCACAGTGATTGATCACTAGAGGACTTGCTGGGTTTCCCAGGTGCGCTAGTGAAGAGACTCTGCCTACCAATGAAGGACAAACGAGAGACGTGGATTTGATCCCTGGGTCATTACGATTCCCTGGAGTAGGAAATGGTATCCCACTTCAGTGTTTTTGCCAGAAAAATTCCACAGGCAGAGGAACTTGGCAGGCTACAGTCCTCGGGGCTGCAAAGAGTTGAACACGAGTGAGTGATTGAGCCCATACGCACATACACAGGACTGCTACAGGAATATATATAGTAAGGAATCATTGTCCAATGATACAACATAAAGAGAGAAGTGTGTATTTGGTCATTTATTCAACAGCATCACTCATTCTTCTGCATGGTGGGAAAGCTACCAATCAGTACTTTCAAACCTCTTTATTCATAGAGATCTCAATTTCATGTATTTTTTCCCATCTTTTTCTAACCTCTCCACTTGTTCAATCAGAAATACAGAATGTTTTTTTTTTTTTTGAATGGTGTGTTTCTTTACTTAGCTATGCAAGCGGTGTGCCTTCTTGCATAGGAAAATATATTAATACTTCAAGCTTTCTGAATGATATTTCAAAAAGGAGAGGTGGAAGTATTTAATCAGAAATGTAAAACAATTTCTCCAGTTTCTCACTTCTCAAATTAGTAGAAGAGAAAAAAATATTTTTTTGCACACATACCTTTGTTTTCTTGAGTATTTTGTTCCTCAGATAGTCTGATTTCCTACATTCTATGAATTAACTGTATTTTTCCACCTTCAGGAGCTCATCAGATGTCAGTTTTACTGACATCTGTTCCTTTATTTTCTACAAAAAAAGAATTAATTTAATGTTCTCTTAAGTTATTCTCTTAAGGATCTCTCTGATAATTAAGTTAATCTGTTTTTCAGATAATTTTTTTTTTTTAAATACTGGTCTAATACTTGCTATTTATTTATGTTAAAACTAGTCTAACTGGCTGTGAGACTTTTTCAGTAACATTGCTGCTTTTTGTAATTACAAATATAAATTTGGCCAAAATCTAGTTAGACTAGAAATTAAAAACTTATTTCTAATAAAAGTTTAAAGCAAGTTATAATGTTCTAATCTTAAACCATTCATAAATTGGTTTACTCTAGACCTGGGTTTGAACCCTGGGTTGGGAAGGTCCCCTGGAGAAGGAAATGGAAGCCCACTCCAGTATTCTTGCCTGGAAAATCATATGGACCACGGAGTCTGGTAGGCTACCGTTCATAGGGTCGCAAAGAGTCAGACACGACTGAGCAACTTCACTTTACAAATCTTAAATCATTTATAAATTTAATATCCTTAGTAAATAGAGCATCTTTGATTTTTATGACTCAAGAAAATGATTTTTATAAATCTCCTTCCTTTCCACCAAACATGCTTTTTGAAAAAATACAGTATAAAAATCATTCAATTTACCTCATAAAAAGGATTAGATTTGGGTATTTTCAGATTTTATGTTTGTCAACAACCCTACTGTATGCAAAAATTTTAATAGTAATTCCAAGTTTATTGATGATAGCTTTAGAGAGGTACCAAGTCTTCTTCAAAGGAATAGCAGGTAATTATAAATAGATAAGCCTAGAAATCTGTTGGATCATTGAAAAAGCAAGAGAGTCCCAAAAAACATCTATTTTGCTTTATTGACTATGTGAAAGCTTTTGACTGTGCGGATCACAATAAACTGTGGAAAATTCTGAAAGAGACGGGAATACCAGACCACCTAACCTGCCTCTTGAGAAACCTACATGCAGGTCAGGAGGCAACAGTTAGAACTGGACATGGAACAACGGACTGATTCCAAATAGGAAAAGGAGTACGTCAAGACTGAATATTGTCACCCTGCTTATTTAACTTCTATGCAGAGTACATCATGAGAAATGCTGGCCTGGAAGAAGCACAAGCTGGAATCAAGATTGTCGGGAGAAATATCAATAATCTCAGATATGCAGATGACACCACCGTTATGACAGAAAGTGAAGAGGAACTAAAAAGTCTCTTGATGAAAGTGAAAGAGGAAAGTATAAAGTTGGCTTAAAGCTCAACATGCAGAACACGAAGATCATGGCATCTGATCCCATCACTTCATGGGAAATAGGTGGGGAAACAGTAGAAACAGTGTCAGACTTTATTTTTTGGGCTCCAAAATCACTGCAGGTGGTGACTGCAGCCATGAAATTAAAAGACGCTTAATCCTTGGAAGGAAAGTTATGACAAATCTAGATAGCATATTGAAAAGCAGAGACATTACTTTGCCAACAAAGGTGCGTGTAGTCAAGGCTATGGTTTTTCCAGTAGTCATGTATGGATGTGAGAGTTGGACTGTGAAGAAAGCTGAGTGCTGAAGAATTGATGCTTTTGAACTGTGGTGTTGGAGAAGACTCTTGAGAGTCCCTTGGATTGCAAGGAGATCCAATCAGTCCATTCTAAAGGAGATCAGTCCTGGGTGTTCATTGGAACGACTGATGTTAAATCTGAAACTCCAATACTTTGGCCACCTCGTGGGAAGAGTAGACTCATTGGAAAAGACTGTGATGCTGGGAGGGATTGGGGGCAGGAGGAGAAGGGGACGACAGAGGATGAGATGGCTGGATGGCATCACAGACTTGATGGACATGAGTTTGAGTGAACTCCGGGAGTTGGTGATGGACAGGAAGGTCTGGCGTGCTGGGATTCATGGGGTCGCAAAGAGTCAGACACGACTGAGCAACTGAACTGAACTGAAGCCTAGAAATAAGCAAGTAGGTTTAAATTTATATGCATGCTAAGCCAGGCATCTATGATCAGAAGAGAATTAAGTGAAAAGAAGTGAAGTGAAAGGTGCTCAGTCGTGTCCAACTTTTTGTGACCCCATAGACTATACAGTCCATGGAATTCTCCAGGCCAGAATATTGGGTAGCCAGTCCCTTCTCCAGGGGATCTTCCCAACCGAGAGATCAAACCTAGGTCTCCTGCTTGGCAGGCAGATTCTTTATCACTGAGCTACCTGAGAATTAAGAGACCTCTAAAATGTATGACATTTTGATTGATCTCAACTTCTGAAAATCTTTTGAGAATGACAAAACCATTTCTAGGTTTGAACGAAATTAGACTGACCAAATATTTTGACCACATGTATATAGCATGGTTATTCTGAAATGTCTGAAATTTGTTATTATGTGTTACATTTGATTCTCAAATATAAATATAAAACATTTGTGAAACACTCTTCAGTTCAGTTCAGTCGCTCAGTCGTGTCCAACTCTTTGTGACCCCATGAATTGCAGCATGCCAGGCCTCCCTGTCCATCACCAACTCCCAGAGTTCACTCAGACTCACATCCATCGAGTCAGTGATGCCGTCCAGCCATCTCATCCTTTGTTGTCCCCTTCTCCTCCTGCCCCCAATCCCTCCCAGCATTGGAGTGTTTTCCAATGAATCAACTCTTCGCATGAAGTGGCCAAAGTATTGGAGTTTCAGCTTTAGCATCAGTCGTTCCAAAGAACATCCAGGACTGATCTCCTTTAGAATGAACTGGTTGGATCTCCTTGCAGTCCCACAGACTCTCAAGAGTCTTCTCCAACACCACACTTCAAAAGCATCAGTTCTTTGGCGCTCAGCTTTCTTCACAGTCCAACTCTCACATTCATACATGACCACTGGAAAAACCATAGCCCTGACTACAGACACTTTTGTTGGTAAAGTAATGTCTCTGCTTTTGAATATGCTATCTAGGTTAGTCATAACTTTCCTTCCAAGGAGTGTCTTTTAATTTCATGGCTGCAATCACCATCTGCAGTGATTTTAGAGCCCAGAAAAATAAATTCTGACACTGTTTCCTCTGTTTCCCCATCTATTTCCCATGAGGTGATGGGACCAGATGCCATGATCTTCGTTTTCTGCATGTTGAGCTTTAAGCCAACTTTATACTTTCCTCTTTCACTTTCATCAAGAGGCTTTTTAGCTCCTCTTCACTTTCTGCCTTAAAGCTGGTGTCATCTGCGTATCTGAGGTTATTGAGATTTCTCCCGGCAATCTTGATTCCAGCTTGTGCTTCTTCCAGCCCAGCGTTCTCATGAC
Organism: Capricornis sumatraensis; assembly: GCF_032405125.1. Classification (NCBI taxonomy): domain Eukaryota; kingdom Metazoa; phylum Chordata; class Mammalia; order Artiodactyla; family Bovidae; genus Capricornis; species Capricornis sumatraensis. Next base: position 57,336,816 of record NC_091087.1, on the reverse strand, counting down.
TCTTAACTGTCCATTTCCTTTAATTCTTAATTTTTTCATGCTTTTTTGAATAAAGAAATAAAGACAAAAGAACTGATGTATATTTACGCATGCCAAGTGCTATGAGAAAGCAGATAGAAACTCCTCTCTGTACCCCTAGATAACCATGGACTGCAAAATTAGATTTTACAATGTTATTAAAATTTTTCTTCTCTAAACAAGATAAATGTTGAGTCAAAATAAATAAGACCTGTTTCTAAAGCAGTTGCCTTAAAAATAAATAAGCCAATGAAAAGTCAGTCCTGATATCTCACGTAACCCTGTAGGGTAGGTATACAGACCAATGTGGTTCAGGCTATGGTACCTTGCATGTGGATATGACTGAGGAATGCTGTGAGAAAAGTGAGTTCTGAACATAGAATGAAAGGGCTTCCATAACACATGGTTTGTTCTCACAAAACTGTGTCACTCCCCACTGCTAAAATAGCAACTGGATATAGAGGCCAATTTGAAAGATCCCAATGCAGTTCTAAAAAGAAGTGCTTGCATCTTATCTACTGCCATCCCTACCTATCTAAAAGAAATCTGCTCAAGAGTGTTTCACTGTGGTTCCAAAGTAGACAGTAAGGGCAGGAGGGGGGCTGACTTCACTTCTTATTTGACCACCCTAGACAAACCATTATGCTTCTTTCCTTCCATTTATCATTTATATGCAGGCACTCTGCCAAGAACTAAAACATGATCCTTTATTTAATGTATCACAATAGCTTATCTATTAGACACTAATACTGTAATCCCCACTTAAAGAGGAGGAAAACGAAACTAGGAAGAATATGTAACTTGCCAAATGTACCCTGATATTAAATTTTGGGGGTGGGGGAATTTAATTCCCAGACTGATTTGAAATCACACTCTTAACCAGGGTCATTTAGTCATCATAATTAACCCTAAAAGGAGGTCACATTTTTCCTAGATTGGAAGATGAGGAAACTGAGAGTATGAGAACAGTGCCTTGGCTGAATCAGGAGAATTTAGAAATTATAGAGAGGAGAAGTTCCTTCCTCCCTTCCCTCCTGCCAGCCGTTTCTTGATGGCACATCTTTTGTGACATTGAAAGTCACTGTTTCCTTCACATCCAGTGACTCTTTAGAAATATGCTGCTTTTAAGGGAAAGTTAAAATATACTTTTAAAAAGCTATTTTCATTGTGTTACTGTTCATGCTATCTTATTTAAAACCTGTTTGAGTTTATTCCCCTAATTCTGGCCTACCTATTTATATTTCATATTTCTTGGGAGACGGTGGGTCACATCTACTTTACTCGTTCCAATGTCTTATGAGTACAGGCCCTTGGATGCTGGATGTTCCTTACAGAACTCAGAGAGCATTTGTGTACAATCACGGCATCTGCTTACACAGGTCCCCATCTTAGCATCTTCTTGATCTTTTTTTTATTTGCTTACTGGCATATTTGGTTTTGTAACCATCAGAATTTTTAGTTATAAGCAACTACTTATTGGATTTAATCAGAAAAGGAAGACTAATGGAAAGAATATTGGGTAGTTTTCACGACCTCCAGGAAAGCAGGGTATCTCTGGGAAGGTTCAGACCAACTGAGAGGTGAGTCAATTAGACCTATAGCATAAGACCCTGTCCCTCAGCTCAGAACATGGGCACACACAGGCTGCTGGCCCCGCAGGCAGGGCCACTCCTGAACCTGGATGCAGGTGCAGTGGGTGCTCCTGCAAATGAATAGGTACACATTAAGTCCAAAAAGTGCAGGGCTGGAGGAAACATAACCAAATCCAGAATGATTTTCTATTTTTCTGGGGAATACACAGTAATGAATGAAATCCATAGAACTGTTAGGTAGTTAATAGAATAGAAAAAGGAGTCCAAAATGGCAGTGGCTCAAAGACAAAAAGGGGAAAAGCCCATGAAAATAGAACAAGGGACTGTCTGATGACTGGATTAAGGATCTCAGGTAAAACAAACAGCCCTCTTGGCTAGCCCACTTTACACAGGGCAGCCTCAGTGGGGGGAGGACTAATGCATAAATGGAGGAAGGACTGAGGCTCTCTCTTCTCTTCATCTTTTGGGTCGGCCTGCCCTCACTCCTCGAGGGTGTACTATACTTTGTTTTTCCTAATAAAACTGAGGTGTAACACTGGTGCACCTGTCACTTCAAACTTTTGCTGTGGCAAAACAGAACAGGAAATTACATATTCCCTCAACAGAACCTATGATCTTATTCACTGGATCGGAGGTCAGCAAACTTTTTCTGTAAAAGTCACATAGTATTTCAGGCTCTGCAGGCCATAGAGTCTCTGTCACAGTTACTCAACCACTTTTATAATACAAAAACAGTCATAGATAATGCATAAATAGATGAGTGGGGCTGGACTGATAAAACTGCATATCTGAACACTAAAATGTGAAGCTCACATAATTTTTGCATGTCACTAAGTAGTCCTTATTTTTTTTTCAGCCATACAAAAACAGGGCTAGATATGACATGCAGGCTGCAGACTCGCAACACCTGCATTAGAAAATTACAATCCCTTTCATTAGTGGGGATCTTTAAATACACCACCTGAATTACAAATGCACTCACACTTCAGGCTCAGGTTAGCTTTATTTTCAAATACCTATGAAAGGTTGTTGCTGAGACCTGAAAGACGCCAGGATTCTTGGCCTCTGGAGAAGAGGAATTGAATCTGGAGCCAGTGACAAGGCTTGATCACTCGGATCTTTTGTGTAATAAAGTTTTACTAAAGTATAAAAGAGATAAGGAAAGCTTCTGACATAGTCATCAGAAGGGAGCAGAAAGAGTGACCCCCAGCCAGTCTTTAGTTGAATGTTATATAGCTACCAGCAGGCTGCTTATTAGAGACAGGGAATGTCTCAAAACTCAGAGACTGGCCCCAGACCCCACATCCACATGCATTTTGAGATAACATTGACACAAGGTGAGTCATCCTGGGCCATAAAATGATTGACATGAATCTTGAAAAAAGGCAGTTTTCCAAGTAGATATATAGTTTCATTAACATGCTGCTACTGCTGCTGCTACATCGCTTCAGTCATGTCTGACTCTGTGCGACCCCATAGACGGCAGCCCACCAGGCTCCACCATCCCTGGGATTCTCCAGGCAAGAACACTGGAGTGGTTGCCATTTCCTTCTCCATAGATTAGGAGAAAAACGTATGAGTAAGACAAACTGGTTTGTTGAGCCTTATTGGTTCTGTCTTAAGCAGAATCGACTTGAAGACAGACAGAATTTAGGGTAAATACATAATTCATTAACATAGCTAAGAAAAATATTTCCATAAGAAAAACTCATTGCTTAGCTCAAGGTTTGAGAAAAGTTAAGTTAGTTCAGCTGGAACCAGGTGTCATTATGGCAACACAGAGGTTTAAGAGAAACACTCTTTTAAATTTGCATAGAGAAGGGAGAAAAATCTGACACTTGTAGTTTGTGTCCTCTTTCTGCTTAAGAAAAAGATAAAAAACATCTGACACTTGCAGCCTATTTCCTCCATCTGGAGACCCCAAGCCTTCCTGCCTGTTACCCTCTCACCTAGAATTTTGCTTTTGTTTAAACAACAAGTGTTCAGTTCATTAAAGTTACCAACTTTATAAAGGGTCTCTTTAGGCTATTAAATTCAGCAAGATAGATTTTCTTCTCTTTACAAGAAGAGTATATTTTAAAAACCACTTTTTAGGGTGTTTGGATTCATTTTACAGTATTAAAGAAATATCTTCAAGTGTTAAAAAGCACACCACATTCAAATGAGTTTGCCTATACAGGAAGAACACAAGTATCATCCTAGTTAATTGAAGTTATTCACAATCAGGTATCAGCTGAGTGTGAGACCTACAAATACAGACATGCATATTAAGTATTCTCAGTGAGCCGTTTTTAAAACAATTATTGTATCTTCAGCTGTAACAGTCAAAATGAGATTATCTAATCACAGACACATATAACACCTACCTAGGTTTACCACAGAAAAGAAATTTTATCTATCCATAAAATGTATGTTGGTATTATCCATTTATCTTTAATAACCCCTTAGAAATGATGGGAAAGGTCAATTTTCAACCCAATCCCAAAGAAAGGCAATGCCAAAGAATGCTCAAACTACCACACAATTGCACTCATCTCATATACTAGCAAAGTAATGCTCAAAATTATCTAAGCCAGGCTTCAACAGTACATGAACTTTCAGATGTTCAAGGTAGATTTAAAAAAGCAGAGGAACCAGAGATAAAATTGCCAACATCTGTTGGATCTTCAAAAAAGCAAAAGAGTTCCAGAAAAACATCTATTTCTCCTTCATTGACTATGCCAAAGCCTTTGACTGTGTGTATTATAACAAACTGTGGGAAATTCTGAAAGAGATGGGAATATCAAACCACCTTACCAGCCTCCTGAGAAATCTGTATGCAGGTCAAGAAGCTACAGTTAGAACTGGACATGGAACAACAGACTTGTTCCAAATAGGGAAAGGTGTACAGCAAGGCTGTATATTGTCAAGCTGCTTATTTAACTTAAATGCAGAGTACAACATGAGAAATGCTGGACTGGATGAAGCACAAGCTGGAATCAAAATTGCCAGGAGAAATATCAATAATCTCAGATATGCACTCTTATTGCAGAAACCGAAGAAGAACTAAAAGGCCTCTTGAAGAAAGTGAGAGGAGAGTGAAAAAGTTGGCTTAAAACTCAGCTTTCAGAAAACTAAGATCATGGCATCTGGTCCCATCACTTCATGGAAAATAGATGGGGAAAGAGTGGAAACAGTGTCAGACTCTATTTTTATGGGCTTTAAAATCACTGCAGACGGTGACTGCAGCTATGAAATTAAAAGACCTTTGCTCTTTGGAAGAAAAGCTATGACTAACCTAGACAGCATGTTAAAAAGCAGAGTCATTACTTGGCTAACAAAGGTCCATCTAGTCAAAGCTATGGTTTTTCCAGTAGTCGTGTATGGATGTGAGAGTTGGACTATAAAGAAAGCTGAGTGCCGAAGAACTGATCCTTTTGAACTGTGGTGTTGGAGATGACTCTTGAGAGTCCCTTGGACTGTAAGGAGATGCAAGCAGTGCATTCTAAAGGAAATCAGTCCTGAATATTGGAAGGACTGATGCTGAAGTTGAAACTACAATATTTGGCCACCTAATGTGCAGACCTGACTCATTGGAAAAAATCCTGATGCTGGGAAAGACTGAGGGCAGGAAGAGAAGGGGACAACAGAGGATGAGATTGTTGGATGGCATCACTGACTGAATGGACATGAGTTTGAGTAAGCTCTGGGAGTTGGTGAAGTACAGGGAAACCTGGCGTGCTGCAGTCCATGGTGTCACAAAGATTTGGACATGACTGAGTGACTAAACTGAATTGAGGGATGATGGGATCCTAAGGTTTGAATGTCATGAAATATTACATGTTTCGTATATCTACTATCAATAAGAATAATCATTATGATATTCTAGTTGCATTTTGGATAGCTCACATTGGTTCCTCTACATGCATCTGTGCTCATTTGCTCAGTCCTGTCCAACTCTTTGCAACCCCGTGGACTATAGCCCGCCAGGCTCCTCTGTCCATGGAATTCTCCAGGCAAGAATACTGGAGTGGGTTGCAATTTCCTCCTCCAGGGGATCCTCCCTACCCAGGGATTGAACCCGTGTCTTTTGCATATCTTTTATTGCAGATGGATTCTTTACCTGCTGAGCCAACAGGGAGGGCTCTGTTCATCTGACTTTTGATTAAAATTCTGATGTCATTCTATTAAAGCTAGCTGAGATGAACAGGGAGATGTAATGCTCAGAGTTGTGTTTTCAGTGTAGCTTTTCCTCTCCATTCTTCTTTATGGCCACCTATGACTGTTGCTAACATATCCCACAGAGTGTGACTCAGACTCAGTTTCTCCCCGACCTCAGCTGAGTAGTCAAGGAAATATTCCATGAAACAACAGCTGTGCACTGAGGGAGAGCCAGCAGTGTGGCAGAACAGACATTTGGAAGAGCTTGCTTATGCCAACTACTTACACATGCTGAAGCCCTACAGTAGGGATGCTGGTTGTAATCAAGTTTATGACTAGATGGATATGACAACATAATGAGCCACAAACTTATCTGCTGTCAAGTAGTTAACTCTTTAGGATATGTGAGATAGTTGAAGTAAGGCAAGTGCATTTCTGAGAAACAGAATGGTTATTAAACCCAAGAAAGTTTGGCGTCATTTCAAAACACTGGTGCCTTTCTCTGTGATTTTCCTCTTGTGTTTTGTTACAGATTCTATACAGTATCACAATCAGCCACAAAATTTCTGACTACCATGGATCATAAAGGATGCGTTGGTACAGATTATAGTGCAGTCTAGACTCATTAAAATATCCTTATCAATCAAAGCTAGCAGCATTTTAGGACACTAGGTAAATAGTACAAGCAACACACTCAAACTTAGTATGTGTTGAACACAAAATCAAAGATTTCAACGTAATGTTTCTATTGCTTAGAATCAGAACCAGTGACTCACTTAAGTGATGATATCCTTAGGTGCTCCATTATAACAAATAGCAGAAATTTTACTGAAATATGTATCACCATTAGTTTCTGCTGCTTTCTGCTCGTCAGTGCTCATGATTAGTGTGCATTATTAAAATAGCGAATCAGCATGATACCATGTCATGGAAGAGGGAGATTGTCGTTATCACTGGCGACTAAACTGTGGAACAGAAACTGTTGTGGTCTACTGGTGAAGATTCATGATGGTGAATGTGCATCGCTATCCCTATTGGGTGCAAATTACTTTTAAGTTTCAAGTCTTCCTGGAAGAGGAAAACAAACAAACAAAACCAACGAGGTCATTGGTTTCATTTTAGGTATCTAAGTCCACATTATCTGTTCCTGAAAGAAGATCACATTTGGTGTTCACTCTGCAATTAGAGTCACCACTATATTAGACCTAAAACATCCCATCATCATTTTCCATGTCTCATTTATTTTCTGTAATGACCAAACTGGAGAAGTAAATGTCAATGTGATACCAAAAATCACATCTGAACCTTTCAAGCCTTGGATAATTACACTAAGCTCACCATCCTCTCTTCAACGTGACATTTTTTTTTTTTTTTATCATTTAAAAAAGGGAAATCTAAGGACTTCTAGAATCTTGCAGCCTTTATTTTATTCATCTTCATTCTTTACTTTATTCACCTAGGCAATCAATGGGATGATACTGATATAGCTTTCTGAGGAGATACATGTATATATTAGTCAGTTCAGTTCAGTTACTCAGTCGTAACCGACTCTTTGTGACCCCATGGACTGTAGCACGCCGGGCCTCCCTGTCTATCACCAACTCCTGGAGTTTACTCAAACTCATGTCCATTGAGTCGGTGATGCCATCCAACAATATCATCCTCTTTCATCCCCTTCTCCCACCTTCAATCTTTCCCAGCATCAGGGTCTTTTCAAACTAGTCAGTTCTTTGCATCAGGTGGCCAAAATGTTGTAGATTCAGCTAAAGCATCAGTCCTTCCAATGAATATTCGGGACTGATTTCCTTTAGGACGGACTGCTTGGATCTCCTTGCAGTCCAACAGACTCTCCAAAGACTTCTCCAACACCACAGTTCAAAGGCATCAGTTCTTCGGCACTCAGCTTTCTTTATAGTCCAGCTCTCGCGTTCATACATGACTACTGGAAAAACAATAGCTTTGACTAGACAGACCTTTGTTGGCAGAGTAATGACTCTGCTTTTTAACATGCTGTCTAGGTTAGTCATAGCTTTTCTTCCAAGGATAAGCATCTTATAATTTCACGGTTGCAGTCACCATCTGCAGTGATTTTGGAGCCCTAAAATATAAAGTCTGACACTGTTTCCACTGTTTCTCCATCTATTTGCCATGAAATGATGGGACCAGATGCCATGATCTTAGTTTTCTGAATGTTGAGTTTTAAGCCAACTTTTTCACTCTTCTCTTTCACTTTCATCAAGAGGCTCTTTAGTTTGTCTTCACTTTCTACCATAAGGGTGGTGTTATCTGCATATCTGATGTTATCAATATTTCTCCCAGCAATCTTGATTTCAGCTTGTGCTTCTTCCAGCCCAGCATTTCTCATGATGTACTCTGCATCGAAGTTAAATAAGCAGGGTGACAGCCTTGACGTACGCCTTTTCCTATTTGGAACCAGTCTGTTGTTCCATGTCCAGTTCTAACTGTTGCTTCCTGATCTGCATACAGATCTCTCAAGAGGCAGGTTAGGTGGTCTGGTATTCCCATCTCTTTAGGAATTTTCCACAGTTTGTGGTGATCCACACAAGGCTTTGGCATAGTCCATAAAGCAGAAATAGATGTTTTTCTGGAACTCTCTTGCTTTTTCAATGATCCAGCGGATGCTGACAATTTGATCTCTAGTTTTTCTGCCTTTTCTAAAATCAGCTTGAACATCTGGAAGTTCACAGTTCACATATTGTTGAAGCCTGTGTTGGAGAATTTTGAGCATAACTTTGCTAGCATGTGAGATGAATGCAGTTGTGTGGTGGTCTGAGCATTCTTTGGCATTGCCTTTCTTTGGGATTGGAATGAAAACTGACCTTTTTCAGTATAATTTTATTTATATTGTATCATATCATATTTAAGAGCCAGATATTCGGAAACTGAAAGAATGGTCATAGAAGTCTTTGGAGAAAATGACTCATAGTATATATCAGCAATACTATATAGCTAGGACCTGCCTCAAGAATACTTGGTCATTCTTTCAAGGCCTGTGAATCTGTAAAGAGATTCGGGTTTTAGAATCAGTTACCAGTCATGAATTTCAAGCATTATGAAAAAAGACATGCCTTTTCCTACAAATTGGGAATCGAGTGGGACGTTAGCATTTAGTGCAATCCTAGGAATTCAGGGGACAAGATAAGTTATCCCATCAGGTTGGGCCCATCTGATAATCATACATGTCCTACTAAGTATTATGTTAATTAATAGATGAACGCTGATAAAGTAATTTGGTGAATGTAGAGGTGAGCATTTTTTCCCCCAAGTAGAAAATTGGTACAGACATTTATAAAAGTAAAGCAATATTAAAATATTAAAGAATAAAACAGGAAATGTTATAGCTGAATAAAATATTAGAACATGGTAAATAGTTATACAAATCATTAAACATGGGTAAATTACACATATATTTGGTGATAGTCCTTGTAACGAGTGGAATAGGAGCTGTTTGATGATATGACCAGAATGGATTTGCCAATTCTTTGCATCAGTAGCTCTGAATTCTAAATCATGGATGATTGTTTCTGACTAGCCAAGGTCAAGTTAAAGCTCTTGTTCATGTTGCAAACAGTCCGTGTGTATGGATGTGTGGAAGGGGGAAGACTGAAGGGACCTGAAAATCAAAGCATCTTTCCTTTAGTTATAATGGGTGGTGACCTCTCTTTTCCTATAGCAATCCTCTAGAACTTAAGTTTAATGAAGGCAGTAAACTTGCCTACATTATTCCCACTGCATACCCACTCCATCAGCCACACAGTTAGCAATCCATAGATTTGTTAAATGAATTGATTTGTCTATGAACAAATAATAGTAATTGCCTAACTATATTGATGATTTTCAGATGTTTGGGAGCCAGAAAAATGACAACTGCTACCTGGTGTTTTCAATATTGTTTTCTCTACATTAAACAGTCTTTCTGATGGTGCTGCACGTATCTATGTGCCGCGTGCTCAGTCATGTCGGATTATGTGTGTCCCATGGACCGTAGCCTGCTGGGCTCCTCTGTCCGTGGAGTTCTCCAGGCAAGACTATTGAAATGGGTGGCTATTTCCTCCTCCAGGGGATCTTCCTGACCCAGGCAGGGATTAAAGCCATGTCTCCTGTACTGCAGGCAGATTCTTTACCTGCAGAGCCATCTATAGTAGTAGCCGTGTTAGTCACTCAGTTGTGGACTGTGGCCTGCCAGGCTCCTCTGTCCATGGGATTCTCCAGGCAAGAATCCTGGAATGGATTGTCATTCCCTTCTCCAAGGAGCCATCTATACTCCCGCCCCCCAAATCACTCTCTTTCTCATTCTGATCTAGTCTGGCAGACAAAAAAATAAATAATTAATCAAAGTGGGCTGGATATTTGGGCATCACAAACTCATAAAGACTCCTTGCTCTAGAGATTAAGTAGGCAATAAGCATCTGTTCATATGATATTTTATAAATAGAAATATATATGATATTTTATAAATATGGTCACTCCTATCCTTCAGTGACTAAGTATGAATAAAATAATAACATTTGAATATATATATCTCAGTGTTTGTATTTGGTATGTTTATTTTTATTGATTGTTTATAATTTAATCAAGTATTACTTTAATATCTATTGTGTGAATGTCTCATATTTTTATGTTTAAACAGTTCAATCTTTTAATACATACTTTTGTTTTCTTACGTATTCTGTTTTCTAACAAAAGGGGAATACACAGACTATTTTAATCATTTAAAATAGGGAACAGATATTTAAAATATTATAGACAATTTTAAATAAATAATGTCAGAATCCAGTTGAGAATGTCAAGATACTATGCAATAAATATTCAATGACTGAATTGTATACTACACAGTTTTTAGTATTATCACTATTAAGCTACCCAATTCAACTTTCCAAAAGCTTCTGTCCACTTTGCCTAGCTGATAGGGGCTGCCCCCTCCACCTATACAAGTTAGAGAGAGTAAAGAACAGAAAAGATACTGTTATTACTGAACCATTTAGAAAGAGGATGGCTAGCAGAATCATGCTGAAAACAATTAGCTTTCCCAAGAAAACTGTAATATTATATGTTGAGTTAATGTGAAGGCGTGGGTCACTCCATTAAGATAAGAAACGTCACCCAGCACATTGGGATCAAATAAGTAAGCACTGAACTCTATCACAAAATGTGTCCAAATGCAAGCAGAAAAAACTCCTTGACAGAGCAGTACAAGACTCTAGCTATAGATGGACTAGACGGTTTCTAAAGTGCCTCTTAACTCTGAGAGGCTGAGTTGGGTTAAGTATAAACACCTCTGTGAATCAAGACCATCTCAGCCTCCACTGTGTGTTCTGTGATTTCATTGTTCTCAGGCTATTACGCACTGACGTTGCAGAGTCAATGTAACTCAGTGGAACTTCACACAAAAGAACGGCTTAAATTTCGTCACTGTGGTTTACAGTTTCTAACACACCTTAACACACGTTTATATATGAGGTTGTATTTCATTTTTGCCACAACTCTGCATAGTAGAGAACAGAGCTGTTCTAATTTCTGTATAATAAATTTGAAAATTAAGTCCTTGCTAGAAGGAGAGTGGCTTGGCCCAATTTCCATAATTAACAATTCATAGAACTGAGGCCAGACCATAGTTCTTTCCCCTATATTTTCTGCCTTTGAGATTTGTACCTGATACAGTCTTCCCACCTCATCCTACCTTTATTTTTTCCAGGAAAGGTAGAAGAATGTCTTTAAAAACTACATTTCTCTTGAAATGCCCAGCGTCTATTAAGTGTCACTTTGTTATCTGTAATTTTATGCTTGCTCTAAACTAAGAAAATGCAGACATTAACCAGGTAATGAACTGTTTTATCTCTGATGCCAAATAGTCTATGTTCTATTTGCCTCCTTTTAAATTTGCTGCTTCAGTGCTTTGTGGAGAGACCTGGCCTTAATCTGTAAGAGCGGGCTGCCAGCAGTTAGTTGGAAACCAGTTTGCCTTAGCCTTTGCATGGCTAGTGTTTTATATTTGAAGTGGTATTGACATAGCACTTACAGCATTTGATAACTCAACTGCACTTACAGGAAAAGTTAACTGAGGGAGGAAAGGACAGCTGGGAACGTGGCAGTGCACTGCTGTCTAATCAGGTGTTGCTACAGAATGAGCTAGAAGCTTTGCAGGAAGGAAGCCACCATGATGAATCAGCTTGCACAGGATCAGAGAACATCTGCTGCTCTGTGGCCTTTATATCCTTTTATATGTTGCCAATACCCTCCTACATTCTCTGTGATATGTTTTGGGGAGTTGAAAAAACATAAGGACTTTAGACAGAAGCAAAGCAAATTCTACATTATTGAACTTCCTTTTCTCTCTGAGGAGAGAATCTGTTTACTTTATTGTTCTGAGAAAGTACAATAAGCACACATGAACACAACCTGAATTCCCACAGCACACTGAAGCCTCTAAGCCTCTGAGCTCAAGTCTTGGCTACACCTATATGCAAGCTCTACACTGTGGCACACTGCCATTTTAACTTCAGTTCAGCTGGTGGTGTCCGACTCTTTGCAACCACATGAGGGGCACAGTCTCCTTTTTGTACGCAAATGAAGTCACCAGTAAGCACTCAAAACGGTAATTTAGCAGATGCCTGGCAACCACAGGTTGTAATAAAGGTAAGCATATGGGCAGGGCCTCCAGGGATGCCAAGCTTCAGAGGCTGTGGGGAGCCTGGAAAGCTGAACAAACCCTGTGCACACTGGAGGGGCCCTGAGTGGTCCCACACTGTGTGCTGAGTCATGTTTCTCTGAGGCTGTCCTGTTTCCTGTGGTCTAATACTTTGCCAACACCTGACCTTATGGCATGGACAGCAGCAGAGTCTGAGATAAATGGAAAGCATAAACATCAATAGAGGTAGAATGAAGTATCTATCATTTTAGATATTTTAAAACAGTGAGAACCCCGAAAAGCCAACTCAGGCCTGAACATTTAGGAAATGTGTTCATAAAATTAGAAGTCAGAGGTAGAGAAGGTTCTAAAAGGACAGACAGTGGGATCATTTTGCTCTCTGCTCTGTCTATCTCAGCATCAGCTTTATCCCAAGGCTGTTCTGTCCCTCCCCACAGTGCTTACAATATGATCTCTATGGCAATCAGGGGATCAGATAAACTGAAAAAAGAGATGTAATCCTCACCAGAGAAAAAAACATTACCCGTGTGTGCGTGTATGCTCAGTCATGTCCAACTCTTTGTGACCCCATGCACTGTAGCCCAGCAGGCTCTTCTGTCCATAGGATTTTATAGGAAACAATACTGGCATGGGTAGCCATGTGCTTCTCCAGGGGATCTTCGTGATGCAGGGATGGAAACTGCATCTCTTGTGTCTCCTGCAATGAGCAGGTAAATTCTTTATCAACTGAGCCACCTGGGAAGCAGCCAGGAACAACTAACTTTTCAATGAATTACCTCAGCAGAACATAAAGGGAAACAACAACAATCAACTGCCTAATTTCTAGTGTGGTCTTGCAGGTGAGAAGCGAACTTTCCAAGGTCACTCATTCTGTGAAAGCCTATTACTTATAGTTCATTATTTAAAACTGGAAATAACCCAGAAAAATAGGTATTATTAACCCAGATTATAGAGACGAGGCTCAAATGGAATGGAAAACTGATATATATGGTCATGGGCTTCCTAGATGATTCAGCGATAAAGAATCCACCTGCCAATGCAGGAGATGCAAGAGAATCAGTTTCGATCCCTGGGTCAGGAAGATCAGGTGGAGAAGGACTGGCAACCCACTCCAATATTCATGCCTGGAAAATCCCATGGACAAAGGAGCCTGGCAGACTACCGTCCATGGGGTTGCAAAGTCAGACACAACTGAGCTAACCACACACACACACATATATGGTCACGGATATACTATCATCATGACACACTTCTCCAGACTCATTAGTTGGAAGAGAATCAAACACTACAAAAAAGAGAAAACTACTCTTGTCTTTAACAAAGATTCACTTCATTAGGGAAACCACAGTTTCCCGTATTGGGATATACGAATTAGGAGGAAGAAATAGCTTCTTACTAATGTGGCAAAATCAAGGAGGGATAATTTGAGCTGGGAATTAAAGAACAGTGGGAATCAGAAGGGACAGAACTGAGAAGACAAGCGTCTAAAAGGACAGATTCAGTTCAGTTCAGTTGCTCAGTTGTGTCCATCTCTTTGTGACCTCATGGACTGCAACACACCAGGCTTCCCTGTTTATCACAAACTCCCGGAGCTTACTCAAACTCAGGTCCATTGAGTCGGTGATGCCATCCAACCATCTTGTCCTGTGTTACCCCTTCTCCCCCTGACTTCAATCTTTCCCAGCATCAGGGTCTTTTCAAATGAGCCAGTCATTCGCTTCAGGTGGCCAGACTGTTGGCGCTTGAACTTCAGCATCAGTCCTTCCAATGAATATTCAGGACTGATTTCCTTAAGGATGGACTGGTTGGATCTCCTTGCAGTCCAAGGACTCTCACGAGTCTTCTCCAACACCACAGTTCAAAAGCATCAATTCTTCAGGACTCAGCTAATTTTAGGGTCCAACTCTCACATCCATACATGACTACCAAAAAAATCATAGCTTTGACTGCTGCTGCTGCTGCTAAGTCGCTTCAGTCGTGTCTGACTCTGTGCGATCCCATAGACGGCAGCCCACCAGGCTCCCCCGTCCCTGGGACTCTCCAGGCAAGAACACTGGAGTGGGTTGCCATTTCCTTCTCCAATGCATGAAAGTGAAAAGTGAAAGTGAAGTCGCTCAGTTGTGTCTGACTCTCAGCGACCCCATGGACTGCAGCCTTCTAGATGAACCTTCGTCAGCAAATTAATGACTGCTTTTTAACGTGCTATCTAGGTTGGTCAAAGCTTTTTTCCAAGAAGGAAGCATCTTTTAATTTCATGGCTGCAGTCACCATCTGCAGTGATTTTAGAGATCAAGACAATAAAATCTGTCACTGTTTCCATTGCTTCTCCATCTATTTGCCATGAAGTGAGGGGACTAGATGCCATGGTCTTCGTTTTGTGAATGTTGAGTTTTAGGCCAGCTTTTTCACTCTCCTCTTTCCCTTTCATCAAGAGGCTCTTCAGTTCTTCACTTTCTGCCATAAGGATGGTGTCATCTGTATATCTGAGGTTACTGATATTTCTTCCAGCAACCCTGATTCCAGCTTGTGCTTCACCCAGCCCAGCATTTCTCATGATATACTCTGCATACAAGTTAAATAATCACAGTGGCAATATACAGCCTTGATGTACTCCTTTTCCCAATTTGGAACCAGTCTGTTGTTCCATGTCTGGTTCTAACTGTTTCTTCTTGCCCTGAATACAGATTTCTCAGGAGGCAGGTAAGGTAATCTGGTATTGCCATCTCTTGAAGGATTTTCAACAGCTGTTGTGATCTACATAGGCAAAGTCTTTGGTGTAACCAATAAAGCAGAAGTACATGATTTTCTGGAACTCTCTTGCTTTTTCAATGATCCAACAGATGTTGGCAATTTGATCTCTGGTTCTTCCACCTTTTATAAATCCAGCTTGAATATCTGGAAGTTCGCAGTTCACGCATAGTTGAAACCTTGTTTAGAGAGTTTAAAGCATTACTTTGCTAGCATGTGAGATGAATGCAATTGTACAGTAGTTTTAACATTATTTGAAATTGCCTTTCCTTGAGATTGGAATGAAAACTGACCTTTTCAGTCCTGTGGCCACTGCTGAGTTTTCCAAATTTGCTGGCATATTGAGTGCAGCACTTTCACAAAATCATCTTTTAGTGAAATAGTTCAACTGGAATTCCATCACCTTCACTACCTTTGTTTGTAGTGATGTTTCCTAAGGCCCACTTGACTTAGCATTCCAGGATGTCTGGCTCTGGGTGACTGCCCACATCATTGTGGTTATGTGGGTCAGTAAGATTTTTTTTATGGTTCTGTGTATTCTTGCCACCTCTTCTTAATTATCTTCTGCTTCTGTTAGGTCCATACCATTTCTGTCCTTTATTATGCCCATCTTTGTATGAAATGTTCCTTTGGTATCACTAAGTTTCTCGAAGAGATCACTAGTCTTTCCCATTCTGTTGTTTTCCTCTATTTCTTTGCATTGATCACTAGGAAGGCTTTCTTATCTCTCCTTGCTATTCTTTGGAACTCTGCATTCAGACGGGTAATGGGTATGTGTTTCCTTTTTTCCTTTGCCTTTAGCTTCTCTTTTCTCAGCTATTTGTAAGGCCTCTTCAGACAATCATTTTGCCACTTTGCATTTCTTTTTCTTGGGGATTAACTTGATCACAATAAGCAAGAGGGGAACACAGAGGTCAGGTTTGGTAACTGGAAAGTAATCTAGTCTCTTAAAATGTAGAAAAATCACAGTGTGCCAGATATTTCTTATTGCTTCACATTCTCTACACTCATCTCTTATTTGGCAAAGACTTCAGCAATCAGCTCCAGTAATTTCTGACCAGCACAGGCCAGATTCTGGTAAGTGTAACTCAAGTGTGTCTGTCCTGGCCACCTACTAAGAGTCTCATTTTCTGGCCTGAGGCTTTCCAGCACTTGGACCTCAGATGACTGCAGAATTCCTTGGTACTCAGCTGCTTACAACTCAGAGGTCTGGAAGAGTTAACAAGGATAGCAATCCTTTTCCAATAAAGCACTAAAGATTTTGGCTAAACACTTATCCCATCCATTCTTCCAGCTGATGAATTTTAGCTACACACCATAACATTTCTCCGAAGTCCTGTAATCACAAGGCCAAGGTCTCCAACTCTAATCTGCTTGCATCCTACCCCAGAATTTACATATCTGTCTCTCCCACTAATCCTGCAAGGTATCATGGTTTCAAAATTCAGAAAGATTGAATAAATAAAAGCATGACAAATAGTGGTGCCATTTAGAGAACAGAAATAAGCTAGAGGCATATCAGATATTAAAGAGAAGACTTTGCTTACAGACTTTCTAAGTTTGGAAAGTAAGTTATTCACATAAAGGTGCTAATACAATATAGATTTGCTTCATATTGAAATTAAATGGGGAAAAAATGACAGTGTAACAGGAAAATGGTAGTTGAAATGACCTAATCATCAGCGGAAGACTATATAGAGAGATTCAAACAGAATTTGAAATAAGAGAAAGAATCATCAAACATTATAGATAAGATCTAGACCCGCATAAAATTATTTTTAAGAGACAAAGGGGGTAATCAACAGGTACACAAACACAGACAAACACACACACACACATAATGATGCAAGTTAAATAGTGATTTTTGGAAGGCTATTTGAAAGCAATTTCAATTTTTTTTCTCAGTAAAATAGAATAAAACACATTTGAATATAAAGAATGTTTTTAAATTGTGATGCGAGAAAAATAAAGCATTAATTTCACTCTAAGATGAAAATCTCTTCCCTTGACCCTTCTCTGCCTTCAGTTTCACCTTCCTCTAATTTCTCTCCATTCATTGGCAAGTTTCTATGAACACAAAGGAAAACTCTACTAACTTTGGCTAGGGCTACTCTTTCACTACTTGATACCCAGTCACCTATACCTCAAACTTTGAAGTCCTTTTAAATCCCAGATTTTTCTTCTCTGATTTTCAACCAAACACAAGGAACTCTGGATATTTATCCAAAGGAAACAAGAATAACTCAAAAAGATATATACAACCCTATGTTCAATGCAGCATTATTTATAATAGCCAAGATATGGAAACAATGTAACTGTCCATCCATGGATGAATGGATAACGAAAATGTGGTATATATGAAAGTGTTAGTTGCTCAGTTATGTCCAACTTTTTGAGACCCCCTTGGACTGTAGGCTTAGTCCAGTCTTACCAGGCTTCCCTGTCCATGGGATTTTCCAGGCAAGAATACTAGAGTGGATTTCCATTCCCTTCTCCAGCAGATCATCCCAAGCCATGGATCCAACTTAGGTCTCTTGCATTGCAGAGAGATTCTTTAACAGCTGAGCTATTGGGGAAGCCATGGAATATATAATGGGGTATTATGCATCCATATATAATGGGGTATTATGCATCCATAACAGCCCCCATGTGGTTCAGCAGTAAAGAACTTGTCTGCCAATGCAGGAAATAGCAGAGATGCAGCTTCCATCCCTGAGTTGGGAAGATCCCCTGGAGAAGGAATTGGTAACCCACACCAGTATTCTTGCCTGGAAAATCCCATGGACAGAGAGGCTTGGGGCCATATAGTGCATAGGGTCACAAAGAGTCAGACACAACTGAGAATGCATGACTCATTCATCCATAAAAAAGAATGAAATCTTGTCATTTGCAACAACATAGATGAAATGTATACCTTAGGGGCACTAGGCTAAGTGAAACAAGTCAGACAAAGAAAGACATATATTATATGATTTTACATGTGGAATCTAAAAACAAAGAGAAAAACTGTAATAAAAAAATAATAATAATAAGGCCAAGCTCATAAATAGAGAGAACACATTGGTGATTGGCAGAGGTGGAGGTTGGGGGTGGTGGGTAGATGAAAAGAGTGAAGGGGGTCAAAAGATACAAACATCCAGTTATAAAAATTAAGTCATAGGGATGTAATATAAAGCATGGTGACTAGAGTTAAAAATTTTGTTGTTTAGTCACTCAGTCATGTCTGACTCTTTAATAAAGTATTTTTTGCATATTTGAAAGTGGCCAAGAGAGTAGATATTAAAAGTCTTCATGATAAAAAATCTCTACTTATGTTTGGTGACAGAAGTTAACTAGACTTATCATGGTGATCATTATGCAATATGTGGGAATCATTTTGCAAAAGATTGAATCATTATGCTATATACATGAAACTGAAACTAATATAATGTCAGTCAATAATAGCACAATCAAAAAAAAGAAAACTAGGACCAATATATTCTACAATGATCCTTGGATTTTTTTTCTGCAAAAGTTAAATAACTTTTATTATTCATAGTCATTTCCTTACTTTCATCCTATTTACTCTCATCTAGAGTATTATTATGCCTTCCTAAAGGATCAATTTAATGTAAGTCTTACTAATTCATAAAATGTCAGTAGTAGTGTGATACTTCCTCTGTTGCCTAACAAATTAATATGTAATCTTCTGAGTTAAAAAGGAAATCTCTGTTGTAAAATAAGCCCAATAACTTCCAGATCTTGTCTTACATTTCTTTCAGATTTTTATTTTACAAAGCTGGCAAACAATATGACCAGTTGTTATTTGGAATTATCCCACAGTTTTCAACAGTTCCTTCTCAGCTCAAGAAATCATCTTTTTCTGGAGTGCTCTTGTCTCACTCTTAACCTTAATTATTCCCTGTAATAAGTATAGCCATTCCCCAATCCTTTAAAATCCTTTTCAGTTGCTTTCACACTGATACCTTTTTTTAAAACTACAGGCATGAACTTCACCTTTAGATTAAAGGGTTTTCCCTTTTTTTAAATCATATAAAGAACACAGACTGGAACCTTGTCACAGTGATTATTTATTCCTTGTTTTGAAAGTATATATCAAAGTATAAAAATATATTAAATTTAAGAGTGAATACTCCTGTAACGTACATTTTGATGGCTACTTCCTTGAAAGAAATGCTAGATCTTTTCCTTATTTTTCCCCTATCAAAGTGCCTCATGCACATTTAAGAATTCAATAAACATTTTGTGAATTGGACAATGTTTTACTAAAGCAGGATACACATGTGTTCTGAGAACTTTACTCTCTATAAGATGACAAGATTTAGCGTTTCAATACTATAATCTTTTTACTTAACATTATTTTAGGCTTCCTTTGTGGCTTAGCTGGTAAAAAATCTGCCTGTAATGTGGGAGACCTGGATTTGATCCTCGGGTTGGGAAGATCCCCTGGAGAAGGGAAAGGCTACCCACTCCAGTATTCTGGCCTGGAGAATTCCATGGACTGTATAGTCCATAGGGTCACAAAGAGTCGGACATGACTGAGTGACTTTCACTTCACTTCACATTATTTTATATTGTTTTAAATTATATGTGGGACCTCCACATATTTAACTTATATGCAGAGTACATTATGAGAAATGCTGGGCTGGATGAAACACAAACTGGAATCAAGATTGCTGGGAGAAATATCAATAACCTCAGATATGCAGATGACACCACTCTTATGGCAGAAAGGAAAGAAGAACTGAAGAGCCTCTTGATGAAAGTGAAAGAAGAGTAAAAAATTTGGCTTAACACTCAACATTCAGGAAACTAAGATCATGGGATCTGGTCCCATCACTTTCATGGCAAATAGTGGAAACAGTGACATACTTTATTTTGGGAAGGTCTAAAATCACTGCATCGGGGACGACAAAGGATGAGATGGCTAGATGATATCACTGACTCAATGGACATGAGTTTGGGTAAACTCAGGGACTGGGTGATGGACAGGGAGGCCTGGCATACTGCGATTCATGAGGTCGCAAAGAGTCAGACACGACTGAGCAACTGAACTGAACTGAACTGAACCGAACCGAAAATCACTGCAGATGGTGACTGTAGCCATGAAATTAAAAGACCCTTGCTCCTTGGAAGAAAAGTTATGACCAACATAGATAGCATATTAAAAAACAGAGACGTTACTTTGCCAACAAACGTCTGTCTAGTCAGAGCTACGTTTTTTCCAGTAGTCATATATTGATGTGAGAGTTAGACTATAAAGAAAGCTGAGCACCAAAGAATTGATGCTTTTGAACTGCAGTGTTGGAGAAGACTCTTGAGAGTCCCTTGGACTGCAAGGAGATCCAGCCAGTCTATCCTCAAGGAAATCAGTCCTGAATATTTATTGGAAGGACTCCAATACTTTGACCACCTGATGCGAAGAGCTGACTCATTTGATAAGACCCTGATGCTCGGAAAGACTGAAGGCAGGAGGAGAAGGGGACAACAGAGGATGAGATGGTTGGATGGCATCACCTACTCAACGGACATGAGTTTGAGTAAACTCTGGGAGTTGGTGATGGACAGGGAGGCCTGGCGTGTTGCAATCCATGGATCACAAAGAGCTGGACACGACTAAGCACCTGAACTGAACTGAATTGTGGGACCTCCTCAGGCAATGAGAAAGTTGTTTCACTAATTGTACCACAAACTTAAAACTTGTTCAGTCCAATTTGTTGATGAAATTCTTTGCATCTGGACTACATTTGTTGAGTTTCACTATAATAATCATATCATGAGCTAAATTATTTATCTTTTTATTAAAGTATAGTTTAATAAGAAAAATGTACAAATAAGTGAATGGCTGTATTGTACTTGGATGCATTTTCTTTTGCTCATTATTTTCCTTGTGAGGTTCATAGTTTTTTTTTTTAAGTTTTCATAGTTGCATAGTATTCATTCTACGAATATACAGTTACTCATTTTATTGTCGTTTGATTTTGATTTGTAGCACTTCATAAATATTGGGTTTTGTGGGTTTTTTTCCTTTAAAGATTGAAAGTTTGTGGCAAACCTGCCCTAACTAAGTCTGCTGCCTCCATTTTTCCATAGCATTTGCTCATTCTGTGTCTCCGCCTCACATTCTGGTAACTTTCTCGCGACTATTACATTCATCATGGTGATCTGCAGTCAATGACCTTTGATGCGATCTGTTGTAATTGGGGGCACCAGGAATCTCACCCATACGAGGACAACCTTAACTGGTAAATGTTGTATGTGTTCTGACTGTACCACTGCCCAGCCATTCCCTAATTTCTCACCCTCTCCTTGGTCCTTCCAATTCCCTGTGACATAACAATATTGGAATTTGGCTGACTAATAACTATACAAAGGCCTCTAAGTGTTCAAGAGAAAGAAAAAGTCAATCAGTGCAGCAAACGTCATTGTTATCTTATTTTTAAAAATTGCAACAGCCACCCCAATCTTCAGCAAACACCACTCAGGCTAGTCGGCGGTCATCAACACTGAGGCCAAGCCCTTCACCCACACACAAAACAATTATGACTCTGTAGACTCAGATGCCAGTCAGCCTTATTTTTAGCTCTTAAATATTTTAAATTAAGGTATGTACATTGTTTAGACAATACTCTTACATGCTTCACAGACTACAATATAGTATAAATGTTACTTTCATACAAACTGGGAAACCAAAAGATTCATGTGACTCACTTTATTGTCATATTTGCTTACCATGATTATAAGAGACAGAACTCACAATTTCTCTGACAGATCCCTGTATCATGACTTATTTTATAGTTTATGGAATTCTGCTTGGTCTCCAATGGGAAGCTATTACAAATAAAGCTGCCACAAACATTCTGGCATATGTGTTGTATGGCACAAATACATGCACTTTTGTGGTGTATGTGTATCTGGGAGTGATATGCTTTAGTGAAAGCAACTCTTTTGCCCCTTTCCAGTTTGTCCATTTCTGTTCCCCTTACACTTAAATTATAAAAATGAGATCACCAGGTAACATGTAACCTAACTCCTGATTTATGCTTTACTAAAGGCACATAATACTTGCCTAACCTTTGATTCCTTCCTAGATTAAAAAAAGTAGGATTGAAGAATTAAGTAGTTAAACAATGACTGGTTCTCAATACCTATCAGCCCCTTAGCAATCCTGCAGGCAGACCACAGGGGCAAGACAGTAACTGAAGAAATAGCGTGAGGATTCAGGCAGCCTGCATTCACAAAAAATGATGCTGAACTTAACCTTTTGCCTCAGTGATTAACTGAGATTACTGCCCTTCTTTTTCCCTTTGAACACTGCCATGGCTGAGCAGAATCTTGGGAGCTGGTTTTGGGGGACACAAGTATGCCTTCTCCCCAGATTGCTAATGTTCTAACTAAAGCCACCGTTCCTTCCTACCTACACAGGCTTCTTGAGTATTGACTTCTGAGTGGCAGGCAGACAGACTTGAGTACAGTAACATTAGTAAGCTGCGTGCTTAGTAGCTCACTCATGTCCAACTCTTTGCGACCCCATGGACTTTAGCCCCCTGGCTCCTCTGTCCATAGGGATTCTCCAGGCAAGAATACTGGAGTGAATTGCCATGCCCTCCTCCAGAGGATCTTCGCAACTCAGGGATCAAATCCAGGCCTCCCACACTGCAGGCAGATTCTTTACTGTCTGAGCCACCAGGGAAGTAAAGCAATATATAACTTTTGAGTTTTGGAAGATACCGATAATTTTCCAAAGACGTTGAACTAGTTTACATTATTACAGTTTGGTAGAATTTTACGCCAGTTGATAGTATCACCTACAGAGTATGAGATTTGCTATTGCTTCACATTCTTGCCTATATTCTCCACTGTCTATTTCAATTTTTCATGTATTTATTCATTTGTGTCATATGTTTTACCATTCAGTTGCATGTGCAGTGTCATTTCACGGTAAGTCCAGCTTGGATTTCTCTGATGACTAAAGAATCAAACATATCTTCATGTATCTATTTGCTAATGCCATCTGTCCATTGAATTCTTTTGCCCATTTTGTGGACTAGTTTCTTTCTACCTTTTGATTTATATAAGTTCTCTATGCTTTCTAGGATTTCCCTGATGGCTTGGATGGTAAAGAATGTGAAATCTGGGAGACCTGAGTTTGATCCCTGGGTTGGGAAGATCCTCTGGAAAAGGGAATGGCTACCCACTACAGTATTCTAGCCTGGAGAATTTCATGGACAGTAGAGCTTGGCTGGCTACAGTTCATGAGGTTGCAAAGAATGGAACACGACTGAATGACTAACACTTTCACTTTTCATGTTTTCTAAGCTCTTTGTTGGTTATAAACCATGGAAATATATTGCCTGTTACATAGCTTGCAATTTAACCAATACCTTAATGATGTCAATTAATGAAAATATCTTAGTTACTATATATCTCTTTCCAATTCATGCACTTTTGTGTTCTATTAAGAATACTTTCTTAACCTATGTTCATGGAAACATTCTCTCATAAATTATACTTTTTATAGCAAACTATTAAAATGGACTATGTTGCACTTGGTTTCTTTTCCTTTGGATCTTGAATTGAGCATTTTTCAACACAGCTTCTAGTATTTTACAGTTATAAATGTTCACATAGAAGCTGTGATTCTATAGCAAGTATTTGTATTGAATTTATCTATTTTTTTCCAAGCTATTGACAGAAAATGAAGTTCTATAACTTAGCTTTCAATTGAATTGTAATAGCTCCATTTGAAATTTCAAAATGTGGATATTCAAATGAAGCTTAAATAACATAGATTTTTAAAATTATTATTACTTGAGAACTCAACTATTAGGAATTATTTGCCTTTTCCAGAATGCTACTTTGGCAGTACCTAAAATTGCTTAATTTTCATTATAACACTATTGCTCAATGTTTTCTAAAATCAGAACTAATGCCACTATGAATAGTAAGTAGGTGTTACCATTTAAACAAAACTCTAGCAGGTTAATGGCATGCCTAAACAAATTTATGATTGGTAAAATGAATACTAATCACACACATATAATTTGTTTCATTTTTCAAACATCCAAACAATAGTCTAAATTAATGGCTAATGTTGATCACCATGACAGAACTGAAACTATTTACCTGAAAAATGGTGAGGTAAATGTTGAGAATGTAAGTGGCAAACACAATTTTCATAAACAGTGACTAAATCTAAATGTCTTACTATTTATCATGTTAACCTCTTACTGTAGTGGTTCTCAAAACTCAGAATACATAAAAAGCCCAGGGGAGCAGGTTAAAAATACAGATTTCCCAAGTCCTACACTTAAGAATTTTAGCTCCACAGACCTGATGTTGGGTCTAGATATCTGAACTTTATATGATACCTCAGGAGATATTGATATAAGCAATGAATACCAAATCCCTTCAGGGTTGAACATGACCTGAGTAAATCTATAATATAACAGGAGTCCATTTATTGACATCCTTGAGGTTCCTATTTATATCCTGCTCACCCTTTCTGCACACTTCTTTATGGTACTGACACTGACCAAGCCCAGGCTGAGCAATATTGGGTAGCAAATGAGTCTCTCTCCTACCTGAGAATGAAATCTCTAATGAAACTCCCTGCAGAAACATCTCCAAAATTATATTCATTATTATAAAAAGTTTTCTTAAAAGTATTTTAAATATTAATAGCTGATACACTTATTGATATTTTACTATCTCCCCAAGGTCATTTCTATGTTAAGAAAAACTTGAACTTTTAATAATTTGATAATGTAATAAAAGTTCTCCTAGAAACTTGTCAGAATTGTAGATAAAGGAAAAATGGTAAATAACAAGATTCTCATATTTTCTTGAGTGTGTGTGTGTGTGTGTGTGTGTGTGTACATTGATATGTCCTACAGAAGTAGGAATTTTGGCTCTGTACAACACTGAATATTAAGTCACTATGATGACAGGGAGCCTGACTTGGAGTTGGTCTCTAATAAATATTCTTTGAATAACTGAAGGCAAAAATAGTTTGAGAAATTGGGGTTTATAGGTTCTATGATAGGAGTCAGAGGAGGCAGGTTTGAGGATATCAAAGAGAATGTATATGGAGTCCCTGAAAGAATAGAATACGCTAGAGGATATAGCTACAATTGCAAGCTGGAGAAGCAAATTCACACAAAAGGTATACTTTTCTCACCATGAAGCCATTAAGAACGATGTATCTGCTAAAACTGAACAAATATGAATAGAGTCTGACAATTATAGTAAATGACTGAATAGTTATTATGAAGAAGAGAAATTTTTTCATTTGCTTTCTCGTTTTGTTGTTATTGTTTCTTTGGTTGATTTTGTTTGTTTACATCAGGGGCAAACAGAATTTCCTGGTGAAGTAATCCAGTTGAGTGAATACATAGAGAGGGGTGCCAATCTATGGGTCTGTGATTGCCTATAATTGTGCTCTGCAGCCTACAAACATGAACAGATGTTGTGGCTGACAGTGTTGCTCTTTGATGTTAGGTTAGAGAACTGTTGAATTAGAAAGAAAGGCAGCAAAAGCAATAAAATTTATGATGAACACACAAACAGAGGATAAAGGGAAAGAAGTAAAAATAGGGATAGTTTAATACTGAGAGAGACAAGAAGGATAGACTTTAAGGGCATTATACAAAGTGAGATCAGTCAGACAAAGATAAATACTACCTGATATCACTTTTACATGGAATCTAAAATAGCTGAACTCGTAAAGAAAGTAGACTGGTGTTTACCAAGGGATGGGGAATGGGGAAAAAGGGAAGATGCTGGTCAAATGATACACACTTAAAGTTAGTAGGTATTCAACTGTTATTTCTTTCATGATCTCTCTCTAGTTTAAAAAATTTAAATTTATTAATTCTAATTTGAGGCTAATTACTTTACAATATTGTATTGGTTTTGCCAGACATCAACATGAATCCGCCACAGGTGTATACGTGTTCCCAATCCTGAACCCCCCCCCCCACTTGTTTTATTATGAACTTTTCATCCAAAGTATCTAAACTAAATTTTTACTTTGGGATTATCACATTATTAAAACTTCATATTTTAAAGATACTCTTTCCTCATACCAACTTACTTAATAGTGTAATATTGACACATTTTGCTATATTGATTATACTCATCCTTTACATGCTTTTTACTAGCGTGGATGTAACCTACAATAATCCATGATGTACACTTTCTTAAAAATTAAAGTATAATTGATTGGCAACAATTCAGGTGTACAGTGACTCAGTTAAACATACATGTTTTTCAGATTCTTTTCCATTTTAAGTTTGAATAGAGTTCCCTGTACTATACCGTAGGTCCTTGTTGTTTACATCTATTTTATATATAGTAGTATGCCTCTGTTGATCCCAAATTCCTAATTTATCCTTCCCTCCTTTTCCCTTTGGTACCCATCAATTTGTTTTCTATGTCCATGAGTCTATTTATATTTTGTAAATAAGTTTCTTTTTGTCTTTTTTAGATTCCACATATAAGTGATATCATATGACATTTATCTTTCTAATTTACTTCAATCAGTATGGTAGCCTCTAAGATCATATATGTTGTTGCAAATGGCATTTTTCATCCTTTTTTAAGGCTGCATAACATTCATGCCATATATTCTTATGCAATGTCTTTTCTTAAAGTAACTGCCATAGGATTCTTATTTCCAGTAGTTGTTCAATGAGTGACTCTCCTGTGGAAAGCTTTCATTTTATAGTAACAAGTATACTTTCCAGCTTTATTTATTCAGTGTTTGTTTATACACAAATCTTAAGATATAAAGGAGTAAATCTAATTTAATTTTCAATATCATTATACTCATGTAATTTAATTGGATTATAATAACAACTTCAATTTTCTTCATCTATCATATGTTACCCTGGACTAATCCAGTAGAGGAAACAGGTTTATGCCTGAATAAGCCCTAAGAATATATGATGTTAGTTTTTTACTGTCTTTATGATGTGATTAAAAAAACAAATCTAAAAAACTGAAAATTATATCATTACTGTACATGCCTACACTTACGTCACAATATCATGGAATTAACTGAATTGATCAGTGAAGACTAGGCCAGTGCTGTTCAACGGGTTTTTCTGAAATGATGGCAAAGTTCTATAACTGTACTATCTGATTTAGTTTGAGCATTGAGTACTTGAAATCCGGCTTGTCTGACTGAAAAACTTGGGTCACTCGGGTCATTCCTTCTTTCAACTACGGACACCAAGGCTCACAGAAACATTTCTTCAAGGATATGAGAAATCTACTGGAGGTTCCTATTATAACTATTTTAAGAGAAAGGAGAAACAAATAGAATAAAGGAAGAAAATGTAGCTCTACCCAAGAGGGAAAACTTCAATTATCTCTGCTGCCAGAATAAAAGCACTCCTCACTTTGGCAACAGTGGGAGGCAAAAAAAAAAAAAAAAAAAAAGCCTGCCTATACATAACCCACCCAAATGCCTGAAATGGAATCCAACCACTTAACATCATCTGTTAACTTATGCCAATCTGCAGTCACCCTTCTATTTCAAGGGGGCCTGTTAAGAAATCAGTCCTAATCTTTTGTAGATGGAAATGGTACCAGCCACTTCTATAAATCAATGTATTTATTTGATTATGTTTTTAAATGAGGAAGATTAATACAAACAAACAGAACTAATTCCCGAGATAAGAAAGATCAACTTTTGTTTTTTTAATAGAGCAGAATGTATTTACTCAAGAATGACTAGTTGATGAGAAAAGTTTGATTATTTTGTTATTTGGCTTTCAATAATCTGAATGATTTCTTGAAGTCACAGTAATGTTAATACCACAGAACAAACACCATGACAAAGGGGCCCTCTTCTATTTTCCCTTTCTTTTCTGTCAATTACATATGGGGTACTATAGATGAAAGGCATAGCAGTTATACAGACTGAATGAACTGTCATTGTCATGACATTAATATCACCCAAGGGAAAATATTTCAAAAGGCAAACTTTAAATCCATTAAAATTACTCACATCAGTGATATTTAAGAAGATAACATATCTATAAATTAAGCTCAGTCAGTAAAGAATCTGCCTGCAATGCAGGAGACCTGGGTTTGATTCCTGGGTCAGGAAGATCCCCTGGAGAAGGAAATGGCAACCTACTCCAGTATTCTTGTCTGAAGATTCTCATAGACAGAGGACCCGACAGGCTACAGTCCATGGGATAGCAAGAGTTGGACATGGCTTAGCAACTAAACCACCACCAAATTAAGTACAGACCACTAGGAAAAAATAAAAATAAGAGAACAAAATATTATAAGGAATTAATATAACTACTGAACTAAAATATAATAAAATGGTCCCAGATAAGAGACAAGCTACTAATTTAAGAGGCAATATAAAACTCTCCACCAGAATTTACAGCATAAAGATATAATTAGGAAACAGAAGAGAAAAACTAATACTCATGGACTCTAATTTGGTCGTTGAGCCCAACATCTGCTTAACGGTAGTTTCAGCAAACTCAGGGGAACATTTAAGAGGAGAAAGTTCTCAAAGCTTGAAAAAGATTGAATTGAAAGAAACCACATAGACCAAGGAGGATAAATGACCAGAACACTATATTTAGATAAAATACTATGAAATTTTAATTTCAACTGTTGTAGCTACGCATTCCGGGAAACAAACTCACTCAGAAGGACAATGCAGATAGTGGAGTGCAGTTTATTACACTGCAGGCCCAAGGCAGAGTCTCCTCTTAGCCAAGGACCCTGACCAGTTTTTGTGAAAACCTTATATACCCTAAGTGTGCTTGCTCAAACCCATCTCCCCAAATTCCTTGAAACTATTCAGGACAAGGTAAAAGAGAGATATGATCAAAGTTAACCCATGATTCATGTGTCACGAGACAGATGAACAGTAGACATTTACCAATAGGACTGTGGTCATATCCTGATAAACATAATGGAATTTACCACTTTGTTCTGTTACAGAGATAATCAGCATATTCTTTTAGGCAATGGAGAGTCCAAGTACAAGACCTGAGGCTCTTTTATCAGGGGGGCTGGTTTTCCATTGGTATGCCACTTTTATAGACACCAGTCACAAAGTTCAGAGTCCATCGGGAGGGTGACCACACGTGTAGCCTAATGTTCGCAGCCTGGCCTAAGATGGAGTCCAGCTCTGTCTGTTTCCTCCTTCACAACCATTAAAGGAAAACTGAATATTTTTAAAAAGAAAAACAAAATTTCCTAGAAGAGTAAATTTTAAATTAACACCAGATTTCTATTTAGCAGAAGTGAATTACAAAAACAAAAAGTTACATTAAAACCAGAATTTTTTGTCTGGTCAATTTTTCTATAAAATTTGAAAGCAAAATGAAAAAATATATAGATAAATATGATTTTTAAATTATTCCAAAAACAATTTTTAAAAAACTGGAAATGGAATCAAGAATTTTGAGCACCTAGGATTAAAAAGCAGAAACTGCTGAGTATGTTTATGAAGTGGGATTGATAGCTAAATTCTGATGCTGAAAATATACTTCATTAGTGATAAAGAGTTGCATAATTATAATAGTATTTCATTCTATTTATTGATTCTCAATTTTATCATCAACCTAGAAGTAAAACACAAGTTAAAATTATACTTTTTAGCAAATAATCAAAATACCATATGCTAAGTATCTGTTTATAAACATTATAAATACTTTAAAATATATAAAATAAATACAATAAAACATGTTATAGAAGGAACAGTGGGATAGGATAAGAATCGAAGAGGAAGTCTATTATAGAACACAATTTTCCAAAAAGGGAGAATAGAAACTGTTTACACTGATAAGAAATTTAAAATTAAGTATATTTAAAGTTATGACAAAGTCTGGCTGCACAGACAAAAAAAGAACAGTAGCTCAGTAAGTATGGAAAGAACATCATCTCTAATTTTAATTTATTCACTATTTCAATATTGTAACACATGCATGCATTACTTTTATAATTATAATATCAATTACTTACTGATATCCTAAAGTATGTAATTCCTATTTTAAAATGGCTTTGATATGCTAAACTTACCACAGAATTAAACTTTTCACAATTCAAAACCAAATCAGTGTATGTGTTCATTTATGAAGGTTTCGTGCCATACTCAAGGAGTTCTCAATGTATGGGTAACATATTTAATTAAGCAAACACTCATTAAGAACATAATTATAACTGGAGCTCAGGTTTTTTGAGCACAGGCCACCTGTTCTCCTTGCTTGCACTCAGTATGCTCAGTCACGTCCAACTCTTTGTCACCCCATGGACTGCAGCCCACAAATCTCTCTCTATGGAATTTTCCAGCCAAGAATGCTGGAGTGGGTTGCCATTTATTACTCCAGGGGATCTTTCCAACCCAGGAATTGAACTCAGTCTCCCGTGTCTCCTGTATTGGCAGGCATATTTTTTACCACTGAGCCACCTGGGAAGCCCTCTCCTTGCTTGGCCCTGCTATAAAGATTTCTCTGCTAAAAGAAAACAAAACAAAACTCTAAGCTTGACTATAACTTATTTTCTTAATCAGGATGTCTGGATGTATTAAAATTATCCTCTGCAGCAAAAGTTGGCAGATTTTGTTCTATAAAGGGCCAGACAGTAAATATTTTAGGCTTTCTGGGCTATAAGTTTTTCATCACAACTACTCACCACTGCTGTTGTAGCTTGTAAACAGCCATGGACAATACTTAAAGAATGAGTGTTACTGCTGCTAAGTCGTGTCCGACTCTGCGACCCCATAGACGGCAGCCCACCAGGCTCCCCCGTCCCTGGGATTCTCTAGGCAAGAACACTGGAGTGGGTTGCCATTTCCTTCTTCAATGCATGAAAGTGAAAAGTGAAAGTGAAGTCGCTCAGTCGTGTCTGACTCTTGGCGACTCCATAACTTCCAATAAAACTTTATTTACAAAAGGAAGTGGAGAGCCACCTTTGACACTCAGGCCTTATTTTATCAACACCAGTAATTCAGACTTGTCAGCTTTCCTTCATGCCTATTTTCTTGTTACCTACTTGCACAATTCTGACACATTATAACATACATGTCAGTATTAAATTGCTGGGTATATTGTAGCAAAATTATGTACTAGTTGGTATAAATCATTGACAGTTGTCTCTGCTTCATACTGGGCACATACGACTTTCCTAGTTTTCTCTCATTATTTAATAGATTTATAACTGGTTTCATAATCCAGTCCCTTTACACTGATTAGAAACAGAAAGCTTTATCACACTGACCATTCAGAGAATGTGATCCACATTTTATTTCATTTTGTCTACCTGGAAAACTCACTTGTGTTCAATTCTAATTTCTTGCTGCTTGTAACAAGAGGCCAAAACAGATTGTGAAGGCTTTTGTGTTATTTCTTTCAAACCTTGCTATATTAAGATAAAAACGATGAGCATTGTATTTCAATTGAGTCACTAACAGAATGATCTTAGTTTCTATTCAGAAAGCTCTGGTACATTCTTGGGTATAGATGGTAGATAATAGGCCTACAGTGAATACTTTCTACCAGTTTGATTAAACTGACAAGACCAGGAGATAAGGAAGTTCCACATCCTCTTATTTTCCTGTTTAGCCCTTGGGGTGTTTTGTATTATAGCATTGTTGCTGTTTCCTCTGATAAAGCCAGGTGAAGGTATTTATGGAAAGACTGTGATATGCTCAGAAGACAACTGACAACTTGAGACACACAACGAAGCTGAAAATTTCTAAACAGAAATGTATGCTGATGCTAGGATAAGAGTCATCTGAACACACTAAGGGCTTCTCTTGTGGCTCAACTAGAAAAGAAACTGCCTGCAAAGCAGGAGACCTGGGTTCAATCCCTGGGTTGGGAAGATCCCCTGGAGAAGGGAAAGGCTACCCACTCCAGTATTCTGGCCTGGAGAATTCCATGGACTGTATAGTCCATGGGCTTCCCTCAGTTAGTAAAGAATCTGCCTGCAATGCAGGAGACATGGGTTAGATCCCTGCATCAGGAAGATCCCCTGGAGAAGGAAATGGCAACCCAGTCCAGTATTCTTGCTGAAGAACCCCATGGGCAGAGGAGCCTGGCAGGCTACAGCCCATTGAGTCTCAAGAGTCACACACAACTTAGTGACTTCACTTTCAGTTTTTGGGCTTCCCTAGTGGTTGAGCTGGTAAAGAATCTGCCTGCAATGCAGAAGTCCTGGGTTCAATCCCTGGATTGCGAAGATCCCCTAGAGAAGGAAATGACTATCCACTCAGGTATTCTGGCCTGAAGAATTCCATGGACTGCATAGTCCATGGGGTCGCAAAGAGTTGGACACAACTGAGCAACTTTCACTTGAACACACTAATGTTTGGCTTTATAACACCACAGAGGCACATTATAGTGAACATTTCCTTTACTTCTCAGAATTAAAAAGTGTGTATATATAGATTTTTATCCTATAGTGTTATATGGTTCTGCCCTCTAAAGTTTAGCGAAAAGGTCTGGTTGTAGCCACACGTTCTGGGAAACAAACTCACTCAGAAGAACAATGCAGACAGTGGAGTGCAGTTTATTACACCGGTGGGCCCAAGGCAGAGTCTCCTCTTAGCCAAGGACCCCAACCAGTGTTTGTAAAAACCTTATATACCCTAAGTGTACGTGCCCAAATCCACCTCCCCAAATTCCCTGAACCTAGCCTGAACAAAGGAAAAGAAAGATACAGTCAAAGATAACCCATGATTCATGTGCCTTAGGCCTAGGTAGTTAACAGTGGACAATTATCAATAGGCCTGTGGTCATACCCCAATAAGCATAATAGAATTTATGATTCTATTCGGTTACACAGATAATTAGGGTATTCTTTTAGGTGATGGAGAGTCTAGGTATGAGCCCTGGGGCTCTTCCGTCTGGGGGTATGGTTTTCCAGTTGGTATATCGTTTCCTTAGATACGGGCATATAGATCAAAGTCCACAGTCCGGCCCAAGATGGAGTCCTGCTTTCAAGACGGAGCCTGTTCTGTCCGTTTCCTCCTTCAGTCTGTCTTCAGGTGCTGGAAACTTAAGTCCTCACAGAAAAGAGGCTGGGTTCATAGTAAGAAGGATTAGAGTTGAAAAGACTTGTATTACACATACTCATTCTTGCATCCCCACAAAAATCTAAGCTGCAGACTGGAATGTCACTCCTCTCTATTTACTGAATCCTTATAATTTTTCTTCTCCCAAAGTCGTATGGCTTAAAAGTTGGATTAAAGCTCAACATTCAGAAAACTAAGATGATAGCATCTCATCCCATCTCTTCATGGCAAATAGATGGGGAAACAGTGGAAACAGTGACACACTTTATTTTGAGGGGCTCTAAAATCACTCCAGATGGTGACTGCAGCCATGAAATTAAAAGATGCTTGCTCCTTGGAAGAAAAGCTATGACCAACCTAGATAGCATATTAAAAATCCTCTGCTTTGCCAACAAAGGTCCATCTAGTCAAAGCTATGGTTTTTCCAGGAGTCATGTATGAATATGAGAGTTGGACTATAAAGAAAGTTGAGTGCTGAAGAATTGATGTTTTTGAACTGTGGTGTTGGAAAAGACTCTTGAGGGTCCCCTGGACTTCAGGGAGATCCAACCAGTCCAACCTAAAGGAAATCAGTCCTGAATATTCATTGGAAGGACTGATGCTTAAGCTTAAACTCCAATACTTTGGCCACCTGATACGAAGAGCTGACTCATTTGAAAAGACCCTGATGCGGTGAAAGATTGAAGGCGGGAAAAGTGGGCAACAGAGGATGAGATGGTTGGATGGCATCACTGACTCAATCGACATGAGTTTGAATAAACTTCGGGAGCTGGTGATGGACAGGCAGGCCTGGCATGCTGCAGTCCATGGGGTCACAGAGAGTTGGACATGACTGAGAAACTGAATTGAACTGAAAGTTGTATACTCTGCTCCCACTTCTGTAAGATCCTCACTCTGCGCATACCACCAAAGTGCAAAATATGTGGAGTTTTTTGTCCTTCTAGAAAGACGTATTTCTCCACTTTTGGTAAGCAGGGGTGAAGACTGGTGTATCCTAAATATGTATTTAGTAGCTATATGTGTGCTTTGTATTCCTTCCATTTGTAGCCCAATATCTCCTGTCTTTTCTTCTTTCACTAGGAGTAAAAAATCTCTCAGAGATTTTGTAGGTTTGACTCAGAATATGATTCACTGCAACACAATCCTTTCTCATAAACCTTTAAACTGGAGAATGGTGACTTCTCAAGGAGTAGGAACAGACTATTACCATTTAGTTTGCTCTAGCACAAAAGTTTTGGAGAAGGCAATGGCACCCTACTCCAGTACTCTTGCCTGGAAAATCCCGTGGACAGAGGAGCCTGGTAGGCTGCGGTCCATGGGGTTGTGAAGAGTCGGACACAACTGAGCGACTTCCCTTTCACTTTTCACCTTCATGCATTGGAGGAGGAAATGGCAACCCACTCCAGTGTTCTTGCCTGGAGAATCCCAGGGACGGGGGAGCCTGGTGGGCTGCCGTCTATGGGGTCACACAGAGTCAGACACAACTGAAGTGACTTAGCAGTAGCAGTAGCAGCACAAAGGTTTACATCTTTAATTTGGAGAGGAAAAAGTTGCTTACTGCCAACAGACACAGGCTGTCTCTCTTATCCACCTCTGAATCAACCACTACATTACCACATCCTCTAAAATCTCATATTATTTTCTACACTTGGGGCTTTGTGACACATCGTAGGGATATGGCCAAATAATGCTACTAGTCCAATTTGGAGGTTCTCGCCTCTCTGAGATTAAATCAGGTACTGCTTTTCCATTTTGCAACAAATGGAAAACTGTTTTTAAGTCCCATTTTCAAACTCTAAACTGGCTCTGAAGTATCTGATTAGAGTTTATTTACAAGAATTGTAGTGTTACTACCTACAAGTGAAAAATTCTATGAAAGGTTTAGCCCACACTGAAGTTATTACTGCTGGGAACAATTGGCACTGGGACTTTAAAATAGCAAATCCATCAATCAATGCATATGTATTTTCCTAGAGACATACCTAAATAGATAACAATAAATATGGGAGAAAGGATAGCTTTATATAACATAACATATTTGTTTAGAACTTTATAGATCAAACAGTAAAAATTACTAAGAATTTAGGTCATATGAGTAAAAATATTTGTTCTATTAAATAACAATATATCAAATTCTGTCTCTAAGAACAGAGTCAACTTTCCTGTATATGTAGAACATTTATATAAAATCGACTCACTTCAAAAATTAAAAGTAATACAAGCAACAAAAGTTAATAACAAAAGTATATACAAGGTAAAAGAAAATATCATTTAGGGGGAAAAATTTATCTAATGTCTAAATCAGTGAGTAAAACCAAAAGTTAGTTACAGTTTTTAAAGATAAGCAATAATGAGAACAAAACATGAAAATGTATAGAATTTTCCCAAAACTGTGGTTTCAGAGAAAAATGTATATTTAATGATTTTTCTTATTAAATAAGAAACTAAGATCATTAACATTAACTAAGATTCAAATTAAAAGCATAAATCTTAATGTAAATTGCAGTTTTTAAGGATATAAAAATAAGAACAAAGCCTACTAAAGCTTATTAACTTTTCCCAAAACTGTATTCAGAGATAAATATGGCATTTAATGATTTTTTTATTAAACAAAAATAATACTAACCATAACTAAGTTTGAGTTTAATTTTAATAATTATAAGCCAATGTTATTGATGTATATTTGAGCAATGTTAAGTGACATATAAATACATATATCATGTTTATAAAAAAGGGGATAAAGGCAGTATCATGGAAGAATTTACAATTTCAGGTAATATATGTTTTTTTCCATAAGCAAGCATAATCCAAAAAGCAAAGATAAAAACTTTACATATTTAGAAAGACTATATATTTTAATCATGAATATAATTTAAAATGTGAAAAAAGTATTATCCATTTACTGAAAAATATAAAAAGTATAATTTTAGACAGGTATATTACACATACAGTATATCACGTATATACTTTATACATATATTTCCTCACATACCCTCCAAAATGTTTAAAATGAAATAGAAAAATAAAATTTTTAAAACATTAAAATAAAATGTTTAAAATGAAATAGAAAAAATAAAATGGAAAAAATGAAGACATTTAAAGATGAGCAAAATCTTTCCTTATGTTAACTCTAGCACTGATAATTCCATTAGACAAGATTTCCAATTTTTGCTACCAGTCCACAGAGTTCCCCTAGAAGATAAAAACAAACAAACAAAAACTACTATAATCCTATCAGAGAGTGAACTGATCTCTATGACTAAACAGTTACTACACAATTCCAATGACAATACCCAGGCCTCATAATTATGACAATAAGAAATACACTGATAAAATTGTGTGGACCCAAAAATGAAGAGTATTCTGGTTGACAAGGCTAAGAACCAACTGTTTTTTGATCAATGAAGAATGCCACTGCTGGAAAAAAAAAAAAAAGATTTTTACTGTTTCTGACCAGCATATGAAGCAAATGATATGGAAGAGTTATCACTATGAGTTTTTCCGATATTATAAACAGGAAATTTTACATGCTCTTTATTTTTAACCAAATATTTTATTGGGAATTTTCAGGTTTTACATTTACCTGTTGGTTTCTATAAAATATGTGTTAAAACATCTTTCTGTTTGTGAAGTTCAATCATAGGCTAATACCTAGAATGAAGGAGAGGCCAAGATGAAAAGATAGAAAAAAAAAACTATAAGAGATAACGGTGAAAACAAGAAACAGGTCCATAGGGAGTGGGAGTTAAGAAGTTGGAAGTTGTTGTTGGAAAAGGATAATAAAATTATATAACATGATCCTGATTTGACCATTACTGAAGCAGACTAGAGATAATTGTAGAATATGAAGCAGTCCAGAAATTGTGACAGTACAGTGTTTCAGGGTCTGTTCAGAAGAAACAAAGATTTTGGAAATGAAAAGGAAATGAAAAAATAGACAATCAGCACATAAGTAAAGACAAAGATTCAATCGGCAAGTTAGGAAAGAGAGTCACTTCCCCAGTTTAAAGCAGAAATGAATTGAGGTATGGAAAATATAAAATAAAACTATAGAAGTAAAGAATAAATGTTAAAGTATAATATCTTATTGGGTTTCCCAGATGGTACAGAGGTAAAGAATCTGCTTGCCAGTGCAGGAGATGCAATAGATACAAGTTCGATCCTTGGGTCAGGAAGATCCCCTGGAGAAGGAAGTGACAACCCACTCCAATATTCTTACCCAGAAAATTACATGGACAGAGGAGCCTACAGTCCATGGGGATGCAAAGAGTCAGACATGACTGAGAGTGAGCACATACACATGCCCCACCCCACCAGCACACACACAATCTTATTCACAGGAAGTTCAAAAAGAAAGAAAGAAAAACAGTAAGAAACTTTTGAAAATTTTATAGTAAAGGATTCCCAGAACTAAAGTATGCTATGTTTTTTCATAGTGCATATTTAAAAGGAACAAGGTAG
This sequence comes from Capricornis sumatraensis, assembly GCF_032405125.1. NCBI lineage: Eukaryota > Metazoa > Chordata > Mammalia > Artiodactyla > Bovidae > Capricornis > Capricornis sumatraensis. Next base: position 57,299,132 of record NC_091087.1, on the reverse strand, counting down.
TATGAAAAATAAATTAAGAGCAATCTTTTCTACCTACATGAGAGTAAAATTTCTGAAATCAAGGATAAAGTGAAGCTTATTAAATATCTCAAGACTGACAAAAATACCTATAGTTAATTAGCATAAATTTGATAACTGATTTATCTTTAACAATACTGTAGGCAAAAAAATGCATACAAAGTGGAAAAAAAAAACCTTGGAAAATAAAAGTAAATTTCTAGTAGAGTAATATTTAAATAGTGGTTATTTTCAGACATATAAATGACTCAGAAAGCTTATCACCCAGAGACCCTCTCTGAAATGATTATTAAATGCTATCCAAGAAGAGAAAAAAATATATATATATCCAGGAGGAAAATTAAGACATATGAAGTAAGTAACTGAATTTTTTATTGCCTGTCCAATAACAATAGCATTCTCCCATAAAAGTCCAGAACCAAAAGGCCAAAGGTTAAAATTTTGGAGCTATGCTGGGGAAGACAGAAAAGAAAGGTTAGAGGTAGAAAGTAGCAAAAGGAAGAGAAATATTAAAAATAAACACAGACACAAAAATATGCTAAGGGACAGAATAGAGATAATATTTGTATTTAGAATTTGGAAATAAAACAATAGAAAAATATGTATCAGATAAATATTAACCAAACAAGAGAGAAGAAGAAATAGGATCAGGAGAAGCAGCAGCTAATGTGCCAATAAAAGGGACAATGATAAGCTTCATAATTAACATATTTCTTGCATAAGTTAACATATAAAGCAGATCAACATTAGAAATTATATAGTTACATACCTTTGAACTTGCTATTTCAAAGAATATATGCCCAAGGAATAGAAAATAAAAAATATTCATCACATAATAAAAATATTATGAAACATTACCCACATATTACAGAAAAGTGGCTATCTGAAGAAATTAAAAATTTTAATTTTACAGGATAAATTCTTAGTTTACAATGCAATGTAATTAGAAATCAATAGTAGAAAGACAATTTTCATAATCCCATAGACAGAAGAGAAAACCCATGCATATTTCACACTGCTGCTGCTGCTAAGTCACTTCAGTTGTGTCCGACTCTGTGTGACCCCATAGACGGCAGCCCAACAGGCTCCTCTGTCCCTGGGATTCTCCAGGCAAGAACACTAGAGTGGGTTGCCATTTCCTTTTCCAATGCATGAAAGTGAAAAGTGAAAGTGAAGACTCTCAGTCATGTCTGACTCTTAGCGACCCCATGGACTGTAGCCTACCAGGCTCCTCTGTCCATGGGAGTTTCCAGGCAAGAGTACTGGAGTGGGGTGCCATTGCTTTCTCCGATATTTCACACACTCACTCCTTAATACTCTAAGGATATACAAGAAATCTATGGAAGTTTTGGAAAAGAACTCCAGTTAAACCAAAACAAAATCTGCTGGAACAAACTAAAATATACCTATCAGGAAATTTTAAAGGGATAAAGAAAAATGAAAGAGCTAATATGATTAACTACAGAAGATAGAAAAAGTACCATAGATAAATAAACCACTTTATGTTTGAAAACATGTAAGAAAAGATTAGTAGTGAGAGAAAAGAAAATAACATGAATATGCAAATACATATATATACAGAAAATGATAACTACAGAAAATATGGGCAGAGGCTATAAGGAGGCAGTTCCTAGGTGAAACGTAATGATGCCACTCAGTGTCAGGAGTACTCAAAGAAATGCACACTGAAACAAGGAGAAAACATTTTTCATCCATTAGACTGGCAAATTTGAAAGTGTGACTGCACCAAAGTTTGAGGGTATGGGGAAAAGAGAAACCCAAATATGCTGCCAGTAAAGCTATATACCACAAAGTATGAAAGAACAATTTGGTAATATAAGTAAAGGGAAAATTTACCTTTATAGTCAAGCAATACTCTTAGATTTACACCCTAGGGAAATCTGTATATATACACATGGAGATAGGGGTAAAGTTGTTCATTGTGGCATCCTCAGAAACAGCTTAACATGCTTCAGCTGGATCAGTGGATAGATAAAATGGGGCATGACACAAGCCGTAAAACTATGTAATTAAAGAAATAGATCTCAAAATCTATTGATTTTTTTCCACATGCTTTTGTGACCCTATGGACTGTAACCTGCCAGGCTCCTCTGTCATTGGATTCTCCAGGAAAGAATACTAGAGTGGGTTGCCACGCCCTCCTCCAGGGGATCATTCTAACCCAGGGATTGAACCCATGTCTCTTACGTCTCCTGCACTGGCAGACAGGTTCTTTACTATCTGCGAAGCCCTTTTTTCGGCATGGGTTACCTCAAAAAGTAGATGAAAAATTTGCAGTAGAACATTGCATTAAATAAACATAATTTTTAAACCACACATAATACACATTATTACTTACTTGTATGCACATTTGTATATAAATATAGAGATGGAGGACTGGCAATTTAAGTATTTTATTTGTGATAATGTGTTTTAATGATGAGATGGAAAGTTATTGATACAGGAGATTAAAAACAAAAGTATGGGGTCTGAATAAGAAGGATGATAAGGTGAATCAATATAAATCTATGCATCTAGATCCAACATGAAATAACTACTTTAAATGCATTAAAAATATGCAGTATGAGCCAAAGAAAATTTTGCTTTTGATAGCCAGGAAATATATGTATGTATACCTATTGTATAATAAACTTCAGATTTTGTTTTCTGTATCTATTAATCTATGAAATGACTGTGAATATGACATTGACAAGAATGTATTGTGGACATACATATGTATGTATATATATGACATTTTGCAATATTTCCAGCCCATATAAAACAGAAATATAACAAAATTGAAGCGTTGTTTCTTGTGTCTACAGAGTATGCCAGATGGCTGGCTCAAGGCTGAGTTGTAATTGTGCAGAAGACACTGCTGACCTTAGACATCAAAATGTAGGAATTTTACTTTTTCAGGTAACCCAACAACACAATGGGAATTTAAGTGGACCCACTGAAATTCTAAAAACAGAACTTCCTTCAAATAAATAGAATAGAATGATTTAAATTCAGGCTTAATAGAAGGCAGTACATGCGTTGTACACCCGTGGTTGATTTATGTCAATGTATGGCAAAACCAATACAGTATTGTAAATTAAAATAAAGGAAAAAAAAATTTAAAAAAAAAATAGAAGGCAGTAACATTTCTAAGTGAATGACTAGAAGAGTTTTCATGAGGAAATGGATGTGTACTCCAGTGTGGAGGATTTGATTAGATACTTATGATAATGTGCTTTAGTAATTACATCCAGACAGGTGCTGAGCAGAAGTAATTAAAAAACAAAACAACTTTGAAGATTCTTTTAGATTAAGGTTTAACTAATATTAGTAATACTGAGATAAACAAATTCCATAATCATCCTGTGTGCTGCAAATGACTGATAAATTAATGAATGAATATTGGTCCCATTTCCATAGCTTCCCCAGACCCTTTCTTGCTGCTATTTCTTATGCCTGTGGCTAGGGACATCCCTGGTCACTTCATCTCTTCTCCTGGTCTTGATGTTGCTTCTTTTGCTGCTTCATAAGATAACTTTTCCGGTTGCCCTAAACTCTGGGTACATGCTCAGTGTATACATGAAAAATTTTTGTCATGATAATATCTTCTGATTCAATATTTAAAATCTTCCTATTTAGCCAAAATGTATTTAAAATTCATTTAATAAGACAAAAATAGGGCCCAATTAGTTTCTGAAAACCTCTTATACAATTGTTGGATTGTTTTTGACTTTATATAATCCTCATACTATAATATCCTGATTCAAATTCTTCCAAAGACTGGCTTAAAAGAAATTCAATGTGGCATCACACAGGACATTCCAAGTCATCTATTCTCATCGGCAGTCCACACATGTTCCTGAAGCTTCTAAACCAACCTGAACCACTCTTCTTGTTCCTCCCCTAAATGATTCTGTTTCACATCAGGTAAACCAATTTGGAGCTTAAGGATTGTGCTTCCCACCTGATCAGTTTCTGTTCATTCTCACTGGTAGTTATCTCTTAACCTTGGAATATCTGATTGGGTACCTGGGTTAAAAGAAATTAATCTTATCCCCTTGCCTTCAAATTTCTGAGTCCCTTGAGTAACATATAAACAATAAATATTTCCTCTTAACTTCAAATTTAATCTGCATGCATAAAGATTAAAATTTTAAATTTAATCTTTATGTATAATCAAGAAAAGTATTAAAATTTAATCTTAATGTATAATCAAAGAAAAGTGTGGCCTATAGTGTGGCAGTAGGCCACAATAGGAATGTCATGGGCTATTGATAAAACAAATTTCAAAATATTAATTCATTAAAGAGCATTTAAAACATTACAATATAGGGCTCCTACACACATCTTCCCTCCATTTATTTCTCTAACACACAGTCTACAATCTAGACAAACTTAACTATAGTTAATTGAGTATGTCTATGTTTTGTTTATGTCTAGTTTTGAATTTGTCTATGTTTTGCACCTGCTATTTCTTATTCTAGTAATGCAAAAAGAAGAAAAAAAGCTTAAAACCTTTTAGATTTTGACTTCCAATAAGATGTGTATTTTAAAGACCAACCAACCACACACAAACATATGAATATATGAGTGAATATAGGTATAAAAGAAAAAAACTTTCACATAAAAATCCTTAATCTTATTACATGATACATCTCATACTTTCATTTATTTTAAAAATTGATTACAATTTAATGGACTGATTTTGTGAATTTTAAAGTATCATGTCACTAAACTAAGGAGGAAACAAACCCAAAAGAATTGACTTATCTTTCCACTTAGGTAGTCTCTGCTTCTTATCATCATTGTCTTTAGTGTCTACCTATAGTATAGATATCAAGCTTTATTAAAATTTACTTGACCATTATCACCATGCACTCTTTAGATTGGAGTCCCTTTAAATTCATCTTTGAATCTCCAAATCTCAGTATGGTGATTGACATATAAGAGGCATGTAACAAATGTTTATTCATTGAATATAAGAACACTTATGGACTTCCCTGCTGGTCCAGTGGCTAAGACTTTGTTTTCCAATGCAGAGGGTACAAGTTTGATTCCTGGGTCAAGGAGCCAAGATGCCACATACCTCATAGCCAAAAAACCAAAACATGGAAGCAATATTGTAACAAATTCAATAAAGACTTTTAAAATGCTCCACATTGAAATAAAACAATCTTAAAAAAAAAGAATACTTAAAATATTCCCTCAAACATATTTCAAAAGCCTAAAATGAAAAATCATGAGAAAAAAAAAATCATGAGAAATGTTGGGCTGGAGGAAGCACAAGCTGGAATCAAGATTGCTGGGAGAAATATCAATATCTTCAGATATGCAGATGACACCACCCTTATGGCAGAACGTGAAGAGGAACTAAAAAGCCTTTTGATGAAAGTGAAAGAGGAGAGTGAAAAAGTTGGCTTAAAGCTCAACATTCAGAAAACGAAGATCATGGCATCCGGTCCCATCACTTCATGGGAAATAGATGGGGAAACAGTGGAAACAGTGGCTGACTTTATTTTTCTGGGCTCCAAAATCACTGTGGATGGTGATTGCAGCCATGAAATTAATAGACACTTACTCCTTGGAAAGAAAGTTATGACCAACCTAGACAGCATATTCAAAAGCAGAGACATTATTTTGTCAACAAAGGTGCGTCTAGTCAAGGCTATGGTTTTTCCAATGGTCATGTAGAGATGTGAGAGTTGGACTATAAAGAAAGCTGAGTGCTGAAGAATTGATGCTTTTGAAGTGTGGTGTTGGAGAAGACTCTTGAGAGTCCCTTGGACTGCAAAGAGATCCAAACAATCCATCCTAAAGGAGATCAGTCCTGGGTGTTCATTGGAAGGAGTGATGTTGAAGCTGAAACTCCAAAACTTTGGCCAGCTGATGTGAAGAGTTGACTCATTGGAAAAGACCCTGATGCTGGGAAAGATTGAGGGCAGGAGGAGAAGGGGGCGACAGAGGATGAGATGGTTGGATGGCATCACTGACTCAGTGGACATGGGTTTGGGTGGACTCTGGGAGTTGGTGATGGACAGGGAGGCCTGGTGTGCTGCAGTTCATGGGATCGCAAAGAGTGGGACATGACTGAGCAACTGAACTGAACTGACAATGAAAAAAGTTACATTACTGATATTTAGTTCAATAAGACAGTAGAATGGAGAAAACATGCTATGGTCCATTATAATAGAGGCCCAGATTAGATAACATGTGAAAATAACTGAATAATTTAAGAGTCAGTGTTATAGACTGAATGTGCCACCCACCGAAGACTGATATGTTGAAATACCATGACTTGATTTAATGATATCAAGAGTTGGGGCCTCTGAGAGGTAATTAGGCTTAGATGGGGTCATAAGCATTGAGTCTTTGTAAATGAGATTAATGCCCTATGAGAGTTCTGAGTTTCCTTCATCTCCTTACTCTGCCATGTGCGGATACAAGAAGTTGGTAGTCTGCAACCCAGAAGAGCAGCTCACTGTACTGACATCCTGATCTTGAACTTCCTTCCACCCTTTAGAGCTATGAGAAATAAACTTCTGTTGCTTATTAGACCATCTAGCCTATAGTAATTTTGTTATAGCAGTCTGAGATGTGAAAGACTCCTAGAAATGGCCAAGTTTTCCTCTCTAGTCTCTAAGAAGGCAGGAAGATTTTTGATATGGTTCATTCTTATTTGCTGCTGCTGCTGGTAAGTCACTTTAGTCATGCCCAGCTCTTTGTGGCACTATGGACTGTAGCCTGCAGGCATCTTTATCCATGGGATTTTCCAGGCAAGAATACTGCAGTGGGTTGCCATGCCCTCCTCCAGGGAATCTTCCTGACTCAGGGATTGAACCAGCATCTCTTATGTCTCCTGCCTTGGCAAGCAAGTTCTTTATCACTAGCATCCTGGGAAGCCCTCATTCTTACTTACATCAAAAACAATAATAAAATGAAACATTTTGATGATTACTTACTTAGGCTTCAGTTATCTGAAAAACATTCCTATCCACACTGATTTTTTCTCTGGTTAGGCCAGAAATAGACAAAATAAGTTTTTTTTTTTTTTCTACTTCTTAAAATCTTTACTCAAAAATGCTTGAGTAAAAATAGATTTAGAGCCTGATGTGTTTTAAAGTGATGAAATTATTTTTTTAATCTGAAATAATTTTATAAGAACATGACAGACTTTTATAAAATTTCAAGATATTTCCAAAGCTTTTAAGCCTATGTGTTAGGGCAAATAAGTGTAGTTAAATACTGTTTCTTCTAAGATTTGGAGGTATCACAGTTACAGTTTACTTTCCTATGAGATATTTTGGATAAATGATTTGTGAACTCTGTAAGTGTATTAACACTTGCAGATAGTTTTATTCTCAGAAGCAGGGGAAAAGTTTCTTAAAATGAGTTTATTGAAACGCAAAGTTTTCTTCTCACCAAGTAACAGAAATAAATATAAGAGGACTAAGAAAGTATTCTGGAAATAAAATACAACTGACCTTCTCTATCCATGGGTTACATTACATCAAAAATATTCCAAAAAACAAAATGAAAAACTCCAAAAAGTTCCAAGAGCTATATCTGAATTTGCTACATATCTGCAACTATTCACATAGCATTTCAGTTCTGTTCAGTTCAGTCACTCAGTCATGTCCAACTCTTTGTGACCCTGTGAATTGCAGCATGCCAGGCCTCCCTGTCCATCACCAACTCCCAGAGTTCACCCAAACTCATGTGCATAGAGTTGGTGATGCTATCTAGCCATCTCATCCTCTGTTGTCCCCTTCTCCTCCTGCCCCCAATCCCTAACAGAGTCTTCTCCAATGAGTCAACTCTTCACATGAGGCGGCCAAAGTATTGGAGTTTCAGCTTTAGCATCTGTCCTTCCAATGAACACCCAGGACTGATCTCCTTTATTTTATTATTTTTTTAAATTTTACTTTAGTTTACTTTACAATACTGTATTGGTTTTGCCATACATCAACATGAATCTGCCACGGGAGTACATGGGTTCCCAATCCTGAATCCCCCTCCCACCTCCCTCCCCATACCATCTCTCTGGGTCATCCCAGTGCACCAGCCCCAAGCATCCTGTATCCTGCATCGAACCTAGACTGGTGATTCATTTCTTACATGATATTATACATGTTTCAATGCCATTCTCCCAAATCATCCCACCCTCACCCTCTCCCACAGAGTCCAAAAGTCTGTTCTATACATCTGTGTCTCTTTTGCTGTCTCACACACAGGGTTATTGTTACCATCTTTCTAAATTCCATATATATGTGTTAGTATACTGTATTGGTCTTTTGCTTTCTGGCTTACTTCACTCTGTATAATCGGCTCCAGTTTCATCCACCTCATTAGAACTGAGACATCTAGGTTGCTTCCATGTCCTGGCTATTATAAACAGTGCTGTGATGAACATTGGGGTACACATGACTCTTTCAATTCTGGTTTTCTCGGTGTGTATGTCCAGCAGTGGGATTGCTGGGTCATAAGGCAGTTCTATTTCTAGTTTTTTAAGGAATCTCCACACTGTTCTCCATAGTGGCTGTACTAGTTTGCATTCGAACCAACAGTGTAATAGGGTTCCCTTTTCTCCACACCTTCTCCAGCATTTATTTCTTGTAGACTTTTGGATTGCAGCCATTTTGACTGGTGTGAAATGGTACCTCATTGTGGACTTGATTTGCATTTCTCTGATAATTAGTGATGTTGAGCATCTTTTCATGTGTTTGTTAGCCATCTGTATGTCTTTGCAGAAATGTATATTTAGTTCTTTGGCCCGTTTTTTGATTGGGTCGTTTGTTTTTCTGGAATTGAGCTGCATGAGTTGCTTGTATATTTTTGAGATTAGTTGTTTGTCAGTTGCTTTATTTGCTATTATTTTCTCCCAATCTTGAGAAAGAAGAATGGAACTGGAGGAATCAACCTGCCTGACTTCAGGCTCTACTACAAAGCCACAGTCATCAAGACAGTATGGTACTGGCACAAAGACAGAAATATAGATCAATGGAACAAAATAGAAAGCCCAGAGATAAATCCACACACCTATGGACAGCTTATCTTCAACAAAGGAGGCAAGAATATACAATGGAGTAAAGACAATCTCTTTAACAAGTGGTGCTGGGAAAACTGGTCAACCACTTGTAAAAGAATGAAACCAGGACACTTTCTAACACCATACACAAAAATAAACTCAAAATGGATTAAAGATCTAAATGTAAGATAAGAAACTATAAAACTCCTAGAGGAGAACATAGGCAAAACACTCTCTGACATAAATCACAGCAAGATCCTCTATGACCCACCTCCCAGAATACTGGAAATAAAAGTAAAAATAAACAAATGGGACCTAATTAAACTTAAAAGCTTCTGCACAACAAAGGAAACTATAAGCAAGGTGAAAAGACAGCCTTCGGAATGGGAGAAAATAATAGCAAATGATCTCCTTCAGAATGGACTGGTTGGATCTCCTTGCAGTCCAAGGGACTCTCAAGAGTCTTCTCCAACACCACAGTTCAAAAGCATCAATTCTTCGGTGCTCAGCCTTCTTCACAGTCCAACTCTCACATCCATACATGACCACTGGAAAAACCATAGCCTTGACTAGACAGACCTTTGTTGGCAAAGTAATGTTTCTGCTTTTTAATATGCTATCTAGGTTGGTCATAACTTTCCTTCCAAGGAGTAAGTGTCTTTTAATTTCATGGCTGCAATCACCATCTGCAGTGATAGTGGAAATGTAGCATTTACATTATTAGATAGCATAAGTAACCAAAAATGGTTTAGAGTAGATGCAAAGATATGCAAATTTGACACTATTTTATATGAGGGGATTAAGCACTGCAGATTTTAGTCTCTGCAAAGTGTCCTGGAACCAATCCCTGATGGAGACCAAGGGATGAGTGTGAATTCTTTTTCCTAATCTCTCAGCTGTCAGACTAGCATAGAGAAGAAAAGAATACTTCTAAAAAGTCATAGCCCAGTAAAAAGATATTTTATGGGTATTTGATGCAAAACCACCAAGTATATCTTCCAAGAGATGTACTTACTTGATGGACAAACTAAATCAGAATTACAAAAATCTTAAGCTCAAAGTTAACTTTGAAATTTAAATAAAATTTGCAAATAGTCAATGTGAAAGCATTACATATATTGACATGGAAAATTTTTCAAGCATATATTGCTTTTATCTTTGGGGAAAAAAGAATAAAATTAATATATTACAGTATCCATGTGACTACAAATAAACTGCACTTTGGGGAAACATGGAGTACATTGCTTGAAATTACTATCATCATCAAAGTTCAGGCTGACAAGAAGTCTATCAATGTCATGATTTTAACTGTATATAAGGCACAAATAAATGCATTCATAGGTAATTATCACAGTTAACTGTGGAGAAGGAAATGGCAATCCACTCCAGTATTCTTGCCTGGAGAATCCCATGGATAGAGGAGCCTGGCAAGCTGCAGTCCATGGGGTTGCAGAGAGTTGCACACGGCTGAGCGACCGACACACACACACATCACAGTTAACTGCAGAGTTTTGATGTGTGTATAAATGATACAAATTAAAAGTAAAATTACCCTACAAAGCTGAAAATTATGTTTTTAAGACAATATATCAAGAAATGCATAGACCATGAAAGTACACTTCAACGAATTTTCACAACCTGCGCATATTTGTGTTTGAGCAGACCTCTCAGCACCAAGGCTCTCATATGGCCCTCCTAGTTTCCTTACTTCCATTGTCAAGAGTGGTCTCCACCCTGACCTGTATCACAAACTATTGGATAGTTCTCTTTCTATATTTCATATAAATTGAATCAGTAATTCATGCTTTTGCATAGGGTTTCTTTGGCTCAATATTTATGAGATTCATCTTATTATGCCTTAACATTCCATTACATGAATATAGCAAATTTACTTACCCATTCTACCAATGATATACATTTGGGCTGTTTCCAAATTGGGAAAATTCAAACTGTGCTACTATGAATATTCTCCATATCTTTTGATGCATATATGAGGCCTGACTAAAAGGCCTGACTAATAAGGTTTGCACATGACTAACTTTTGTAGAAACAATTGTGCTTTTTTCTGCAATAGTTTTCCCAAATTATGTTCCTGACAGAAATGCACAGTTTCTAATTACTGTACATATTGATCAAAAGGACTGCCAATTATTAGGTTTTTAAAAATTTTAGCCATTCTGATAGATATGCAGTTGTATAACATTGTCAGGTTAATGTGCATATTATTAAAAATTAAGTGAAATAAATTTTCATATTTATTGGCTACTTATTTTTTTTGTCACACTCCAGAATTCAGTTTTTGATATATTGTGTATGAGCTATTTGATACATATTGAAAATATCTTCTATTTCCGTGCATTGTGCTTTTACTTTCTAATGGTCCTTGTGACAAATATAAATAAATAGCCAAATTTATCTTCCCTGATGGCTCAGTAGGTAAAAAATCTGCATACAATGCAGGAGACCAAGGATTGATCCCTGGGTCAGGAAGATTCCCTGGAGAAGGAAACAGTATTCTTGCCTGGGAAAATCTCATAGTCACAGGAGCCTGGGGGCTACAGTCCATAGAGTCACAGGGAGTTGGACACAACTTAGCAACTCATGAATCCTATCCATGCTGTACGATTATTGCCTTCCATTCCTTCCTTAAAATATCTTTGCTGAACTCATGGTCCTGACGATATTTTCAAGTTATCTTAAATAAATTCTATTGTTTTAATTCTTACATTTAAATATCCAATTCATTTGGAATTGACTTTTGTGTTATGATATAAGGTAGAAGGGAAGATTTACTTCTGTTTTCAGATTTTTCTAGGTAACTAACCAATTGACACAATATTCTTAATTAAAAATACCATCTTTTCTTCAATCTGTTACATTCTCATCTTTAAACTAAACAGCAGTTCTTTATCTGTGGGTCTGTTTCCTGTCATTCAGCTTTCTTCTATTACTGTATCTGTGTATTCTTGAACCAATAATAGACATTACTAACCAGCTTTATAATTAGCCTTTATGACTGGTTGTGTACATCCTTTGGCTTAATTCTCATGCTTATGGAATACTGTGGCAGATAGAATTTTAAGATGGCCCATTAAGTTTTCCAACCCCTGGAATACATACTCTGCACAGCACCCTCTCCATGAGCATGGGCAGGACCTGAGGATATGATGGATTAATGGCTCCCTTGATTAGCTTATGTTATATAGAAAAAATGAAAGGATTGTCATTCTCATGATTACATTACCTTATATAAGACTATCATGTAGAAGAAATAAGTATCAGGTATTGTGAGAGCCACGCAGTTAGGCAATGTCTAGGAGCTGAGAGGCACCTGTGGCTAAGAGAAGCAAGAAAATAGGGACCTCAGCCTCACAGCTACAAGGAACTGAATTCTGCCAACAACGTGAATCAGCTTAGAAATGTATCCAACCCTAGTCAGTCCTCCAAAGGAGCATGTAGTCTGGCTGACACCCTAATTATACCCTTATGAGACTTAAAATTACAGAACCCACCTGAGCTGGGCCTGGTCTTTGGAACTACAGAAACTGTGAAATAATAAGTGAATTTTGTTTTAAGCCACTGTTTGTTTTAACGGTAGCAAAAGAAAACTAACATAAGTAATTTGACTTTTCTTGGTCATTTTCATTTCCATATAAATTTTTAAATCACCTTATCAATTTCCATTTCAAAAACCTGCTGAAAACTTGAATGGAATGGTATTCAATTTGTAAATAAAACAGAGGATACTTTTTCCTATAAATACAACTTTGGTTTATTCAGCTTAGAAGACTTACACCTTGTGTTAGAGTTAGCCTAGTTGTTTAATTTTCTATAGATGCTATGGATTTGAATATTTCAGTTTTATGTGACAATTATTTTGAGAGTATAAAAAGTCTTTTTTTTTTTTTAAAAAAAAAAAAAAGAGAGATCTCCTTAAGAAAATTAGAGATACCAAGGGAAGTTTTCATGCAAAGAGGGGCAAAATAAGGGACAGAACTGGTATCGACCTAACAGAAGCAGAAGATATTAAGAAGAGGTGACAAGAATACACAGAAGAACTATACAAAAAAAGATCTTACTGACCCAGATAACCATGAATGTGTGGTTACTCACCTAGAGCCAGACATCCTGGAATGGGAAGTCAAGTGGGCCTTAGAAAGCCTCACTACAAGCAAAGCTAGTGGAGGTGATGAAACTCCAGTTGAGCTATTTCAAATCCTAAAAGATGATGCTGTGAAAGTGCTGCACTCAATATGCCAGCAAATTTGGAAAACTCAGCAGTGGCCACAGGACTAGAAAAGGTCAGTGTTCATTCCAATCCCAAAGAAGGGCAATGCCAAAGAATGCTCAAACTACTGTACAACTGCACTCATCTCACACACTTTCAAAATAGTGCTCCAAATTCTCCAAGCCAGGCTTCAACAGTATGTGAACTGTGAAATTCCAGATGTTCAAGCTAGATTTAGAAAAGGCAGAGGAACCATAGATCAAATTGCCAACATTTGTTGTATCCTGAAAAAAGCAAGAGATTTCCAGAATAACATCTACTTCTGCTTTATTGACTACGCCAAAACTTTTGACCATGTGGATCACCACAAACTGTGGAAAATTCTGAAAGAGATGGGAATACCAGACCACCTGACCTGCCTCCTGAGAAACCTGTATGCAGGTCAGGAAGCAACAGTTAAAACAGAACATAGAACAACAGACTGGTTCCAAATAGGAAAAGGAGTATGGCAAGGCTGTATATTGTCACCCTACTTATTAAACTTACTTATATGCAGAGTAAACCATGAGAAATGCTGGGCTGGATGAAGCATAAGCTGGAATCAAGATTGTGGGAGAAATATCTCAGATACACAGAAGACACCACCTTTATGGCAGAAAGTGAATAGGAACTAAAGAGCCTCTGATCAAACTGAAAGAGCACGGTGAAAATGTTGGCTTAAAACTCAATACTCAAAAAACATAGATCATAGCATCCAGTCCCATTACTTCATTGCAAAAGATGGGGAAACAATGGAAACAGTGACAGACTTTCTTTTCTTGGACTCCAAAATCACTGCAGATGGTGACTGCAGCCATGAAATTAAAAGACGCTTTTTCCTTGGGAGAAAAGCTATGACCAACCTAGACAGCATATTAAAAAGCAGAGATATTACTTTGCTGACAAACGTCCATCCAGTCAAAGCTATGGTTTTTCCAGTAGTCATGTATGCATGTGAGAGTTGGACCATAAATAAAGCTGAGTGCGAAAGAATTGATGCTTTTGAATTGTGGTGTTAGAGAAGACTCTTGACAGTCCCTTGGTCTGCAAGGAGATCCAAGCAGTCCATCCTAAAGGAAATCAGTCCTGAATATTCATTGAAAGGACTGATGCTGAGGCTGAAGGTCCAATTCTTTGGCCACTTGATGTAGAGAACTTGTTCATTGGAAAAGCCCCTGATGCTGGGAAAGAACGCATACGTAGAAGGGGACTACAGGATATGAGATGGTTGCATGGAATTACCAACTCAATGGACATGTGTTTGAGCAAACTCCAGGAATTAGTGATGGACAAGGAAGCCTCCCGTGCTGCAATCCATGGAGCAACAAAGATTGGACACGACTGAGCAACTGAATTGAACTGAATATATGTCATTACTGGTATAAATTTTCTTCTGAAACACAAAGGAAATAATACAGGTAAAATGAAAATAAAGGAAGGTTCAAGGAATGTAGAGTTTTCTATTTTTACTTTAGTACTGCAGATATCAAGGGAAAGATCAAAGATCCCTCCAGAAATGTTGATTGAAATCATAGCATAATAAGATTGGAATGTTTGATTAAGAAATTGCATTAAAATCTATTGTGATCTTGTCAGCCCTAGAAAATAAATAATCAGCTACTTTAATAAGGTTATTTTTAGCAGTATGCAGACTACATTGGGACATAGAGGCAACTAATTAAAATTTCTCATGCAGAATGTACTGCAGGTTTGTATTATAACAAGACTCTCATGGGCATAAAAACATGAAAGCAATCATAGGTAAGAAAGTTAACTTAAAATTTAAACTGTGAAGCCATGAATTAAATTTAAAAACAAAGTAAAGGGCAGAATCAACAATGTCTCTAAAGTTTTAGCCTGTGTAAATATGACAGAATGGGGTAGCTCTGTCATCAATGGAAAGAAGGACTTCAAAGAACAACTGTCTTAAATGAGGGTAGGAATGGTGGAAATAAGAAGATGAAAAGATTAAGGATTAAAAAGGCTTCTATACCCCCTCTATTTGGTTTAAGATCGATTTCTTAAATGGTAAGAAAGGAGCAGGGGCCACTCTTGCTTGCAATTGTTCTGAAATGAATCAGACACCAAAGATAAGAAATTGGGTATCATAAGATTGGCAAAATAAAATACAGCTTACAAAAGCAGGTTTCCACAAAGCCAGACAGAGGGTTGAAGTGAAAATTTAGACTGGATATGTTTCTTAAGGAATCAAGAAAGCTAAAGATGAGCAGTGAGAACTTGTTTAAGAACACTATGGCAAACAATGGGCTTTCCCCCATCTTTCTAAAAACGAATATCTCAATTTGAAGGAAGTCAAGTCTCTACTTCCATTACCTCTGTTTTGGAATTATGAATGTTCCTCTAGTTAAAGCTAGAACATTTTCAAGGGTATGGGTAGTTCTGAAGCTACTTTAGATATATACTGTGTGCTAAGTCACTTCAGTTGTGTCTGACTCTTTGTGACCCTATGGACCATAGCCTGCTAGGCTCCTCTGTCCATGGGATTCTCCAGGCACAAATACTGAAGTGGGTTGCCATGCCCTCCTCCGGGGGATCTTCCTGACCCAGGGATCAAATCCGTGTCTCTTTAAGTGTCTTGAATTGGCAGGTGGGTTCTTTGCACTCAGTTCAGTTCAGTTCAGGAGCATCCAGCTCTTTGCGACCCCATGAATCACAGCACACCAGGCCTCCCTGTCCATCACCAACTCCCAGAGGTCACTCAAACGCATGTCCATCAGGTCGGTGTTGCTATCCAGCCATCTCATCCTCTGTCGTCCCCTTCTCCTCCTGGCCCCAATCCCTCCCAGCATCAGAGTCTTTTCCAATAAGTCAACTTTTCGCATGAGGTGGCCAAAGTATTGGAGTTTCAGCTTTAGCATCAGCACTTCCAATGAACATCCAGGATTGATCTCCTTTAGAATGGACTGGTTAGATCGCCTTGTAGTCCAAGGGACTCTCAAGAATCTTCTCCAACACCACAGTTCAAAAGCATCAACCCTTTGGTGCTCAGCTTTCTTCACAGTCCAACTCTCACATCCATACATGACCACTGGAAATACCATAGCCTTGACTAGATGGACCTTTGTTGGCAAAGTAATGTCTCTGCTTTTGAATATGCTATCTAGGTTGGTCATAACTTTCCTTCCAAGAGTAAGCATCTTTTAATTTCATGGCTGCAATCACCATCTGCAGTGATTTTGGAGCTGCCCAAAAATAAAGTCTGACACTGTTACCACTGTTTCCCCATCTATTTGCCATGAAGTGATGGGACCAGGTGCCATGATCTTTGTTTTCTGAATGTTGAGCTTTAAGCCAATTTTTTCACTCTCCTCTTTCACTTTCATCAAGGAGCTTTTTAGCTCTTCTTCACTTTCTGCCATAAGGGTGCTGTCATCTGCATATCTGAGGTGACTGATATTTCTCCTGGCAATCTTGATTCCAGCTTGTGTTTCTTCCAGCCCAGTGTTTCTCATGATGTACTCTGCATATAAGTTAAATAAGCAGGGTGACAATATACAGCCTTGACGTACTCCTTTTCCTATTTGGAACCAGTCTGTTGTTCCATGCTCAGTTTTAACTGTTGCTTCCTGACCTGCATATAGGTTTCTCAAGAAGCAGGTCAGGTGGCTGTGTAATGCCAGCAAATGTGGAAAACTCAGCAGTGGCCACAGGACTAGAAAAGGTCAGTTTTCATTTCAATCCCAAAGAAAGGCAATGCCAAAGAATGCTCAAACTACTGCATAATTGCTCTCATCTCACACGCTAGTAAAGTAATGCCCAAAATTCTCCAAGCCAGGCTTCAGCAATACATAGACCATGAACTTCCAGATGTTCAAGCTGGTTTTAGAAAAGGCAGAGGAAACAGAGATCAAATTGCCAACATCGGCTGGATCATCAAAAAAGCAAGAGAGTTCCAGAAAAGCATCTATTTCTGCTTTATTGACTATGCCAAAACCTTTGACTGTGTGGATCACAATAAATTGTAGTGTGCTGCAATCTATGGGGTCACAAATACTCAGACACAACTAAGTGATTGAACAACAATATGTGTGTGTGTGTGAAATCATCTTAGGTATCCAGAAATACATATCCAACATAGAATAAGCATAGCCTCAATTATTTTTGTTCATTTATAGTCACCTGTACATAGTCATTGATTCTATTTATCACTCATTTATTATCTATAATGTCTCAGGCATGTGCTATGTTCCTATTTTATAACTATATACAATATAGAAATGTTTTCTTATTTCTTGACTCATGTTTTTGTAGGGGAGACAGATACTAAGTAATATAAGTGAAATATATATTCAGATTGTGATAATTACTAAGGAAAGAAAGGAACTATATCATGATACAGTAACCTGACTGGGTTGATAGGTTAACAGAGGTCTCTTATTGATTAGGAATGACAGACTTCTCTTGCCTGGATACCTAAAGGAAGTGAGAGAATAAATCATTTTCTAGCTAAGAAAGTAGGTTTAAGACTTTGTGAACAAGGCCTAGAAAAAGACTTTGCATATGGGACAACAGTAAGAAAACCACAGTTTCGGGATCTTAAAGCAAACAGGGGATAGAAGGTGAGTGGTGGATTTTGAAATTTAGAAGTAGGCAGAAAGAATTTTGTGAAATATTCAAAATCTGGATTTTACTTCAAAACTTCTAGCAAAGGCTCAAACTAATCAGAGATTAAAAATCTGCAACTTAGTTCATGCAGAAGAGAACAAAAAATCAATTCCATCTTCCTAAAACTAGAATCACATTTTCTTATATGCAAGAACATTTTACTTTGGGGGATTAAATTTCAAGTATCAAAACAGAACAGAAGAATATTTAAAAATATTTTCAATTTGGATTACATGGAAATTAATCCCCCACCCCATTTCAAAACAGCCTGGACCACTTTCCACATTATATTTTTGAACACAAATAGCACTAGAAATATGTACATATCTAAGGAATATAAATATCCTCTGGCTGCAAAAAATAAATATTTTCATTGCCAAAAACATTATTTATGAATAATGTGTTAGACACTGATTTTTCTTTACTTTGAAAGAGAAAAAAATTCATTAAATGAGTATTTCCAAAAAGCTCTAAATTGTACCCTACATTTACGAGAGCTGTTGGATGATGTTTAACTCTGTAGAGGAGTATTTCAAGTCATTGCCTCTTTAACAATGCCTTCATTGTTCATGGTTCTCTAAGAACAGCAGGTATTAGTTAACAAACGGATGTATTCAGTAACTTTGTTGCCATTTGTGCCTTTCTTCATGAGCTGATTTTGTAAAGGTTATGATAAATGGTCATCTGTTTCTATTCCTCATTAGGTTATTTCTGAATTCACTGTTTCCTGGTCTCAAGGATGATTGCAGGAAATATGACCATAAAATGGTAGCTTCTCATTACACCTGGAAGCAGTAGGAGTATAGTATTTATAATCTCATTATCTCAATGGATAGCTGTAGCTGTGCATATGCTCTCATTATCTCTACTGGGGACTGTAATGATATATATAGTCTCATTTTCTGTGCTGTGGAATTGGACAGTTATACTTAAAATTGAGTTTTCTGCACTGTAAGTAATATGAGGTGGGTGGATAACTATTTGAAAGCTCATCCAGCTTCTTATTATCTTATTAGGGTGTTCATTTTCCGTTTACATTTGATATTTGCTCCTGAAAGTTTTACATGTAAAAATTCTGGCAAAAGTAGACAAGAAAATGAATCAAATAAAAATACCAAAAAATACTAGCTAAAGAATGTAAGACAAACCAATCATGGATAACACCCTTTCCTCTCTCTACTTCTGTCCTACATCGACCCACAAGACTGTCAATTAGGCAAAATACAAAGGAGAAATAACTCAGTAACAAGCTCACATGACAAACAAACGATATTTTAGTTTTGAACTTTCCTGTTCTCATTGCAATCCCTTAGCCATCAACTTTCTCACATAAGGCATTATAGAAAATACAATTTGCTTAAAATAATCCAAAATAAAACAGTTTGGTTTTAAGTATTTTCATAAACATGAAGCTATACAATCTCATAACATTTTAAAAAGCTCAGAAGGAGGGACAAAGAAAACCCACAGTTCACATAGCTTATAAATTTTATCTCCAAATAAAACTATTCCAAAATAAAACCAAAAATAGGCAAAATTTTAGACTTAAAAGGCTAAATGGTGATACGTGTTTCCAAGTAGTCTCCTATTATGTTATAAGCAAATGACATCAATGTAGACAGTTTCAGTATTTCTGGTTGGGTCTAACTCAATAGGTTTGAGAATAATTATATAACTTCTCTTTTCCAAATTTATATTCAATTCTGGAAACCTTACCTGCTCATATTAACAGGATATCAAATCTCTCCTTATTTAATTTCTACATTAAGATTATATGAGACATCAAAGATGAGAAATTTTTCTTTTTTCCTAGTCTATGTAAGATTAGACACATAGAATTTGTACCTGATATTACTTTAGATTTCAAATATTTTAATGGTTATAGATTATAACTTTCCTCCTTAAAAATATCATTACATTCCCCACCCAAAAGATTAACTAATCTACCCTTACCAAATATATTCCAATAAGACTTTTTTCACTATTTTCAATCCTTTCTATACATACGTTGTATTTCTAACATTATATATTTTCCTTGCTTTGATTCAACAAATAATTCACTATTTAACTAAACTCATCAGAGGAACAACTTCACAGAGCCTAATAAAACTTTTGTTTCCTATCTCATCAAGTATATTCTTGTATTTATTATCCCTTCTTTCTGTATTATCCATGTTTATTTTTCTTTATCTAATTTCTTATATGGGAATATTTAGATTATTACATTGTGATTATTATTATTTGTATATATTTAAAGCTATAGCTTTGTTTTAAACATTGCTATGTTACTTCACATATTACTAAATATGTTCTTTTTAAATTTATTCTTTAGCATCAAGTATATTACTACACTTTATATTTTAGCTCTGTTTCCCTCTTTACTATTTTAGATATTATGTATTTTATTTCTTTGTCTTTATGGATAGCAATAAATTTTGAACCTACATATTTGACATAAAAATTTCAAGTTAATATAAAAAGATCTTAGAAAACTTTATCTGTAATTATCACCTCATGTCTCCTTTGATGATTTTCCCATTACTTTAACTGACCTTGTTTACACACTGAAAAAGTCAAACTGTACAGGTAATATTGTACAGGAGTCAGTAAACAAAACCACCCCAAAGAAAAAGAAATGTCAGAAGGCAAAACGGTTGCCTGAGGAAGCTTTAAAATAGCTGAGAAAAGAAGAGAAGTGAAAAGCAAGGGAGAAAGGGAAAGGTATACCCAACTGAAGGCAGACTTCCAGAGAAAAGCAAGGAGACAAGAAGGCCTTCTTCAATGAACAATGCAAAGAAATAAAGGAAAGTAACAGAAGGGGAATAACTAGAGAGCTCGTCAAGAAACATGGAGACATTAAAGGACAATTTCATCCAAAGACGAGCACAATAAAGGACAGAAATAGTAAAGCCCTACTAGAAGAAGAAATCAGGAAAAAGATGGCAAGAATACACAGATGAGCTGTACAGAATATTTTAATGACCCAGATAACATTGAAGGTGTGGCCACTCACCCGGAGCCAGACATTCTGGAGTGTGAAGTCACGTGGGCCTCAGAAAGCACTGCTGCCAATAAATCTACTGGAGATGATGGAATTCCAGCAGAGCTATTTAAAATTCTAATAGATGATGCTATTAAAGTGCTGCACTCAATATGTCAGCAAATTTGGAAAACCCAGCAGTGACCACAGGACAGGAAAAAGTCAATCTGCATCCCAATTCCCAAGAAGGGCTGTACTAAAGAATGTTCAAACTACCGGAAAAGCATGCTCATCTTCCATGTTATTAAGGTTATGCTCAAAATCCTTCAAGCTAGGCTTCAGCACTAGCTTGAAGAACTGTGAATTTCCAGATGTACACAAGCTGGGCTTAGAAAAAGCAGAGGAACCAGAGATCAAATTGCCAACATTTGCTGGATCATAGAAAAAGCAAGGGAATTCCAGAAAAATGTCTACCTCTGTTCCATTGACTACGCTAAAGCCTTTTACAGTGTGGATCATAACAAACTGAAAAACTCTCAAAGAGATGGGAATACCAGAGCATCTTACCTGTCTCCTGAGAAACCTGTATTTGGGTCAAGAAGCAAAAGTTAGAATCTTATATGGAACAACAGACTGGTTCAAAATTGAGAAAGAAGTATGACAAGGCTGTTTATTGTCACCCTGTTTATCTAACTTATACACAGAACACATCATAAATTGCCATGCTGGATGATTTATAAGCTAGAATCAAGAGTGTCTGGAGAAATATTAACAACCTCAGATATGCAGATGATTCTACCTTAACGGCAGAAAGGAAAGAGGAACTAGAGAGTCTCTTGATGAGGGTGAAAGAGGATAGTGAAAAAGTCAGCTTAAAACACAGTGTTTAAAAAAAAAAATAAGATCATGGCATTCAGTCCCATCATTTGCTGGCAAAATACAAGGGGAGACAGATTACTTCTTCTTGGATTCTAAAATCACTGTGGATGGTGACTGCAGCCATAAAATTAGTGACTGCTTCTTGGCAGGAAAGTTATGACAAACCTAGACAGTGAATTAAAAAGCAAAGATATCACTTTTCTGACAAAGGTCAGTATTGTCAAGGTTATGGTCTTTCCAGTAGTCATGCACAGGATGTGAGAGTTGGACAATAAAGGTGGCACAGGGCTGAAGAACTGATGCTTTTGAATTGTGGTGCTGGAGAAGACTCTTGAGAGGAGATCAAACCACTCAATACTAAAGGAAATTGACCCTGAATACTCATTGGAAAGACTGATGCTGAAGCTCCAAAACTTTTGCCATCTAATACAGAAAAGACCCTGATTCTGGGAAAGATTAGGCAGAAGGAAAGAAGGAGACAGAGGATGAAATGTCTGGATAGCACCACCGATTCAATGGACATGAACTTGGGCAAACTCCCAGAGATGGTAGGGGACAGGGAAGTCTGGTATGCTGCAGTCTGTGGGGTCACAAAGAGTCAAACACAGCTTAGCAGTTGAACACCACCACCACCACATACTTCAAAATGAGTCACTATTTTCATTTCTTAAATAGATTTAACTTTACTAATGAGAGGGTAACAGGCAGGAAGGCCAGGGGTCTCCAAACAGAGGAAATAGGCTACAAGTGTCAGACTTTTTTTTTTTTAATCTCTCGTAAGAGGCAGGAGGAAACAAACTAGTGATATATTTTTTCCCTTTCTCTATACAAATTTAAAAAGAGATTTCTCTTGAAATACCGTGCTGCCATAATGATACCTGGTTCCACCTGAATTTAACTTTTCTCAAATTTTGAGCTAACCAATGCATTTTTCTTATGGAAATGTTTGTCTTAAGCTATGTTAATGCACTATGCATTTACCCCAGACTCTGTCTTCAAGTAGGTTCCACCTAAAGGCTCAGAACTGACTTGATAAACCAGTATGTTATAATCAGACATTGTCCTCCTAATCTACGTAAAGGAAACTATTTGTAAGGTAATCCGCCTTTCTACAAGATTCAAGTCAATTGTTTTATGGCCCGAGGATGACTCACCTGGTGACAAGATTATCCCAAAATACATCTTGTGGGTGAGGAGCCTGGTGCCATTCTCTGAGTTTTAAGACATTCCTTTCTTTCATTAACAGACTGCTAGTAACTACATAGCATCCAGCTAAAGACTAGCAGGTGGGTACTCTTTCTGCCCCCTTCTGATGTCTACGTCAGAAGCTTTCTCTATCCCTTTTATGCTTTAATAAAAGTCTATTACACAAAAGCTCTGAGCTATCAAGCCTCTTCTCTGGCCCTGTATTGAATTCTTCTCCTCCGGAGGCCAAGCATCCTGGCATCTTTCAAGGTTCAGCAACAACCTTTTACTAATTTATTCGTTCATTTCCTACTTGCATCTCATTTCTTTCTTTGGAATAACTTCCTTTCTTCAGAATTATTGTTTTCAGGGATGACAGACTCACTCAGTCTTTACTTAGTGGAAATATGTTTACTTCACCCTCAATCCTGAATTCTAATTTAACTGGGTACAGAGTTTTCAGTTGACAGCTATTTTATCTTATCAGTTTTAGCATTTTAAGTTATGTTTATTTTTCTTTTTTTGGATTCTTCTTGCTGTTGATCTATCTCTTGTCAGGTTAAATTGTAACAGTAGGTCTTTTCTCAATGTCTTTCATAAGACTTTTTCATTTTTGTGTTCTGCAGTTTCACGACAATATTAAACGGTGGTTTTATGTTTACATTGTTCTGCTAAGGATTCCTTGTATTTGTTGACTGTGAAAATGGTTTTTATTAACTCCAGGAAATTTTCACCTTGTAAACCAGCATACGTTTACTTTCACTAATTCTAATACCTTCCCAAATATGATGTTTGGAACTTGTCAACATATTTTCCATGTCTCTTAACATTTCACTTACTTTCCACTTCAATATTTCTCCAAACTGCTGTCTAATTCATAAGTCAGATCAGCTCCGGTTAACTTATTCTGTTTTCAGCTGTATCAATCTGTTCTTTAATTGATCCACTAAATTTTTCTTAACAATAATGTTGATTTTCAATCATTTCTAGAGATTCCAGTTGATCCTTTTGCAGATATGATTTTTCATATGTACTATGGGCTCAATAAAGGACAGAAATGGTATGGACCTAACAGAAGCAGAAGATATTAAGAAGAGGTGGCAAGAATACACAGAAGATCTGTACAAAAAAGATCTTCACGACCCAGATAATCATGATGGTGTGATCACTCATCTAGAGCCAGACATCCTGGAATGTGAAGTCAAGTGGGCCTTAGAAAGCATCGCTACGAACAAAGCTAGTGGAGGTGATGGAATTCCAGTAGAGCTATTTCAAATCCTGAAAGATGATGCTGTGAAAGTGCTGCACTCAATATGCCAGCAACTTTGGAAAACTCAGCAGTGGCCACAGGACTGGAAAAGGTCAGTTTTCATTCCAATCCCAAAGAAAGGAAATGCCAAAGAATGCTCCAACTACCGCACAATTGCACTCATCTCACATGCTAGTAAAGTAATGCTCAAAATTCTCCAAGCCAGGCTTCAGCAATACTTGAATCATGAACTTTCAGATGTTCAAGCTGGTTTTAGAAAAGGCAAAGGAACCAGAGATCAAATTGCCAACATCCGCAGGATCATGGAAAAAGCAAAAGAGTTCCAGAAAAATATCTAATTCTGCTTTATTGACTATGCCAAAGCCTTTGACTGTGTGGATCCCAATAAACTGTGGAAAATTCTTCAAGAGATGGGAATACCAGACCACCTAACCTGCCTCTTGAGAAATCTGTATGCAGGTCAGAAAGCAGCAGTTAGAACTGTACATGGAACAACAGACTGGTTTCAAATAGGAAAAGGAATACATCAAGGCTGTATATTGTCATCCTGCTTATTTAACTTATCTGCAGAGTACATCATGAGA
Source organism: Capricornis sumatraensis (assembly GCF_032405125.1). Lineage (NCBI taxonomy): Eukaryota > Metazoa > Chordata > Mammalia > Artiodactyla > Bovidae > Capricornis > Capricornis sumatraensis. The sequence goes on along the minus strand of NC_091087.1, from coordinate 57,274,298 downwards.
AACGCTGGGCTGGAAGAAACACAAGCTGGAATCAAGATTGCCAGAAGAAATATCAATCACCTCAGATATGCTGACGATACCACCCTTATGGCAGAAAGTGAAGAGGAACTAAAAAGCCTCTTGGTGAAAGTGAAAATGGTGAGTGAAAAAGTTGGCCCAAAGCTCAACATTCAGAAAATGAAGATCATGGCATCCAGTCCCATCACTTCATGGGAAATAGATGGGGAAACAGTGGAAACAGTGTCTGACTTTATTCTTCTGGGCTCCAAAATCACTGCAGATGGTGACTGCAGCCATGAAATTAAAAGACACTTACTCCTTGGAAGAAAAGTTATGACCAACCTAGATAGTATATTCAAAAGCAGAGACATTACTTTGTCAACAAAGGTCCATCTAGTCAAGGCTACGGTTTTTCCTGTGGTCATGTATGGATGTGAGAGTTAGACTGTGAAGAAGGCTGAGTGCTGAAGAATTGATGCCTTTGAACTGTGGTGTTGGAGAAGACTCTTGAGAGTCCCTTGGACTGCAAGGAGATCCAACCAGTCCATTCTGAAGGAGATCAGCCCTGGGATTTCTTTGGAAGGAATGATGCTAAAGCTGAAACTCCAGTACTTTGGCTACCTCATGCGAAGAGTTGACTCATTGGAAAAGACTCTGATGCTGGGCGGGATTGGGGGCAGGAGGAGAAGGGGACGACAGAGGATGAGATGGCAGGATGGCATCACTGACTCGATGGACGTGAGTCTGAGTGAACTCCGGGAGTTGGTGATGGACAGGGAGGCCTGGTGTGCTGCGATTCAGGGGGTTGCAAAGAGTCGGACACGACTGAGCAACTGAACTGAACTGAACTGAACATCCTCGAGGTTTAATGTATAAATCATTTGGGTGAAGATACTTTCTATTTTTTTTTTTTAATTGGAGGATAATTGCTCTACAATGCTGTGTTGGTTTCTGCCATACAACAATGTGAATCAGCCATAGGTATATGTATGTCCCCTCCCTCTTGAACCTCCCTCATGCCCCCACCCCATCCCAGCCCTCCAGGCTGTGACAGAGCACCTGGCCGTGCTCCCTGTGCTATAGAACACATCCCCACTAATTATCTGTTTCTTATGGTAATGTATATGTTTCAGTGCTATCTTTCAAGTCTTCCCACCTTCTTCTTCCCCAACAAGTCTGTGTCAAGTCTCTCCTCCATATCTGTATTTCTATTCCTGCCCTTCAGATAGGCTCATCATTACTATTTTCTAGATCCATATATATATATATACAATATTTGTTTTTTCTCTCTTATTTCATTCTATATAATCAGCTCTAGGTTGGGTGAAGACATTTTTCAAAGAATAATATTTCTCAACAAGGAGGAAAGAAATAATAATGAGTTAATAATGTGACAATGATGACAATCTTATCATAAAAGTTAGTTTCTCAGTTTCCATCCTTGCTCTTCTACAGCCTTTGTTCAAGAGATCAACCAAAATGATATTGTAAAATTGTGTATTAGATCACAGCAATACTCAAGTTGTGACTATCCCATCTCTTCCATCACATTTAATAAGATTCAAGTCTTTCCTATGGCTTACAAAGCTCTACATGATCTGGTTTCTCAGATGTGCCATGCACACTGCCTTCCTTGAAAATTTGCTTATGTTTGGCCTTCTCCTAGAACATTCTCCAAGGTATTCTCAGTATATTCAAGTCTTTGCTAAAATGTCATCTCATCCAAGATGTGAAGTGAAATCAATCCCCCCAGTTTAAGTAGCACTCTCTTGTTACTCTCTACCACCTTATAATGCTACACTTATTTTTGCAACATTCATCACCATTTATGTATTGAGTTTCTACTATATGTTAGGATGAAGGAGGAAACAGACAGAACATGCTCCATCTTGAAAGCAGGACTCCATCTTGTGCCAGACTGTGGACTTTGAGCTATATGCCCAATATCTATGGAAACGACATACCAACTGGAAAACCAGGCCCCCTGTATGGAAGAGCCCCAGGGCTCATACCTAGACTCTCTGTTGCCTAAAGTAATATCCTAATTATCTGTGTAACTGAATAGAATCATAAATTCTATTATGCTTATTGGGGTATGACTACAGGCCTATTGATAATTGTCTACTGTTAACTACCTAGGCTTAAGGCATATGAATCAGGAGTTAACTTTGATTGTATCTTTCTTTACTTTGTTCAGACTAGTTTCAGGGAATCTGGGGAGGTGGGTTTGGGCACATACACTTAGAGTATATAAGGTTTTCAGAAAAACTGGTCAGGGTCCTTTTGTGTAGTCCACTCGGCATCCTCCAGATCTGTGTAGTATGTGCTCTTCATCCTCATGTGGTGGATCCAGGGAGTGACACCTGCAACTTTAACTGCAGTAGGGCTGGTTAGAACAACAGTATATGGACCCTTCCAATGTGGGGCCAAGGAGTCATGTTTCCAGTCCTTGACCACACCTGATCCCTGGGCACAAATTCATGAATCTGTTCGCCAAGGGGGAATGGCACCTTTTCTTGTACAAACTTAGTTACCTGATTTATTACCTTACCCAGTTGTTCCATCTGCTGTGAAATCTCATCTCTCCTTACCTGAGGAAAATTTGTTGACACCTGTTTTATTATGGGAGGGGGCCTCCCATACACAATTTTGTAGGGAGAAGAGCCAAGGGACTGTGGAGTCATCCTGAGTCTGAGCAGAGTCGTCGGAAACAAGTCCACCCAGGAACAGTCGGTCTCTAAGATCCACTTGAAGAGTGTCTTTAAGTGTCCAGTTGGTTCCTTCCACCATCCCAGAACTCTGGGGCCTATATGCTGTATGTAATTTCCACTTGATGTTTAAAGTTTTGCTTAATTGTTATACTAAATCAGCTATGAAAGCCGGGCCATTGCCCGATCCAATGCTGATAGGAGATCCAAATCTGGGAACTAGCTCCCTAAGCAGGCACCAGGCTACTTTTGATGCTCTTTCAGTCCGGGTAGGAAAAGCTTCTACCCATCCCAAGAACGTACATAATATGACCAGCAGGTAATGGTAGTGTCAGTGAGGTTTCACTTCAGTGAAGTCCACTTCCAGGTGTTCAAAGGGCAGCGTGCCTTTTAGCTGAATCCCTGGAGGTTTCTGTCTGTGCTGAGAGGCAGCATTGACCTGTGAGCAGGCAGTGCACTTCTGAGATTTTGTCTGGGAGAGGTGGATACAATCTAGGAGGTCCAGCTGAGGTGGAATTCTGGGGGCATTGACCAGAGGTCTCCATTGCTGGGATTGGAGCCAGGAGAGCTGGTAGAAGAGCAGGGGCTGCTGCAGGAACTTCACCTGGCCCTGGATTGGACATTAAGGCAGCCTCCGGTCCTGGTGGAGCACTGGGAGGCGGGCACTTCATAATCCAGTATGGGGGAGGGGTCAGGTCATCCCTGTCCAAATCCTGTAGAAGTTCCTTTTTTATCATCAATTTTTGTGCCATTAATATTTTTCCCTTCCCCTTCTGGATATAGAACCTTGTCCAAGTAGGAGGGTCTTGAGCTAAGCCTAGCCGTGAGTCAATATATGGACATTGATCCAGGTGTCCTGGCTCTCCTGTGACTGCTGTATAGACTGCTTCCACTATTTTTAAGTTCATAGTGTTCTCTGGTGGCTATCCTACTCCCATAGGGGGCCATTCGACCTCACAGAGTACGTGGAGGTGGATAGGCTTCATCTCCACCCCATAGTCTCCTTCAAATCCCTTCTTTAAATTTTTAATCATGCTTTTTAATCATGCACTCTAATACAGTTGCCTTAGATTCACTTGCTCCCATCTTGCTTACCTTCTCGGACCTTCTTCTACTTCTCCTTTTTGTTCTGTCTACGAAGTTCTCAGTACCCTGTGTACTTCTGATATTTCCACTCAATGACACTTAAATTGCCATTCTGCCTCCTTCCTAATCAGGGTGAGAAGAGCCTTACTTGCCAGATCCCAGAGGGAGAAGGGGGATCGGCGTGTCTTCACCTGCCAGTCAGCACAGCCAAACCAGAACACCACATGATCCAAGACTGTTTGTCCTTTAACTTTTAAAGTCCATTCTGCCTTGGGGGACTTTATCAGGAGCGGATGAAAATACAGATGGGTTAAATATCCCACGTCCCAGGCAGTCTCCGGAAATGCCAATTCGTACTCATTTATGTATCTCCCTCATTCTAGCCTGACAGTTCAGGGCATGAAGAGTGTCAAGAATTTCATAGCAGAAGAGACACCTCCTTGGAGAGGGCAGAATATGACCACACAAAAACCAAGTTTCTTCTCCTAAAAATCCCCTGGCAATTTCTTGGTAATACTTTTCCCCAAGACGGTGTGGACACCACCTCCTAAATGACCTTCACAAATTTCCTTCCTAAGCCGTAACACGCTTGTCAACCTGTGTACCAAGCAATTGTTCAGTTCAGTTGCTCAGTCATGTCTGACTCTTTGTGACCCCATGAATTGCAGCACGCCAGGCCTCCCTGTCCATCACCAACTCCTGGAGTTCACTCAGACTCATGTCCATTGAGTCAGTGATGCCATCCAGCCATTTCATCCTCTGTCGTCCCCTTCTCCTCCTGCCCCCAATCCGTCCCAGCATCAAAGTCTTCTCCAATGAGTCAACTCTTCGCATGAGGTGGCCAAAGTACTGGAGTTTCAGCTTTAGCATCATTCCTTCCAAAGAAATCCCAGGGCTGATCTCCTTCACAATGGACTGGTTGGATCTCCTTGCAGTCCAAGGGACTCTCAAGAGTCTTCTCCAACACCACAGTTCAAAAGCATCAATTCTTCAGCACTCAGCCTTCTTCACAGTCTAACTCTCACATCCATACATGACCACTGGAAAAACCATAGCCTTCACTAGACAGGCCTTAGTCGGCAAAGTAATGTCTCTGCTTTTGAATATGCTATCTAGGTTGGTCATAACTTTCCTTCCCAGGAGTAAGCGTCTTTTAATTTCATGGCTGCAATCACCATCTGCAGTGATTTTGGAGCCCCCCAAAATAAAGTCTGACACTGTTTCCACTGTTTCCCCATCTATTTCCCATGAAGTGATGGGACTGGATGCCATGATCTTCATTTTCTGAATGTTGAGCTTTGGGCCAACTTTTTCACTCTCCACTTTCACTTTCATCAAGAGGCTTTTTAGTTCCTCTTCACTTTCTGCCATAAGGGTGGTGTCATCTGCATATCTGAGGTGATTGATATTTCTCCCTGCAATCTTGATTCCAGCTTGTGCTTCTTCCAATCCAGCGTTTCTCATGATGTACTCTGCATATAAGGTAAATAAGCAGGGTGACAATATACAGTCCTGACTCACTGCTTTTCCTATTTGAAACCAGTCTGTTGTTCCATGTCCAGTTCTAACTGCTGCTTCCTGACCTGCAAACAGATTTCTCAAGAGGCAGGTCAGGTGATCTGGTATTCCCATCTCTTTCAGAATTTTCCACAGTTTATTGGGATCCACACAGTCAGAGGCTTTGGCATAGTCAATAAAGCAGAATTAGATGTTTTTCTGGAACTCTCTTGCTTTTTTGATGATCCAGCGGATGTTGGCAATTTGATCTCTGGTTCCTCTGCCTTTTCTAAAACCAGCTTGAACATCACAAAGTTCATGGTTCACGTATTGCTGAAGCCTGGCTTGGAGAATTTTGAGCATTACTTTACTAGCATGTGAGATGAGTGCAATTGTGTGGTAGTTGGAACATTCTTTGGCATTTCCTTTCTTTGGGATTGGAATGAAAACTGACCTTTTCCAGCCCTGTGGCCACTGCTGAGTTTTCCAAATTTGCTGGCATATTGAGTGCAGCACTTTCACAGCATCGTCTTTCAGGATTTGAAACAGCTCTACTGGAATTCCATCACCTCCACTAGCTTTGTTCATAGTGATGCTTTCTAAGGCCAACTTGACTTCACATTCCAGGATGTCTGGCTCTAGATGAGTGATCACACCATCATGATTATCTGGGTCATGAAGATCTTTTTTGTACAGATCTTCTGTGTATTCTTGCCACCTCTTCTTAATATCTTCTGCTTCTGTTAGGTCCATACCATTTCTGTCCTTTATCGAGCCCATCTTTGCATGAAATGTTCCCTTGGTATCTCTAATTTTCTTGAAGAGATCTCTAGTCTTTCCCATTCTGTTCTTTACCTCTATTTCTTTGCATTGATCGCTGAAGAAGGCTTTCTTATTTCTTCTTGCTATTCTCTGGAACTCTGCATTCATATGCTTATATCTTTCCTTTTCTCCTTTCTTTTTCACCTTTTTTTCTTTTCACAGCTATTTGTAAGGCCTCCCCAGACAGCCATTTTGCTTTTTTGCATTTCTTTTCCATGAGGATTGTCTTGATCCCTGTCTCTTGTACAATGTCACGAATCTCACTCCATAGTTCATCAGGCACTCTATCTATCAGATCTAGGCCCTGAAATCTATGTCTCACTTCCACTGTATAATCATAAGGGATTTGATTTAGGTCATACCTGAATGGTCTAGAGTTTTTCCCTATTTTATTCAATTTAAGTCTGAATTTGGTAATAAAAAGTTCATGATCTGAGCCACAGTCAGCACCTGGTCTTGTTTTTGTTGACTGTATAGAGCTTCTCCATCTTTGGCTGCAGAGAATATAATCAATCTGATTTCAGTGTTGACCATCTTGTGATGTCCATGTGTAGAGTCTTCTCTTGTGTTGTTGGAAGAGGGTGTTTGCTATGACCAGTGCATTTTCTTGGCAAAAATATATTAGTCTTTGCCCTGCTTCATTCCGCATTCCAAGGCCAGATTTGCCTGTTACTCCAGGTGTTTCTTGACTTCCTACTTTTGAATTCCAGTCCTCTATAATGAAAAGGATATCTTTTTTAGATGTTAGTTCTAAAAGGTCTTGTAGGTTTTCATAGAACCATTCAACTTCAGCTTTTTCAGCATTACTGGTTGGGGCATTGACTTGGATTACTGTGATTTTGAATGGTTTGCCTTGGAAACAAACAGAGATCATTCTGTTGTTTTTGAGATTGCATCCAAGTACTGCATTTTGGACTCTTTTGTTGACCATGATGGCTACTCCATTTCTTCTGAGGGATTCCTGCCTGCAGTAGTAGATATAATGATCATCTGAGTTAAATTCACCCATTCCAGTCCATTTTAGTTTGCTGATTCCTAGAATGTTGACGTTCACTCTTGTTTGACCACTTCCAATTTTCCAAGCAATCGTTGCCACCTGACTATTCCAGGCTCCTGTGGGTCAGTACCCCTTCTAATCCCTCCTAGGGGGGTGATCAAGCCCCTTCTTCCACCCTTCCAGGTGGGTTCTTCCTCACCTGAGTGCTCAGTTCCCATGCTGCCGTCCACTATCTGCTAATGTGAAAGGTCCGGACATTGAGAAGCAGAATCCTTCCAGAAGGACGAGGCGCCTTTCCTCTCTAGATTTGAGCCACAGCGCCTCGGAGTAGTCCCAAATGGGTCTTGTCTCCTCAAAGAGAGGAGTTTCCCGGCCAACGCACCAAGTGTTGTAGCCATGCGTCCTGGGAAACAAACTCACTCAGAAAGACAGTGCAGATAGTGGAGTGCAGTTTATTACACTGGCAGCCCAAGGAAGAGTCTCCTCTTAGCCAAGGACCCTGACCAGTTTTTCTGAAAACCTTATACACCCTAAGTGTACATGCCCAAACAGAAAAAGAGATGAAGCTCTACAATCAACTGCTGCTACAAGGACTTGCTGGTATCGTACAAAGAGGGATCTGTGCTATAATTAAAGTTGAACGTTGTGTATATGTTCCTGATTTATCTGGCTATATATCAGCCACCCGAGATGACATGAAAGGCCAAGTAAAAGTTATGTCTGATGATAATCTTCCTTTTTGGACTTCAGTCCTATCTTGGGTGAAGGGCGATTGGTGGAAAACTATATTTATCGTGGTTATAGTTGCCTTGATAGTTCTGCTTTGTGGACTCTTTATTTTACAATGTATTATGAACTTTGTAACTCAAAGGTTGATGCTGTTCTCCCAAACTGGAGGTCGGAGAGTCAGGGTGCAATATATCCCTAAGAATGATGCTCACACTATGAGTTAAGAGCATCAAGAGCAGGGAATGAAGGAGGAAAGAGACAGAACAGGCTCCATCTTGAAAGTAGGACTCCATCTTGGGCCGGACTGTGGACTTTGAGCTATATGCCCAGTATCTATGGAAACGACATACCAACTGGAAAACCAGGCCCCCTGGATGGAAGCCCCCCAGGGCTCATACCAGGACTCTCTGTTGCCTAAAAGAATACCCTAATTATCTGTGTAACTGAATAGAATCATAAATTCTATTATGCTTATTGGGGAATGACCACAGACCTATTGATAATTGTCCACTGTTAACTACCTAGGCTTAAGGCATATGAATCAGGGGTTAACTTTGATTGTATCTTTCTTTTCCTTTGTTCAGACTAGTTTCAGGGAATTTGGGGAAGTGGATTTGGGCACGTACACTTAGGGTATGTAAGTTTTTCAGAAAAACTGGTCAGGGTCCTTGGCTAAGAGGAGACCCTGCCTTGGGCCCACCGGTATAATAAACTTCACTCCACTATCTGCATTGTCCTTCTGAGTGAGCTTGTTTCCCAGATTCCATGGCTATGATAAGGCGATGCTCTAATGGCTAAGCAAAGCAAACAAAAATCCCTTCTCTCATAAAGCTTACATTTTAATTTCATATCAGATGACATATGTTTATTTTTTATTGCCTATCTTCTGCCATAACCATCCCCCCTGGAAAATTGATGTTTTTATCTCCCATTTTTACACACTAAGCCTTCAGAAATGCATCAATTATAGTTCAGGTAAACTACTCTGGCACTGGTTTTCATGGAAGTTTTAGTTAGTAGATTTCCACTTTCATAAGCCATAATTCCCTGTATTAGCCTGTCAATCTCTCCAATTTGAGGAAGCGGGCAGCGGTTTACCCTGTGACCTCATTTCTCTTATGGATCTAAGAAGAATTGTTGATGTTTTACTTTCTTTCAGTATTTTACTTGCTGTTAGGAAAGAAGTGATGTTTTCTACGCTTTTCACATAACAAACTGGAAACTGGAAATCTGCTTAAGGTTTTTCAGAAATATATTTTTCCTAATAAAAACAGGAACACAAACACACACACACACACACGATTATACATAAGAAATAACTGTATATACTGTTGTCTCTATCACCTATCCCTCAACATCCTTCTTCCTGATTTTGAATGGGTTTAGAATGTGATGATCGGAGCTGCTGCAGACATCCTATAACCAGGAAGCAAGACTTTGCTGACATGCTAAAGATGACAGATCAGAAAGATGAATGGAATTTAGACCCAGAATTTGACCTCTGTGCTATATCTTGGACTGTCCATCTCTGGATTGGTGTTATGTGAGATAAAAATAGGCCTCTGTTATCTTGTTTAAGTCACTTTTGATCAGTTATTCTGTGACTTAAGAAGAACTAATGTTAAATCAGCCAGTTATGGCCTCTTTCATTTCAAACTATTAAATCAATCATCTATGTTCTGCTTCCTCTCTGTAATTCCTCCTAAGATGATATTTTGGGAGCTATAGGAAATATTTCTTTGTTCTTGAGGTCTCTGAAAACGTAGAGTTCCATCTTGCCACTGTTTCTGGCCCTTTTAGGTCCCTGCTACCAAGTGGCTGGTGAGGATCAGTTTCTGCTCAGCACATCTGCTCCTTCTGATCCTGGAAGCATTAGCATTTACTCTCCACTTCATCACTGTTCACCTTTTTGCTGTTTGAGAAGAGTTTGCTCTGTCCTAGGTAAGCTCCACAGGTCACTCTGGGTTGACTCTGCCTCATTTCAGCTATTTTCAGTGCTTCATATCCCTTGGAATTTTGACTGTGACTTCTATTTAAATCCTATCAAGGAAGGGATCTCCTTGTGCTGTCGACCACATAATCACATCTTGCTCCATGACTAATGAGGGAATTCTTTGATACTTTTGTGTTACAGGAAACAATGAACTTCAGGGGAACTCAAGGAATCCAAAAGAAGGCATTCATGGTGGCTAAACACTCTACACCACAGATATTATTCATGTGTACTTATCCCATATTGTCATAGTTCAGTAATTTTCCAAAGTACAAAATAGATAGCTGAGGAATAAAAAGGCCCTTGGTTTTGACTTTGCCCACAATTCTTTTAAATATTCCTTCAGTAACATCCATTCTGATAAGGGCTAGGAGGAAGGAGAATACATTTATCTCAATACACTTGCCACACTCCCTCCATGTTCCTTCTTCTTAAAATTAATTAGGAACCAAGAAAGTAGATTTTCTACTTTTTTTTTTTTTTCATCCAGACTTCCTTAACACTGTATCTTTCACACTCCTGCCTCTTCTTCAGTATTGTAATGATAGAATCATACTGAGAAGCATGATTTATGGGGAAAGAAGTGAAAAATCTTATCAGTCAAACAATGCAAGACAATATTCCTTAACCATAGCAACTTAAATTGATAAAGACTAAACTAATTGACAGGTAATTTGTTGGGCAGATAGTGGGTAGCTCAAAAATCTAAAGGGAGTGCTTTACAACTAGCCAAAAGAAAACTAAGAGTAATTGAAGGGGAAATGAGCACCAAGGTAAGTCTCTGTGCTGTTCTGTATTTGGTCGCTCAATTGTATCTGACTCTCTGTGACCCCATGGACTGTAGTCTGCCACACTCCTCTGTCCATGGGGGTTCTCCAGGCAAGAATACTGGAGTGGGTTGCCATGCCCTCTTCCAGGGGATCTTCCCAACCCAGGTGTCAAATCCAGGTCTCCCATGCTGCAGGTGGATTCTTTACCATCTGAGCCACCAGCAAAGCCCAAGAGTACTGGAATGGGTAGCCTAGCCCTTCGCCAGGGGATCTTCCTGACCCAGGGATTGAACTGGGGTCTCCTGCACTGATAGGTAGATTCTTTACTGCTGAGCCACCAAATAAGACCCTGGTAGAAGGGTAATTTCCCACACACAAAAATGAGTTGCTTACAGAAAGTTATACAGATGCTGGGCAGCAAAACAATAGATGTCTATTACATGAGGAGAGATCTGGACAAAGGAGATCTCCCAACTTCTTTCTCCCTTTGAAAAATTTCCACACTTAATAATCCTTAACATAATGCTATTGTCATTGCCTTCAGGGTGGAAGATATAGCTCTATGCTGCTGCTAAGTCGCTTCAGTCTTGTCCGACTCTGTGCGACCCCATAGACGGCAGCCCACCAGGCTCCGCCATCCCTGGGATTCTCCAGGCAAGAACACTGGAGTGGTTGCCATTTCCTTCTCCAATGCATGAAAGTGAAAAGTCAAAGTGAAGTCGCTCAGTCGTGTCTGACTCAGTGACCCCATGGACTGCAGCCTACCAGGCTCCTCCACCCATGGGATTTTCCAGGCAAGAGTACTGGCGTGGGGTGCCATTGCCTTCTCCAATATAGCTCTACATCAGTGAGCAAATAAGGATTGTTTTATTATTAGAACATTTTATTTTCTAATCACTTTAGTGGATGCTAAGGGAACTCAGAAACATTAGGGTTCAACAAAACAACACAATGAACAGATACAGGATGTGAATTTAGTTTTGGGAGTATTTCACCATCATCATTTAAAAATAAATACACAGCATGCAATTACTCTGTGGGTAAAGCAAGAGTTTCAGTCTCAGTTACATAACTAATAGAGAATCATGACAATAGAGTCTAATGAGCTTGGGTTTAGAACTCGACAGTCTTTGGATCAGTTTCCCAGCTTGTGAAATTGGGACAATAATCCTGTTTCCTTAAACTATCTTCAGGAATCAAGGAAAAATCAAATAAGGTAAGACAAAATATTTTAGAGTACACATTATGTTTTTTACCATCAATATTAAAAGGCTCCCTTAAATTAGTGCTAGATACATGAAGGATTCCATCAAGAAATAATACACAGAATATGGCTTATGTAAAGCACATTATAAATTGAATCTTCACAGATAAACAATTTTTGAGACAATATCATATTCATAACTCTCTCAAGGCTGACTTCAATATATCCAATTGAATCACTAGACTCTACTTCCTTCCCAGAGGAGACAACGTTTAGTAAACTTCAACAAAGCATACTTTTTACTTCTCTTTCTGAAAGATAATCAACTGCCAGAGTAAAAAATATAAGGCATATCAAAGATACATATCAACATCCCAAAAGGAAAATAATCTTATCTCTCTTCTGCAATGCAGCTTTAATCAAATTTTATAATCAAGAGCAAAAGAAACTTTGCTAGTTTGCTGCCCATCAATTTTTTAAAAAATTTATTTTAGATTTTATACATATATATATATATATTTTTTTTTTGCTTAAAGTTTAAGTATATACTTTGTTTCTCAAATTTAGCTTCAAATTTCTCATTTGAATTTCATAAAGAAAATAGGAGGATTTTCTCTTTTCTTATACAACTATTTGGCAGAAGAAACTCCTACAATATTATGAACAGAGTTCTTAAACTGCATGCTAAGTCAAAAAGGGTCTCTCTAGGGTATGTGATGTTCTAGGACCTAAGAAATTTACAGTTTTAAGAAGTTCCACCTTAGAGTATCCATTTTTCAGTCTGTCTCTAATGCCAATGTACAAGACACAAGTAATTTATAATGCAGTAAACAGACACTCACATTGGCCTTTTTCTGCTGAGCAGTTTGAACAAGGCCACTAAAACAATGACATCCTGAAAATAACCTCTTTCATCTTGTGTATCAGCAATCAATATTAAAATACTAGAATGACTATAACACCAAGATAAATAGTTTAAAATACTTTGCTCTAGAAATAATAGCCTGAACAATAATCTAGAGTGTGAAAAATATATTCTAGAAATACAAAACATGAAATATGAAAATATTTCTATATGAGAAAAGACACAAATTAATGCATGAAATGATTACAATTAGTCAGGTGACAAAAATCACTTTAATGAATAAATATTAATAATTACTTAGGTCATCTAGTTGTTTTGTCTGGCCAAACACAATCTCTTTTTCTATTAATTTATAATTAAAAACAATTTTAAAATACACTTGTTGCTAACATTTGTGTGCATGATTTAGAAACCATAAATTTTTTAACAAAACTAATGTTTATTTTTCCTAATATAAATGAGACAGTTCACTGAAATCTGACATAATCTCACTTCAATTCAGATAAATGAAACATTCTGTTGACAAATCTTTAAATATCTTCTAAGAATAGCATGAGTTATATTTGGATCTGCAATACAACAAACTCAAGTAGCAAAGAAAGTCATAGTTTTAAGCATAACTATTTTAAAAACTACAATATTCAGGATTTCTCTGCAAATGAAGATAACAACAGTATTTATTATTATTTATGGATCCAATGTGAAAGAGCAGATAGTGATATGTAGTCATGTTCTCAAAGAGTACAAAGGAAAGCAATAATTTAAATTAGGAATTCATCTGGAATCTGTAGAGATGTGTACAATTTGAAAATATACTTCATTCTTAAAGAATGAAGAATCTGATGCTACTCAACATACTATGATAAATAAAAGAGGCTAACAGAATTACTGGCTAGTTCTTGTTTAAAAATACGTATTAGATCAGAATTTCTTTGATAACAGAATTACTAGCTTGTTCTTGTTTATTTTCCTAACTCAAGCTCCTATCTAGTCAGTGGCCTTAACTTTTCCCAAGATAGGTAAAGAAAAGCAAATTTAGAAAGAAAAAGTACAGTGGACATATTATTTTTCATATCCTTTATCTCTGTAGTTAAGAGTGAGGAAAGTTAGGCCGAGCATGAAGAAAGGAGAATGGAATAGCCAATTTAATTTTCTTCTGTGGTTGTTTCTTCAAACTCTGAATTAACCATTTTTTGTTTAATTTATTGTAAATTTACATAACAATGGAAGTTTTATATAGAATTTTATTTTTTCCCTCTTATTTCATTTTTTAATTAAAATTTAATTATTTTTTTAATTTAAATTTATTTATTTTAATTGGAGGCTATTACTTTACAATATTGTATTGGTTCTGCCACACATCAATGTGAATCCACCACAGGCGTACACATGTTCCCCATCCTGAACCCTCCTCACACTTCCCTCCCCGTACCATCCCTCTGGGTCGTCCCAGTGCACCAGCCCCAAGCATCCTGTATTGAACCTGGACTGGTGATTTGTTTCTAATATGATATTATACATGTTTCCATGCCATTCCCCAAAATCATCCCACCCTCGCCCTCTCCCACAGAGTCCCAAAGACTGTTCTATACATCTGTGTCTCTTTTGCTGTCTCACATACAGGGTCATCATTACCATCTTTCTAAATTCCACATATGTGCATTAGTATACTGTATTGGTGTTTTTCTTTCTGGCTTACTTCACTCTGTATAATAGGCTCCAGTTTCATCCACCTCATTAGAACTGATTCAAATGCATTCTTTTTAATGGCTGAGTAATACTCCATTGTGTATATGTACCACAGCTTTCTTATCCATTCATCTGCTAATGGGCATCTAGGTTGCTTCCATGTCCTGGCTATTATAAACAGTGCTGCGGTGAACATTGGGGTACATGTGTCTCTTTCGATTCTGGTTTCCTCGGTGTGTATGCCCAGCAGTGGGTTTGCTGGGTCATAAGGGAGTTCTACTTCCAGTTTTTTAAGGAATCTCCACACTGTTCTCCATAGTGGCTGTGCTAGTTTGCATTATATAGCATTTTAGTATAAGAAATAGAAAATTCTGCTGACAGATTCAAGAAATGAGACTTATCTATTACATTCTTGCTTCATAACAATTAGAAACTTGGGATGTACTAGGAATACTTGTAACTATCAAATTCTTATAAATGTTTTAATGTGCTTTCACAACCATTATTTATTTTGTAAAGTGCCTCTTGGAGGACATGAAAGCAGATAGAACTCCATTTTATAAAAGAAAGTTAATGATAAAGTTGTTATAAATAAATTCAAGAATGTAATGAAAATTCACATGCCTTGATTATGTTCTTTCTTTTTGCAATTACATGCATAATTCAAAGTTTTTCCTTGTCATTTAATTTGGTTTATCAAGTGTCAGTGAAAAAATACTCAAACATCACTGAATTTAAAATACCATAAAATTTGACAGTATATATACTTGGGTTGATTGATATATAGTCATACCTCATTTTATTGCACTTTGCTTTATTGCATTTTACAGATATTGCATTTTTCACAAACTGAAGCTTTGTGGCAACTGTGTACCAAGCAAGACTATCAGTGATACTTTTCCAATAGCATTTGCTCATCCCATGTCTCTGTATCACATTTTGGTCATTCTCCCAACATTTCAAACTTTTTCATTATTACTATACCTGTTATGGTGATCTGTGATCAGTGACTTTTGATGTTACTGTTTTATTTGTTTGGAGGCACTATGAATTGTGCCCATATGATAAATAATGGCTAAATATTATGCGTATTGTGACTCAACCACCGATCAGCCGTTCCTCTTTCTCTCTCCCTCTCCTCTGGTTCTTCTGTTCCCTGAGACACAACCGTATTGAAAATAGGCCAATGAATAAGCCTCAAAAGCCTCTGAGTGTTTCAGTGAAAAAAAAAGAGTCGCTTAAAATCAAAAGTTATAAATGACTAAACTTAGTGAGGAAGTCATGTCAAAAGCCGAGACAGATCAAAAGCTAAGCCTTGTGCCAAACAGTCAAGTTGTGAATGCAAAGGAAAAGGTCTTGAAGGAACTTAAAAGTACTACTCCAGTGAACACAAGAATAAGAAACAGCCTTACAGGTGAAATGGAGAAAGTTTTAGTGGTCTGGATGGAAGAACAAACCAGCCACAGCACTCCCTTATGTCAAAGCCTAACAGAGAAAGACCCTAACCTAACTCTCTTCAATTCTATGAAGAATGAGAGAGGTGAGGAAGCTGAAGAAAAGTAGGAAGCTAGTAGAGATTGGTTCATGAGGTTTAAGGGAAGAAGCCCTCTCCATGACATAAAATCATAAATGCTGACATTGAAGCTGCAGCAAGTTACTCAGAAGATCTAGCTAAGATCATTAATAAAGGCGGCAAAAGTCAGTTTTCATTCCAATCCCAAAGAAAGGAAATGCCAAAGAATGCTCAAACTACCACACAATTGCACTCATCTCACATGCTAGTAAAGTAATGCTCAAAATTCTCCAAGCCAGGCTTCAGCAATACGTGAACCATGAACTTTCTGATGTTCAAGCTGGTTTTAGAAAAGGCAGAGGAACCAGAGATCAAATTGCCAACATCTGCTGGATCATGGAAAAAGCAAGAGAGCTCCAGAAAAACATCTATTTCTGCTTTATTGAGTATGCCAAAGCCTTTGACTGTGTGGATCACAATAAACTGTGGAAAATTCTGAAAGAGATGGGAATACCAGACCACCTGACCTGCCTCTTGAGAAATCTGTATGCAGGTCAGGAAGCAACAGTTAGCACTGGACATGGAACAACAGACTGGTTCCAAGTAGGAAAAGGAGTGCGTCAAGGCTGTATATTGTCACCTTGCTTATTTAACTTCTATGCAAAGTACATCATGAGAAACGCTGGGCTGGAAGAAACACAAGCTGGAATCAAGATTGCCGGGAGAAATATCAATAAGCTCAGATATGCAGATGACACCATCCTTATGGCAGAAAGTGAAGAGGAACTAAAAAGCCTCTTGATGAAAATGAAAGAGGAAAGTGAAAAAGTTGGCCTAAAGCTCAACATTCAGAAAACGAAGATCATGGCATCCAGTCCCATCACTTCATGGGAAATAGATGGGGAAACAGTGGAAACAGTGTCTGACTTTATTCTTCTGGGCTCCAAAATCACTGCAGATGGTGACTGCAGCCATGAAATTAAAAGACGCTTACTCCTTGGAAGAAAAGTTATGACCAACCTAGATAGCAAATTCAAAAGCAGAGACATTACTTTGCCAACTAAGGTCCGTCTAGTCAAGGCTATGGTTTTTCCTGTGGTCATATATGGATGTGAGAGTTGGACTGTGAAGAAGGCTGAGTGCTGAAGAATTGATGCTTTTGAAGTGTGGTGTTGGAGAAGACTCTTGAGAGTCCCTTGGACTGCAAGGAGATCCAACCAGTCCATTCTGAAGGAGATCAGCCCTGGGATTTCTTTGGAAGGAATGATTCTAAAGCTGAAACTCCAGTACTTTGGCCACCTCATGCGAAGAGTTGACTCATTGAAGAAGACTTTGATGCTGGGACAGATTGGGGGCAGGAGGAGAAGGGGACAACCGAGGATAAGATGGCAGGATGGCATCACTGACTCGATGGACGTGAGTCTGAGTGGACTCCGGGAGATGGTGATGGACAGGGAGGCCTGGTGTGCTGCAATTCATGGGGTCGCAAAGAGTAGGACACGACTGAGTGACTGAACTGAACTGAACTCTGCCTATGCTCCGTAAATGGAATAATATAGCAGAGACAATAGCACATCTACTTACAACATGGTTTATCTGCTATTTTAAGCCTACTGTTGACACCTATAGCTAAAAAAAAAAAAATTCAAACTGGTACTGCTCAGTGCTAATGTACCTGGTCACCGTAGAACTCTGGTGGAGATGGTCAATGAGATTAATATTGTTTCCACGTCTGCTAACACAGCATGAATTCAGCAGCGTGGAACAAGGAGTTATTTAGGCTTTCAAGTCATATTGTTTAAGAATTACAGTTCATAACAATATAGCTGCCATAGAAACCAACTCTTTTGATGGATCTGGGCAAAGTAAATTGTAAACCTGGAAAGGATTTGTCATTCTAGATGCCATTGAGAAACTTTGTGACTCAGGGGAAGATGTCAAAATACCAACACTAACGGGAGTTTGGAAGGCAACGATTCCACCCCTTATGGATGACTGTGAGGAGTTCAAGCCTTCAGTGGAGGAAGTCAATGCAGACGTGGTAGAAATAGGAAGAGAACTAGAAGAGGAGCCTGAAGATGTGACCAAACTGCTATAATCTGATGATAAAAATTTAGCAGATGAGGAGTTGCTTCTTATGGATCAGCAAAGAAAGTGGTTTCTTGAGATAGTATCTACTCCCAGTGAAGATGCTGTGAAAATTGTTGAACCAACAACAAAGGATTTGGAATAGCTATTAAAGCAGCAACAGTTTGAGAGGATTGACTTCAATTTTGAGAGTTCTCCTGTGGGTGAAACACCATCAAACAACATTGGGTACTACAGAGAAATCATTTGTGAAACAAAGAATCAATCAATGCTGCAACCTTCATTGTTGTCTTAAGAAATTGCCATAGTCACCCCAACCTTCAGCAGCAACCACCCGGATCAGTCAATCAGCAGCCATCTACTTGGAGGCAAGAACGTCCACAAACAAAAAAAATTATGATTCACTGAAGGCTCAGATGAACTTTAGCACTTCTAGCAAAAAATTATTTTTAATCAAGGTTAAGTGCATTATTTTAGGCATCATGCTATTGGAGGCTTTATACTATACTCAACTGCAGTATAGTATAAACATAACTTTTATGTGCATTGCAAAATCAAAATATGTGTCACCCACTTTATTATAATATTTACCTTATCTCTGTGTCCTGGAAACAAAACTACAATATCTCCGAGATGTGTCTACAATTAATAGATATTTAAACTAAGTAAAATAGCACATCTACTTACAACATGGTTTATCTGCTATTTTAAGCCTACTGTTGACACCTACAGCTAAAAAAAAAAAAAAAAAAAATTCAAACTGGTACTGCTTAGTGCTAATGTACCTGGTCACCCTAGAACTCTGGTGGAGATGGTCAATGAGATTAATATTGTTTCCACGTCTGCTAACACAGCATGAATTCAGCAGCATGGAACAAGGAGTACTATTTTACTTAGTTTAAATATCTCCAAATAAACCATGTAATTACACGTCATCATGACCCCTCAACATATGACCATTCAACAACTAGTTCTAATTTTTTTCAAGTTCTTAAGTAGCCTTCAAATCATTTGAACACATTTTACCACTGAAACTCTTAACTTTTTGCATTCCATGATACTGTTTCTCCCCTCCCCCGTTGAACTGCATTTTCTGTCTCGATAGTCAGCTGCTCTTGTTTATTATGTTCCTGTATACAAATTCACAGGTTCATTCAGAGAATGTTTTCCTTTTCTTCACAGCTTCATAATTTCTCACAGATTGCCTGAGCGCCTTAATGCACATGACTCAAAACTTGTCTTTAGCAATGGTGATATTTCCTTTGTTTTGTTTTATGCATATTTCCTTGTTTTGTTACCCACTCCAGTGTTCTTGCCTGGAGAATCCCAGAGATGGGGGAGCCTGGTGGGCTGCCATCTATGGGGTTGCAGAGAGTCGGACATGACTGAAGTGACTTAGCAGCAGCAGCAGCAGCATTGTTTTGTTATCAATTACATTCCTATATAGTTTCTCTGGCTTCCCTGGTGGCTCAGATTATAAAGAATCTGCCCACAATGCAGGAGACGTGGGTTCAATCCTTGGGTTGGGAAGACCTTGGAGTTCACACTATTAAGAAACTATGTATACTTCTAACCTATGATCTTCAGTTCAGTTCAGTTCAGTAGCTCAGCTGTGTCCGACTCTTTGTGACCCCATGAATCGCAGCACGCCAGGCCTCCCTGTCCATCACCAACTCCCGGAGTTCACTCAGACTCACATCCATTGAGTCCGTGATGCCATCCAGCCATCTCATCCTCTGTCGTCCTTCTCCTGCCCCCAGTCCCTCCCAGCACAGAGCCTTTTGCAATGAGTAAACTCTTCTCATGAGGTGGCCAAAATACTAGAGTTTCAGCTTTAGAATCATTCCTTCCAAAGAAATCCAAGGGCTGATCTCCTTCAGAATGGACTGGTTGGATCTCCTTGCAGTCCAAGGGACTCTCAAGAGTCTTCTCCAATACCACAGTTCAAAAGCATCAATTCTTCGACGCTCAGCTTTCTTCACAGTCCAACTCTCAAATCCATACATGACCACTGGAAAAATCATAGCCTTGACTAGATGGACCTTTGTTGGAAAAGTAATGTCTCTGCTTTTGAATATGCTATCTAGGTTGGTCATAACTTTTCTTCCAAGGAGTAAGCGTCTTTTAATTTCATGGCTGCAGTCACCATCTGCAGTGATTTTGGAGCCCAGAAAAATAAAGTCAGACACTGTTTCCACTGTTTCCCCTTCTATTTCCCATGAAGTGATGGGACCAGATGCCATGATCCTATGCCAGAACCTCTGATCTTACTGAACTTTAATTTGTGATAATAATGTTTCAGTTCATTTGTTGGATTTACCCAGAAGATATTCATATGATTATTAAAAAACTGAGACTATTATTGTAACATTCAGATATAATTTTAATTTTTAAAATATTTCTATTTTTGCATTACATAGGTTACTATGAATAACAGTAAATAAAAAGGGTGATATTAAAAACACTAGAATTATCCCAGAACAACTTCACTTCTGTCTACTCATTTTTGAGTAGACAAAATGAATGGTAGCACCTTTGCTACCATTCTCCACACTAGAAATAAAGATTATTTTGAAACCTAAATGTGATTTTTCTTAATGTTTTCTGATGGCATCTCACTATTCTTACTGACTAAATGACTTAACTTGGCTTATGAAACCCTGTCTGATCTAATTCATCATTCTGCTTCTTCAGGTCTATTTCTTGCCATACCATCTCTTCTGGTTCCAGTCACCCTGGCTGCCTTTTAATGCCTCTCATCCAGAAGACTTCTACCACTCACGATAAGACTTTGAACTCCATCTAGTTAGCGCTCACTTTACTAGTTTGCATTCTTTATCCACAGGCATTTTCATGAAGAGTATGTTAATGGTAAAATTTCTTCTGTGTTGTATCTCATGCAAGATTCATATATTTTCTATGTACAAAACTCTGAGATTATAATTTACATTAAAATGTGAAAGAATAATCTCAATAAATTTAGAAAAAATTTTCAAATTACATGAAAAAAAACTGTTATCAATCTACTTCTTTTTAAAATATAAATTTTTGGCCTAGATGCTTAAAAAAGAGCTAGTCTCATAAACACACATAATTCATTATAGGGAGTATATGGTGAAATAAACTTCTTGTTTCAGCTCAGATTTTCTATTTTCTTCTTTCTCAACTAATTCCCTTTATCTTGTCTGTTTTTCTCATTCCTTCACACTTCTTAAATCAGCAGTGATATTACTTAAAAATTATCTATAGATAGGTTTTTCAAAATATAGTGATTAAGAAGGTAGCTCTGCACTTGGAATAAATGTATCTGAAAACTATCCCCACTATTCTAGCTCTGAAGACTTTGGCCAGTAATTCAAGCTCCCTGTGTCTTAGTTTTCTCATTGGTTAAGTAATAAATGTTTAAAATAAAAAAAAAATAGCACTGGCTTTACACGGTTATAGCGAAGATTATAGTGCTTGGTAGATTAAAAAATGGGAAATACAGTATTCAAGGTTCAGGATAAATAAAAGATGCATTTGATGCAGAGATATCTCACAGAAAAAATTAATTTAAAATTAATTTTGGAAGATATTTGCTTTCAATGCACTCTAATGAAAGTAATGGATGTTCATAGATCCAAGAACACGACATCTATGATCAAAAGGAAGAAACTACAATAAACTACTAGAATGTGTCAAAGTCCTATGAAATGTAATAATTTCCTACTGTCTATGTGCACTCAATTTTTGAGCAGTCACAGTAAGAAATGCAGGTCTCTAGACACACTGGCCCCTGCTACTGCTTCTTAATTTTTGGCTTGAGTCAGAGTTTGCCAGTATCTGGCCTAATTAAGCTTAACCCAGTGAATTATACAACAGAAAGAAATGGACCATCTGTCCAACCAAAAACAGAATGTTTTTCATTTCTTTCAATGTACCGTGTTCTCTCCTCTTGTTGTTATTGTTTAGTCACTAAGTTGTATCTGACTCTTCTGTGACCCCATGGACTGCAGCCCACCAGGCTCCTCTGTCCACAGGATTTTCCAGGCAAGAATACTGGAGTGGGTTGCCATTCCTCCTCCAGTAAATCTTCCCAGTGCAGGGATCAAACCCATGTCTTTGGCTTGGCAGGCAGATTCTTTACCACTGAGCCACCTGGGAAGCCCTGTTCTCTCTCCTTTGTGTATGAAAAGTGTGTGTTAGGCTCTCAGTTGTATCTGACTCTTTGAAACTCCATGAACTGTAGACTGTCAGGCTCCTCTGGCCATGGAATTCTCTGGGTAAGAATGCTGGAGTGGGTAACCATTCCCTTCTCCGGGGGGTCTTCCCAATCCAGGGATCGAACCCAGGTCTCCCACATTACAGGTGGATTGCTTACCATCTGAGCCACCACAGAAGCCTGTTCTCTCCTCTATATGGACCTAATGGAGCATTATACATGGTATTTTCTCTGAAATCCTACATATCATTTCTTTCTTTACCTGCTACCATATTTCAGATCTCCTTTTAAATGTCATTTTCTCTAAGAAGATTCTGTGATCCTATTAAGAATACTCTCATATAAACATTATTCACTCTCTTAGCAATCTATACTTACCTGATCAGACAATTTATCATGCTTTATCATAATTACTCAATTTTCTGTTTTGTTTGCTTGACTTTAGCCTCTTCCCGAAAAAGGACAGTGCCTGCTATGCTAAGTGTTAGGTCCCAGACAATCAGGATAGTGCTTTATATAAAATTATAATAATCAACAAATATGTAAAAAGACTAATTAAATGAGACCACATTGGGCATCTGAGATCTATTCTGTGTTTTCTATGTTTTGCCTTTATGATTCATCAATTTCTTAACTTTATCCTCTGTTTCACAAAATGGGCTTTTCTATTACCCTATCTTATGTTTACTCCCTTCAAGTGCACTTTTAAAGCAGAAATTGTCAATCACATTTTCCTCTACAATAACCTTTATTATGCTTTTCACAACTGTCGTTTAAAGCTATTTGATCTCATCAAATGTCCTTCTGAACGTTAATAAATAAATAAGCTGAAGATATTCAAACTTCTCTTATTGCTTATGGAAACACTTTTCAACTGTCTATGATTTTTGTCCCAATACAGAGGTTGGTTCCTTGTCTGTACTTTATAATAAAGCTTTACATGTATGTGAATTCATTTCATATGATATTTGCAAGATGTCACCAGGCTTTTGACCAGGAAATCAACATTACCCTGGGTCCTGACTTGGTCCTGGCTGTCTCAAGCAGAGGAACACATACCAAGAAGTGGAGGAATTGAAATAATGTGCTAATTGTAACTTGACCTTTGGTCCCACACCACTATGTACTGCACTGATAATGGGAATGAACTGACATGGAACACGTGGAACACTTTTATTTTTTTTGGTTCATTTGCAATAGACTAATGCTCAGATCAAAGCAAATAAGATGACCTATTTCCCCTAAGCCACACAAATATAAAGATGTTCAATTCCATTGAGATGAGATGTGCCAGTACATGATAAAACATATCTAGAGAGGAAGAAACAGAGTTCATCACTATTATAATATAAGCAGAGGTGTTTGTCATTCTTCACAGAAGAGAGACAAGGAAGATTCTTGAATAACTCCTAGAAACAAACACTAACTCAAGTAAGTTCTCCTACTCCTTTACCCCTAAAATGGGAGGTCTGTGTTTGCCATAATGGGAGATGATGCCAGTTTAGGCTACCAGCCCAGTAACCCAGCCTCTTCAAAGAAGAGGTAGGTAGCTGAACCATTGACTATCCAGTACATTAAGGTTTTCTCTGTATAGACTCTCTTGTTTCTAGAGAGTCCTATGCACCAGCACCAGCTTCCCTGAAACAAATATGAGATCTTGTTCAACCTGTTTCTTGGAGTTGCTGTAATAGTTTTTATCCCTATTGTATCAAGAGTCATAATAGGGGGAGGTCACAGTTTTTATCTTTATTGTCACATGTCCACATACTCTAATTATATACTGTGATAAACTAGAGCTTCTCAGGTATGTGACTGCCCCACAAGTAAAGGGCAGTTCACTTTTGAAACCACTGATACAGTGGAATGCAAAAAGGCCAAAGCTAGAATTCTCAGTCTGTCTATAATATCATACTGTCTTGATCTCTGTGGCCTCCAAAGATGCAACAGGATCTTCATTTTCATAAATCACCTTCCTAAGAAATGTGAGTCAAAAGTTGATGTCACCCTTGAATGTCATGTCATATATATTAGTCTAGCAAAAGACCATTGATATTTATGGTCTATGGACAAGACCCAATTTTTTCCAGTCTTATATAAATTTCCATTTTTTTGTTTAGCTCAGTTCAGTCACCCAGTCGTGTCCAACTCTTTGTGAACCCATGGACTGCAGCACACCAGGCCTCCCTGTCCATCACCAACTCCCAGAGTTTACTCAAACTCATGTCCATCGAGTCGGTGATGCCAACCAAACATCTCATCCTCTGTTGTCCCCTTCTCTTCCTGCCTTCAATATTTCCAGCATCAGGGTCTTTTCAAAAAAGTCAGTTCTTCACATCAGGTGGCCAAAGTATTGGAACTTCAGCATCAGTCCTTCCAATGAGTATTCAGGACTGATTTCCTTTAGGATGGACAGGCTGGATCTTTTTGTAGTCCAAAGGACTCTCAAGAGCCTTCTCCAACACCACAGTTCAAAAGCATCAATTCTTTGGTGCTCAGCTTTCTTTATAGTCCAGCTCTCACATCCATCCATGACTAGTGGAAAAACCATAGCTTTGACTAGATGGACCTTTGTTGGCAAAGTAATATCTCTGCTTTAGAATATGCTGTCTAGGTTGGTCATAGCTTTTCTTCCAAGGAGCAAACATCTTTTAATTTCATGGCTGCAGTCACCATCTGCAGCGATGTTGGAGCCCCCAAAAATAAAGTCTGCCATTGTTTCCCCATATACTTGCCATGAAGTGATGGGACTGGATGTCATGATCTTAGTTTTCTGAATGCTGAGTTTTAAGCCAACTTTTTCATCTCCTCTTTCACTTTCATCAAGAGGCTCTTTAGTTCCTCTTCACTTTCTGACATAAGGGTGGTATTATCTTCATATCTGAGGTTATTGATATTTCTCCGGGCAATCTTGATTCCAGCTTATGCTTCATAGAGCCCAGCATTTCTCATGATGTACTCTGCATATAAGTTAAATAAGAAGGGTGACAATAGACAGCCTTCATGTACTCCTTTTCCTATTTGGAACCAGTCTATTGTTCATGTCCAGTTCTAACTGTTGCTCCTGACCTGCATACAGGTTTCTCAGGAGGGCAGGTCAAATGATCTGGTATTCCCATCTCTTTCAGAATTTTCCACAGTTTGTTGTGATCCACACAGTTAAAGGTTTTGGTATAGTCAACAAAGCAGAAGTAGATGTTTTTCTGGAACTCTCTTGCTTTTTTGATGATCCAATGGATGATGGCAATTTGATCTCTGGTTTCTCTGCCTTTTCTAAAACCAGCTTGAACATCTGGAAATTCATGGTTCACATACTGTTGAAGCCTGGTTTGAAGAATTTTGATGTTACTTCAGTTTATTAAAACAGTATCACATATAATCCTTTCAAGAAGTTAGGGTGGGTGCTATTATCCACATTTTAAACCTACATTGAAACTCACCATGGTTGAATGATATGTTCCAAGTAGTAGAAGTTGTAGGAGAAAGCGAGCAGCCTAGCCAGTCTGGGCCTTCTTACACATTCTCGAGTCCTTTACTAAATACAACCTGTCATACTTACACTGACAAAAAATAAATGAGTGCTTCATAGAAAAGAGCTGCTGTTTTAGACAAAACTGACTTCAAATGTCTGCTAAATAACTCAAGATCATGTGACCGTAGCCTCTTTTAGACTAAATTTATCATCTATAATATAGGCAAATTATCATGATGAATACAAGGGCTCTCTAATAACATGCATGCATGTTTAGTTGCTCAGTTATGTCCAACTCTTTGTGACCCTATGGACTATAGCCTGCCAAACTCCTGTCCATGGGATATTCCTGGCAAGAATACTTGAGTTGGGTTGCCATTACCTCCTTGAGGAGATCTTCCCAACCCAGGGGTCAAACCCATGTCTCCTGTATTACAGGTGGATTCTTTACCCGCTGAGTCATTGAGGAAGCCCCTCTAATAACATACTACCACCTGAAAATCATGATATCCAAAACAAATAGTAGTCTATTCTTTAAAACCTTCTCTTTGTTTTTTCTCACATTTTATTAAAGCATAACAGACCCAAAGAATTGCCAACATCCGCTGGATCATGGAAAAAGCAAGAGAGCTCCAGAAAAACATCTAATTCTGCTTTATTGACTATGCCAAAGCCTTTGACTGTGTGGATCACAATAAACTGTGGAAAATTCTGAAAGAGATGGGAATGCCAGACCACCTGACCTGCCTCTTGAGAAATCTGTATGCAGATCAGGAAGCAACAGTTAGAACTGGACATGGAACAACAGACTGGTTCCAAATAGGAAAAGGAGTGCGTCAAGGCTGTATATTGTCACCTTGCTTATTTTACTTTTATGCAAAGTACATCATGAGAAACGCTGGGCTGGAAGAAACACAAGCTGGAATCAAGACTGCCAGGAGAAATATCAATTACCTCAGATATGCAGATGACACCACCCTTATGGCAGAAAGTGAAGAGGAACTAAAAAGCCTCTTGATGAAAGTAAAACAGGAGAGCGAAAAAGTTGGCTTAAAGCTCAACATTCAGAAAACGAGTATCATGGCATCTGGTCCCATCACTTCATGGGAAATAGATGGGGAAACAGTGGAAACAGTGTCTGACTTTATTCTTCTGGGCTCCAAAATCACTGCAGATGGTGACTGCAGCCAAGAAATTAAAAGACACTTACTCCTTGGAAGAAAAGTTATGACCAACCTAGATAGCATATTCAAAAGCAGAGACATTACTTTGCCAACTAAGGTCCACCTACTCAAGGCTATGGTTTTTCCTGTGGTCATGTATGGATGTGAGAGTTGGACTGTGAAGAAGGCTGAGCGCCGAAGAATTGATGCTTTCAAAGTGCGGTGTTGGAGATGACTCCTGAGAGTCCCTTGGACTGCAAGGAGATCCAACCAGTCCATTGTGAAGGAGATCAGCCCTGGGATTTCTTTGGAAGGAATGATGCTAAAGCTGAAACTCCAGTACTTTGGCCACCTCATGCGAAGAGTTGACTCATTGGAAAAGACTTTGATGCTGGGACGGATTGGGCACAGGAGGAGAAGGGGACGACCGAGGATGAGATGGCTGGATGGCATCATGGACTCGATGGATGTGAGTCTGAGTGAACTCTGGGAGATGGTGATGGACAGGGAGGCCTGGCGTGCTGCGATTCATGGGGTCACAAAAAGTCGGACACGACTGAGCGACTGAACTGAACTGAACTACCAGTTATATTATTTCTATCCCTAAAACCTATCACAATCTTCTAGTTTTTTAATTTATATTTCCAAAAAGTATTTTCCTATTTCCTTGTAATTGGGAAATTACAACTGACATTTGTAATTGCCTCCTTATTGCCCCCAGACCAGAAATGTTTCCAAAATAATGTCTCTAAATGCCGAAGCCATGCCTCAACAAACTGGCCTACCCAAGTATCAGTTCTAAATTCTAACAACTATGTATCTTCCACTGGCTGAAACAGAAGTATTTTCTCCTATAGAGAGTATTTTCCACATTCTAACACTATATGCTAATGTTCACACTGACCGCTCAACTTGGACTCTTTCCTTTACTCCTGCTGATGTGAAACTTTGAAGTCAGGGCTCAGCTGTCACTTCTTCATATAAACTATCAATGATAAGTTCAAATAGGGATAACTGCTACTGTGAATCTGTCTTATTTCATTATAAAATTTATTTTTACTAAATTTATTAAAGCATGACTTAACTCTGTCTTGAATTAAAATGATGTGCCCATAAGCCTTAACTGAGTATAGAACATAAATAACACTGCTTTACTATTTCCCAAAGTCCTTACCATCAAGTGAGTTTATATTTGTTGAAGATTATTTTCCTTCATAATATTTTTATCTTTGTCATATACTTTCATTTTAAACCCTTTAAAAAGTCCTCTCCAGTCTTCTTATTATAGAAAGATTCATTTTCAGGACTGCAAACATGAAGGTGAGGATGCATCAAACACTTTCCAATGAAGCCCAGAAAACAAATTAAGATGTGACTTTGAGAAATAGCACCAGTCAAACATAATTCTAGAACTGGGCAAACAAGATACTTCTTGTTTCTTTGGGGAGATGCTCATTGCCAAGGCTGAAAATGATGAAGTGTTGATTTTGGTGAAAAGAGGCTCATGCATCTTGAGTTTTTTAGGTGGAAACTGGCCATATGTATGCATTGACTTTGTCATAATTTTCTAGTTTCTATAGCACATAAAACTTACTGTGCCTTTTCCCTTTGATATTTTTTTAATTGGAGAGAACAATATTTTCTTAACTATAACTACAATCTAAGTCATAAATCAAAGCACAAGTGCTATGCTATAAAAATTCAGTGGCATTACTAAAGCTGAGATAATATTTTTAAGAAAATGTAAAATTTTTGTCAAAGTAATAAACAGCTAGTGATTTCACTTTGGGTTGGTTTAATGTTAATTTAATAATAATAATATTAGTAATTAGATTTCTGCTAGAATATTTTCTTAAGGTACTTGGATGTGATTTAACTTTATGAACAAATTAGCAATTTAGGCTGAAGAAACTTAGCCATTTGGTTCTGAATTGTACTAGAAACATGTCGGATATACAGTATAATACATTGTCAAAAGGAAATTGGTTTTTAAGTTAGGATGATTTTGAAAATATATTTGAATTACCATATCTCTAAACTAAATTCATGAGAAAATGAAATTGAAATACAGACCAGTTAACATATAAGAACAGGAAAAATATCATCTGATAATGCAATTATTTCACATATTTTTTAGAGTATGTATATATGTGCATCAGATTATTTATAGTACCTGTATGGATAATCACTCAAATCATTAACATGTGTTAAAGTCTACTTGCTAAAATAAAAAATCAACATCATGGCATGCTGCTATAATTCTCTAGTGGTTTGTGACTGATTCTATTTTTGTCTCCTGTGTAACTTGTGAAAACTGTAGAATCAGCATCTCTAATTCACCCTAGTAGGTCTCCAATTTGTACAGTAGCAGAATGTATAAAATTTGCTGCAGATTCAGTGTCACAATGATTTCTTTTCCCCTTTAACATGAAATTGTATTTTTAATGTAAATAAAACCTTTAAAATGTAAAGAAAAAACACTCTCTTTCCATTTCTGTCAGTGCTTAGAGTCTTAATGGGACATCAAGATGTTCTCTTCAAAGTTGCAGAGAAAGCAAACTTCCAACACCTCTGCTGCCTTAGACTCCTAGCATTTTAAACCAAATTTACTTAGCCCTTTTTTGGGAAAGGGATAACAACACTTTTGTAAAGTCATGGACAGAGAATTCCTCAAATATTTAATAAATCTCCATTCAAGTAAATAACAGTTAATTGTTACAGCACATTAAAAAGTGTTTCTTGCACTCCAACCAAGAATATTTTTCTATATATACCTATTATATTTGCGGAAGATTTTAAAATATTTAATAGAAATACCTGAACAATTCAGATGAATTTATATTTAAGATTTCATTCAAATGTTAATATAAGCATGTCTCAAAATATTTAATGCAAAAATTAGATTGCTACAGCATACGTATTAACTGCTCAAATATTCTGAACTAAAAGCAGTTGAGATGGCAATGCTTAGTCATTTAAACTTACACAAAATCAATTTTCAAAAATTAGAAAAACAGGCATTTCTACTTTCAGTTTAAAAATATAAAGATTTTGGAAGCAGTCACTGATTCTTATAAGTAGAAAAAACCTGGACAATCCAAAAATTGGTCACACTTCTTGGATCCATTAGCAATCTGAGATCCCAGCGCAAACTGCCACTATTAAATCTGGAGAGAAAGGTGAAGCTAGAGGATCAGAGCCAACTCTGCTTAGTGGGAGCAGAAGCTACTAGAGTCATAAAAGTTACAGTGTTAGTAGTTGAGTTGTGTCTGACTCTTTGCAACCCCATTGACTAACCCACCAGGCTCCTCTGTCCATGGAATTCTCCAGGAATGAATACTGGAGTGAGTTGTCATTCCATTATCCAGGGGATCTCCCAAACCATGGATCAAAGCCAAGTCTCCTGCATTGCAGGCAGATTCTTAACTATCTGAGCCACCAGGGAGATCCAGAGCCATAAACTAGTTCAGTTCAGTCACTCAGTTGTGTCTGACTCTTTGTGACCCATGGACGGCAGTACACTAGGCTTCCCTGTCCATCACCAACTCCTGAAGCCTACTCAAACTCATCTCCACTGTGTTGGCGATGCCATCCAACCATCTCACCCTCTGTTGTCCCATTCTCCTGCCCTCAATCTTTCCCAGCATCAAGGTCTTTTCAGATGAGTCTGTTCTTCAGGTGGCCAAAGTATTGGAGTTTCAGCTTCAGCATCAGTCCTTCCAATGAATATTCAGGACTGATTTCCTTTAGGATGGACTGGTTGGATCTCCTTGCAGTCCAAAGGACTGTCAAGAGTCTTCTTCAACATCACAGTTCAAAAGCATCAATTCTTCAGTGCTCAGCTTTCATTATGGTTCAATTCTCACATCCATACATGTCTACTGGAAAAACCATAGCTTTGACTAGATGGACCTTTGTCAGCAAAGTAATGTCTCTGCTTTTTAATATGCTGTCTAGGTTGGTCATAGCTTTTCTTCCAAGGAGCAAATGTCTGTTAATTTCATGGCTGCAGTCAAGTCATCTGTAGATGTAGAGTGTTCCCTCTCCCCCACATTTTAGCACCGCAATCAGGCTGCTCCAGGAGATAATAGCTAAAAGAGCTAAAAGATGTTTACTCTTTCTGAGGAGCAGTACAGAGAAGCCCCCAAGTCAAGAGGAGAGATTAAAATAATGGCATTAGAGGAATTTGAAGTGTCTTGCACCTACAGTTGAACAAACAGTGAATGTAGCTCCAAGCCAAATTAATACAAATTCTCACTAAAAGCCTATTTACTTGATTTCTTATTGTGTGTGCATTTGTGTGTATGTGTGCATGCATGCTAGTAACTGACCCTTGTACTATAGCCTGCCAGGCTCCTCTGTCCATGGGATTTTTCAGGAAAGAATACTGGAGTGGTTTGCCATTTCTTCCTCCATGGGATCGTCCCAACCCAGGGATCAAACCCATGTCTCTGATGCCTTATTACCCAGTATAATCTGTCTGCTTTATAATAAAAAAAATTAAAAGTTATGCCAAAAAGTAAGAAAAAATAAACACTGTTTAAAGAGACACAGCAGTATCAGAAACATGATCTGATAGGATATGGATGCTGGACCTAGTGGATTTAAAACATCAATCATTAATACGTTAAAGGCTCTATGGGAAAAAAAAAGGAGACAATATGCAATGACATGGGTAACATCAGCAAAGAGATAGAAACTACAAGAAGAGTCAAAAGCAAATACTAGAATTCAAAACACAGTAGCAGAAACAAAGAATGTCCCCCCGGGCTCATCGGTAGACAACACAGCCTAGGAATCAGTGACCTTAAAGGAATATCAATAAAATTTGATAATGAACTATGTAATGAACCAGTAATGAACTAAGTGCAGACTTTGGGTGATGAAGTGACAGTGAAGTTGCACTGACTGTTGACATTTTTTTATTATGGTATTGGATGTTGACTGCAGGAGAGGTTGCATATTGATGGAGGTAGGGGGTGTGTGGGAACTCTGTTTTCTTCCAATTTTGCTGTGAACCTAAAACTCCTCTAAAAAGACAGTCTCTTTAAACAAACAAACAAAATTATTCCAAACTGAAGTATAAAGATAAAATATAAAAACAATTATAGCATAACCTATAATTGGAGCAAGAGAAAAAGGAAAAAAACAATGGAGCAGAAAAAATTTTAATAATGACTGATGACAAATTGAAATTGTAGGGGAGTATTTATAGTTCAGACACACAAAACTGGGGACAGGAAACCATTTAGGATCTGGTCCAAGATGTATCTCTAGACCACTGAGAACTTGAATTTTCTTCTAATTATATCAAATCAAATGATATCACCAGGTGTATTAGGAACAATGTCTACCAACTGCAACTTTAAGGTCTCAAGTCCCTCTCACTGATTGTAACTAGGCAACCATATCAGATCCCAACAAATCTTTGCTTAACAAGCACCGTTCTTGATAGATTCAATGACAATTCTTGACAAAAAACGTATGTGACTTAACTGTGGCCTTACAGCTTTTGCCTTCATAAGCTTCCTCTATTTTACAGGCTGCTGGTGCTGCTGCTGCTAAGTCGCTTCAGTTGTGTCTGACTCTGTGTGACCCCATAGACGGCAGCCCACTGGGCTCCCAGATCCCTGAGATTCTCTAAGCAAGAATACTGGAGTGGGTTGCCATTTCCTTCTCCAATGCATGAAAGTGAAAAGTGAAAGTGAAGTTGTTCAGTAGTGTTCTACTCTTAGCGACCCCATGGACTGCAGCCTACCAGGCTCCTCTATCCATGGGATTTTCCAGGCAAGAATACTGGACTGGGGTGCCATTGCCTTCTCCATTTTACAGGCTAGCAGAACACAATTTAAGTGCTTGTTGAATCTGTGTCTCCCAGGCTGCAGTACCAGCAAACTACAAATAAATATTCCTCTTTATTTCAATCAGTCTTTGTTTAAAAAATTTTGATTTATAGATATGGCTGAGCATCTATTAAATTTAATGGCAGTTACCAAAACACATTTTACAGAAGCTCAATGAATAAGCAGGATGAATATAAACAAACAGAAAACCACCCAAGCATATTATATTTAAACTGTAGAACACCAAACAGAAGAAGAAAATTGTGAAAGAATAAACAAGGAAAATGGATTATAGTAAATTTCTCATTAGAAATTATATGAGTTAAGAAAAATAAAGAGGGGAAAGAAAAAAAATATGCCAAGCTGGAATTCTATATCCAGTAAATTACTCATCAAAAGTGAAGAAAAAATGAAGACTCTCAAACTAACAAGAAACAGGAAATTGCCAGCTGACTTGCCATTCATGAAATGTTAAGATCACAGGGCAAAAGAAAAATGATATAGATCAGAACTTCAATCTGCATAAATAAGACTATCAGAGAAAGAATAAAGGTAAAATAATGTTCTATTCTTAACTGATCTAAAAGATACTCTTTGCTTAAAGTAAAACTAGTGAAAATGCATTGGCTGATTACATCAGTAAGTGAAATGAATGATGTTAATTACCACAGACTGAACTGTGCCCCTAATACCTATATGTTAAAGCCCTAACCCCAATGTGACTGTATTTGGAGACAGAGCATATAAGAAGATAATTAAGATTGAGATCATAAGAGTGGGGCCCAAAACCAATAGGATTAATATCCTTATAAGGAGAGACATCAAAGAGCTTGGACTCTCTTTTTGCCATGTGCAGATGTAACAAGAAGATAACAATATAAATACATGCCAGAAAGAGAGCTCCCTTCAGCCACTGAGCTGGTTATCACCTTGTTCTTGGACATCCCAAACTTCAGACCTGATAAAAAATAAATTTCTTTTCTTTAAGGCACACAGCAGGAAGCAGCGAAGTCGCTCAGTCATGTCTGACTCTTTGCAACCCCATGGACTATAGCCTGCCAGGCTCCTCCATCCACGGGATGTTACAGGCAAAAATATTGGAATGGGTTGCCATTTCCTTTTCCACAGATCTTCCCCACCCAGAGATCAAACCCAGGTCTCCTGCACTGCAGGCAGACTCTACCATCTGAGCCACCAGGTAAGCCCTTAAGGCACATAGTCTGTGATATTTTGTTATAGCAGCCCAAGCAGACTGATACAGTAATGTAAGAAGCAACAAGAGAAATTGGGAATGTTCTGAGTACCTACACGACATTTAAAGCAGTACAATGTTTTTTGAAAGTGGATTTAGATTAGTTAAAAATATGTATCTTATAAAATCCAGGAACACCACTAAATAATATTTTAAAAAATACAGTTGATATTCTAAGTGAGGAAATAAAATGAAATCACATAACAACTCAATTAAAACACTAGATAATAATCCAACTATAATAATGATCACTTTTCAAGTGGTCTGAAAAACATCAACTGAAAAAACTGAAATCATCAGAGTGGTTTAAACAGAAAAAAGAAAATGAAATGCCAAAATATGTTGACTACAAGAAATACACTCTACATACAAAAACTACATCTAGGTATAAAGGAAAGGAGAAAGATATACTAACAAACATCCAAAGAAACCTGGAATAACTACATTAACTTCACATAAAGCTTATTCAGAAGAAGAAAGATTATCCAGGATAAAAGAAGGGCATTGTATAATGATAAGAGTCAGTCTTCAAAATACATTAAACTCCTAAATGTCGATGTACCTAACAGAACATCAAAATACAGGTGGGAAAAAAATGATAAAACTGAAAAAAAAAAAAACAGAAATATTCACCATTACAGTCAGAGACATCAATATCCTCTGTCAGTTAATAGATCAATTCAGCACAGCTTTGCATAAACCTGCACTACAGTACACCTGATCTAACTGACATCTATAGAATATTCAACAGCAGCAGAATCCATCATTTCTCAAGCTAATGTTGATTTCACCAAGATGGACCACGTTCTAGGCCATAAAACAGACCCTAAGTTTAAAAGAACAGGAATTATACAAAGGATATTCTCAATCAGCAGTGGAATTAATTTAGAAAACAGTTATCAGAAAGACAGATGAAAATTCCTAATGATTTAGAAATCAAGCAGCGCCATTTCTAAATAAGGTATGGGTCAATAGGAGGTAGGCTGGGGCCTGAAACCTTCCTACCAGAGTGCTTGCACCAGGACAAATGTCTCCTTGCCCAACAGACTACAAAGAAACTATTAGAGACTGAAACTAACTGCACACTTAGGCAGTTATTAATAAAATGATGCAAAAATGCCACAAAACAACCTTGTCTTTCTTAGATGCCACAAGAAAAAGCAGGCTACCGCTGGTGATGCCTGCACCCGGGACCACTAAGGCGGTGAACAGACCACTCAAACTATACCTCCTGCCCAAGCCAGAGACCCACCCCCACCTCGTTATCT
The DNA here is from genome assembly GCF_032405125.1 of Capricornis sumatraensis. Lineage (NCBI taxonomy): Eukaryota > Metazoa > Chordata > Mammalia > Artiodactyla > Bovidae > Capricornis > Capricornis sumatraensis. Next base: position 57,239,141 of record NC_091087.1, on the reverse strand, counting down.
CATTTAAGGAACCAGCTGACCAAGGACACCTGTTTCTTGTTTTTGCTCCCTCCAGCTGCACCACAAAACCTATTAAAGCTTTGTTGGAATTTTTCTACTAACCAATTTCTGTTGATTAAACAGTCCAAGGGCCCAGGAGGGTACCAAAAGCAAAACCGAAAAATATTTTAACTGAATAAAACTTAAAATACAACTTACTAGAATCTACAAAATGCAACTAATGTGTGGCTTAGAGGGAAAAGTTTAGGAATTTTGAAAATTCCTAGATCTTTTGAACCCTTGCCGGACCCCAGAAGTCTTTTAAAAACAAAGTAGCATCTCCAGCACGAGTGTCTGGCAGCCCCGAGCAAGCCATCAAGGAAAATGTTAGTTCTTCTCCCGTAAATAAGGACTCCCCAATCCTGGACGGCTTTCTGGGAATGTCTTCCCAAGACAGAAGAGAGGCCCACACAGCGCGGAAGGAGAAAACCGGTGTGGTGTCTGCACCTCCACCCCTTGGCCCCTAGAAGGAACCCAGAGAGCTCGGGCCCCTGGCATGCCGCAGCCACTGCAGAGTATACGCCTCGTCCGGAAAACACTGACCCGCCTGCCCTCTGAAGGCCGGAGGAGCCACGTGCCCACGTCCTCAGGAGGAAGAGCGAATGCCCAACCAGACGACTCTTCCAGGAGTGGGCTCCTAAAGCCAGAATTTGACGTCTCTGAGGACGCTGCCAACAAAGCCCCCCACCCAACCCCCCTCACCAAGGAAACTAGGAAAAGGGGCCCAGCCTCAAACCTCCCCCGGGAGACCGAGGCAGGTAAAGGCCCCAGAGCAGGTAGAGGAGGGCCCTATTCCGCCGCCTTTGCTTCCAGCGTGGACTAGGATGAGCTGGGTGACCCAAACTTTAACCTGTTCCAAGGATGCAGAGAGACCTGGCTCCCCACAAAGACCCTCAAACAGGCTGGCGGAGCCTGAGGCTGGACGGCTCAGAGCAGGGCCTTTGACGACCAGACTCACCTTGGTGGAGCAAGGTGCTTTCCGCCTCCATTGGATGACACCTCTCCACTGTAGGCCAGGGCAGGGACCGCCAGGAGCAGCAGGCAAGCCGGGATTCTCTGGGTGTGCGGGCTTCCTCCAGCAGTGCGGTCGGGGGCTCATCCCCTCCTCCGTGTGGCCAGAGCTGCCTTGGATGTGAATGAGGAGCGCTTCTGACCCAACTGAGCTTCCGGGTAACGGGCGGGGTGGATGGACTATGGAGCAGTTTGGGGCGGCCCTGGTTAAGGAATCAGCCTGGAGGAAACAGTCCTTATACCTCAAGTTCCACCTTCTCCTTTAAGGAAGGTCGACTAAGACCCGGGCCCGTGAGACCAGCCTGCATGCGTGCCCGAGGCCAAGCTCGCAGAGCCTGGTTTTCCACGAGCTCCGGATGTTCTCCGACCTGGCTGGCTCCTCTGTGTCCTCCTTGGCGTGGGGATCCGCTGCTGCCTGTGGGGCGCATCATGGACATGCTGTCGCCGCACAACAGAGATGCGTGTTGAGAATTGCAGAGTAAGAAAGGAAGGCCAGAGACACCTGCCACGGAAGACCATGCAGGAGAGAAACCAAAGCTGGTAAAAGAAGGAGCTTTCCCAGGTCCCAGATCAGGCCCAAGCAGAGGGCCTTCAGATAAGTGTGAGGAATGAGGAGTTAGGGCATCCACTCCCCGGAGAAGACCATGGCGGAAGACAGCAATGACCGGAATCTGTGATGACCTCATTCTCCAAGATGGAGATATGACATGGAAGTCCGGAAACTGGGAAAGCTGAACTGAAATCAATTCCATACTATTGTTTCTGCGTTTAGAAAGGTAAAATGTATGACTGCTCATATTTGTTTGTTCTTGACAGTTTATGACCTATTTGGGATTACATTTAATATCAGATAAATGCTCTCAGATCTAGATCCCATAGGCTTTGTTTTAGATTATTATGAAAGCCTGTGAGGCAGAATTTTAGTAAGGATAAAAACATAAAACAATACACAAGCTTGCCCCTTAGAAGTGATAGACCAAGATCCTACTATTTTCACAGTTTTCCATGTACTGACTTTAAGATGGAAGAGTATTTTGTTCCATTGATCTATATGTCTGTCTTTGTGCCAGTACCATACTGTTTTGATGACTGTGGCTTTGTAGTAGAGCCTGAAGTCAGGCAAGTTGATTCCTCCAGTTCCATTCTTCTTTCTCAAGATTGCTTTGGCTATTCGAGGTTTTTTGTATTTCCATACAAATCTTGAAATTATTTGTTCTAGTTCTGTGAAAAATATGGCTGGTAGCTTGATAGGGATTGCGTTGAATTTGTAAATTGCTTTGGGTAGTATACTCATTTTCACTATATTGATTCTTCCAATCCATGAACATGGTATATTTCTCCATCTATTAGTGTCCTCTTTGATTTCTTTCATCAGTGTTTTATAGTTTTCTATATATAGGTCTTTAGTTTCTTTGGGTAGATATATTCCTAAGTATTTTATTCTTTTTGTTGCAATGGTGAATGGAATTGTTTCCTTAATTTCTTTTTCTACTTTCTCATTATTAGTGTATAGGAATGCAAGGGATTTCTGTGTGTTGATTTTATATCCTGCAACTTTACTATATTCATTGATGAGCTCTAGTAATTTTCTGGTGGAATGGAACAAAATAGAAAGCCCAGAGATAAATCCACACACATATGGACACCTTATCTTTGACAAAGGAGGCAAGAATATACAATGGAGTAAAGACAATCTCTTTAACAAGTGGTGCTGGGAAAACTGGTCAACCACTTGTAAAAGAATGAAACTAGATCACTTTCTAACACCGCACACAAAAATAAACTCAAAATGGATTAAAGATCTAAATGTAAGACCAGAAACTATAAAACTCCTAGAGGAGAATATAGGCAAAACACTCTCAGACATAAATCACAGCAGGATCCTCTATGATCCACCTCCCAGAATTCTGGAAATAAAAGCAAAAATAAACAAATGGGATCTAATTAAAATTAAAAGCTTCTGCACAACAAAGGAAACTATAAGCAAGGTGAAAAGACAGCCTTCTGAATGGGAGAAAATAATAGCAAATGAAGCAACTGACAAACAACTAATCTCAAAAATATACAAGCAACTTATGCAGCTCAATTCCAGAAAAATAAACGACCCAATCAAAAAATGGGCCAAAGAACTAAATAGACATTTCTCCAAAGAAGACATACGGATGGCTAACAAACACATGAAAAGATGCTCAACATCACTCATTATCAGAGAAATGCAAATCAAAACCACAATGAGGTACCACTTCACACCAGTCAGAATGGCTGCGATCCAAAAATCTGCAAGCAACAAATGCTGGAGAGGGTGTGGAGAAAAGGGAACCCTCCTACACTGTTGGTGGGAATGCAAACTAGTACAGCCACTATGGAGAACAGTGTGGAGATTCCTTAAAAAATTGCAAATAGAACTACCTTATGACCCAGCAATCCCACTGCTGGGTATACACACCGAGGAAACCAGAATTGAAAGAGACACATGTACCCCAATGTTCATCGCAGCACTGTTTATAATAGCCAGGACATGGAAACAACCTAGATGTCCATCAGCAGATGAATGGATAAGGAAGCTTTGGTACATATACACGATGGAGTATTACTCAGCCGTTAAAAAGAATTCATTTGAATCAGTTCTGATGAGATGGATGAAACTGGAGCCGATTATACAGAGTGAAGTAAGCCAGAAAGAAAAACACCAATACAGTATACTAACACATATATATGGAATTTAGAAAGATGGCAATGACGACCCTGTATGCAAGACAGGAAAAAAGACACAGCTGTGTATAACGGACTTTTGGACTCAGAGAGAGAGGGAGAGGGCGGGATGATTTGGGAGAATGGCATTCTATCATGTATACTATCATGTAAGAATTGAATCGCCAGTCTATGTCTGACGCAGGATACAGCATGCTTGGGGCTGGTGCATGGGGATCACCCACAGAGATGTTATGGGGAGGGAGGTGGGAGGGGGTTTCATGTTTGGGAACACATGTAAGAATTAAAGATTTTAAAATTTAATAAAAAAAAAAAATTAAAAAAAAAAAAAAAAGATGGAAGAGTAACAAGCAGGATGATGCAAGCAAACAGATATAATGAAAAACTTAAATTTCTCTAATAAAAAGAATACATTTGGAACTGAGAAAACAAAAGTTTGTTTTAGTATAGAATTTAAATTTGTTAAATGTGGAAATCTTTTGTTGATTTTATAGGTCTAGGGGAATACAGCCTATTTCTACTAATAAAAATTAACAATTCAAAATAATCCCAGGTGAGGGGCTTACTCATTTGTCCATAAACATTTAAAAGAGACCCCCTCCTTCTTTATAAAATGAACCTGGAGAAAGTCAAGCTATCTGCCAAGATCCAAGTGTAATTAAAAAGCTGATGGAGTAAATGTACCTTTAGGTCAGGAGCTGCACTTTGACCTTCATAGTGGGCCATTGAGTAAAAAGGTATACTTTATGGCAGCAAAATCTGTACTTAAAACTTTTAGTCAGGATAAATTTAACATACTAAAATAGACACCATGATGAGATCAACCCCCATGTACCCATCCTAGTTTTAATAATTGTCAATTCATGAGACTCATGAATTCATCCATTTCCCAACTCCATATCATTATGAAGCAAATCTGCCATCATGTCATGTCATCCATACATATTTCACTATCACTCAATGATAGTTTTAAAAGGCATAACCATACTATTATAATAAGTTGGTTATTATCTTTAAATAAGTGAGTAAAATTTCTAATTTTTTCATAAGTGTCATTTCTTCTTGACAGTTTATTTAATCAGAATCCAAATAAAGCCCACACTTTGTGGTTGGTTGACATGCCTATTTCTTTAATCTTTTTTTTTCCTTGCCACTTTCTTTTGAGAAAAACCAACTACTATAGAATCATTCTCCATCTGAATTTTGCTGATTGAATCCTCAAAGTATAAACATCTATCTTCTAGATTTCCCATACAATGTACATTCCACTTAGATCAAACTCCAGTATGATTTGGAGAAATGGACTGCTTCCTACCTGTTAACTGATGATCAAGTACTTAGATTCAATAAATTGATTAGCCATTACAAAATGTTATTCTGGTCATTCTTATATTATTATCTGAAAACTTCCCATAAACTTAGTCTCCCTCTCTTCTATTTCACTTGCTTAATTCTTTCACGTTATTTTCCAAATATTTTCCTTATTTTCAAAATAAGGAATGGATTTACTTGTACCCTACAACATTGAAAATTAGTATTTTTATGTATTAGTATTTTCATTAAATGTTATCTCATTTCAGTATATGTGATATATATTAGGATTTTAAGTATCTCTTATTTTCAGTCAAGGGTAGTTATTGTTATTGGTCAAATTGTGTTATATTTGGGCAACAGAATCCCCTTCATTTTGGCTCTTGAGTTCTTTTGACACAACTATTACCAACGTGGGTCCTTGGACTCTGTAATCAATAGAAACTTATTACAGGTCTGAGGATTTCAGCAAAGCTTTACTGATGCTCATGCTGCAGTGTGAGGGAGCAAAAACAAGAAACAGGTGCCCTTGCTTGTTCCCTGGGTGGGAGAGTGAGCTAGTTTCTTAAATGGAGTAACACCTGGGGCGGGTCACCAGGTTGGCCAGAAGGCATAGCTTCTGTGGTCTGCCCACTCCTTTGCTGGTACTGTGCGCAGGGATCATGCTCAGTAGCCTGCCTTTGCTACTGGCATCTGAGAAAGGCACAGCTAAGGCTAACAGAGATCAAGAGGGTGGCAACCATCCTCCATTTAGATCATTAATCACCACTGGAATTAACAGATTCAGAGGGACTGCAAGCAGGGTCAGTACCTAATTGAGGTTGCTAATGGCTTATCCAGCATTCTCTTAAATGTCCTCCTTCAGATGTGATTCTGGAAATGTTGATGAGTGAGTTTTGCACCATTGTCCCCTGGTTACAGGGACCAGTGAAGTGATCAGAATCAATGGGTGGGGCATGTTTGTGGAGTATTTCCCTTAGACCTAGTGAGGACGAAGGAGCTGCACTCCTGGTGGGGGTCGCTGAGCAGACCAGCAAAAAGCAAGCAGAAATACCGCAACAAGAGTGGCAAATAGAAATCCAACCCACCACATCAGTTGTTACTTATCTGTTGATTGTCTTGTCTTTTGCATAGGTATCTCAGATCTTCCGCCAGCTCACAGGTGAATTCCTCTGTCGTGGCCTGCAGAGTTTTTGGAGGTAAGAGCTTTATTATAGACAAATGTACCCAACTAAGTATCATTTGCATTTTGACGGCTGTAGCTGGTGCTCAGATTACGCTTTCCTTTTGGCAATTGTCCATATCAGGGGGAATCCTTCCTTCCAAGTTTTGAGAAGAAACTGGTCTCCAGGGTTAATTTGTGAAGGGACTGCCCCTTCTAGTTTCTTTCTTTTTTTTTTTTTTTTAAGCAGGCTCTTGAAGTGGTTTGTTGGCATAGTCCAGGATTGCTGTTTGAATTTGTCTGAGATTAATAATAAACTGCTCAGTTTGGCTCATTTCCTTTTCAGATAGAATGTCAGTAGTAAGAAAAGATCATAGGTCATTTCAGATGGGCTGAGTTGCTGATTACTCCTGGGATCTATACAGACCCTAAGGAATACAATAGGAAACCAGTTGGTCTAAGATTTAAGAGTCTTTTGGCAAAACTCTGCTAAAGTTTTCTCTAAAGTGTGGTTCATTTTCTCTATCCTACCTGAAGATTGGGGCTACCATGAGGTGTGTAGGTAGGTTATAACCTGTTTCTAGAACACTTGAGAGCCCCTGTGTGATTTTGGCTATAAGAGAGAACTTGTTATCACTCTGGAGTGATTTTGAACTTATTTCCTTTAAGAGGGACTTACAGACTTTAGTAGCCTTTTTGCTTGGGGTAGGGAAGGCTCCAGCCCATCATGTGAAGGTGTCAGCAATTTCAAGAAGATATTTATATCTTAACTGCAGGGTCATTTGGGTGAAATAAACCGGTCTATTTTCCCTTGGGTGTTTCTGTTGGTGATGAACTAGCTTGAGAAATGAGGGGGGTAGGGGATTGTATGGGGCTGTGGGTTATTATGAACGCACAGATCACAGGTCAGTGTTACTTATTTTGCTGTTCTTTTAAGTGCCTTCCCTAAAAAGGTCTTTTGCATTAAATTCCATCATTATCCCTCCCCTAGTTGGTGGCATCAGGTAAACTTGTAACATATTTCCACTGTTAAAGTCTCAGAGATAAATAAGCACCTTACCATCCTTCATATACCAACCAGTGCTGCTTTTCTCATAATGCTGTTTTCTCAGTTTTTCTTATTCCTGTTGGAAACACTGGAGAAGGTCAGGAAGCCCCAAGGAGGAGGGGGCTGATCACAACCTGCTCAACCTCTTGCACTCAAGCTGCCTATTTTGTAGCTGGATCAGCTTTTCTGTTCTCTTGGTTCACAAAAGATCCACCCTTCTACAGTAGATTACTGCCATCTGGGTCAGGAGCTGCTCTGCCTCTAAAAGAGCCAGGATTGAATGTTTATATTTTATGGGAGAGTTTCCAGCAGTTAACATACCCCTTTCGTTCCAAATGGCGGCATGAGCTTGCAGCACATGGAACCTATACTTAGAGTCAGTAAAAATATTTAGTTTCTTATCCTTCCTTAACTGCAGAGCTCTCACTAATACATTTATTTCAGCCTTCTGGGCCAAAGTCTAGGGTGACAGAGCCTCAGCTTCTATGACTTCTGGACTATTGCATACCCTGCCTGTCAGGTTCCGATTTCTATAATACACCTCCCATCAGTAAATCATTCGAACTTTGGGCTGTCAAGAGGTTCATCTAGAAGATCAGACCTGCGGGAATAATTTTGTTCTGTAGTTTTTGTACCCTGATGCAGTAAGTCTCTCAGCAGCTAGAAGCAGAGTTTCTGGGTTCAAAGTTTGGCACATCTTTAAGGTAATGTTGAGGGTGTCCATTAGGAGAGGCTGGTATCTTCTTAACCTTCCCAGGCAACAAGTGATGCTCTTCTTGCATGGATTGTAACTGATGAGGAGTTAATATCTGTAAATGTTGCTTTAGTTAAGCAACAGGGTGGCTGCTCCACCTGCAGGCAGCTTGACCATCTCAGGGCTACTGAGTCCAGTTGTTTTAAAAAGTAAGCTGCTAATCTTTGACCCCAGCTTTTGGGTCAGGACACTTAGAGCTATTCTCATGACATAATAGGATAAAGGGTTTCTAAATTTTGAAGCCCCAGTGCTGGTTTTCAGCTCAATTTGGACTTTAGAGTCTTGAAGTCTTGCTGGTGGTCCTTGTTCCATTGAAGTGGTTCCCTTTCTTCCCCCATCAAGGTCTCATATAGAGTTTCGGCTATAAGTCTATAATTCAGAGTCCAGATACAACAGTACCCAGCCATCTTAACACCTTAGCCAGGAAAGCCTTAGAGTTGTATCTTTGTGGTTGAAGATAGTAATGCACTAATTGCTATCTTCGGATCTGTGGTCAGGGCTCTCACCTCGGGGTCAAAACAAATCCTAAATGTTGACTCTGCTACTGTGAGATCTGAGCCTTGAGATCTAGTATATGAGACTTCATATCCCTTTCTGCCGGAAAACTTAAAACCTTAACAGTATTCTCATCTGAATCTTGTTTTTGTCTCACAACTGATCAGTAAGTCAATCAAGATTTTTTAACTGACTTCCATTCTCTTTCAACTACTCTGTTTAAAGCATTCTCAAAGAGAAGAGGGCTGTCTCAAAAATCCTGTGGAAGCACTGGCCAAGTGTATCAAGCAGCTTCTAGGGTGTCAGGGTCCCACCATTCAAAAGCAAAAAGGTATTGAGTCAAGAGGCAAGGGGATACAGGAGAATGTACCCTGTAAATCCAATGCAGAACACTGAATACTCCCTGGCATTTGGGTGAGGAGGCTGCATGGGTTTGACATCACTGGGTGAATAGGGTTGACTCATTTACAGCTCCTATGTCTTGCACAAACCATTAACCTAGATCTCCACTAGGCTTTGGAACAGGGAGAATCAGGGTGTTGCAAGGGAATTTGCAGAGCCTAATGAGTTTGTGTTTTCAGAATTTGGTGAGCAATGGTTGGATCCCCTTTAGGTTCTAGGGCTTTAAAGGATACTGTTTCTTCCAGGGGTATTTTCTCTTAGGTGTTAATCCTATTTTTTTTTAAATTTTTATTTAATAGCAGAGGATACTTGATTAACAATTTGGAAACAGTCCTTTGTTCCATGTCCGGTTCTAAATGTTGCTTCTTGACCTGCATACAGATTTCTCAGGAGGCAGGCCTGATATTTCTTCCTCTTAAAGAATTTTCTAGTTTGTTGTGATCCACACAGTCAAAGGCTTTGACATAGTCAATAAAGCAGAAATAGATGTTTTTTCTGGAACTCTCTTGTTTTTTCAATGATCCAGCAGATGTTGGCAATTTGATCTCTGGTTCCTCTGTCTTCTCTAAATGTGGAACATATGGAAGTTCTTGGTTCACATACTGTTGAAGCCTGGCTTGGAGAATTTTGAGCATTACTTTGCTGGCATGTGAAATGAGTGCAATTGTGCAGTAGTTTGAACATTCTTTGGTATTGTTCTTCTTTGGGATTGGAATGAAAACTGACCTTTTCCAGTTCTGTGGCCAATGTTGTGTTTTCCAAATTTGCTGGCATATTGAATGCATTACTTTAATAGCATCATCTTTTAGGTTTTGAAATAACAGCTCAACTGGGATTCTATCACCTCCACTAGCTTTTTTCATAGTGATGCTTCCTAAGGCCCACTTGATTTCATATTCCAGGATGTCTGGCTCTAGGTGAGTGACCATACCATTGTTTATTCCTTGGTCTTTTATTCTTTTTTATGGAACTATTTTTTTTTAATTTTATATGCTCCAAAACATTCTACTTGGAAATTTTCACTAGAAATAAGAAAACAAAAAAATTAAGGAACAGCAGCACAAATACCTAATGAACATTTTAATTGTAGATATATTAAATGTATATTAATGTAATACTTCCATAACATGAAAGCTCATATTGGGTTCAAAAATAATACAAAGAGATTATACTAGAGAACTACATAATCTTGTACTCTGTAGCAGAAGGGATATCTTCATGGGAGCCAAAAAAAGGAGCCCTGGAAAGTGGAGAGAGAAAAGTTACATGTGGTCTACAACTCGCGTATCAGCCAGTTGTGAGTTTTTAAAACACGGTGTTAAAATGAATCTGAGAATGCCTTTAGAGATAATTCCCCCTTTAGAGAACATCAGAGAATTCCCAGTGGGATTGTAAAGGCAAGAATGGAAATTGTATTGTGAGGTTTTAGCCATGACTTTCACCTCACTCTGCTGTATGTGAAGAAATAAGGGAAAGTGTTCAGTCATGATGTGCCCTTTAATCAGCATCAAACAATTCATGTTAGCCAGAAACACTGTAAATGCCTCAAAGCAGACAAGCCTAACTAAGTCTTAAAGCCTAGCTAACATAAGAAAATTCGTACTGGAAAAGAACCGTGCAATTTAAGGATTATGAAAAATGCTGTAACAGTTAAAATTTTAGTAACCATCAAAGAGCTCAAAATGGAGAGAAACTCCAAGTGTAATAAATTCTACAAGGCTTTTAGGTTATCATTTACCCGTTAGTTAACCCCACACTGGGGAGAAATCCTTTAAATGAGATCAAAATGAGAAGTTCCTAGGTAGTGATTCATTCATTTCATCATCAAAACTTCCATAAGAAAGAGAAACTTTATGAATATACTGAATGTGTATTGGAGCATTTGATCATGTTTAACAGAGGAGCAACACAAATGCTGAAATAGATAGGTGCATTGAGGTGCCTCCCCAGCCACCCGAAATAAAACAGCATCCTTCTCGAGAGTCACACTAGCCCCGTGCCCTGCTTTATTCTTCACAGCCCTCACCACCCACCACACTACACATTTATTTCTAAAAAATGCATTAACTTACTCCATTAGAATGCAAACTCCGGGGTTTCGTAAAGCTGTATTAATACCTAGTGTGAACCTAGTGTGTAGTAAATACATAATTGTTGATGAGTGAATTATAGTCCTTTCCTTAGGTGGAATATTTGGTATCTTGAAGTTAATCCATTCTAAATGAAACAGAATTGACTTCAGCAGGCTTTTGTTCATTGTTTTGTAATGCATCAGAGTAGAAAGCATTGTAACTGCTATGATCTACAAATTATTCTCTAATTTTGTGGGGGATGAAAACGTTGTACAAGAAGCACCAGCACCCTCATTAGTGTACTGACCGGTGAGAGACCCAAGTGAAGTGCTTCAAAAGAATCACGAAGACAACATGGAGTTCCCAGCTTCTGGAGACAAAGTTCCCTTCTTTTCTCTGATTCTAAATCTAAATAATACCTTACTCCTTTGAGGAATAATTCTCCCTTGGCCTTGTCTCAACCACTGGTACAGAGGGCATGGCAGTTTGGAATCCAAGAGCAGTAACCCTTTTCTGGCAAAGTTCGGCACTTAGGAATCACATCTCTTATTAATTCAAAAAACAATACTAAGGCCCTACCATTCATTAAGTGCTATGCATAAGGATAAATTTTTAAAACATAGTTTGCCAACTCATAAGAAAAATGACTGTAAAACAGTGTGATCAGTGTGAGAGGTTCAAGGAGTAAAAGCAAAGGATCATGCAACTTCGACTGAAAAGGGCTGGCAGAAGCCTTCTGAATGCAGTGTCACTGGAGCTGAGTTCCAGAGGTTAAATAGGCATTCACTCGGCCACAAAGAAGCGCAGAGCATTCCAGTCAGAAGTCACAAGGATATCAAGGGGAAAAAACACACAGCACCTGGAGGAAGTAACTGGGATACGTGCAACTGATCATGATGCTCCAGAAAGGGTGGGATGAGGGTGGACAATCTGTGATTTAAATATTCAGAAAGCACAAAGGTATTTTCATAGCAAAACCTGTTAAAAGTTAAGTTAAATAAACATCTTCTTAGCTGTGTAAGGATGAACAAGGAGAGATAGGGAGAGATTCTCCTTGTCCCAAGAGGGACTATCAGAATGTTTATCAAAAAGGAGCCTAAGGAGCACTGAACTAGGATATGATCACACAGCGAGATCTGCAGAGATGAAGCTGGCAAGGTAGGTGGAAGAAAGAAGGTTACAGCCTTCTGTGTTGCCCTGCTTCGTGGAAAATCAAAAAAAGAGAAAACACGAACCAGTAAAGATTTTAGATGAAACATGAGGATTAGTTGTTTGAAAATATTGAAATTAAAATTACTAGGGGATGTCTAAGTGAAGATATTTAATAGGCAGTTAGAAGGTTAAGAGAGCAAAATTAGGGATTCAAACTGTAAGTCTGGGAGTCAGCCTAACATTACAGGTTGTAAAAACCTTGGCTGTGAATAACATCATGTAAAAGTACAGTCCCTTGACAACCTGGGGGTTAGGGATGCAACCCTCCTGGCAGTCAGAAATCTGAGTGTAACCCTCCATATCTGTGCCTGCTTCAGATGCAACCAACCACTGATTGTGTACTGCTCTAGTATTTACTATTGAAAAAAATAATGTTTAAGTAGACCCACAAGGGTCAACTGTATTTAGAGTAAGTGAAAAACAAGAAAAGGAGAAAGCAAAGAAGGGAAAAGGGGAGAAGAGGGATGAAAAAAGAGAAAAAGGATAGTATTGTGGGAAAGAGTAATACCTACAGGGTACTGGCTGAAAAAAAGAGAAGCTCCAGGAAAAAGGAGAAAAACAGCGCAGAGGAAAAGTGGTCTTCTGTAAGAAGCAGGAGACCTCTTTCCCTCTAAAAAGAGGGAAAATGAGTAGGGCAAGGTGGGTACGCAGACACTGATCTCCTATAGTCTGTTTTCTGTAAGACAGGACCAAGGGCCATGTGATAGGGAAAGGAACAAAAGGCCAGAGAAAAGAGAAGAGGCAAATCAGAGGTCTGGGTTAGTCATAGTGGAAAAGGGACAGGGGCCGTGCTAGTAACAGATGAAAGGCTTTATTTACTCTGAGGGCTTTTCTAACGTTGAAGGCAAGATACTTAGAATGACTCCAGTTTGAGGAGAACTGGAACTTTATGGGAACTTCACGTGGAACTCAGCATTCCAGAAAGGAAGAGGGAATGATAATGATTAGGTTGAAGGACAAGGGGAAGATAAATTTGAAAGGGCTGTGGAGAGCACTTCATATGGTGTTGCATAAGGCCAAGGCTGGACAAAGAAGGAAGAAATTCTGAAAGAGGGTGATGGTAAGGAGAAAAGGGGACAGCAAGAGGAGGAAACTATGAAGAAGCTAAAGAGAGAGAAGAGAGAGAAAAATTAGTTTAAGTGAGAAAGTGAAAAGCTGGAAAGGTGAGAATCTTATTAGTTCTTGAAATTTAAGATTACAGAAAGAGAAACTTAGGATGGTGATATCTGTAGTATGGCCATGATAGTTAAGTTCCTAGAATGTGATGAAGCCAGTTGAAACAGCTCAAGGATATTGGCAAGCCATCATGCAGGTCATCCCAAGATGACAATAGGAACTGGGATAGACAGAAAGACTGTCAGCAGGATGCCAAGTTAGGCTTTCGAACTTTCTCACCCCTACAATTAAAGACAAAAAATGTTAAAAATTTCAAAATGTATGAAAAGATGTGCCATGGAGATATGACTAATGACAGATGAACCTAATTTGGTTTTATCTTCAGTATTCATTTAAGAAACCATGCATATTCCTTTAAACCAAATATGAAAATCACTGTAAAATTTTTATAAAATGCATAACAGACTAAAATTTTTAAATGCAATTAGTAGTATGTGGTGAAACAAATGAAAATTCTTTTGTGAAATCTTTTATTATTTATCTTATTGTGGAAATACTATTCTGGATTTGAGTCACGATTTTTCTATTTACCAATTTTTAAATATATCCATAGCCTATATCCAAAGCAAAGAGTTGACATAATTTTAATCTCTGAAGCAGAGCAAACTTCAAGATAGAGAAACTAAAGAATGATCTAAAAACAGTTAAAACGTTCAATTCTATGTTATGTGTATTGTACCAAAATAAGAAAAATATAAAGTAATAGAGATAAAACGGATTCCTCCTTAATATTAGTTATAGGGTATCAGTAGCTCAAACTGAGTTAGAATAACATAAATGCAATTTTTTTTAATTAAAGAAGCAGTCTTTCACAAGTTTAAGGATATATAATAAAAAACGGTTCAGTTAAGTTCAGTCACTCAGTTGTGTCTGATTCTTTGTGACCTCATAGACTGCAGCACGCCAGGCCTCGCTGTCCATCACCAACTCCCAGAGTTTACTCAAACTCATGTCCATAGAGTCAGTGATACCATCCAACCATCTCATCCTCTGGTGTCCCCTTCTCCTCCTGCCTTCAATCTTTCCCAGCATCAGGGTCTTTTCAAATGAGTCAGTTCTTTGCATCAGGTGGCCAAATAATTGGAGTTTCAGCTTCAACATAAGTCCTTGCAATGAATATTCAGGATTGATTAAGATGGACTGGTTGGATGTTACTACAGTCCAAGGGACTCTCAAGGGTCTTCTCCAACAGCACAATTCAAAACCATCAATTCTTCGGTGCTCAGCTTTGTTTAAGTCCAACTCTCACATCCATACGTGACTACTGGAAAAACCATAGCTTTCACTGCTGCTGCTGCTGCTGCTAAGTTGCTTCAGTCGTGTCCGACTCTGCAAACCCAGGACGTCAGCCCATCAGGCTCCCCCATCCCTGAGATTCTCCAGGCAAGAACACTGGAGTGGGTTGCCATTTCCTTCTCCAATGCATGAAAGTGAAAAGTGAAAGTGAAGTCGCTCAGTCGTGTCTGACTCTTAGCGACCCCATGGACTGCAGCCTACGAGGCTCCTCCATCCATGGGATTTTCCAGGCAGGAGCACTGGAGTGGGGTGCCATTCACTAGACGTATGTTTTTTGTCAAAGTAATGTGTCTGCTTTTTAATAAGCTGTCTAGGTTGCTCATAACTTTTCTTCCAAGGAGGAAGCATCTTTTAATTACATGGCTGCAGTCACCATCTGTAGTGTTTTTGGAGCCCCCCAAAATAAGGTCTGTAACTGTTTCCATTGCTTCCCCATCTATTTCCCATGAAGTGATGGGACCAGATGCCATGATCTGAGTTTTCTGAATGCTGAGTTTTAAGCCAACTTTTCAATCTCCTCTTTCACTTTCATCAAAAGGGTCTTTAGTTGTTCTTCACTTTCTGCGTAAGAGTGGTGTCATCTGCATATCTGAGGTTATTGATATTTCTCGTGGCAATCTTGATTCCAGCTTGTGCTTCATCCAGCCCAATGTTTCTCATGATGTACTCTGCATATAAGTTAAGTAAGTAGAGGGACAGTATACAGCCTTGACATACTCATTTCCCGATTTGGAACCAGTCTATTGTTCCATGGTCAGTTCTAACTGTTGCTTCCTGACCTGCATACAGATTTCTGCGTCTGTGAAAGTGCTGCACTCAATATGCCAGCACATTTAGAAAACTCAGCAGTAGCCACAGGACTGGAAAAGGTCAGTTTTCATTCCAATCTCAAAGGAAGGCAATGCCAAAGAATGCTCAAACTACCACAAAATTGCACTGATCTCACACGCTAGTAAAGCAATACTCAAAATTCTCCAAGCCAGGGTTCACCAGTACATGATCCATGAACTTCCAGATGATCAAGCTGGATTTAGAAAAGGCAGAGAAACCAGAGATCAAATTGCCAGTATCTGCTGGATCATTGAAAAAGCAAGAGAGTTCCAAAAAATATCTACTTCTGCTTTATTAACTATGCCAAAGCTTTTGACTGTGTGGATCACAACAAACTGTGGAAAATTCTTAGAGATGAGAATACCAGACTGACCACCTGACCTGCCTCCTGAGAAAGACGGTGATGGCATTTAATAATTTCATGATTTTCAGGCTGTTGATCTACACAATTCTTCAATCCCCAATAACACATTTCTCCACTGTACATCATAGCCAGCAAATGAATGCCACTATATATTCCTTCACTCAGTTAATTAGCTGTGTCTAGGTCTTGGAAGGAGAAGGCAATGGCAACCCACTCCAGTACTCTTGCCTGGAAAATCCCATGGACAGAGGAGCCTGGTAGGCTGCAGTCCATGGGATCGCCAAGAGTCAGACACGACTGAGCGACTTCACTTTCACTTTTCACTTTCATGCATTGGAGAAGGAAATGGCAACCCACTCCAGTGTTCTTGCCTGGAGAATCCCAGGGATGGCGGAGCCTGGTGGGCTGCCGTCTGTGGGGTCACACACAGTCGGACAGGACTGAAGTGACTTAGCAGTAGCAGCAGCAGGTTTTGGAAAGAAACACCTTTATTTAACTGGATGGGACACCGAAAATTCAACATCTGTAGCAAGTAACTGATTCTATCAACAAGGTACTTTTTAAGCAAGTTGGATTTTCTTCTGAGCCATTCTGTCTTTTTGGTCAGAGAATGACAATACATGTAGGGTAGAGCTCCTCATCTCCAAGGGATACATTCCAGGAGTTAATCCCCAGGGAAATCACAATGTTTTGGATGCACATTATTTTCTTTAAAATTTCTGGTTCTGAAAGAAAATTGATCAATACTTTTTGTGCAGTATCTTCAGGAAAATCTTCATCTACTAGCTTGTTCTCCACAAAATATGTCCAAATAGCCTGTTTGTAAAGTTGTTGATTTAATGGATTTGAATATTCTTTGTCTTCTTCACACAAAAGTTTCAGTTTTTCTAGAAGTGCAGAAGCCAGAATTAAAATGGGATTATCTTCGCCAGCAGAGTCGCTAAGTTATTGTATGTGGGCCTGAGCCCGGTCTCCAAGCTCCTCCACTCACCTTACCACACTGGAACCTGCAGCGGCCTTGACCACAACAGGCAGACACGCCCCTATTTTGTTCTTCTTGATGTGATGGTAAATGGGATTGTTTCTTCAACTTCTCTTCCCAGGTGACTTAGTTGGTAAAGAGTGTGCCTGCAATGCTGGAGACCTGGTTCAGTCCCTGGGTCAGGAAGATCCCCTGGAGGAGGAAATGGCAACCCACTCCAGTGTTCTTGCCTGGAGAATTCCATGTACAGAGGAGCCTGGCGGGCTACAATCCATGGGGTCACAAAGAGTCAGACATGACTGAGTGACTACCTGTTGTTAGTGTATTTTTTCACCTTTTCTTGGCCCATATTATTTTAATTTTTTAAAAATTTTATTGAAGTATAGTTGTTTTACAATGTTGTTACTCTCAGGTGTACAGCCAAATGAATCAGTTATACATGTATCCACTATTTTTTTTTTAGATTCTTTACCCATATAGGCCATTACAGAGTACTGAGTAGACTTCCCTGTGTTACACAGTAGGTCCTTATTAGTTATCTATTTTGTATGTAGTAGTCTGTATGTGTCAGTTCCAACCTCCCAGTTTATCCCTTCTACCTCTTGTATGCTGGTAATTATATATGTGTTTTCCATATCTGTAACTCTATTTCTGTTTTAGATAAGCCCATTTTTACCATTTTTAAAGTGATACCATATATTTGTCTTTCTGTCTGACATAGTTCACTCAGTATGACCATCTCTAGGTTCATTCATGTTGCTGCAAATAGCATTCTTTCTTTCTTTTTACAACGGAGTAATATTCTATTGTATACACGTACCACACCTTCTTTTTCCATTTTTCTATTGATGGACGTTTAGGTCGCTTCCATGTCCTGCCTAATGTAAACAGTGCTGCAGTGAACATTGGAGTGCATGTGTCTTTTTGAATTAGAGTTCCCTCTGGATATATGTTGGAGAAGGAAATGGCAACCCACTCCAGTACTATTGCCTGGAAAATCCCATGGACAGAGGAGCTTGGTAGGCTACAGTCCATGGGGTTGCAAAGAGTTGGACACGACTGAGCAACTTCACTAGTGACTGGATATATGTGCAGGCGTAGGATTGCTGGATCATATGGTAGTTCTGTATTTTGTGTTTTAAGGAATCTCCAAACTCTTCTTTATAGCGGCTCTACCAATTTATTTCCCACCAGCAGTATGGGAGGGCTCTCTTTTCTTCACATCTTCTCCAGCATTTATCATTTGTAGAATTTTTTGATGATGGCCTTTCTGATGGATGTGAGGAGATGCTTTGTTGTTTTGATTTGCATTCGTCTAATAGTTAATGATGTTGAGCATCTTTTCATGTACTTTTTGGCCATCTGTAGGGCATCTTTGGAGAAATATCTCTTTGGACCTTTTGCTCATTTTTTGATATTTTTCTATAGTGGGCTGCATAAGCTGTATATTTTTATATTAATTCCTCATCAGTTGCTTCATTTGAAAATATTTTCTCCTATTCTGAGGGCTGTTGTTAGGTCCTAGTTGTTTATTTTTGTATTTTCATCACATCAGGGGATGGATTTAAAAAGATCTCGCTGCAGTTTATGTTAAAGTGTATTCTATGCTTTCCTCTAAAAGTTTTAGTGTCTGGCCTTGCATTTAGGTTCAATCCATTTTGAGTTTAGTTTCATGTATAGTGTTAAGGAGTATTCTAATTTCATTTTTTACATGTAGCTCTCCAGTTCCCAAGTAACACTTACTGAAGAGATGGACTTTTCTCCATTGTATATTTTTACCTCCTTTGTCACACATTAGGTGACCTTAGGTGCATGAGTTTATCTCTGGACTTTCTATCTTGTTCCATCGATCCATAATTCTGTTTTTGTGTGAGCACCATACTCTCGTGATGAATGTAGCTTTGTAATATAGTCTGAAGTCAAGAAGACTGATTCCTCCAGCTCCGATTTTTTTCCCAAGATTGCTTTAGCTTTTCAGGGTCTTTTGTGTTTCCACAAAAATTGTAAAGTTTTTAACTTTACATTTGAAATGTACTTACTTTACATTTACACTTAAAGTAAATTGTAAATGTACTTACTTTAAATTGTAAGTTTTTAAAGTTTTCTACTTCTGTGAAAAATGCATTTAGTAATTTCACAGGGATTGCATTCATTCTGTAGATAGCTTTGAGTAGTATTTTAACAATATTTATTCTTCCAATACAAGAACATGGTATGTCTTTCCATTTGTTTGTGTAACTTTTTATTTCTTTTATCAGTATGTTATAGTTTTCTGGCTATGGGTCTTTTGCTTCCTTAGGTAGGTTTCAGTTCAGTTCAGTTACTCAGTTGTGTCCGACTCTTGCAACCCCATGAATCACAGCACGCCAGGCCTCCCTGTCTATCACCAACTCCCGGAATTCCCTCAGACTCATGTCCATCGAGTCTGTGATGCCATCCAGCCATCTCATCCTCGGTCGTCCCCTTCTCCTCCTGCCCCCAACCCCTCCCAGCATCAGAGTCTTTTCCAATGAGTCAACTCTTCGAATGAGGTGGCCAAAGTACTGGAGTTTCAGCTTTAGCATCATTCCTTCCAAAGAACACCCAGGGTTGATCTCCTTTGGAATGGATTTGTTGGATCTCCTTGCAGTCCAAGGGACTCTCAAGAGTCTTCTCCAACACCACAGTTCAAAAGTATCAATTCTTTGGCGCTCAGCCTTCTTCACAGTCCATCTCTCAGATCCATACATGACTACTGGAAAAACCATAGCCTTGACTAGACGGACCTTAGTCAGCAAAGTAATGTCTCTGCTTTTGAATATGCTATCTAGGTTGGTCATAACTTTCCTTCCAAGAAGTAAGCATCTTTTAATTTCATGGCTGTAGTCACCATCTGCAGTGATTTTGGAGCCCAAAAAAATAAAGTCTGACACTGTTTCCACTGTTTCCCCAGTAATTTGTTCTTTTTGATGTGATGGTAAATGGGATTGTTTCCTTAATTTCTCTTCATGATCTTTCATTCATGTAGAAGAGATTCCTCTGTGTTAATGTTGTTATGCAACTCTACCTAATTAATTGATGAACTCTAGTAGTTTTCTGATAGCATCCGTAGGGTTTGTTATGTAAAGTATCATGTTATCTGCAGACAATGACAGTTTTACTTCTTCTTGTCCAATTTGGAGTTATGTTCTTTTTCTTCTATGATTGTTATCACCAGGGAATGGACATTTTGTTGTACCCCTTAAAAGAAATGTTTTCAGTTTTTCCCCATTGAGTATGATGTTAGTTGTAGGTTTGTCTTGTATGAGTTTTACTATGTTGAGGTAAAGGGCTTGCCTGATAACTCAGTTGGTAAAGAATCCACCTGCAATGCAGGAGACCCCGGTTTGATTCCTGGGTCAGGAAGATCTGCTAGAAAAAGGATAGGCCACCCACTCCAGTATTCTTGAGCTTCCCTTGTGGCTCTGGTAAAGAATCTACCTGCAATGTGGGTCACCTGGGTTCTATCCCTGGGTTGGGAAGATCGCCTGGAGATGGGAACTGCTACCCACTCCAGTATTTTGTCCTGGAGAATTTGATGGATTGTATAGTCCATGGAGTCACAAACAGTAGGACACGACTGAGTGACTTTCACTTTCACTTTCCGGTTGAGGTGTGTTATCTTTCTGGAGAGTTTTTATCATAAATGGGTACTGGATTTTGTCAAAAGTTTTTTTCTGCATCTATGGAGATGATCATATAGTTTTTATTCTTCAATTTGTTGTATCACACTGATTGATTTGCAGATATTGAAAAATATCAGAGATATTGGGATAAGTTTCACTTGGTCATGGTATTTGATCCCTTAAGTGTATTGTTAAATTTGATTTGCTATTATTTTGTTGAGTATTTTTGTGTCTGTGTTCATAAGTGATATTATTGACCTGATATTTTCTTTTTCTGTGGTATCTTTGTCTGGTTTTGCTATTAAGGTGATAGTGGCCTCATAGAATGAGTTTGGGAGTGTTCCTTCCTCTGCAATTTTTGGAATAGTTTCAGAAGGATAGGTACTAACACTTCTCTAAATATTTGATAGAATTTGCCTGTGAAGCCATCTGGTCCTGGATGTTGGCAATGTTATACCTGGTTCCTCTGCCTTTTCTAAATCCAGCTTGAACATCTGGAAGTTCTTGGTTCACATACTCCTGAAGCCTAGCTTGAAGGAGTTTGAGAATTACCTCACTAGCATGTGAAACAAGCAAAACTGTGAGGTCATTGAACATTATTTGGCATTGCCCTTTAGGATTAGAATGAAAACTGACCTTTTCCAGTCCTGTGGCCACCACTGAGTTTTCCAGATATGCTAGCATATTGAATGTGACACTTTAACAGCATCATCCTTTAGGACTTGAAATAGCTCACCTGGAATTCCATCACCTCCACTAGCTTTGTTTGTAGTAATGGTTCCTAAGGGACTCTGATGCTAGGAGGGATTGGGGGCAGGAGGAGAAGGCGACAACAGAGAATGAGACGGCTGGATGACATCACCGACTCAATGGACATGGGTTTGGGTGAACTCCGGGAGTTGGTGATGGACAGGGAGGCCTGGTGTGCTGCAATTCATGGGGTCACAAAGAGTCGGACACGACTGAGCAACTGAACTGAACTGAACTGAAGGTCCACTTGACTTCACACGCCAGGAATACTGGCTCTAGGTGAGTGATCACACCATTGTGGTTACCTGGGTCATGAAGACCTTTTTTGTATGGTTCATCTGTGTATTCCTGCCACCTCTTCTTAATATCTTCTACTTCTGTTAGGTCCATACCATTTCTGTCCTTTATTGTGCATATCTTTGCATGAAATGTTCCCCTGGTATCTCTAATTTTCCTGAAGAGATCTCTAGTCTTTTGCATTCTATTGTTTCTTCTATTTCTTTGCATTGTTCACTTAAGGCTTTCTTATCTGTCCTAACTATTCTTTGGAACTCTGCATTCAGATGGGTATATCTTTCCTTCTCTCCTTTGCCTTTCACTTCTCTTTTCTCAACTATTTGTAAGGCCTCCTCAGACAACCACTTTTCCTCGTTGAATTTCTTTTTCTTGGGGAAGGATTTGGTCACTGCCTTACAAACCTCCATCCACAGTTCTTCAGGCTGTCTGTCTACCAGATCTAATCCCTTAAATCTATTTGTCACTTCCACTGTATGGTCATAAGGGATTTGACTAGGTCATACCTGAATGGCCTAGTGGTTTTTCCTACTTCCAGTTTGTGGCTAAAGGATTTGATATATTAAGACTTGTCTTTGGATATAGGATATTTTTTTGACAGGCTTAACATTTTTTGCCAATGGTTTTTAAGCACTTAGTTGTGGTTTTGTGTCTTCATAAGAAGAGGTGATCTCATGTCTTTCTACTCCACCATCTTCTTTCCGTCCCTCTAATCTTCTATCAGGGAAACACGTTTCACCCTTCCTGGCACAGAAATATCTCAATCCCCCAAGTCTACCTGTTTAAGTCCTTGGGAAACACCTTAGGGATCAGCAGGCAGGCTGTTTGAAGTCACCAATAGGTGTATTCCCTGCTCTGGTTTGTCATCTGTTGAATCTCACCTTGTTCTAAGAAAATACGGGCTCCCATTTTATTTAGTAAGTCTCTTCCTTTTGAAGTGGGGGACAGTCATTCTGACATATACAAAAATGAAAGAGCAAAAATATTAGGTAAAAGGAAATATTAATCACCTTAGCTTTGTCTGTCCATTAACTCTCATCACAATACAGCCATAGCTGGAGACGTAGCCAGCCAAGTCAGAACAGAGCAGGCAGTTCCAGTGTTCATAAGGAATTCCATTCTCCTACCTTCCTCACATCAAGAGTGACCCGAGGCTCTGCTGGGGAGATAAGGATGGATTGAGTAGGGTTAGGCAGGGCACTTCAGGCCCATCCATCCATGTGTAGGAATCTGAAAAATTTGGGAGGAACTGGAGCCAGTTAGTGTTGTCCTTCTGGCATCTCACAGGAGGGCACTTGGGACATTCTCTCTTCCTAGTGCCCCTCCTTTTGAGAGAAGGTGCACTGATTTTGGCCCAGGAGGCTTCTCCTCTGTATTTTTGGTCTTCTTGGCCTCTAGGGTCCCCTCAAGGTGATGGGTGAATCAGAGAAACCAAAAGCTTTGTTTTCTTTACAAATGTCCTATCCTGTTCTTATCGGCTTCCTCTCTCAAATCTCAGTTATTATAGACCTTGGGGATCTCTTCTGCCAAGGTTGACATGAGGTTTGGGGCCCAAACTCAAGCTTTTTAAATTTTCTCCTGATGTCAGGAGCAGACTGGGTGATAAAATGCATAGCCAATGTCAGCCTCTCTTCTGCAGAATGAGGATCTGTCTCAGTGTACTTCCTGAATGCCCTTATCACCTGGCTCATGAAGACTGCCTGGTTTTCATCTCTTTCCTGTGTAACTTAGCAGACTTTATCATATTTTACAGGGTCCACCATACAAGTTTAACTCTCTCTGATACGCAAGTAATATAATGCTCATACTAGCCTTGCACACGTGGTCTTCATATTCCTGTTGTGGGTCATGATCTGGGGCTGCGCCACCCCTGTTTGATAAATCTGGTAGTGCAGATTTGTTGCCATTAGGCTATCTGCATGTTCTCTGGCCTTCCTTGTATCCATTCTTATCACATGAGGTGTAACCGCGGGCAAGAATAATTGTGATGTCCTGTCAGGTCAGGAAGAACCTTAATCCAAAGCTGATAATCCCATCCCTGAACTTGCTGGGGTTCTCCCAAGAACCTGCCAAACCTATCCTTATAGATTCCTTGTTCTCCCATTGAGAAAGGGACATGTACTCTAGTACATGTACTCTAGTACTTGTCCCATTTCTGTCAGCTGTTTATGGAACAGATAAAGGCTCTGTAAAGCAAAAGTGAGAACTAATTTTAAACCTGATTGGGGACAGCACTGGGAGCTCTGATTTGGGAATTTCTGACTTGAAAGGGTAAGGAAGGGGTGGGTCTAGCGGCTGAAAGCCATGTTAAAGGGGAGTAAACAGGTTTCTGAGGAGGAGACTTGCTGAGCTGATGGCTAGTTAGCCACTGAAAGCAGAGATCTTTGACAAGTTCTGCCTCCCAGTCTTATGAAAAATTGGAAAGAGAGGCTACACAAACACACAGTAGGAGTTTCTTAGATTGGGGGTCTTGTTATTGTTGTTTCGTAGCTAAAAGTCATGTCTGACTCTTTTGTGACCCCCTGGACTGTAACCTGCTGGGCTCCTCTGTCCAAGGGATTTCTCAGGCAAGAATACTAGAGTGGGTTGCTTATGCATTTCCCATATTTACATATAAATCAGAGGGCTGACAACTAGAGATGCTGGGGGGGATGGAGGGAGCCCTCGAGACTAGAGTAACAAGACCAAAGAGGGAGATGGCAAAGGAGATCATAGAATTCCCGTCCTCAGAGTTGCTGACACAAAACAGAACGATGTTAGGGGTCATGGAGAGGGTGACCCAGTATGGAGTGTCCAAGATGCAAGGGACAGGCATGTAGCTTTGAAGACCAAAGAAGAGTAAGAGGGAGAGTCAGAGAGAGAGATTACCAGTTAAACTGCCCCTCTGTGGGTACCTATGCAGGCACTTCCAATTTCCTGAAAGGCCAGGAACCAACCATTTCACACAGAAAAGTCCAACTGCTTCAGCCTGTTTCTGATACAGCTTCTCTTGGTGATGGAGGAGGAGGGTGGGGATGAGAATTTTGTGATGATTGGACTTTAGCCACTACTTGATATGAGCGTTGAACCTCTGTCACTCTTAAATCTCCTGTCAGGGAGAGGCCGCTGGGCAAGATCTGTACAGTATGAGGTGAGCCTGTCTCACCTCTGCTCGTCACCTGTCATTGTGAGCTGTTGTCAATCAAGGAAGCCTAGCATCGTAAGCTGAGAGGAGTTAGGCTGTAGCTGCCCCACATCCACTTTCTCGGAAGGAGAGGACAGGAAAAGAAGTAGAGATGATGAGAGGGGAAAGGACCAAGGGGAAGGGACAAGTGGTGCCTGAATGAGAGTTCTGGGGCCTGACGGCAGGCTCACCAAATGCAGTGAAATTGAGGCAAAAGGTTTAGGTGGCCACTTGTCAGCTGTGAAGAAGCTGCATTTGGCAGTCCTCAAATGCCTAGGTCCTCCCAACGAAGGGCAATATAAACAGAAGCTCCATGGGCATCCCTTAGTGGTCACAAAACATGTTACTGACCTAGGTCCTTGAACTTTTTAATTCAATAGACATTGGTAAGAGGCCAGCAAGGACTTCAGGCAGGGCATTTTTAGATCCGTGCTGCAGCATGGGAAAATAAAAACAAGAAGCTTTGTTCTTGGGAGGCTAGCTAAGTTCCTTAAAGAGAGGAATGCCAGGAGTGGATCAGTGGATTGGGCGGGAGGTATATCTTGGGTGGTCTGTCCACCGTTTTGGTGGTCCTGTGTTCAGGGATCATGCACAGAAGCCTGCTTTTGCTCCACACATCAAAAAATGATGGTTGGCATGTGGCCTTTTTGTTCAGAATTGCCCCAGCTGCGCTTGTGTGCAATTATTTTTAGTCCTTCATAGTTCATTTGTATTCTGTTGCGTGAGGAGAGGTTTATCCAGTTTGACCCTCTTGGAGAGAGTCCAGGTCCCAGACCATCTCACAGTCTTGATAATTTTGTATAGTTTCCTATATTTCTTATAGATAAAATACTTTAGCGTCATCTTGTACATTTTCTATTCCAGATTTGACTTAGACAATTCTCGAAGAAATAGTGACCCTTATTTTTTTTTCTTTTTCTTCATGTTTAAAGATCACAATCTGGGTTCAAGTGCTTACAGTATTTTATTTTTAAGAGATGTAATGAGTTTGTAAAAGCTTTACATCTGTTAATACACACTAGTAAACAATTACAATATGAAAATTGAAGCTAACATCCCCCAGAGTGGACTCAGTCTTGATTTTCCATCATGATAAGAAATTGAGACCCTTGAAAACTGACCCTTGATATTCTATAGAAAATTCTGACTTCATTTTCTAACCCCTTCCAACTTCACTAATTTGACTAAAAAGAGTGAAATATGGGAGGAAAATAAAGATATATTGAACACATACACAAAGTATGCAACATCACTAAAATATCCTACCTTTTTCAAACTCAGATATTTTTCTAATTTCAGAAAATCTCTGCCAGTAGGAAATAAATGAATTTAACATCCATTGACTCAAGAAAAAAATTATTTTCAGACTAGAAGAGATCATCTTACTGATCTCTTCTGAATTTTATAGATAAGGAAACTTGCAAAAATGGATTAATTGATTTTTCTCAGTGAAAGTGATAGAGCTCACAGTTAAAGAGAGTGTCATATTACTTGCTCCTTTAGTTTCCACATACCACACAGACTCATATTATTTAACTTATGTTCAAGTGTAGTTGACTTACAATATCATGTTAGCTACACTTAGAAAGCAAAGTGATTCAGCTATACATATATATATTTGTATATATATATACACACACATACATATAATACTCATATATACACACTTTCTCAGAATCTTTTCTAAGCTATTACAATATATTGAGTATAGTTCAATGTACCATGCAGTAAATTCCTTTTGTTTACATGTTTTATATATATATATAGTGGTCTGTATTTCCTAATCCCATACTCCTAATTTATCCCAGCATTCCTTTCCTCTTTAGAAACCATGTCTGTTTTCTATCTCTGAGTCTGTTTTGTTTTGGATAGAGACTCATTGTATTGCTTTTTAGATTCCACATATAACTGATATCATATAATATTTGCATGGTAATCTCTGCGTCCATCCATGTTGTTGCAAATGGCAGTGCTTCGTACTCTTTTACGGCTGACTAAAACTCCATTGTCCACATATACCACTTCTTTATGCATTCATCTGTCAACGGACACTTGCATTGCTTCCATGTCTTGGCTATTGTAAATAGTGCTGCAGTGAACACTGGGGTGTATGTATCTTTTCAAGTTAGAATTTTCATCTTTTCCAGATATATCCCAGGAGTGGGGATCCTGTATCATATATTAGCTTTATTTTTAGTTTTTTTAAGGAACCTCCATACTGTTCTCCATAGTGGCTATACCAGTTTACATTCCCACCCACAGTTTAGGAGGGTTCCCTTTTCTACACACCATCCCCAGCATTTATTATTTGTAGACTTTTGATGATAGCCATTATAACCAGTTTCAGGTGATACCTCATCATAGTTTTAAATTTGCACATCTCTAATTAGTAGCAATGTTGAGCATCTTTTCATGTGTCTCTTGGCCATTTGTACATCTTCTTTGAAAAAGTCTGGCCAGGTCCTTGGCCCTTTTTTTTCTTTTTTGATTGGGTTGTTTGTTTGCTTGTTTAATATTGAGTTATATGAGCTGTTTGTATGCTTTGGAAATTAACCCCTTGTAGTCATATTGTTTGCAAATATTTTCTCCCAGTTTGCAGATATTTTCTCCCAGTTTGCAGATTGTCTTTTTGTTTATGGTTTCCTTTACTGTGCAAAAGTTTATGTTTGATTAGATCCCATTTGTTTACTTTTGCTTTTATTTATTTTGCCTTGGGAAACTGATCAAATAAAAAATTACTACAATTTTGTCCAAGAATGTTTTGCCTCTGTTCTCTTCTAGGAGTTTGTGCCTTTTATTTAGTCCTTTAAAATATTTTTAATTTATTTTTGTATATGGTATGATAATAATGTGAAAGTGAAGGTCGCTCAGTCGGGTCTGACTCTTGGCAACCCCATAGACTATACAGTCCATGGAATTCTCTAGGCCAAAATACAGGAGTGGGTAGCTTATCCCTTCTTCAGGGGATCTTCCCGACTCAGGAATTGAACCTGGGTCTCCTGCATTGCAGGCAGATTCTTTACCAACTGAGCTATCAGAATCCTGGTATATGGTGTGAGGGGTATTCTAATTTTATTGATTTTCATGAGCCAGTCCAGTTTTCCCTACACCACTTGCTGAAAGACTGTCTTTTCTCCATTGTTTATTCTTGTGTTCTTTGCAAAGATTAACTGATCATAAAAGTGGGGTTTATTTCTGGTCTCTATTCTGTTCCATGTGTATGTCTATTTTTGTGCCAATAAAACACTATTTTGATTAATGTAGCTTTGTCCTATTGTCTGAAGTGGGAGGGGGTGGTTATGTCTCCAGCTTTTTCTGAAGGAAACTGGAGGGTTATGTCTACAGTTCTTTTTTCTTAGGATTACTTTGATAATTCTGGTCTTTTGTGGTTCTTTTTAAATTTTATGATTCTTTGTTCAAATTCTGTGGAAAATGTTTTAGGTAATTTGATAGGGATCACATTAAATCTGTAGACGACGTTGGGTAAGGTGAGGTGAAGTTGCTCAGTCGTGTCTGACTCTTTGCGACCCCGTGAACTGTAACCTACTAGGCTTTTCCATCCATGGGATTCTCCAGGCAAGAATACTGGAGTGGATTGCCATTTCCTTCTCCAGGGGATCTTCCCGACCCAGGCATCGAACCCAGGTCTTGCGCATTGGAGGCAGATGCTTTAACCTCTGAGCCACCAGGGGTATGGCCATTTTAACAGTATTATTTCTTCTAATCCAAGAGCATGGAAATCATTCCATTTCCTTGAATCTTCTTCAATTTTCTTTACCAGTGTTTTATAGTTCTCATTTTATAGGCCTTTTACATCCTTGGTTAGGCTATTCATATGTATTTTTTTGATGCGGTTTTAAATGGGATTTTTTTTTACTTTCTGATATTTCATTGTTAGTGTAATGAAACGCAACAAATTTCTGTATATTAATCTTGCATTAATCTACCTTGCCGAATTCATTTCTCACTTCTAATAGTTTTAGTGTAGGGAATTTAGGATTTTCTCTATAGAGTATCATGTCATCTACATATAGTGACAATTTTACCTCTTTCGTTCTAATTTGATTACCTTGTATTTCTTATCTGATCGCTTGGCTAGGACTTCAATACTATGTTGAACAGACATGGTGAGAGTCAGCTTCCTTGTCTTGTTCCGGAATTTAGTGGAAAGGCTTTCAACTTTCCACCACTGAGTATTATATTGACTGTGGGTTTATCATAAATGGCTTTTATTATGTTGAGATGTGTTCACTCTATACCTAATTTGATGAGGGTTTTTTAATCATAGTCTTGCATTTTCCTTATCTATTGAGATCATTATATGGGGTTTCTTTCTCTGCTTGATGTGGTGCATCACATTAATTTACATGTGAGGAACCATCCCTTCAACCTGGAGTGAATTCAACTTGACTATAGTGTATTATGATCCTTTTTGTGTGTTGTTGGTTCCAGTTTGCTAATATTTTATTGGAGACTTGCATCTATATTCATCAAAGTTTGGTTTTGAGATCAGGGTGATGGTAGCATCATAGCATGACTCAGGGAGTGTTCCCTACTCTCCAGTCTTTTGGAAGAGTTTGAGAAGGATCAGTGTTAGGTCTTCTCTGTATGTTTGGTAGAATTCCCCAGTGAAGCCATCTGGTCTTGAACTTTTGTATACAAGGAGCTGGGGTGGGGGGTGGTTGGTTTGGTTGATTTTTTACAGATCAGGTTTTACTTCTAGTGATTGATCTGTTCAAATTATCTGTTTATTGACTCAGTTTGAAAGACTGTATGTTTCTAGAAACATGTCCATTTCTTCTAGGTTCTTCAATTCACTGGCCTATAATTCTTCACAGTATTTTCTTGTGATTTTTTTTTCAAATTTCTGCAGTATTTACTATGTCTCATCATTCATTTCCTATGTATTTGGATCCCCTCTCTTTTCTTCTTTTCTCTTTTAGCCTAGCTAAGTGTTGTCAGTTTGTTTGTCCTTTCAAAAATTAGCTCTTGGTTTTATTGATCTTTTCTATTGTTCTTTTAATCTCTGTTTTATTCATTTCCTCTCTGATCTTTATTATTTTCTTCCTTCTGCTGAATCTGGTTTTTGTTCATTTTCTAATTCTTATAGGTGGTAGGATATGGTTGTTTGCGTGTTTTGGTTTTTTTTTAATTTATTGGGAAAGGCCTGTATCACTATAAATATTCCTCTTAGAATTGTTTTTTAATGCATAGATTTTTGTAGTTTTGTTTTCATTGTTTTTTTCTCTGGATATTTTATGATTTCTTCTTTTATTTCATCAATGACCATTGGTTTTTTAGTATCATGTTTTTTAGTCTCCACACAATCAGATTTTTTTTTCTTGTTTCTCTTTCTGTGGTTGGTTTTTAATTTCATACAATTGTGATCAGAAAAGATGATTGAAATCATTTCTGTTCTCTTAAATTTGTTGAGGCTTGTTTTGTATACTAGTGTGTGGTCTGTGCTAGAGAATATTCAATGAGCACTTGAAAAGCATGTGCATTCTGTTGTCTTTGGATGTAGCATCCAGTAGGTATCAAGTAAGTCAAACTGTTCTATTGTTATTTATCATCCCTATTGCCTTACTGACATGTTCACTGATGTCAGTGAGGTGACAAAGTCTCCATCATTATTGTGTTCCTGTCAGCTTCTTATTCTCTGTCTCTTAGGATTTGTTTCATATCTTTAGGTGCTTCTGAATTATGTGCCTATGTGTTAACAAGCATAGTGTCCTCTTCCTGTATTGACCTTTTTACCATTACAGAGCAGCCTTCTTTGTCTGTTTTTGGACTTTGATTTAAGTCTGTTTTGTCTGTTTGAGTATTACTACTCCCACTTTTGTGTCATTTCCATATCTTCTTCCATCATCTCACTTTCAATTTATGTGTGTCTTTCACCAGAAATGGAGTCTACTGTAGGCAACATATTATAGGTAGTTGCTTTGCTATTCAGTCTTCTACTCTCTGTCTTTTGATTGAAGCATTGTGTCCATTATATGCTTAACTTCCTTTTTTTGATGTTTTTGATTCTATTTATGCTTTTGATTTGTGGTGGTTGTTGTTCAGTCACCCAGTCATGTCAGCTCTTTTCAATACCATGGACTGCAGCACTCCAGGCTTCCCTGTCCCTCACCATCTCCTGGAGTTTGCCCAAGTTTGTGTCCATTGTATTGGTGATGTCATCCAGCCATCTAAATCTCTGATGCCGCCTTCTCCTGCCCTCAATCCTTCCCAGCATTAGGGACTTTTCTAATGAGTTGGCTTTTTACATCAGGTGACCAAAATACTGAGTCCTTCCAATGAGTATTCAGGGTTGGTTTCCTTAAAGATCGACTATTTTGATCTCCTTGCTGTCCAAGGGGCGCTCATGAGTCTTCTCCAGCACCACAATTTAAAGGCATCGATTCTTGCACTCTGTCTGCTTAATAGTCCAGCTCCCAAAACCATATGTGACCACTGGGAAGACCACAGCCTTGACTATACAGACCTTTGTTGGCAGAGTGATGTCTTTGCTTTTCAACACCATGTCTTGGTTTGCCATAGCTTTCCTGCTAAAAAGCAATCATCTGATTTCATGACTGCAGTCACCATCCACAGTGATTTTAGGGCCCCAAAAGAGAAAATCTGTTACTGCATCCACCTTTTCCCCTTCTAATTTGCCATGAAGTAATGAGGCCTGATGCCATGATATTAGTTTTTTTAATATTTAGGTTTAAGCCAGCTTTTTCACTCTCCTCCTTCACTCTCATCAAGAGGTTCTTTAGTTCCTCTTTGCTTTCTGCCTTTAGAGTCGTATCATTCACATATGTGAGGTTGTTGCTGTTTCTCCCATCTATCTTGATTCCAGCTTGTAACTCATTCAGCCTGGCATTTCTCATGATGTGCTCAGCATATAGGGTAAACAAACAGGGTGACAGCAGACAGCCCTGTCGTACTCCTTTCTCAGTCTTGAGCCAGTCAGTTGTTCCATACAAAGTTCTAACTCGGATTTGTGGTTACCCTTAGCTTTATCTACCAGCTTTAGATTGATAGTCATATAAGTCCAAATACATTCTATAAAATCTACAGTTTTTCCTTTTCTCTCCCAATTTTTTTAAATTTTGATCTCATTTTACATCTTTTTGCCTTTAATTGTACTTGTCTCTTTTACACAATTCTGTTTTATTAATCTGTGTACTGATTTAAGTGATCTTCAGTCCTCTTATATATTTTCCTTTCATATTATGTTTTTCTTTTTCATATAGATTCTTGTTTCTCTATTTATGGAAGATCTTTAGGTATTGCTTTTTAGATTGGATTAAGTATTATATTCTTTTAGTTTTTTCTTGTCTGAGAAATTCTTAGTTTCTGCTTCTATTCTAAATGATAATCTTAGTAGAGTATCCTAGATTTCAGGTTTTCCACTTTCATGACTTTGAATATATCTTTATGGAGGTTTCCTTGTAAGTGACTCTTTATTTCTCTGTCTGCCTTAAGAATCCTCTAATTATCTTTAACTTTGCCATTTTAATTACGATATGTCTTGGTGTGGGTCTTTTTCATCTTTGGGACCCTCTGTGCTTCCTGTTCCTGGATATATGTTTCCTTTAGGTTTGGGAAGTTTTCAGTCATAAGTTCTTCAAATGCATTTATGATCCCCTTTCCTTTTCCTTCTGAAATACCTATTGAGTACATTACCATGCATTATATTATTAAATATCTCATAGAATCTCATATGTTGCTTTCATTTTTTATCTATCTAATTGGATGATTTCCATTATTCTGTTTTCCAAATGATTATTCATTCTTCTGCATTATTTAGTGAACTATTCATTGCCTTTAGCTTGTTTTTTATTTTGGCAATTAAGTTGTCTAATTTTAATTGGCTCCTCCTTACAGTTTCTAGTTCCTTGTTACAATGATCTGCATTTCTTTTTTATAATCGTTCTTAATTACTTTAACATCTTTATTACCTGCTCTCTGAAATCAGGGTCTGGTAGATGGGTGTGGTCTGTTTCATTGTTCTTTCAGGGGATTTCTCTTTTCTTTTAGTTGGTGGTAGTTCCTCTGCTTTTTCATTTTATTTAAATTTCTCTTACTCTGAATTTAGGAGAAACAGTTATTTACTGTGGCCTTTAAGGGCTGTTTTTATGTGGGAGCTTCCCGACGTAGACTGTGTGGTGAGTCCAATATTTTTGGTGCCGGTGCCCTTTTGTTGTAGATGCCTCCATGTCTTTCATCAGAATGTCCTGGCCATTATCCCCTTGACAGAGGATGTGTTCGGTGTTGTGGTGATGAGAGCCTACATTGGATGTTGGTGGTGTCTTCACTTTGCTCTCTGGCTGTTCACAGCCCTGTTGATGCAGGGTCTGCTCCCTGGTTGTTGGAGTAGAAGCCCCTAGATCCAGTTCTAAGCTGTAGTGTGAGGTAGGTAGAACTGAATCAGTACTTCTGTAAAAATAGTCAATGCCTTTTCCTTCTCAGGAGCTGTCACCAGTTGGCTACCTGCCACCCATTGTGTGCACCCACAAATTCCATTGCTGCTGCTCCAGACCTTTCCCTGTTGTAGAATCGCTGGCAGTTCGCTGGGCCATCAGTCCCACTCCTGGCAAGTCTAGGCTCTCCATTTCTACAGCCACTGGAGCTGTACCTCATTGTGAGGCTGTTGACAAAAGGGCTCCTATGGCAGATGCATCCCCCACCCTCTGCAGGATAATAATGGGACTCCTCTGGTGAGCCCTCACTCCATCCCATGCAAGTCGATAGCTGCCTGTACAATCTAGGCCCTTCAGGCTGTCTGCATGTAGCCACACCAAGTCCTCTCCCCAGTTCTGTGCACTGAAGCCTGAGTTTAAGCACTCAGGTGCCACACACAACAGCAGGAATGCAGGTGAAGGAGTTTCCCAGAGCAAGGGAACCTTCCCTCTTTCACAGCTCACTCCCAAGGGTACAGGTCCCATTTGATTCCATTTTTTCCCTTTTGTTCTACCCAGTTACATGGGGATCTTTCCTGTGCCTTTGGTTATATAAGAAATCTTTTGTTGCTTTCAGTTGGCTGTGAAAATTGTTCCACATGTAGATGTATTTTTGATATGTTTCTCGGGGGCAGTGAGCTTCTTGTTGGTCTGTTCTGCCACTTTGATCTTCTCCACTTTTTTTTTTTTCCCTTGCTTTAAAATTTTGACTCTCATGATATCCTTTATATGGATGTAAAACAAAACAAGAAAACATATTTTTTTCAGAGAATATAATTAATAGAGGGAAAATGTAATTGGCAATTATTGGTGGATTTAGTATTTGAAATAGGTGTGTTTGAGTCAACTAATTTCTAAATGTTTAACCTTTAAATTGTTCAAATAAAACTTTAAATGATCCCTCAGACTTTAAAAACAACTCTGAAAGACATTTTTGTAACTATTAACCTTTGGAGATTATCTGGACAGAATTTTCTTCTCTAGTCATATTAAAACCACTATAAAATTTTTCAGTATTATGACAACTCTTAAATGGAGAAACTCAACACTCTATTTTTTGTTTCTGAAACTTTAATTATAGTTAGCCTCCTATCCAGATAGAAGAAATACTTTTTGTCCATTAGCTTTAACTTTTTCAATGGCAGAAAACTGCTTCAAGGCATGTCAGTTCATATTGATGTGCCTACTCATTTTCTCAAGTCACCATAGATACCACTTGATCTCCTGTCAGCACTGTAGCCTCCTTTCCATTCAACGTATAATTAGCTGGGAGATGGGTCAGAACAATATAGATGCATGAAATTCTACAACGCATGCATTTGAACTGATTTTTGAGAGAATATTTTTGCTGCCTCGTAAATCAAACCTATAGAGCAATCTCTGTTCCATAATTAACATAATATGCTAATACCACTGTGTATCAGAAAATAAAAGGGCAAATACTTTCTGTCACTAATTAGACCTTTTACCAAGTTTACTTAAGTCCTTAACAACAGTACCCATGTAAGGGCAAGGTGCTGAGCCTCTGGGGAAGAGTACCATTATAGATAATGCCAAGTGCTGAAAAGAACACATTAAAATAGAAGTAATTTATTACATTTTGAAATTCCGCCCTTTTTCTACATTTGTAGTTTTTTCCATTTTAAAAAAGAGCCTTTTTACATATTTATAATGCATATCTTTTCTCTAACTTCTAACATGTGAGGGATATAATTACAAGTTGTCATAAAAAAATGCTATCAGTGTTTGAAATGGATTAATTAAATGCCACTGCTATAATTGTGTTTTAAAAATATTTTTATGTACAGCAGTTGAAATTGTGAATGTTTGATTTATTCTATACTACTTTTTATCATTTTTGAAATATATTGTTGTATCAGAACATGTAATCTTTTTTATACTAAAGCATATTTTGTATTTTCCTGTTTTTATTGCAGATGTGAGTTAATGGAACGCACTAATAGGATAAAGTAAATCAAACTGGTCAAAATCACAAAATATAGTTTTTCTATATCCTGATTAATTTATATAGTTTTTGAACAGATTTTCACTGGAAACATGTTTTCTTTTTTTCAAAATAGCTACACAAAAATTGATATAATATGGACAATTTAAATGTCTGCATCATTTTGAAGTTGAACCTACTAGGCACTGAAATAATTAACTCAAAAAGCAAGACAGCTTTAAATAAATAAATAAATAATAGACGGGAAAACATTCCTGAAAAAATATACTATTTGTGAAAGATAATTCACAAAAACAATCGGTCAACTTGCCCAATATGAGACAAAGCTTGAAGTGGATCTATACTGACACATAAAAGTTTAAAAAAACAGTGATTTTGGTGGTCAGTTTCCAAAGTCTGTTATTTATAGTCAGTAAAACTCATCTAGGGAAAATATCTTCTTTCAACTATTGTTACTACATCAGCAATCTTGGACAAAACACTTTCAGCAAAGGTATTTGTATGTTTTTCCTTTGGAGAAATAATATTGTTCTATTTGTTTTACTCAGAGTCCATCTATTAATCTAAAGATCAGTTTTACTATATTAAACATTTTACTGGGGTGTTCATGGTATCTGTGACAGTCCTTTTATTCTCCTTTACTCTTCTGAAAGATATGTACTCTTTCTGATCTTTCAGTAAATTTTATAGAAATTTTAATATGCCTTCTAAATTTTATCAAACTCTAAAATCAAATTTAATGTTTATCCTTCTGCTGAGCACTTTAGCTTCTATAATCCCCTTCCTGATTTAAATGCTGTTTTCTTGTGTGTATTTGAGTTCTATCATAATCCACAAAAAAATTATCACTAAGTTCAGTTCAGTTCAGTTGCTCAGTTGTGTCCGACTCTTTGCAATGCCATGAACCACAGCATGCCAGGCCTCCCTGTCCATCACCAACTCCCGGAGTCCACCCAAACCCATATCCATCGAGTCGGTGATGCCATCCAACCATCTCATCCTCTGTCGTCTCCTTCTCCTCCCACCTTCAATCTTTCCCAGCATCAGGGTCTTTTCAAATGAGTCAGTTCTTTGCATGAGTGTCCAAAGTATTGGAGTTTCAGCTTCAACATCAGTCCTTCTAATGAATATTCAGGACTAAATACTGAAAAGTTTGAAAAGTTAACTACTGACTACTGCCTTTCTTTGGAAGTAAACTGTCTTTTAGGCTGCTTTTGAGA
This sequence comes from Capricornis sumatraensis, assembly GCF_032405125.1. Lineage (NCBI taxonomy): Eukaryota > Metazoa > Chordata > Mammalia > Artiodactyla > Bovidae > Capricornis > Capricornis sumatraensis. The sequence goes on along the minus strand of NC_091087.1, from coordinate 57,202,784 downwards.
TTCCTCTTTGCCTTTCATGTTTTGTAGTTTAATTTTCATATTAGAAAATTCATATATATATATATATATGTACACACACACTCACATGCATATGAGAATTTCATTAAATTCTTCCATCTTGAAAGTTTGTAGACTTTCTGAGAGGCAATGACTTTGTTCGTAAGCAGTTCTACATGGGTCTTCTACATTCCTGTACATCTCATGAAGAGATATTGGGAGCTTTGTTCCAGCTTATCTTTTTAAAGGTGTGTGCATAGAAAACGGCCTTGGAATATACAATTTTCCTTCAGATCAAAGGAGAAATTTGTTTCCTGATCAAGATAATAAAACAATGTGTCCCTCTAGGTAAACTGGGCAGCATTGCTAAAATCACTTTTTTTTTTTTTTTTTTGCTGTATCACACTGCATGTGGGATCCTGGTTCTCCAACTAGGGATCAAACCTGTGCCCCCTGCATTGGAAGCAGACTCTTAGCCACTGGACCACCACTTTAAAATTTTGTGTTCCCTTAACTCAGAATTCCCCAGCTGTCACACAATCTACTATGAATATTATCCTCCTAGACCCTCCTCTTCATCTCCTTTATCAGATTTGGAGATCAGGAATTACTTAAACAAACACGAAGTACAATATCCCTACTGTTATGCACCGAGCCCATATCTCCGAACCGACCGAGAGAGCAAGTCCACCACAGTAATGCAAAGGCAAGAAGGGAGTTTATTTCTGGCGCACTAGAGCTCAAGTCTCATCCAGCACAGTGGACTCTGACAAGAGCCCCGAACAAAGGAGTACGGCGGCTTATATACAGGCAGTTCTTTGTCTCAGTTACAGGAGTAGCTGGCGTTACATGATTGGCCAGGCAGGATGAGCACATGTCCTGTCTCTTTCTGGTAAACATGACTCAGGTCCTAGAGCCCGTCGTTTGGTCCCTAACACCTACTTGTCCATGAGTAAAAAAGTCCTTTCTCTGACCAAGGCATCTTTTGTCTTCTGCCAACTTCTGTAAAACTGGCCACTTAACTTGCAAGTAGTCTAAAATCTCAAACCCTTCAAAGCTCTAGAGTGATGTTTATTAGTTTTGTGTCATTCTTGAAGCCATTATTTATTTATATATTCACCTTGTCACATTCTTTTTCTCCTCTCTTTCTGGTACCCTACTGCAGTTTTGTTAGTACCCTTTACTCTATTCCTCTTCCATGATATTTCTCTCATGTATTTCATCCTCTTCTTTGCCACATTCTAATTAATGTCTTCAGCTATACCTTCAGGTTCACTAAAAGTATAATCTACTGTATTGATCTGCTAGGGTTGCCATAATAGAATACCACAAGCTGTGTGGCATAAACAATGGAAATTTATTATTCTCACAGTTCTGAAAACTGGAAATTCAAGATCAAACATCAGGTTTGGTTTTTGGTAAGACCTCTCTCCTTGGCTTACAGATTGTCACTTTCTCACTATGTCTTCACATGACCTTTTCTCTGTACACATGCATCCCTGACGTCTCTTCCTCTTCCCACAAGGACAACAGTCCTATTGGATTAGGACTCTACCTGGTAACCCCACTTAACCTTAATTACTGTCTCCTTAAAGACACTATCTCCAAATACAATTATATTAGAACTTCAGCATATGAATTTGGGGGTAGAAGTGACATAGTTTAGTTAGCATCTACTAATGGCCATTTTTCATTTGGGGAGGATATAAGGCAAAGGATTTTATTTTCCAGAAGAATACAAAAGAAACTCTTACATATAGCAGACAATATTGGGGAGAATAAGAGATTAGGAGAGGAGGAGGTAAACCTTTACTTTTCACTTTATTTTATGCATTTCATGGTATATATTTCTATATGGCTTTAATTTTTACCATATGGCAGACTGACTCTAAGGTAAGGTAAATCCCTGTAATGCCTGTATCCTGGTATTTACGCCCTGTGCTTATGTCATCCCTTCCCCTTGAGTGCTAATGAAGCCTGCAAGTTGCTTCTAACCAATCGAATAGGGCAAAGGTGATGAAATGTCCTAGACTCACTTTGGATCTCTCTCTCTCGACTGGCTTCATAAAGTGACTATGCTGGGAGGCCATGTGCCTTGGAGTTGAGGTCAGCCTATAGACAACAGCCGGGGCCTTTAGTATTATACCTTCAAGGAAGTCATTTCTGCAGCAACCTGAGTTAACTTGAAAGCAAATTTTTTCCACATCACGCTACTCAGTCCTAGCCACCACAGTGATTGCAGCTTTGCAGAATTTGTGGCCAGGCTCCTGACCCACAGAAACTTTCAGAAAAGAAATGTGGGTTGTTTTTACACTGTTATGTTGCAATAATTTGTTATGCAGCATGGAAAACTAATACATATCATGCATATATAACTTTAAACTGTGAACTATATTTGATTAAAAATTACATCTTCATGTTTTGACAGGCAAACATTTTAAGGTTTTCTTTTGTAAATAAAATATGCTTTTCATTTCTGGAATTTTTATTTTATTTCATTTACTTCATAAGCATTTCATTATGCTTAGTCATTTTTCAAATCTGTTTCTTTTTGCCCATATTTGTAATCCAGTGCTTATTTTAAACTATGTCTGACGTTGTGTTTCTGAATCTGCTTTGCATTGCTTCTGCTAAATCTTACTCATGATACTTTTGTTTTTATAGACATTTTCTGATTTCCTATGAGAAGCTCACATTTTCTGGAACATTAAATATGCGAATTATTCAAGGTCTGTGTGGAAATGGGTTTCTCCGGAGACTCTCTGCTTTTGCTTCTCCACTGTCAACTCAGTCGCTTCAAACTAACCCCAGAGCTTGAGGGTTTTAAGACAGTCAGGGGGTGACATCTCATGTTATGGACGGCTTATGGTTATTGTTTCCCTTTCATTTTTTACTCAAGTTTAAAGGCCACTCTGACCACCTGAATTGTCACAGTTTTCTGAACTGTTTCCTTTGCTTCAGCTCACCTTTACTCCCCAGTTTATTGCAGTCAGTGTCCTTTCCCCGAGATTCTTCTCAAACTAAACTCCAAGGATACCAGTACATTTCATACTGAAAACCATTAGCTTCCTTTACTGTCTTTAGTTTACTGCTTATAACGGTGTACATCACTCTCCATGTTTGCTGTACTGTAGATTTTCTTGCTTCTTTTACATCCATCTCTTTCTCTCCACCCCAGTATCCTTCACATTCCTTATTCCTTTCCTTTCCTGACAAAATTCTTTCAATGCCCAATGTTTGGTCCTAACACGCTCCTTAATTTTTCATGTTTTCCCTCAAATTTCTCCTTCATTTCTTATCTTCAAGTAGTACCTGCAATTTGATGTTACCCAAAACTATGAAGTCCAATAATTTTGACATACTCAGAAGTCCAGATCCATGGTGATCTAAATAGCCCTTAATACTTTAATATTTATTAGATTCTATGTAATAGTCAAAGTGACCAAATAGAAACTCACTGTTTTTTCAAAGTCTGTGTCTTCTGCTTATTTTCAATAATAATAATGAGAAAAGCAACAATAATACTTAATATAGAGAATATATATGCCAGATATTGCTCTCAGTGCTTTGCAGAAATTAAACCAATATAAAAAGAATCCTGTAACATAAAGATTATCATTATTTCCTTTTTACGAATGATAGAACTGAGACACAGAGAGGTTAAATTATTTTCTAAGGTGATACAGCCACTTAGTAATTGATCTAGCGCCCACTAGGGCTCCAGGGTCCTTTCTTGGTAGATACTCTCATATACAGCTAGTTAATACAGTAAGTCACCAATTCCTTCTTTCCAGACACTTGCATACATATGTGAATTCTGTATCTAAACTCTCCCAATAACCAAACTGTCACATATTGTAATAATCAATAGAAATAAATTTTGTTGTAAATCCTAAGTCTTTCATTCTTACTAGTAGACTAATTAATGTGCTAGATGTAATTAAATCAGCATAAATATCATAGTTGAATTTCATGAAAAATGATCAGAAAATGTTATGCCCATTAATAGCTTCTGTAGCTATTCAAGCAAATATAATGTAGCAAGGATAATTAAATCTTGTGCTTCGGGGAACAAGTAGGTTTGCTTAAAGAACAGAAAGGAAAATATGCCTTTATTCTCTGCCCTAGGGAGAACAGTGGAATAACTGACTAGGTATATTAATGGAGTAGTATAAAGGGTAACATCTGCTATTCTCTAAAATATCAGAGCTTTGGCTGAGGTAGAATTAATTGACTCATATTTGGTATGGAATTATAGTAACTTTAATTTACCACATGGTGGAAACAGGCTCTATTTTAATTTCATTTTAGTTTTAATTTACTAACTACAAAAAAGCATGCTGTCTCATAAATACAACAAATATTATATTTTAGAAGGGCCTGGCAGGATATGCTTTTAATGATTTTCTATTTCTGTTTTCAAAGTTGATTTCAATGGTATTGAGTTCTCAGAGCAAGAGTTTACTTTTTCTTTCTGTGGTTCACACACTGGCCTGAATCTGAATTATCAATAGGCTATTACAGGCAGCAGGGGTAAACAGATAGGCATTAGCATGATGAGCCTGAAATGCCAAACCAGCTATAGAGCAAAAATCCCCAATTATAATTCATAGAATGCTGTCTTATTTTTAATACTTTAAATATGCTTTAGTATTGGTAGCAATTATCTGAGTAGACTGTATAGAAGATTCAAATTTTAATGCCCCCACAAAATGATAATTTCTAATTTTAAATGTATACCTGCTTGCGCCATTACCAATCTACCTCCTTAGTAGCCTCATATACTAATAGCAGTGAGCTTCAATAGGCTGAGTAACTCTAATTCCAGTTCTCAATTTCAGATTGTGAGTGTACTTTTAATACCTTTCTAAAATTAATTTTATTTCTATCTGCCCTCATTTTATTTTTTAATGCCTGGGTCTCTGGGCTGTGCCAATTTGCATATTTGAATTAATGCACCAAATAATGTTTGAAAGTCTAATCTTATTAAATGCCTTTAAATCCAGCATTTCCCCTGACTGGTTAGACTTTATTAAATTAACCCATATGTTATCAAAACCTTACGCTGGCTATCTACTTGGTTGTCTCTGAGGGTCAAATGGACCAAATGGTTTCCTTTAAAAAAAAAAAAAGTATTGAGGCTAGAAAATTTATGTGAGGTTAGATTTCCAAAGATTTTCCACTAACGCAAAATGCCATGAATTATAGAATTTACGGTTGACTAATTGCTTAAGAGTTGACAGTTGTTGAGCTAAGGAAATTTCATCTCATTTTCCCACCCCTTAGTAAAGCTTTGTCACAAGTAATTTTAAAGAGGAGAGTGAAATGATTTATATGTTCCATATGCTGTGACTGTACTATGGTGAAAGAAATACTTCACTGGGTAGTAATAGATCTAAGGAAAGAAATAAGAAAATAGCTGATAGTACACTGTGATAACAAATCAAAATATGAACAACTCTCTGTTAAAGATTACAAATAAACTCTGGTGGCCTTATACAAGAGAAAGCAAAAAATGCCAAAAGTATAGATATACTACAAACTATGTGGAATATACTTAAAGTGTATGTGTCTGTGATTTATCCTGTCAGTTATATATAGGACATCATCAGTGATGACAGTAAGCAACAAACTATTTAAATGATATCAACACAAGTTTCAGAAGATACTCTGCTTCTAAGGATGAAATATGAGGAACTCAAGATAAGAGATTTCCATAGTTACCTCAGGCTGAGAAATAGAATTTGAGCCAAAGGCTTCAGTTGTCCTAGAGGAAAGGATTTCTTACTCTAAACAAGAAGTATAGATTTGATCTTCTGAGTAAAAACAGCCAAGTTAAAGCACAAGGCCACTCTCCCCAAGGGGCTAGCCAGATAACTATATTTATGGGATGTTATCCTTTACTATCCAATGCAAGTGTCCTTATGCATATGTCTGCAAGAGAGGATCTGAAACAGGCCCAGTTGCTCACCTATTTCTTTTCCATTTTTTAAAAAATTTAATTATAGATGATTTACAATATTATGTTAATTTCAGGTATACATAAAAGTGATTTAGTTATATGTGTGTATGTATATATGTGTGTGTATGTATATATATTTAGGTTGATTTTCATTATAAGTTATTACAAAATGTTGAATATAGTCCCTTGTGCTACACAGTAAATCCTTGTTGCATATCTATTTTATTTATAGTAGCTTGTATCTAGGGCTTCCCTGATAGGTCAATTGGTAAAGAACCTACCTGCAATGCAGGAGATTGCAGTTCAATTCTTGGGTTGGGAAGATCCACTGGAGAAGGGGTAGCCTGCCCACTCCAGTATTGTTGGGCTTCCCTTGTGGCTCAGCCGGTAAAGAATCTGCCTGCAGTGTGGGAGACCTAGGTTCCTACTGGGTTGGGAAGATCCCCTGGAGAAGCTAAAGGCTACCCACTCTCATATTCCGGCCTGGAGAATTCCATGGATTGTATTGTTCATGGGGTCGCAAAGAATAGGACGCGACTGAGCGACTTTCACTTCCCACTTGTATCTGCTAATATCATACTCCTATTTTATTTGTCCCCTCCCTGTCTTTCACCTTTCCTAACTGTAAGTTTGCTTTCTATGTCTGTGAGTCTCTTTCTGTTTTGTATGTAGATTTATTTGTATTATTTTTATGTTATACTTACAGTGATATCATAGAGTAGTCATCTTTCTGTGACGTTACTTCACTTAGTATGGATAGTATCTTGGTCCATCCATGTTGCTGCAGATGGCAATATTTCACCCTTTTTATGGCTGAGTAATATTCCATTGTATGAAGATCACATCTTCTTAAACCAGTCATCTGTTGAAGGGCACTTGTGATGTTTCTGTGCTTGGATATTTTAAATAGTGCTGCTGTGAACATTGGGTACATGTATCTTTTTAAATTAGTGTGTTCATTTTTTTCTGGATATATAGTGTCGATAGGAACACTTGACAAGAGGGGTTATAAAGCCACATCACTTCTAAACCTGTGAACAAAATCTTGAGAGATAGTCCAGTGCAAAGTTCTGTTTATCATAATTCTTTAGTAATATTAACCTACTAAAATTCAGTTTAGCTTCTTTTAGAACCAGATGTAACCAATTTTTAAATCTACCTCTAAAAGTAATAATTTGTTGTCATTTAGTCACTCTGTCAAGTCCGATTCTTTGCGACCCCATGGACTGCAGCACGCCAGGCTTCCTTATTATTATGAAATAATAATAGCAACTGCTGGTGACGGAATGAAACACCAACACTGCAGAGTGGTTTGAATCTTTATATTTTAACACTTGCTTCTTACAGCTACTTTATTTTATATCCCTTGCACAACAACCTACAGGGCAAGCTGCCAAGCACTATGATTCAGAGACTATACAGTGCGCAGGCGCAGGGCGGGATAACCTTTACCTTGACTTATTTACTGCAGCTAAGACTTTGTTTTGGGGAACTTCCTTATCAACTTAGAATCCGTTTTGTCCCAGGGTCTGTTCCTTTTGAGGAATCAGAGAAACATCCTTGTGTGCAAGAAATGTTCTTTTCCCATGGGAACAAACAGGATTCTTAGCTGAACATCTCGTTTGCAAGAATGTTCAGCCCTGGTTGAGAGTCTCGTTTGCAAGCACTTCTCAACCTTCCTTAAACCTAGTTCCCTACACTGGGCAGAACATCTCGTTTGCAAGAATGTTCAGCCCTGGTTGAGAGTCTCGTTTGCAAGCACTTCTCAACCTTCTTTATACCTTGTTCCCTACAAGCAACTTCATTTTACATACAGTCAGGATTTATGACTTAGACTTGCTTCCCCAAAACTCGAGTGTTTGAGGCTGGCTGTTTGTGTATATGGCAGAAATAAGGAGCAGGTCCCTTTTAAAACTTGTGATTTGTTTCTGAAAACAATAGTATAATGTTGGCTGAATAGCTCTGTCATAATTATAATAGAGTGACTCATAGCACACTACAAGTGCTGTTATAGCATTTTGTTGTACAAAAGAATGGTTGAATGATGATTCTCAAAATTAAAAAATACAAAACTAAAATGTAAATTGCAAAACTAACTACTATATCCACTTGGCAAATGAAAATTCTTAATGTAGGTATAGTCAAAAAACATTTCCAAGAGGAAAATCTGACCTAAAATTATTGTATTAAATATGCCTTTTCTTAGCTATTAATATATTCTCTTCCTATAAACAGTAATATAAAAGTTTAATAACCAGAATTTATAGTTGAAATTAACATATATCATTAGCATAGTTATGCAAGTAGATCATTGCCATTAAAAATAGGACATTTGAATTGACTAAATATCTTTGTTAATGGAAGAATTATATGTCAGAACAAATTGCAGTTAAAACATTTCATCAGCTTTCAAAGCCTTTGTGTGTCATCATGACTATTTATTGCCTTATTGAAAATGTAGTCTTTTAATATGCCAAAAATGGATATAAAATGAATTAAAACTGGTAATTCAGCTGAGAACAGCATGGACCACAATATACAGAGTCATCATGGTATGTCAGATTTGCATATGGTACATTAAATACTCATTACAATAAGATTAGGTATATATTATTAGTACCATTTTGAATATAAAGTGCAAGTAAGAGTTAGTATTTAAAATTCTAGTTTAGCTACTCAATATACTCCTCACCACTAGGCTACGATTTCGTTTTTAACTGTAGAGCTAAGATCATGTCTTGCTAAAAGCATATGATTCTCCCTTTCATTATCACAGGACTTGTAAAAGTTTCAACCAATCGTGATATCAGGTACAAAGTCCAGTATCTCTTGATCTGGTTGAGGTCTAGTTGCAGAGTCTCTTGATCTAAAGACTTATAAACTAAAGTAAAATTATCTCTCATATGATGATACAGGAGTCATGGGATAACAACAACAAATTCTCCCATTTAATTTTGGAAGGTGGGAAAGATTTAGTAATCACTGGTCCATAACAATTCTGAAATTCCACTTGACACTAACTGGGGCTTGAAAATATTCCTTGACTTATATCCTTTTAATAGGTCCATAGACTATTATTCTCAGCCCTGCCTTCTAGGAATTAATTTCTTTTTTTTTAATCACCTCCTTGGTCAATTATGAAGAGATGATTCGAAGACATCTTTTTGGCAATCTATTTAACTACGTGCAGAATTTTGGAGACCAAGAGCAATTAATATCTCAAGAACTCTTAATCTCTTCTAGTCTAAGGTGGTGGTGCTTTTTGCTAACACAACTATACTTTACCCATAAATATATGTGCAGTTTTTTAAAATGTATTTTTCAGTTCCACTCTGCCAAAATTGGGCTTCCCTTGTAGCTCAGCTGGCTGCAATGCAGTAGACCTGGGTTTGATCTTCCCAAACTGGGTTGGGAAGATCCCCTGGAGAAAGAAAAGGCTATCTACTCCAGTATTCCATCCTGGAGAATTCCATGGACTGTATAGTACATAGAGTCACAAAGAGTCGGATGCAACTGAGAGACTTTCACTTTCTGCCAAAATCTGCTAGTATGTCCATAATTCTTTCCCCAAACCTCTTTTTCTAGATTCAATTATATGTATTTTGGATGTATCATGTTTTAGTAAAAATACTACTTTATTCATCCAGCATCACTTTTATCTTGCTGAATGGCATTTTGTTCATTTTAGAGGCATAATTTCAAGGGATGTTAATTAATTTAGAAGTTTTAATAAAAGATTCGATAACAGGCTTCACTGAATCTTTACTCTGAGATTATTTTTAGTGATAACCTCTGAGTTAGGCATTTTCCTTGTCTTATTAGCCACACCTTTAATTTGTCAAAAAATAATTTCACTTCGCAACCTTACAATCTTGTATTATCTCTACTGCTACTAAACACTGCTCGAAAACTGGCTGTTTCTTTTCAGATTTCATCATTTTTTGGTACCTCTGTATGTTTATCAGGCACATAATCCTCCAAATGTAGGCAATAACTTTAGTAAAAGTTTCAGTACTAAAATCAACAGGTCAGATTTTTCTAGTATTTCACTAGAGTTTCCTCACTTTTTCTGGCCATTTATAGCAGTTTTCTTGCAGCCTGTAGCCCTGATCAAAACCACATTTTGTGGAAATGGCACCTCATTTTCCAGTGTCAACTGCTGGTCAGCTATTGTCATAGTAAGGCTGCAGACTATATCTTCCCAAAACTCAGTGGCTTAAAATAACATTTATTCTTATTCCTGTGTCTGCAAGCCATGTGAGGACATCTCTGCTGTTACCAGCAAGTCTTAAATAGGTTCAGTCCCAGCTACATGTTTGGTTTAGTCTATTCTGTATCTCTCTCATCCCTCTGAGACAGTTTTGAGTGTGGAAAAGAGGATCCCTACTCTTTCCCAGTTGGGCATCCCAGGTGCCTCAGTGGTAAAGAACCTGCCTGCCAGTGCAGGAGACACAGAAGATGTGGGTTTGATCCCTGGGTCAGGAAGATCCTCTGAAGGAGGGTATGGCAACCTACTCCAATATTCTTGCCTAGAGAATTCCATGGACAGAGGAACCTGGCAGGCTACAGTCCACAAGGTTACAAAGAATCAGACACGACTGAAGCAACTTAGCATGCTTGCTCTTTCCCAGTAGCTAATCCAAATTGTGTGTGTATGTGTTTAGATATTGCTCAGATGAATGTATTAGAGGTACATGGATACCACAACTTGTTGGTTTTGAAGTGCTGAGCCTTGTGTAAAATCTACTGCAAAAGATGGTTCTGGCCAGCATATTGTTGACATAAAATCCTTCTAGTCTAGTTGGTATCAAGCAAAGGTAAGAAGTATAGCAGACCTGCTAATGTCATTCATCATATGTATCATTATGCCTGATCAAAAAGATATTTTGAAGGAATCACTTAGTGTCAAAGCCTGGAATTGTGGAGTAGAATAGGATTTTTTCCACTTAATCTGACAGTGACAGCTGTCAAAATTGCAATGTTATTTATCTAGTGATCATACATTTAGCTTCTTGATTTTCAGGCAGAAACCAAAATAAAGAGACTTCTCACTTTTCCCTCCACTGTATCTGCTCTTATAGATGTAGCTCATTTTGCAAGCACAGCTGTGGAAGTCATTGCTGCCTTGGCAGTGATCTCCGAATCTCATACAGTCTAGAGGCACGAGATCCTTGCCAAGGGACAGGGGAAAGTAGCGGTGAATAGCGCTAGAGTAAGAGGGTAATGGTGGTAATAGAGTGACATGAAACCTTGTTGGATCCTTGGACATATATCTATACATATTGCTAATGTAACTCTAATCTCTCAGTGGTAGAACTGGGCAGAATGTCAAGTAAGTAACTATAACTGTGTAATTTATACATGACCAAGAATGATTAAGGTGCCTCGGTGGTAAAGAATCCACCTGTCCATTGAAGAGACGGGTTCGATCCCTGGGTGGGGAAGATGCCCTGGAGTAGGAAATGGCAACCCACTCTAATATTCTTGCCTGGAAAATTCCATGGACAAGAAGAGCCTGGCAAGTTATAGTCCATGGGGTCACAAAAAGTCAGACACAACTGAGCACACACACAAGAGTGATTAAAAACTGACATCTTCATTGGAAAATCTAAGAATCTCTTCTAACTATGGAGCACACACTCTGAAGGAGCATCAGATTCCCTAAAGGGCTGTACCATATGCAAAATTTGTGACCTGATACACTCACTTCAGGAATACAAATTATTCACAGTCTGGTTAAAGAGTTAATGCATCCTTCAGTCATGAAGGAACTGAATTAGATGCTTCTAGGCCCATTTCCAGGTGACACTAGCAGTAAACAAAAGAAAAAAAAAACCCTCCTGCCAATGCAGGAGACATAAGGGATGCAGGTTCAATACCTGGGTCGGGAAGATTCCTCTGGAGAAAGGCATGGTAACCCACTCCAGTATTCTTGCCTGGAGAATTCCATGGACAGAAGAGCCTGATGGGCTACAGTCCATGGGGCCGCAAAGAGTCAGACATGATTAACATGACTTAGCATGCATGCAGGCCTATTTCAAATAGGAAATGTCTTAGAATGTTTTTTTTCCCCTTAATTTTAGTATTCTTTGGGTGAAAAAATAATATCCCAGTAAAACTTCAGACTTAAGGTAGAGATTCCCAGGCAACAGTACATTAAATCCTAGAAAGTCAGCAGTAGAATGAACTGAAGATCTGTGGGGGAAGAAAATCATTGCCTTGTTTCACCCTCTGCCACATTTCGGCCTTAGGTAATAAAGAAAGGTCTGAGAAAATACAGTTTATGTGTTACTAAGGTACACTGGTTTCTGAGACACACAGTGAATTGAGCCCTTTTTCTATTACTGCTTGTCTGAACTTGGGGAAAATCTCATAAAACACTAAATCTTGATTTTCTTACTTTAAAATGGTTATGATAGTACCTATGGCATAATGTTGTTGAAAGATGAAATGACTTTATATATATGGCGTTACTCTAGTATATGGTAAAAAGAAAATACATTAAAAAATGGTACCATTCTGCTCCCTCTCTTTCCTCTTGTTTATGTCTTTTTCTTCTACCCACTCCAATCTGCCTCCTCTCCTCTGTATTTCCCCTACCCCCTTTTATCTGCAAGAATCTAGATGTTTTCATAGACATTAGATAGAATAATTATTTGATGAGTGCACAAAATTGAATCCTAGAGAAAAAATAATGAAAGCAAAACTCATCTGAGATTTAGATCCAAATACTTATGGATTTAAACATAAGGCTGTCAAAGTTTTAACCACAGCACAAAATGATAGTTTTCTACGAGCATATAAACAGCATAAGAGTCAAACATTAGCAAATAGAGTTGTACAACATCATGGTATTAATAGCTTAGCACTGAATAGATGTTCTCTTATACATTCATATATTTAGAATGCAGGTTGCAAAGAAATGCATGGCTTTAATTTCACACCTTTGACTTATTGACCACCCTTATTCTAAATCTATTATTAAATCAACTGAGGCCATGTCATATAAAAAATATTGTACTCTGTATCTAATTCCCAAAGCAAGAATCATAGTCAGTCTGTTTCAAGCCATTTTACTAGAGAAGCAAACAAATATGTTTTGTAGACAGCTCCATAAAATGCAGATTTGAGGGTCCTTTGAGGAAAAGAAACTATTGTGTGGTGCTCACTACTCATAATAATACAGATTTGAAACTGTAGAATTTACCTGTAAGGAAAAGGGATCATTGTATAGTACTTCAGACAACTCAGAGCTTTATTTTTCATGTTATAATATGTCAGAAAGGAGACAGGTGCTGGCGTTTTTATCAACTACTCTTGAAGGTCAGTTCTATGTCCAGTTCTAACTGTTGCTTCCTGACCTGTATACAGGTTTCTCAAGAGGCAGGTCAGGTGGTCTGGTATTCCCATCTCTTTCAGAATTTTTCACAGTTTATTGTGATCCACACAGTCAAAGGCTTTGGCATAGTCAATAAAGCAGAAATAGATGCTTTTCTGGAACTCTTTTGCTTTTTCGATGATCCATCGGATGTTGGCAATTTGATCTCTGATTCCTCTGCCTTTTCTAAAACCAGCTTGAACATCTGGAAGTTCTCTGGCTTGGAGAATTTTGAGCATTACTTTACTAGCATGTGAGATGAGTGCAATTGTGTGGTAGTTGGAACATTCTTTGGCATTGCCTTTCTTTGGGATTGGAATGAAAACTGACCTTTTCCAGTCCTGTGGCCACTGCTGAGTTTTCCAAATCTGCTGGCATATTGAGTGCAGCACTTTCACAGCATAATCTTTTAGGGTATGAAATAGCTCAACTGGAATTCCATCACCTCCAATAGCTTTGTTCGTAGTGATGCTTCCTGAGGCCCACAAGACTTCACATTCCAGGATGTCTCGCTCTTGGTGAGTGTGAGTGATCACACCTTCCTGATTGTCTGGATCAGGAAGACCTTTTTTGCACAGTTCTGTGTATTCTTGCTACCTCTTCTTAATATCTTCTGCTTCTGTTAGGTCCATACCATTTCTGTCGTTTATTGAACCCATCTTTGCATGAAATGTTCCCTTGGTATTTCTATTTTCTTGAAGAGATCTCTAGTCTTTCCCATTCTGCTGTTTTCCTCTATTTCTTTGCATTGATCACTGAAGAAGGCTTTCTTATCTCTCCTTGCTGTTATTTGGAACTCTGCATTCAAATGGGAATATCTTTCCTTTTCTCCTTTGCTTTTCACTTCTCTTCTTTTTATAGCTATTTGTAAGGCCTCCCCAAACAGCCATTTTGCTTTTTTGCATTTCTTTTTCTTGGGGATGGTCTTGATCCCTGTCTCCTGTACAATGTAACGAACCTTATTCCATAGATCATCAGGCACTCTGTCTATCACATCTAGTCACAGAACTGGACATGGCACAATAGACTGATTTCAAATAGGAAAAGGAGTATGTCAAGGCTGTATATTTTCACCCTGCTTATTTAACTTATATGCAGAGTACATCATGAGAAATGCTGGGCTGGAGGAAGCAGAAGCTGGAATCAAGATTACTGGGGGAAATATCAATAACCTCAGATATGCAGATTACACCACCCTTATGGCAGAAAGTGAAGAAGAACTACAGAGCCTCTTGCTTAAAGTGAAACAGGAGAGTGAAAAAGTTGGCTTAAAGCTCAATATTCAGAAAACTAAGATCATGGCTTCAGTCCCATCAGTTCATTGCAAATAGAAGGGAAAGAGTGGAAACAGTGGCTGACTTTATTTCTCTGGGCTCCAAAATCACTGTGGATGGTGATTGCAGCCATGGAATTAAAAGATGCTTACTCCTTGGAAGGAAAGTTATAACCAACCTAGACAGTATACTAAAAAGCAGAGATAGTACTTGGCCAACAAAGGCTACAGTTTTTCCAGTAGTCATGTATGGATGTGAGAATTGGACTATAAAGAAAGCTGAGTGCCGAAGAATTGATGCTTTTGAACTGTGGTGTTGGAGAAGACTCTTGAGAGTCCCTTGGACTGCAAGGAGATCCAACCAGTCCATCCTAAAGGAGATCAGTCCTGGGTGTTCACTGGAGGGACTGATGTTGAAGCTGAAACTCCAATACTTTGGCCACCTGATGCAGAGAGGTGACTCACTTGAAAAGACCCTGATGCTGGGAAAGATTGAGGGCAGGAGGAGAAGGGGATGACAGAGGATGAGATGGTTGGATGGCATCACTGACACAATGGACATGGGTTTGGGTGGACTCCAGGAGTTGGTGATGGACAGGGAGGCCTGGCGTGCTGCAGTTCATGTGGTTGCAAAGAGTTGGACACGACTGAGCGACTGAACTGAACTTAATGGTCAGGGCCCAGGACTGAGATTATCTTGGCTTTACCTTCATAATGTGAAGTTAGATAGTGAAGAAGATAGTGAAGTTAGAAGTTTTTGGTACCTTCAACAAATCAGAATTTGATTAGTACATAAGGCTATTTATTATGTAAGCAACAAAGAGTCTCTCCTGCAGTTCACATCTAACATTCATACACAACATTCATATGCACATTTTCCCACCTTCTTAAAACAAACACTGCAAAGTGCCATCTTTTGGGGCATCCAGGTCAAAATAAAAGATATCTGGGTAATGTTTAATCCTTCTCATCAGGTCTGGCTATAACTCCTTGTGGTTTGATGATACATAAACTGAGTTATCAGTTACCTGCTCATGATATATTTGGAGAGTGATCGAAGAATACAAGGAAAATTTTTAAAAACTACCATAAAAAGTGGAAAATAATGAGAAGTGCACAGCCCTCACTGGTCTCTAGCAATTGTGAAATCCTACTAGGAAGAGTATCAAGCATTACCTGCCTTGTGAATGAAGTTTTCTTCATCAACCTGTCAATTCCATGTTCTGTGTATTAAGAATATCTGCTTTAAATATTGTTCTCAAAGGCTACGATTAAAGAGGACACTGGTATTATAGGGGCTAATTCGACTCTTAGCAACCTCATAAACTGCAGCCTACCAGGCTCCTCCATCTATGGGATTTTCCAGGCAAGAGCGCTGGAGTGGATTGCCATTTCCTTCTCCTGGGGATCTTCCCAACCCAGGGATTAAACCTGGGTCTCCCACATTGTAGACAGAAGCTTAACCATCTGAGCCACCAGGGAAGTCCTGCAATTGAAGAGGACACTGGTACTATAGGGGCTAGGGGCTAATTCAACTCTTAGCAACCCCATGAACTGCAGCCTACCAGGCTCCTCCATCTATGGGATTTTCCAGGCAAGAGTGCTGGAGTGGGCTGCCATTGTCTTCTCCGGATTAGAAGCCTGTCATCTGTCAGTGCCATTACAGAGACCCAGAATATATTCTGGATTTAAAAATCACTGGTTCTGTGGTCTCAACAGAGAAATTTGTACCAGACTAACACTCCCAATGAATGCAAGTCTAAAACATGCATTTAAAAGAATAAGCTTTAGGATTAGCAACAAAGACGGGAGGACAGTGTTTACTTCATTCAGATATCTGCAAATTTCCTATGCTATGAAGAAAGGGCAAGTGTGTAGGTAGATGGGTGCTTGAGGGAGTTTCAGTGGGCTGTGGAGGCAAAGACGAGTTCAGAAATGCCAGAGGGCAGGGAATTGAGGGGTCATGATACTAGCAAGAGAATCATAGATGTGAGCCTGAAAGTCTCCATTAGCTTCTCCCTAAGTATTTGCCAATTCCTAAGCCTCTAATGCAGTGAACAAAATGCTAGAAAATACAAATAAGCAGAAAAGAGCCCTTGTAGACCAAAAATCTAACCAGGGATACTGACATTCTTATGGAGCTCATGCAGACTAATCTGCATGTAATCTCTGCTAGAAAGAAATCCAATTCTTTCGCTGTGCAGAAGTAAACATCATTCAAGGCCTCTACAGTTTTCCCATACAGTATTAGGAATTCTATGAAAAAATATCAGATATGCCAGTAAAAATTAGTTTCAAGGAGTTCTACGAACTTTACATGAATCTGGTATTAGTCTGTGTTTTGAATCTTAATTTTCAGTTATTTGATTTTAAAATTACAGATTCATATGTGGGTTATTAGATCTCTTGAATGTTCCTCTTTTATGTTTTACTAGTTTTATAAATGTCCTAACCAATATACTACTTTAGTCCTAATATTATGCATGCTAAATGCTAGTCCTTTTTTGATCATATCTAATACATCACATAATCTTTCTACATTTCCATTTTTTTTAAATTTTTTTTAATTTTTTTAAATTTTAAAATCTTTAATTCTTACATGTGTTCCCAAACATGAACCCCCCTCCCACCTCCCTCCCCATAACATCTCAGTGGGTCATCCCCATGCACCAACCCCAAGCATGCTGTATCCTGCGTCAGACATGGACTGGCGATTCAATTCTTACATGATAGTATACATGATAGAATGCCATTCTCCAAAATCATCCCACCCTCTCCCTCTCCCTCTGAGTCCAAAAGTCCGTTATACACAGCTGTGTCTTTTTTCCTGTCTTGCATACAGGGTCGTCATTGCCATCTTTCTAAATTCCATATATATGTGTTAGTATACTGTATTGGTGTTTTTCTTTCTGGCTTACTTCACTCTGTATAATCGGCTCCAGTTTCATCCATCTCATCAGAACTGATTCAAATGAATTCTTTTTAATGGCTGAGTAATACTCCATTGTGTATATGTACCACAGCTTTCTTTTTTTCTATTCTTTAATCTTCTTATTCAATAATACTCTCTCCTTCTATATAACCTTATGAATTAGGTATTATTATTATTCCTACCTTGCGCACAATCTGAGAATCAAAGATTAACCAACCACTAACCAGCCTGATATCACAATACTGTGAATCATACCTGGGCAATGTGGATTAAGAATCCATTTCCCTTACATTTATTTTATACTGTCTCACACAAAATAAAGTAGATTCGATTCTCATTATATAGAACAGAAATAGGAGGGAAATCTTTCAAGGTATTGACATTGATTATGTGTGGGTTTTGTGTATGTGTGTAAAATTATTAATGTTTTAGCCTCATTTTTGTTTTCATTAAAGTTTTTTAAAAATTGAGCACTATTTTTATATTTGAATATACTTTTAAGGAAAAATCTTGAAGATGAGGAGTGGTATAAAATTATTCTATCCTACTAGCAATAACTATAAACAAGTATTTTCTAGTTACAATGACTGAAAATATAAATAGTTACTGTGGGGCCAAGCAAGTACTTCCTTTGTGGTTCATTCTAATAAATGCAACAATAATTTTATATCCTACAAATTTTAGGTAAATATAAATTGGTTTTTGAAAGATTTGTAAGTATATACTGTAGCTATCTATTTTGCAGGAAATAGTTCTTTTTAAGCTTTATCAACCATTTCAAGACACTACATTGTCATAAATTTTACTGGAATTAGCAATTTTCTCACACCATTTTAATGCCTTTATCAAATAGTTCTAGTGCATAAACAATGTACTTCTGTCACACTGTTAGAACTGAATTAATATGAGTGTAGAATACTTCCTCCCAAATTCAATTTCAACAAGTCTGAACTGCGACACACACAGTATATCATTGTAATATATAACAGCAATAGTACTAAACATTTGGTAAGATAAACAATGCCTGGTGACTTAAACCACTGAAAGTAGATAAAAAATAAACTTTTTTAAAAAAGCAAAATCTATCAGCTTGTATAGCAGAAAAAGAAATTGCCTGAGCATGAAATCACACAATGGTATGAACAGTAACTGTACCACAGGAGAGAAGTCATTGGAGATAAAAAGCTGTGCACAGATGGATCACTTAAGCAGTTCCCGTGTCTGTGGCTGCACAGCTTTTCTACGTGGTTTCTGCCATAACTCAGTCACACTGATGAAATACACCTCTTCTACCTGAGCCTAAACTGTGCAGAAACTCATAAGTCATTCTGATAGTGACAGAAAAAGAAAAGCTTTTGCCCAAAGAACTCCTGATTAATAACCCTAGTAGCCACTGATTTTTAGATAAATTTTTCATAAATGTTACAAATACTAATTCAGCCCACCTGTAATATGTTGCAATTTGTAATTATCAACCCAACCAAAACCAAATTAAAATAATAAGTAATCCAGTAAGTTACAGTGTGAAGTATATAACTGGATAACTGGCGCAATATTTATTTATTTATTTTTAAGATAATTTTTTCCAGTTTTCACAGATCTAATCAAGGGATTAGGGCTAGGGAAGTACACGTGCACCTGGACACAGAACAAGGTTCACCTCTCACTTCTTTGGAAACACACCATTCCTTCCATTCCCTTCAGCATTTTTGAGTGATGTTTGAATGTAGT
Source organism: Capricornis sumatraensis (assembly GCF_032405125.1). Lineage (NCBI taxonomy): Eukaryota > Metazoa > Chordata > Mammalia > Artiodactyla > Bovidae > Capricornis > Capricornis sumatraensis. The sequence continues at coordinate 57,183,511 of NC_091087.1, read as the reverse complement.
TTTGAGACTCATTCCCAAACATCATATAAGAATACTGTATTTTAAAGAGATCAGATTATTCTATAGTATAATTAGAATTTTGGCATATTTTTTCCATGGGGATTATGAAGAGCTTTAACAAATGTGTCTCTTAAAGATAAAAAGCAAGATTATGGACAAAGAGCAAAATATACATTATTTCTTTGACTCAGTAGTACATTCTATATATGTGACTTTTTAAGCATCAAATGTTTGTATATATTTTGAATATGTGTGTGTATATTTTATTTTTATAGCTAGGCTACAGCTCAGGCTTTGGAGTTAGAGATCATAATCTCTGGGCTTATTTTATAGATGACTTATTTTCCTCATTGAGTAATTCTATTCAAGCATCTTTACACAATAGATATATATAATTAGAAAAATATTTGAAATCATACTGCAACATAAGTCATTTTCCTAGCAAATATTAGATTTTTTAATTTAAATTTTATAAATATAGATTGGCATTACTGCTTATTTTATTTTCCAATTTTATTGAGATATAATTGACATAACATTGTGTAAGTTTAAGATGTACAGCCTGATGATTTGAGGCATGTATATGTTGCAAAATTATTACCAAAAAAGGATAGTTAACACATCCATAGCCTCACTTGATTACCATTTCTTGTTGTTATGGTTGTGGGAGAACATTTAAGATGTACTCTCTTTAGCAACTTTGAAGTATACAATATTGTGTTGTTAATGTTTACATTTGAGCTCCAGAACTAACTCATTTTATAACTAGATGTTTGTACCCTTTGACCAAAGTCTTGTTTCCCCCCAGCCCCATCCCCAGCCCCTGGCAATCACCATTAAAACTCTGTTTCTATAAGTTCATCTATTTTAGATTCCACACAAAGATGAGTTTTTGTCTTTCTCTCTGATTTATCCCTTAGCATAATACCTTCACATTCCATTATTAATGTTTCAAGTTTGCTTTTTTTAAATGCCTGAATAATATTTGACCATACGTGTATGTGTGTGGCTATCACATTTTCATTATCGGTTTGTCTTTTGATGTAAACTTAGGTTGTTTCCATATTTTAGCTATTGTAAATGACACTATTAATACAGCAGAAATGGCAGTGCAAGTATCTCTTTGAGTTCTTGATCTCATTTCCTTCAGATATATACTCAGACATGAGATTGCTGCATTGTATGATAACTCTGCTTTAAATATTCAGAGGAATCGCCATACTGTTTTTTATATTGATTGTAACATTTTATATTCTCAATAACAGTGTAAAAGTTTTCCCTTTTTTTCCACATCCTCGCCAACACTTATCTCTTATCTTTGTGATAATGGCCTTTCTAACAGGAATGTTGTGATATCTCATTGTGATTTTGATTTGCCATTTCCCTGATCATTAGTGACATCTAATTCATTTCCCTGAACTCATGTGGCATCAGGGGCTAGCAATGGACATGTGTGTGGCAGTGAAGGCTGGAGATAAGAATTGGGGCTTGTGGTGTACACAGGCTAGCCATGGGCACATATGATGTTGAACATCTTTCCATGTGTCTTTTGGCCATTTGTATGTTTTCTTTGGAAAAACATTCACATTCTTTGCCCATTTTTTAACCAGATTTTTTTTGGCTATTGAGTTTTATGAGTTCCTTATGTAGCTATCCATTATCAGATGTATGATCTGAAAATATTTTCTCTCATTCTTTTTGCTGCCTTTTAATTTTGTTGATTATTTCTTTTGCTGTGTAGACGCTTCTTAGTTGGGTATAGTTCTGCTTGTTTATTTTTACTTCTATTGCTTATGCTTTTGGTGTCATATCCAAAAATCATTGTCAAGACTAATGTCAAGGAGCTTTCTATGTCATCTTCTAGGACTTGTATGATTTCATGTCTTACATTTAAGTCCTTAGTAAATTTAGGGTTAATTTTTGAGCAACATAAGATGGGCATCCAATTTCACTTTTTTTCAAGTAAATATTCAAAACCACTTATTGAGTATCCTTGACTCCATTGTCAAAATTAGTTGACCTTCTATGTGGGGGTTTATTTCCAGGTCCTTGATTCTTTTCCATTGGTCTATATGTCTCTTTTTATGCCAATACCATAATACTGTTTTGTTTACTCTCACTTTGTAATATAGTTTGAAATCAAATATCAATGATTTGGCAAGATTTGTTCTTTCTCAAGATTGCTTTGGCTATTTGGGGTCTTTAGGGGTTTCATATGAGTTTTAGAAGATTCTTTTTACATATCTGTGAAAAATAACATTGGAATTTTGAAAAAAAATTGCATTGACTCTGTAGCACATACATATGCCCTGTGACTGCAGGGGCTTGCCATCATTGCGTTCTCAGTAGTGGGTGTCAGTGATGAAAGTTGAGGCCAGCACTGAGCAAGTGTGCTGCTAAAGGAGCTGACTGTCAGCACAGGCAGCAGGGCAGACCATTGACAGAAGTCAGGGCAGATCTGGGCACTTGAAAAGCTGCAAGGGCCAAGGTTTCAGCCTGAACTCATGTGGCATCAGGGGCTAGCAATGGACATGTGTGTGGCAGTGAAGGCTGGAGATAAGAGTTGGGGCTCGTGGTGTACACAGGCTAGCCATGGGCACATATGCAGTAGTAGAAGTGAGTGACAGGCGTTGAGGCTGGGAGTATTCAGGAGCTAGATGTGAACATAGACTACACTGCATCCCTGTGACATGAGTTGAGGCCATGTCCTGGCCTAAGAGTAGCTGCGGAGGCCTTGACCATCTGTGCGCGCTCCTTTGGCTATAGCGGCTCACATGGGCACACACGTTGCCTTGGAGATGGGTGACAGGAGCTGAGGGTTGGCTATATGCAAGCATGCAGCTGCAGGAGCTATCTGGACATATGCCTAGCTGTGTAGGCCAGTGACAAGAAACAGAGCCAGGTAAGGCCCACAGGCATATAGCTGCTTCTTAAACATGGATGAATCTCATTCTCTATGTAAGGTCAAATTGGCTTGGAAAGTTGCTAAAATAATATTTTACAAAACTTTAATGAGGAAGAAAAATACAATATTCACAGCAGTCAGTTTTAACTGGAGGATGGCACCACAAAGAAATGATGCAATTTTACAGAAGTGAAAAAATGCATAACTAGAAGAAATAGGATTTTTAAGAATAAATAGTCCACATTGTCTAAATTTTACTCTGCCTCATGACGTTATATTACCTTTGGCTTTCCTTTTAGGACATAAGGCACTATGCTGAAATAGGCTGGATATCTAGAAAAGTTTGTTTTTAACAGGTAAAGCCATCTGGTCATTAATTTGCCTTGAAATTTCTGTGAGATGCTGAGGGCAAAGCAGCAGATGTCATCAATGAACTGTGTAGAGACAATAATCAAATCATCTCCCTCTGCCTTAATGTATGAAACAAGAAAGAAAAGGGCATAAACACAGGGAAGAGGAATTTAAATGTCCTCAAAATTTTAATCCAAAAGCAAAAAAGATTATTCAATTAAGCTTCAGATATGCATTTATTTCTATAAGATGCACTAAAATTCAGAAATGTCTACTGAATGGGAACAAATGTATTATGTTGATTTCTATTAGGATATAGAATCTTATATGTATTCACATCACAGTTATCCAAGTGTGGGCATTATTATTCATAATGTCATATATTAATGATGAGAAATAATGGAATATTTTCTTTTAAGGCAGTGGTTTTCAATTGAGGATGACTTTTCTGCCCAAGGGACAGAATGGATACATTTTTCGTTGTCACAACTGAGAGATGTTACTGTTATCTAGTGGGTGGAGAACAGAGATGCTAATAAATATCTGACAATGCACAGGACATCCCCTATAGTAAAGAATTTTCTGGCCCAAAATGTCAAAGATACCAAGATTGAGAAATTCTGTTTCAAAAAAAATATTGCATTTTAATTATTTTTAATTGAAGACTCTTGAGAGTCCCTTGGACTGCAAGGAAATCCAACCAGTCCATTCTGAAGGAGATCACTCCTGAGTGTTCATTGGAAGGACTGATACTAAAGCTGAAACTCCAATACTTTGGCCATCTCATGCGAAGAGTTGACTCATTGGAAAAGATCCTGATGCTGGGAGGGATTGAGGGCAGGAGGAGAAGGGGACAACAGAGGATGAGATGGCTGGATGGCATCACCAACTCAATGGACATGAGTTTGAGTGAACTCCAGCAGTTGGTGATGGTCAGGGAGGCCTGGTGTGCTGCGATTCATGGGGTCACAAAGAGTCAGACACAACTGAGGGACTGAACTGAACTGAACTGAATGTAGCTATTAAAAAATCCAGAATTTTTAAGTTATAAGAATTAGCAAACTTGATCATTTTCAAAGATAATCTTTTTGCAGAATTCCTTCTATAGAAATCAGTAGGTTACAAAAATGGGGAAAGATCCTATACACAGTGATACTTTAGACACATGGCATTTTAATGCTTTCAGGCCTTTAAAATATTTTTCAAAAAATTCATATATATGTGTACATATATACATAGACATGCACATATTTGTACACATACATGTATGTATGTATATATGATTTAGTGGTGAAGAGAAACCTTTGTACTCAAACATGTATGCATATATATATATTTATATATATATATATATATATTTATATATGATTTATTGGTGAAGAGAAAATTTTCCTCTTAAAAATTAGATCCTCAGAGAGCCTAAAACAGGTAAGAGATTTTTTAGGTCTTATAAAACCCACTGATAGGAAGGACTGAGGCTGAAGTTCCAATGCTTTAGCCACTTGATGTGAAGAGCTGACTCATTAGAAAAGACTCTAGTGCTGGGAAAGACCAAAGGCAAAAGGAGAAAGGGAGGCAGAGGATGAGATAGTAAGAGAGCATCACCGACTCAATAGACATGAATTTGAGCATACTCTGGGAGATAGTGGAGGACAGAGGAGCCTGGCATGCTGCAGCCCATGGGCTAGCAGAATTGAACATGAATTAGCAACTAAATAACAGCAAATAATGCCCACAGCTACAGATATGTAAATGTCCAAGAAATGAGGATAAAGCATCTGTACACCTTAGGGAGAGTTGAAGGTTAACTTTCAAAAGTTAACAACATGGAAAATTCTGGGGCAGGGGATTTAGACTATGGGTTAACAGATATCAATCTGTCAATAACCTATGTATATTGAATCATAAATAGTCATTGAAAACTAAAATAATTCCCAGAACGTGTTTGTCTTCTACATGATTATTAATTTCTGGGTATTTGGAATCATAAGGTCTAAAGGACTGATTTGAGGCTGGTTCCATGCTCCTACTAACTCGTGCTTCCTTGACTTTTACTATTCTTCTCTGATCGCTATTAGTCCTCTTTTGTGAAGAATCAGAGAACATCCTGAAGAATTAGTTATTATTTCCTTGCAAAATGACTTCCTGGTGACAGAGAAACTATGTTTGAAAGTGTTGTGAGCATGTCAGCAGGGGCAATATATGTATTGACTGCAGTGTATCAGTCATCTGAAATGCTATTTTGAAATATTTCACCAGTCTATAAATTTTCAGAAGTTTTTCAAAAAAGGAAACATCACCCTTCTTAAAAGCCTGATTGCATTAATTATACAGATGCCAGTAAAACACCATATGAGCCATTTGTCTTTTATTATGCATAATGCTAAGACAGAAACATTCAGTGCTATTCACACTTGATTGATTAAAATAATTTTCAATTAAAACCATATTGTTTTAAAACAGTAAGAAGCTTTTGTGATGTCAGTTTTAAAAATGTTGTTAAGAACATTTATCACAGGGGAGCAGTTTCTGAACACAGTCTGGATCAAACAAAAGCAAATACAAGAGTTTGCTTTTGGTTATTGGGGAATAAAAGCCAGCAGAATCACCATATGGTAGTCTTTTATAGGTTCCTTTTATTACTTTGCACCTTTAAATGCTTTTCTGTGTTTTTGTCATTAAATGCCCTAAATATTTTTGAGAACCTTTTATATTTACAAGGAGTGAGTTTGGTTGTGGAATCTGAAAATTACAGCAAGTTGTCATATTAGAAAAGAACAGAGAATTTGCGTTGAAATGTAGAATACTGTAATGGAAATGTTTCCAGTTTAAATGTATGTGCATTTTTGCCTGTGATTCAATAAATCACTCAGAAGTGCTAAGGCTTTGTGTAGCCTTAGCTATCACATAGGCTATAGTATTTCTTGAGCACTGGAAAATAACAGAGTGGTGGAAGGCAGAGTAATGTTTAAGCCCACAAATTAAAACACTTCTGGGGGTGAAAGGAAGTTTCCCTGTGCTCAAGTTTTCCCCAGAGTAAGCAACCTTCTTTTTCCATCTGTGGGGACTGGGAGCCACTCATCCCATCTATCCTATCCAGCCCTTCTGTGTCTGTAGAGTTCACTGCATTGAAGGGATTCCAGCTCCTCTCAAAATACTCATGTGTTCTCCAGTACAGCAAAGAAATCAATGCATGTAACACCAGAGTAGATAACAGACACCTGAGAATGTGGATCAGGAAACATATACTGAAAAACAACGGAGATAAGGAAGGAGAGTGCTCTGGTGAGGAAATCCGAGTAAGAGATAGACTGAGATGATCTGAAAGAGCTGTAAGGCAGCCGGATACTTGGAGAGAGGAAGGCAAGAAGACTCGCAGCTCATGCTGTGAGCTATAAATTAGCCTTAAGTGGACTTGGGGAGATGAAACTACATATTTTATTTCTAGATTGTATACGCTATTTCTCTGAATTCAATATTGCAATAAGATTAAAACATAAGGAGCTCCAGAATTAATTCAAGTACATTTACATCTATTTAATTATTTAAATTCTAAAAAGCAAATAGGTCTTTGCATTCAAATTGCCATTTTAACCAGAAGTCTATTGCTTCTATATTTTAAAGTAACATAGAAAGTCTGTATTTCCCAAATTTATTAGAAAAAATATTTGGGGCTCTAAATCATCTAAGTAGTTGCCTAATTATCTCAGTTTATTGCATGTATAGCAATACCCTATTTTGTGCTGATAAATAAAGCACATGGTTCTTATTTACTGTTAAAATCCAAATAAATATAATGACATGATATTAAATTCCCAGGAAATATGCATAGTTGTGGTAAAAATGTTATTGATTTCATTTTTTTTTCCTCTGAATTTAGACTGTAAGTTTTTCTTTGTTTCCTCTGTAGGCTTAACTATCAATCAGGATGTTCCTATAAGGTAGGGTTGAGTTTCATGAAGAAAAGGTGTCCCAAAGAAATCTGTAACACGGTGTGCAAAAACCATGATTTACAATATATTCCCAAAGACACTCATACTTCTATGCTGAATCAGAATATTAATGTCCTCCTTTGAGCAACACCCAGAATTTCTAAAGGTGTGGTTTCAGTGTGCTCTTTTTGCAGTCCAAGAGCTGCTATTTACAAAATGCAAATAAGTGTTACTGACAAACAAAATTAGCAACTGGAAAGTGCTATGGACTGAACTGTGTTCCCACAAAATTCATATTTGGAAGCCCATTGTGGCTGTATTTGGAGGTGGGGGACATTTTTTGGTGGTAATTAGAAGGTCCCTTGGAGTGCAAGGATATCCAACCAGTCCATTCTGAAGGAGATCAGCCCTGGGATTTCTTTGGAAGGAATGATGATAAAGCTGAAGCTCCAGTACTTTGGACACCTCATGCGAAGAGTTGATTCATTGGAAAAGACTCTGATGCTGGGAGAGATTGGAGGCAGGAGGAGAAGGGGACGACCCAGGATGAGATGGCTGGATGGCATCATGGACTCGATCGACGTGAGTCTGAGTGAACTCCGGGAGTTGGTGATGGACAGGGAGGCCTGGCGTGCTGCGATTCATGGGGTTGCAAAGAGTCGGACACGACTGAGCGACTGAACTGAACTGAACTAAAGGTTAAATGAGGTCATAAGAGTAGATCCCTGATTCAATAGGATTAATACTTTTATAAGCAAATGACAGATCTCTCTCCACATGCTCACACTGAGAAAAAATAATGTGAGAACATGGAAACTGGGCACATGCAAGGCAAGAAAAGAGCTCTCAACAGAAACCAAATTGGCTGGCACCTTGATCTTGGATTTTTCAGCCTCTAGAACTATAAGAAAATAAATATCTGTTGTTTAAGCTACCAGTATGTGGTATTTTGTTAAAGCAGCATGAGCAGACAAAATACAAATTTTAGTATGAAGAAATGGGTGCTACTGCAACAAATATCTAAAAATGTTGAAACGGTTTTGAAACTAGGTGATGGGCAGAGGCTGGAAGAGTCCTGAGGTGAATGTCAGAAATGTGAATGTTAAAGGCAACTCTGGTGAGAGAGAAAAAGGACAGCTGGAGAGAAAGCTTTCGTCTTCGTAGAGAACACATGAATAATTATGACCATAATGTTGGTAGAAATGTGGATGTTAAGGGCCATTCTCTTGAAGTCTCTGACACAAATACAACAAGTTATTAGAAACTAGAAGAAAGATGAACCTTGTTCTTAAGTGACAGGGGATTTGCATGAATTGTGCTGTAGTATTAATGTGGAATTCAGTCCAGAACATTCATTGGAAGGACTGATGCTGAAGCTGAAACTCCAATACTTTGGTCACTTGATGCGAAGAACTGACTCATTGGAAAAGACCCTGATGCTGGGAAAGATTGAAGGCAGGAGGAGAAGGGGATGACAGAGGATGAGATGGTTGGATGGCATCACCAACTCGATGGACATGTGTTTGAGCAAGCTCCGGGAGTTGGTGATGGACAGGGAAGCCTGGCTTACTGCAGTCCATGAGGTTGCAAAGAGTTGGACATGACTGAGTGACTGAATTGAACTGATTAATGTGGAAGGTAGAATTTGCAAGCAATGATATTGTGTAATTAGCTGAGGAGATTTCCAAGTGAAGTGTTGCAGACACAGCTTGTTTCCTTCTATTTACAGTAAAATATGAGAAAAGAGAAATGAATTAGGAAAAAAAAAAAAATCATTGGTCAAGAAACACAGCTTGCAAATTTGGAAAATTCTCAGCCAATCCCCAGGTGGTGCTAGTGGCAAAGCAGCTGCCTGCCCTTGCAGGAGAAGAGACTTCTGGAGTTGATCCCTGGGTTGGGAAAATCCCCTAGAGGAAGGCATGGCAACCCATTCTGATATTCTTGCCTAGAGAATCCCACGGACAGAAGAGCCTGGAGGACTGCAGTCCATAGAGTTGCAGAGAGTCGGACATAACTGAAGCAACTTAGCACGCATGCATCCTAAAGTGAGAATGCTTGTTCTGAAGGGAATACTAAGGGTGTAGCTATATTATCACTTGACAAAGAGATAGTAGATGTGACTCAGGGATCAAATCAGCTATCTCAGCAGAAGTCAGGAATAGAGATGGAATTATACCAGAATATAAACTGATATTCTGGACAAAATGGCAGGGAGGTGGGGTGGTTGTAAATGAAAGAAGACTGTTCAACTTCTTAAGATACTACAGGAATAGACCATAAAGCAATTCAGGGGGCAGATATGCACTATTCTTCTTTAAAAATGGAAATATGAACTCTGAAGGTAACTCAGAGACCATCTGAGCTGCTTCATTGGTTTTAAAGTGTGGGGCCATTTCCTTTGTTTCAGTAGGTCAGAAGATCTCTGGATGGATGTCAGGGTCATCCTGTGGAGCCCCAGGAATGGAGACCCACTTGGCAAAGCTTGCGGGGGCACAGTTCCCCACACAGTGGAGCCGTGGAGCTGGGACTGCCGTTCCATTAGGTCTAGAAGGTGGTGAGACCACCACCCCAATGGGTCTGGAAGATGGGACATAGAGCCAAACAGGATTATTCTGGAATCTTAAAATCTTGTGTTATTTATCTCGCTTTATTTTGGACACTAGCACCCTTTTTTTTCTTTCTGATTTCTCCCGTCTGGAATGGGAACATCCATCCTATGCCTTTCCCATCATTGTATCTTGGAAGCACATAGATTGTCTCGTTTCACAGGTTCACAACTAGAGAAGAATTTTTCCTTCAGATGAATCATATCTTGAGTCTCATATCTGATTTAGATATTTTCACGAAACTTTGAACCTAAGATATGAAACTGGAATGAGTCAAGAGTTTGGGGCTGTGGGGATGAAATGAATCTGTTTTGCATGTGATAAGGACATGAACTGGGGAGAGGGGCAAAATGCCATGGCTTATATTGTGTTCCACCAAAATTCATATACTGAAGCCCTACATTCCAATGTGTCTGTATTTGGAGATAGGGCTTTTAGGGGACAATTAAGGTACATGAGATCATAAGGGTGAAATCGTGATCAAATAGGATTCAGTTCAGTTCAGTCGTTCAGTCATGTGCAACTCTTTACAACCACATGGAATGCAGCAAGCCAGGCTTCCCTGTCCATCGTCTACCCCTGGAGCTTGCTCAAACTCATGTGCATCAAGTTGGTGATGCCATCCAACCATCTAATCCTCTGTCGTCCCTTCTTCTCCTGCCTTCAATCTTTCCCAGCATCAGGGTCTTTTCCAATGAGTCAGTTCTTCATGTCAGGTTACCAAAGTATTTGAACTTCAGCTTCAGCATCAGTCCTTCCAATGAGTATTCAGGATTGATTTCCTTTAGGATTGACTGATTGGATCTCCTTGCAGTCCAAGGGACTCTCAAGAGTCTTCTCCAACATCACAGTTCAAAAGCATCAATTTTTCGGCACTCAGCTTTCTTTATAGTCTAACTCTCATATCCATACATGACTACTGGAAAAATCATAGCTTTGATTAGACAGATATTTGTCAGCAAAGTAAGGTCTCTGCTTTTTAATATGATTTCTAGGTTGATGATAGCTTTTCTTCCAAGGAGCAAGCATGTACATCAAAAGAAGGCTTTCAGTTCTAAAAATGTTTTAAGACTTAGAATATCTCTATGAATTTCTAGTTACCGTAATTGTTAAGTATAAACATAAATCCATAGAAAGGATTTCTACAAAGGTTTGGGGATAATTGACTAGTCATATAGGAAAATATTGCTATAAAATTTAATTCCAGTAAAAATTGAAATGCAAAAAACAAAACATAAATACAAAGTAAACAAAAATATACATATGTCCCCTTACAGTGATGAAGGAATTTCTAAGGCTAACATAGGAAAAAAAAAATCTTTAAGGAAGTATATAAGACTTGAAGCCAAATTTTTCATTTTTTTAAAAAAATACAGAGTTATAGTTGACTTACAATCTTGTGTTAATTTCTGGTGTACAGCAAAGTGATTTAGCTATGCATACATATAATAGCTTGCATGTGCCTATCCCAAACTCCCAGTCTATCTCTGTCCAACACCCCTCATCCTTGGCATCCACGAGTCTGTTATCTATGTCTGTGAGTCTTCTTCTGTTTCATAAATAAGTTAATTTGTGTCATATTTTAGAATCCACATGTGAGTGATATCATGATATTTGTCTTTCTCTGTCTGACTTCCTCACTTAGTATGACAATCTCTAGTTGCATGCATGTTGCTGCAGATGGCATTGTTTCATTCTTTTCTACGGCTGACTAGTATTTCATTGTATACACACACACATATACACATATATACACACACCCCACACTTTCTTCATCCATTCACCTGTCTGTGGGCATTTAGGTTGCTTCCATGTCTTGGCTGTTATAAATGATGCTACTATGAACATAGAGATGCATGTATCTTTTTGAATTATAGTTTTATCTGGACATATGCCCAGGAGTGGGATTTCAGGATCATATGGCAATCCTATTTTTAGTTTTTTGAGGAAACTCCAAACTGTTCTTCGTAGTGGCTACTCCAATTTACATACCCACCAATAGTGTAGAAGGGTTCCCTTATCTCCACACCCTCTCTAGTGTTTGTTATTTGTAGACTTTTTAATGATGGCCATTCTGACCTATGTGATGGTAGACCTCATTGTAGTTTTGATTTTAACCTCTCTGATAAGTAGCAAATTAGGCCTCAGAGTACAAAATGAGGCAGGGCAAAAGTTAACAGGTTTTAGCCAAGAGAATTCACTGGTCATAGCAAACACCCTCTGCCAACAAGGTAAGAGACAACACATGGACATCACCAGATGGTCAGTACCAACACCAGATTGATTATATTCTTCACAGCCGAAGATGAAGAAGCACTGTACAGTTAGCAAAAACAAAACACGGAGATAAATGTGGCTCAGATCATGAGCTCCTTATTGTAAAATGCAGACTTCAGTTGGAGGAAGTAGGGAAAACCACTAGACCATTCAGATACGACCTAAATCAAATCCCTTAGGATTATACAGTGGAAGTGACAAATAGATTCAAGGGATTAGATCTGATAGAGTGCCTGAAGAAGTATAGATAGAGGTCCATAATATTGTACAGGATGTGGTGACCAAAACCATCCCCAAGGGGAAAAAAATGCAACAAGGCAAAATGATTATCTGATGAGGCCTTACAAATAGCTGACAAAAGAAGAGAAACGAAAGGCAAAGAAAGAAAGGAAAGATATATCTATTTGAATGCAGAGTTCCAAACAATAGCAAGGAGAGTTAAGAAAGCCTTCCTCAGTGATCAGTGCAAAGAAATAGAGGGAAAAAAATAGAATGAGAAAGACTAGAGATGTCTTCAAGAAAATTAGAGATACCATGGAAACATTTCATGCAAAGAGGGGCACAATGGAGAGAATGGTATAGACCTAACAGAAGTAGAAGATATTATGAAGAGGTGGAAAGGATACACATGAGAACTATTCAAAAAAGATCTTAACAACCCGAGTAACCATAATGGTGTGATCACTCACCTAGAGTCAGACATCCTGGAGTGCAAAGTCAAGTGGACCTTAAGGAGCATTACTATGAACAAAGCTAGTGGAGGCAAGGAATGCCAGCTGAGCTATTTCAAATCCTAAACGATGATACTGTTAAAGTGCCTCACCAGTATGCCAGCAAATTTGGAAAACTCAGAAGTGGCTACAGGACTGGAAAAGGTCTGTTTTCATTCCAATCCCAAAGAAAGGCAATGCGAAAGAATTGTCAAACTACTGCACAGTTGGATTCATTTCACATGCTAGCAAAATAATGCTCAAAATTCTCCAAGGTAGGCTTCAACAGTACATGAACCAAGAACTTCCAAATGTACAAGCTGGATTCAGAAAAGGCAGAGGAACCAGAGACCAAATTGCTAACATCCACTGTATCATAATCGAAAAAGTAAGAGAGTTCCAGAAAACATCTACTACTCCTTCATTGACTATGCTAAAATCTTTGAATGTGTGGATCACAACAAAGTTGAAAATTCTTAAAGAAGTAATATCAGACCACCTTACCTGCCTCCTGAGAAATCTGTCTGCAGGTCAAGAAGCAACAATTAGAACCAGACATAGAACAACAGACTGGTTCCAAATTAGGAAAGGAGTACGTCAAGGCTGTATAATGTCAACCCTGCTAATTTAACTTATATTCAGAGTATCATGGGAAATGCAGAGCTGGATGAAGCATAAGCTGGAATATAAATTGCCAGGAGAAATATAGATCTCAGATATGCAGATGATACCACCCTTATGGCAGAAAGAAAAAAAGGAACTAAAGTGCCTCTTGATGAAAGTGAAAGAGGAGAGCAAAAAAGTTGGCTTAAAACTCAACATTTACAAAATGAAGACCATGGCAATAGCCCCATCACTGCAGGCATGAAATTAAAAGACGCTTACTCCTTGTAAGAAAAGCTATCACCAACCTAGACTTCATATTAAAAAGCAGAGATATTTCTTTGCCGACAAAGGTCCATCTAGTCAAAGCTGTGGTTTTTCCAGGAGTTGTGTATGGATGTGAGACTTGGACCATAAAGAAAGCTTAGCACTGAAGAATTGATGCTTTTGAACTGTGGTGTTGGAGAAGACTCTCGAGAGTCCCTTGGACTGCAAGGAGATCCAACCAGTCAATCCTAAAGGAAATCAATCCTGAATATTCATTGGAAGGACTGATGTTGAAGCTGAAACTCCAATACTTTGGCCACCTGATGCGAAGAAGTGACTCATTTGAAAAGACCCTGATGCCAGGAAAATTGAAGGCAGGAGGAGAAGATGACAGAGGATGCAATGACTGGATGGCATCCTACCCAATGGACATGAGTTTGAGCAAGCTCTTGGAGTTGGTGATGGACAGGGAAGCCTGGCATGCTGCAGTCCATGAGGTGGAAAAGAGATGGACACAACTGAGTGACTGAACTGAACTGAACTGAATAGCTGTCAATGTTGAACATCTTCTCCTTGCCTATTGGTCTACTGTATTTCTTCTTGGGAGTATCTTTTCATGCCTTCTGCCCCTTTTTTGACAGGGTTATTTTTTTGTTTGTTTGAATAGAGTTGTGTGAGCTGTTCATATATTTGGAAGCGAACCCTTGTCAGTTGCTTTATTTGCAAAGATTTTCTCTCAGTTGGTGGGTTGTGTTTTCATTTTGTTATGGTTTCCTTTCATGTGCAAAAGCTTTTAGATTTGAATATGTCCTGTTTGTTTTATTTTTGTTTATATTTCCTTGGGAGACTAACCTGAGAAAAGATTTCTAAGATTTATGTCAGAGAATATTTTGCCTATATTCTCTTCTCAAAGTTTTATGGTATCATATTTAAATTTTTAAGCCATTTTGAGTTTATTTTTGTGTATGGTATGAGTTTGTGTTCTAGATTCATTGATTTACATGAGGCTCTCCAGCTTTCCATGCATCACTTGCTAAAAAGACTGTCTTTTCTCTGTTGTATATCCTTGCCTTCTTTTTCAAAGACAGTGGGTTTATGAGTTTATTAGTGGGCTCTCTATTTTGTTCCATTGATCTCTATGTGTGTTTTTGTGCCAGTAAAATGCTGTTTGATCATTTCAGCTTTGTAGTATTGCCTGAAGTCTGCAAGAGTTATGCCTCTCACTTTTTACTTTTTCCTCAGAATTGCTTAGGAAATTCTAGGTCTTTAATGGTTCCATATATATTTTAGGATTGTTTGTTCCAGTTCTGTGAAAATTGTCATGGGTAATTTGGTAGGGGGTCACATTAAATCTGTAGATTGCTTTGTGCAGTGTATCCATTTTAACAATATTAATTCTTTCAGTCCAAGGACATGTAGTATCTTCATTTGAATAACCTTCCGTTTCCTTTATTAATAGTTTATACTTCTCAGCATATGTCTTTCATATCCTTGGTCATGTTTATTCCTAAGTATTGTTGATGCTATTTTAAAGGTTTTTTTTTGTTTTGTTTTGTTTTTTACATACACTTTAGGATATTTAATTGTTACTGTAAAGAAATGCAACTGATTTTTGAATGTTAATCTTTTATCCAACCACCTTGCTGAATTTGTTTATCATTTCTAGCGGTATTTGTGTGGAATCTATGTATACTTTCATGTCTTCTGCATATAATTAAAATTTTACCTCTTCTCTTTGGATATCTTGAATTATTTGTCTTGTTTGATTGCCATGGCTAGACTTCTAGTACTGTGTTGAATAAAAGTAATGAGAGTGGGCATCCTTGCCTTGTTCAAGATTTTAGTGGGAGGTCTTTCAGCTTTCCACCACTCTATAATGTTCATTGTATTTTATATAAATAGCTCTTATTTTATCCCCTCTATACCCACTTTGGTAAGAGTTTATCATGAATGATGATAAGCATTTTTATCAAATACTTTTCCTTGATCTATTGAGATGATCCTGTGGTTTTTGTCTTTTGTTGATATGGTGTATCACATTAATTGATAGGCATATGTTAAACCATCTTTGTGACCCTGTGATGAATCATAGTCATGAGTAGCAAAATTTTCTGATTTCTAGTTATTAACAGTAATCTAGACATTTAATAAGTATAAATAATAATTTGAAAAAAATGTATGCATGTACAGTGACAAGATTGGCAGTTGTATTATTAACTTTAAAATACTTTTTCAAATACTGATGTAGAAAACAGGCAAATGCTAAAAAATAATAGACAAAAAATCATCTCTAATTTGGCAATTGGAAGTATTTTTACTTTAATGGAACTATTTCGCATTAGTTAACATATGGAAAAAGTAAACGTGACTAATATCTATATTCACTAAAATTCAAAGAAATTTGAAGTAATAAAATTTAAAAATTTTAAAGAAAGTTTTGTTGGTAACCAGTTCATAAAAATTCTGAACTGAAAGCAAAATTCTGAAAGCAGAAAAAAATTCTGCTTTCATATAATTTCTGGGAAATGTGTACTTTCTTAATTTATTGGAGTGAGTAGAGAAAAATTGGGGTCGCACAGAGTTGGACACAACTGAAGCGACTTAGCAGCAGCAGAGAAAAATTTATACGATGGTCCCTCCCCTTTTCCCAGTATTCAGTCCTCCATGTCATAATAGTGTCATCTTTAGGTTTCTATCAGAAAACGACATGGACTAATGCATGAAAAAATTCTAATTAAGTATGAAATATTTTGGAAGTCCAACACAGTAAGAATTTTCCTCAGTTGTTAGTACATTCATATAATAGATATGTTATTTTAAAATATTTTGTAAAATACACCATCTTAACGAGAATGAGTAAGTGCTAAAAATAAACATATAAAAAATAAGAGAAAGATGGTGACAAACAGATGACATTTTAAAAAATGGAAAGACAGTCACAAAATAGTTATAAAAGTGATTTGTGGCTTAGTATAATAGCCATACAAAATATGATTTGAAATCTTTGCAAAAATAGCTGAATTTATACAAATAGTAGAAAACACCTAAATGTAGTGTATTATCAACCAAAGAAACTAGTTTTGGGAAAAAAGAAAAAAAAAAAAAAACCAGATTATTCCTGTGGAAGATATTTGTCACTTTTACCTATAGAACTTTTGCACATTAAAACATGTTTTCCAAAAAGTGAATGTGTTCATGTGTAAATTCAAATATATCACTGTATACTGAACAGGAATCATAGATTTTAATGAATGAAACAAAATAGAGGTAATTGAGAATTTTAAAAAAATACTTAAAATGTGAGAGATAATTGACTCCAATGGTCACTAAAACCAAATGTATTTTTAAAAATTCAAATATTTACTTTTGTTTTCTTATTGAAATATAATTTATGTATAATATTACATTCGTTTTAGGTGTATAGCTAATATATTTTTGTTATTTTCCATTATACATTATTACAAGGCATTGAATGTAGTTCCTTGTGCTGTAGAGAATTCCTTATTTATTTTGTCTATAATGGTGTGTATCTGGTAGTCCCATGCTCCTAATTTACTCATCCACGCCCTTTTATATTTGATAGCCATAAGTTGTATTCTGTTTCTGTAAGTTTCTGTTTTGAATATAGATTATTTTATATTATTTTTAGATTCCACATATATGTAATATAATATTTGTATTTCCTTGTCTGACTTTCTCCACTAAGTATGATAATCTCTGGGCCTATACATGTTGTTGCAAATGACAATATTTAATTTTTGTAAATGGCTGAGTAATAATCCATTGTATCCATATACCACTTCTTTATCCATTCACCTGCTGATGGACACTTAAGTTGCATCTGTATCTTTGATATTGTAAATAGTGCTGCAGTGGGTATTGGGGTGCATATATATTTTGAATTATGGTTTTATCCAGATCACAAAAGTAATCACAAAAGTGTGATTACAGGATCAAATGGAAGTTCTATTTTTAGTTGTTTTAAGCAACCTCCATACCGTTATGCATAGTCAGTTCAGTTCAGTTGTGTCCTGCTCTTTGTGACCCCATGGACTGCAGCACGCCAGGCTTCCCTGACCATCACCTACTACTGGAGTTTGCTCAAACTCATGTCCATCAAGTTGGTGATGCCATCCAACCATCTCACGTTCAGTCACACCCTTCTCCTCCTGCCTTCAGTCTTTCCCAGCATCGGGGTCTTTTCCAATGAGTCAGTTCTTTGCATCAAGTGGCCAAAGCATTGGAGCTTCAGCTTCATCATCAGTCCTTCCAATGAGTATTGAAGACTGATTTCCTTTTGGATTGACTGGTTGGATCGCCTTGCAGTCCAAGGGACTCTCAAGATTCTTCTCCAACACCACAGTTCAAAAGCATCAATTCTTGGGTGCTCAGCTTTCTTTATAGTCCAGCTCTCATATACATACACGAGTACTGGAAAAACCATAGCTTTGACCAGATAGACCTTTGTTGGTAAAGTAATGTCTCTGCTTTTTCTGTGCTTTCTAGGTTGGCCAAAGCTTTTCTTCCAAAGAGTGAAGATCTTTTAATTTCTTGGCTGCAGTCACATTCTGCAGTGATTTTTGAGCCCAAGAAAATAAAAATCTGTCACTATTCCCATTGTTTCCCCATCTATTTGCCATGAAGAGATGGGACCAGATGGCTTAATTTTTTGAATGTTGAGTTTTAAGCTAGCTTTTTCACTCTCCTCTTTCACCTTCATCAAGAGGCTCTTTAGTTCCTCTTTGCTTTCTGCCATGAGCATGGTATCATTGGCATATCTGAACTTATAGATTTTTCTCCTGACAGTTTTGATTCCAGCTTGAGCTCCAACTAGCCTGGCATTTCACATGATGTACTCAACCCACTCCAGTATTCTTGCCTGGAGAATCCCCATGGACAGAGGATCCTGGTGGGCTATAGCCCATGGAGTCTCAAAGAGTTAGACACAGCTAAGTTACTAACACACACACACTCTGTATAGAAGTTAAATAAGTAGGGTGACAATATACAGAGGGTGACAATATACAGCTTTGATGTGCTCTTTGCCCAGTTTTGAAGAAGTTCATTTTCAATGTCCTGTTCTAACTTGCTTCTTGATCTACGTGCAGGTTTCTCAGGAGGCAGGTGAGGTGGTCTGGTATTCCCATCTCTTGAAGAATTTTCCAGTTTGTTGTGATCCACACAGTCAAAGGCTTTAGAGTAGTCAGTGAAGCAGAAGTAGATGTTTTTCTGGAATTCCCTTACTTTTTCTGTGATCCATCAGATATTGGCAATCTGATCTCTGGTTCTGCCTTTTTGAAGTCCACCTTGGTAATTGAATAGTGGTAGCAATGAATCTGTAGATTGCCTTAGGCAGTATAGTCACTTAGATAGTATTGATACTTCTAGTCCAAGAACATGTTATATCTTTCCATCTGTTTGTGTCACCTTTGAATACTTTTATTGGTGTCTTACAGTTATAAGAGTACATGTTTTTGTCTCCTTGGGTAGGTTTATTACTAGGTATTTTATTCTTTTTAATGTAGTGGTAAATGGCATTGTTTCTTTAATTTCTCTTTCTGATCTTTTATTGTTAGCATATAGGAATGCAAGAGATTTTTGTGTACTAATTTTGTTGTCCTGAAACTTTACCAAATTCATTGATGAACCCTAGTATTTTTCTATTATAGTAATGCCTTTAGGATTTTCTATGTATTGTATTATTTCATCTGCAAACGGTGACAGTTTTACTTCTTGTCCAATTTGGATTCCTTTTATTTCTTTAATTTTTCGATTGCCTGAGATAGGACTTCCAAAACTATGTTGAATAATGCTGATGAGCATGGACATCCTTATTATGTTTCTGATTGTGGAGGAAATGCTTTCAGCTTTTCACCATTGATTATGACGTTAGCTGTGGGTTTGTTTTATATGGCCTTTATTATATTGAAGTAGGTTCCCTCCATGCCCACTTTCTGGAGGGTCTGTTTATCATAAATAGATTTTGAATTTTATCAAAAGTTTTATCTGCCTCTGTTGAGATGATCCTATGTTTTTTATTCTATAGTTTGTTAATGTGTATCATGTGGATTGATTTGTGGATATTGAAAAACCCTTACTTTGCTGGAATAAATACTATTTGATCATGATGCATAAACCCTTTAATGTGTTGTTGGATTCAGATTGCTAGTATTTCTTGAGAATTTTGCATCAATGTTCATCTTATATTCCCCTGCAGTTTTTCTTTTTTGTGGTATTTTTGTCTGATTTTGATACCAGGGTGATTATCTCACATAATAAGCTTGAAAGTGTCCCTTCCTCTGAAGTTTTTTGGAATAGTTTCAATAGGATAGATGTTCATTCCTCTCTAAATATTTGTAGAAATTTGCCTGTGAAACCATGTGGTCCTGAACTTTGGTTATTTACTTTTTTAATCATAACATCAGTGTCCTTCTTCTGTTCATATTTTCTATTGTTTCCTAGTTCAGCTTTGGGAGATTGTATCTTTTAATAATGTGTCCTCTTTTTTCTCAGTTGCCCAGTTTATTGACATACAGTTGTGTTTAGTTGTCTGTAGTAGTTTTTTGTGGTCTTTTTATTTCTGTGATGTTGGTTGTAACTTCTCCTTTTTCATCTCAAATTTTATTGATCTCGGGCCCTTTCCCTTTTTTTTTCTTGATGAGTCTTACTAAACGATTATCAAATTTATCTGTTCAAAGAACCAACTTTTAAGTTTACTTAGTCTTTTCTGTGGTTTTCTTAGTTATATTTCATTTATTTCTGCTCTGATCTATACTGTTTATTTCCTTCTATTAACTTTCAGTTTTGTTTGTTCTTTTTTCTCTGTTCTTTAGGTGTAAGGTTATATTGTTTGTTTGAGATTTGTCTTTTTCCCTGAGCTAAGACTTTATTGCTATAAACTCCCCACTTAGAATTTATTCTGCTGCATCCCATTGGTTTTTGATCATCATGTTTTCATCTTCATTTGTCTCTAGATTATTTTTTTTAATTTGCTCTTTGATTTGTCCACTGATCCATTCGTTGTCTTCTGGCATATTATTTAGCCTCCACTTTGTGTTTTTTTTTTCTTATGCTTAATATCTAATCTCATAGTGTTGTGGTCAAAAAAGATACTTGATATGATTTCAGTTTTCTTAAATTTACCATGGCTTGCCTTGTGACCCAGCATGTTGTCTATTCAGAAGAATAGTTCCTGTGTATTTGAAAAGGTTGTGCATTCTGCAGCTTTTGGATGGAATGCTTTATAAATATCAATTAAGTACCTCAGGTCTAATGTTTCATTTAAGGCCTTATTGTTTTTCTGTTTGGATGATCTGTTCATTGATGAAAGTGGGTGTTACCTCCCACTATTATTATCTTATTCTCAATTTCTCCTTTTATGGCTGTTAACATTTGCCTTATGTATTGATTTGTTCCTATGTTGAGTACAAATACAATTACAGTTGTTCTATCTTCTTCTCTGGTTGATCCTCTGATTATTATGTGGTTTCCCTCTTTTTCTAAGTCTTTATTTTAAAGTCTATTTTATTTGATATGAGTATTGCTACCCCAGCTTTCTTTTGATTTCCATTTGCATAGAATACTCTTTTCTATCCCCTCACTTTTGGTTTGTATGTATCCCTTGATCTGAAGTGAGTCTCCTGTAGAGAGTGTATTGGTGAGTCTTGTCTTTTATCAGTCCATCCAGTCTGTGTCTTTGGTTGGAGCACTTACTCTGCTGACATCTAAGGTAATTATTGATGTGTATGTTCTTATTGCCATTTTGTTTGCTGTTTTGGACTTTCTCATAGATCTCTTTTCTTCCCTTTCTCTTTTTTTCTCTTGTGATTTGATGACTAACTTTAGTGTTGTGTTTCAATTCCTATTTTTTTTTCTGTGTATGTATTTAATGTAGATTTTCAGTTTTCTGATTTTATGGGAAAAAATCTACAATTTCTAATGTAAAATTTCAGATTTCATTTTTTTGTGTGTGTGTGCTCTTTATTTATTAGTATAATTATTATTTTTACTTTACAATACTGTATTGGTTTTGCCATATATTGACATGAATCTGCCATGGGTGTACATGAGTTCCCAATCCTGAATCCCCCTCTCACCACCCTCGCCATATCATCTCTCTGGATCATCCCAGTGCACCAGCCCCACGCATCCTGTATCCTGTATCAAACCTAGACTGGCAATTCATTTCTTACATGATAGTATACATGTTTCGATGCCATTCTCCCAAATCATCCCACCCTCTCCCTCTCCCACAGAGTCCAAAAGTCTGTTCTATACATCTGTGTCTCTTTTGCTGTCTCACATACAGGGTTACCATTACCATCTTTCTAAATTCCATATATATGTGTTAGTATACTGTATTGGTGTTTTTCTTTCTGGCTTACTTCACTCTGTATAATCAGCTCCAGTTTCATCCACCTCATTAGAACTGATTCAAATGTATTCTTTTTAATGGCTGAGTAATACTCCATTGTGTATATGTACCACAGCTTTCTTATCCATTCATCTGCTGATGGACATCTAGGTTGCTTCCATGTCCTGGCTATTATAAACAGTGCTGCGATGAACATTGGGGTACACGTGTCTCTTTCTATTCTGGTTTCCTCGGTGTGTATGCCCAGCAGTGGGATTGTTGGGTCATAAGGCAGTTCTATTTCCAGTTTTTTAAGGAATCTCCACACTGTTCTCCATAGTGTCTGTACTAGTTTGCATTCCCACCAACAGTGTAGGAGGGTTCCCTTTTCTCCACACCTTCCCCAGCATTTATTGCTTGTAGACTTTTGGATTGTAGATTTCAGTAGTTACCGTGAGGTTTTGATGTAGCAGTGTATATAAATACATTATTGATCTGTACTGATCAACACTGATCCCTTAGTGTCTAACGTATTTTAAATATTTTGCATTGGTACACTACTATTCTGAAAATTACTGATTTTTATACCATATATATCTGTGGATGATTTCTTCCCTTTACTGTGTGTTTGTCTTTACCACTGACTTTCCCCATATTGTAATTTTCTTCTAGTTGTGGCCTTTTCTTTTCCGCCTAGAGAAGTTCCTTTAGCATTTGTTGTAAAACTGGCTTGGTGGTCCTGATTTCTTTTAGCTTCTACTTGTCTGTAAAGATTTTTATTTCTCTGTCAAATCTTAATACGAGCCTTCACTGAGTGTAGTTTTGCTGGTTGTATGTTCTTTTTCCTTTAATCAGTTTAAACATACCATGCCACTGCCTCTGGCCTTCAGAGTTTCTGCTGAAAAATCAGCAGAAAATCATATGGGGGTTCTTTTGTATGCTATTCATTGCTTTTCTCTTGCTGGTTTTAATATTTTTTCTTTGAAATTATTTTTGTTTCCATTTGATTAATATGTTTCTTAGTGTGTTCCTCCTTTTTTAATCCTGTATGGGACTTTCTACACTTCCTGGACTTGGGTGACTGTTTCCTTTCCCATGAATTTTTCAGCTATTAGCTCTTCAAATATTTTCTAAGGCCCTTCATTTCTTTCTCCTTCTGGGACTTCTGTGTTGCAAATGTTGATACATTTACTGGTGTCCCAGAGGTCTCTCAGACTGCCTTCATTTCTTTTCACTTTTTTCTTTATTCTGTTTCATGGCAGTGATTTCCCCCATTCATTTTTCCAGCTCGATTACCCATTCTTCTGCTTCATTTATTTTATTAATTCCTTCTATTGTATCTTTCATTTCAGTTATTGTATTCTTCAACTCTGTTTGCTTGTTATTTATATTTTCTAACTTTATGTTTTCTAATTCTTCTTTGAAAATGTCTTGCAATTTCTCACACACTACACGCATTCTTTTTTTGAAATATTGGGTAATCTTCATGATCATTTCTATGAAGTCTTTCTCTGGTAGATAGCCTGTCTCCACTTCACTTAGTTGTTCTCCTGAGGTTTTATCTTGTTTCTTCATCTGGAGCACATTCCTCTGCTGTCTCATTTTGTCTAAATTTCTGTATTTGCAGACTTAGTTCCAGAGGCTGCTAGATTGTATTAATAGTATTCTTGCTTCTGGTGTCTGCCCTCTGATGTGTGAGGCTGGTCTAGAGGCTTGTGCAGGCTTCCTAGGGGGAAGAATGGTGCCTGTCTACTGGTGGGTGGAACTGGGTCTCAACCCTCTCTGGGCAGGACTCTGTCAAGGTGTATGTCTGGAGGTGCCTTTGGGCTAAGGATGTCATTATGCAGCCTGGATGCTGATAGGTGGGACTGTGTTCCTGCCTTTTTTTGTTGTTTGACCTGAGATATTCTAGTACTGGGGCCCTACAGGCTGTTGGGTCCGGCCAGGTCTTGGTGCTGCTGGCCCAAGCAATATCTCTGCTTCCTGGAGAGTTCATATAGCTGAACACTCCCCCAAAACTCCAGAGCTAATATCCCTGTTCCCTGAGAGAACCACAAACACCACACTTATGAGACCCTCCAAGACCCACAGGTAGGTCCAGCCCAGATTTTTATGCAGTCTTTGCTTTTACCCTGGGTCCTGGTACATGTGAGACCTTCTGTGTGCCCACCAAGAGTGGAGTCTTTGCTTCCCCTAGTCCTGTAGAACTCCTGCAGTCAAGTCCTACTAGTCATTGAAGCCAAATGCTTTGGAGAGATTCTCCCAGGGTCAGACCCTGAGGCCGGGAGCCTGACATGGGGCTCAGAACGCTCTTTTGTGGGAGATCTTCTGAGATATAATTATTCTCCATTTTGCAGATTTCCCACTTAGGGGATATGGGATTAGATTATATTACGAGTGCACCCTTCCTATCATCTTGATGTTGTTTCTTTATGTCCTTGTATGTATACTATCACTTTTGACAGATTCTACTCTTTTTTATACCAATAGCCAATCAGGACTCAGTTGTGTTTTTGTGTGTGTGCTTATGAAAGGAGATCAGCCCGAGGATCTTCTACTTCATCATCTTTTTCACCCACCAAATGATTATTGTTCTAAATGATATATCTTGATATTCACCAGCCAGGGAAATGTGGTAATTCCATTTCTGCTTTTTGTCTGATCCTCTTAATCATCACATTGATTTTTCAGATGCTGAGCCACGCTTGTGACACTAGAATCAAATGCTCAAAAGTTTCTTGTAGTCAGGAATGTACACAATAAAATATTATTAGCTACGAGCAGTCATATACACACACCAAAATAATGAGAGTTATATAAAAAGGATAATGCCCCTATTGTTGGATTGGATAAAATAGACTTCTCATGATGAGTGAAAATATACATTATTTTCCAAATCAGGAAAGGAGTACATCAAGGCTGTATATTGTCACCCTGCTTACTTAACTTTTATATGAAAAGTACATATTGAAAAATGCTGGACTGGGTGAAGCACAAACTGGAATCAAGATTGCCAGGAGAAATATCAATAACCTAGATATGCAGATGACACCACCCTTATGGCAGAAAGTGAAGAAGAACTGAAGAGCCTATTGATGAAAGTGAAAGAGGAGAGTGAAAAAGTTGATTTAAAACTCAGCATTCAGAAAACTAAGATCATGGCATCTGGTCCCATCACTTCATGTCAAATAGATAAGAAACAAGGGAAACAGTGACAGACTTTATTTTGGGGGGCTCCAAAATCACTCCAGATGGTGATTGCAGCCATGAAATTAAAAGACACTTACTCCTTGGGAGAAAAGCTATGACCAACCTAGACAGCATCTTAAAAAGCAGAGACATTACATTGCCAACAAAAGCCCATCTAGTCAGAGCGATGGTTTTTCCAGTAGTCATATATGGATTTGAGAGTTGGACTCTAAAGAAAACTGAGTGCTGAAGAATAAATGCTTTTGAAATGTGGTATTGGAGGAGACACTTGAGAGTCCCTTGGACTGCAAGGAGATCAAACCAGTCTATCCTAAAGGAAATCAGTCCTGAATATTCATTGGAAGGACTGATGTTGAAGCTGAAACTCCAATACTTTGGTCTCCTGATGTGAAGAACTAACTCATTTGAAAAGACCCTGATGCTGGGAAAGATTGAAGTTGGGAGGAAAAGGGGATGACAGAGAATGAGATGGTTGGATGGCATCACCGATTCAATGGCCATGAATTTGAGTAAACTCCAGGAGTTGGTGATGGAGAAGGGAAGTCTGGTGTGCTACAGTCCATGGGGTCACAGAGAATCAAACACGACTGAATGATTGAACTGAACTGATATATTATTATTGCTGAAAAATAAATCTAGAAACATCTATTTAAATTACTTCATAGATAATTAGCAGTCACTATTTTAGTATTCTCTATCATAGAAATGCATCAGTATCTAAAAATAAACACACAATATTTTTCATGGAATTGTTTGTAGTTGTTAATACATTGAAGTAAAGTTATTGCACTTAAGAGAATGATTAAATGAATTAAGATAGATTCACACTGTGTAATATGATTCTATTAAAAATATATGCTTGCAAGACTACTTTCCACAAGGAGTACTTTCTCCAAAGTATTGTTGAGTAAGATGTGTCTAGAAGAATATTTATTCCTTTATGGTGAGAATCTGGAGAGTCTACGAAGGTCACAGCTGAAAAACCAACATCAGGATAACCCAGCTGTACATTATTCCATAGTTCTGCTTCTAAATATAAAGGAATGAAGAACTTTATCTCTGTGGTAACACCAAGAAAAAGTTAGAAAACACAAAAACCATATTCATCTGTAGGAATATTGAAGAGTAGTAGTGGATTCAAGAAAGCTTTGATAAACTGATCTCCATAGAGAGCTCCTTGAGCAATCAGGAGCTTCCTTCATCAACTTCTGGGGAGACACTCGGTCTGGGTTTAGAAATACCTGCTAATGATCCAGACACTGTATCCATGGGGGAATAGTTTTGCAAGATATTGGCAATTGTTGAGCAGAGAGAAATGACTAGAGTCTAAGAAATTTCAAATGCTGTAAAAATTGCTTTGGTATAACAATCTTCCTGATCCCACTCCTTCCCAGTTTCACTGAGATAAAGGCAGTGAAGTTGAGAGTGCAAAGAGAAATAACTTACATTTGTAGAAATAACTTATTACTTATTTGAAAATTTCTAACAACCGTTTTCCCCTTAAGGGGTCACAGCTTTGTCAAACCACTCCAGTATACTTGCCATGAGAACCTGATGAACAGTATGAAAAGACAAGTTATAACACTGGAAGATGAACCAGGTCAGAAGATGTCCAATATGCTACTGGGGATGAGTGGAGGGCAATTAATAGAAAGAGAGAAGCAACTGAGCCAAAGTGAAAATAATGCTCAATTGTGGATGTGTCTGGTGGTGAAAGTAAAGTCTGATGCTGTAAAGAATAATATTGCATAAAAACCTGGAATGTTAGGTCCATGAATTAAGGTAAACTGGATGTGGTCAAGCAGGAAATGACAAAATTGAACATAGATATCCTAGGAATCAATAAACTAAAATAGATGGGAATGGGTAGATTTAATTCCAATAACTACTACTACTACTCCTGTGGGCAAGAATATCTTAGAAGAAATGGAGTAGCCCTCACTGTCAACAAAAGAGTCTGAAATGCTATACTTGGATACAACCTCAAAAATGATAGAATGATCTCAGTTTGTTTCCAAGGCAAACCACAAAGCATCACTGTAATCCAAATCTATGTCCCAACTATTGATGTTGAAGAAGCTGAGGTTGACCAGTTATATGAAGACATACAAGACCTTCTAGAACTAACACCAAAAATAAAAAATGAAAAAGATGTCCTTTTCATTATAAGGGATCGGAATGCAAATGTAGGAAGTCAAGAGATACCCAGAATAACAGACAAGTTTTACCTTGAAGTTCAAAATGAAAAAGTCAAAGGCTAACAGAGTTTTGTCAAGAGAACACACTGGTCATAGCAAATACCCTTTTCCAACAACCCAAGAGATGACTCTACATTTGGACATCACCACATGTCAATACCAAAATCAGATGATTATGTTCTGTGGAGCCAAAGATAGAGAAGCTCTCTGTACAGTTAGCAAAAATAAGACCTGGGGCTGAATTTGGTTCAGGTCATCAACTCCTTATTATAAAATTCAGACTTAAATTGAAGAAAGTAGGGAAAACCACTAGGCAATTCAGGTATGATCTAAATCAAATCCCTTATGATTATACAGTATAGGTGACAAATAGATTCAAGGGATTAAATCTGGTAGACAGAGAACCTGAAGAACTGTGGACAGAGGTTAATAATATTATACAGAAGGTGGTGATCAAAACCATCCCAAAGAAAAAATAAATGCAACAAGGCAAAGTGGTTGTCTGAGGAGGCTTTACAAACAGCTGAGGAAAGAAGGGAAGTGAAAGACAAAGGAAAAAAGGAAAGAAGTACCCAACTGGATTTAGAGTTCCCGAGAATAGCAAGGAGAGAAAAGAAAGCCTTAAGTGAACAATGCAAAGAAATAGAGAAAAACAAGAGAAGAGGAAAAACTAAAAATCTCAAGAAAATTGGAGATATTAAGGCAACACTTTATGGAAGGATGGGCATGATAAAGGATAGAAACTTTACCTAACAGAAGCAGGAGAAATCAAGTGGCAAGAATATACTGTATTAGTACTTAGTAATCCACTTTGTGCATCCACTGTGTTTTTGAAGAGGAGGTCTTAGTCCAAGGAAAAAGAGAGGGCGAGAGGAGGAGGAAGGAAGAAAAAAAGTAACATTTTTTTTCATACACACAAAAAATATATCCTAGGTGTAATAGGTGAATTCAGCAAGGTCTTAGGATTAGAGATCAATATAAAAATCAATTATATTCTACACAGTGGCAGCAAACAATTGGAAAATAAAATTTAAAAATCAATGCCATTTACAATATCATAAAAGATAAAACACCTAGGGATATATATAATGAAACCTGAGCAAGACCTCTACTCTGAAAACTACAAAACTATGAGAGAAATTTTAGAGGACCTACATGACTATTGTAAAGATATCAATTTTCTCTAATTTAATCAAAGATAATTAATTATAATCAATATCCTGTTAGTCTCTTCTGTGATTACTGACAAACTAGGACTGAAAAAATGTACATGGAACTGCAAAGAATCTAGATAGAAGAGTCAAATATTATTGGAAATGAAAAGGGAAATTTCAGGATTTATATTTCTTGACTTCAAGATTTACCATAAAGCTACTGAAAGCAAGTCTGTGGTGTGGGCATAATAAAATGAACAAACAGATTAGTGGAACAAAAGATATTCCAAAAATAGCTCTGCATAATTACAAAGATTTAATTAGAGAAAAATTACCCATGCAAAGATATGAAAAATGTATATTCATTGTTTTTTGTAGGAATGATGACTAATCTGGTGTGCTTTCATTATTAAGCCTTGTCCTGTTCGAATTGTTTTGCTAAGTGCAAATGATAAAATATACTATGCAGTCCCTTTTTATCAGGAACTCCCATACAAAGGGAGGAAAAGATATGAGGGGAATTATACTTAGTGTTATGAAATATTCTATTAAATTTTTGAAAAATTCCTTGGAAGATTTTAAATTCTTGAAAAATTCTATTAAAACTAACTACAATTTATATGAAAACAGTGAGAAGACACAGCAATTAATATGTATCAATTCCTTGCAAGTTTGTGAAGATTTTTTGAGGTGAACAGGTTGAGTTTGGTGACAGGGAGGATCACTCAGAAGAAATTACAGGTGACCCATTGTGCATGATCTTTCAATAAGTATACAGTTGTACCTCAATATCTGCTGGTGCCAAGTTGTCAGATCTGGAGGGTCTCAACTTAAAAAATAGTCACAACCTCAAAGTTATGTTTTATTCAGTGGGAAATTTTAGGACTTAAATCAAGTAACCCTGAGAAAACTGCTCCTAGGAGACAAGGGGAGAAGCCAGGTTATATACAAGGTTTGCAACAAAGGACAGGTAATCTGAACATCAAAAGATTATTGTTAATTAGAGAAAACCAGATATCTCAAGTTAAGATATCTCAAGTTTAGCACTTTTCTGTATATGGGAAGATAAAGAGTATGGGCTCACTGAAATCCTTCCTTTCATACGTGTATCAGCTATCCTGGGTCAATAAGTAAGTAAAGTAGCTCAGTCGTGTCTGACTCTTTGCGACCCCGTGGACTGTAGCCCACCAGGCTCCTCTGTCCATGGAATTCTCCAGGCAAGAATACTGGAGTGGGTTGCCATTTTCTTCTCCAGGGGATCTTCCCAACCCAGGGATCAAACCCGGGTCTCCTGCATTGCAGGCAGACGCTTTATCCTCTGAGCCACCAGGGAAGCCCCTGGGCCAGTATCCTGTGTTTTTTCACATCCTGAGCTCCCTTGAGGCTCACTGTAGGGGGTGGCTGCAGTCTGATGGCTGCCAAATTGCAGGTATTCTTCTCCTTCCTGAGTATCCTTAGGGATCATATTGGAGGGCTGTCATTTCTGATGACCCACCCTGTCATCCTTATTTACTGATATGACAGAAAATGTTTCATTTCACAATGGTCAACTGTATTCACTGCACTGTAGCTAATTTATACAAAGGACTTGAGCATACATGGATTTTGGTATACAGTGTGGCTCCTAGAACCAATCCGCTGTGGATACGGAAGGACACCTGTATAGGTGAAAAGTGAATGCCTGAACAAGCATGTGGGTATATTCATGAAACTACTAGCAATTGGCATGGGTGCAAAAGGTAGGCTTGGGAAAGAGTAGTAGTAATTGAGAGTGGAAGTGAAAGTGGGACCAAATTATCAATTTCTTAATGTTGCAGAGTTCTTTAGTGGGTGTTTCATGCTTTACATGCACTTCCCTAATGGTTCAGATGGTAAAAAATCTGCCTGCAATGCAGGAGACCCAGGTTTGATCCCTGGGATCTTCCCTGGAGAAGGGCATGTCAGCCCATTCCAGTATTCTTGCCTAGAGAATTCCATGGACAGAGGAGCCTGGCAGGCTACAATCCATGGGTTTGCAAAGAATTGGACACAATTGAGCAACTAACACTCATTTTCCTGCTTTACATATTTGGGACCAGGCTTGGGGAATTTTGGTGCACGCTGTTACAGATTGTTATGTCTTCTTTGAGAATTAACTCTTATCATTATGAAATGCCCTTCTTGATCCCTAATACATTTCCTGTTCTGAAGTGTGCTTTGTCTGAAAGGAACATAGCTTCTCCAGCTCTGTTTCACATTAATATATCGCCCTCCCATCTCTTTACTTTAAACCTGAGTCTTTATAAAGTGAGTTTCTTGTAGACAATATATTTGTTATTTTTTCCACTGTGACAATCTAATACATTTTCTAATATATTTAGAAAATTTACATTTTACTAACCGGGGTCCAGTGGCAGTAAACTCCCTGTTGTTTTTGTCTCAGAAAGTTTTTAATATCCTGCAGTTTTGAAGAATAATGTCACTAGATTAGACTCCTGAATTGCCGAGTTTATTTTTTTCTTTCAATATTTTAAATATTTTATTCCTTTCTCTTCTTGCTCACATAGTTTCTGTTGAGAAATTTGCTGTTATTCCTATGTCTCCATAGTTAAGATGATCTTTTTGCTATTGGGCTTTTTTCACGATGTTGTTTTAAGTTGACTCATAGTTCTTGAATGTTCTGAGAGGTTTTTCTCTTTGCGTTTCAGTTTACTGACTTTTTATGGATCTATCTTCAGGCTTATTGATTCTTTCCTCATTTGTGTCCAGTCTCCTGATAAAATTATCAAAGATATTCTTAATTACTGTATTTTTTTATTTGTAGCATTTAAAAATTCATACTTAGAGTTTCTAGTTTCTATTTCTCTGTTCACATTACTCAGCCTTTTTGTTGTTTACATTTTCCATGGAAACATTTAATATATTAATCATAGTTATTTTAAATTTTTTACCATCTAATGATTCCAATATTTGTGACATATCTAATCTTGGTTCTGATCATTGCTTTGTCTCTTCAGACCATGCTTTGCCTTCTTGCATGACTTGTAACTTTTTGTTGAATGATGGACATGAGGTATTGGATAATAGGAACAGTGATAAATAGGCCTTTAGTTTGAGGATTTCTGTTAACTTAGCTAGGGGTTGGGCTGTGTTTAGGTACTGTAGGTACCATAGGCTTGAAATTCCTCTAGTTTCCTTGTTTTTGTTTCTCCCATCACCTTTAGGTCCTTGTTAAGAACTTCTATTTAGACAGTCTCTATTCAGCAGTTATTTTCAGCTGTAATCCAAGGTATAATTAGCTGGAGCCCTGCTAATACAGTGGTAAGATGTGGAAATAGGAAAGCTTCCTATGTTCTTGTCAACTAAAAAATATAGTCACAACCTGAAAATAAAGAGTTATTTTATTTGGTTGGAATGTTTAGTACTCTGAGCCCAGGAGACAGCATCTCAGTAGCTTTGAGAAAACTGCTCCAAGGAGGCAGGAGGGGAAGTCAGGCTATATACAAGTTTGCAACAAAAGGAGCAGGCAGTCTGAACATCAAAGATAAGCTATCAAGTTATGAAATTTAGCATACTGTGTATGGAAAGATGCAAGCCTGTGGGCTCAAGGAATTCATTCCTTCCATATGCACCTCTGCTATCTGTGCAATCCTGTTTCCTTGTTCACTTGGCTCCTTGCATGTTCGCAGCACCTCCGCAGTCACTTTGGAGGGTGGCAGCATCCCCTGGATCAGTTTTGGAAGCCCTCATTCATATTTGAGTGAACTCCGGGAGTTGGTGATGGACAGGGAGGCCTGGCCTGCTGCAATTCATGGGGTCACAAAGTCGGACACGACTGAACTGAACTGATTCGTATTTGGAGGCCAAAATTCGCTGATGGCTGTGATATTTTTTGTTTAGTAATATGTAAGGAAATCTTTTCATTTCACAGTCTTTTTAAATTAAAACCAGTCTTTCAGGAGACCTGTATCTTTGCACTGCGTCCTTCACAAGAGTTCGATAACTTCTCCCCACTTTGGTGAGACAGGAAGCCTGGAGAGGGATGGAATCAGGAAAATACCTGCCCCTTTCCTTGTGGCTCAGCTGGTAAAGAATCTTCCTGCAATGCGGGAGACCTGGGTTGGGAAGATCCCCTGGAGAAGGGAAGGGCCACCCACTGTAGTATTCTGGCCTGGAAGATTCCATGGACTGTATAGTCCATGTGTTTGCAAAGAGTCGGACACAGCTGAGCGACTTTCACTTTCACTTCACTTTCACTTCCTTAGGGTGAAACGGGTCTGGTAGCCCTGACAGCATGCTTTTGTTATGGAGAATGCTCTAGAATGTTGTTCGGTATCTCAGTCTTGTCTCTTTGCAACCCCATGGACTGCAGCATGCCAGGTTTCCCTGTCCTTCACTGTCTCCCAGAGTTTGCTCAAACTCATGTCCATTTAGTTGATGATACCATCCAAGTATCTCATCCTCTGTTGCCCTCTTCTCCTAGGCCTAGTTCCATTGGTTACTTTCCCCTTCCCTCTGCCAGAGTTACCAGGGGATCTTAATCAGATCTTTACAGTGAGAGCCCGGTAGGGTTGTTGGAGTTAAAACACACAAAAGCATAGAATCTAAGGCTGTGGTCATTAAGTGTTTCTTGCTCTCATGCTAGTCCACACTCAGCCTTTGGCAGTTTGTCTCAGTTACCATTTAAGTGCCACTCTCAGTTAATTTCTCCAGAAGCCTCTGCTCCATCCAGGGAAGCATATCTCAACCATGGCCTTCTGGATTAGACTGTCTTCCATACTTCCTGGGGGTGTCTTGCATTGTGATCTCAGTTTTGTGAGGGGTCCAAGGAAAGTAGTTAATTTGGGGCTAATTCAGCTGTTTTCTTGTTGTAATAAGGTCTTTACATTTTGTAGTTGAAACCAGAAGTCTCCAGTGTAGGGAGTTAAATACCCACAAAATTAACATTAAATTCATTATATTTTTCTCCAAAAGCATGATATAAATCATTACTATAGAACTCTCAAAATTTTTGATTGTGACAATCCCATTGTTGTAGCCACGCGTTCTGGGAAACAAACTCACTCAGAAGGACAATGCAAATAGTGGAGTGCAGTTTATTACACCGGCGGGCCCAAGGCAGTCTCCTCTTAGCCAAGGACCCCGACCAGCAGTTGTGAAAATCTTTTACACCCCATGTGTACGTGTCTGAGCCCACCACTCCGAATTCCTTGAGACTTACATAAACCAAGGAAAATACAATCCCAATAACCCCATCGTTCACGTGCTATGTGCTTATGTGCTCAAACAGTCAAACAGTTAGCCAATAATCAATAAACCTGAGGTTACACTTTGATAGAAACAGAAAAATTTATGGCCTGTCTGGAGGAAGGGGTGATTAGCGTATGTTTTCTCTTAGGTGATGAGTAACCTAGATACAATCCTCAAGGTTCCCCTGTCTGGAGGGGGTCTTATCCTTCTGTTGTTGTTTTCATAGGCACTAAACACAGTGTTCAGAGTCCATTGGAAAGGTGGCCGAGCATGATCAGCATGAACAGGCCTAAGATGGAGTCCAGGCCCTATGAATTCCTTCTTCACCATGATAACTTATTTTTTTATTATTCTGGTAACAGAGCATGGAATGGACTGACATATTCGAAAAAAAGAAATGATAGGAAGCTATTGGAAAAATAACTTCTACAAAACTTATACAGTAGGCTTGAATTGAGACATTGGAAATTTAAAAAGGGCGTTTAGTACAGAAAAATATGAAGTAAAAATAATAGAATTATTTGGTTACAGCTAATGAGAAAGGAGGAATCAAAGCTAAGTATGAGCATTCTCATTTATTTGGACATGATGGTTACTTAAAGATTCTCCAAAACAGAGTAATACCATATTCTTATATAACATTACGGTTATTCCAAAAGTATCTTCTTAGGACAAATAACTGGTACTGATAACTAATAAAGGTCTTGAACTCATCATACAGTTTCTCAATCAGTTATTCTTTCCTGAACTGCCTTAAATATGTCTTAGACAGAGATTCTAAAATTAATTTTGTGAGCTCAGCAGCCTTGGGAACCTCATCAGAGTATCTTGACACCAGCCAACTATCATTGCAAGTGGGGTATTTATTACAGGAATCAGACGATAGCTTTTTTATTTGAGTATATTTTATGCTTAGAATCCATGATAGAGATCTATTTAAATG
The DNA here is from genome assembly GCF_032405125.1 of Capricornis sumatraensis. Taxonomy (NCBI): domain Eukaryota; kingdom Metazoa; phylum Chordata; class Mammalia; order Artiodactyla; family Bovidae; genus Capricornis; species Capricornis sumatraensis. The sequence continues at coordinate 57,148,773 of NC_091087.1, read as the reverse complement.
CTTGGTATTGAGAGCGTTAATAGCCTCAGGAGGGAGGCCAGAGGTCCCCAAGTGGCAGGAGGAAATAAAACTACAAGTGACAGACTTTTTGGGTTTTTTTCTCTTTACTTTTCCCTTTAATCCTGTGTTGTCATGGTGACACCTGGCTCCACCTGAACTTCACTTTCTCAAACTTGGAGCCAAGGGATGTGTTTTTCTTATGGAAATATCTTCCTTTATTCCTTAATGAACTATATATTTGCTTGAAAATCTGCCTTTCTTCAAGATTCATGTCGATTGTTTTATCACCTGGATGACTCACCTTGTACCAGTGCTATCTCAGAATGCATGATGTGGATGAGGGGCCTGGTGCAGCTCCCTCAGTTTTGAGGTGTTTCCATTCCCTAATTAGTGGCTTTGCTAATAGGTATATAACTCTTTTTTAAAAACTAACAAGGAGGCATTCTTTCTGTCCCCTTCTGATGTCTATGTCAGAAACTTTCTGTATCTCTTTTATGCTTTAATAAACCTTTTTTCCAAAAAGTTCTGAGCAATCAAGCCTTGTCCCTAGCCCTGGATTAGCTCCTCTCCTCCAGAAGCCATAAATCCTGGTGTCACACACAGCTCATAGCAGCAAACTTTCAGTATTAAAACTATCCCAAGTAGACCTTGGGAACTGCTCTTATTTACCCACTACTATTCTGAAGAAAAATAAGTTTCTAAAACCTACTCTTATCACTAATACACATTGTTTCACATAGTGGAGCAATAAACCTTGTAGAGCCCCAGCAAGAAACATAACCAAAAAAAATATATTTCAAACTAATTGTATTAGGCTTTAAAGCTTGGGGAAAGCACAATCATTATGCTTGTGCATGTATAACATCATCTTTCTTCAGTTCTGGCTGGAAAGCTTATTTTTAAAATATATAACTACTCTCAAAAGCTTAAAATAATTTTAAAAAGGCCGTCATCAAAAACTTCCTTTTCTCCTTACAGAAGTATCTAACACAATTGTTTCGTTTTTGATATTTTGGCTTTGCCAAAAATTGGATGAATTTTGACCACACACTCACACATCCTCACCACTGATTCATAAAGGTAATGCTTCTGCACGTCACTAGTCCCATGCCTGGGATTGTCATCAACCACAAGATTTCCAGGTAAATTTTGATATAATGTTATAGCTCTATAACTATCACTGTCTATGAATAACTTAACATATTGAAACTTAGAAAATATGTAATGTAAAATTTAAATTTGAAGGTCAGTTTTGATCTTATAAATAGTATAGGAGAAAATTTTTCTTTGAAAACTTAGATCTATGTATGAGATCTGTCATTTTACAAATTATAACCTTTTAAAAACACCATCATTACCTATAAGAAAGGCGTTAAACTAAAGACCAAAGTATACAATCTACTATCTTTCACTGAAGTTTAAAAAAAACTATATAATAAAAGACAGTTTGCTCTTTTCAGTGAAGCAGGAGGTTCTGGCTTATTAAAAGTGCAATTATGCTATGCTTAGAGGATCTCTAACTAATTTCAAACTGACTCTAGACAAGCAAAAAAAAAAAAAAAACATTCAGGGCAGACGTCAAACAGACCTCTCCTTATTAGAAACTAATTGCCTGTTTGGTTGCCTTCACCATTTGAAACACATGGGAAATGAATGTTACTGATGTATGCATCAGCACTAGAGTATCTAAAACCACTTTTCCAATAGTTATTCTGGAAATCATCCAAAACCGATTGAAGACCAAAAGATCATTGCAAAATTTGATTCTGAAGGAAATTTTTTGATAAAGCTTATGATTTTGCATAATCAAATAACATTAATGAAAGATAGGCAATCTGCAGCACCAAAACTTTAAACCTAACCCTTCTTTAACCTACCAAATACTAGATATTATTATGTTTGTTTTAAAAGATGCTTGCTCCTTGGATGCTGTGGCAAAGCTAGACAGCATTATTAAAAACCAAAGACATCACTTTGCTGACAAAGGTTTTTCCAGTAGTTATGTGCAGATGTAAGAGCTGGACCATAAAGAAGGCTGAATGCCAAAAAATTGATGCTTTCCAGTTGTCCCAGAGAAGATTCTTGAGAGTCCCTTGGATGGCAAGGAGATCAAACCAGTCAGTTCTAAAGGAAATCAACCCTTAATATTCATTGAAAGGTCTGATGATGAAGCTGAAGCTCCAATACTTTGGCCACCTGATGTGAAGAGCTGACTCATTAGAAAAGACCCTGTTGCTGGGAATGACTGAAGGCAAAAGGGGAAGAGGGTGACAGAGGATGAGATGGTTAGTCATCATCACCAACTCAATGGACATGAATTTGAGCAAACTCCAGGAGATAGTGAAGGACAGGGAAGCCAGTTCACTGTGCTGCAGTTCATGGGGTTGCAAAGACTCAGACATGACTTAGCAACTGAACAACAACAATGTATGTTTTGATTATTTAGATATCTGAACATTTAGATATCTGATGTTAAATATTTTTTTAAAAAATGAAAATGGGTTCATGTGCATTAAATTCAATTTAGAATTTTCAGTAATGACAACATGAAAAAATTATTTTAATCTAATTTATTAAAAATATTTAAAATATGCTTGCCATTTATCTCTGAAGAATGTTATTTGTCTGGTAACCATTTATTTTAGTGAAACTCAATTATAATGAATTGATGACAGAGTCTATTTTGTAGGATATCAGAGAGGAAATCTTTGGTCTCCCTTAGTTACTTTTTCCAAAATATTTCAATGTTGATTGAATATACCCTAGCATTTTTATTTAGTTAGATAGCACTTATGATCTAAATTGTTTTTTAATAGTCTTTTTGTCTGTATTTACATGTGTTTTTTCCTAAATGGTAACCTCTGTTAGAACAGTGACCATATCTTCATTTATTAATTGATTGATTCAATCATTCCTTTATATATATAAGTATTGGATAAGCACATAGTCTGTCCTATGCATGGAGCTAGAAATTATACTAACAGAATGAACAAGAGAAAGGATGCCTTATAGATGGGATGGTTTCTCTTTCACCTATTTGTACCCACTAATCTAACAAAACTAGGAGAAATTTTAAATGTTTAGTTTTAAATCAAGTCCCATGTGCTTTAACATATTTTTTCTGAGATTAGTACAAAAGAACTCCTTTATAAATATTAATATGTTAAATGGACAAAATTGGTTTAAAATAATTAGTATGAACTCTTAAAATTGTCAAGAAGACTAAAGTCTTTTTTGAACTTTATGAAAATTTTTTTCTGTCCTTCATGTAAAAGAAATTAATTTTGAATTTTAATATTTAAGTAGAAGAGATTTGGCGTGCTCAACAGGCTATTTAATATGCCTGAATAAATTCAGATCTTATCTATTTTATTTTTGTTGTTGTGTTATTAATTATTTAATTGCTAGAACTACCATCCTTTTCAAATTAGGAACCTATCTAATGAAAAAAGAAAATACTGACTTTTTAAACAAAATCTGGGGGAAGGATTCTTCCCTTTTTTATCTACGTAAAGCAATAGAAATGACCTGGGGTAAGGTAATAGGAACTGGTTGAATAATGAGAATAATACTGAGTCATTTTAAGGTAAGAGCAACGTAGAATCGCTAGTACTTAGTTGATTGATAACTATTTGTTTAACGGGGTAAAATTCTTATAAAGAACTCTATGCAGACCTGAAAACTTTGCTATAACATAAAACATATTAATGAGCATTCGTTCATTGAGTCTTTTCAGTGGGATCAAGGACTTTTCTTTGGTTATGACTACCCAGAGTGGGATTCCACATTGCCTTTTTTGTACAAAAAACATGTATGCTAATTTTCTATGAGTTATTTAATAGTAATTACAAAGCAGTTTGAATGAAGAATACTTATGGGATATCATGAATTTTTTTTCCAAAACTGTTATAATTCCCTAATCACACGCTGGTATCTGTGTGTGTGTATGTGTGATATTTATTTCTTTGGAATGATTTCAAGGGATTTGACATACTTTCTACAGATGTAACAGCTTCCTTGCATAATCAAATTTCACCAGTTTATACAATAGTTAACTAAATTACATGCTTACAGTTAGCTGATATTTAAGTGTTTTTACTTATTGCCAGTTTTTCATAGTAAATTCCTTTATACTGTTCTAAGAGGTTTACTTATATTTACACAAGCAGTCCTCACAAGAACCCAATGACATAGTTACTATTATTATCCTCATTTAGTAAATGAGGAAATACTGCAAAATAGAAGTAGCTTTCCCAAGACCATGTAGCTACCACAAACACAGTCAGACTGCAGAATGGGTGCTTTAACCAGTGTATCGTGCAGGCTGCTAACTGACAGACACAGGTTTAGAAACAGGTATGAAAAGTGAAAATGTCAGTCATTCAGTTATGTCTGACTCTTTGCAACCCCATGGACTATGCCCTGCCAGGCTCCTTTGTCCATGGAATTCTCCAGGGAAGAATACTGGAGTAGTAGCCATTCCCTTCTCCAGGGGATCTTCCCAACGGGGATCAAACCTGGGTCTCCCCTATTGCAGGCAGATTCTTTACCTTCTGAGCTGCCAGACTCTAGAAACAGGTATAAGTGACTCTTAACTAAAGAATGCAGCCCAAATGTCCATCGGCATCATCAAAGATTCAGCATGCAATTATGCCTACAGAGAAAACAGAATGTCTATTAATTCAACAAGCCGATTAAGTGGAGGTTACTATAATAGAGCATCACTGTAGTTACATTGGGAGAATATTCTCAAAAAAGAAAAAAATCACTTGAGTTAAGTTTCTAGGAAAACTTGGGTATACAGTATAACTTAAAATTACTAGAGAACAATTCAGTCCTAGACACTTGCAGAGTTGCTAGCTGAAGGACTTTATTTTTCTGTTTAATGTTAGATAAGCAAGAACTAGGGGAAAAAAGAAAACTCAAGAGTAAATGTTTTTCTACCTATTTCCAAAATTAAGTACACGACTATTTTAAAGATCAGTCTTGGGGAAGTTGCCTTGATGAGGAGGATGCAGGGTGGTTCTGGCAGATGATTAATCTCAAGAAATAGAATGAACTTCTGTTCGGTGCCATGAAAGAAACAACACAAAATCTCGGGCACACTCCCAGATATGCCAGTTAGAGTATAGGCTTGTTGTTGTTGTTCAGTTGCTCAGTTGTGTCCAACTCTTTGCAACCCCACGGACTGCAGCACACCAGGTTTCCCTGTCCTTCACCATCTCCCGAAGCTTGCTTAGACTCATGTCCATTGAGTTCATCCAACCGTCTCATCCTCTGTCATCCTCTTCTCCTCCTGCCTTCAGTCTTGCCCAGCATCAGGGTATGAGTCAGTTCTTTGCATCAGGTGGCCAAAGTGTTGGAGCTTCAGCTTCATCATCAATCCTGCCAGTGAATATTCAGGGTTGATTTCTTTAGGACTGATTGGTTTGATCTCCTTACAGTCCAAGGGACTCTCAAGAGTTTTCTCCAACACCACAGTTCAAAAGCATCAGTTTTTCAGCACTCAGCCTCCTTTATGTTCCAAGTCTCACATCCATACTTGACTACTGGAAAAGCCATAGCTTTGGCTATATGGAATTTTGTTGGCAGAGTAACGTCTCTGCTTCTTAATATGCTGTCCAGATTTGTCATAGCTTTACTTCCAAGGAGAAAGCGTCTTTTAATCTCATGGCTGCAGTCACCATCTGCAGTGATTTTGGAGCCCAAGAAAATAAAGTCTGTCACTGTTTCCTTTGTTTCCCCATCTATTTGCCATGAAGTGATGGGACCAGATGCCACAATTTTCATTTTTTGAACTTTGAATTTTAAGCCCACTTGCTCAGTGTGTACTATAGGCTAATCCTCAGTAAAAAGATTTCTTCCTTACATCCAGAGTTATGTAAAACAGTCAAGAGTGTATGGGGAATTAGTCCATAAAGTTTTCCAAAGTTCTTGACACTTGTTCTACCTTTTCTAGAATGATGCTCTTTTATGAAAGTTAAATCTGGCTTATCACCCCATAACTGCTGTCTAGCCTGCAGCAAGGAGAAAGAGGAAGTGAGTAGTTACCATTTTTAGAAATTTAATTTCACACTATAATTGCACCTACCATTTCCACCCACTTGTCATTGTTTGGAATGTTTTCATGCGCCCATACCTAGGTAAAAAGAGGACTGAGAGTATCACCTGGACTTCGATGGCCAACGGCATGGCTTAACAATGAGAAAAGTGTAGGAGGGAAATAGATATCAGGACCAGAAGCCAATTTACTCAAAAATATTTTTTGTTAATTACTGCTTGTTAGCCGAGGAACCAAGCATAGAGAATATAGAGATGGAAGGCATAACTCCTGCTCTGTGGAGTTCACAGACTAATGAAGGAGAAAAACAAGTAAAGGCAATAAAATATAGATGCTACTAAGGCGATGGCACCCCACTCCAGTACTCTTGCCTGGAAAATCCCATGGATGGGGGAGCCTGGTGGGCTGCAGTCCATGGGGTCACGAAGAGTCAGACACAACTGAGCGACTTCACTTTCACTTTTCACTTTCATGCATTGGAGAAGGAAATGGCAACCCACTCCAGTGTTCTTGCCTGGAGAATCTCAGGGACGGGGGAGCCTGGTGGGCTGCCGTCTCTGGGGTTGCACAGAGTCGGACATGACTGAAGTGACTTAGCAGCAGCAGCATGGTGAAATACAGAAAATGCATGGGCAGAGGAGCCTGGCAGGCTACAGTCTGTGGGGTAGCAGCTGAGCACACACAGCACGACAAGACCATTTGGAGATGGACAAAAGTAAACTTTCTGAAGGAGAAGATATGGAAATGAAAAAGAAGGGAATGATATGAAGCTGGAAAGCCTTGGATACCCTACAAAATAGTTTGGATTTTATCCTGCAAGTCACTATTATTGAAGAGTGTTTAAGTGAAGAAATGAGATTATTAAATACATTTTCAGAGAGATATCACTTTGGTGATCTCCTCTTCATAGGGAGAACAGTTTGAAGGATGTAACATTAGAAATAAGATTTTTTTTTCTTTTCTTAATTTTTATTTGGAGGATAATTGCTTTATAATGTTGTGTTGGTTTCTGGCTTACATCAACATGAATCAGCCATAGGTATACATGTGTACCTTCCCTCTTGAACCTTCCTCCCACCCTGACCGCCACCGCCAGCCCCCCAACCCCATTCCATTCCTCCAGGTTGTCACAGAGCACTGGGTTGAGCTCCCTGTGACATACGGAAAGTTCCCATTGGCTCTCTATTTTACATTTGGTAATATGTATGTTTCAAAGCTACTCTCTCTGTTTGTCTCACCCTCTCCTTCCCCTGCTGTGTCCACAAGTCTGTACTCTATGTCTGCATCTCTGTTCTGGCCCTGCAAATAGCCTCATCAGTATCATTTTTCTAGATTCCATATATATGTGTAAATATACAGTATTTTTCTTTCTCATTTTTACTTACTTCACTCTGTATAATAGGCTCTAGGTTCATCCATCTCACTGGAACTGACTCAAATTTCTTCTTTTTCATGACTGATTAATATTTTATTATATAAATGTACCATAGCTTTTAATTTGCCAACAAAGGTCGATGAATTGATGCTTTTGAACTGTGGTGTTGGAGAAGACTCTTGAGAGTCCCTTGGACTGCAAGGCGATCCAACCAGTCCATTCTGAAGGAGACCAGCCCTGGGTGCTCACTGGAAGGACTGATGCTAACGCCGAAACTCCAATAGTTTGTCCACCTCATGTGAAGAGTTGACTCATTGGAAAAGAGTCTGATGCTGGGAGGGATTGGGGGCAGGAGGAGAAGAGGACAACAGAGGATGAGATGGCTGGATGGCATCACTGACTCAATGGACATGAATTTGAGTGAACTCCGGGAGTTGGTGATGGACAGGGAGGCCTGGCGTGCTGCAATTCACGGGGTCGCAAAGAGTTGGACACGACTGAGCAACTGAACTGAACTGACTGACTGACCATAGCTTTATCTGTGTGTCTGTCCATGGACATCTAGGTTGCTTCCATGTACTGGCTATTGTGAATAGTGATCCAGTGAACATTGGGGTACATATGTCGTTTAGAATTGTGGTTTTCTCATGTTATATGCCCAGTAGTAGCATTGCTGGGCCATATGGTAGTTTCATTCCTAGCTTTTTAAAGAAATCTCCACATTGTTCTCCACAGTGGCTATATCAATTTACATCCCATCAACAGTGCAAGAGGGTTCCCTTTTTGCCACATCTTCTCCAGCATTTATTGTTTATATTTTTTGATGATGGCCATTCTAACCAGTATGAGGTGATACCTCATTGTAGTTTTGATTTGCATGTCTCTAATAATAAGAGATGTTGAGTATTTTTTCATGTGTTTATTAGCCATCTGTATGTCATCTTTGTAAAAATATCTGTTTAGGTCTTCTGCCCCTTTTTAATTTTTTTTTTTTTTTCCTGATGTTGAGCTGCATGAGCTGCTTATATATTTTGGAGCTTAATTCTTTGTCAGTTACTTCATTTGCAGTTACTTCCTCCCATTCTGAGAGTTGCCTTATCATCTTGTTTATAGTTTCCTTTGCTGTGCAAAAGCTTTTAGATTTAATTAGGTCCCATTAGTATAATTTTGTTTTTATTTCCATTATTCTAAGATGTGGGTCCAAGAGGATCTTGCTGTGATTTATGTCAAAGAGTGTTCTGCCTGTTTTCCTCTAAGAGTTTTATAGTTTCTGGTCTTACATTTTAGGTCTGTAATCACTTTGAGTTTATTTTTTTATATGGTATTATAAGCATTCTAATTTCATCTTTTTTTTTTTCCATGTAGCTGTCCAGTTTTCCCAGCATTAATTATTGAAGAGACTGTCTTTTATCCCTTGTATATTCTTGCCTCCTTTGTCAAATATAAGGTGCCAGTAAGTGCATGGATTTATCTCTAGGCTTTCTATCCTATTCCATTGATCTATATTTCTGTCTTTGTGTCAATACCATACTGTCTTGATTACTGAAGCTTTGTAGAATAGTCTGAAGTCAGGAAGGTTGATTCTCCCAGCTCCATTTTTCTTTATCAAGATTACGTTGGCTATTCGAAGTCTTTAGTGTTTCCATACAAATTGTGAAATTTTTTGTTCAGTTTTGTGGAAAATACCATGTGTAGTTTGATAGGGATTGTGTGGAATCTGTAGGTTGCTTTAGATAGTGTAGTTATTTTCACAATATTGATTCTTCTAATCCAAGAACATTGTATATCTCTCCATTCATTTGGTTGTCTGATTTCCTTCATCAGTGTCTTATCGTTTTTTGTAAACAGGTCTTTTATCTATTTACGTAGGTTTATTCCTAGGTATTTCATTCTTTTTGTTGCAATGCCTAATGGGATTGTTTCGTTAATTTCTCTTTCCGATTTTCCATTGTTAGTGTATAGGAATGCAAGGGATTTCTGTGTATTAATTGTATATCCTATGATTTTACTAAATGCATTGATTAGTTCTAGTAATTTTCTGGTGGCATATGTTGATTTTCTATATATAATATGTCATCTGTAAACAGTGAGACTTTTATTTCTTATTTTCCGATCTGGATTCCTTTTATTCCTGTTGCTTCCCTGATTGCTGTGGCTAGTACCTCCAAAATTATATTGAATAATAGTGGTGAGTTGTCTCTCACAGTCTCCCCGTGGTGTCTGTCTCTTTGCAACCCCATGGACTGCAGTATACCAGGTTTCCCTGTCTTCCACCATCTCGCGGAGTTTGCTCAAACTCATGCCCATTGAGTCGGTGATGCCACCCAATCATCTTGTGCTCTGTCACCCCCTTCTCCTCCTGCTCTCAATCTTTCTGAGCATCAGGTTCTTTTCAGATGACTCATCTCTTCCTATTAGATGACCAAAGTATTGGAGCTTCAGCTTTAACATCAGTCCTTCAATGAATATTTAGGATTGATTTCATTTAGGACTGACTGGTTTGATCTCCTTGCAGTCCAAGGAATTCTTAAGAGTCTCCTCCAACATCATAGTTGGAAAGCATCAATTCTTTGGCACTCAGCCTTCTTTATGGTCCAACTCTCAGATCCATACATGACTACTGGGAAAACACATAGCTTGGACTAGGTGAAACTTGGTCAGCAAAGTAATGTCTCTGCTTTTTAATATACTGTCTAGGTTGGTGATAGGTTTTCTTCCAAGAAATAAGCATCTTAATTGCATGGCTCCAACCAAAATCTCCAGTGATTTTGAAGCTCAAGAGAATAAAATCTGTCACTGTTTCCATTGTTTCCCCATCTATTCCCCATGAAGTTATGGAAACAGATGCCATGATTTTAGTTTTTTGAATGTTGAGTTTTAAGCCAGTCTTTTCACTCTCCTCTTTCACCTTCATCAGGAGGCTCTTTAGTTTCTCTTCATTTTCTGCCATAAGGGTGGTATCATCTGCATATCTGCAGTTACTGATATTTCTTCTGGCAATCTTGATTCATGAGTCATCCAGCCCAGCATTTCGCATGATGTACTCTGCATAAAAGTTAAATAAGAAGGGTGATGATACATAGCCCTGAGGAACTCCTTTCCCAAATTTGAACCAGTCTGTTGTTCCATGTAAGTTCTGTTTCTTTTTGACCTGCATACAGGTTTCTCAGGAGGCATATATGTTGGTCTGGTATTCCCACCTCTTTAAGAATATCCCATAGTTTGTTGTGATCCACATAGTCAAAGGCTTTAGCACAGTCAATGAAGCAGAAGTAAATGTTTTTCTGGAATTCTGTTGCTTTTTCTGTGATCCAGTGGATGTTGACAGTTTGATCTCTGGTTCCTCTGCCTTTTCTAAATCCAGCTTGTACATCTGGAAGTTCTTGGTTCATGTATTGTTGAAGCCTAGCTTAAAGGATTTTGAGCATGACCTTGCTGGCATGTGAAATGAGTACAACTGTGCTGTAGTTTGAAAATTCTTTGGCATTGCCTTTTTTTAGGATTGGGATGAAAACTGACCTTTTCCTGTCTTGTGGTCACTGCTGTGTATTCCAAATTTGCTGGCATATTGATTGCAGCACTTTCACAGCATTCTCTTTTGGAATTTGAAATAGCTCTACTGGAATTTCATTACTTCCACTATATTTCTTCGTAGTAATGCTTCCCAAGGCCCACTTCACTTTGCACTCTAAGATGTCTTGTTTTAGGTGATTGATCATACCATCATGGTTATCCAGGTCATTAAGATATTTTTTTGTATAGTTCTTCTCTGTATTCCTGTCACCTCTTCTCAATATCTTCTGTTTCTGTTAAGTCCATACTGTTTCTGTCCTTTTTTGTGCCCATCTTTGCATGAAGTGTTCCTTGGTGTCTCTTATTTTCTTGATGAGATCTCTAGTCTTTCCTATTCTATTGTTTTCCTCATTCTTTGCATTTTTCACTTAGGAAGGCTCTTTTATCTCTGCTTGCTATTCTTTAGAACTCTGCATTCAGATGGGTATATATTTCCCTTTCTCCTTTGCCTTTTGCCTCTCTTCTTTCCTCAGCTGTTTGTAAGGCCTCCTCAGACAACCATTTTGCCTTTTCAAATTTCTTTTCCTTGGGGATGGTTTTGATCACTGCCTCCTGTACAATGTTATAAATCTCCATCCATAGTTCTTCAGGCACTCTGTCTATCAGATCTAATCCCCTGAGTCTACTTGTCACTTCCACTACCACTATATAATTATCAGGGATTTGATATAAGTCTTACCTGAGTGCCCTAGTGGTTTTCTGTTGAGGTCCTTTAATGGACTGGAACCTGGTGATCCAGAGTCGACTGATAAGAAATTAAAGGAGAGAGAAAGAGGCTGATATTCCTTGGTTTATGCAGAAAGCCAATAAAGCCCCTGCACAGGGCTTGTTCTGTTCACAAAGGCCTCAGGCACCCTCTCGATGGGGTGAAGGCACAGGACACCTTCTCGAGAGGGTCTTAGAAGCAGGAAAGTGAAATCAGAGAGCCTCTGTGCTCCAGGGGATCAGCCTGAAAGGGAGACAGGGAGAGAGAGAGAGAAAGAGAAAGAAAGACACGGGGACCAAAGCTCTGATGGAGCAAAGGTGTTTTAATCAACATGGTGTGGGCATATATACTGTCTTTCTGCTGCTGCTAAGTCACTTCAGTCGTGTCTGACTCTGTGTGACCCCACAGACGGCCGCCCACCAGGCTCCCCCGTCCCGGGGATTCTCCAGGCAAGAACACTGGAGTGGGTTGCCATTTCCTTCTCCAATGTGTGAAAGTGAAAAGTGAAAGTGAAGTCGCTCAGTCGTGTCCGACTCTTTGTGACCCCATGGACTGTAGCCTACCAGGCTCCCCCATCCATGGGATTTTCCAGGCAAGAGTACTGGAGCTGTCTTACAAGGTAGTTATTCTCAGCAAAGATAAAGATTAAAATTCCAGACTTACAAAACATAGGCGATCCATATTAAAGAGAGAGAGAGTTGTAAATAATCACTTTTACCGTATGGTTCACAAGAAGGAAGAGGGTACTTATCACCGTATAGAAAAACTAATGAAGGAAATGCCTGGATTCCTCAGCCCCCCGGGAGAGGCTTGCCTCTCCTCTGAATTCCTGAGTATTCAGGAATTAATAAGGAACAGAGAATTCCTGACAGATCCAAAACAGCACACAGGAAGCCTCCTGTTAAATGCTTCCTGACAGTTCCCCCTATTTTATTATATTTGTAAAAAAGGTCTTGACCAAATGAGTTTGGTTAGTATTAACCAACCTTATAGAAAGACAACGGTAAACAACAAATAAAATTATCAAGACAATCCCTAAAGTTACAGTTCCAGGCCCGATACTGTGTGTAATACTTTGAAACCATCCTCATGGGTCTAGCCCGGAAAATTTGTTCAGCTAAAGTTTCCAAATTAGGGGAAGAGGGCAGATTTTTAGAAAAAGTTTTAAAGATTTTCTTATGCAGTAATTGTACATTCAGAGAGGCATTATCATGTATATTTTGTAAATGAAATTTGATATGTTCCCAGTTGTAGGCATTATGACTGAATTGAACAGGAGTAACACAAAATTGAGTAGCTTAAAGAAATAGAGGAGCTAAGACAAGTATATAGTATGCAATTAATACAAGTTACAGAACATAAAGTCTTATTAAATTGTAAATTTTCTATGGCTATAACAAAAGGAAGTGGGACACAGGCCTGTATAAAACATGACTGATTATAGCAAAAGAAATAGTTACTATGACCACGACTGGTCCCTATGAAATGTCTGGTCTATGTTCCAAGTTCTTTGGTGCTCTGGTACTTGCAGAAAGTTTCCAAATGTCCCATTGTTCAGGCCCACTCTGTTTATCAAGGATGATCCTAGGATGAGGTGGGGCTAATCCACCATCAAGCCACTCAAGAAGTCCTTTGTCATAATAATGTTCCATCATAGTGTTAGTGACCTTCCATATCACACACAGTGTTGTTAATATCATCTGAGCAGTCAGATAACCACATTCCATGGCGTCCCCAATCAACAATTGTATGATTAGCCACAAACATTGATTTTTTTGATTTGGTTTGACATTTGTCCCAACGAACAGGAGTATAAGTAAAGTTTTTATAAGTAAACCCTTTGCATAATGTTCTTTGTTCTTTCCGTAATTCTTTAAAACTCTTTCCCTAAAGTCTCAGTATTATAAACATGGTTTACAGACAAAGGGCAGTAAATAATCCAAGCAATGTTCAAAAGTCTTCTTTTGGAGGCAAGACGAAAGCCCAAGTTTGTCGGCTGATGTTTATGCACAATTTTGCTGGGCCCACGCACAAGGAAAGGATTTCATAGCCTAAAGAAATGTTAATTAGTTTTCTTTCCTCCCCAGGGTGTGAGGGCCCTTTCATGCACTAGAGAGAAGGCATATGTATAGAGTCATTAGTTGAAATGATTGGTCCTCTCTCTGTCCATTTGACCACCTGTAATAGAAGGGAGTTGGGTATTCGTCCAAGCTCAAGCCGGGGGAGGTACAGGCCAAAAGACTGAGCATTGTCAGGAGAATGTATTCAGGACTTGGAGTCAATCTCTGTTGAGAGATCAAATTTTCAGCTTGATTAGTAAGGAGTTTTTATTTGTCCCCAAGTGGGGATCCATAGGGGTGATGCTGCTGAGGGTGGTGCTTTCTGGAGATCTTTAGAGCAGACATAGCCCATATTGGAATTTCTTCTTCCTGGGGTTCTTGTTGTTTCATCTCCATTTTGAGTGCTGGGGGCCCCCTTGGGCCAAATCTTAAGAAAAGGTTAAAAAATTAATAACAAATAAAGCTGTATTAACAATAGTTATAGGTTTAGAAAATATTTTATGTTGGAATCTACTAAAGTCTGCTTTAGATAAGGAACACAGTGGTGTACCTGTGTATTCCCCCTTTTTTAATTTTTTTTGTTTATAACTTTAGTGTGTGATGTGTTTGTTTGACTATGTCTTATGTCTGGATTATAAGGAATATCTGTAATATGTATAACAGAAGAAGATTGTAAAAATTGTTTAAAGTGTCTAGAAATATAGACAGGGTATAACATGTTGTGTAGCCTCACTGTGAAGAGGTGTGGCCCAGATAAAAGAGGAATTTGTGTCTGTACAGACTTGTAGGAAAGAAAATGGAGAAAGTTCAGGGCAATGAGTTACATCCATTTGTCATAGTTCATTAGGTCATAAACCGCAAGGATTAATACCTTGTGTGATGGGTAGAGGTCTACAAGTAGAGCAATTACTAATAATTTCTTTAGCCTTTGCGGTATGCGATTGTCCATAGCTGGTGTAGGGACCCCGCATTGTTATGTAACAGGGCATGTTGTTCCTCTGGAGTAGCAAAGGAAACCAGTTTATCAGCTTGTTCATTATCATAAGCCATGGGGCCTGGAAGACAAGAATGTATTCGAATATGTGTAATATAAATGGGAGAATTGTGGTTTCTAACAACAGATTGTAGTTGGAAAAAGAGTTGTTGAATAATAGGTTGATTGGAGTTTGGTGGAGGTTTCTATATTTTTTAATACAAAAAAAACAGAATATATAGAGTCAGACTATATTAATGGGGTAAGGATGTAGGCAAATAAATAAGAGCATATAATTCATTTTGTTGAGCAGAATGAAATTTAGTATAAAAGACTTTATATTCCTTAAGAGACCAGAATGAAGCTTTGGAGCTTTTAGTCCCATCTATATAAAAAACCTCGGCCTGTGGTATAGGCTGTGAGCTGATAATGTGAGAAATAATAAATTCAGTATTTTTGAAGAAATTCCACAGCTTACCAGAAGGATAATGAAATGAAATTTCTCCAAAATATTCCAGAAAAGCTCTTTGGAAATTGGTAGAAGTTTGTAAAACGTTCTCAAATTGAGATTTATTGATAGGTATTATAATTTTATGAGGATCGGAGCCAATGAGAGTTTTAGTCCTATTTTTTCTATTGATAATGATTAGAGCAATTAAATCAAGGTAGGAAGTAAATGACTTTATTTCCCTAAAACGGGTATAGATTCATTCTACTAGATGTTCTTATTGGGCAAGAAGTCCTGTGGGAGAATGAGGAGAGGGGCTGCTGCTGCTGCTAAGTCACTCCAGTTGTGTCCGACTCTGTGCAACCCCATAGACGGCAGCCCCCAGGCTCCCCCATCCCTGGGATTCTCCAGGCAAGAACACTGGAGTGGGTTGCCATGTCCTTCTCCAAATCATGAAAGAGAAAAGTAAAAGTGAAGTAACTCAGTGGTGCCCAACCCTCAGCGACCCCATGGACTGCAGCCTACCAGGCTCCTCCATCCATGGGATTTTCCAGGCAAGAGTACTGGAGTGGGGTGCCATTGCCTTCTCCAAGGAGAGGGGAGTATGAACGATTTTAGAGGTAAATCTAGTTTGATGTGAGTAAGAAATTGTTTTTGTAATTTATTTTGCACCAAATAGAGTTGCTCTCCTGCCTCTTAAGAAAGTGAATGAGGGCTATTTAAATCAGGATCTCCTTTTAAAGTATTAAATAGATTATTCAGTTGATAAGTAGCAATGCCTAAAGAAGGTCTAATCCAATTAATATCTCTGAAGAGCGTTTGAAAATCATTTAAGGTTGCTAACTTATCAGTACGGATCTTAGTTAGTTGGGGAGTAATGCATTGCCTATTAACAATGAACCCCAAGTAATGGTAAGGTGTAGAGGTTTGAATTTTTTCTGGGGCAATGATTAATCAAGACTTTTTAAAGCATAGTTGAGCTATATCAAACATGTGTTTAGTTTCTAAGATAGATGGAGCCGAAAACAATATATCATCCATATAGTGAATAACAGGAAAGTTGGGAAATTGTTTTCTCACAGGCTCAAGGGCTTTGACTACATAGTACTGACACACGGTGGGAGAATTCATCATCTCTTGTGGCAGTACAGTCTATTAGTACTGTTTATGAGGTCCAATATGATTAGGATAAGGGAGAGAGAAAGCAAATCTCTCTCAGTCTAAAGGGTGTAAAGGTATATTAAAAAACAATCTTGTAAATCAATAATAATAATATGCCAATTTTAAGGAATAGTGGTAGGTGGTGGAATTCCTGGTTGTAATGCACCCATAGGTTTCATAGATGCAATAACTTTTCTAAGGTCTGTTGCTGCTGCTGCTAAGTCGCTTCAGTCGTGTCCGACTCTGTGCGAACCCATAGACGGCAGCCCACCAGGCTCCCCCGTCCCTGGGATTCTCCAGGCAAGAACACTGAAGTGCATTGCCATTTCCTTCTCCAATGCAGGAAAGTGAAAAGTGAAAGTGAAGTTGCTCAGTCGTGTCCGATTTAGCGACCCCATGGACTGCAGCCTACCAGGCTCCTGCGTTCATGGGATTTTCCAGGCAAGAGTACTGGAGTGGGGTGCCATTGCCTTCTCTGCTAATGTCTGTTAGGAGACACCATTTGTTAGATTTCTTTTTTATGACAAAAATAGGAAGGTTCCAAGGAGAACAAGATTCCTCAATATGCTTTAATTCTAGTTGTATATCTATAAGATTTTTAGCCACCTGTAAATTTTTCTTTTTTCTTTTTTTTTTTTGTGAGGGGCCTCTGCTCTGTCCAAATAGGCTTGTCATGCTGCTGCTGCTGCTAAGTCGCTTCAGCCGTGTTAGACTCTGTGCGAACCCATAGACGGCAGCCCACCAGGCTCCCCTGTCCCTAGGATTCTCCAGGCAAGAACACTGGAGTGGGTTGCCATTTCCTTCTCCAATGCATGAAAGTGAAAAGTAAAAATGAAGTCACTCAGTCATGTCCAACTCCCAGCGACCCCATGGACTGCAGTCCACCAGGCTCCTCCCTCCATGGGATTCTCCAGGCAAGAGTACTGGAGTGGGGTGCCATTGCTTTCAGGTTAATTTAATAATTGTATTGTTTGTTAAATGAGCAGTGGCCCCCAGGAAAAATGTAGAATGTATGTCTGAATTTGTCATATTTTATATCTTTTTATTAAAAGCATATATCTTACTTTTCCTTAGCAAATATGAAGTTTCTTGTATATTAGCATTTTATAGATTGGTGAATATATTTATTACATCATATTATAATATATATTATATAAATATATATTTATATAATATATATATTATACATTATATTTATTAATAGTTTAAAATCTCTTTAGTTTTTCTGTAAGAAAAACTTTTTGTAAGAGGAAGTTAATGTTTAGTAATTAATGTTTTAAAATCTTACTTTATTTGGAAATGACCTAGCTATTTAATAAACTTTTATTATTTAGTTTAGGGCAACTCTAGAAATTTAAATTATCCCAATCCTAAAAGATTATTTTAGATTATAATAATAGATTATTCTATTAAAATATTATTTTTAATAGATTTTATCTAAAAGTTTTTATCTCATATATATATATATATATACTGCTAAGTCAGTTCAGTTGTGTCCGACTCTGTGCAATCCCATAGACAGCAGCCCACCAGGCTCCCCCGTCCCTGGGATTCTCCAGGCAAGAACACTGGAGTGGGTTGCCATTTCCATCTCTAATGCAGGAAAGTGAAAAGTGAAAGTGAAGTCGCTCAGTTGTATCTGACACTCACTGACCCCATGGACTACAGTCCTCCAGGCTCCTCCATCCATTGGATTTTCCAGGCAAGAGTACCATTGCCTTCTCCATATATATATATATATATATAAAGAGTTACCTTTTTGTTGATAAATTTAGTTTGCCTAGGCATAATAAAAGTATTATATAATGTTAATGACTTAAGACATGTCTTAATTAGATTAGCAATTATATTTAAATTATATTTATATTTAAACGTATTTAATATTAAATATTTTTCAGTTCACATGAATTTGAATTTAAATAGAGCTCATTAACTTCATATTATCTAAAAACAAAACTGGTATATCAATGGCAGCGCTACTGGATGTTAAGGGTTTGAGGGAAAAGATGGAATTTGCACCAGGTTTTTATTGAAGGGAACCTGGGGAAACCTGCTTGGAGTTAACTGGAATAGGTTTTCTTTCAATGTCAGATTTAGACTTACAATCTTGGCCCAATGCATTCCTCTACAGTAGTGAGGGCAGATTTTTGGAGATTATATATATATATATATATATAAGCTTTCTTAGGGCAGTCTCTTTTTAAATGGTTCTTATTTCCACATGTAAGTGAGTGAAGTCACCGCTTAGTCGTGTCTAACTCTTTACGACCCCATGGACTGTAGCCTATCAGGCTCCTCTGTCCATGGGATTTTCCAAGCAGGAGTGCTGGAGTGGATTGCCATTTCCTTCTCCAGGGGAACTTTCTGACCCAGGAATCGAACCCCAGTCTCCCGCATTGCAGGCAGACGCTTTACTGTCTGAGCCACCAAAGGCAGCAGCCATTGTTTCAGCTAGCGTTTGTATCTTCAGTTTTTAATCCTAGATTGCAACAGCCTTCAAATAATCAATTATAGTCCCTGTCTCAAGAGTTGGAGCTACAGATTTTTGACATTCCTGATTTGCATTTTCATAAGCAAGTAATTTTTCTAGTTGCTTTTTGGCTTCTTCTCCAATTACAGTATGGGAAATAGAAGTTTCTAATCCCAAAGAAAGGCAATGCCAAAGAATTCTCAAACTACCGCACAATTGCACTCATCTCATATGCTAGTAAAGTAATGCTCAAAATTCTCCAAGCCAGGCTTCAGCAATACGTGAACCGTGAACTCCCTGATGTTCAAGCTGGTTTTAGAAAAGGCAGAGGAACCAGAGATCAAATTTCCAACATCCACTGGATCAGGGAAAAAGCAAGAAACTTCCAGAAAAACATCTATTTCTGCTTTATTGACTATGCCAAAGCCTTTGACTGTGTGGATCACAATCAACTGTGGAAAATTCTGAAAGAGATGGGAATCCCAGACCACCTGACCTGCCTCTTGAGAAACCTATATGCAGGTCAGGAAGCAACAGTTAGAACTGGACAGGGAACAACAGACTGGTTCCAAATAGGAAAAGGAGTACGTCAAGGCTGTATATTGTCACCCTGCTTATTTAACTTCTATGCTGAGTACATCATGAGAAACGCTGGACTGGAAGAAGCACAAGCTGGAATCAAGATTGCCGGGAGAAATATCAATAAGCTCAGATATGCAGATGACACCACCCTTATGGCAGAAAGTGAAGAGGAACTAAAAAGTCTCTTGATGAAAGTGAAAGAGGAGAGTGACGAAGTTGGCTTAAAGCTCAATGTTCAGAAAACAAAGATCATGTCATCTGGTCCCATCACTTCATGGGAAATAGATGGGGAAACAGTGGAAACAGTGTCAGACTTTATTTTGGGGGGCTCCAAAATCACTGCAGATGGTGACTGCAGCCATGAAATTAAGACACTTACTCCTTGGAAGGAAAGTTATGACCAACCTAGATAGTATATTCAAAAGCAGAGACATTACTTTGCCGACTAAGGTCCATCTAGTCAAGGCTATGGTTTTTCCAGTGGTCATGTATGGATGTGAGAGTTGGACTGTGACGAAGGCTGAGCACTGAAGAATTGATGCTTTTGAACAGTGGTGTTGGAGAAGACTCTTGAGAGTCCTTGGACTGCAAGGAGATCCAACCAGTCCATTCTGAAGGAGATCAGCCCTGGGATTTCTTTGGAGGGAATGATGCTAAAGCTGAAACTTCAGTACTTTGGCCACTTCATGTGAAGAGCTGACTCATTGGAAAAGACTCTGATGCTGGGAGGGATTGGGGGCAGGAGGAGAAGGGGACAACAGAGGATGAGATGGGTGGATGTCATTGCTGACTCAATGGACGTGAGTCTGAGTGAATTCCGGGAGTTGGTGATGGACAGGGAGGCCTGGCCTGCTGCAGTTCATGGGGTCGCAAAGAGTCGGACACGACTGAGTGACTGAACTGAACTAAACTGAATCTAGCTAAAATATCAGCATACGTTTCATTAGATCCCTGGACTTTAAATAAGTGATGAAGTAGAGTAGAAAAGTGATGGGGCTTTTCAGCTGTTTTACCCATGTTTTAGTACTTGACAGCCTCAATAGGCCCTGTGGTCACTCCATCTGAGAATCTGCCTACGTGTACCAAGTCCCTGTTCAGGCGCCACTTGTTGATGTCCTTTAATGGACTGGAACCTGGTGGTACAGAGTTGACTGATAAGAAAGTAAAGGAGAGAGAAAGAGGCTGATATTCTTTGCTTTATGCGGAAAGCCAATAAAGCCCCTGCATGGGGCTTGCTCTGTTCACGAAGGCCTCAGGCACCCTCTCGATGGGGTGAAGGCACAGGGCACCTTCTCAAGAGGGTCTTAGAAGCTCGGGTATGAAAGTGAACTCAGAGAGCCTCTGTGCTCCAGGGAATCAGCCTGAAAAAGAGAGAAAGGGAGAGAGAGAGAAAGAAAGACACGGGGACCAAAGCTCTGATGGAGCAAGGGTATTTTAATCAACATGATGTGGGCATATATACTGTCTTACAAGGTAGTTATTCTCAGCAAAGATAAAGATTAACATTCCAGGCTTACAAAACATAGGTGATCCATATTAAAGAGAGAGAGAGAGTTGTAAACAATCACTTTTACCGTATGGTTCACAAGAAGGAAGAGGGAACTTATCATCATATAGAAAAACTAATGAAGGAAATGCCTGGATTCCTCAGCCCCCGGGAAAGGCTTGCCACTCCTCTTAATTCCTGAGTATTCAGGAATTAATAAGGAACAGAGAATTCCTGACAGATCCAAAACAGCACACAGGAAGCCTCCTGTTAAATGTTTCCTGACAGTTTTCCATACTTTTTTAAAATTTAAGTCTGAATTTTTCAATAAGGAGTTCATTATCTGAGCCACAGTCAGCTCCCAGTCTTATTTTTGTTGACTTTATAGAGGTTCTCTATCTTTGGCTACAAAGATTATGATCAATCTGATTTCAGTATTGACCATCTGGTGATGCCCTTGTGTAGAGTCATCTCTTTTGTGGTTGAAAGAAGTTGTTTGCTATGACCAGTGTGTTCTCTGGGCTAAACTCTGTTTGCCCTGCTTCATTTTGTACTCCAAGGCCAAAATTGCCAGTTACTGCAGATATCTCTTGACTTCCTATATTTGAATTCCAGTCTCCATGATGAAATGGACATCTTTTGGGGAGTTTTAATTCTAGAAGATCTTATAGGTCATCCTAGAACAGTTCAGCTTCTTTGAAATTAGTGGTTAGGGCATAGGCTTGGATTACTGTGATATTGAATGGTTTGCTTTGGAAATGAACAGAGATCATTCTGTCATTTTTGAGATTGCACCCAAGTACTGCATTTTGAATTCTCTCTCTTTATTTATTTATTTATTTTTTTTTTTGACTATGAAAAAGCTGGCTTAAACTCAACATTAAAAAAAAAAGTGTTCACGGCGTTCTCAAGGCAAGAATGCTGAAGTGGTTTGCCATTCCCCTCTCCAGTGGTCCAGTTTTGTAAGAAGTCTCCACCCCAACCCATCTATCTTGGGTAGCCCTACCTGGCATGGCTCATAGTTTCATTGAGTTAGACAAGGATGTGATGCATGGGATCAGTTTGATTAGTTTCCGTGCTTGTGGTTTTCATTCTGCCCTCTGATGGATTAGTGGTGAGAGCGGACACCTTTCTCTTCCTGATCTTAGAGGAAATGCTTTCAGTTTTTCACTTTTGAGGATAATGTTTGCTGTTTGTTTGTCTTATATGGCCTTTATTTTGTTGAGGTAGTTCTTTCTGTGCCTACTCTGTGTAGAGTTTTTATCATGAATGGGTGTTGAATTTTGTTGAAAATTTTCTCTGCATTAAAATGCACATATGGTTTTAATCTTTCAATTTGTTAATATGGTGTATCATTTGTATATATTGATGAATCTTATAATCCCTGGGGTAAACCCCTGTTGATCATGGTGTCTTATTCTTTTAATGTGTTGTTCAATACTGTTCACTAGAATATTTTTGAGGTTTTTGCATCTATGTTCTTCAGTGATACTGACCTATAATTATATTTTTTTGGATTTGGTATCAGGGTGATGGTGGCCTTGTAGGATGAGTTTGGGAGTTTTTCCCATCCTCTGTTTTTTCATGGAAGAATTTGAGCAGGAAAGGTGTTAGCTTTTCTCTAAATGGGTGATAGAATTCACCCATCTGGCCCTCTGCTTCTGTTTATTGGAAGATTTTGATTACAGTTTCAATTTCAGTGGTTATGATTGGCCTGTTCATATTTTCTATTCCTTTCTGGTTCAGTCTTGGAAGGTTATACTTTTCTAAGGATTTGTCCATTTCTTACAGGTGGTCCATTTTATTGACATATAGTGGCTCACAGTGCCTCTTATGATCCTTTGTATTTCTGTGTTATCTGTTGTAACTTCTCCTTAATCATTTTTAATTTATTGATTTGAGTCTTCTCCCTTTTATTCTTCCTGAGTCTGGCTAATGCTTTGTCTGTTTTGTTTATCTCCTCAAAGAACCAGCTCTTAGTCTTTTTTATCTTTGCTATTTTCTCCTTCATTTCTTTTCCATTTATTTCTGCTCTGTTCTTTATGATTTCTTCTATAAACTTTGGGATTTTTGTTCTTTTTTTTCTAGATTTTTTTAGGTGTAAGTTCAGTTGTTTATTTGATACTTTTCTGATTTATTGAGGTAGGCTTGTATTGCCATAAACTTCCCTCAGCACTGCTTTTACTGCATCCCATAGGTTGTGAGTTTGTTTGTTTTCATTGTCATTTGTTTCTAGGTAATTTATTTTCTCATTGACTTCTTCAATGACCTCTTGGTTATTTAGAAGCATTTTGTTTAGCCTCCACGTGTTTGTGTTTTTACAGTTTTGTGGGGTTTTTTTTTTTTCCCTGTAATTCATGTCTAATTTTAGAGTGTTTTGGTCAGGAAAAATGCTTGCTAGAAATGCAATTTTTTTTAGATTTACCTAGGCTTGTGACAGAAGATGTGATCTATCCTAGAGAATGTTGTATGTGTACTTGAGAAAAAAGTGAATTCTGCTGTTTTTTGGATGAAATGTTCTACAGATATCAATTAGGTCAATCTGGTCCAATGTGTCCTTTTATGTTTTTTGTTCCCTTATTGATATTCTGTCTGGATGATCTGTTCATTGGTGTGAGTGGGTGGTTAAAGGCCCCCATTATTATTGTGTTTCTGTCGGTTTCCTCTTTTATAATTCTTAGCATTTGCCTTATATATTGAGGTACTCTTATGTTGCTGCTGCTGCTAAATCGCTTCAGTCATGTCCAACTCTGTGTGACCCCATAGATGGCAGCCCACAAGGCTCCCCCATCCCTGGGATTCTCCAGGCAAGAACACTGAAGTGCATTGCCATTTCCTTCTCCAGTGCATGAAAGTGAAAAGTGAAAGTGAAGTCGCTCAGTCATGTCCAACTCAGCGACCTCATGGACTGCAGCCTACCAGGCTCCTCCGTCCATGGGATTTTCCAGGCAAGAGTACTGGAGTGGGGTGCCATTGCCTTCTCTGACTCCTATGTTGAGTGTATATGTATTTGTAATTGTTATATTTTCTTCTTGGATTAATCCCATTGATCATTATGTAGTGTCCTTCATTGTCTGTTGAAATGGTTTATTTTTAATGGTCTGTTTTATCTGAGTATTGCTGCTCCCGCTTTCTTTTGGTTTTCATTTGCATGGAATATCTTTTTCCAGCCCTTCACTTTCAGTCTGTATGTGTTCCTAGATATGAAGTGGGTCTCCTGGAGACAGCATATATAGGTGTATTGTTTCTGTATCCATTCAGCCAGTTTATATCTTTTGGTTGGAGCTTTTAATTCATTTACGTGTAAGGTAATCATTGATATGTATGATCATATTACCATTTACTTTATTGTTCTGGGCTTGTTTTTATAGACCTTTTCTTTCTCTTGTGTTTGCTGTCTAGAGAAGTTCCATTACCATTTATTGTAAAATTGAATTGGTGGTGCTGAATTCTCTTAACTTTGCTTATCTGTAAAGCTTTTGATTTCTCTGTTGAATCTGATTTCATTGCTAGGTAGAGTTACCTTGGTTGTAGATTTTTTTTCTTTCAGCACTTTAAATATATCCTGCCACTCCCTTCTGGCCTCCCGAGTTTCTGTTGTTAGCCTTATGGGGAATCCCTTGTATGTTATTTGTTGCTTTTCCCTTACTGCTCTTAATAGATTTTCTTTGTGTTTAAGTTTTGCTAGTTTAATTAATATGTGTTCAGGCATATTTCTCTTTGGGTTTATCCTGTATGGGAGTTTCTGGGCTTCCTGGATTTGGGTGTCTATTTCCTTTCCCATGTTAGGTAAGTTTTCAATTATAATTTCCTCAAATATTCTCTCATTATCCTTTCTTTTTCACTTCTTCTTCTAGAAACCCTATAATTCAAATGGTGATGTACTTAATGTTGTCCCAGAAGTCTGAGACTTTTCTCATTTCATTCTTTTTTCCTTCCGCCATTCTTTCAGCTCTCTTATCCACTCTTCTGCCTCAGTATTCTGCTACTGGTTGCCTCTAGTGTATTTTTTATTTGTTATATTGTTCATTGTTGATTGTCTAGTCTTTATTTCTTCTAGATGCTTCTTAAACATTTCTTGTATCTTTTCAATCTGTACTGCCATTCTGTTTATTTGTGCATCCATCTAATTTGCATTTTTTTCTGAGGATCATCATTACTATCATTACTCTGGAATCTTTTTCAGATAGATTGCCTATTTTCTCTTCATTTCTTTGGTCTTGTGGGGTTTTACCACATTTCTTCATCTGCTGCATCTTTCTCTGTCTTTTCATCTTGTTTAATTTACTGTGAATGGGGCCTCCTTTCTACAGGCTTCAAGGCCATTGTTCCTCTTATGTGTGGAATCTGCCCCCCATGGGTAGGATTGGACGACTGCCTTGTGAAGCTTTGCTGATTGGGGGACTGACATCTCTCTTCTTGTCCCTCTGAAGGGCCGGTGTCACGCTCAATGGGGTGTTTGGGGGTGTCTGTGAGCTTGGTATGACTTTGGGCAGCCTGTTTGCTAATGGGTAAGGTTGTGTTCCTATTTTGCCGGGTTTGGTGTGAGATGTCTGGCAGTGGAGCTTGCTGACCTTTGGTTAAGGTCAGATCTTAGTGGTGAAATGGAGGCTTTTCAGAGAATTCTCACTGATTAATATTCCATGGGGGTCAGGAGTTTTCTGGTGGTTCAACAGCCTGAGCTCAGGTCTCCTACCTCAGAGGTTTGGGCCTGACGCCTGGCTGGAACACCAAGGTAACAAGCCACACATCATAGAAAAGAAAAGGGAAGAAACAAATAGGAAAAAAAAATATATCAAACAAACAAAAAAAAGAATGGAAAGACAAAACCCCACGACAAATGGTAGAAGCAACACTAAACAGATAAGAACACCCATAGAAACTCACACAACTCACAGAAACCAAGAGAGAGAGAAAAAAGAACTGAAATAGTTACCAAAATAGAAGAGAGCAATCAAACCAGTAAACAAATCCTATACAAAACAAAAAACATGGGAAAAATGTAATATTACAAGAAAGTACAGTAAAAATTAGAAAAAGTCAAATCAATTTATTTAAAAATAACTCCATTTTTTAAAGCAAATAGTAAGTAAAAATAAAAGGGAATAATTTTAAAAAGATAACAATAAAACAATATGAGAAAGAAAACACAAAATAGTGAGTGATAAGACGAATGTCCTCTGTCCTCTGCTGCCTTCATCACACAGTGAACCCCAGGCAATCTGCCTATTGGGGAAGTCCTGTAAAATTTTTGGAAGGTCTCTGACTTTCTGTGGGCAGTGTGGGGTCAGATCATACTCAGAACTGACCTTGCTCCAGATTGTACTTGCTTCCAAAGTCCATGATTGCCCCCAAAAGTCCACAGTCTCAGGCTAATTAGGGAGATTCAATCTGCCGTACCTATGGTTGCAGGAGTGAATTCCCTTCCCCTGGTGCTCAGCTTTAGTTTTGGCCTTTCCTCTGCTGTCTGCTCCCTGCCCAGACAAGAGGGGGTGAGAGTAGGGACTGATTAGCTCTCACTTGCTCAGTTGGGCTGGGGAGCCAGAGGGAACAGCGGACAGAGTTGGCATGTGCGGGGAGTGCTTGCAGCGGCTGAGGCCGGAGGAAAGCTGCTATAGTCTGAGGTGGATCGTGCACTCCCCCAGGGCAACTGGCTCTCGGTCTCAGGTCCCTTGGCTGAGTGAACCTGCACATGCTTCCAGGAAGGTATGGGCAGTGGCCTGCACCTGTCACAGCTTGGTGGCAGCTGCAACCTCAAGGGTTGCCACAGTGGACTCTGGCCACCTCTGACACTCACACAGGCTTTTGCAGTGGCCAACTGGCTGGCATTCCTTCTTTGGGATCATAAACTGCAGTTGTGGCTAGTCCTACTTCTGCCACTCATGCCTTCCTTGGTGGCCTGCCAGCATGACCCTCTGTGGTCACAGACTGCAGTTTCGTCTCACCCTCTGCCTCTGGTACGAAGACAGTACCCTGCAGTCTGTGAGCACACAAGGGTTTCAATGACAATGATCTCTTGTCAGTCCAGGCTTTTCCCTGGACTCTCTCAGCTGTTTCATAGTAGCTTCCTCATCAGTCAACTCCAGTCCCCTCCCTGGGGTGTAACTCCTGAAGCCTGAGCCTAGGACCCAACCGCCACTTGTCTCAGCTGGAATGCAAATAAGTGTTTCAGGCTGGGAAGTGCTGGCTGGCACTCATTTTTGTGGTGAATTCTGTCTGTTTTGCCTTCCAAGCACCTGTCGCTGCATTCCCCTCTGAGGTTCCAAAGTTGCCCCTATCTCCATCCATGAGGTGTTTTCCGAGTGTGTGGAATTTTTCTCCTTCAGGGCTCCCTGCTTGAGGCATAGGTCCCCAATTCCTTTGTCTCTTTTTCTCTTCTGTCTTTTGCCCTGCATTAATCTGTGGGGACTAGCTTGCCCCTTTGGAAGTCTGGGGCCTTCCGCCAGTGTTCAGAAGGTGTTCTGTAGGAGCTGTTCCTCATGTAGGTGTCGTTTTGATGTGTTTTGGGGGAGGAAGGTGATCTCCACACCTTACTCCTCAACCATCTTGAAAGTCCCCCTAAGAAATCCCAATAGGATTTCTAAGGAATATGAGATTTCTTTTGAGGGTGATAAAAATGCATAACATTTATAATATGATGAAGGTTGCCAACTCTAAAAATACACTAACACACATTAAATTGTACACTCAAACTGGTTATGACATGTAAACTACATCTCAAGAATGCTAATTAAAAAATAAAATACTGCTAGTCTTATCTTGATACCTTATTAAATTACTATCCTTCCCTCTTTATATATATGTGTCCTTGACTCATTGCTTTTAGTACATCTTTGTTCCCACTAAATGACAATACAGGTAGAAATATCCATTTATTTTATTTTTGGCACTGGTATTCTGAAAAAGTGTCATATGGGCCAAAATCATCACAAATAAAAAGTACAGGAGATAATGCCAAGGTAACTACATAATAGAATTCCCTTCTTTCCAAAAGAGATTGTTTTGTTCTGGTGCTCTGTACTGCCAACCCATTTAACCACCAGCACCACCACCACCAGCATGCATGCACGTACCAGTGATGTTCAAGGAATAATGCTTATTAGTTATTCAATGCTTACTTAGAGTATTTTCTATCCATCTTTTAAAAATGGAGGAAAAAAACCTGAGATTGTACGAAGTAATAGACTTAGGAGAGCACCTGAAATTGAACTACAATGCTCTCCCTGAAAATAATACAGTACCCTCAAACTGAAAGGCAAGGGGTAACATATGCAGTGTAAAAACTGAAAATTTTCCTACTCCAGTTAAAATTCAAATTAATACTCCCCCTCCGCCCTAAGCCTCTAGGAAGCATCTCATTTTTAATTCTTATAATTCTGCTACAGTTCACCTGATGGAATATATTTATAGTTTATAGAAGAAATGAAAGAAACCCCCATAGGCTTTCTTTTATTTTTAAGTTTTGTTTTGGCTCATTAATGCTTTCCATCTCATTTCTTACTTTCTACTGGAAAAGTTTGCCCCAAGCAATTTTTGACAAATAAATAAAGTTGAACAGAGCTCATTTGCTTATATCATTTTTTAATGAAATTAAAACAGGCATTTGTAGGGATCACAAATGTAGAAAATTCTTATGACATAGTTTTGATTTACTAAATTAACATATTTCATCCACAGCCATATTTATCAAACAGAGTATTCAGTAAATTACTATTGTTATTATCACATCCATGAAGAATATAATTTACAGAATTCTATAATTTCACAATTCTTTTAACAGCTAATATCAGCTTAATTAGCAAGTAATTGAATTTTAAACTCAGGTGTCATAATCTTTCAATCT
Organism: Capricornis sumatraensis; assembly: GCF_032405125.1. NCBI lineage: Eukaryota > Metazoa > Chordata > Mammalia > Artiodactyla > Bovidae > Capricornis > Capricornis sumatraensis. The sequence continues at coordinate 57,120,035 of NC_091087.1, read as the reverse complement.
TTGAATATAGAATTCTCATGAATCTAGAGTAGTAAAAGGAAACACTGATGTCTCAATTCTTTTTTTAATAAGAATCTGAATGCTGTCTTCACATCTTACCTAACGAAAGGTCTTCCTGAATCTTTTCTTTTCTTTATTTCCTACATTATTATCAGAATACTTCATCTTTACTACAGTTTTAAAAACTGATATTGATTAATTTTTCCTGAGTTAATTTTATGTGGCCTTTGTCTCTTCAATAAGACTTCAGAAATTCAAAGAATCTATAATTTTCCATAGTCATCCACTGCCTCCAAAGAAATAGCAAAGCAATGCCTAGAACATAGGTGTTCAGTAAATAAGCCTTTATCAAATTATTATATTACTTACTAAATATTTGAGATGTGCCATATTTCAGATTTTTTTAGCATTTCAATTAATCTTTTAAACAATACTTAAAATATTATCATCACCAATACATAAGGAGTTATTTGACGTTTAGAGAATTCAACCAGTTAGCTCAAAGGATGTGGCTTATAAGTCATATGACTTTTGCACATTTTATTATGCCTCATTGCTTCCCCACATTGACCCCAAAACTATTACATACACTGTTGACTTAGTCATATCCCCAGTACTTGGATTCCCTTTGTAGCTCAGTTGATACAGAATCTGCCTGCAGTGCAGGAGACCCAGGTTCAATTCCTGGGTGGGAAAGATCCCCTGGAGAAGGAAATGGCAACCAACTCCAGGATTCTTGCCTGGAGAATCCCATGGACACAGGAGCCTGGCAGGCTACAGTCTATGGTGTCACAAGAGTTGGACACTACTTAGCAACTAAACCATAAACCATACCCCAGTACTATCTGAAAATTCCATATCCTATTCAGAACAGAGATATATTCATTGGAAATAATATTATCAAATTTTAAACATTATTTATATATATTTATCTTATATAATTTAAATTTACTAATAACTACATGTTATTATATTAAACTATGCTTTGTATGCAACAATTATGAATGGTAATTCTCATGACAGAATGGTAAAGCACATACTTGAAGGAGCCTTCCTGGTAAACTACAATTATATCTGTGGTGCAATAAATAAATATATTTTAATGTATTATTGCATTCAATCAAATAATCTAAATCTCTAGGGTCAAACTCTTATGCACATACAAATAAACAAATACAGTAGTTGAAACCAGGGAAGATGCAATAAGCAAGCAATTAAGCATGGACCAACCTAGATAGCATTTTCAAAAGCAGAGACATTACTTTGCTGACTACGGTCCATCTAGTCAAGGCTATGGTTTTTCCAGTAGTCATGTATGGATGTGAGAGTTGGACTGTGAAGAAGGTTGAGCGCTGAAGAATTGATGCTTTTGAAGTGTGGTGTTGGAGAAGACTCTTGAGAGTCCCTTGGACTGCAAGGAGATCAGCCCTGGGATTTCTTTGGAAGGAATGATGCTAAAGCTGAAACTCCAGTACTTTGGCCACCTCATGTGAACAGTTGACTCATTGGAAAAGACCCTGATGCTTGGAAAGACTGAGGGCAGGAGGAGAAGGGGATGACAGAGGATGAGATGGCTGGATGGCATCATCGACTTGATGTGCATGAGTTTGGGTGAACTCCGGGAGTTGGTGATGGACAGGGAGGCCTGGCGTGCTGTGATTCATGAGGTCGCAGAGAGTCGGACACGTCTGAGTGACTGAACTGAACTGAAATATGCATGGATCACTAAGATGGGTTGGCTTCAAAGGCAAGTGCCAGTATTAACACTGCAGTGATCAGGGTTCTAAGCTCTGGAACTTCTCAGATGGAGTAATTGATCTGAGAATCCATATCAAGTCAAGATAGCGAATTAGGATAAAAGGGTTCTTAGACTATAGTGACCCCTAGTTTCTGATGAAATGTAACCTACAAATTCTCTGTGGAGAAAGTGAAAATCTCCTCAAGATTTCCAGGGATAGAATTTTGAAAAATGCAAGCTTACAATAAGAAAACTACTAAACTACTAGTAAAATCATGAGTGAGTCAACAGAGACAACAAATACACACCTTTGTATATAATTTATATATAACTGAGTATAAAATGCTTTTAAAAAATACAAAACTAAATAAACTCAGCTTTAGCATCATTCCTTCCAAAGAAATCCCAGGGCTGATCTCCTTCAGAATGGACTGGTTGGATCTCCTTGCAGTCCAAGGGACTCTCAAGAGTCTTCTCCAACACCACACTTCAAAAGCATCAATTCTTCGGCGCTCAGCCTTCTTCACAGTCCAACTCTCACATCCATACATGACTACTGGAAAAACCATAGCCTTGACTAGACGGACCTTAGTCAGCAAAGTAATTTCTCTGTCAAAAACATGAGATAGAACTTTCTGAAATAAAAATAGAGTAGTGTTGAAATAAAATACTGAATGGACGGTTTACAGAACTGATTAGAGAAAATAAATCTAAAGATAATTTAAGGGATTATCTAGAATTCAATATATTCAACAAGGAAATGAAAAATATGCAGAAATTAAAAAACTCAGAGAGTGAAATGGGAAAGTATTATTGTTCATTTGCTAAGCCATATCCAGCTTCTTGTGACCCCATGGGCTGCAGCATGCCAGGCTCCTCTGTCCTCCAGTATCTCCTGGAGTTTGCTCAAACTCATGTCCATTGAGTTGAGGATGCCACCAAACCATCTCATCCTGTGTCACCCCCTTCTCCTCCTACCTTCAATCTTTCCCAGAATCAGGGCCTTTTCCAATGAGTCGGTTTTTCACATCAGCTGGCCAAAATACTGGAGCTTCAGCTTCAACATTAGTCTTTCCAATGAACATTCAAAGTTAATTGATTTCATTTAGGATTGACTGGTTTGGTCACCTTGCATTCCAAGGGACTCTCAAGAGTCTTCTTCAGCACCACAGTTCAAAAACATCAATTCTTCGACTTTCAGCCATCTTTATGGTCCAATTCTCACATCTGACTACTGGAAAAATCATAGCTTTGACTGTATGGACATTTTTTGGCAAAGTGATGTCTCTGATTTTTAAATACACTGTCTAGATTTGTCATAGCTTTCCTTCCAAGGAGCAGGAATCTTTTAATTACATGGCTACAGTCACCATCTGCATGTATCTAATTGGCACTGAGAATAGACATCAATTTAGTATATAGAGTATCTGTCTAGAATAAAGAAACAAGGGCTGGAAATTTCCCAGGACTAATGAAATTGCAAATTCAAAGATACATGAAGTACAAACATGATAAATTAAAAAAAAAAAATACATTCCCATATATTCCACTGAAGCTACAGAGCACAAAAGCAACTAAAATAAGCAACTTAAAAGAAGCCCTAGAGAAAAGACTTTCAAAAGAATAACAATTAGACACCTCAATAATGAAATTCAGATAACACTGAAAATTTTCTTAGAAATCGTGAGATAACAATACAGATTTGGTTTCCCAGAAAAATCTCGCTTTTATGAATGGCTGCAAAATTTCAGCTATTAACAAAAACTTCAGAGTTCACAAAACAACACAAATTTTTCTAAAACCAATTCTAATTGCTGTATTTGAGAAACAAAGATAATTAAGCTAAAGTATGATTTGAGATGGAAGAAAAAATAAGAGGATTTCATTAAAGATGTATATAAACAAATATTTCATTAAAAACAATGCTAGACTAAGTGCTAAAATATTGAGTTCTTTACCCCTCTCTGTATCTGTTTCCTTTGCAATGTGATTTTCAAGTTACTTTTGTCAAATGGAGACTGATTTCCGACTCTGTGAATCATATCTTTGTGGCAGCTTTAGTGAATAGAATGTAGCAGGAGTGATGCGCAGTTCCAAGCCTAGGCCACAGAAGATCTTGTATCTTTTCTTCCCTCTTAAATCTTACCAACTCCATGTGAACAGGTCAAATCTGGCCTGCTGCAAGGTAAGAGGCCATCTCAAGGAGTGCCCATAGCTAGCCAACTCCAGGTATAGAGATTCCTCAGTGAATCCACTGATTGTGAACACTCGATGTCCAGCTGAGACTAGCATCAATTTCTGAACCATGAACTGAGAAATAAATGTTTGCTTTTAGCCACTTGGTTTTAGGGTGACTAGTCATTTGTAGTAGCTAATTAATCAGTTCAATCACTCAGTTGTGTCCAACTCTTTGCGACCCCATGGACTGCAGCATACCAGGCCACCCTGTCCATCACCAACTCCCAGAGTTTACTCAAATTCATATCCGTTGAGTCAGTGATGCCATCCAACCATCTCATCCTCTATCATCCCCTTCTTCTCCTGCCTTCAATCTTTTCCAGAATCAGGGTCTTTTCAAATGAGTCAGCTCTTCACATCAGGTGGCCAAAGTATTGGAGTTTCAGCTTCAACATCAGTCTTTCCAATGAATATTCAGGACTGATTTCCTTTAGGATGGACTGGTTGGATCTCCTTGCCGTCCAAGGGACTCTCAAGAGTCTTCTCCAGTACCATAGTTCAAAAGTATCAATAATTCAGCACTCAGCTTTCTTTATAGTCCAACTCTCACATTCATACATGACCACTGGAAGAACCATAGCCTTAACTAGACGGATCTTTGTTGGCAAAGTAAAGTCTCTTCTTTTTAATATGCTGTCTAGGTTGGTCGTAACTTTTCTCCCAAGGAGTAAGCGTCTTTTAATTTCATGGCTGCAGTCACTATCTGCAGTGATTTTGGAGCCCAAAATGAATATATTCATATTAAAATATGAATGAAGCTAATGAATACATTCATATTCAAATATGACAGAAATAAAACACTAAATAGTGTGGAAATCATGAGAGGATCCTATATATTAAAGTGTTCTAAGCTAAAAGATTGTATTGTACAACACAGGAAATATAGCCAATTGTTGTGTTGTTATTGTTCAGATGCCAAGTTGTAGCTGACTCTTTGCGACCCCATGGACAGCAGCACATAAGGATTTCCTGTGCTTCACTATCTCCCAGAGTTTGCTCAGATACATGTCTTTTGAGTTGGTGGTGCTATCTGACCATCTCATCCTCTGCTGCCCTCTTCCCCTTTTGCATCAATCTTTCCCAGCATCAGAGTCTTTCCCAGTGAGTCAACTCTTTGCATCAGGTGACCAGAGTACTGGAGCTTCAGCATCAGTCCTTTTAATGAGTATTCAGGGTTGATTTCCTTTAGGATGGACTGTTTTCATCTCCTTGCTGCCCAAGGGTCTCAAGAGTCTTGCTGTCTCAACAGTCTTCTCCATACCACAATTTGAAAGCATCAATTTTTCGGTGCTTAGCCTTCATTATGGTCCAACTCTCAGACCCATACATGAATACTGGAAAAACCATAGCCTAGATTATACAGATCTTTGTCAGCAAAGTGATGTTTGCTTTTTAATACTTTATCTGGGTTTGGCATAGCTTTTCTTCCAAGGAGCATTAATTTTGTGGCTGCAGTCACCATCCACAGTGATTTTGCAGCCCAAGAAAATAAAATCTGCCACTGCTATGAAATGATGGGACTGGATGCCATGATCTTAGTTTTTTGAATGTTTAGTTTCAAGTCAGCTTTTTCACTCTCTTCTTTCTCCTTCATCAAGTGGCTCTTTAGTTGTTCTTTGCCTTCTGCCATTAGAGTGTTATCATCTGCATGTCTGAGGTTATTGATATTTCTCCTGGCAATCTTGATTCCAGCTTATGATTAATCCAGCTTGGCATTTCACATGATGTACTCTGTGTATAAGTTAAAACAGCAGGGTGACAATATACAGTCTTAACATACTCCTTTCCAATTTAGTAGCAGTCCATTGTTCCATGTCCAGTTCTGTTAATTCTTGACTTGCATAGAGGTTCCTTAGGAGACAGGTAATGTGATCTAGTATGTTGTGATCCACACAAAGGCTTTAGCATAGTCAATGAATCAGAAGTAGATGTTTTTCTGGAATTCCCTTGCTTTCTCTGTGATCCAGCAAATATTGGCAATTTGATCTCTGGTTCCTCTGACTTTTAGAAATCTAGCTTGTACATCTGGAATTTTTTGGTTCACAAACTGATGAATTTTAGCTTGAAGGATTTTGAGCATAAGGTTACTAGCATGAGTAATAACTGTGAAATGAATATGATCTTTAAAAATCATGAATCATTCAGTTCAGTTCAGTTGCTCAGTCGTGTCCAACTCTTTGTGACCCCAGGAATAGCAGCACGCCAGGCCTCCCTGTTCATCACCATCTCCCGGAGTTCACTCAGACTCATGTCCATCGAGTCTGTGATGCCATCTAGCCGTCTCATCCTCGGTCGTCCCCTTCTCCTCCTGCCCCCAATCCCTCCCAGCATCAGACTCTTTTCCAATGAGTCAACTCTTCTCATGAGGTGGCCAAAGTACTAGAGTTTCAGCTTTAGCATCATTCCTTCCAAAGAAATCCCAGGGTTGATCTCCTTCAGAATGGACTGGTTGGATCTCCTTGCAGTCCAAGGGACTCTCAAGAGTCTTCTCCAACACCACAGTTCAAAAGCATCAATTCTTCAGCACTCAGCCTTCTTCACAGTCCAACTCTCACATCCATACATGACCACTGGAAAAACCATAGCCTTGACTAGACGGACCTTTATTGGCAAAGTAATGTCTCTGCTTTTGAATATACTATCTAGTTTGGTCATAACTTTTCTTCCAAGGAGTAAGCGTCTTTTAATTTCATGGCTGCAGTCACCATCTGCAGTGATTTTGGAGCCCCCAAAAATAAAGTCTGACACTGTTTCCACTGTTTCCACTCTTTCCCCATCTATTTCCCATGAAGTGATGGGACCAGATGCCATGATCTTCGTTTTCTGAATGTTGAGCTTTAAGCCAACTTTTTCACTCTCCACTTTCACTTTCATCAAGAGGCTTTTTAGCTCGTCTTCACTTTCTGCCATAAGGGTGGTGTCATCTGCATATCTGAGGTTATTGATATTTCTGATGAATCATTATAACATATAATATTGTACATCAACTATGCTTCAATTTAAAAAATGAGAATATAAAAAAATTATTTTGTGTTTGTGTATAGTTGATTGACAGTGTTGTGAGTTTCAGGTGAATCGCAAAAGGATTCAGCCATACATGCACATGTATCCATTCTCCCCCAAACACCCCAACATCCAGGCTGGCATGTAACATTGAACATAGTTCCATCTGCTGTACAGTAGGTCCTTGTTGGTTATCCATTTACATGTACATGTCCATTCCAAGCTCCCTAACTATCCCTTACCCCTAGCAACCAGAAGTTCATTCTCTAGGAGTCTCTTTGTTTTGTAAGTAAGTTCATTTGTATCATCGCTTTTTAGATTCCATATATAAGGGATGTTGTACAATATTTCTCCTTCTCTTTCTGATTTATTAATCACTCAGTATGATAATCTCTAGGTCCATCCATGTTGATGAAAATGGCATTATTTCATTCTTTTTAATGGCTGAGTAATATCCCACTGTATATATATGTACATCTTCTTTATCCATTCCTCTATCAATGGACATTTAGGTTGCTTCTAAGTCCTGGCTACTGTAAACAATGCTAAAATGCACATCAGGGTGCATGTATCCTTTCAGATCATTTTTTTCTCCAGATATATGCCCAGAAGTGGGATTGCAGGGCCTAGCTTGTTAAGAAACCTCCGTATTTTTCTCCATAGTGCCTGTACCAGTTTGTATTCCCACCAACAGTGTAGGAGGGTTCCCTTCTCTCCACTCCCTCTCCAGCATTTATTGTTCGTGGATTTTTTGATGATAGCCATTCTCCCTGGTGTGAAGTGATATATCATTGTGCTTTTGATTTGCATTTCTCTAATAATTAGTGATGTTGAACGTCTTTTCATGTGCCTCTTGACCATCTGCATGTCTTCTTTGGAGAAATGTCTATTTAGTTCTTATGCCCATTTGTTGATTTTTTTTTTTTGATGCTATTAAGCATCATATTTGTACATTTCAGAGACTAATCCATTGTTGGTCACATCATTTGTAAATATTTCCTCCCAGTCTGTGGGTTGTCTTTTTATTTTGTTTATTGTTTTCTTTTGCTGTGCAATAGCTTTTGAGTTTAAGTAGGTCACATTTGTTTATTTATTTTTTAACTTCCATTATTCTGGGAGATGGATTAAAAAAGATATTGCTGTGATTTATCAGTGTGTTCTGCCTATGTTTTTCCTCTAGGAGTTCTATAATGTCTGGTCTCACATTTTGATCTCCAATCTATTTTTAACTTTATTTTGTATATGATGTTAAAGAATGATCTAATATCATTTTTTTTACATATGACTGTCCTATTTTCCCAGCATCATTTGTTGAAGAGACTGTCTTCCCAACATTGCGTAGTTTTTCCTTCCTCGTCACAGATTAATTGACCATAGGTGCATGGGTTTATTTCTAGATTTTCTATCCTGTTCCATTGATCTATATTTCTATTTTTTGCTAGTACCATTCTGTTTTGATTATTATAGATTTGTGTAGTCTGAAGTCAGGGAACCTAATTCCTTCAGCTCCATTTTTCTTTCTCAAGATTGCTTGGGCTGTTTGGGGTTTTTTGTGCCTCCACAAAAATTTCAACATGTTTTGTTCTAGTTCTTCGAGAAATGCCATTGGTAATTTGATTGGAATTGCATTGAATATGAAGAGTCCCTTGGGTAGTAGAGTCATTTTAACAATATTTATTCTTCCAATCCATGAACACGGTATATCTTTCCATCTTTTGTGTCTTTGATTTCTTTCATCAGCATCTTGTACATTTTGGAGTACAGGTCTTTTGTCTCCTTAGATAGATTTATTCCTAGGTATTTTATTCATTTTTGTGCAATTATAAATGGAATTGTTAGTGTATAGAAATACAGCACATTTCTGTGTATTAATTTTGTAACCTGCAACTTTACCAAATTCATTGATGAGTTCTAGTAGCTTTCTGGTAGTATTTTTATAATCTTCTGTATATATTCTGTGTATTGCATCATCTGAAAACAGTGAAATTTTAACTTCTTTGACAAGTTGAATTTCCCTTTCTTCTTTCTCTTCTCTGTTTGCTTTAGACAGGACTTCAAAAAGTATGTTGAATTAAAAGTGGTGAGGGTGGACATTCATCTCTTGTTCCTGATCATAGAGAAAATGCTTTCATCTTTTGACCATTGAGTATGATTTTAGCTCTAGGGTTTGTTGTATATGGTCTTTATTATGTTGAGGCTTGTTCCCTCTGTCCCCACTTTCTGGATAGTTTTAGTCATAAATGGGTGCTGAATTTTATAAAAACCCTTTTCTGTATCTATTGAAATGATCATATGGTTTTTTTTTCTTAAATTTATTTATGTGGTGTATCACACTGATTTATTTGCAGATATAAAAAAAATCCTTACATCCCTGAGATGAATCCCACTTGGTCATGGTATATGATGTTTTTAATGTATTATTGGATTCAAATTCCTGCCATTTTGTTGAGGATTTTACATCAGCATTCATCGGTGATATTAGCATATAAATTTCTTCATTTGTGGTATCTTTGTCTGGTTTTGATATCAGGGTGATGGTAACCCAATAGAATGTATTTTAAAGTTTTTCTTCCTCTGCAATTGTTTGGAACAGTTTCAGAAGTGTATGTTAATGCTTTTCTACATGTTTGATAAAATTAATCTGTGAAGTCATCAGATCCTTTGTTTTCTGGGAGTTTTTAAATCACAGTTTCAATTTCAATGCTTGTAGTTGGTCTGTTCATATTTTCTATTTCTTCCTGGTTCAGTCTTGGGAGACTATATCTTTCTAATAGCTTATCCATTTCTTCCCAGTTGTTCATTTTATTGCATACAATTGTTCACAGTGGTATCTTATGATCCTAGTATTTCTCTGAAGTCAGCTGCAACTTCTCCTTTTTCACTTCTAATTTAATTTCTTTGAGTTCCCTTCCTTTTTCTCTTGATAAGTCAAGCTAAAGGTTTATCAATTTTGTTTATCTTTCTAAAGAACCAGCTTTAGTTTCATTCACCTTTGCAATTGTTTTCTTCATCTCTATTTTGTTTGTTTCTGCTCTGATCTTTGATTTCTTTCCTTCTACTAACATTATGATTTGTTTGTACTTCTTTCTCTACTTGTTTTAGGTATAAAGTTGTTGTAGTTCAGTCACTCAGTTGTGTCTGACTCTTTATGACCTCATAGACTGCCGCACACCAGGCTTCCCTGTCCTTGACTGTCTCCAGGAGTTTGCTGAAACTCTTGTCCATTGAATCCATGATGCCATCCAACCATTTCATCCTCTCTTGCCCCCTTCTCCTCCTGTCCTCAATCGTTTCCAACATCAGGGTCTGTTCCAATAAGTCAGCTGTTTTGCATTAGGTGACCAAAGTACTGGAGCTTCAGTATCAGTCCTTCCAGGACTAATTCAGGGCTAATTTCCATTAGAATTGACTGGTTTGATCTCCTTGCAGTCCAAGGGACTCTCAAGAGTCTTCTCCAGTACCACAGTTCAACTGTCAATTTTTTGGCACTCAGTCTTCTTTCTGGTCCAACTGTCACATCTGTACATGACTACTGGAAAAATTATAACTTTGACTATATGGACCTTTGACAGTAAAGTGATGTTTCTGTTTCTGAATCTGCTGTCTAGGTTTTTCATAGCTTTTCTTCGAAGGAGTAAGCTTATTTTAATTTCATGACTGCAGTCATTGTCCATAGTGATTTTAGAGTCCAATAAAATAAAGTCTGACACTGTTTCCACTTTTTTCCCCATCTATTTGCCATAAAGTGAATGGACTGGATGCTATGATCTTAGGTTTTTGAAAATTGAGTTTTAAGCCAACTTTTTCACTCTCTTCTTTTACCTTCATCAAGAGGCTCTTTACTTCCTCTTCACTTTCTGCCATAAGGGTGGTATCATCTGCACATGTGAGGTTACCAATATTTCTCCTGGCAATATTGATATCAGCTAGTGCTTCATCCAGCCTTGCATTTAACATAATGTAATCTGCATAGAAGTTAAATAAGCAGGGTCTAACAGCAGACTCAGAGAAGGAAATGGCACCCCACTCCAGTACTCGTGCCTCGAGAATCCCATGGACACAGGAGCCTGGAATGCTGCAGTCCATGGGGTTGCTGAGGGTCAGACACGACTGAGAGACTTCACTTTCACTTTTCACTTTCATGCATTGGAGAAGGAAATGGCAACCCACTTTGGTGTTCTTGCTTGGAGAATCCCAGGGCTGGGGGAGCCTGGTGGGCTGCCGTCTATGGGGTCACACAGTCGGACACAATGGACACAACTGAAGTGACTTAGCAGCAGCAACAGTAGACTGCCTTGACTAGTACTCCTTTTCCAATTTGGAACCAGTCCATTGTTCTGTGTCTGGTTCTAACTGTTGCTTCTTGACATGCATACAGATTATACATGGACAGGAAAGGTGGTCTGATATTCCCATCTCTCTAAGAATATTCCTAAATCAAATCCCTTATGATTATACAGTGGAAGTGACAAATAGATGCAAAAGATTAGATCGGATAGAGTGCCAAAGAACTATGGATGGATGTTTGTGACATTGTACCGGAGGCAGTGATCAAGACCATTCCCAAGGAAAAGAAATGCAAAAAGGCAAAATGGTTGTCTGAGGAGGCCTCATAAATAGCTGAGAATAGAAGAAAAGTGAAAGGCAAAGGAGGAAAGGAAAGATATACCCATTTGAACACAGAGTTCCAGAGAATAGCAAGGAGAGATAAGAAAGCCTTCCTCAGCTATCAATGCAAAGAAATAGAGGAAAACAATAGAATGGGAAAGTCTAGAGATCTCTTCAAGAAAATTATGGATCCCAAGGGAACATTTCATGCAAAGATAAGCTCGATAAAGGACAGAAATGTTATGGACCTAATAGAAGCAGAAGATATTAAGAGGTTGCAAGAATGCACAGAAGAACTATACAAAAAAGATCTTCAAATGCAGATAATCACGATGGTGTGATCACCAACCTAGAGCCAGACACCGTGGCATGTGAAGTCAAGTGGGCCTTAGAAAGCATCACTACAAACAAAGCTAGTGGAGGTGATGGCATTCCAGTTGAGCTATTTCAAATCCTGAAAGATGAAGCTGTGAAAGTGCTGCACTCAATATGCCAGCAAATTTGGAATACTCAGCAGTGGCCACAGGACTGGAAAAGGTCAGTTTTCATTCCAATCCCAAAGAAAGGCAATGCCAAAGAATGCTCAAACTACCACACAATTGCACTGATCTCACATGCTTGAAAAGTAATGCTCAAAATTCTCCAAGCCAGGCTTCAACAGTACATTAACCGTGAACTTCCAGATGTACAAGCTGGATTTAGAAAATGCAAAGAAACCAGAGATCAAATTGCCAACATCTGTTGGATCAAAAAAGCAAGAGAGTTCCAGAAAAACATCTACTTCTGCTTTGTTGACTGCGTCAAAGCCTTTGATTGTATGGATCATAACAAACTCTGGAAAATTCTTAAAGACATGGGGATACCAGACCACCTGATATGCCTCTTGAGAAATCTGTATGCAGCTCAGGAAGCAACAGTTAGAACTGGACATGGAACAACAGACTGGTTCAAAATAAGAAAAGGAGTCCGTCAAGGCTGTATACTGTCACCCTGCTTATTAAACTTATATGCAGAGTACTTCATGAGAATTGCTGGGCTGGATGAAGCACAAGCTGGATTCAAGATTGCTGGGAGAAATATTAACAACCTCAGATATGCAGATGACACCACCCTTATGGCAGAAAGCAAATAAGAACTAAAGAGCCTCTTTTTCAAAGTAAGAGGAGAGTGAAAAAGTTGGCTTAAAACTCAACATTAAAAAAACTAAGATCATGGCATCTGGTCCCATCATGTCATGCCAAATAGATGGGGAAGCTATGGAAACAATGACAGACTTTATTTTGGGGGGCTCCAAAATCACTGCAGATGGTGACTTCAGCCATGAAATTAAAGACACTTGCTCCTTGGAAGAAAAGTTATGACCAACCTAGACAGCATATTAAAAAGCAGAGACATTACTTTGCCAACAAAGGCCTGCCTAGTCAAGGCTATAGTTTTTCCAGTAGTCATGCATGGATGTGAGAGTTGGACTATAAAGAAAGCTGAGTACCGAAGAATTGATGCTTTTGAACTGTGGTGTTTGAGAAGACTGCTGAGAGTCCTTTGAACAGGAGATCCAACCAGTCCATCCTAAAGGAAATCAGTCCTGAATATTCATTGGAAGGACTGATGCTGAAGCTAAAAGTACAATACTTTGGCCACCTGATGCGAAGAACTGACTGATTGGAAAAGTCCCTGATCCTGGGAAAGATTGAAGGCAGGAGAAGGAGATGACAGAGGATGAGCTGGTTTGATGACATCACTGACTCAATGGACATGAGTATGAGTAAATTTTGGGAGTTGGTGATGGACAGGGAGGCCTGGCGGGCTGCAGTCAATGTGGTCACAAAGAGTCAGACACTACTGAGTGACTGATCTGAACTGAATTGAATTTTCCACAGTTTGTTGTGATCCACAAAGTCAAAGGATTTAGCATAGTCAATGAATCAGAAATAGATGTTTTTATGAGATTCCTTTGCTTTTTCTATGAGCCAAAGGATGTTAGCAGTTTGATCTCTGGTTCCTCTGCCTTTTCTAAATCGAGCTTATACCTCTGGAAGCTCTAGGTTCATGTAATGTTGAAGCCTAGCTTATGGATTTTGAGCATTACCTTGCTAGCATGTGAATTGAGTACTAATGTGTGGTATTTTGAACATTTTTTGCATTACCCTTGTTTGGGATTGGAATGAAAAGTGACCTTTGTCCAATGAACACCATCCTGTGGCCACTGCTGTGTTTTCCAAATTTGCTGGCATATTGAGTGCCACATTTTAACAGTATCATCTTTTAAGATTTGAAATAGCTAAGCTAGAATTTCATGACCTCCACTAGCTTTGTTCATAGTAATAATGTTTCCAAAGTCCACTTGACTTCACACTTCAAAATGTCTGATTCTAGGTAAGTGACCACACCAATGTTGTTGTCTGGGTCATTAAAACGTTTTTGTATAGTTCTTCTGTGTATTTTTGCCAGCTCTTCTTAATGTCTTCTGCTTCTGTTAGATCCATATCATCTCTTTTTTATTGTGCCCATCTTTGCATGAAATTTTCCCTTGCTATCTCTAATTTTCTTGAAGATATCTCTAGTCTTTCCCATTCAATTTTTTTTCCTTCATTTCTTTGCATTGTTCACTTACAAATGCTTTATCTCTCTTTGCTATTCTTTGAAATTCTGCATCAGTTGGGTATTTTCCCTTTCTTCTCTGCCTTTTGCTTCTCTTCTTTTCTCAGCTATTTTAAGGCCTTCTCTGACAACCATGTTTGCCTTCTTGCATTTATTTTTCCTGGGCATGCTTTTGATCACTGCTTCCTGTACAGTGTTACAAACCTCCATCCATAGTTCTTCAGGCACTTTGTCTATCAGATCTAATCCCCTGAATCTATTTGTCACTTCCACTGTATAATCATAAAGAATTTGATTTATGTCATATCTTAGTGGTCAAGTGGTTTTCCCTACTGTTTGTTTAAGTCTGAATTTTGTAATAAGGAGTTCATGACCTGAGTCACAGTCTGTTCCAATCTTGTTTTTGCTGACTGTATAGAGGTTCTCCATCTTTGGCTGCAAAGAATATAATCAATATGATTTCAGTATTGACCATCTGGTGATGTCCATGTGTAGAGTCGTCTTTTGTGTTGTTGGAAGAGTGTTTCCTATGACCTGTGAGTTCTCTTAGCAAAACTCTGGTAGCCTTTGCCCTGCTTCATTTTGTAGTACAAGGCTAAACATGCCGGTTATTCTGGGTATCTCTTGATTTCCTACTATTGCTTTCCAGTCCCTTATGATGAAAAGGACACCTTTTTTTGGTGTTAGTTCTAGAGGTCCTATAGGACTTCATAGAACCATTCAGCTTCAGCTTCTTCAGCATTTGTGTTTGGGGCATAAAGTTGGATTACTAAACAAACCAAGATCATTCTGTTGTTTTTGAGATTGCACCAAGTACTGTATTTCAGGCTGTTTTGTTGACCCTGAAGGCTACTCCATTTCTGCTAAGGGATTCTTGCTCACATTAGTAGATAAAATGGTCATGCGAATTAAATTCACCCATTTCCATCAATTTTAGTTCACTGATTCCTAAAGTGTCAGTGTTCACTCTTGCTATCTCCTGTTTGACCAGTTCGAATTTACCTTGATTAGGAACCTAACATTCCAGGTTCTTGTTCAGTATACTTCTTGATAGCATTGGACTTTACTTCCACCATCAGACACATCCACACTTGGGCGTTGTTTTTGCTTTGATCCATCTCTTCATTCTTTCTGGGGTTATTTCTCCACTCTTCTCCAGTAGCATATTGGGCACCTACTGACCTGGGGAGTTCTTCTTTCAGTGTTATATCGTTTTGCCTTTTCATACTGTTCATGAGGTTCTCAAGGCAAGAATGCTGAAGTGGTTTGCCATTCCTTTCTCTGGTGGACCACATTTTATCAGAACTCTCCCACATGACCCATTCATTTATTAGAGATTTTTCTTATTTCTTGAGGTAAAACTGTATTTCTGTAAACTTCCCTCACAGAAGTGCATTTTCTGCATCCCCTAAGTTTTGGACCATTTTGCTTTCATTTTTATTGTCTCTAGGTATTTTTTTTTAATTTCCTCTTTGATTTCTTCAGTGATCCATAGCCACAACATATTTATGTTTTATTTTTTTTCTTGTAATTGATTTCTAATCTCAGTATTGTGATCAGAAAAGATTCTTAATATGATTTTATTTTTATTTTTAATTTACTAAGGCTCTGCTTGTGGCCTAGCATGTGGTCAATCCTGGAGAATGTTCCATGTGCATATGAGAAGAAGATGTAGTCTGTTGCTTTTGGATGGAATTCTCTATAGATATCAGCTTAGTCCATCTTGTCGAAAGTGTCATTTAAGGCCCATATTTCCTTATGAATTTTCTGTCTGGATGATGAGTCCATTGATGACAGTAGGGTGTTAAAGGTCCTCAACTGTTATGATGTTACTGTTGATTTTTCCCTTTAAGGTTGTTAGTATTTGCCTTACATATTGAGGTGCTCCTATGTTAGTTGCACACATATTTATAATTGCTATATCTTCTTGGATTGAACCCTTGATCATTATTTAGTGTCCTTCTTTTTCTCTTATAATAGGCTTTGTTTTTCTGAAATGAATGTGCTACCCCTGCTTTCTTTTTATTCCCATTTGTGTAGGATGCCTTCTCTCATCCCCTTACTTTCAGTCTGTAAGTGTCCCTAGGTTTGAGGTATGTTTCTTGTAGACAGCATATTTGTTAGTCTTGTTTTTGTATCCACCCTGCAAGTCTATGTCTTTTTGTTGGTGCATTTAATCCATTTACATTTGAGATAATCATTGATATGTATGATCCTATTACCATTTTCTTAATTTGAGGTGTTTATTTTTTGTCTGTCTTTTCTTTCTCCTTTGTTTCCTGCCTAAAGAAGTTCCTTTAGTGTGTGTTGTACAACTGTTTTGGTGGTGCTGAATTCGCTTAATTTTTGCCTTCTCTAAAGCTTTTGATTTATCCATCCAATCTGAATAAGTCTTGTTGGGTAGAGTATTATTGTTTGTAAGTTCTTCCCTTTCATCAGTTTAGATATATGGTGCCATTCCCTTCTGACTTGTAGAGTTTCTGTTGAGAAATCAGCTAATAACCTTATGGGAGTTCCCTTATATGTTGTCATTTTTCCCTTATTGATTTTAATATTTTATCTTTGCCTTTAATTTTCATCAGTTTGATTACCATGTGTCTTGGTGTGTTCCTCCTAGGGTTTATGCTGCCTGGATCTCTGTGTTTCTTGGACTTGGTTGACTATTCCCTTTTCCATGTTAGTGAAGTTTTCAGCTATTATCTCTTCAAATATTTTCTCAGGTCCTTCCTCTCTCTCTTCTCCTTCTGGGACCACTATAATGCAAACGTTGGTGCATTTAATGTTGTTCCAGTGGTCCCTTAGGCTGCCTTCACTTTTTTCATTCATTTTTCTATATTCTGTTTTGCCGCAGTGATGTCTACCGTTTTTGTCTTCCAGGTCATTTATCCTTTCCTCTGCCTTAGTTATTCTGCTATTGATCCCTTTGCTCTTTCATTCTTCTAAGTCTTCAGTGAACTTTTCTTGCATCTTCTCCACTCTTTTTCCAAAATCCAGGATCATCATCACTATTCTGGGTTCTTTTTCTGGATGGTTGCCTATCTCCACTTCACTAAGTTGTTTTTCTGGGATTTTATCTTATTCCTTCATCTGAGTTATAATCCTCTTCCTTTTAATCATGAATAAATTTCTGTGAATGTGGTTTTTCTTCTGAAGCTGTGGGATTCTTACTTCTTCTATCTACCTGCTGGTGGATGAGGCTAACAGGCTTCTGCAAGCTTCCTGATGGGAGGGACTGGCAATGAGAAAAACCAGATCTTGCTCCAGTGGGCAGGGCTGTGCTCAGTAAAACTTGAATCCTAGAGGGCTCACACCAAGGAATACCTCCCAGGACTACTGCCCGAAGTGCCCCCATCCCTGTGATGAGCCACTGCCATTCCGTTCTCCAGGGAATCTTTCCAACCCAGGGATTGAACGTGAGTCGTCTTCTTTGTCTGTGGATTCTCTACCATCTGAGCCACCAGGGAAGCCTGATGAGGTTATTAGGATGGGCCCTAACCCCGTAGAACTAGTATCCTTATAAAAGATTAGGATATAGATTTACCCAAGGGAAAGATCACTTATGGAGAAGAAAGCCATCTCCAAGCCATAGAAATAGGCCTTCGGATGAAACCTATCCTGCTGACACCTTGTTCTGGAATGCTAGCCTCCAGAGCTGTAAGAAAATAAATGCTGGTTGTACAAGCCACCCTGTCTATGGTCCTCTGTTATGGCACACCTAACAGACTAATACAGATGCAGCCTTACAACACTATATATATTTACCAAGTGAGTGGTGTGTTATTTTACCACAAAACAACAACAACAACAACAACAAAAAACATGAAGCAAGCATTCAACTTTCTTTTAATTCATTTATCACACATTTAATTCATTTATTGTCAAGTGATTGTTAAATCTGTAAGTCAAACAAAAGGGTTTTTTACAATAGTAAAAAGTCCACAAACTTGTTAAAAAGCAGATCCTTATACTGTGAAGGGCTTCCCTGATGGCTCAATTGGTAAAGAATCTGCCTGCAATGCAGGGGACCCCGGTTCGATCCCTGGGTTGGGAAGATTCCCTGGAGAAGGGAAAGGCTACCCACTCTAGTATTCTGCCCTGGAGAATTCCATGGACTGTATAGTCCATGGAGTCGCAAAAAGCTGGACAAGACTGAGCAACTTTCACTTTTACTCTAAACTTTTATTTTACTTAAATTCACAGATAAATGTCTTAATCTATTTGACTGGCAGTTTAGTTGGTAAATTGCAGTAATTATGCCTGCCAGACAAGGTTGTTGTGAGAAAATTATTAATGAAATAGAATGGCAAGTAATATACAGGGAGTAATCTTCCTAAAAATACTGTCTCTTAAAGAGATAATAGTACTTCAAATGGATAATAAAGGGTTACTAGTATTTCAAATCAAGTTACAACTTACTAGGTTAACTGATATTTGGTTTGTTGGTTTGTTTTTAATAAATTTTAGGCTTGAGATATGTGAAATAAAGTATAAGTTCAACATAATTTAATACAATTAAATTTTATAAACATTTTAAAATAATTTATTCAGCTAGGATACCTAATATGGGTTTCCCTGATAGCTCCAGTTGGTAAAGAATCTGCCTGCAATGCAGGAGTCCCCAGTTTGATTCCTGGGTTGGGAAAATCTGCTGAAGAAGGGATAGGCTACCCACTTCAGTATTTTTGGGCTTCCCTTGTGGCTCAGCTGGTAAAGAATATACCTGCAGTGTGGGAGACCTGAGTTCAATCCCTGGGTTTGGAAGATATCTTATAAGGTAATAATATGTAGATATTTAAAATGTAACATATTGGAGTATCATGCCAGTATTTGTGATTAAATTCATTTGTTTGCATATTAATCCAATAAATATGAATATGTGAAGATGAAATAGATTTGACTTAGATGATGTTTTGGGTTCACCCAATTTGACTGATCCATTTTCTAATGCACTGTCTGAATATCAGGTTCTTTTAAGAGCTGAACACAAATATCAGATTTTATTGGTAGAATATCTTGCTTGGTGCTAAAGCACACAGAGTGTACTTTTGCTGGAGGCATGATTTTTATTTTTTATAAAGCTCTGGTATGGAATGTACTTTCACTGATATAAAAATAAAAACAGCAAATAGGAAAGCACAAGTCAACAATAGCAATATTATTTTGCAGAGTCTCCCTTGAGCTGTAACTAATCTAGTTGGTTCAGCCTAGAAGGATCATTTTATTGTATGCAATATTCATCTCAGAAAATATTTAGCTCAAATTCAAATCATAAAACAAGGACAAAGAGTATGAAAATGGGTAGTTTCCTATCACCTGAATACAGCCCAATGTTTAAATCGATTGTATGCAAAGCCCAGATGTCAAATTATATAAACCAATTGTAATGACTATTTTATTTATGAGACTTATAAATATGTATAGTTTGGAAATCTTCTTTATATTTTTCCTCTTATAAAAATAGTTACTAAATATTATAAAGTTATATGTAATAAGTTCACCTTCTATCCAATTTTAACCAAATCTTTAAGACAGGAGATCTTTTTGACTCAGATACCTAGTTTTATCCATAATAACTTATTACACTAATTCTTTTCCTAGTTGCTTGCTATGGTAAAAAAAAAAATTCAATTTTGAAAAGTATAAACTCTCATATGAAATATTTAAAGATGGAAGAAAATTCTTGCTTTGAAAGCATATCTCAGAAACTATGTAATGATTCTATACATAATTGTGATATTCTTTTAATATTAAAGTACAATTAAAGCACACTATTGATATTGACAGTGATTGACACTTGCTCAACACTATTCTAGAAACATTTGCTTGCTGGTTGGCAGGCAAAAATATAGACCTGAACAAGTATGGATTGTATCAGCAAGCTTTTCACAATCACAGGAAAAAAGAAACAAGATGCCAAGTTTACATCATCTCATCACAAATTATTGTATCCCTCTGTATTTCTATATTAGGTTCATGCATTTAGAACCCAATAATGACAACTGATACTGTGTTCTTAGAAAAGCAGCAGGATGGTTTTTATCATTTCTTTGAAATCAGTATTAAAATGAGACTTAATCTGCTAGGAATATTTTCTACCAGGAATATTTTAAATTATATTGAAAAAGGCCAAATATAAATGATAAATAAAATAAATCTTTGTGATAGAAAACTACCATACATCATCATCAGTCAGTTTAGTCGCTCAGTCGTGTCTGACTCTTTGTGACCCCATGAACCTCAGCACTCCAGGCCTCCCTGTCCATCACCAACTCCTGGAGTCTACCCAAACCCATGTCCATTGAGTCGGTGATGCCATCTAACCATCTCATCCTCTGTTGTCCCCTTCTCCTCCTGCCCTCAATCTTTCCCAGCATCAGGGTCTTTTCAAATGAGTCAGCTCTTCACATCAGGTGGCCAAAGTACTGGAGTTTCAGCTTCAATATCAGTCCTTCCAATGAACACCCAGGACTGATCTCCTTTAGGATGGACTGGTTGGATCTCCTTGCAGTCCAAGGGACTCTCAAGAGTCTTCTCCAACACTACAGTTCAAAAGCATCAATTCTTCAGCACTCAGCTTTCTTCACAGTCCAACTCTCACATCCATATATGACCACAGGAAAAACCATAGCCTTGACTAGATGGACCTTTGTTGGCAAAGTAATGTCTCTGCTTTTGAGTATGCTGTCATAACTTTCCTTCCAAGGAGTAAGCTTCTTTTAATTTCATGGCTGCCATCACCATCTGCAGTGATTTTGGAGCCCAGAGAAATAAAGTCAGCCACTGTTTCCACTGTTTCCCCATCTATTTGCCATGAAGTGATGGGACCGGATGCCATGATCTTCGTTTTCTGAATGTTGAGCTTTAAGCCAACTTTTTCACTCTCCTCTTTCATTTTCATCAAGAGGCTTTTTAGTTCCTCTTCACTTTCAGCCATAAGGGTGGTATCATCTGCATATGATATTTATTTTTATTGATATTTCTCCCGGCAATCTTGATGCCAGCTTGTGCTTCCTCCAGCCCAGCATTTCTCATATCATGTATATATTAAATCTTCAGATATCCTGACAAGTACTTAAAGAATAAAATAGTTTCTCACAGAAATAATCCAGATAAAATGAAGACTGTGACCTATTATAAAGAAGCAATTCTTTATTGTGTTTAACTCTCTTCGAAAGTTTGTTGGTAAAATAAATCAGTCCTAGATCCAAATTTGGGATGTTTTTAAAAACCCTAGGTTTATTGACCTTAACTTTAAATGTAATACTTGCAAAACATATAAATTGAATTTAAATATTTCTAATTAATAACTGATTATGTTATCTCAAATCCTAAAGAGTTAAAGATTACTAATGATTTTACACAGTACCTTTGCATATATCTCAATTGCCACCATTTTTGTGATTTTAGAAAATCTTTTTTGTACTTATTATTTCTAAAGAGTGTATATTAATTACCAAAAACATTGTTTAATCTGGGGGTTTTATGAAACCTTTAGAAAAAAATTCACTTGACATATTTACCTGCTCTATATCCCATTGTGTGCATTCTACTGTCAAAATAATGAGTCATTTCCAGTCTTTTATAACAAAGTTATTATTAGTTGTGAACAGTTTTGCTTGCATCCCCTGGTACACCTATGCAAGAATGTATTTGTGTAATGATTCTGGAAGTGAAATTGCTCTAACAGATGACCATATTCTTCCCAATAGATTTCCAGTGTAGCTGGACCAATTATATTCCAACATCACTACATTAGTTTTCTGTCATTCACATGTTTCAAAAGCTCTTGTTAATTTTTGTCATCCTAGACTCAAAAAACACTATGTCACTCTTGACTATAATTAGCATATTTCTAATACTAATGAAGTAATATTAAGTAATACTAATGAAGTAAAAAATACTAATACAATATGAATACTAATGAAATGAATACAATATTTATGAAGTAAAAAAAAATTTCTTAGGTTTACTTATCATTCTTAATTTTTATATACTGCTTGTTGTGTTTTGCTCATTTTTCTACTGGCTTACTTTATAATTGATTTATAGTTTTCAAATTTCTCTTCCTGAGAGTTTGTTGTTAATATATAGAGGTGAAATAAAGTTATTCATATTAATTTCTAATTAATTTAATTAGTACTTTACTGAATTCATTGGTAAGTTATCATAGGTTTTTGGTCACATCTTTAGTTAGCATTATCTATGTATAGGATCATGTCATCTGCAAACAGTGACAGTTTTACTTCTTTCTTTCCAATTTGGATTACTTTTGTTTCTTTTCTGTTTGCTGTGGTTAGGACTTCCAATACTATGTTGAATAAAAGTGGTGAGAATGGGAATCTGGTCTTGTTCCTGAACTTAGAGGAAGCGCTTTCAGATTCTCACTGTTGAGTATGAGTCATCTGTGGGCTTGTCCTGGATGGCCTTTATTATATTGAAGTGTATTCCATTTATATACTCTTTACTCAGATGATAAAGAGTCTGCCTGCAGTTCAGGAGACCCAGGTTCGATTCCTGGGTCAGGAAGATCCCTTGGAGAAGGAAATGGCAACCCACTCCAGTATTCTTGCCTGGAGAATCCCATGGACAGAGAAGCCTAGAGGGCTAGTCCATGGGGTGGCAAAGAGTCAAATACGACTGAGCAACTAACCCTTTCACTTTCACGTATTCCCTCTATAACCACATAGTAGAGAATTTTTATCATAAATGGATCTTGAATTTTATCCAAAGCTTTTATTGATATGATCGTATGAGTTTTATTCTTCAGTTTGCTAATGTGGTGTATAATATTGATGATTTGCAAATATAGAACCATCCTTGTATCCTGGGACTAACCCCAGTTGATTGTTGGTGTATGATCCTTCTAGTGTATTGTTGAATTCATTATGCTAATATTTTGCTGGGGATTTTTGCATCTATGCTCATCAATGACATTGGCCTGTAATTTTCTTCTTTTGTGATAACTTTCTCTGGTTTTGGTATCAGAGAGATTCTGGCCTTGTAGAATGAGTTCAGAAGCATTCCTTCCAAGAAGGGCAGGTGTTAACTTCTATAAATGTTTGGTAGAATTCACCTGTGATGCCATCTGGTCCTGGATTTTTGTTTTAGGGGAATTTATTACTGAGTCAATTTCATTGCTGGCAATTCATCTGCTTATACTTCGTTTCTTCCTGGCTCAGTCTGGGGAAATAGAACATTTCTGTGAATTTGTCCATTTCTTCTAGATTGTCCACTTTATTGATTTTTAGTTGATTGTAGTAATCTCTTATGAACCTTTGTATTTCTGTGGTGTGGGTGTAACTCCTCTTTTTCATTTCTGATTTTATTGATTGGGCCCTCTTTTTTTCATGATGAGTGTGGCTAAACATTTACCAATTTTATTTACTTTTTCAAAGAACCAACTCTTACCTTCATTGATCTTTTTTATTGCTTTGTCTCTAATTTATTTCTGCTCTGATCTTTATGATTTCTTCTACTAACTTTGAGTCTTTTTATTCTTTTTCTAGTTCCTTTAGGTGTAAGCTTAGTTTGTTTATTTGGGATTGTTCTTGTTTCCCGCGGTGGACTTTTATGGTCATAAACTTACCTCTTAGAACTGCTTTTGCTGCTTCCCATACACTTTGGAATACTGTATTTTCATTCTCATTAGTCTCCAGGTATATTTTGATTTCCTTTTTTATTTCTTCAGTGACTCATTGATTGCTAAACAGCACAGTTTTTAGCCTCCACCTCTGTGTTTTAGAGTTTCTTTTCTTATAGTTGATTTCTAGGCTCATAGCATTATGTTCAGAAAAAATTGCTTGATAAGATTTTAGTCTTAAATTTACTGAGACTTGTTTTGTGGTCTAGCACATAATCTATCATTTAGAATGTTCCATGTGCACTTGAATGTATTCTGTTGTTTCTTTTTGATGAAATCTTCTATACAGTATAGCTCTATTAACTTCATTTAATCTAATGTGTTACTGAGGACCAGTATTTCCTTATTGATTTTCTGTCTGGGTGGTCTGTCCATTGATATAAGTAGGGTATTAAAGTCCCCTACTATTGTTGTGTTACTATCAATTTCTTCCTGTTAATATTTGCTTTCTGTATCAAGAAGCCCCTATGTTGGATGCATATAAATTTACAATTGCTCTAACTCCTTCCTGGTTTGATCCCTTGATCATTATGCAGTGTCCTTCTTTGTCTCTTGTTACAGTGTTCGTTTTAAAGCCCATTCTGGCTGATATGTTTTGACTCCTCAGCTTTGTTTTCATTTCCCCTTGTGCGGAGTACCTTTCTCCACTATCTCACTTTCAGCTGTGTGTCTCCAAATCTGAAGTAAGTCTTTTGTAGGCAGTATGTATATGGGGCCTGTTTTTGTTCTATTCAGCTACACTGTATCTTTTGATTGGAGCATTGAGCTCATTTACATTTAAAGTAATTCTTTATAGATATATACTTAGGGCCACTTTATTTGTTTTCTGGTTGTTTTTGTAGTTCTTTTACATTCCTTTTCTTCTTCGATTGAATTTATGATCTGATAACTACATTTCAGTGTTTGTGTGTGTACGTACATGTGTGTATAGATAGTGATATTTCTGGTTGTTCAGTCACTAAGTAGTGTCTGACTCTCTGTGACCCCATGGACTATAGCACCCAAGGCTTCCCTGTCCTTCAGCATCTCAGGAGGATTGCTCAAACTCATGTCCATTGAGTAGCTGATGCCATCCAAACATTTCATCTTCTGTCACCCCCTTCTTCTGCCCTCAATCTTTCCCAGCTTCAGGGTATTTTCCAGTGAATCAGCTCTTCACAACAGGTGGCCAAAGTATTGGAGCTTCAGCTTCAGCATCAGTCCTTCCAATGAATATTCAGGGTCAATTTCCTTTAGGATCCAGTGGTTTGATCTTGCTGTCCAAGGGACTCTCAACAATCCTCTCCAGCACCACAATTTGAAAGTATCAGTTCTTTAGGGCTCAGCCTTCTTTATGGTCCAATTCTCACATCCATACATGACTACTGGAAAAACCATAGTTTGACTTTATGAACCTTTTCTGGCAATGTGATGTCTCTGCTTTTGAATACACTGCTTAGGTTTGTTATAGCTTTTTTCCAAGGAGCAAGCATCTTTTAATTTCATGGCTGCAGTCACCATCTGCAGTGATTTTGGAGCCCAAGAAAATGAAATCTGCTTCCACATTTTCCCCATATATTTGCCATGAAGTGATAGGACCAGATGCCATGATCTTAGCTTTTTTACTTTGAGTTTTAAGCCAACTTTTCCACTCCCCGTTTTCACTCTCATCAAGAGGCTTGTTAGTTACTCTTCACTTTCTGCCGTTAGAGTGGCATCATCTGCATATCTGAAGTTGTTGATATTTCTCCCAGCAGTCTTGATTCCAGCTTGTGAGTCATCCACCCCAGCATTTCACATGACGTACTCTGCATACAAGTTAAATAAACAGGGTGAAAATATACAGCCTTGACATACTCCTTTCACAATTTGGAACCAGTCTGTTGTTCCATGTCTGGTTCTAATTGTTGCTTCTTGACGTGCATACAGGTTTCACAAGAGGCAGGTAAAGTGGTCTGGTATTTCCATCTCTTGAAGAATTTTTCACAGTTTGTTGTTATCCACATAGTCAAAGTCTTTAGCATATTCAGTGAACCAGAAATAGATGTTTTGCTGAAATTCCCTTGCTTTTTCTGTGATCTCTATATAGGATTATTTAAGTTGCCGAGCTTTTAAATTTGAAAGCATTTTTACAGCTATGCATTTTCACTCCTTTCTCCCCATGTTTACTGTTTTTCACGTCATATTTTACATCCTTTTGTGCATCCATTAACTGCTTATTGTGCATATAGGTGACCTTACTGCTTTTGTCTTTTAACCTTCGTACTAGCTTAGGAAGTGGCCGATCTACTTTTACTGGAATTTTGTCTTTACCAATGAAGTTTTTCATTTCATAATTTTTATATTTTTAAATTATTTTTTATTGAAGGATAATTTTTTACAGAATTTTGCTGTTTTCTGTCAAACCTCAGCATGAATCAACCATAGGTATACATATATCCCCTCCTTTTTGAAACTCCCTCCCATCTTCCTCCCCGTCCCACCCCTCTAGGTTGATACAGAGCCCATGTTTGAGTTTCTTGAGCCAGACAGCAAATTCCCTTTGGTTATCTATTTCACATGGTAATGTAAGTTTCCATGTTACTCTTTCCATACATCTCACCCTCTCCTCCCCTCTCCCCATGTCCATGAGTCTATTCTCTATGTATACTTCTTGTTGTGGTCTTTTGCTTTCCACTTAGAGAAGTCCCTTTGACATTTTCTATAAAATTGGTTTGGTGGTGCTGAACTCTTTTAGCTTTTGCTTGTCTGTAAAATTTTGATCTCTCCTTCAAATCAGAATGAAAGCTTTGCCAGTTAGAGTATTGTTCATTTGATATTTTCCCCTTTTGTCACTTTAAATATAGTGTGTCACTCTCTTCTAGCAAGCAGAGTTTTAGCTGAAAAGTCAGTGATGGTCTCATGGGCATTTCCTTGTGTATTACTTGTTCCTTTTCCCTTGATGCTTTTCATATTGTCTG
This sequence comes from Capricornis sumatraensis, assembly GCF_032405125.1. Classification (NCBI taxonomy): domain Eukaryota; kingdom Metazoa; phylum Chordata; class Mammalia; order Artiodactyla; family Bovidae; genus Capricornis; species Capricornis sumatraensis. The sequence goes on along the minus strand of NC_091087.1, from coordinate 57,093,268 downwards.
ATTTTTGCCATTTTATATACAATTTGTCTCGATGTGGTCATACTTAGGATGATCTTGTCTGGGAATCTCTGTGCTAGGGAAGTTTTCTGTTACTTTGTATACAAATACATTCTATGCCCCTTTTCAATGTCTTGTCTTCTTCTGGTATGCCTATAATGTGAATATAATTATGCTTGATATTGTCTGATGTCTCATAAACTATCCTCACTTTTTAAATTCTTTTTTCCTTTCTCTGTTCAGCATGAGCGATTTCTACTATTTCAGTTCACTGATTCTTTGCTCTGTATCATCTAATCAATTGCTAATTCCTTCTTATATATTTCAGTTATTGACTATATTTGTGTGATTCAAATCACTTGAGACCCTATCATTTTAACATTTCAACTTTCATATTTGTCAAAATTTTAAGTATTGGACAAAAATGAAATTAGAGACAAAATACATCTTGCAGTCTGTTAAATTAATAAACAGCTCAAGGAATTTTCTACGCTAGACACACATGTCCAGATGGTTATACAAATTAGAGAAGCTCCACACTAGGGCTTTCTAGGTGACTCAGTGGTTAAAAAAAAAAAAAAGCCTGCCAATGCAAGAGACATGGGTTCAATCCCTGGAGTAAGAAATGGCAACCCACTTGCCTGGTAAATTCCATGAACCGAGGAGGAGCCTGGTGGGTTACAGTCCATGAGGTCTTAAAGAGTCGGACACAACTGAGTACACACACACACACACAATCAGCATCACACTATTAACTCTTCAACTTATCATTGAGCATTTAAATTATGAAAAAGAATTAATAGTCATTCTTACATACACTGTAAGTTTATATGTAAATAGGTACAGTGTATTGAAAACATTTAGAGTATACATGAATAATAGTGTATTATCTTCCATTATTTGGTCTGCTAACTATGCTTTGGAAAACCACAATAAAGTGGTAGGTAGTCCTCCGTTTATTAGATATAAAACTGTCCCAAAGAATTTCTTCTGGTATTATATATCGTAGTTAGTGAAAGTCTTAGTTGCTCAGTCATGTCCGACTCTTTGTGACCTCATGGACTGTAGCCCGCCAGGCTCCTCTGTCCATGGAATTCTTCAGGCAAGAATACTGGAGTGGGTAACCGTTTCCTTCTTCAGGGGATCTTCCCCATCCAGGTATCAAACCTGGGTCTCCTGAATTGCAGGCACATTCTTTACTGTCTGAGCCACCAGGGATAGTTAATACTGAGAAACAATTTGAATACTCAACAAGAGGTAAGTAGCTATGTTACCTATGCAAATTATTCAGTGTTTCATTTTGCAATCATTTTATTGATTTGAATAATACTATATAATATAGAAAGAATAAAATATAAATTATATGCATACAGTGATGTGATTTTAACTATGTAAAAAGATTGTTTAAAGGAGACTAAACTGAGAATATAAAAAAAGCTATCTGTGATTGAGTAGTTTGATTATGAATGAACATTTTCCATCTTTATCTTAAACATGTTATTTTTATACACAGCTTAAGGAAGAAAAAGCATGCATTTTTTCCCTTCTATTTTAAGTCATGCTTAATGTGCTTATTTAAATTTTTTTAAACATTAAGAAGAAATGGTAGCATTTGAGTAACTTTCCCCTTGCAAACCAAAGGACTGTCACAATAGAGGTATTTTTCTTTGTCTTATTCTGGTCATTAATTCACTTGACAATTTTCATTAAGGTACTTTACCTCCAGGCAAGAGTGATTTCAATGAGATACCTGAACTGAAATCAATGTCATTCCACAGAGAAACTTTATAACAAATGTCTAATTTGTTTACAGGGCATTTTATTTTTCTATCCTGCGTGTTCTATGGTAATCTCAGTCTCTTGTGATACAGGCAGAAACTGGTAAATGAACACTCCAAGTTACTAAACATCTAAATGTGCGGGTAACAATTATCCTAGTGCCTCTCTGAGGACTTTTAAGTTCCTTTACCTTTATAGCTAATAATTTCACAGGTTGAAAACTCTTAGCTTGTTCCTAGAGTGACTGAGTGACTAACAAACACTTTCACTTTCAAACTTGCTAAACTGACAGGTATATCTCCTTACAAACTTAACCAGGTCTGGGGTGTTTCATTTTCCGTTCATTTCCTCCCTTTCATTCTTTCTTTCCTTTTCTTTCATAATGTCTCAACATAAATGTCCCTTTCTCAGTAAGTACTCTCCATTTCTCTATATTAAATTATGTCCTTTGTAACATACTCCCATAGCTTCTTCCATATGTTCACTAACTTATGACAATTATGACCATAGATTTAGTTAAGGTCAGTCGCTCAGTCGTGTCTGACTCTTTGTGACCCCATGAATTGCAGCACGCACGGCCTCCCTGTCCATCACCAACTCCCAGAGTTCACTCAGACTCATGTCCATTGAATCAGTGATGCCATCCAGCCATCTCATCCTCTGTCGTTCCCTTCTCCTCCTGCCCCCAATTCCTCCCAGCATCAGGGTCTTTTCCAATGAGTCTTCGCGTGAGGTGGCCATAGGTTATTTATATAATTAATTATTGGGAATGTTTCCATACTAGATCTCAAGTTTATTAGGGCAAGATTCAAGTATGGTTTGCTCACTGCTATATAATTCAGCACTTAACATGTTATCTGGCAGACATTAGATCTTTGGTAAATTTGTATTGAGTAAATATTGAATGAAATTGTGCCTCTCTTTACAGTGTTTTATCAAAGCAAAGTACATGATTAATATGATGCAAAAGTAAAAAGCATAGTAGCCTAGGAAAATGTATTGAAGCTATAGATGGATTGGATTGGCTGGATTTTCAAAGTGTTTAAGGATAATAATAAGGAGCTTCCCAGCTGGAGTTAGTGGCAAAGAACCTGCCTGGCAATGCAGGAGACAAAAGAGACACGAGTCCAATCGCTGGTTTGGGAAGATCCCCTGGAGGAGGGCATGGCAACCCACTCCAGTATTTTTGCCTTTAGAATCCCATGGACAGAGGAGCCTGGAAGGCTACAGTCCATAGGCTCACAGAGAGTATATCCTATCAGTATACCTGTGTTTTAAGATATAATTTAGAAAACTTTAATCAGTAAAGACATGCCAAAATTTGTACCACAGTTGTGACAATTTAGGGATGGTAAATGTTTTTCATAACAGAAAGTATGGCGCCACATTAGTTAGGATATGCTAACTTCTTTTTTTAAAACTAACCTAAAATCTAAAGGTTTTAGATTTTAGAGACAACTAAATTTTCTTGAGACACCTAAAAGTATAAGCATGAATGAGGCAACTATAGAATGGATTTGAGTTCTAACTACATTTCATGCTAGCAGTAATTCACCAATCAAGGGTCCTTACAGTTTATGTTGCTATAATACCCTATAGAGTATTATGAGTCCTATGCTGAATCTTCTACATGGGAGAAAAGAGGGAAAAGAGTGTCGAAACTCTCCTGAGAGATCTAGGACTGCAGATGGTGTTCATCGCCTCTGCTAATATGCTATTGTCTATAATCAGTCCTGGTCTCCCCCTGCAACTGCAAGGAAGGCTGGGAGGAGGAAATGGCTATGATGACCACATGGCTAATGTTTGTCACAAAGAGATTGTAAATTCTGGACTAGATACAGGATTATTTCAAAAAACTAAAAAAAAAAAAAAGTTATGGGAAAAGAATGCATGGTTTATAAAGAGCACAGATAAACTAAGCATAACTGTGAGCTAACTTTTAGTATTTCTACTTTGAAGTTTTCTACCCAAACATTTCTTTAAAGCATAGCATTATTTCCAGATGCTTTTTATAGTTTTTGAGTCAACAAGTAATAGCCTCTGACTAGATAATTTAAATCTGTATTCAACTGGAAAAAAGCAGCAGAGTAACAATGTTATTTTCTAAATATGCAGGTTACCAACAAATTTAAGTGGATTCATTTTAGGATCAAAATACTTTGATCCCCAAAGGTTATATAAACATATTTGCCAAGCACCCTGAAACACTGAATCCATTACAGGTTTTGGGTCACCAACCCACACACCAAGGTCACAGCCATCACTTCCAATTTCCATGGTAATGAAATAATGTAACCATTTTGAATTATTAGTGCTTCAAGGATTGTTGAGCAAGAGATCAATGATGACATGACTTTGCCTTAAAGTTCATCTTAGGAATTCTCTTGCTGTGTGAAAATCATCCAGTAAATGCAGCATGTTAACAGAGAGAATGTTCCAAGGAAGTGTTTCTTCTAGACTTTGTGGGTAAATGGAAAAAGTAATTCATTTTCAATTATTTAACAGAAGCAAATTTTAAAATTCAGTTTGGCAACTAGAGTTATAGGAGTTATAGCAAAATATAATTCCATGTTATTATTTTAAGGAGAAAAGAGAAACATCCAAAAATACAGCATGGCCTTAAAAGTTTATATGACATACAAAAGTTAATGTGATTGAACTATTGCCAAGTCATTTCATAATAATAAAAATCTGATTTTAAGCCTGTCCTTCTGAAAGTATTTTACAGATGTTTCAAAAGAATGGGAAAAAAATGACATAAGTTTGACGTTTCTTACAACAGATAATCTATGAAAATAATATCTTTTCTGAATAAGCATTATAAAATTTATGGTATAATTTTATAAGTTAAAACTGAAAATAGATAATTTATTCTTTGAAAGAAAAAGTGCTATTGCTATATCAATTACACAAGTATCATGGAAGAATTCACAACACTCTATGAGAGTTCCTTGGACTGCAAGGTGATCAAACTAGTCAATCCTAAAGGAAATCAACACTGAATATTGATTGGAAGGACTGAAGCTGAAGTTCCAAAACTTTGGCCACCTGATACGAAAAGCTGACTCATCAGAAAAGACCCTGATGTTGGGAAAGATTGAAGGCAAAAGGAGAAGAGGGCAGCAGAGGATGAGACAGTTGCATAGCACCACCGAGTCAAGGGATATGAATTTGAGCAAACTCTGGGAAATAATAGAGGAGGGGAGCCTAGAGTGCTGCAGTCCATGGGGTCATAAAGAGTCGGACACGACTTAGTGACTGAACATCAACATAGATTACGTGCATATATTATGCCCTTAATAAAGGTAAAAGATCTAGCTCATTAACAGAAAGAAAGCACAGATAAGATCGGGAGAGCACGAAATTAAGGCACGACCCTAGGGGTCATTTTTTATCAGCTCAGGATGTGCTGTTATGTTATGTTATGATTGTGAGTCACCAAGATATGTGTGAGGACTCTTGTTTTCAGGAGAGCTTGGGCATATTTACAGAAGAATCTTCTAGCAAAGCCAGAGCATATGACCTATTAAACCTGATTGTACGTCATTCCTTGGTATATCCCTAAGAATACGTAAACAGACTAGCCCTGGATATCTCCAATAGCATTCTGAAATTCAAATATCATCTTATAAATCCCTAGCTACCTGTCTCATCCTTATCTTAGACAAGTATTAGTCAGCCTTTCCTGGAGATAGGCACAGAACCACCTACCTTAGCTGAGCTGAAAGAGAACTCGATCTTACACAAACTCAAAGTAGATGCTTATACAACACACTGACTTCTTGACACTCCACACTTAGACTATGAAGTAAATACTTTTGAGAAACATATAAAGTAAAATCCAGCATTACAAATTTTGGAAATGTAGTAAACTCTTCTAAGCAATAAAGAGGTTTAAAAATAAAAGTTCTTTAGAATACTAACTTGTAAGAAATAATCTAAATCTTATATATATATATATATATATATATATCTCAAATCACAAGCAGTCTGCATTTGTAAGTGAAGAATGAGGTGGTTGATGTATCCCTTGTTCTTACTCATCCAAACTTTATAAGCTTTTCTTATTTCACTGGACTTCCTAGACAAAGACAGGAGAGTACTATGGTTGAAGGGAAGGAGAAGAGAAACTCCTTTTCAACCCTTTATTTTTATTTATTCATTCATTTAACACATACATATTATTCATACTTAATCAGGTTCTTGAGATATATTCGTAAAAATATGTAAATATCTGTCCCCTTATGGCAGATACATTCCAGCAGGGAGACTGAAAATTAATTAAAATAATGAATACGTCAACTCTCTAGTATATTACAGTGTTTAGATACTATAAATAATATCAAAAAATAGCAAAGAGAATTAAGAATTATACCCACATAAAAAGCACACCTGCAGGATTATATAGGGAAAGAGAGAACTTGGCCTCATTGTGGAGGTGGAATCAGAGCAGGCACTTGAAACCTGTCAGGAACTGAGCCATGTGGCTCTGTGGAGAAGACAGACTGCAGGACAAAAGCCATACAATAAGGCAAGGAGGCCAATGTGACTAAAGTGTAAACAAATGAAAAAAGAGAAGGAAACCAACAGGGGAGGGGATTGAAACAAGTCTTGGCTAGACAGGGAAAAGCAGAGAGAAGAATTAAGAAGTCATAGATAATTTTAAGGATGTTGAATAAAATGATAATGATTTGAGTAGAGAGATAAAATAATCTGACTTACATTTTTCAGTGACCAAGGGCGGAGACAGGACTACCTGTTTAGAGGCTATTATAGAAATTCCGGCAAGAGATGATGAGAGATTGCACCAAGGGGATGGGATGAGAAGCAGTCAAGATCTAGATATGTTTTAAAGGCAGGAGCAATAAGATTTGATATAGGGTAGGGCTTCCCAGGTGGTGCTAGTGGTAAAGAACCTGCCTGCCAGTGTAGGAGACTTAAGAGACACAGGTTTAATCCCTAGGTTGGGGAGGTCCTCTGGAGGAGGGCATGGCAATCCACCCCAGTGTTCTTGCCTGGAGAATCCCATGGACAGAAGTCTGGCTACAGTCCATAGAGTTGCAGAGTTGGACACAAATGAAGCAACTTAGCAGGCACACACGTGAGAGAGGAATCAAGGATAATACCAAGTTACCCTGAGCAATTAGAGGGATAGAGACCAGCTAAAATTGAGGGGGAGGCTATTGGCTGAGCATATCTGTAGAGGGAAGATCCAGATATTGATGTATAAGCATTGAGATTTGGCAATGTCAGGAGGGTGTTGTTATATTGTTATTCTAGATTTCAGGAATACCTTTGTGCAAGAATGCATATTTAAGAGTCACTGGCCTATGATGTAAGTCATTGAAAGAAATGAGCTCATCAAGAAAGTGAGGACACCAAGAGAAAAGGACCAGTGACAAAGCCCTGGCACTTACCAATAATTACAAGCCAGGGAAAAACAAGATAACTATGAAATGGGACCAAAGAGATGGCAGATGTGTGGGGAGTACTTGAAGCCAAGTAAAGAAAGAATATCTAAGAGGGGAGAAATTAACTGTAGAAGAATACAAAATACTAAGTGTTCAAGTAATGTAAAAGTTGAGAATTAATAATTGTATTTAGCGACATGGATTGGGGGGGTGATTTGTAACTTTGAGAAGAACAAGTTCAGAGGAGTGGTGAGGCAAAAACCTGAGACTGGGAAAAAAAGAATTGAGAGATAAGAAGTAGAGCTCACCCTTCAGGAATGTGGCCAGAAAGGAGACTTTTAAAACAGGGCAGTTGCTAGAGGAGAAAGCAGAGTTTAGAGGAGAGAACAGAGTTAAGAAGTTTACTTTTTAAGTGATAGAGAAAATAATCATATTTGTGCATTAGTGGAAAAATTCTAATAAAGAGTGAAATTTGATGATGCAGAAGAGATATATTAATTAAAGTCATTATCATGCTAACAATCAGCAAAGCCTTCTTATAAATCACTTACAAAAATAACTTATTTATTCTGCACAGTACTATGATGTAAGTATTATTAATATCCTTATACTTAAAAGATGTGAAAATTGGGAGAAGACACAAAAGAGGTAACTAAGTTACTCCAGGTCATACAAATAGTTGAAGAGCTGGAGTTTCAGTCCATGAAATCTAGCTATAGGGTCCATGGTAATACCAGCTGCTCATTTCTATTCCTTGAGGGGAGACTTGCTGGAATAATGACTTTGAATGGGCTGGAGAGAATAACTCAGAAGAGGAAATTAAGATGTTGAGAATCCTTATATTGTTTAACAAGCTATAACATTTCAAACTTAAAATGCCAAGAATCCATATTTTAATTTCTAGGATCAGAAATAAAGTAGTAAAATATGATATATCTAACAATATAGGGTAGAAATGGAATAGCCCTTAACACAGAGCACATAATATTAAAAAGATGAGAAAAGAAAAAATAAAACATGGATTATGTTCAATTTAACCTATATATTTCAGTAATTTAAAAAATATAAGTGGACTAAAATTTTAAATTGAAGAATAAAAACAGTCAAAAAAAAAGGAGACACACTGTATGCTACTAATGAGGCCTTATATCTTCAATATAAGGACATAGTAAGGTCAAAAATACAAAAAAAATGCACAATAAGTATAATTTCTAAAACTTAATGTAGCTAAATAAAATAGACTTTAAGACAAGCGTCCTAACATGAGATAAAGAAGGTGTACATGAAACAGTTAACTCAGCAGGACTAGGTTACTCAAACCCAGCACATCCCAAAGAAATTTCTTTTGGAAACATGTTTCTAAATAAAAGTTAGCTTCATGCTGCGATTCATGGGGTCGCAAAGAGTGGGACACGACTGAGCGACTGAACTGAACTGAGGACTGGCCCTTGGACAGCCCTGGAGAGAGATCCTCTGAGCTGTTGGAATATTCTACCTGATAATGTGTTTGTGTGTGCCTGAGGCCTTGGGCCATGCCAAGACTAAGATAATCAGGTAAGTTTATTCTAACAAAGTGATTCATGGTGAAAACCTGTTTTTGCTCTTGGGGACTGGGTGCTCCATACCTACATGACTGACCCCTAATAAAAAACCTGGACACCAGAGCTCAGGGGAACAGCTTCGCTGGCTGGCAATACATTGCACTTCCTATCACGCGTGACTGATGTAATTAATCCTGTCCCTTTGCAAATCCATTGGGAAATAAAAAGCACTGGGAAGCTTGTGTCTGGTTTCTCTTGGACTTTGCCCCATGTGTCCTTTCCCATTGCAGATTTTAATCTATATCCTTTCACTGTAGTAAACCATGACTGAGTATAATAGCTTTTCTGAGTCCTGTGAGTCCTTCTAGGGAACTATCAAGCCTGAGGGTGGGTCTTGGGTACTCTAACACAGACCCCATCCAGAATTTAAGGATTCCATCTTTTCTAATCAATGCCTAACAGTATCAAATGGACCTGGTAAGTTTGGGGATTCAATTTGCATTGTAAATTAGCCACACAGAGGGTTAGTCTTTGTGTTTGTTTTTCCTAAATCTTTTATGAGTTTCTAGCACAAACATAATTTTCTTTGAAAGAAGAAAAATATATTTGTGTCTCCAGTGAATTGTATCACACATTTAAGAAAGAATTAGTACCAATTTTAATCAAGTTTTGAGAACATGAGAAAGGTGGCTTTGCAACCCATGTTATAAGGCCAAAATAGTCTAGATACCTAAGCATACCTAAGCAAGACAAGGACATTACAAAAAGGAAAAAATAAGAATACAACCTATCTCATAAACACTAAATCAAGAGATAGATGAGGACAATTTAGCACTACTATCTTGTCTTTACAGTTATTATTTTCATGTGAAATTCAAGTTATGGAATTCACCACATTAAAAAAATAAACTTGTATTTAGAAAATTCAAGCTTCTCAACAGACATAGAAAAGACATGTGACAGAATTTGGTATCTCCATGTCCATTCATAAACAAGCTAGCTAGAAGACTAGAAGGAGGGAAAGGTTACTAAAAATAGTTGAATTACAATATTTGAAATTGGAAATTTTATGATATGTAAAATATTTCAATAAGATTACATATTTAAAAGGAAAAAATATAAACCTAGAAATAGAGGCCATTTATCATATTAGAAAAATCTCTTTTAAAAAACTTACAACAATCATATTTAATGATAAAATATCAAGAGTTGGCATTGCCATAATAATGATTCATAATACTCCTCTCCTCTGCATACTGGTTTAAAACAACAATTATTCATTTGTATTTGAACAACTGTGGATCATCACCAAATGAGCTTGGCTTCAATCTGGAGTAGTGTTTAGGTCTATTCAACATGACTTATATCCTTTAGGGCCCAGAAAGCTGCCTCAGTCATGTATTTCTCATGAGGATGGTGGAAGTACAAGTATACAAGTTCCGCTGAGAAAGTGTTTTAAAGTTTGCTTGCGTCACATCTACTCGCATTGCATTTGTCAAAACAGTTCATAGTACCAACCCCAACATTAACAGAGTGGGCAAGTACAATCAATCCACAGTGGGAAGAGAGCCAATATTTACTTTAAAAAACCCAAGCTTACACTCATGTTCATAGCAGTATTATTCACAGGAGCCAAAAGGCGGAAACAACCCAAGGATCCAAAACCAGATGTGATAAACAAGTGAAGCGAAGTGAAGCCGCACAGTCGTGTCCAACCCTTTGCGACCCCGTGGACTGTAGCCCACCAGGCTCCTCTGTCCATGGGATTTTCCAGGCAAGAATACTGGAGTGGGTTGCCATTTCCTTCTCCAGGGTCTTCCCAACCCAGGGATTGAACCTGGGTCTCCTGCATTGTAGGCAGATTCTTTACTATCTGAGCCACCAGATAAACAAATGCGGTATTAATATATAAATATAATGGAATAGCTTTCCACCTTTAAAAAGAAGCAAATTCTGACACATACTAAAACATGCATGAACACTGAAACATAAGCTAAGTGAAATAAATCACAAGACATCAAATATTATATGATTCCACTTATATAAGGAGGGCTTCCCTGGTGGCTCAGATGGTAAAGAATCTGCCTGCAATGCGGGAGGACCTGGATTCAATCCCTGGACTGAGAGGAGGAAGTGGCAACCTGCTCCAGTATTCTTGCCTGAAAAATCCCCATGGACAGAGGAGACTAGCGGGATACAGTCCACGGAGTTGCAAAGAGTTGGAAACAAATGAGCAACTAAGCACTTTTGAGGAACCTAGAGTTTCTTCTGTTCTGTAAGTAGGTCAAATTCATAGCGACAGAAAGTAGGATAGTGACTGCTGAGGGCTGAAGGGAGGAAAAATTGGTGAGCTATTGTTTAAAGGGCAAGGAGTTTCAGTTTTGCAAGAGGAAAATAGTTCTGACGATTGGTGGTAATGACTGCACAACAACTTGAATGTCCTTAGCACTAATGAACTGTACACTTAAAAATTCCTAATATGGCAAATTTTATATTATGCATATTTCACTATAATTTAAAACAATACTCAAAATATTACAATCCATCTTGGGTATTTCTATTCAGGTATTACAGGTCTTTGCCAATGCAAATAGACAAGAGAAACAGATTAAAGCCAAACAGATAAGTAATAAAAATATTATTCTAAGTAGGTCATATGATTTTTTCATATGGAAAGTTCAAAAGAATCTACAGATACACATTAGAAGGGATTTTGAAAGATTGTTGAATCAAAATTCAACATATAAAAATGAAATGAAGTTCTATATACTAGCCTTAGAAGAAGATAAAATCACAAAATATACCATCAAAAAAAAGAGTATCAATAAATACCATATATGTAGGAATATACCTAATGAAAAGTATGTAAGACTTCTATACAGAAAATTATTAAGTGAGGAAAAAGTATAAAAGACCTAAAGAAATTAATGGGCAAACTTTTTATGGATTGGAAGTCTTATTAAATATGTCAATTCTCCCGAAGATAATTTATAAATTCAGTGCTACCTCCTGCCAAATGCTAACAGTATTCATAGGCATATTTGTATGTATACATGTGTATAGAAATGGATAATCTGATTCTAAAATTCATATAGAAATACAAAGCACTGCAAAGAGAGAAATACTTCTGGATAAGAACAAGGTTAAGAGATTTGCAATCTCACACATAAAAATTTACTACAAAGGAACAATGATTCAGACTGCAGTAAAGACACGGATAGAAATGAATGAACAGAACAGAAAAAAGCATTTAGAAACAGACCCAAATCCATACATTCTCTTCAACTGTAATCAAAGGGGCAGTGTAGAGAAAGTGGGGAAAGTGCAGCCTTTTCACTAAGTGGCAATGGATCAATTTGAGTTCCACACAGGAAAAATGAAACCTTACTGCTACTTCATTTCACACAAAAATAAATTCCAGGTGGATTGCAAATCTAAATGTAAAAGGCAAAATGTATAGGCTTCAGAAGTTAACACTAGAGAATATCTCCATTACCTTAGAGTAGTAATAAAATTTCTTAGAACACAAGAAACACTAAATGAAAAAATATTAATAAACTATATTAAAATTATTAACTTCTTGTGACTAAAGTCCTCATTAAGAGAATGAAAAGTCAAGTTTTTTAGGATAAATATAACTGCCAAAGGACTTACCAAAAATGTACAGCAAACTTTTCAAATCAATATGAAAAAAGTGACAACCCAATAGAAAAAAATGGACCCATAAAGTGAAAAGAAGCTTTCTAAAACGGTATGAACAAGTGGCCACAAACTGTTCATGTAACTATGGCTCATGAAACCACAAACTATGTAACTCACAAGTTACATAGTCCACTCTGATAAACAGTAGTAATACAGTTATGAATGGACAAATTTGTGAGATACAATAGGCTTTACTCAGAACCCAAACCTCAAGAAAGAATACAGGACAACATGTGCAATAACAACATACAGGAGTCTTATAACTCCCAGGTATGATTTCTAAGGTCTAACTCCCCAGTTGGGGTATAAGGAGTCAGTGGTAAAAACAACTGGGCCTGGAATACCCATAAAGCTACCATGTCTAGACACACTGACATCCCTTTAGCTCCTTTAGGAGTATATGACAAGCTGCCATTTTCCAGTTTGTCTGTACCTCATCAATTACATATCACTCGTCAGTAATCTATTGTTCAGTGAACAGTCTCAACAATGAGCCACAGGTGATTGGGTTGGTATATAACATTTGTATACTATACACTCCTGTAAACTCACTGAGTTCATGTTGCAGGGAGGATTCAATGAATAGACAGAATCTCAGGTTATCTTTGAAATGAGAGGAAAGGCTGTTAACATCATGTTCTATAAGCCATCAAAAAATGTAATTTAACTTACAATGAGATACTGTTAGATACCCTACAGAAGAGGTAGTTATAAAATGTTGGAGGATAAATTACAGGGTCCTACTGTATTGACCTCAGGAACTGTAGCCCGCCAGGCTCCTCTGTCCATGGGATTGGATTCTCCAGGCAAGAATACTGGAATGGGTTGCTGTTTCCTTCTTCAGGGTATTTTCCCAACCCAGAGATCTAACCCATGTCTCCTGCATTGCAGGCATTCTTTACTATCTGAGCTATAAGGGAACATCCCCACTGTACAGCAGAGGGAACTATATTCAATATCCTGTGATAACCTATAATTGAAAAGAATATATATGTGTATGAATCACTTTTCTGTAGAGCAGAAATTAACAAACATGATAAATCAATTATACTTCAATAAAAACTTTTAAGACCTGTTGGAGAAGGTATGGAACAACTGGAACTCTCATAAATGACCAGTGGGATTTTAAATTTGTAGAAGCATTTTGGCATACTATTTGAGTGTTCACTGAAGGTCAGCACACACACTATGAAAACTTTTTTCCACTTCTGAAATATCTTATCCAAGCAAAACATATATCTTAGTGGATGATTATGTATGGGAAATGGTACAGGTCTGGCATAACTGGGACAGAGGGGCTAAAAACAGATACTGGCAGTCAGACTACAGTTCAGTTCAGTTCAGTCGCTCAGTCATGTCCGACTCTTTGCGACCCCATGAATCGCAGCACGCCAGGCCTCCCTCTCCATCAGCAACTCCCAGAGTTCACTCAGATTCACGTCCATCGAGTCAGTGATGCCATCCAGCCATCTCATCCTCTGTCGTCCCCTTCTCCTCCTGCCCCCCAATCCCTCCCAGCATCAAAGTCTTTTCCAATGAGTCAACTCTTCTCATGAGGTGGCCAAAGTACTGGAGTTTCAGCTTTACCATCATTCCTTCCAAAGAAATCCCAGGGCTGATCTTCAGAATGGACTGGCTGGATCTCCTTGCAGTCCAAGGGACTCTCAAGAGTCTTCTCCAACACCACAGTTCAAAAGCATCAATTCTTCGGCACTCAGCCTTCTTCACAGTCCAACTCTCACATCCATACATGACCACAGGAAAAACCATAGCCTTGACTAGACAGACCTTTGTTGGCAAAGTAATGTCTCTGCTTTTGAATATGCTATCTAGGTTGGTCATAACTTTTCTTCCAAGGAGTAAGCGTCTTCTAATTCATGGCTGCAGTCACCATCTGCAGTGATATAGGAGCCCCCCAAAATAAAGTCTGACACTGTTTGAACTGTTTCCCCATCTATTTCCCATGAAGTGATGGGACCAGATGCCATGATCTTTGTTTTCTGAATGTTGAGCTTTAAACCAACTTTTTCACTCTCCTCTTTCACTTTCATCAAGAGGTTTTTTTAGTTCCTCTTCATTTTCTGCTATAAGGGTGGTATCATCTGCATATCTGAGGTGATTGATATTTCTCCCAGCAATCTTGATTCCAGCTTATGTTTCTTCCAGTCCAGAGTTTCTCATGATGTACTCTGCATAGAAGTTAAATAAGCAGGGTGACAATATACAGCCTTGACGTACTCCTTTTCCTATTTGGAACCAGTCTGTTGTTCCATGTCCAGTTCTAACTGTTGCTTCCTGGCCTGCATACAGATTTCTTCAGAGGCAAGTCAGTTGGTCTGGTATTCCCATCTCTCTCAGAATTTTCCAGTTTATTGTGATCCACACAGTCAAAGGCTTTGGCATAGTCAATAAAGCAGAAATAGATGTTTTTCTGGAACTCTCTTGCTTTTTCGATGATCCAGCGGATATTGGCAATTTGATCTCTGGTTCCTCTGCCTTTTCTAAAATCAGCTTGAACATCAGGAAGTTTAGAGGCATCCTTTTACTTATATATCCATGGCGATTGCTGCCATGAAATCAAAAGATGCTTACTCTTTGGGAGGAAAGTTACGACCAACCTAGACAGCATATTGAAAAGCAGAGACATTACTTTGTCAACAAAGGCCCGTCTAGCCAAGGCTATGGTTTTTCCAGTAGTCATGTATGGGTGTGAGAGTTTGACTATAAAGAAAGCTGAGAGCCGAAGAATTGATGTTTTTACTGTGGTTTTGGAGAAGACTCCTGAGAGTCCCTTAGACAGCAAGGAGATCCAACCAGTCCATCCTAAAGGAGATTAGTCCTGGGTGTTCATTGGTAGGACTGATGCTGAAGCTGAAACTCCAATACTTTGGCCACCTGATACGAAGAGCTGACTCATTGGAAAAGACCCTGATGCTGGGAAAGATTGAGGGCAGGAGGAGAAGGGGATGACAGAGGATGAGATGTTGGATGGCATCATCAACTCAATGGACATGGGTTTGGGTGGACTCCAGGAGTTGGTGATGGACAGGGAGGCCTGGTGGGCTGCGTTTCATAGGGTCACACACACGACTGAGTGACTGAGCTAAACCATGGTTAAATAACGAAGATATTCTAGAGAATCCTTAAACAACTGAAATTTGTTTCTTTGGTTATCATTTCAGTGTCTAAAGACAGAAAACCATAACTAATCTCTTTACCTACTGCCAGATCATCAGCATCTTACTGAAAGAGAGGAAAATAAAGTACATTGTTTTAATTGTAGTTTTTCCTTCTTCATTTCTCTCATTTCTTATATATACTTTCTGTTTTTGCATTTATTTGGAGAAACCAGTTCATAATTGTTTTTTTCTTGTATACAAATAGTGTGTATATATATATGTGTGTGTGTATGTGTTTGAGTTATTTACTGACATAAAGCCATAGCCAAATCAGAGGCACAGCTCAGGACAGGTTTCTTCCAGGAAGAAGATAAGAATTTATAATTGGGAAGAGATACACGGGGAGCATATTAGTGATAGTAATATTGGTTGTTTTTTTTTTTTTTTGACCAGAATAAAATTTATAAGTGTGCCATGTGGTGATAAATTATGGAATTGTATATACTCTATATGTTATAATTAAAAATTATTATGAAACACAAAATGTTTTAAAAGACCAAAAACTTTGTGGATATATTCACCCAGACATTACAGAATTTTTAAAAATTTAGGAAGGGTTTATCTTTTGAAAATGTGTTCTTTATGTTATTTCCTTCTTTTACTAGAGAAAACTGCTTCATTCCCTAAGAAGCAGTCAGATTTTGGCATGCCTAATTATAATATTAAAGGGCAACATTGACTATCAAAGGGATACATTTTAAAATGTGTTATTAAAAACTGGAAAAAACAAGCATATTCTTGATAGAAATAATAATGCTTTCAGATGAATGTCAAATAATTGGATTTACAGACAGAAAAATAAAGAAAGAAACATTTTCCTACACCTGGAGATCATTAAAGTGCCAAGAACAAAATTTATGCAATGTTAATAATGGTCTCTTCACCCCTTCTATATCTTAGACACACATTTATCTGATACAAGGGAAATATCCATGTTCTGCATGCCTAGTTTGATTGGTTTTCATTACTAGTCCTTCACTTGTAGAGAAACTTTGATTCCACAATAATATGTCTCAATGGTGTGATAAAATGCTGTTACAACACTATAAGGGTTATATCATGATTTCATAGGTTACAGTACAACTGAAAAAAATTATTACCAAGCACACTTAATGGGTAAAAAGTATGATATATATTGCCGGTAGTTATTGTCAACTAATGCCTTTCTTACTAACTTAGCACATATATATCCATGCTCTATTCCTGAGAAGATTTTTCTTAAAAATTTTTATATATTACTGTTTGGCAGCCAATGATGTATTCAATAAATATCCCTAGCATAGTTTACAGCACTGAGGAATAATATATTAAAACAAAACAATATCTTTAAAATTCTGAAGTAAATGATAGAATATCTCAGACATAAATATATACTTTTTCATGTGATGCTTTTCAGAAAAAATATTCATGGAAGTAATGCATATATTTTTTTTTCACATCACATTTTCCAGAAAACTTTTTACTTTTTAAAAGAGTGGTTTTCCCGCTTCCATGCACACCTCCCCTCCACGGCAACAGAAGGTTCTGTGCTTGGGACCGTCCCAGACCTCACCCAATGTATCTTCTCATCTGACTGTCCTTCTGTATTATCTCCTTTATTCTATGATAAATTGATAAACACAAGTGTTTCTGTGAGTCCATGAGCCATTGAAGCAAATAATCAAATCTAAAGCTGAAACTCCAATACTTTGGCCACCTGATACGAAGAGCTGACTCATGTGAAAAGACCCTGATGTTAGGAATAATTGAAGGCATGAGGAGAAGGGGACGACAGAGGGTGAGATGGTTGGATGGCATCACCAACTCCATGGACATGAGTTTGGGTAAACTCTGGGAGTTGGTGATGGACAGGGAGGCCTGGTGTGCTGCGGTTCATAGGGTCGCAGGGAGTTGGACACGACTGAGCGACTGAACTGAAGGGTGAGGAGGTCATAGAAACTTCTGATTTGTTGCCAAGTTCAACAAAAGTTGTGGGTGACCTGGAGATCCACTTTTTGTAATTGGCATATGTAATGGGGGGCAGTCTTGGGAGCCTGGTCCCTTATCATGTGGGTTCTAATGCTATCTCCAGGTAGACAGAATTTAGTTAAATGGTAGGACACTCAGCTAGTGTCAGAAAGAACTGTTTATGTGGGAAAAATAAACCTAGGCATTTGGGGTCAGAAGTGTTATGAGGGTGGCACCAGTATGAGAATAAAGGAGAGACACAGGAAAAGTTTTCCTACTCAACCACTTACATAAATATGCTATAGATACAAGACATATTATTTGTAAGACATACATCATTATTTGCAGCCTCTAAGCCTCTGCAAGTCTTTATATAACAAATCCACTGCAGATAAAGCTTTTAACACTATAGTAAGTAGCTACAAAATCAATTTTTAAATTGTACTATAGTTTTAGTCTACAGGAGAAAAGTGTAGTCGTATTGAAAGCAGTAAAAAATGCTTGTAAGAAAATAAAGGTTTGATTTCCATAAAGCATCTTTTAGATGCCCCTTTTATTCCTATTGATTTCTGGCTTGGCAAGCTCCAAAATGAAAATACACCACCAAGAATAAACCCAGATATGCGTGTCAATTTATAAATCATTTACATGTGCTGTGCTTAGGCACTCAGTCATGTCCAGCGCTTTGCGACCCCATGGACTGTAGCCCGTCAGGCTCCTTTGTCCATGGGGATTCTCCGGGAAGCATACTGGAGTGGGTTGCCTTGCCCTCCTCCAGGGGATCTTCCCAACCCAGGGATCAAACCCAGGTCTCCTGTATTGCAGGCAGATTCTTTACTGTCTGAACCACCAGGGAAGCCCCTTACTTCTGTATTAATATATCCAGCTTATTTTAAAACACTCAAAGATATCTTAATGATATATTACAAATGCAGACAGTTCCAATAACCCTCCAGCACAATATCTATCACCACAGACAAGAGCCATGCCACTGTGATGACCACTGTTGTCTGTACTATAAAGTTTGCTACTGAACTTCCCATGTTTTTCTTTCTTGATATCCTGTCCTAATCTAACTATAAGAGGATATCTTCTTGAAGCTCAAACCTTTACAAATTATTCCCATACTTTAACACTTTCTATACTAGATGCTTCATGATAATCTCTACATATTTGGAAACATAAAATATTTCATAAATTTTAACATGCATTTATGGATCCTTCTCCAGTAATATTTAGGGTGTATGATTCTCTGATTTTTTTAATTATAAATTTTACACCTCATTACTTTGAGAATATTTTTAAAGATTGAGTTCTGGAAACTATCACTGAATGAAATAAAGACATGAAAAATAGGACATACAAATGATGCTGAAAGAATGACAATACGCTTCCTTTGGAAAAATAAAGAGAAGAATAGAAATAAACCCACTTAATGTGGGGACCAATATAAACATACAAATGGAACAAGGGAAAATGATACAGCATTATATATATATCCCACCCAGTAGAATCCCATCATACACAGGGTAAATGTTCTAAAATCAGTTCTTAATTCCTAAAAAAAGGAATTGCATGTGATCAAATTATATACAAAGAGACTAATTCCTTTGACCATCCCATAAAAGTTTTGTAAAGATATCATAATTCAATAATGCTACCAAAGGTAGCTTTTCCTCCAACAATGAATCAGACAGATGTTTTGTCAGCTGGCAACAGATGGAAGTTTTGACTGGCACTTAGAGTCATTAGTGTCTCAATTATGAGTCCTCAAATACTAAAAGTACATTCAGGCTACAAGATACTTAAACAATGAGAGACCTCTGAAACTGATATTAAGCAGTCACTCATCCCAGCCCTCATCCCCAACAACAGAAATCTCACTTTCTTTTTTAGATTCACCTCGGCCATAAGTACAAAGGCAGATTGAATTTCTTTCATTATTTTTCTCCACAACCTCTTCCCCTCCAAGAACATACTGTTCATCCTGAAATTCAAAAAACATAAATACATGCATGATGTAATTCAGACCTTCCATTGTGGTTACTCAGAATGAGGAATGCAAAAGACAAGTGTTCCGAGAAAAATTTGGAATGAAACTATAGAAATGATGAAATACAGGAAAGTATTCAATAATTAGAACTTGTTGGACATTCTGCTTATAATTTCTGAGTGCATGATCAGTGGTGTCTGACTGCGACCTATGGCTTCTCTGTCCGTGGGATTGTTCAGGCAAAAATACTGGAGTGGTTTGCCATTTTCTTTTCTAGGGGATCTTCCCAACCCAGAGATTGAACCTGCATCTCCAGTGTCTTCTGCATTAGCAGGCAGATTCTTTACCACTGAGCCACCTAGGAAGCCTCATATATATATAACATATATATATAGTTGAGGGAGTGAAGTCGCTCAGTCGTGTCCGACTCTTTGAGACCCCGTGGACTGTAACCTACCAGGCTCCTCGATCCATGGGATTCTCCAGGCAATAGTCCTGGAGTGGATTGCCATTTCCTTCTCCAGGGGATCTTTCCAACCCAGGGATCGAACCCGGGTCTCCCGCATTGTAGACAGACGCTTTACCGTCTGCGCCACCAGGGAAGTCTAAATATAGGTAAATTTTTAAATATCTAAACAACGTTTAAATCTTTCTTTAAAGAAATAGTTACTAATGCTAAATAGTTAATAGTTATTATTGCTAAAATCTTCATAGTAATATACACAAACCTGATTTTTTTTCAGTCATTTTCCTCCATCTACTATACTTTAGTCTGTCTAGCTTTTCATCTGTATAATGTCTATCAAGTTAGAATGTTCACAGTTTAAGCACAATGCCCTAGTTTCTAACTAAAACCCACCCTTTTTAGATGTTAACTTAGTAAAGGAAAAAGACCACAGCTTGTTTTGGGCAATTTTAGGAGTTCAGGGTGAGTCACAACTATAACGACCAGTAATTTTGTATACCTGTTGTCACTAAAAGAATTCAAACTGATGTTCAAGAGAAAATAATTGTATCACAGAATGAGGGGACATTTATGGTTCTTTTTCTGTTTTGTTTAAGGTTAAAATTTTATTTTGTTTCCATGTAAATGGAAGCAAAAAATTGTTTATGATTTTCATCTTCTGCTCAGGTTATTAACTTGTCTTACATGTTTGCGTAGGAGGGATGGGAGAATAGGAAGCAAGCCAAGAGAGCAGAGTCAGAGATAAAACAGGAAAAATGTTTTGATCTTTTTATCTTACTTTAATGAATGAAGAAAATGCAAGTTTTTGATTAGATACATAGACTCCTGTCCCCTTATTTGCTAATTAGTATCTTAGAAGTTATTTTTGAAGGCAGACCTCTATTAAATTAAAATTTTCTCTGTATTAGGAATACTAAATATCAATGTAAATTTGTTATTCATATTTGTCTTTATGCAAGGCATGGTTTCCCTCAATTCTGCCATAGACAAAATTCTCTTATTTTAAAATGGATTCAGAGGAATCTGACAATCTTCTTTGTATCAGTTTGGTTTCATCATTTACAGAACTTTGGCACTTAGTAAATGCTAATTTCTCAACCTTTCAAAACCAAAAATAAATGAAGGACTAGGATTAAAGTGCTTCCACAATGTTTATTTCACTGTACGCCTATGTACTATACTGTACTGTATTTTTGTACTGTATTTAGTCCCAATGTGAACTAGAATTAAGTACTTCTAAAGCCCATAAAATAAGACTTTACTTTAGTGAATGTGGCATAAACCTGAAAATTGTCTGTCTAACCTCTTATTTCCAGGCCCACATCTAGACTAAATTTCTCAAACTCCTTTATAGTCAGCTGCGTTCAGGCCAACTATACAACAAAGCAATAGCTAACAAAATGTGAGAACAAATAACGTATATCACTGCCTAAATTAAAATCCATGAAAATCTCCTTCATCTATGCTGTATGACCTTGACCTCCTGGCTAGCTTGATGAAGATGAACAGAGTAATTTCAGACGCTACATGCTGATTAACAGATCCATAGGAGGGCAGACCCTGGATCCTTAAATTACTGCATGGACTTTCCACAAATTAGAAATAAACTTTTCCCTCAGTTTTATTGGGAAATAATAGACAAATAGCAACTGTATTTATTTAGTGTATACAACATGATGACATGTTATAATATACATCGTGGAATGATTGCCAAGATCAAGATAATTAACATATTCATCACCACATAGAGAAATGGGAAAATGTCTATTCAAGTCCTTTGCCCATTTTTAACTGATTTTTTTTCCCCAATTGATTAGTAATGGAAATAAAGGATTAGTTTTTCTACTGTCAAGATCAATGTCAAGGGGTTTTGTCTATTTTATCTTTAAAATTACAACTCCTAATTTCATTGATTATGTCTATTGTCATTCTAGCCTCTGTTCTTTTTTTTTTCCTTGAGGTATGTTAGATTGTTTGAGTTCTTTCTTTTTTATAATCATTAAGCCCTTAGAACTGTTGGTGTTCCATGTCATAAATTTTTGTTTCAATTTCTGTCTGTCTCAAAATATTTTTTATTTCTTCAACTCTGTTTGTTCGTAAGTATACTGTTTAATTTCGACATAGTTGTGAATTATCCAGCTTTCCTCCTGTTTTGATTTCTAGTTTCATACCATGTATTTGAAAAAGATACTTAATAAAATTTTCGTCATTTTAAATTTGTTAAAATTTATTTTGTGAACTAACATTTATTATTTACCCTGGGAAACACTTTTGTGCATTTGAGAAAAATGTGTGTTCTGTTGGCAGCTGGTTGGATGGAATGTTCTGGTATAGCTTAATTCCATCATTTGCTTATTGATTCTATCTGAATTACCTTTCCATTGTTAGTGTGGAATATTGAACGTCCCCTACTGTTTTGCATTGTTATTTCTACCTTCAGATCTTTTAATAAGTGTTTATAATTAGTATAGTTTCGATATATATTTATCGCTTTATATTTTCTTGATGACTTGACTCTTTACCATTATATAATGGTCTTTTTTATTACCCTTCTTTTGACTTAAAGCCTCTTTCGTCTGACTTAAGTATAACTTGCCCTGCCTTTCCTGGCTTCCATTTGCATGGAATATCTTTGCTCATCCCTTCAATTTCAGCCTATGAGTATCTTTAAATCTTAAGTGAGTATCTTGTATGTAGCATGTAGTTGAGTCTTTTTTTTAAAATCCATTTACACTATATGCCTTTTAATTGGATAATTTAAGTTCAGTTTACATTTAGAGTATTTATAAATGTTTAAAAGCTTACTGTCATGATTTTAATAATTGTTTTCTGATTGTTTTCTAGTTCCTTTGTTGCTTTCTTCCTCTCTTGCAATCTTTATTTCTAAACTCATGATTTTTGTAGTAGTATGCTTTGCTTTTTTCCCTTTATCATCTGTGTATCTATTCTAGGAGTTTGCACTGTGATTACAATGAGACTTTCATAACATGTCTTATATTTATAACAGTATATTTTAAGCTAGTGACAACTATAGTTGCACAGAACATTTTGTGCAACTTTAACTTACCCCCCACACACATATATTTTATGTTGCTAATGTCATAATTTATATTTTTACATTGTGAATCCACTAATAAAATATTGTAGGTATAGTTATTTGTAACACTTTTATCAAGATCCAAACACATATACCTAGACAGCATATTAAAAACCAGAGACATTACTTTACCAACAAAGGTCCTTCTAGTCAAAGCTATGGTTTTTTTCAATAGTCATATATGGACGTGAGAGTTAGACCATAAAGAAAGCTGAACGCCAAAGGATTGAGGCTTTTGAACTGGTGCTGGAGAAGACTCTTGACAGTCCATTGGACAACAAGGAGATCAAACCAGTCAATCCTAAAGGAAATCAGTCCTGAGTATTCTTTGGAAGGACTGATAATGAAGCTCCAGTACTTTGGCTACCTGATGTGAACAACTGACTCATTGGAAAAGACCCTGATACTGGGAAAGACTGAAGGCAGAGAAAAAAGGGATGACAGGATGAGATGGTTTGAGAGCATCACCAACTCAATGGACATGAGTTTGAGCAAGCTCCAGGAGTTCATGGACAGGGAAGCCTGGCATGCTGCCATCCATGAGGTCTCAAAGAGTCAGACACAACTGAGTGACTGACTTGAACTGAACTGAAACACATATACATTCAATTATCTAAAGTTTAAGTGAGTGAAGTCACTCAGTCATGTCTGACTCTTTGCGACCCCATGGACTGTAGCCTACCAGGCTCCTCCATCCATGGGATTTTCCAGGCAATAGTACTGGAGTGGGTTGCCATTTCTTTCTCCAGGGGATCTTCCTAATCGAACCCAGGGCTCCTGCATTGCAGACAGCCGCTTTACCCTCTGAGTCATCAGGGAAGTCCCATCTAAAGTTTATCCCTACTTAGATATTCTGTAACACCTTAAACTCAAACTATTCATTTTAGAATGGCATTAGGCAGAAGTGGATGTTGTACTGGCCTCTCTCAACATTCTCAGTGTTCTCTGCCTATACCTATAGCAAGGTATAGCAAATTTATATTTCCTCAGTACTTTTGTTTTCCTTATCTATTGCCAACAAGTCAGTGAAAATTATGCTCTCCAAATGTCTCTTAATGACTTACATCTCTCTCCAGCCATCATGTAACCTGCTCACCTAATATTCTTAGATGTGTTAGAAAGACCCTAACACCAACAGATCTAGCAAAGTTGGTATTTTTTTTTCACTTTTTAGAGTTTAATGATGGATGCTTAAGGTCATAAGATGACAAGACTTGCCAAAAGAAAATAGGAATGAAATCCAAGGATAAATGCCAAACAGTTATCCTTTCTCTCCAGTTAATCATCTCTCTACACCTGTTGTCACACAGTACTGGTGGACTCAATATATGTTGTGCAATGCTAAACTGGGGAGGGAATGTGGTACAATATGGTATTAGGAGAGAAATACTACCGCAAATTATACAAGTCCTGGTCAAAAATAGAGATGTTTTGTAAAGTATTGAAATTCAGATTATTAGCCAATAAAAACTCACCATAACTATCTGCCAAACTTATATTTGTATTTTTTAAGGTAACACCATAATCCCAGTCAATGCATCTACTAAAAAAAAAAAGATCAAAGACAAATGGGTGTTACATTGGATATAAAAATCTGAAGTATAAGTCATAGTCTCCTCACGCAAATATATCCTGTATATCTGCAACCTGATAGATAGCACCAACATTAACTCATTTACCTGAGCTATTCTTCCGTTAGGAATCACTAGGAAACTTCTACACTAGACTGTTACACCCAATATGGTATAATCTGCTGTGGTGGTCTAGCAAAAATACAATGAATATTTCCTAAGCAATTTCCTATCATAAAGTCTTACTAGAGCAGTAGTAAAAACAACAAAAAAATATGACTTTATTATGAATTTTCAATGTAGTTGAAAAAGTATTTGATGTGTGGAGATAGTTTATAATTAAGACTTTATGAAAAGCAGAAAATGAACTGCAGAGAATATAAATCATATACGATTTCAGAAGAGGGAGGGAGTTAAAATACAATATCACAAAGGTGATATTTGAGTTGGATACAAAAAATGCTGATGGTTTATATCAGATGAGAAGAAAAGGAATAAATATTTTTCCAAGTAAGAGAATATAAATCAAGTCATAAATAATGGATATATAAAATTAATTGCTTATAGGAGAAGTTAATTTCAAATTAGGACATAGTTGTAAGGGATTATGAATGAACAATGAAGATGTTTGGATTATATCTAATGCATAATTTTAAAAAAAATCAAGATTCTTGATCAAAGGATATATTTGAAAAGGAGCAGTTTAAAAGACACAATTTTAGAAAAAGTTTACAAGTCATAAAGAGGGACTAATATCCCTGTTATATCTACTTTTGTCCATTACCTTAGAACAGAATGAGGATTCCCCAGATGGTAAGATATTTTCAACAACAAGGGCAGTGAGCCATGTACAACTTAACCAGGAAAAAAAGGCATAATTAATTCAATTTACTATGCCACTTTCCATAACCATCTAAAAGTAGGAAATCCTGAAGGAATAAAAGGAGAGCAAGAAATTAAAAAGAACAGAACAATGGATGGGAATTTGGTCAATTGACAAGAACCAAAAGAAGCAAAAAATTCTCTGGAAGGGCACAAAATGAAAAAAAAAAAAAAAAGAATCTAATTCACAGGATAAGGCAAGGTACAGCAGTAAAGGAGAGAACTGTGTTTAACAATTAAACAAAATGCAGCCCCCCCCCTTTTTTTTAAATAAGTGTAAGCACTTACACGGGTCTGTCTAGTCAAGGCTATGGTTTTTCCAGTAGTCATGTATGGATGTGAGAGTTGGACCATAAAGAAAGCTGAGCACCGAAGAATTACTGCTTTTGAACTGTGGTGGTGGAAAAGACTCTTGAGAGTCCCTTGGACTGCAAGGAGATCCATCCAGTCCATCCTAAAGGAAATCAGTCCTGAATATTCATTGAAAGCACTGATGCCAAAGCTGAAACTCCAGTACTCTGGCCACCTGATACAAAGAACTGACTCGTTGGAAAAGACCCTGATGCTGGGAAAATTGAAGGCAGGAGGAGAAGAGGATGACGAAGGACGAGATGGTGGGATGCCATCACTGACTTGATGGATGTGAGTTTGAGCAAGCTCCAAGATTTGATGGCCAGGGAAGCCTAGTGTGCTGCAGTCCATGGGGTCACAAATAGTCGGACACAGCTGAGCGACTGAACTGCACTGAAGTGTAAACATGCTTATATCTCTGGGCATTGGTATCTGTTGTTCATTTCCAGATGAGTTATTTGTAAATGAATTCATTCTTAGACATTTCTTTCAGGAATCTACTCTTGGCTGATGCCAAAATATCACTGTTGCTTAAATGTTTTTGGAGATGGCTGTGGCCGGAGCACCTGTAGGATCAAGGTGTTATCAGAAATATTAGAGTACCAGTTACATAACTGTGGCTCAGCAACAAATTGCCTTATTAGGTGCTGGATGGAACCTAGAGTAATTGGCAGGTGCCCTTACAATCCATACAAAGGGCAGGGAGTTTCTGGTTTCTTTCTATCTCCAATTTAAATCTGCTTTTTTTTCCTTTCTAGGAACAGGCTGTAGTAGTTTTCTGATTAAGAACAGCAACAATCACCTCCAAGAACTAAGGAAGATAAAGAGGAACCAAAGGATGGAGGGGAGGTCAGTCACTCACTTTGTCTCTGCACATTTATTGTTATGCCATATCTATCTTTTATTTTGAGCACTTGTTTCCTATTATAATCCAAGGGAAAATAAATCATAGGAGGCAAGGCATCTTTCTCGTAAAACTTCACAATCAGACCAGTCCTTTGTGGTCTGACCTAGCTCAGCTTTACATTCCACTCTGTCAATGTGAGAGGAAGCACAAAGTGCAGGAATGACTGAATTCCAGAGTGATTTTCATTGCCAGCAAATATGCCACAAACTGGAGATTATCTACAGCTGACTTTGTTGCCACCCTACTCATCTGCCTCTCAAAATAACTTTCTTACCAAATAGATGGGGCACTATGCGTTGGAATTGACCTAATTGTCAATGACATATGTCAAATGACATAATCCACAAAGGTAAGAATTAGCTTGAGCTAGCTTTAAAAAATTACTAGCCTTTTGAGAGGAAGAAAAGATGAAAATAAACCAAAGAACATTACACATCAGAGAAAGAATATGAGGTTCAAAGGCTAGCAAGACCTGTTTCTTAAGATGGGTGGTAGGAGAGTTCCTTGGACTGCAAGCAGATCCAACCAGTCCATTCTGAAGGAGATCAGCCCTGGGATTTCTTTGGAAGGAATGATGCTAAAGCTGAAACTCCAGTACTTTGGCCACCTCATGCGAAGAGTTGACTCATTGGAAAAGACTTTGATGCTGGGAAGGATTGAGGGCAGGAGGAGAAGGGAATGACAGAGGATGAGATGGCTGGATGGCATCACTGACTCGATGGACGTGAATCTGAGTGAACTCCGGGAGTTGGTGATGGACAGGGAGGCCTGGCGTGCTGCGATTCAAGTGGTCACAAAGAGCCTGACACGACTGAGCGACTGAACTGAACTGAACTGAGCATATAAGATAATCATTATCCATGGTGTGAGAACCTTAGAATGTGAAGAGATCAATTCAGCTGCTTATATGTCATACAAAGTCTTCACTAAATTTAGGTGACTTGTGCAGATTAGGAAAGAAAAATCTATCCATAAAACCTCTTTCCTATCAACTGCAATATAATGAATTACACTTTATGCGGGTAGTAGAAATCCTGGTACCCTATTTAATACTGATCTGTTTTTAACCTTAGTGAGTCTTTAAGAGGTTTCACATTTTATCACACATTTCAAAAAAGGAAATAAATTGGTTTTAGCTCTTTGGAAGAAGGGAATTACATCTTGTGATGTACGAAAGAAGCAATTTATATACCTACTGTAAAAGCACCCACATGAGGTTCCCTGACATCTACTGTACCTATTTTAACTCATACTTTGGGGACTCCTTTCTCTTACCCCCTCATTCCATTTGCCTCCAAATATAAAATGAAGTCGTAATTTGGGTAATTTAGTACCTTACAGTAACATGTTCACTTGGGAAAAGTCAAAACCACTTTCAACTTCATTATTTAGTAGAACTAGTGAATAAATCATTTGGAGGTTCTGTTAGTATAGGATTTTTAGCGTTTTCTATCTTCTGCATTATCTGATCTCTATTATATATGTTATTTTATATATGACTCTACTGATATTCATTGATGCATGCTAAGGCTATTTTTAAATCTCCTAATGTTAAGCCTATCTAGTCAAAGGACTGTCAGTGTAACTCATTGATTTTCCCAAGGTCAGGGACCAACGGGCAATCATATGCCTCATATTTAACAAATGGCACCCTCGCATTTAGTGTTCAGGTCTTTAGAGTCTGTCTTTGGGACTAATCTCTATTTATGTGAATTATTTAATCACATTTCATTCGGGGCTGATGACTTAAATCTTGTAGTTCCAAAAACTTCTTTTAACAGTTCTTTATGCAAATAACATCTTCGTTCCACGGGGTTTTCTCTAGCACTCCATAGTGTGTAACAGAAAGCATATGATGTCAAGGGACTGTCAACCTAAAAGAAAAGACCAAACTAAAAATTTATGAATGAGCAAAATATACTCTTTGATAAAGTCAGGTGTATATTTAACCAAGAATCTGAGCCTGGGGAATAAAAATCAGGAAGATTCTTAAAGAACTAAAAGGTTAGGAGGCATAGAAAGTTAGGCTGAAAAAGCTTTGTTGGTGGAAAACTACTCAGTAAAGTGGATCTGGAAAGTGACCAGGTTCAATATTAGTATATTTGGAGAATAAATACATATATTCCCCATGTCCCAGTTGACAAAATTGTCTCAGTCCCAACTTATAATTTGTAGCCTTTCCTAAAAATGAAATAATCTTGGCAAGTGCTTTATAAATATTTTAGAACTTTAAAAATGTTTTTAATTTTTTACTATATATGATTTATTAAGAGGATATCAATTAGACACAGATCTCTATATTATCACTTCTCCTTCCTTTAAAAAATCATGTCAATGTTAAAAAAGGACAAGATCTCAATTCCAGTTTGAATGATCATTCATATTATTGTTTCCTCTTCAAATGAATCCTTGAGTCATCTGTCATTGATTTGACTTTCCACAAAAGATAATATTTGCCTATTATTCTCAATTACCAAAATTTAAAACTGTATATTTTGAGGACAGATTGTAAAATATTATGTGTTATTTGTTTTAAAATATTCCTGGAACTTTATAAATTAATTTGGAAGAGTTTTTAGTTTATAAATTTGATTTCTTTTTTCACTTTTCAAAAAGGCAAAGGAAATTTTAATATCTTATAAAGGCACAATTTTTGTTTTGTTTTGATTTGATTGACTTGTTTTGCTGTGGAATGAGGGATGTGTACTAAGGAATTTAAGAGTTTGCTGGTTGGTCTGCTCTGCTTAGGTTATAGAAATTATTTCAAGAAAAGAAAGAATTTTTTCTTGCCTTTCATTCAACTTCAGGATGAAAAATGCCCTTCACATAGCAATAACACCCAGCTTTCTTGTGTTAGCATGTTTCCTTTATTTAAATTCTATCTTTAGGTGTCAGATATGGGAGAAACTTTTCTTAGATCTATGATGTGCTATTGTACGATTTCTTAGCAGTACTTATCTTAGCTTTCAGAATGGGTCGCTTCATGTTAACTTGGAAGAATAGGAAGTCATTGAAAAGATAGAGAAGATGTGTCTATCTGAGGAGGTAACTAGAGCCACCAAATAACACATTTTGAAGTCACTTTCCTTTTCAGAAAGGTCCCCTGTCTATCAGACACTTACAAAATTTTCCTTTGAAAATTACAATTAAAGTTTGTGTGTGTGTGTGTGTGTGTGTGTGTGTGTGTGTGTGTGTGTGTGTTTCCTCTTAGGTTTGACCGAGACACCAGCAGCCAGTGCAGATTCACATTTCTTTAGTTTTTAACTTTCTATGATACGGCCGTAATAAATAAAATGAAGTCTGTTGGATTGTCAAAGAAATCTTGTGACAAGAGATACCTTAAAATTGCTCTTCTTCACTTTAGTTTGCCATAGTAGAAAGAGTATAGGGTTGGAACCAGGCAGAATTTTATTTTTACTAAACCAGTAAATACTCTAGCTACATAATCTTAGGCCAGTTGTTTAAATCTGTTGCACCTCATTCTTCTTCTTTTTTTTTTTAATGAGCATGCTTTATCATATATAGATTACATTTCAATAAAGTTAAGGAAAAAAATGATACATCTAGAATCCAGCCCCTTTTTACTTTCTCCGTTGTTTCAGTCCTGATCATAGTCACCATCATTTTTCACCTGGCTTATTGCAATATGCTTCTGTTTGCTGAATCTCATTCTTCTGAACTTTAAAAACTACCACCATGATAGCTATTGTGCAGACTTCTTATGACAATCAAGTAATATATTTGAAAGCACCGGTCTCTGAATCTAGCCTGTGGGGAGATAAAATGCCCTTAGATTTCTCAGTGCTCTTGTAAGAAGCCTTGACCTTCTAAGACATGGAAATGTACAAAAGATTGGGAATGTGTGCTTTCAGGTTCCATAGAAGCATTTTATTCTTCACACATCGTGTGCGTTAGTTCTGCAGCCATGAGTCTAGTTAATTGCTCTGATCCACAAGTGCCAAATGCTCTAGATGAGGTCCTTAGGTTAAGCCCCAAGGTACTAGAGAGACAGCAGCTCTATTTCTCTAGGTAGTTATATTTCAAGAGGTATGAAAGCTACAACTTGGTAATATCTTCAGGTTTTAAAAGTAGGAGATCCAGAGGAAGAAAAGATGGCGGAGGAATAGGACGGGAAGACCACTCTCTCCCTCACAAATTCCTCAAAAGAACATTTCAACGCTGAGCAAACTCCACAAAACTACCTCTGTAGGCTGGCAGAGGACAGCAGGCAACCAGAAAAGCAGACCATTGTCTTCAGAAACAGGTAGGGAAAAATATAAACGACGAAAAAGGAGACAAAGGAGGTGGGGAGGGAACTCCGTCCCGGGAAGGGAAGCCCGTCCCGGGAAGGGAAGCCCGTCCCGGGAAGGGAATTTTAAGAAGAGAGGTTTCCAAACACCAGGAAACACTCTCCCTGCCGAGTCTGTGGCGAGTCTTGGAAACCCAGAGGGCAACATAACAGGAAGGAAAAATAAAGAAATAATTAAAACCAAGAGATTACAAGCCCAACAGTAACTCCCCCAGCAGAAAAGCAGCACAGACGCCTGCATCCGCCATTGGGAAGTGGGGGCAGGGCAGGGACGCGCGGGAGGCGCGGGCTGCAGTGCTTTGTAAGAATCGGGCAGGAACGCCCCACGCGCAACCAGAACGATCTAACTTGCGCTAGCAAACCAGACTGTGGGATAGCTACAGCACGAAAAGCTCGAACATAAGACGCCGCCAGGACCGAGCACAGAACAAAGGACGGAACGGAAAAAGCCGGCTGCAGACCATCCCCCGCCGGGGACAGGCAGCCAGAGCCGTAAGGACTGGAAAGGGGCAATTGCAGACCCGGAGAGACTTTACTTACCTAACTGCAAGCGGGCTTCTTTGCTAAGACTTCTGGGGGTGCTGGACAGTCACAATCTGCCTCACGGGGGACGCCAGCAGTCCACCCAAAAAGTTGAGCAGCAGCGACAGAAAAGGTGACAAGCCGCGGCGATCACGCTCGCCAAACTCCTGAGCTACTCGGACCTGGGAAGGGCACAAAGCGCAGTCCCAGCCGAATCTGTGCCTCTGAGGGCTGCCTGAGCGCCAAACATGAGCGGCTTGGACCGGGAAGTGCACGCAGCCTAGGGCCAGCCCCAGACGGTTCCCGGCTGTGCATCGTAGAGCCGGAGCGGTTTGTGCGCCGCGAGAAGGGACAGGTCAAGCGGGGCTGTGACACTGTGAGCACACGACAGCGCTATTAGTTTGCGGCATTCCCCCTCCCCACAGCGCGACTGAACTAGTGAGCCTGAAAAACCAGCAAACGGAAGAAGTTAAACAGAGGGAACCACCTTGGAAGTGATCCCACACGGCCCAAAACATCAGAGAAGAGCCAGATATATTTTTACTATTTTAAAAATCATTCCTTTTTTTTTTTTTTCTTTTTTTTTTTTTCTCTTTTTTTTCTCTTTTTTTTTTTTCTAACCTTTTTTTTTAATTGTTAAATCTTCTATTTCTCCTCTAATTTTTATTACTATAACCTATTATTACTATTTTTTTAAAAAAAAAGACTTTCTTTTTTTTTTTTTTTAAGGCAAACACCATATATAGCCTTTGGATGGTTGTTGGTGGGGTTTTTGTTTGTTTTGTTTTTTTTTTGTTTGCTTGTTTTTTTTTTAATAATTCTTGGTTTTTTTTCTTTCTTTCTTTCCTGCTTTTTCCTTCTGCTTCTTTTCTTTAATATTGTATTTTTGAAAATCCAACCTCTACTCTAGATTTTTAACCTTTGCTCTTAGGTTTTTGTTGTCAATTATGTTCATTTAAAAACCCAAACTTCACTACCCAAGTTTACCTGAGAGCGAGATTACTGGCTTGACCACTCTCTTCTCCTATAGACTCTCCTTTTTCTCCACCAGGTGGCCTCTGTCTCTTTTCTCCCCCATCTCTTCTCTATCCAACTCTGTGAATCTCTGTGTGTTCCAGACAGTGGAGAACACCTAAGGAACTGGTTACTGGCAGGATTTGTCTCTCTCCTTCTCATTCCTCTCTCTTATCCTCCTGGTCACCTCTGTCTACTTCCTCCCTCTCCTCTTCCCTGTATAACTCCGTAAATACCTGAGCGGGCCAGACTATAGAGCGCACATAAGGAAGTGACTGCTGCCTAGCTTGCTCTCTCCTCTTTTGATCTCACCGCATCTCATTCCAGTTACCTCTAACTACCCCCTCCATCTTCTCTTCTCCTTGTAACTCAGTGAACCTCTCTGAGTGTCCCTCAATGTGGAGAAACTTTTCATCTTTAACCTAGATGTTTTATCATCGGTGCTGTATAGATGGAGAAGTCTAGAGGCTACTGTAAAAACTGAAGACCAGAAGCAGGAGGCTTAAATACAAAACCTGAAAACATTAGAGAACTCTTGAATTCAGGGAACATTAAGCAATAGGAGCTCATCAAATGCCTTCATACTTACACTGAAACCAAGCTCCACCCAAGGGCCAACAAGTTCCAAAACAAGACATGTCACTCAAATTCTCCAGCAACACAGGAACACTCCCCTGAGCTTGAATATACAGGCATCTCAAAATTATTCCAAAACCTTTGATGTCTCATAACCCATCACTGGTCACTCCACTGCACTCCAGAGAGAAGAAACCCAGCTCCACCCACCGGAACTCCAAGACAAGCCTCCCTAACCAGGAAAACTTGACAAGCCACTGATAGAACCCCACCCACAGTGAGGAAGCTCCATAATAAAGAGAACTTCACAAATCACCAGAATATAAAAAGACCACCCCAAACGCAGCAATATAACCAAGATGAAGAGACAGAGGAATACTCAGCAGGTAAAGGAACAGGAGAGTTGCCCACCAAACCAAACAAAAGAGGAAGAAGTAGGGAATCT
The DNA here is from genome assembly GCF_032405125.1 of Capricornis sumatraensis. Lineage (NCBI taxonomy): Eukaryota > Metazoa > Chordata > Mammalia > Artiodactyla > Bovidae > Capricornis > Capricornis sumatraensis. The sequence continues at coordinate 57,059,579 of NC_091087.1, read as the reverse complement.
ACCTGAGAAGGAATTCCGAATATTGATAGTGAAAATGATCCAAAATCTTGAAATCAAAATGGAATCACAGATAAATAGCCTAGAGACAAGGATTGAGAAGATGCAAGAAAGGTTTAACAAGGACCTAGAAGAAATAAAAAAGAGTCAAAATATAATGAATAATGCAATAAATGAGATCAGAAACACTCTGGAGGCAACAAATAGTAGAATAACGGAGGCAGAAGATAGGATTAGTGAAATAGAAGATAGAATGGTAGAAATAAATGAATCAGAGAGGAAACAAGAAATACGAATTAAAAGAAACGAGGACAATCTCAGAGACCTCCAGGACAATATGAAACGCTCCAACATTCGAATTATAGGAGTCCCAGAAGAAGAAGACAGAAAGAAAGATCATGAGAAAATCCTTGAGGAGATAATAGTTGAAAACTTCCCTAAAATGGGGAAGGAAATAATCACCCAAGTCCAAGAAACACAGAGAGTTCCAAATAGGATAAACCCAAGGCGAAACACCCCAAGACACATATTAATTAAATTAACAAAGGTCAAACACAAAGAACAAATATTAAAAGCAGCAAGGGAAAAACAACAAATAACACACAAGGGGATTCCCATAAGGATAACAGCTGATCTTTCAATAGAAACTCTTCAGGCCAGGAGGGAATGGCAAGACATACTTAAAGTGATGAAAGACAATAACCTACAGCCCAGATTACTGTACCCAGCAAGGATCTCATTCAAATACGAAGGAGAAATCAAAAGCTTTACAGACAAGCAAAAGCTGAGAGAATTCAGCACCACCAAACCAGCTCTCCAACAAATTCTAAAGGATATTCTCTAGACAGGAAACCGAAAAGGGTGTATAAACCCGAACCCAAAACAATAAAGTAAATGGTAACGGGATCATACTTATCAATAATTACCTTAAACGTAAATGGGTTGAACGCCCCAACCAAAAGGCAAAGACTGGCCGAATGGATACAAAAACAAGACCCCTCTATATGCTGCTTACAAGAGACCCACCTCAAAACAAGGGACACATATAGACTGAAAGTGAAGGGCTGGAATAAGATATACCACGCAAATAGAGACCAAAAGAAAGCAGGAGTGGCAATACTCATATCTGATAAAATAGACTTTAAAACAAAGGCTGTGAAAAGAGACAAAGAAGGCCACTACATAATGATCAAAGGATCAATCCAAGAAGAAGATATAACAATTATAAATATATATGCACCCAATATAGGAGCACCGCAATATGTAAGACAAATGCTAACAAGTATGAAAGGGGAAATCAACAATAACACAATAATAGTGGGAGACTTTAATACCCCACTCACACCTATGGACAGATCAACTAAACAGAAAATTAACAAAGAAACGCAAACTTTAAATGATACATTAGATCAATTAGACCTAATTGATATCTATAGGACATTTCACCCCAAAACAATGAATTTCACCTTTTTTTCAAGTGCTCATGGAACCTTCTCCAGGATAGATCACATCCTGGGCCATAAATCTAAACTTGATAAACTCAGAAAAATCGAAATCATTCCAAGCATCTTTTCTGACCATAATGCATTAAGATTAGATCTCAATTACAGGAGAAAAACTACTAAAAATTCCAACATATGGAGGTTGAACAACACACTTCTGAATAACCAACAAATCACAGAAGAAATCAAAAAAGAAATCAAAATATGCATAGAAACTAATGAAAATGAAAACACAACAACCCAAAACCTGTGGGACACTATAAAAGCAGTGCTAAGAGGAAAGTTCATAGCAATACAGGCATACCTCAAGAAACAAGAAAAAAGTCAAATAAATAACCTAACTCTACAACTAAAGCAACTAGAAAAGGAAGAATTGGAGAACCCCAGAGTTAGTAGAAGGAAAGAAATCTTAAAAATTAGAGCAGAAATAAATGCTAAAGAAACAAAAGAGACCATAGCAAAAATCAACAAGGCCAAAAGCTGGTTCTTTGAAAGGATAAATAAAATTGACAAACCACTAGCCAGACTCATCAAGAAGCAAAGAGAGAAAAATCAAATCAATAAAATTAGAAATGAAAATGGAGAGATCACAACAGACGACACAGAAATACAAAAGATCATAAGAGACTACTATCAGCAGTTGTATGCCAATAAAATGGACAATGTGGAAGAAATGGACAAATTCTTAGAAAAGTACAATTTTCCAAAACTGAACCAGGAAGAAATAGAAAATCTTAACAGACCCATCACCAGCACGGAAATTGAAACTGTAATCAGAAATCTTCCAGCAAACAAAAGCCCAGGTCCAGACGGCTTCACAGCTGAATTCTACCAAAAATTTCGAGAAGAGCTAACACCTATCCTACTCAAACTCTTCCAGAAAATTGCAGAGGAAGGTAAACTTCCAAACTCATTCTATGAGGCCACCATCACCCTAATACCAAAACCTGACAAAGATGTCACAAAAAAAGAAAACTACAGGCCAATATCACTGATGAACATAGATGCAAAAATCCTCAACAAAATTCTAGCAATCAGAATCCAACAACATATTAAAAAGATCATACACCATGACCAAGTGGGCTTTATCCCAGGGATGCAAGGATTCTTCAATATCCGCAAATCAATCAATGTAATTCACCACATTAACAAATTGAAAAATAAAAACCATATGATTATCTCAATAGATGCAGAGAAGAGAAGGCCTTTGACAAAATTCAACATCCATTTATGATAAAAACTCTCCAGAAAGCAGGAATAGAAGGAACATACCTCAACATAATAAAAGCTATATATGACAAACCCACAGCAAACATTATCCTTAATGGTGAAAAATTGAAAGCATTTCCCCTAAAGTCAGGAACAAGACAAGGGTGTCCACTTTCACCGCTACTATTCAACATAGTTCTGGAAGTTTTGGCCACAGCAATCAGAGCAGAAAAAGAAATAAAAGGAATCCAAATTGGAAAAGAAGAAGTAAAACTCTCACTGTTTGCAGATGACATGATCCTCTACATGGAAAACCCTAAAGACTCCACCAGAAAATTACTAGAGCTCATCAATGAATATAGTAAAGTTGCAGGATATAAAATCAACACACAGAAATCCCTTGCATTCCTATACACTAATAATGAGAAAGTAGAAAAAGAAATTAAGGAAACAATTCCATTCACCATTGCAACAAAAAGAATAAAATACTTAGGAATATATCTACCCAAAGAAACTAAAGACCTATATATAGAAAACTATAAAACACTGATGAAAGAAATCAAAGAGGACACTAATAGATGGAGAAATATACCATGTTCATGGATTGGAAGAATCAATATAGTGAAAATGAGTATACTACCCAAAGCAATTTACAAATTCAACGCAATCCCTATCAAGCTACCAGCCATATTTTTCACAGAACTAGAACAAATAATTTCAAGATTTGTATGGAAATACAAAAAACCTCGAATAGCCAAAGCAATCTTGAGAAAGAAGAATGGAACTGGAGGAATCAACTTGCCTGACTTCAGGCTCTACTACAAAGCCACAGTCATCAAAACAGTATGGTACTGGCACAAAGACAGACATATAGATCAATGGAACAAAATAGAAAGCCCAGAGATAAATCCACACACATATGGACACCTTATCTTTGACAAAGGAGGCAAGAATATACAATGGAGTAAAGACAATCTCTTTAACAAGTGGTGCTGGGAAAACTGGTCAACCACTTGTAAAAGAATGAAACTAGATCACTTTCTAACACCGCACACAAAAATAAACTCAAAATGGATTAAAGATCTAAATGTAAGACCAGAAACTATAAAACTCCTAGAGGAGAATATAGGCAAAACACTCTCAGACATAAATCACAGCAGGATCCTCTATGATCCACCTCCCAGAATTCTGGAAATAAAAGCAAAAATAAACAAATGGGATCTAATTAAAATTAAAAGCTTCTGCACAACAAAGGAAACTATAAGCAAGGTGAAAAGACAGCCTTCTGAATGGGAGAAAATAATAGCAAATGAAGCAACTGACAAACAACTAATCTCAAAAATATACAAGCAACTTATGCAGCTCAATTCCAGAAAAATAAACGACCCAATCAAAAAATGGGCCAAAGAACTAAATAGACATTTCTCCAAAGAAGACATACGGATGGCTAACAAACACATGAAAAGATGCTCAACATCACTCATTATCAGAGAAATGCAAATCAAAACCACAATGAGGTACCACTTCACACCAGTCAGAATGGCTGCGATCCAAAAATCTGCAAGCAACAAATGCTGGAGAGGGTGTGGAGAAAAGGGAACCCTCCTACACTGTTGGTGGGAATGCAAACTAGTACAGCCACTATGGAGAACAGTGTGGAGATTCCTTAAAAAATTGCAAATAGAACTACCTTATGACCCAGCAATCCCACTGCTGGGTATACACACCGAGGAAACCAGAATTGAAAGAGACACATGTACCCCAATGTTCATCGCAGCACTGTTTATAATAGCCAGGACATGGAAACAACCTAGATGTCCATCAGCAGATGAATGGATAAAGAAGCTTTGGTACATATACACGATGGAGTATTACTCAGCCGTTAAAAAGAATTCATTTGAATCAGTTCTGATGAGATGGATGAAACTGGAGCCGATTATACAGAGTGAAGTAAGCCAGAAAGAAAAACACCAATACAGTATACTAACACATATATATGGAATTTAGAAAGATGGCAATGACGACCCTGTATGCAAGACAGGAAAAAAGACACAGCTGTGTATAACGGACTTTTGGACTCAGAGAGAGAGGGAGAGGGCGGGATGATTTGGGAGAATGGCATTCTATCATGTATACTATCATGTAAGAATTGAATCGCCAGTCTATGTCTGATGCAGGATACAGCATGCTTGGGGCGGGTGCATGGGGATCACCCACAGAGATGTTATGGGGAGGGAGGTGGAAGGGGGTTTCATGTTTGGGAACACATGTAAGAATTAAAGATTTTAAAATTTAATAAAAAAATAAAAAAAAATAAAAAAAAGTAGGAGATCCATGGTTTACATGACTCTTGGAAATATTCATTTACGCTTCAAAGGTTAGAGTGGAAACAAGATTCTTTCTATTCCATCGCAAGATAAAGCAAGGACCAGTGTTTCTTTCCCATACATAAATGGAGAAAACCCAATGTTCTCTGTTCACCCAATCTCTGTGATAGATTTTGAAGTTTGTATGCATAGACGTTAGACCGATCTACACAGAGTTGCCCCTGGCATAAGTATGAGGCTATAGAAAACAACATCATAATTATTTGCTTTTTAATTACACAAACATGTGACTAGTTCTGAATGCCTTGTGTGCATTCAATACAAAATTAATAAAAATGAGTTTGAAAATTCTATAGTGTTTACATTAGGATTTCAAAACATTCTACTTAAAATGACTGGATTCAATCACCAGGTTTGGAGAAAGTCTCAAGTGAGGTTTGCAGCTGTGTGTCCCTAGAGGGGATGAACTATATTTCTATCTCTAAAATATCTACAACTTTGGGCAGGTGGTGAGCAGAGAACACAGGTTTCAACATTATTACCACCATTACATAGATACACAGAGATGCAATAGTTTAATGTTTTACCTTGGTGGAGAAAAAAACCACTTAATTAAATGTAAGATCAATTAATAAATGTTAATTTAATGACTTAGAGTGCCCAGTTAATGAAAGGCTTATCAATCTATCCGTAGGATTCTCTCACCTGGATAGAGTTTTCAGTCAGTATTACATAATGATGCACAATGTCATGGGCATTATTACGTCATTCCTCTAAGTTTCAGGAGATGGCTGCAGCGGAGCTATCATTTCCCAAGGTCATAAAATCTCACTGCTTTAAAAACTTAAGCAGCCTAGGAGATGACGTCACGATGTAGAATGATATTCCCAGAAGGCTTGAAAATGCAAATTGTGGGGGCGCTACAATGACCTTTTAGCTACACCTGTAATTTCCAGAATACTGACTAGAAAACAGACAAGCAGCATGTTTAGTCTCTTGCTGACCTTGAGCTAGTTGCTCATTCTCCAAAGCTCTATTTGAATTCAGTGTTGGCATTCATACTTGAACTTAGAGTAGGAACCAGAACACTGCATGCATATAAAAATGACTAATTTCTGAATTCAATTAACTGATAAACTGTTCCATTTTTCTTTTAGGGTTTAAAGTTAAGTCCTTTTTAAAAATAATTTTTACTAAAATTGCTCAAATAAAACTTTCAAGAGAATTTTCCCTAATGGTATCTATTTTTCTTAGCTTACAGAAAATCTCTGTCTATCCATTCAGTATATAAATATTGACTGCATTCCATGTTTATAACATGTTAGCCACTGGTGGGAATAAGGAGGGAGAAAAACTATAGAGAATTTTATAATTTCATTAGGGAAGCAAGTCAGTGCCAAAAGGGTGTGATTCTGAATACAAATTCTATAGAGTTTCAGAAAAAGAGAGACAATTGTGGATCTCCATGGTCCTGGAAGTGTTTGTAGCAATCCAGGAAAATATCCTGAGCATGTAGAAAGGGATTAAAAAAAGCATAGTAATTGCCACAAGTAGGGGTAGAATGAGGGAGGTGAAATGGGGGAAGGGGGTCCAAATGACATGGCGACTCTATTTAATAATACCAGACTGCATATTTGAAAACCGCTGGACATCAGCACAGACCAAGGCAAGACCTGTTGCCTCACGTGGCCCTGACAGAGCTCGCTCTTAATTCACAGTACCACTCATATTAAGAGGAGCCTAACTTCTGAGGCCAGACTGTAACAAACAAGAGTAAAGTTCCAGTCTTTTCAAAACACACTGAAAAATAAACTCTGACATTGGAAACATGGAATTATTTCCACAGTTGAGGAAACCTTACATTACTCTGCATTGTAATGAAAGTTTACCAGGCAGCTTTGTATTAAGCCTATAGGTTATGGAATTGCATCTTCCTAAAACACGGTTTAAAACTTGTGTTTGTTTCTCTCTAAGTGCTTGAAGCAGGGTTAATTGATACATTACCCCCCTGCTTTTTTTAGCCTCCAGCATGCTTTATTTTTCCTAGAACCTGTGTACAATTAACTCTAGCAAGGCAGTACTCAATACTGTTCAGGTCTCACATTTTAGATTAACTACTTAATATTATAAATGTGAATGTACATCCTCATAACTGGGAAACTAAATGACATAGATTTACTCATTATTTATGTAACCATACAAAATTTTATATGCACCAGGAGCTTTTATACTATAGAATCTGACCTTACGAAACTAGCTTACATATAAAACACAGAAACACAGTTACCTTTGCTCATCTGTCCTAATCTAGAAAGTATTGCACCAATGCTTAAGATGTTATTAAAACAGATGAGTTCTCAACACAAGGTTAACAAACCTGAAGCTCCACCCTAGAAATACAAACCCATAAATCGAAAATTGTTTTGCCAGAAATAGGTTACGAGCAACTCTTACCAAAATAGTACTATAGGGAGTTACAGTGTTGACCCAAAGAAGACACAGGTTTCTCATTCAACTTTTTTTAATGGGTCTCAAATTCTGTGACAGATTTTTTGGTCAAGTTGTTTTCATTAAAAAGTACTGATTTTAAAAACTGATAACTTAAACTGCCACGCACAAAACATATTGTCCACAAAAACATTCTCCTTTCCTTCTGAAGGTTTTACAATGCATTGTTATCATTAACCAGTCTTTTACTATTAAACTTGAATGGCCAATTGAGACAAACAGTTTTGAGACTATTCTTCCACCACTGATTAAGACTGGGGTAGCAGGTATTGGGGATAATATTCATTTAGCCTTCTGAGCTTTCTGGGCAGACTTGGTGACCTTGCCAGCTCCAGCTGCCTTCTTGTCCACTGCTTTGATGAGATGACACCCACAGCGACTGTCTGTCTCATGTTACGCACAGCAAAACGGCCCAGGGGAGGATAATCAGAGAAGCTCTCGACACACATAGGCTTGCCAGAAACCATATCAACGATGGCAGCATCACCAGATTTCAAGAATTTAAGGCCATCTTCCAGCTTTTTGCCATAACGACGATCAGTTTTCTTCCTCAGCTCAGCAAACTTGCAAGCAACATGAGCTGTGTCACAATCCAGCACAGGTGCATATCCAGCACTGATCTGGCCTGGATGGTTCAAAATAATCACCTGAGCTGTGAACCCAGCTGCTTCCATTGGTGGATCATTTTTGCTGTCACCAGCCACACTGCCATGATGAATGTCTTTGACGGACACGTTCTTGACATTGAAGCCCACATTGTCCCCAGGAAGGGCTTCACTCAATGTTTCATGGTGCATTTCTACAGACTTCAGTTGTTACACTGACTGGAGCAAAGGTGACCACCATGCCAGGTTTGAGAACACCAGTCTCCACACAACCCACAGGGACAGTACCAATATCACCAATTTTATAGACATCCTGGAGGGGCAAATGCCAGGTTTGTCAGTTGCATGTGTTGGTGGCAGAATGCAACCCAGAGCTTCAAGCAGGGTGATTCCACTGGCATTGCCATCCATATGGGTGAATTTCTATCCCTTGAATCATGGCATGCTAGCACTTGGCTCCAGCATGTTGTCGCCTTTCCAGCCAGAAATTGGCACAAATGCTACTGTGTCGGGGTTGTGGCCAATTTTCTTAATGGAGGTGCTGACTTCCTTAACAATTTCCTCGTATCTCTTCTGGCTGTAGGATGGCTCAGTGGAATCCATTTTGTTAACTCCAACAATTAGTTGTTTCACACCCAGGGTGTAAGCCAGAAGGGCATGCTCATGGGTCTGCCCATTCTCGGAGATACCAGCTTCAAACTCACCAACACCAGCAGCAACAATCAGGACAGCACAGTCAGCCTGGGATGTGCCTGTAATCATGTTTTTGATGAAGTCTCCATGTTCTGAGGCATCAATGATGGTAACATAACACATGATGGTCTCAAATTTCCACAGGGAGATATTAGTGGTGATACCACGCTCATGTTCAGCTTCAGTTTGTCCAAGACTTAGGCATATTTGAAGGAGCCCTTTCCCATCTCAGCAGCCTCCTTCTTGAACTTTTCAATTGTTCTGTTGTTGATCCCACCAGATTTGTAGATCAGATGGCCAGTCGTGGTAGACTTCCCTGAATCTACATACCCAATGACAACGACGTTGATGTGGGTCTTTTCCTTTCCCATTTTTGCTTAGGTTTAATGGTGGTGTTGGAGAAGACTCTTGAGGGTCCCTTGGACTGCAAGGAGATCCAACCAGTCCATTCTGAAGGAGATCAGCCCTGGGATTTCTTTGGAAGGAATGATGCTAAAGCTGAAACTCCAGTACTTTGGCCACCTCATACAAAGAGTTGACTCATTGGAAAAGACTCTGATGCTGGGAGGGATTGGGGGCAGGAGAAGAAGGGGATGACAGAGGATGAGATGGCTGGATGGCATCACTGACTCGATGGACGTGAATCTGAGTGAACTCTGGGAGTTGGTGATGGACAAGGAGGCCTGGCGTGCTACGATTCATGGGGTCGCAAAGAGTCGGACATGACTGAGCGACTGAAGTGAAGTGAACTGAACTGAATGGTGGTTTTCACACCTGTGTCCTAGAGGCAAACCCGTGGTGAAAAAGCAATAAATTATTCTTTTTAAACCAGAAGGAATGAAGAGGCTGAGCCAAAGAGGAAATAATGCCCAAGTGTGGATGTGTCTGGTAGTGAAAGTAAAGTCCAAGGCTATTAAGAACAATATTGCATAGGATCCTGGAATGTTAGCTCCATGAATCAAGGTAAATTGGAAATTTTCAAACAGGAGATGGCAACAGCAAACATCAGCATTTTAGGAATCAGTGAACGAAAATGTGTGGGAATGAGTAATTTAATTCCGATAACCATTATATCTAATACTGTGGGCAAGAATCAAAGCCACAGTCATCAAGACAGTATGGTACTGGCACAAAGACAGACATATAGATCAATGGAACAAAATAGAAAGCCCAGAGATAAATCCACACACCTATGGACAGCTTATCTTTGACAAAGGAGGCAAGAATATACAATGGAGTAAAGACAATCTCTTTAACAAGTGGTGCTGGGAAAACTGCTCAACCACTTGCAAAAGAATGAAACTAGATCACTTTCTAACACCGCACACGAAAATAAACTAAAAATGGATTAAAGATCTAAATGTAAGACAAGACTATAAAACTCCTAGAGGAGAACATAGGCAAAACACTCTCCGACATAAATCACAGCAGGATCCTCTATGACCCACCTCCCAGAATTCTGGAAATAAAAGCAAAAATAAACAAATGGGATCTAATTAAAATTAAAAGCTTCTGCACAACAAAGGAAAATATAAGCAAGGTGAAAAGACAACCTTCTGAATGGGAGAAAATAATAGCAAATGAAGCAACAGACAAACAACTAATCTCAAAAATATACAAGCAACTTATGCAGCTCAATTCCAGAAAAAATAAACGACCCAATCAAAAAATGGGCCAAAGAACTAAATAGACATTTCTCCAAAGAAGACATACAGATGGCTAACAAACACATGAAAAGATGCTCAACATCACTCATTATTAGAGAAATGCAAATCAAAACCACAATGATGTACCACTTCACACCAGTCAGAATGTCTGCGATCCAAAAATCTGCAAGCAATAAATGCTGGAGAGGGTGTGGAGAAAAGGGAACCCTCCTACACTGTTGGTGGGAATGCAAACTAGTACAGCCACTATGGAGAACGGTGTGGAGATTCCTTAAAAAATTGCAAATAGAACTGCCTTATGACCCAGCAATCCCACTGCTGGGCATACACACCAAATAAACCAGAATTGAAAGAGACACATGTACCCCAATGTTCATCGCAGCCAGGACATGGAAACAACCTAGATGTCCATCAGCAGATGAATGGATAAGAAAGCTGTGGTACATATACACAATGGAGTATACTCAGCCGTTAAAAGAATACATTTGAATCAGTTCTGATGAGATGGATGAAACTGGAGCCGATTATACAGAGTGAAGTAAGCCAGAAAGAAAAACACCAATACAGTATACTAACACATATATATGGAATTTAGAAAGATGGCAATGACGACCCTGTATGCAAGACAGCAAAAAAGACACAGATGTATATAATGGACTTCTGGACTCAGAGGGAGAGGGAGAGGGTGAGATGATTTGGGAGAATGGCATTGAAACATGTATACTATCATGTAAGAATGGAATCGCCAGGCTATGTCCAATGCAGGATACAGCATGCTTGGGGCTGGTACACGGGGATCACCCAGAGAGATGTTATGGGGAGGGAGGTGGGAGGGCGGTTCATGTTTGGGAACACATGTACACCCGTGGTGGATTCATGTCAATATATGGCAAAACCAATACAGAATTGTAAAGTAAAATAAAGTAAAAATAAAAATAAAAATTTAAAAAAAGAAAAAAGAATCTCTTAGAAGAAATGGAGCAGCCCTCATAGTCAACAAAAGAGTCCAGAATGCAGTACTTGGGTGCAATCTCAAAAATGACAGAATGATCTCTGTTCATTTCCAAGGCAACCATTCAGTATCACAGGAATTCAAACTATGCGCAAACCACTAATGCCAAAGAAGATGAAGTTGAATGTGTCTACGAAGACCTACCAGACCTTCTAGAAGTAACACCAAAAAAAGATGTCCTTTTCATCATAGGGACTGAAATCCAAAACTAGGAAGTCAAGAGATACCTGGAGTAACAGGCAACTTTGACCTTGGGGTACAAAATGAAGCAGGGCAAAGGCTAGCAAATTTTTGCCAAGAGAACACACTGGTCAGAGCAAACACCCTCTTCCAAGAACACAAGAGATGACTCTACGCATGGACATCAACAGATGGTCAATACCAAAATCAGACTGATCATAGCATTTGCAGCCAAATGTGGAAAAGCTCTATACAGTTAGCAAAAACAAGACCAGAAGCTGACTGTGGCTCAAATCATGAACTTCTTATTGCAAAATTCAGACTTAAATTGAATAAAGTAGGGGAAACCACTATTTTCATGATAATACAGTGGAAGTGACAGATTCAAGGGATGAGATCAGATAGACAGAGTGCCTGAAGAAGTATACATGGAGGTTCATAGGAGCATACATGAGGTGGTGATCAAAACCATCCCCAAGAAAAAGAAATGCAAAAAGGCAAATGGTTGTCTGAGGAGGCCCTACAAATAGCTGAGAAAAGAAAACCGGAAGAAAAATGAGAAAAGGAAAGATACCCATCTGAATGCAGAACTCCAAAGAATAGCAAGAAGAGATAAGAAAGCCTTCTTAAGTGAACAGTGCAAAGAAATAAGAGGAAAATAACAGAATGGGAGAGACTGGAGATCTCTTCAAGAAAATTAGAGATACCAAGGAAACATTTTCATGTAAAGATGGGCACAATAAAGGACAGAAATGGTATGGACTTAACAGAAGCAGAAGATATTAAGAGGAGGTGGTGAGAATACACAGAGGAATTATACAAAAATGTCTTCATGACTGAGATAACCACGATGGTGTGATCACTCACCTAGAGCAAGACATTCTGGAATATGACGTCAAGTCACCTTAGGAAGCACTGGAAGTGATAGAATTGCAGCTGAGCTGTTTCAAATCCTAAAAGATGAGGCTGTGAAACTGCTGCACTCAATATGCCCACAAATTTGGAAAACTCAGCATTGGCCACAGAACTGGAAAATGTCAGTTTTCATTCCAATCCCAAAGAAGGGCAATGGCAAAGAATGTTCAAACTATTGCATAGTTGTACTCATTTCACATGCTAGCAAGATAATGCTGAAAATTCTTCAAGCTATGCTTCAATAGTCCACGAACTGAGAACTTCCAGATGTACAAGTTGGATTTAGAAAAGGCAGAGGAACCAGAGATCAAATTGCCTGCATCTGTTGGATCACAGAAAAAGCAAGGGCATTCCAGAAAAAAATCTGCTTCTGCTTCATTGACTACACAAAAGCCTTTGACTCTGTGGATCACAACAAATTGTGTAAAATTCTGCAGGAGATGGAAATACCAGACCAGCTTACATGCCTTCTGAGAAACCTGTACACAGGTCAAGAAGTAACAGTTAGAACCAGACATGGAACAACAGAACTGGTTGAGAACTGGGAAAGGAGTACGTCAAGGCTGTAGATTGTCACCTGGCTTATTTAACTTCTATGTAGAGTATATCATGTGAAATGCTGGGCAGCCTGAAGCTCAAGCTGGAATCAAGATTGCCAGGAGAAATATCAATAACGTCAGATATGCAGAGACCACCACCCTAATAGGAGAAAGCAAAGAAGAACTAAAGAGCCTCTTGATGAAGGTGAAAGAGGAGAGTAAAAAAGCTGGCTATAAATTCAACATTCAAAAAACAAAGATGGTGACAACTGGTCCTGTCACTTCATGGCTAATAGATGGGAATAAATGGAAACAGAAACATTGACAGACTATTTTATCGGGCTCCAAAATCACTGTGGATGGTGACTGCAGCCCTGAAATTAAAAGATGCTTGCTCCTTGGAAGAAAAGCTATGACATACCTAGAGGGCGTATTAAAAAACAGAGACATCAGTTTGCTGGCAAAGGTCTGTCTAGTCAAGGCTATGGTTTTTCCAGTAGTCATGTATGGATGTGAGAGTTGGACCATAAAGTCGGCTGAGCACCAAAGACTTGATTTTTTTCAAACTGTGGTGCTGGAGAAGACTCTTGAGAGACCTTTGGACAGCAAGGAGATCAACCCAGTCAACATAAAGGAAATCATCCCTGAATATTCTTTGTAAGGACTGATGCTGGAGATGAGCTCTAATACTTTGGCCACCTGATATCCTGATGCTGAGAAAGATTGAAGGCAGGAGGAGAAGGAGATGGCAGAGGTTGGATGGCATCACTGATTCAATGGACTTGAGTTTGAGCAAACTCAAGGAGATAGTGAAGGACAGGGAAACCTGGCAGGCTGCAGCTCATGGAGTCACAAAGAGTCAGATATGACTGACTAAACAACAACAACCACACTTGTTTTAGCCAGGACATGGAAGCAACCTAGATGCCCATCAGCAGATGAATGGATAAGAAAGCTGTGGTACATATACACAATGGAGTATTACTCAGCCATTAAAAAGAATACATTTGAATCAGTTCTAATGAGGTGGATGAAACTGGAGCCTATTATACAGAGTAAAGTAAGCCAGAAAGAAAAACACCAATACAGTATACTAATGCATATATATGGAATTTAGAAAGATGGTAATGATAACCCTGTATGTGAGACAGCAAAAGAGACAGATATATAGAACAGTCTTTTGGACTTTGTGGGAGAGGGAGAGGGTGGGATGATTTGGGAGAATGGCATTGAAACATGTATAATATCATATAAGAAACGAATCACCAGTCCAGGTTTGATGCAGGATACAGGATGCTTGGGGCTGGTGCACTGGGATGACCCAGAGGGATGGTACGGGGAGGGAGGTGGGAGTGGGGTTCAGGATGGGGAACACATGTATACCTGTGGCGGATTCATGTTGATGTATGGCAAAACCAATATAATACTGTAAAGTCAAAAAAAAAAAAAAAAGTACATGGACACCTACTAAAAAAAATAAAAAATAATAAGTAAAAATAAATAAAATAAAAACTAGAGAGTATTTTTAAATATATGATCACATTTGAAAATCTTTCTCTACCAATTTTTTTTTGAGTATCTGTGAGATACTACGTACTATTTTAGGTACTGCAGATTTTTCAGGTTTTCATGAAATAAGCATGACTAATGCCATCTCTCTCATTTTATAGAAGTCCAAAAAAAATTGAGTCAAAAAAATTTAAAAAGCTGAAATAACCAATCCATAATCTCACAACAGGGAAGTAATGAGATTAGGACTTGGGCCCGGATCCTATGACCTTAAATCTTTTGTTGTTTGAATTGCACAAGACAGTTTTCCCAGCAAAAATTCAATAACAATATGCTAAATAGGAAAGTGGTATTTTAAGAATATGAAATTAGAAACTCCATAGCTTTGGGGTGGAAAGACACTGGGCAGCAAACCTAAGGAATTGAATGTTTGGGCACTTAATTGATATGAGAGTGGAGAGAAGGTAAACTCATACATCAGGTCACTGAATCATTCATTCTTTCAAAAAAAAAAAATCTAACACCTACATACTAGGCGCTGAATAGACAGGGTTACAGAAATTATGAGGTTTAGAGAAGAATAATAGTGTCTGTGATGTCACATGTATGTGTGTGGTACTTGCTTAGTCATGTCCAACTCTGTGATCCCATGATTGTAGCCCATTAGGCTCCTCTATCCATGGAATTCTCCTAGCAGGAATATTGAAGTGGTTGCCATTTCCTTCTCCAGGGGATCTTCCCAACCCCAGAATCGAACCTAGGTCTCTTGCATTGCAGGCAGATTCTTTACCCTCTGAACCACCTGGGAAGTGATATCACATACATTGACATACATAAAGACAAGCAGGATAGTTGAAAACTAAAGTCAATACTTTTTTAGTTATAGTTTTTAGTTTAGTTTGCATAAAGAATGATTTATATAGAATTTGCATTTGTTAACACTGGAATTGAGAAGAGGAGTTATGTTTAGAATTAAATAATTGAGAAATTAGGATGGTAATATAGTTTAAAATCATAACTATAAAGCTAATAACAAGGGACATGTTGTGTGATTAATTAAAGGAAATGCCAGAATAGGCAAATATAGAAACAAAGTAGATTAGGGGTTACCTAGGACAGGATGGAAAGAGGTAGGGAGATTGAAAGATGATGGCTAAGGGCTATGGGGAAATGAAATATATATCCCCTGTGACTATACTAAGGTCCATTGAATTGTACCCTTTAAATGAATGAATTGTATGGCATGTGAATTACATCTTAACAAAGCTTCTAAATACAAAACCATAACTATAGTTGAGTTATCAGAGACATAAGAAATTAAAAAAATTCAAAGGACCAAAGAGACTGACTTTTAAGGAACAGTTATAATTAAATAGCAAGTGATAAATAAGATGGCAACCAATATATTCAAAATCTCATTGAGAAATGCCCTAGATTTGAAAAGCTAAAACATCACTGAGATAATTTATAGTGCCCATAAGAACACATATAGTATCAGAAGCTAAAAGTTTCAGACAGATAAGGTATGAATAAATAAAGGGGAAGTACAGTAAGTAAATCCATTACGATTATACAGTGGAAGTGACAAATAGATTCAAGGGATTAGATCTGATAGACACATTGCCTGAAGAACTATGGACAGAGGTTCGTGACATTGTACAGGAGGCAGGGACCAAGACCGTCCCCAAGAAAAACAAATGCAAAAAGGCAAAATGGTTGTCTGAGGAGACCTTACAAATACCTGTGAAAAGAAGAGAAGCAAAAGGCAAAGGAGAAAAGGAAAGATATACCCATGTGAATGCAGAGTTCCAAAGACTAGCTAGGAGATGAAAGAAAGCCTTCCTCAGTGATCAATGCAAAGAAATAGAAGAAAACAATAGAATGGGGAAAACTAGAGATCTTTTCAAGAAAGTTAGAGATACCAAGGGAACATTTCATGCAAAGATGGGCACAATAAAGGACAGAAATGGTATGGACCAAACAGAAGCAGAAGATGTTAAGAAGAGGTGGTAAGAATACACAGAAGAATTATACAAAAAAGATCTATATGACACAGATAATCACGATGGTGTGATAAGTCACTTAGAGCCAGACATCCTGGAATGTGAAGTCAAGTGGGCCTTAGGAAGAATCACTACAAACAAAGCTAGTGGAGGTGATGAAATTCCAGCTGAACTATTTCAAATTCTAAAAGATAATGGTATGAAAGTGCTGCAATCAATATGTCAGCAAATTTGGAAAACTCAGAGAAGTGGCCTCAGGACTGGAAAAATTCAGTTCTCATCCCAATCCCAAAGAAAGGCAATGCCAAAGAATGTTCAAACTACCACACAAATGCATTCATCTCACATGCTAGCAAAGCAATGCTCCAAATTCTCAAAGCCGGGCTTCAACACTACATGAACTGTGAACTTCTAGATGTTCAAGCTAGATTTAGAATCCAGAGGAACCAGAAATCAAATTGCCAACATCCGCTGGATCATTGCAAAAGCAAGAAAGTTCCAGAAAAACATCTACTTCTGCTTTATTGACTATGCCAAAGCCTTTGACTTGTAGATCACAACAAACTGTGGGAAATTCTTAGAGAGAAGGGAATACCAGGCCACCTGACCTGCCTCCTGAGAAATCTGTAGGCAGGTCAGGGAGCAACAGTTAGAACTAGACATGGAACTACAGACTGGTTCCAAGTATGAAAAGGAGTACGTCAAGGCTGTATATTGTCACCCTGCTTATTTAACTTATATGCACAGTACATAATGAGAAATGCTGGACTGGAAGAAACAAACACAAGCTGGAATCATGATTGCCGGGAGAAATATCAATAACCTCAGATATGCAGATGACACCACTCTTATGGCAGAAAGCAAAGAGGAACTAAAAAGCCTCTTGATGAAAGTAAAAGAAGAGAGTGAAAAAGTTGGCTTAAAGCTCAACATTCAGAAAACAAAGATCATGGCATCCGGTCCCATCACTTCATGGGAAATAGATGAGGAAACAGTGGAAACAGTGTCAAACTTTATTTTTGGGGGCTCCAAAATCACTGCAGATGGTGACTGTAGCCATGAAATTAAAAGATGGTTTTGTAAGTCTTTTTTCTTCTGTTGTATTTCTTGACTATATAAGTCCATTTAACATTTGTTGTAAAGCTGCTTTGATGGTACTGAGTTCTCTTAACTTTTGCTTTTCTGTAAAGCTTTTTATTTCTCCATCAATTTTGAATGAGATCCTTGCTGGGTACAGTAATCTTGGTGGTAGATTTTTCCCTTTCAGTACTTTAAATATATCCTGCCATTCCCTTCTGGCCTGTAGAGTTTCTGCTGAAAGATCAGCTGTTAAGTGACAGAGTTTCCCTTGCATGTTGCTTGTTGCTTCACCTTTGCTGCTTTAAATATTCTTTGTTGGTGTTTAGTCTTTGTTAGTTTGATTAGTCGGAGAAGGCGATGGCACCCCAGTTTGATTAGTATGCGTCTTGACATGTTTCTCTTTGGGTATATCCTGTATGGGACTCTCTGCACCTCTTGGACTTGATTAACTATTTCCTTTTTCATGTTGGGGAAATTTTCAACTATAATCTCTTCAAAAACTTTCTCATACCCTTTATTTTTCTCTTCTTCTTCTGGGACCCCTATAATTCAAATGTTGGTGCATTTGATATTGTCCCAGAGGTCTCTGAGACTATCCTCAGTTCTTTTCATTCTTTTTACTTTATTCTGCTCTTCAGAAGTTATCTTCACCATTTTATCTTCTAGGTCACTGATTCATTCTTCTGCTTCAGATATTCTGCTATTAATTCTTTCTAGAGTATTTTTAATTTCAGTAATTGTATTGTCTCTGTATGTTTGTTCTTTAATTCTTCTAAGTCTTTGCTAATTGAGTCTTGCATTTTCTCCATTTTGTCTTCAAGTTTTTTGATTACCTTTACTATCATTATTCCGATTTCTTTTTCAGGTAGTTTGCCTATTTCCTCTTCATTTATTTGGACTTCTGTGTTTCTAGTTGAATTTGTTCCTTTGTCTAGTATTTCTCTGACTTTTCTTTTTCTTTCTTTCTTTTTCTTTCTTTTTTTTTTTTTTGTAACTTGTGTTTAAGGGCTTACTCCTTGGAAGAAACGTTGTGACCAACCTACATAGCATAGTCAAAAGCAGAGACATTACTTTGCTGACTAAGATCCGTCTAGTCAAGGCTATGGTTTTTCCAGTGGTCATGTATGGATGTGAGAGTTGGACTGTGAAGAAGGCTGAGCACCGAAGAATTGATGCTTTTGAACTGTAGTGTTGGAGAAGACTCTTGAGAGTCCCTTGGACTGCAAGGAGATCCAACCAGTCCATTCTGAAGGAGATCAGCCCTGGGATTTCTTTGGAAGGAATGATGCTAAAGCTGAAACTCCAGTACTTTGGCCACCTCATGCGAAGAGTTGACTCATTGGAAAAGACTCTGATGCTGGGAGGGATTGGGGGCAGGAGGAGAAGGGGACGACAGAGGATGAGATGGCTGGATGGCATCACTGACTCGATGGACGCAAGTCTGAGTGAACTCCAGGAGTTGGTGATGGACAGGGAGGCCTGGCGTGCTGCGATTCATGGGGTCGCAAAGAGTCGGACACGACTGAGTGACTGAACTGAAGTGAACTGATTCCCAGCCTTTATGGTTGAATTCTTTCTTCTTTTTGGTTTCTGCCCACCAAAGGTTGGTCCAGTGGTTTGTGTGAGCTTCATATAGGGTGAGATTTCTGCTCAGTTTTTGTTTTCCCTCTGATGGGCAAGGCTGAGTGAGGTGATAATCCTGGCTGCTGATGATTAGGTTTGTCTTTTTGTTTCGTTTGTTGTTAAATGAGCCGTCCTGCAGAGGGTGCTACTGGAGGTTAGGTTATGATAGATCTTGTATTCAAGTGGTTTTCTTTATGTGAGTTTTCATTATTTGATACTACCTAGGGTTAGTTCTCTGGTTGTCTAGGGTCTTGGAGTCAGTGCTCCCACTCCAAAGACGCAGGGCTTGATCTCTCTCCAAAGACCAGACTAGGTCCAATCTACCAAGAGGAATTTCACCTGAAATGAAAGGCCTTTTACTTGAGTTCCAAAAGCCAGTGTACAAGAACACAACAGAGATCTCTGACTCAGTGGAAACTTGGTATTGCCTGCCGCATGGACAGTCCTCCTTGGATTGCAACACATGACTAGAGGGTCTGTCCTTGGCAGTGGTCAGCAGAACTCTGCTCAATTTTTAATTAAATTGTTTTTTCCTATTGAGTTTTACTAATTTATATATTTTGGATATTAATCAACCCCTTATTAGATAAATGACTTGCAAATACTTTCTCCTATTTGGTAGGTTTTCTTTTCATTTTGTTAATGGTTTTCTTTCCTAAGCAGAAGCTTTTCAGTTTGATGTAATTTCACTTGTTCGTTTTTTCTTTTGTTTCACTCACTTTGGGGCTTCCCTGGTAGGTTAGACAGTAACAGCCATTCGCTTTTGGTGTCAAATTAAAACAAAACAAAACAAAACACCAAGTCTGATGTCAAGGAGCTTACCACCCAAAATTTAGGGTCTCTGGTCTTACTTTTGAATCTTTAATGCCTTTTGAGATAATTTTTGTATATAGTGTAAGATGGTATTCCAGTTTCTTCCTATTGCTGTGATTTGTGTGTCTAGCTTTCCAGTATGATTTATTAAGGAGACAAAAATGGTAATTCTCAAAATATATTTGATTCTTAAAGGAAGGAGATGATAAAGTAGCTAGTAGTGATGGGGGTAAGTAGTAAACTAAGGGATTTTATACATGTATTGTTTGATTTTTTTTTATTAAAATACCCTTGATTTATAATATTGGATTAGTTCCCTACGTAGAACATAAGTGAATGAGTGATAGTCACTCAGACGTCACCAACTCGTTGAGACCCCATGGAGTGTAATCCGCCAGGCTCCTCTGTCCATGGAATTCTCCAAGCAAGAATACTGGAGTCGGTTGCCATTTCCTTCTCCGATATACAACATAGTGAGTCAATATTTTTGTAGAGTATATGCCATTTAAAGTTATTATAAATAACTATATTCCCTATGCAGTAAAACATATCCTTGAAGCTTATTTGGAAAAGACCCTGATTCTGGGAGGGATTGGGGGCAGGAGGAGAAGGGACTGCAGAGGATGAGATGGCTGGATGGCATCACTGACTCAATAGACATGAGTTTGGGTAAACTCCGGGAATTGGTGATGGACAGGGAGGCCTGGCATGCTGCAATTCATGGGGTCGCAAAGAGTCGGACACGACTGAGCGACTGAACTGAACTGAAGCTTATTTACTTTATAGGCAGTAGTTTGTACCTCTTAATCCCCATTCCATTGGGGAAAGGACTTGGGGGAGGGGCACAATAGGGGAAGAGGATTAAGATGTGTTGTTTGATATTTACTGGATACAAACATGAAAAAATTTTTTATACTAGTGTGGGGAAAATTCCACTTAAAAAAAAAAAAAAAAAAAAAAGGTTGAGTATATTAGAGAAAGGATAGTGACAATTCCTGAAAGTGAAGATGGAAAATGAGATGCAAAACTTAGATAGGGCACTTGACATTGGTTATTTAGCTTTGAATAGCCAGGGCTGTTTAAGCCATTTACGGGCCTGGGGGTGTGTGGTATATAAATGTAAAAGTCTCATTTAATGACAGAGGCTCTCATTTAACGACAAATAGGCAAGGTCAGGTAAAGGTTTCCTCATTTAAGATAAAGGAGGCTTCTGAATATTTGTAGGCAGGGGAAATGAGTGGACACCGAGAAAGGAAAGAGGAGGTATGCAATGTCTTTAATTGCTACTCTGTAGACAAAGACAAGCAATTATGAGGAGAAGAAAGGAGAAAGGACTACTGAGTTGCATAAACTCACTGAAAGTCTTTTTTATTATTTTATGGTTTTGTATGTCTCATTTTCCAAGTCCACAACTTTCTGCATTTGTCTAGTTTGCATTGTTTTTCAATAAGTGTAGGAAACCAGTATTCTCAGGTTAAGATTTACTTTGAAAAGTAAACATTAACAAGACTAGTCAGTTCATAATCCTAGTTCAGATGTATTTATTTTTGTCCATAGAACTTAGAATAAGATCCTGGAAACCTAGACATACAGCATTAGAAGAGATCCTTTTCATAATCCTTTATAAATTTTTTCCTGACCAACAGGTCACAAAATTATATACTTCTAGTAACTGAACTGCAGATTTTTTTTACAAATCCATTCAGTATGCCACATAATCATTTAGAAATGGTAGTTCTACAGTGACCTACTTATAACACTATATGGTGCAAGAATGAGGCATTTTCCCATTTGCAACAACATGAATGGACCTAGCGACTGTCATACTGAGTGAAGTAAGTCAGACAGAAAGACAAATGTCATATAGTATCACTTATATGTGGAATCTAAAATAATGGCACAAATGAACTTATTTACAAAACAGAAAGAGAGTCACAGATGTGCAAAACAAACCTAAGTTTACCAAAGGGGAAGTGCAGAAGGGATAAATTTGGAGTCTCTAATTGACATCTATGCACTACTATATATAAAATAGGAAGGCTTCCCTGGTGGCTCAGATGGTAAAGCGTCTGCCCGCGATGCAGGAGACCCAGGTTCAATCCCTGGGTTGGGAAGATTCCCTGGAGAAGGAAATGGCAACCCACTCCAGTACTCTTGCCTGGAAAATCCCATGGATGAAGGAGCCTGGTAGGCTAGAGTCCATGGGGTCGCAAAGAGTCAGACATGTCTGAGTGACTTCACTTCACTTCACATATATAAAATAGATACTGTATAGTACAGTACTATGTAATGGCCTATATGGGAAAAATATCTTAAAAGAAGTGGATATGTATGTATGTGTAACTGGTTCACTTTGCTGTACATCTGAAACACAATTTTGTAAATCAACTATGCTCCAATAAACATTTAAATAATGAGACATTTTTTTCCTCTGTTAAAAATGGGTAAAATGACATAATTATGTGATTTAATATTTTCTAAACTTAAATCCATCTTTTAAAAGGCAGATATAGCATACTTTGTAGCATTTACATTGGACTCAGGTATAAACAGGGATATGAAATACATTAGAATTAATGAAATACCAATGAAAGTAAAGAAATACAAATCTACCATGAACATAATTCACAATATCTTTTACATTGTGTCTTAGTCTGTTCAGGCTGCTCTATCAAAATACTACCTACTGGGTAGCTTATAAATGATAGAAATTTATTTCTCTTAGTTCTGAAGGCTGGTGGAGTCAGAGATCAGGGTGCCAGCATGGTCAGGTAAGAGCCCTCTTCAAGGTCACAGACTTATTATATCTTCACACAGCAGAAGTGACAAGCCAGCTGGTCCTCTGGACTCTTTTAAGGTCACTAATCCCATTCTTAATGGTTCTGCCTTGGTGACCTAATCACCTCCCAAAGGCTCTACCTCCTAATACAATTGAATTGCTCTAGGTGGTAGCTTTTTAACATACGAATTTGTTAGTCTACAGCACACTATAACATGTTTTCACCTATACAAGTTCAAATATAAAAGGCAGCTTCATTTCTTTATGCCAAGTAAATCAATTTGAATATACTGAATTGTACTGTCTGCAGGAAACAGCAAAGCTGATGGAACATCTAATGTGCTAATTAGCTGGCAGACCTCTTTTCTAATGGCACATCTTTTCCATTTCAGTATAATCATGACAAGGTGGGAGTTAATCACATCTGTCAACTGTTAAGACCTTCCCTGATGGCTCAGATGGTAAGGAATCTGCCTGCAATGCAGGAGACCCAGGTTTGATCCCTGGGTGGGGAAGATCCCCTGGAGAAGGGCATGGCAATCCACTCCAGTATTCTTGTCTGGAGAATCCCATGGACAGAAGAGCCTGGTGGGCTACAGTCCATAGGATCACACAGAGTCAGACATGACTGAAGTGACTTAGCATGCGTGTCAACTGTTAAGACTCATAATATTCTGGCTAAAAATGCCTTTGCAACTATTATCTTCCCTGCACAGTTTAGAAAGGCAGAGACAAGATATTTTCCTATCTAGTAGCTTTGTTTCCTAACTGATCATTACAATGAAGAGAAAAAAATGCATGCAGTCTGTACATACTGCATCTCTGTTATAGTCGGTCAAATAAGAAATGGTTTTAAATGTAATTTACTCCTTTCTTTATTCCTAGAAGTGGCATACCCAATTACTCCATAAAACTGTTTCAACTAGCTCTGATGCTCTCTATAAATTGTAAGGTTCTTTTGGAAACTGTTTAAATTGATGTAACTTCTAATATCACATATAATTTCTATTAAAACTTCTGGATGTAAAACTTTATATAGAATGTTTTTTGAAATTCAACTATATAGAACTACTAGTAAAAAGTTCTGAGATCTTAATTGAAAGTAATGATGACTTGCCTTCTCATACCTAAACTTCCTGGATTGCCCTCAGACAGCATTAAGAGGTGAAAAAGAAGTATGGGAAGAATGAGACCTGAACTTTAACCCCCACTCAACTGTTATTTAAAGAATTGGCCTAGTGGATACTGGACTTCAATGATGAGACCTATCTTTAGTCTGTTTTATATGAAACATATTAATCCATGTGCTTCCAAAGGTCTTTTAATTCAAAATGACGATGCTTTCTAAATATCAAGCCTAATAAGGCTACCTTTAAAAAGTAATGAAATCTTAAATATTCATAGGATGCCACATGAGGGTTTTGGTGACTTAAGGATGTAAACTAGGAGAGGGAATAGTTTAGAGGACCTCTGTGTTCCATTCCAAATAGGAGATTCTATAATTCTCTGAGGTTCTCTAAGCCTCAATTTCCTCATCTGAGACAGAAGTCACTATAATTAAGGTATAAGATTGTTTAAAGTTGAGATAAGGAGATGAAGAGAGAAAACATATGAGCTTTATCCCAGAAGCCCCCCTAGATACATCCTCTATAAAACAAACTTCAGATTTAACTATTGCTAACTCATACATTCCTTACTCTTATTGCAAAAAGTGCCTGGGCTCATTTCTGCAGAACTGTTAAATTAGAGAGGGGAAAACACAATAATAATCTATTTATTTTGTCTTGGTATCTGAATGTTATTGTTGTATGTCCAGAATTTGTTAAATTTTTTTGTCATTAAATTTTTTCTTGCTATATTTTTTCTATAGATTTTCCATTTAAATGAAATACAATGCAATGAGAAATAGAAGTATTTCAAACTTCTTGTTTAATCTGAAATGACTGTCTTATTCATTATGATTAAATAATCAATTCCCTTATAATTGACATGAAACGTGCAAATGTAAAATAATTTTATTATGGGTTATGATATGTTTTCTAAATTTTTTCTTTTATATTGGAGTGTGGTTGATTACCAATGTTAATGTTGTGTTAGTTTCAGGTGTACAACACAGTGATTCAGTTGTACATATACATGTATCTATTGTTTTGCAAATTCTTTTCCTATTTAGGGTATTATAGAATATTGAGATGAATTCCCTTTGCTATACAGGGAACTCATTATCTGCTATATCTGTTAATCTATATGGTTATCTGTTTTAGATATAGCAGCTTTTTTTTTTTTTTTTAAATAAGCTTTCTGCCCCCTTCTCTTTCTCTTCTCCTTCTGGCATAATGCATGAATTAGTTCATTTATGATGTGCCAAACACTCTGTAGGCTTTCTCACTTTTTAAATTATATTCTCAAGTAAAATCACAAACAAAAACCTAACCTTACACCAAAAGCAACCAGAGAAAGAAGAACAAGCAAAACTCAAATTTAGTAGAAGGAAAGAAATCCTAAAGATTAGATTGAAAATAAATGAAATAGAAACAAAGAAAGCAATGGAAACTATCAACAACACTAAACTTTGAAAAGATAAACAAAATTGATAAACCTTTAGCTAGACTCATCAAGAGAAATAAAAGAAGCTACAAGAGACACCACAGAAATACAAAGGATCATAAGAGACTACTACAAGCAACTATATACCAATAAAATGGACAATCTAGAAGAAATGAACAGATTCTTATAAATGTACATGCTTTCAAGACTGAACCAGAAAGAAATAGCAAATCACAATTTCTTAAACTGAAACTGTGATTTAAAAGACTTCTAACAAACACAAGTCCAGGACCAGACAAAGATACCACACACAAAAAAATTACAGGTCAATGCCACTGATGAACACAGACATAAACAAAAATCCTCAAAATACTAGCAAACCAAATCCAACAATACAGTAAAAGGATCATACACTACAATCAAGTGGGATTTATCCCAAGGATGCAACTATTTTTCAATATCCACAAATCAATCAGTGTGATACACCACATCAATCAGTTAAATAAAATCCATATGATTATCTCAATATTTACATAAAAAGCATTTGACAAAATTAAACAGACATCTATGATGAAAACTCTCCAGAAAGTGGGCATAGAGGGAACATACTTCAATGTCATGAAGGCCATATATGACAAACCCACAGTCAACATCATAGTCAAGTGTTGAAAAGCTAAAAGCACTTCCTTTAAGATCAGAAATAAGATAAGTATGTCCACTCTCGCCACTTTCACTCAACATAACTTCGGAAGCCCTAGCCATGGCAATCAGAGAAGACAAAGAAATCCAAATTGGAAAAGGAATAAAACTGTCACTGTTTGCAGATGATCTAATACTATCCGTAGAAAATCCGAAATATGGTACCAGAAAACTACTAGAGCTCAACAGTGAATTTGGTTAAAGTTGCAGGATACAGAATGAATATGCAAAAATCTGTTGCATTTCTACACACTAACAATGAACAATCAGAAAGAGAAAGAAACAATCCCATTTACCATTCCAGCAAAAAGAATAAAATACCTAATAAGCCTACCTATAGAGGCAAAAGAGTGGTGCTTAGAGAACTATAAGATGCTGATGAAATAAACAGAAGATGACACATAGACACGGAAAAATATACCATGTTCTTGGACTGGAAGAATTCAATGTCAAAATGACTATACTACCCAAGGTGATCTACAGATTCAATGCAATTCCTATCAAATTGTCAATGGCATTTTTCACACAATTAGAACCAAAAGAACCTTAAAATTTGTATGGAACACAAAAAGCCTAAAATAGTCAAAACAATCTTGAGAAAGAACAGAGCTGGGGGAATCAGGCTCCCTGCTTCAGAGTACAAAACTACAGTTATCAAAACAGATGCTGCCACAAAAATAAAAATATCGATCAATGCAGCAGGATAGAAATCCTAGAAATAAGCCCACACAACTATGGTCAATTAATCTACAGCAAAGGAGGCAAGATTACACAATAGAGAAAACATAGTATTCAATAAATGATGCTGGGGAAACTGGAAAGAATTTCAAAAAATGATGCTGAAAAAGAATGAAATTAGATCGTTCAGATCATTTTTTAATACCACTCTCAAAAATAAATTCAAATTGGGTTAAAGACCTGAAAGTAAGACCTGATGCTATAAAATCCTCAGAGGAAAAAATAAGCAGAATATTTTTTGACATATATTGCAACAATATCTTTTTTGATCCAGCCCTACAGTTATGGAATTAAAAATAGACAAAAGGACATATTTATAAGTAAACTCAAAGGCTAATGCACAGCAAAGTATACCATAAACAAAACCAAAAGACCACCCACAGAGTGGAAGAAAATATTGGCAATCAATGTGGCCAACAAGGGATTAATGTCCAAAATTTACAAAGAGCTCACAAGATTTAATATCAAAAATTTAAAAATAAAAACAAAAATCCAGTCAAAAAATATAATATGTTTAAAGAGAGTATATATAGTTTCAAATTGATAAAAAAACATTTTAACATAAAACAGCACATCATATAACATAAATCTCATGATTTCTTATAGACATTTATAAGGAGCATATATATCTATGTAAAATATGCCACCTGTTAAAGTTGGATATAAATATCACTTTTGTGAAGACTGCTGTCATAGCTGAGAAATATTCATTACTTCTATTTTGAAATTCTTTAACCTGTCCCAGCTTGACACTTTAAGTGATATTCACTGATAAGAAAATCCAGAAACACAGAAATTGATTTTAATCTTTACAAATGCATTTTTTCCTGAAACCTATACACATTTTTAGGGCTTCCAAAGTGGTGCTAGTGATTAAGAGCTCGCCTGCCAATGTAGGAGACGTAAGAGACATGGGTTCCATCCTTGGATCTGGATGACCCCTTGGAAGAGTGCGTGGCAACCCACTCCAATATTCTTGCCTTGAGAATCCTGTGGAAAGAGGAGTCTGGCCAGCTATAGTCCATAGGGTCATAAAGACCGGGACATGACTGAGTGATATAGCATGCATAACCATTTAGCAAATAAATTATTTTTATCCATAAATACAAATGAACTATTGTATTCTCTAAAATTACATTATTGTGGTAAAAGTAACTATACATTAAGATCAGCCATCTAGTCAAGGCTATGGTTTTTCCAGTGGTCATGTATGGATGTGAGAGTTGGACTGTGAAGAAGGCTGAGCACTGAAGAATTGATGCTTTTGAACTGTGGTGTTGGAGGAGACTCTTGAGAGTCCCTTGGACTGCAAGGAGATCCAACCAGTCCATTCTGAAGGAGATCAACCCTGGGATTTCTTTGGAAGGAATGATGCTAAAGCTGAAACTCCAGTACTTTGGCCACATCATGAGAAGAGTTGACTCATTGGAAAAGACTCTGATGCTGGGAGGGATTGGGGGCACGAGGAGAAGGGGACGACAGAGGATGAGATGGCTGGATGGCATCACTGACTCGATGGATGTGAGTCTGAGTGAACTCCAGGAGTTGGTGATGGACAGGGAGGCCTGGCATGCTGCAATTCATGGGGTCGCAAAGAGTCGGACACGACAGAGTGACTGAACTCAACTGAAATGCTCAGTTTGTTTTCTTCTCCATCAGTTTATTTCAGTTCAGTTCAGTTGCTCCATCGTGTCCGACTCTTTGCAACCCCATGAATTGCAGCACACCAGGCCTCCCTGTCCATCACCAACTCCTGGATTCTACTCAAACTCATGTCAATCTAGTCAGTGATGCCATCCAGCCAACTCATCCTCTGTCATCCCCTTCTCTTCCTGTCCCCAGTGGCTCCCAGCATCAGAGTCTTTTCCAATGAGTCAACTCTTCCCATGAGGTGGCCAAAGTATTGGAGTTTCAGCTTTAGCAGCAGTCCTTCCAATGAACACCCAGGGCTGGTCTCCTTTAAGATGGACTGGCTGGATCTCCTTGTAGTCCAAGGGGCTCTCAAGAGTCTTCTCCAACACCACAGTTCAAAGACATCAATTCTTTAGTGCTCAGCTTTCTTCACAGTCCAACTCTCACATCCATACATGACCACTGGAAAAACCATGGCCTCGACTAGACAGACCTTTGTTGCCAAAAAAAATGTCTCTGCTTTTCAATATGCTATCTAGGTTGGTCATAACTTTCCTTCCAAGGAGTAAGCTTCTTTTAATTTCATGGCTGCAGTCACCATCTGCAGTGATTTTGGAGCCCCCCAAAATAAAGTCTGACACTGTTTCCCCATCTAATTCCCATGAAGTGATGGGACCAGATGCCATGATCTCAGTTTTCTGAATGTGGAGCTTTAAGCCAACTTTTTAAGTCTCCTCTTTCACTTTCATCAAGAAGCTTTTTAGTTCCTCTTCACTTTCTGCCATAAGGGTGGTGTCATCTGCATATCTGAGGTTATTGATGTTTCTTCCAGAAATCTTGATTCCAGCTTGTGCTTATTCCAGCCCAGCATTTCTCATGATGTACTCTGCATATAAGTTAAATAAGCAGGGTGATAATATACAGCCTTGATGTACTCCTTTTCCTATTTGGAACCAGTCTGTCATTCCATGTCTGGTTCTAACTGTTGCTTCCTGACCTGCATATAGGTTTCTCAAGAGGCAGGTCAGGTGGTCTGGCATTCCCATCTCTTTCAGAATTTTCCACAGTTTATTGTGATCCACACAGTCAAAGGCTTTGGCATAGTCAATAAAGCAGAAATAGATGTTTTTCTGGAACTCTCTTGCTTTTTCCATGATCCAGTGGATGTTAGCAATTTGATCTTTGGTTCCTCTGCCTTTTGTAAAAACAGCTTAAACATCTGGAAGTTCACGCTTCATGTACTGCTGAAGCCTGGCTTGGAGAATTTTTAGTGTTACTTTACTAGTGTGTGAGATGAGTGCAATTGTGCGGTAGTTTGAGCATTCTTAGGCATTGCCTTTCTTTCGGATTGGGATGAAAACTGACCTTTTCCAATCCTGTGGCCACTGCTGAGTTTTCCAAATTTGCTGGCATATTGACTATAGCACTTTCACAGCATCATCTTTCAGGATTTGAAATAGTTCAACTGGAATTCCATCACCTCCACTCTTTAACCTTTGCTCTGGGTAACAAACAACTCACGCTGTTCATCCTAGAATGTCCTGTCCTCTTTTGTCAGCTTGACCAACTATTCTGTTCAGTGCAGTCCCTCAGTCATGTCCGACTCTGCGAGCCCATGAATCGCAGCATGCCAGGCCTCCCTGTCCATCACCAACTCCCGGAGTTCACTCAGGCTCGCGTCCATCGAGTCAGTGATGCCATCCAGCCATCTCATCCTCTGTCGTCCCCTTCTCCTCCTGCCCCCAATCTCTCCCAGCATCAGACTCTTTTCCAATGAGTCAACTCTTCTCATGAGGTGGCCAAAGTACTGGAGTTTCAGCTTTAGCATCATTCCTTCCAAAGAAATCCCAGGGCTGATCTCCTTCAGAATGGACTGGTTGGATCTCCTTGCAGTCCAAGGGACTCTCAAGAGTCTCCCCCAACACCACAGTTCAAAAGCATCAATTCTTCGGTGCTCTGCCTTCTTCACCAACTCTCCCATCCATCCATGACCACTGGAAAAACCATAGCCTTGACTAGATGTACCTTTGTTGGCAAATAATGTCTCTGCTTTTGAATATGCTATCTAGGTTGGTCACAACCTTCCTTCCAAGGAGTAAGTGTCTTTTAATTTCATGGCTGCAATCACCATCTGCAGTGATTTTGGAGCCCAAAATATTACTCATCCTTTAAAGCCTCGTTCAAATGCATCTTGCCACAAACCCTTGAAGAACAGGCAATTGCTTTATCATCTGTATTTTCAAAGGATGTTATATTTATCCCTTAGAGTACTTTTGTTCTCCTTCAGAAACATTTAGCACTTAAATCGTTGTTAACTATTTATGTGATAGTGTGATGAGTTTTATAGCTTACTGTTCCACATTTTTTAACCCTCATCCCATACAAAACCACAGCATAACAAAATGTAAACCAAATGTATTATTTTCTATTGACATACACCAAATTATAATAAATTTAGTGCCTTGAAACAGCGCCCACTTGTTGTCTTACAATATCTGTATGTCAGGCTCTCTGTTCAGAGTTTGGCCAAGCTTAAATCATATGGCCCTCATAGGAAGTTCACAGCAGAAGTGCGTTTTTTCAAGGTGAGCAGAATTTCATCTTTCTGACTTCTGTCCAATTTGCAGATACACTTTTCCTCTTTTAGGAGCTCATGTGATTAGGTCAGCCCCACAAAGCACATTACTTCTTTGAATAATTCAACCTATTATATCTATAACTCCCTTTTGCCATATAATATAATCATTAGAGTACTGGAGTAGAAAGTCTTTTCAGAGGAGCACATCCTCAGTGACATTGTTTATAATTGCTGCTCAGTGGTGATTAAATAAAGAACAACTTTTAGTTAGTTTCAATATCATTTTTAAGTTCTCTACAGATGGTGTACTCCTTCATTACCTACACTCTGGGTAGACTGTTCTATTTCTGCAGATAATACCACTCTGACGGCAGAAAGAAAAGAGGAACTAAAGAGTCTCTTGGTGAGGGTGAAAGAGGAGAGTGAAAAAGCTGGCTTACAACTCCATATTAAAAAACTAAGATAATGGCATCCAGTCCCATCACTTCATGACGAATAGAAGAAGGAAAGGTTGAAGCAGTGACAGATTGTCTCTTGGGCTCTAAAGTCACTGCAGGTGGTGACTGCAGCCATGAAATTAGGTGACTGCTTCTTGGCAGGAAAGCTATGACAAACCTAGGGAGTGTATTAAAAAGCAAAGATATCACTTTGCCAACAAAAGTCCATATATTCAAGCTTATGGTCTTTCCAGTAGTCATGTACAGATGTGAGAGCTGGAAAATAAAGAAGGCAGAGTGCTAAGGAATTGATGCTTTCAGACTGTGGTGCTGGACAAGACTCTTGAGAGTCTCTTGGATAGCAAGGAGATCAAACCAATCAATGCTAAAGGAAGTCAACTCTGAATACTCTTTGGAAGGACTAATGCTGAAGCTCCAATACTTTGACCACCTGATGCAAACAGCCTACTCATTGGAAAAGACCCTGCCACTGGGAAAGATTGAAGGTAGGAGAATAAGGTGACAGAGGATGAG
Source organism: Capricornis sumatraensis (assembly GCF_032405125.1). Classification (NCBI taxonomy): domain Eukaryota; kingdom Metazoa; phylum Chordata; class Mammalia; order Artiodactyla; family Bovidae; genus Capricornis; species Capricornis sumatraensis. Next base: position 57,027,453 of record NC_091087.1, on the reverse strand, counting down.
ACGGTTGGATAGCATCACCAATTAAATGGACATGAAATTGGGCAAACTCTGAGAGATCATGAAGGACAGGGAGGTCTGGCATGCTGCAGTCCATGGGGTCACAAAGGGTCGGACATGACTTGGCAACTGAACAACATTACTGTTTTGGGTATCAAAAATTTACCTAATGAGATATTTGATATAGCTCAGGAGGTTTTTGTTTTTTTTTTTCCTGGCATAATATCACAGTGCCAACTTGTTTATTTTAATACAATAGTTGGGGAGGAATAAATTTTCCTCTACCCTTTTAAGCTCTTCTGACTGGTCTAAAATTAAATTGACATGAAACAGAGAGTAACAAGAGAAAATCAAACAAAAGTTTAATAACATGTATACAATTGACCCTTGAACAGTGCAGGGGTTAGGGATGCCAAACTTCCACAAAATTGAAAATCCACATATAATTAATAGTTGGCCCTCTGTGTACAGTTCCTTTAAATGCAGTTCCTTCATATCCATGGTCCTACATCCATGGATTCAAACATCCACTGTAGTATTCTCTACTGAAAAGAATTTGTATGTAAATGGACCTGTACAATTCAAATCTGTGTTGTTCAAGGGGCAGCTGTACATGAGAGAGACTTAGGAAAACTGAGTAACTCACCAAAATAACAAAAGCACTCACCTTAAATATCATCTTAAGCTAAAAACAAAGGAGGATGTTGAAGGTAGTGATTTGGGACTTCAGAGAGGGGTATTTAACAAAAATGGAGAAACAAATATTTGGTAAAGAAATGTTTGCTAGGCCATACAGAGACAGTGAGACACAGAAAGAAATATTAAGCAGATTTTTCTGGACTACTTCCTGTCTGTCACACCTCGTTCATATTTTATTAATACTTATCTATGGTGATAGCTCCCTTCCTGGAATAGGTCCTCTATCTAAATTCGTTTAGACGGTTGGGGGAAAGTCAAAGATTCTTCCTGAGTCTTTTGGGCTTTGATCGTTTTCAGCTTAAAATAATCCATACACCACAGAGACATGTTTTGCAATGGCAAATTTTGCTCTCCTACAGTCTGAAAAAATAGAGAAAATGGAACTTCAGAAGGCACTTTTTAAATTTTTATCAGGATTTATAGGAGGTATAAAAAACAGGGACTTGCTTGCTTAAAATACCTCCTATAAATCCTGATAAAAAATCCTGATAAAACCGTTTCTCCAACCTAGTCTTTCTAGACAGCAGAAGTTTCTCAAAGTAAGGAATGGCATTTGGGCAAAGATCAAATTCAGAGTTCTTTTTGTAAAATGTGGCCTCAGGATAAATTTGAGACTAAGCATCTGTAAGAGACCCTTTGCTGAAACTTCAGAAAGATTTAAGGCAGTTCTTATAGACCTTCACAACTAGAAAAAAATAGGATTACTAAGAATAATAAGGGCATGCCTTCTAGACCCTCTCGGCTAGCTAAAATGTTTTCCAAAGATCTTAAGGTATGCTTCTCAGATTTTTCTTGCCTGGGACAAAAGATTGGCTATGAATTTGAGAGACTTGACTTTTATACCCTCTTTAGTAGAAAAGGACTCAAAAATCACAAGGGCAGTCCAGAATAGAGAAGAAACTATCTCCACAAGAAATATAGATGTGAGTCAATCTAATGAAGCCAACTTATAAACGTACATAATGATACTTAAAAACCAAACTATTAAAATATTTATATCAGTTTTTACTGAAAGGGACAGACAGTCAAAATGAAAAGATGTCTCAGGCCCTTCAAATTTCTGTGAACTCTCAGCTGAGAGCCTGCAGCACATCTTATGAAAAAGAAAGAATGATCAGCCAACAGCCCAGAGCATAAAGCCCATTCCAGCCAAAACCAGAAGTAGAGAAACCCTGGGGTGCAAAACTGGACCTTAATCACCATATGTTTCCTACAGTCAAAGCAAGGTGAATTATCACCTGAGCCCAGCTGGATTTCAGAATTGCTGTAGAACAATAACTTCTATGTGCCTTCTATTTCCTGTTTTAGTCAGATATGCCTATGGCATTAATCATGTCCCCTTATTCTATGTTGGTTATGTGGAAAGTAGATAATTTGTCTCTTTGATTTACAGACCTTCAGATTCAGAAGCATCTTTCTTGACCACTCTCATTCATATCAGGACCTGATTTAGATTCTGGACCTTAAATCTGGTCCTCATCATCTAATAACATAAAACTTTGGGAGTCTTGGGAAGGGATGAGTGTATTTTACACTTCAGAAGGAAAAGAATCATTGGGATTCAGAGGGAGGCACTGTGAAAGTTAGTCTTTGAGGAAGTGGTCCCCCAGTAAACCATACTTTCCAGTTCATTCCCTGCCCAAAGTGATACATACCTCCTACACTGGATTTTAACTGGTGTTATATATTCAATAGAGGGCAGCAGAAATTACACTCCATGACTTCCAAAAATACTTCGCAGTTTCTGCATAGATCTCTTTGAATGTTTAGCAAGGGATGCTCCATTTAAGAATCCAGATACTATGTTATGAGAATATGAAGTACAAGACAGCAAGTGTCATCTGAATGAAGCTCAAGCATATAGCCTGAGTCAAGAGCTGACTGTTACCACATGAAAAACTCAAAGCAAGAATCACCTCTCTGAACTATGAGAAGTAATATAGCTTTTTATATAGAAGTAATATAGTTTTTTTTAATAAGCAATTAAGTATAAAGATGGTTCTTAGTTCACAGGTTATACAAAAACAGGTTGCGCACCAGATTTAGCCCATAGTCTATAATTTGTGAACCCTGCTTTAATCTATTACTATAAAGTGTTTTATTACACGGCAAGAAATAAATGAATTTTTTAATGGCATGAGAAAGAACATGAGTTTTTCTATAGAGTCAACTTCAGGGAAATAGGTATGTTTTAAATATCTATATAATCCCATTGTTTAAAGCAGAAAGTATTATACGAGCATTTGTTACCTATAATTCCCTTATATTATTAAGCATGACTCTTGTAATTCAAAATCCCCTTAAATATTTTTAAAGGTATTTCCTAAAACATTTCATAGACTCAATATGAATTTGAGCAAACCTTGGGAGATAGAGAATAACAGGGGTGCCTGGTGTGCTGCAATCCAAGGGGTCACAACAAATACACATATAATATTTTGAAAATAAATTGACAACAATACCCTACTAATGCAACTATTAACCTAAACATTGATTTAGAATGCAGCCTAGAGCAATTAAAATGAAAAGACTTTCAATTACACTATCATATGGATGAACCTCAAAACTGCAATACTCAATGAAAGAATTCAAATGTAGATGATTACATATTTTATGATTTCATCTTTATGAAATGTCTAGAAAAGGCAAATCTAGAGATAGAAACCAGATTAGTGTTTACCTGAAACTGGAGATAAGAGAAGATTTAACTGCAGACTGGTGTGAGAGAAGTTGGGGGCTGATGGAAGTGTTCTAAAATTAGAATGTAATAATGATTACACAACTCTATAAAGTTACTAAAAATCAGTAAACTGTCAATTAAAATGCATGAATTTTATGGCAAGTAAATCAAGTTATACCTCAATAAATGTGTTAAAATATACAAAACATCTATATTTTAATTTTAGCAATACAGTAAAAAAAAGACCAAACTCCTTTGTGCCAACTTGAGAAGAAAAAAGCTTTTAAAAAAGATATTTTTAGTACAAAGATGTGTTCTGTGAAACATTGCCAAAAGAGATTTAATATTCTTCACTACAACCATTTTTCACTTAACAGATTATTATTTCCTTTGAATCGATATGTCCTTCACATTAACAAATATGACCATTGTATTGTTGTTACTAGAGGAAAAGCATATTGTAGGCTAGAGGTATTATTTTTCTTTAATTTCTAGCTTTCTCCCCCTAAATAACACTGAAATTTCAGAGAAGTAACAGAATCTTCTGATAAGGCTTGGAAATCCTAGTCAAACTATAAATTCTAGTTATTTCTTGCCAGGCATTATTCCCAATCATTCTTTAAAATAATAGCAGGGATCACATTCTAATGGAAGTTTAAGAAAAATTGACATTATCTCTGAAGCCTTGAATAAGATTAACAGGCCCTTTTTAAAAGCTGCAAATCATTTCTTTGTAATCACAAATTCTAAGTATATTGAATTTTTTAAAAATCAAGCAGTGAAGGAAAGGAACAGATAAAATCAATAAATTAATTTTAAAAATTAGTGATTCCTTCTAATCAGAAATATATGCATAAGAAATAGCTAGGTTATAATCTAGAATGTCATTTACAATTCTTAAAATTTTTCTGTATCACTGGGTCCTGTACCACTAGAGAGGAATGTAGAATCAATAATCATACACAAAATATTCCATCAATTTTCAAGGTTTCAAGTAGCCCCAAAATGTATCCATGGCACATATCCAGAATAAGAACCACTGATAAAATGTGAGTTGATGCTTGATTATTTTTAAAGGTCAACTCTGTGCATCAAGAGTGGCACATAGCACTAAGTAAGGCATGAATATAAAAAGCAGAGACACTGTTTTTCCTTTAAATATATTCAGGCACGGAAAAATTGTCCTTGATTTTTATTGCTTAACCTCAGTAAGAACATATATAGAACTATGATGTCAGTCCTTGGCAGAGACTCTGATAATGGTTTATACTTGAGTTGTTGAGAATTTTCATTATTTTTCAAAATTAATAATTGTTCCTCCCTGATACCATATCTTGCAGAATGTACAGCCTAGATCCTAGAAAGCAAAAAAGATTTGACTTTAATTAAAAATAAGAAGAAACTCAAAGAATTGAATAGACTATGAATTACCTATCAGAAAAAATTTTAAACGGCAAATGATGACATAAGAAGGATTAAATAAAAATGAAAGTTAGTAGCTGAATTGAAATGAATGTTAGAGGACTTTTGCTTCCAGCCAAGTTGGAGGAACAGAAATTGGATTTATAGTCCTACATTAGACAACTAGACAAATATATTTTAAAAAAGATTTTCAAACATTAGACAACAAGCAGTTAAGGACTGTGCTCCTTGTGAGAAAGAAAAGGACCTAAAATTACACCAGTTTATTGCCCAGAGCTATTTTCCAATCTTCAGCAAAGAGAGGAGGAAAGTACCATTGAGCCTGAGGTCTCATTGAGCAGAGGGGACAAGGATTAGATTTTGAGAGATCAAATTATTTAGAATATATGGTACAGAGCACCAAAGAAAAGGGAGCTGGTTGCATAGAGAGTGCTCTGGAAATCTTCAGTCCCCTCACATCTTTAGCTGAATACAAACCTGCACATTCCTAAGTGGAAACTATATAATCTGAGAAACAATAATCAAAATGAGGAGACATAAAAATTCCCGAAGCTCACACAAAGCCAGGAATAGTTTATTTTTACAAGCCAGAATAGTGAGGCTTCGCAAAACATGCTATCAGATTAAGTTCACAAGCTATTTCTTTATCGTGTGGTTTAATGACATCACAGGCCAAGAATGAAGTCTTCAGAGCAGACCACAGCTGACACTGACCCAAGTAACTCAATACCAGAACAATATCCCACATAACAAAAGCTCTAACACACAGCCCAAAAGTTCCAGTGCCTTGGATCTGATCAATTATTTTGAAACATGCAAGGAAGCAGAAAATAATAACAATAATTCATAAGCAGGAGATAAGTCAGACAATAGAAACAGACACAAAGGACTGAGGTGATAGTATTGGCAGGTAAGGATATCAAAACAATACATATATTCTTCACATGTTTAAGAATGTAGTATAGAAGTGACCAACCATACCATGGATATGAGATTGAGTGAACTCCAGGAGCTGATGATGGACAGGGAGGCCTGGTGTGCTGCAATTCATGGGGTTGCAAAGAGTTGGACACGACTGAGCGACTGAACTGAACTGAACTGAATGAAGAGAATGCTGGGAAAGATCCAAAGTGCGAGAAGAAGCAGACGACAGAGGATGAAATGGTTGGATGACATCACTGACTCGATGAACATGAGTTTGAGTAAACTCCGGGAGTTGGTGATGGACAGGGAAGCCTGGCATGCTGCAGTCCATGGGGTTACAAAGAATCGGCCACGACTGAGCAACTGAATGGAACTGAAATGTAAGATACAAAAGTTAAAAAATTCAGTATTTGAGATGACAATACATTGGATGAGTTTAACAACAAATTGAAAGATATGGGGGAAAAAATCAATGGAGCAGTAGAAATAGAAACTGTACAAAATGCTGTTCTATACATCTGTGTCTCTTTTGTTGTCTCGCATACAGGATTTAAATTAAAAAAAAAAAGAAACCATACAAAATGAAATATGGGAAGGAAAAAGACTGAAACAAGAAAAAAACAGACTAAATGGACAATATCAAGAAGTCAGCATATGTACAGTTTGAGTCCTGGAGGATTGGAAGGCAGATAAAAATGAAGAAATTAAAGCCCCAAATACCTAAAGTGTGAAAATTAGAAGCCCAGAGATTCCAAAGCAGGATAAACTCAAAATATAACAACCAAAGTCTCTCAGTTGTGTCTGACTTTTTGCGACCCCATGAACTGTAGCCTACCAGGCTCCTCTGTCCATGGGATTTTCCAGGCAATGGTACTGGAGTGGATTGCCATTTTCTTCTCCAGGGGAATCTTCTTGACCCAGGGATTGAACCCAGGTCTCGCGCATTGTAGACAGACGCTTTACCACCTGAGCCACCAAGGCTCACCATAATTAGCTTGCTAAAAACCAAAGTTGAAGAAAAAAACTCCTCAAAGTAGACAGGGAAAAGATATTACATAGAACATGATTACAGGTTTCTCATTAGAAACAATTCAAACTAAAAGGAAATAAATGCTACCTTTAATGTGCTAAATTTTGTTAATAAACATGTTTACTCAGAGTTTTATATTCAGAGAAAAAAAATCTTTCAAAATAAGCATGAAAAAATAATTTTTTCAGGCAAAAAATATATATATAAGCTGAAAATATTTGTTTCCAGAAGACTTGCACTGCAATATATCTTCTAAAAACTGTTTAAGACAGAAGAAAATGGATATTAAATGAAAATTTGGATTTATCCAAGGAAATGGAAAATACACGATACCATAAATATGTTAGTAGGTGTAAATATTTTTTGATGTTTAAGTTATTTAAAAGATAACTGACATCTTGAAGCAAAAATAAAAACAGTGAATTGTGTAGTTTGTAACATATGTAAAAAATATATATATATATGACAGCTAAAGCACAAGTGTGAGGGGAGGAACAGGACATTGTTGTAATGCCTTTATACAAAGTTGTATTATATTATCTCAAAGTAGACTGTTATAAGTTAAAAAATAGTAAACTTTAGAACAAACTAAAAACAAAGTTATTAAATGATAGATATAAAATGCAACATGAAATATTAAAATCAAAACAGGAAACCCAATCATATCAATAATTACATTAAATATAAATGATCCAAATGCTCCCAAAAAATGACAATTGTTGATCAAGGAAAAGCAAAACTCAACTCTTGCATTATATAATAACTCATTTTAACTATAAAGTGAATGAAAGAAAAATTGATGGAAAAAGAAGTACCAGACTAACACTAAATAAAAGGAAGCTGAACTTATTATTTTAGTATTGAACAAAATAGATTTGAAAGCAAAGAATATTAACAGGGATAATTAAGGAAATTAGTTAATGATTACAGAGTGAATTCATTAAGAAGACCTGGAAATATTAAATGTGTATACAGTCAGAATCAGAGCTTCAAAATACATGAAGCAAAAAATGGATAGACTGCAATGAATAAAAACTTACAATTGAAGATTTCAACACATGTCTCTATGACTGATAGTAGTAGACAGAAAATCAGGACATGGAATAGCTAAACAACACTGTGTTAACCAACTTATTCTTACTGATATTTACACAACATACCAGTAAAGCATATTTACCAAGGAAAACACAGTAAACTTTCTTTTTAAGTACACATGAACAGTCAGCAGTATTGACCATATTTTGAGCCATAACATAAAACTATATAAAAGAATTGAAGTCATAAAAGGTATAAAAATACAAACACAAAAGCATAAGTATAAAAACTCAAAATTTTTGGAATGAAGCCAAAGCAGTCTTCATAGTTAAATTTGTAAGATTCAATGTTTATATTAAAAAATGAATAATGCTCACAAGTCAAAGATCTACATAACCACCTTAAGAAACTAAGTAAAGAGCAAATTAAACCCAAGTTAGAAAGAAGAAAATAGTAAAGATAAGCATAGAAATCAATAAATTAGAAAGATAAAACCTCAATATAAATCCTACTGACATAAAAAGGATAGCATGAGAATGTTATGTACAGTTCCAGCAATTCAACAAATTAGATGAATGGAAAAATAACCCAAAATACAAAAATTATCAAAGAAAGTGGATCCATGGCCCTATTTCTTATGAAATGCAAAGTCAACATAAATGTAGCATATTATATCCAGAAACTCCCTATCTGAAGAAGCTATGCATTTGGGTTGTACGTCAAAGCTGTTTCTCAACATCAAAATGACTTGGAGACTCCAGGCAAGAATGAAATGTGTTTCTCATATTGGTATCATTTCAAACAGCAAAGTTTCTAGCAGCTTAAGATTTTGGAGAACTATAATTCTCAGTGAATCAGAGCAATGACCGTTAAAGAAGTGGCTTTTACACAATATCTGTAGCATATTTTTGGGGGAAATTGTCTCATACTAACTTTGCAGCTGGCTTCATCTCTATGTATTACTCCAGCTCAATAGTAAAGCTGATCTTCACTTTCTTAGTTCCTCTCTTTGTGCCAGTAGTATACAAATTGCACCATTCCTTCTGTTATCATGGTAGAGATAAAATAATTAAAAGTCCTTGCATTCATGAGAAAATTGTTAAGCCATAAGTCAAAGATTTTTCTAAAGGATGTTTTGCATTCCTATGACCTAATCTTCTCGAGAAGTCTTCCCTCCTAGCTCAGTCGGTAAAGAATCTGCCTGCAATGCAGGATACCCGAGTTAGATTCCTGGGTCGGGAAGATGCCCTGGAGAAGGGAATGGTGACCCACTCAGTATGCTTGCCTGGAGAATCTCATGGACAGAAGAGCCTGGCAAGCTACAGTCCATGGGGTCGCAAGAGTCAGACACGACTTAGAGACTTAACTTCCACCACCACCAATCTTCTCAAGACTGTAAAGATGGAACAGAAACTGAAGCTCAAGCCTAAAGTTTCCTTTAAATATCTTCAAATGGATTTGATTCAGTTACTTCAGTCATAGGATATAAATATGTTTGAACATTATATGTCAGTTTTCAGGTTGGATTAAAGCTTGGGGGAAAAAGTTGCTTCCCTTTGTGTTTCACATCTGAATTTTCCTTAATTGTATATCTAGCGATGGAAAAACTTACTCCATAAAATCATTACTAAGAATATTAGTCATAATAATAAGTAAAATAATATAAGTAGTAAAATGCTACTCATTATTCAAAATGTCTATTGCACATATTATTCTATTTTCAGGTAAGATAAAAAGGACAAGTAGAACTTCCAAACTCAAGTCAGATGAACTTACATACAAAAGGTCCTGGAGCTTTGTTAATGCCCTGTCCCAGGAGATACTATTTTACACTCCATTCTCACCAAAACTGAGCACTGTCACTTTTTAAAAAATATCTCTGCCAGTAAATCAAAAATGTAATTACTTTCCATATTTCTAACCACTGAGGCTGAATTTTCATTTGCATTATATCTTTTGTGAAAAGACTATTTGTGATTTTCTCAATTTTGCTATTGATGAGTTGATTTCTATAATTATTAACACATAGATACTTAAACTTCCCCATCAAAGTCATTTTAACAAATTTCACTATTTCTACCAACATATAATGAAATCTCAAAATACAAAATAAAGTTGTTTAAAATGGATACAACAATAACATTTCGAGTATTAAAATGAATTCAATTTTAAGCATTAGGATGTATCTGCCTGATTATTTCCTACCAGATGTGCCATAAAAATCAATGATGATAAGCAACTATAAAATGTAGCATTGCATTTCATTTTACTTTTCCAACATGTTGAAACAGAAAAGTTATTACTGAAGGCATGGAGAGGAAAAGGGTCCCCACCTATGCCCTGCTAACTGACCATTTCTGACTAACCATTCACAGCACTGAGCACAACTAATAATTCTCTAAATTTTTCTTCTTCCCTTTACCTCAAAAGCCTGGAAATCTGAATCAACTCTTTATTCTTCTCCTCCAGGCTCAGGAGACATTAGATGTCCTGCCTCAGACTCTTCCTCCATCCCCATCTCCACTCTAACACAGCCTCCATCTAGATGTTTATTCTGCCTTGTCAACTCCTAGATGCGTTTCTATTTCCCTCTTTGAGTTCAATCATTCCCTTTTCACTGGGTTCTTGGGTATTACCTCCTAATATTCTCACCTTCCCCATTTTCACCCAGTTACTGACCCTGCTCAAATTCTTATGCATTCCCTTTCATTTTCCTTTAATACAAAACTTACTGATAGGGCTTTTGTATCTTCTGCTGATTCTATTTCTCTTCTCTTTTCCATTCATGAAGTTGAGCTCTGATCATACCTTCCTAAAAGTATTATCTCACCTCTACAGCATCAGATACATTTAGTCACCACCCATATTTCCCTTTTCTCTAGGATTTTCTGAATCATGGTTATCTTTCTTCAAAGCTGGTAGCTTTTTCACAGACTCTCACCCTGACTCCTCCTGCTCTGCTCATCCTTCTCTTTTTCCTTCCTCCTCTTGTTTATATTGAGGCAGAGTTGATGTAGGGCCTTCCTGGTGGCTCAGATGGTAAAGAATCTGCCTGCAATGCAGGAGACCTGAGTATGATCCCTGGATTAGGAAGATACCCTGGAGAAGGGAATTGTTGCCCACTCCAGTGTTATTGCTGGGATATCCCCATGGACTGCTGGGAAGTACCGCTGTTAATAAAGCTAGTGGATGCAATGGAATTCCAATAGAACTATTCAAAACCTAAAGGATGATGCTATCAAGGTGATGCATTCAATGTCAGCAAATCTGGAAGACTCAGAAGTGGCCACAGGACTGGAAAAGGTCAATTCTCATCCCAGTTCCCAAGAAGGATACTACTAAAGAATGTGCTAACCATTGGACATTTGCACTCATCTCCCATGCTAGTAAGGTCATGCTTAAAATCTTGCATGTTAGACTTCAGCATTATGGAAACTGAAAATTTCCAGATGTCCAAGTTGGATTTAGAAAAAGAAGAGGAACCAAAGACCAAATTGCCAACATTCACTGGATCATAGAGAAAGCTAGGGAATTCCAAAAAACCATCTACCTCTGTTCCATTGATTAAAAGTAAAAGCCTTTGACTGTGTAAATCATAACAAACTGTGGAAACCTCTTAAAGAGATGGGAATAGCAGACCATCTTACCTGTCTCCTGAGAAACCTGTATGCAGGTCACAGAAGCAACAGTTAGGACCCTCTATGGAACAACTGATTGGTTCAAGATTGAGAAAGGTGTACGACAGGGCTGTCTGCTGTCACCCTGTTTGTTTCATCTATATGTTGAGCACATCATGAGAAATGCGACTGGATGAGTTACAAGCTGGAATCAAGATAGGCAGGAGAAACATCAACAACCTCAGATATGTGGATGATACCACTCTAATGGCAGAAAGTGAAGAGGAACTAAAGAGCCTCTTGATGAGGGTGAAAGAGGAAAGTGAAAGAGCCAGCTTAAAACTAAATATTAAAACAACTAAGATCATGGCATCCAGCCCCATTACTTGGCAAATAGAAGGGGAAAAGTGGGAAATAGTGACAGACTTCTTCTTGGGCTCTAAAATCACTGTGGATGGTGACTGCAGTCATGAAATCAGAAGATGTTTGCTGCTTTGCAGGAAAGCTATGACAAACCTAGATAGTGTGTTGAAAACCAAAGACGTTACTCTGCCAACAAAGGTCCATAGAGTCAATGATATGGTCTCCCCAGTGGTGATGTGCAGTTGTGAGACCTGGACCATAAAGAAGGCAGAGGGCTGGAGAACTGATGCCTTCAAATTATGGTGCTGGAGAAGACTCCTGATAATGCCTTGGACAGCAAGGAGATCAAACCAATCTATCTTAAGGGATATCAACCCTGAATACTCATTGGAAGGACTGATGCTGAAGTTGAAACTCCAGTATTTTGATCATTTGATGTGAGCAGCTGACTCACTGGAAAAGTCCCTGATGCTGGGAAAGATTGAAGGCAGAAAGAGAAGAAGGCATCAGAGGATGAGATGGCTGGATGGACATGAACTTGAGCAAACTGGGGAGATGGTGAGGGACAGAGAGGCCTGGCATGCCCTGTCCATGGGGTTGCAAAGAGTCAGACATGACTGGGCAACTGAACAACAACAATCCCATGGACAGAGGACCCTGGCAGGTTGCAGTCTATGAGGTCACAAAGAGTGGGACACAACTGAGTGAATGAGTGTGCACAAGTTGATGTACATGTTCATACTTTTTTGAATCTTAATAGTCAGATTTCTCTGTTCTTTCACCAGTTAACACCTTGCAAAATCACCAGTCAGATGCAAGTTCTATATGACTAACTCCTTCACTGTATACTTTTCACCACTGTCTTCTTTTCTAAGCTCTTAGTTTTTTATTACATAATACTCTCAAATCTACCCAGGGCATGATTATTAGAGTTATGTTCCTTATGAATAAAGAACGAAGTTCTGACTTTTTTCTGGCATTCCAAGTTATTTTCAGTGGAAGGATATGCATGCTTCATCAATATTACTTCACTCTCATCCTGTCTTCTCTATACAGTTATTCCCATAATACATCTAGTGATCTTCAAAAATTTTGGCTTTGGTAAATATCTTCTACTTTAAAGTTTTTCTTAACATCCACCTCTCACCCTCTTATCTGTCAGTTCTTCAAAACTCAACCATAAATTTCTATCTCTAAGATGCCAGTTTAGTTTTTCCTAGTCAATTATATAAAATGCTCCTTTCAAAACACTCCATTAGTATTTTTATATCTGTGGAAACACCTGGTATTTCATTGTACTTGAATTCTACTTTAAAATGTTTATTTTCTCTTTAATTTTAGCTCTCTAAAAGGCTAGTTCATGATGAACTGTTTATTTTTCCAAATTCCCGGAAATGGTCTTTTGCATAGTACAAGCACAATCAATTTTTAAGTGAGTTGAGTATTAATGTTGAAAACATTGCTAAATTTTTTTCATTTATGTCACTTGGATGTCTTTCAAAGTTATAATGAAATAATCATTAGGAACAATTAAAGGTATCTGAAATTTAATCATTTATTATTATAAAACCTATAAATCAGTATGATTCAAGAAGCAATAATAAAGATTTCAACAAGGGAAAATGTCTATAAGTTTTCTGGAAAATACATTCATATATTTTAAGGTTTGAAAAAAAAACCCTCAAATCATGGGAGCAATATATATGAACCTATGGGTAGACTGAAGAATTAGGTAATTAATCTGCAACTTGAATGCACATATGTGACAACTTGCATCTAGACACTGTAGAGAATTCAGTCTTTGTCCTTGAATCTGTATTATCTCCAGAAAGTGGGAAGGTTACCCCCCAAATTATATTGGAGGTACTCCCAACATTGGTTGAAATAACATATATTCCTATCACAGACACAGAACAAGCTTATGGTTTCCAAAGGAGAAAGAGAAGAGAGGGAGGGATAAAGATGCTTTAGGAGTTTTGGACTAACAGATACATACTACTATATATAAAATAGATAAACAACAAGACCTACTGTACAGCACAGGGAACTATATTTCATATCTTATAATAACCTATAATGGAAAAGAATCTGAAAAAGTATATATATATATATATATATATATATATATATGTATAACTAAACAGCTTTGCTGTACACCTGAAACTAACACATTATAAATCAAATATGTTTCAATTTTTAAAAGTTTTTAATAAAAAATTTTGTCCAAACTAAGTTTAAGAATTAGTTTTTTGTTTAGAACTTTAGTAACTGAAGGTGAATTTCTTAAGCCAAAATTAGTTTCTAGTTAGCAATTTTTGCATGCAAGACCACTGTCAAAGACACATACACACATAGCTTCCCAGTTAATACTTTACTAAAGCTATGAAAACACAGGCCACTAAATATGAAAAGATTTATTGAAGGTCATTCAATTGTCAGAGTCAGAAGCGGTACTTAGACCTAAGGAAGTCTCTGTCAAACTAACTAATTTACAAAAGTTCCAAATAACATGTATAGCAATTTAAGTGAGTTCCCTCATTAATGAGAAAAACATCTCTAAGTGAGGTTACAGAATGAGAAAGTAAAATGATTTATGATTGAATATACCTAAATTTGAGGACAAATACTACCTCAGTTTTTTTTCATTATAACCCCTTTTTTAATTTTTTCAAATATGGTAACTGCTCATGAGGAAAAGCAGGGGTTGTATTAAAGAAACATTTTTTTCAGAACCAGAGGCACCACTTGAATGAATTATTTGGTATCTACTGAAACAACAGATAGCTACTTCATATAAATGTCAGCGCGCAGAAGCATTTCACCTGAAGGAAAGCAGAACTGTCTGCTAGAACTTGAAGAGTAATTTCAAGGGGATTCTGCTGCTATTTCCTAGACCTTTCCTAGACCCTTAAAGCTAAGAGTTAAAGGAAAACAGTTTAACCTATTACACAGATTGTTAAACTACTAGATGCAAAAATGAAAATATATATACCTTGCATAAGGGTGATTAAAACAATGAAATTTTTATTGAAAGTCATTATAAAATTTCTCTCCAAGAGATCTTGAAGGGAAAACAATCATGTTTTGTGTGTCAGAGTGGTCTCTTGTTTGTACAAAAGAAATGGAGTACAGAAAAATTAAAGGGCTCACCAAAGCTTACAAAGAATGCTAATGAATGTATGAGGATATATGGAAATGGTGTGAGAAACAGAACCATTGTTACTTCCATCAATTTAAGTTGCTGCTTTTAAAGCTCAGTGTTCTGTGTTGAACTAAATGGGAAGAAAATTTTTCTTAAAAAAGGGAATATATTTATATGTATAGCTGATTTACTTTGATGTACAGTAGAAACTAACAGGACATTGTAACTATACTTCCATAAAAATTAATTTTAAAAATGAGAGACCTTACATCTTATATATGAAAAATCAATGCAAATCACTTTCACATAGATGCATTTTTTATTAAATGTTTAACAAAATTTTCTTATTTTGATAGTTTAGATTGCTTCTAATTGGTTACTCATTCATATTTTTGCACAGCAAATGTATAGCTTCCAGAGAAAACCAATGAATATCTGAATTGAGTTCAGTTGCTCAGTCGGGTCGGACTCTGAGAACCCATGGACTGCAGCACTCCAGGCTTCCCTGTCCATCACCTAGTCCCGGAGCCTACCCAAACTCATGTCCATTGAGTCAGGGATGCCATCCAACCATGTCATCCTCTGTCTTCCCCTTCTCCTCCTGCCTTCATTCTTTCCCAGCATCAGGGTCTTTTCCAAAGTCAATTCTTCACATCTGGTGGCCAAAGTAATGGAGTTTCAGCTTCAACATCGGTCCTTCCAATGAACACCCAGGACTGATCTCCTTTAGGATGGACTGGTTGGATCTCCTCGCAGTCCAAGGGACTCTCAACAGTCTTCTTCAACACCGCAGTTCAGAAGCATCAATTCTTCAGTGCTCAGCTTTCTTTATAATCCAACTCTCACCTCCATATGTGGCTACTGAAAAAACCATAGCTCTGACTAAATTGCACCTTTGTTGGCAACGTAATGTCTCTGCTTTTCAATATGCTGTCTAGGTTGGTCATAACTTATCTTTCAAGGAGCAAGTGTCTTTTAATTTCATGGCCGCAGGCACTGTCTGTAGTGATGTTGGAGCCCCCAAAAATAAAGTCTGTCACTGTTTCCCCATCTATTTACCATGAAGTGATGGGACCAGGTGCTATGATCTTAGTTGCCTGAATGTTAAGTTTTAAGCCAACATTTTTACTCTCTTCTTTCACTTTCATCAAGAGATGCTTTAGTTCTTCTTCACTTTCTGCCATAAGGGTGGTGTCATCTGCATATCAGAAGTTATTGATATTTCTACCAGCAATCTTGAATCCAGCTTGTGCTTCATCCAGTCCAGCATTTCTCATAATGTACTCTGCATATAAGTTAAATAAGCAGGGTGACAATAAACAGCCTTGACGTACTCTTTTCCCGATATGGAACCAGTCTGTTGTTCCATGTCCACTTCTAACTGTTGCTTCTTGACCTCCGTACAGATTTCTCAGAAGAAAGGTCAGGTCGTCTGTATTCCCATCTCTTTAAGAATTTTCCACATTTGGTTTAGATCCACACAGTCAAAGGTTTGGGCATAGTCAATAAAGCAGAAGTAGATGTTTTTCTGGAACTCTCTCACTTTTTCAGTGATCCCATGGCTGTTGGCAATTTGATCTCTGGTGCCTCTGCCTTTTCTAAAACCAGCATGAACATCTAGAAATTCATGGTTCACATACAGTAGTAGCCTGACTTGGAGATTTTGGAGCATTACTTTGTTAACATGTGAGATGAGTGCAATTGTGCGGTAGTTTGAGCATTCTTTGGCATTGCCTTTCTTTGGAATTGGAATGAAAACTGACCTTTTCCAATCCTGTGGCCACTGCTGAGTTTTCCAGATTTGCTGGCATATTGAGTGCAGCACTTTCATACCATCATCTTTCAGGATTTTGAATAGCTCAACTGGAATTCCATCACCTCCACTAGCTTTGTTCTTAGTGATGCTTCCTAATGCCCACTTGACTTCACATTTCAGGATGTCTGGCTCTAGGTGAGGGATCACACCATCATGATTATCTGGGTCATGAAGATCTTTTTTGTATAGATCTTCTGTGGATTCTTGCCACCTCTTCTTAATATCCTCTACTTCTGTAAGGTCCACACCATTTCCAACCTTTATTGTGCCCATCTTTGCATGAAGTGTTCTCTTGGTATCTCTAATTTTCTTGAAGAGATCTCTAGTCTTTCCCATTCTGTTGTTTTCCTCTATTTCTTTGCATTGATCACTAAGGAAGGCTGTCTTATCTCTCGTTGGGAACTCTGCATTCAAATGGGTATATCTTTCCTTTTCTCCTTTGCCTTTTGCTTCTTTTCTTTTCACAGCTATTTGTAAGGCCTCCTCAGACAACCATTTTGCCTTTTTGCAATTCTTTTTCTTGGGGATGGTCTTAATCACTGCCTCCTGTATAATGTCACAAACCTCGATCCATAGTTTTTCAGGTACTCTGTCTATCAGATCTAATCCCTTGAATCTATTTGTCACTTCTACTGTACATCATAAGAGATTTTATTAATGTCATACTTGAATGGTCTAGTGGTTTTTCCTACTTTCTTCAATTTAAGTCTGATTTTGGCAATAAGGAGTTCGTGATCTGGGCCACAGTCAGCTCCTGGTCTTGTTTTTGCTGATTGTATAGAGCTTCCACATCTTTGGCTGTAAAGAATATAATCAATCTGATTTCAGTATTGACCATCTGGTGATGTCCATGTGAAGAGTCTTCTCTTGTGTTGTTGCAAGAGGGTGTTTGCCATTCTGTAAGCAAAACTGTTAGCCTTTGCCCTGCTTCACTGTGTTTTCTAAGGCCATATTTTCCCATTACTCCAGGTATTTCTTGACTTCCTACTTTTGCATTCCAATCCCCTATAATGGAAAGGACATCTTTTTTGGGTGTTACCAAGTACTGCATTTCAGACTCTTTTGTTCACTGTGATGGCTACTCCTTTTCTTCTAAGGCATTTTTGCCCACAGTAGTAGATATAATGGTCATCTGACTTAAATTCACCCATTCCAGTCCATTTTAGTTCGCTGATTCCTAAAATGTCAATGTTCACTCTTGCCATCTCCTGTTTGACCACTTCCAATTTGCCTTGATTCATGGACCTGACATTCCAGGTTCCTATGCAATATTGCTCTTTACAGCATCAATCTTTACTTCCATCACCAGTCACATCCACTGGGCGTTGTTTTTGCTTTGGTTCCATCTCTTCATTCTTTCTGGAGTTATTTCTCCACTGATCTCCAGTAGCATATTGGACACCTACCGATCTGGGGGATTCATCTTTCAGTGTCCTATCTTTTTGCCTTTTCATGCTGTTCATGGGGTTCTCGAGGCAAGAATACTGAAGTGGTTTGCCATTCCCTTCTCCAGTGGACTATGTTTTGTCAGAACTCTCTACCATGACCTGTCCATCTTGGGTGGCCCTATACAGCATGACTCATAGTTTCACTGAGTTAAACAAGGTTTGTGATCAGATTGGTTAGTTTTCTGTGATTGTGGCTGTCAGTCTGTCTTCCCTCTGATGGAGAATGATATGAGGCTTATGGAAGCTTCCTAATGGGAAAGACTGTGTCTTGTTCGGATGGGTGGGGCCATGCTCAGTAAATCTTTAATCCAATTTTCTGTTGATGAGCAGAGCTATGTTCTCTCCCCTTTATTTGACCTGAGACCAAACTATGGTTGAGGTAATGAAGATAATGGCAACCTCCTTCAAAAGGTCCCATGCGTGCAGTGCTACACTCAGGGCCCCCAACCTTGCAGCAGGCCACCGTCGACCCCACCCCCCCCACCCCCTGGAGACTCCTGGACCATCTCAGGAAAGTCTGGGTCAGTCTCTTGTGGGGTCACTGCTCCTTTCTCCTGGATCCAAGAGCCCCAGCAAGACTGTAGGCGCTGGAGCAGCAGCTGTGTGGCGCTGGAGCTACTGTGAGGAGATGCCCTGCATCCAAGGGCAGAGAAGCCACAGCAAGATAATAGGAGGGGCAAAATCACATTTAAAATAAAACCCCATACCTGCCAGAGATGCTCAGAGGCCTCAAACATACCTTGTGTGCACCAGGACCCAGAGACCCCACAGAGACTGAGACAGAACTGTGAGTGTCTCCTGAGGACGTACAGGTCAGCAGTGGACTCCTGCAGGGGAAGGAGCTCTGGGTGCTGCAGACTTGGGTATGGTGCAAGCCCTCTTGGAGGAGGTCACCATTAACCCCACCATAGAGCCACAAGAACTTACACAGGACTGGGAAACAGACTCTTGGAGGGCACAAACAAAACAAATGAATATCTAGGTACTTTTATCCTATACCCTTAAAAACTACCTTGCCAAATACTGTGTACTGTATGATTTCATCCGCTGTGTGTTTGGCTTCTCATTTCAGGTGAAATTGTTTCTAATCAAAATTCCACTAAACATCATCATGAAAGGCAGAAATTTCCCCATGACTGACTGTCTATATCTCACAGAACCTGTTCAAGGCTAACCTATTAATTGTGCACCAAATACTTATGCTCAGTGAGTTCTTCCAATTAAGCACTAAATACCTTGGGTACTTATCATGAAGAGACTTTCTCCTACAAGATGAGAGAGATTATTCGTGCATATTTTAGGAGAGTAGACACCTTTCTACCTGTCTACTAGAGTTCTATTTGCTTGTCTATTTATGTACACATCTAAAACATAGCTGGCATTGGCTAGGTGATAAGTCTAACTTGTTTGTGATTTCATACTAAAATAGCCAGATAATATTAGATAAAAAGAGTCAATTTTTAACATTTGAAGAATTACACAATTTCTAAGTTAAAGAACTTGCATGAAAAATATTTTTATCCAGAAATGGTTAAAAAGCCACATATATCAATCTTAGAAATACTTTTATTCAGAGTTGAAAGACCTTTTTTTTAAGTCTCTCTTTTTTCCATCATAAAGTTGCCAATTTAACAGTTGGTAACTTTTGAATGTAATGTTGAATCTCAATTTGTGTCTGCCCACAATCACAGCATACTACAGTGGAGCTTGGTAAAAAATCCTTTTGTGGCTCATATTCTTTTTCCTCTAACTCTTATCGTTCACCACTAATAGTCTTGGTTTCTTAGTCTATTTTTCTCTGAATTATGGTTGTATCTCATTAAGAAGCAGCTGGAAGCCTATGATTAACAGAATGGACTATTATACCAGCAGAACACAGTTACACCTCTCAAAGATGTTTACTTTTGACTCTAAAATATGGTAAATAAATGGTAGAAACATTCAGATCTTACACAGTTTTACTATAGACTGAATGGCTGTTTAATTCTGGCCCGTTAGCTTTAATGAAATCTCTCACTGATGTCAGACTTAAAACCCACTGTAATTTCACCTACTGCTCTTTCAGCTTCCCAACACACATTTCCTTTATACGAAACATGGACTTAGCTGTAAACAAGAAAAAGCATACATGTGGAAAAAGAGGATTAAGAGATAATATTAGAAAGAGAAAACAAATATATATTCATTAGTGATGTTAAACCGGAGAGATTTATATTAGGTGTCTTATTATAACAGCATCTAAGCTCTTCTCCTTCTATGTGCAGTTAATTGGACCAAAGAAGTATAGCAGTCAAGTCATTAACACTGAGTAGAGCAAAAGCCTTCTTTTCTTTATTAAGAAATATCAAAAAGGGCGAGAATAGAGAGAGGTCATCATTGTTTCAGTCAAGAAGGTATGAGAAGATGAGGAAAAAGCTGCTCTGAAAAAATATTAATAGCATATAAAGTAACTATTTCCCATGTATTCATGACTTTTTCATTGCCATTTAATTCATGTAAATATATTTCATCTAACAACTAGTTTTGATGCTTTTTGAGGTATGGCAGAACCAATTATAAATTTGAATTTAATGTTATTTCTCCCAAGATATAGTAAAAAAGATGTCTAATATTTTTTGAATGAGAAAACATTCTGCCTATTAAGTAGTATATCTTCCTAAAATATCAATTGACTGTTTTGTGTACAGGCCAAGTAACAGCTTGCAGGTGTGCCAGATTCTAAACTTTCCTAAATAGTAGGGACTAGATAACACCAACTTCTTCTGCTAATACATTCTGTCCTTCTAGACTTTTATGACTAGTGTCCTAAGAATACTGATATTGTCAAAAATCACATTTAGAAAACAATTATTTCAAATCATTTGCTACAAAAGCTACACAGCCCTGAGTTAACCCAATATTTACAATTGATAAAACATTTTCAGGAAAGACTAACTTGCCAGTTATTATCATTACAAAGATACCACTTGCATACCTTTATAACTTCTTATTGTTCTTAACAAAGCACAGAGCTACTCAGACAAGTGGGTGGGTTATGAGAGCACCAGCATTTTTCATAAGAGGTGCTATTTATAGATTGCCAAAATTGTACCCTACATGGTATAAATGCTGATTCTAAATCATCAGTTGTCTTATACTTTGCTTGCTTGCTTCATGGAAATTCACTCTGCCAAACATCGATAATCTTTCTGGCCTAAAAATATCACAATTCACACATCAGAAAATAATATTCAGAAAGTTAGCCTCCTTTCCCTCACTCTCTTCCATGAGATTAAAAGAAAAAGGAAATAAAATCAGACATCTCAACATTCATCTTTAGCAAGATTGTTTAAGATGGATGTTTCTTAATTTTTGCCAATTCTCTTGAAATGTAATGGTATCAGACATGGGAGGCCTTGCTTTCCTGTCCTTTTCTGGCTTATTAAATTCTTCTAAAATGCAACAGCATATTGTTACATATTTCCCATCACCTCCACATATATGCTCTGTCAGAGCTGTCTTTCTGCAGCTCTGTGCTCCAGGCAGTATCATGATCCCAAGTGGCACAGGCATAGAGCAAAGTGTTAACTGAGGGGGCAGAACACGGGACATTGCAAATTTGGCATCCCCGAAAGGTCTAGATGTGGATGGAGCGTGTGGCCATTCTCCACTTGCCCGTTAGAAGTCTATCGTCATAGCTCGTGAATGACTAGCAGTGTTATTTTCCAAAACTCACTTTATTTAAAAAAAAGCCAAATTCTCTCAGACACAGCAATTAAGTTAGCCTACATTTGCACATAAACCTAATGCACTAATTGGCAAGTTCATTTGGATCTCCAAATAGCACGTACACCTGTTTCTCAGTGTGTGAGACAAATAATTACCTTTGCTTGCAACTCATTTTAATGAATTTTAAGAGAAAAAAACCCATAATTGATTTTCTTTGGAAAGTTCTAGATTATCAAGGCACTGACTTTTGCTGAATACATCAGATGTGTTTGATTTTTAAAAAGGCCTTCAAGGTAATTGAAATCTCACTGCCTTGTAGAACAGGGAGGAGTAAATGGAAAAAGAGGAGGAACAGGGAGAAGGGGATAGTATTTTACATCAAGGGAGAACTTTCCAAAACTATGTCAAAAAGCTTTCTGAGAAAATGGATGTGAATTTACTGGCTGAACAAGTCTGACCCCATCCATCACCATCCAATGAATGATAGATTGTTCAATACAAGATGTTTGCTTTTTCTATGTTCCCATATTTGACACTTAAAGGAGACAGAAAAACATAGAAACCCTTCAAAGACAAGCCTTTTACTACAGCAATTACTCCTGAAATATATGTGAGTGACAGAAAGCTTGGAAGACTATTTTCTGAAAATCATGTGGCATTTTATAAGGAAACTAGATCATGAGGAGGTTTACTTACTCAGATAAATTATAAATCACTGGCACCATCTATACAACACACTGAATGAAAAAACACAAATTTAAAAGTCATTGACTACAGGGGTTAATTGATAGCCACCTGTTGCTCTGGCTAAGCCATGAGAACAATACCATGGGAAGAGAATAAAAGCAAGATATAGCAACTATGTATAATCTAAACAAAAAGTCCATCGGGCTGATTAGTTGGGATCAGCATGCCTTGCTGAGCTAAGGAGGTACATACTGTGGATGGAGAACCAGGTCAGTGCAAGGTCAGAATGCTGCTTGCAACATGCACTGATTGTTCTTCCATGTTCATGCAAGGACTGCTTCCCCTGGCTGTGTGATGCCCTTGGTACTGGGAGACAGCATAAAAGTACAAAGAAGAACATTAACTCTGGGACATGACTGGGGGCATGGGAACCTTATGCTATCTAAAAACCAGATACTTTCTGCATACCAAGAGCTCAGTAAAAGCGATGTGGAATCAGTCAGTGGGGCTCTCGATCCTAGAGGTCTTGAGTCCCCCCGTCCCATATTTAAAACTTTAATTCTGTTTCTAGTTTTCTTTTTCCAAACTGTGCATCGACCACTTTTGATCCCTACCTACTGCACTGGCCACAGCAATTGACGAGAAGTGGCAGTTTAAAATGGCTATCTGTTCAGTTTAGTCGCTCAGTCATGTCCAACTCTTTGCGACCCCATGAACTGCAGCACACCAGACCTCCCTGTCCATCATCAACTCCTGGAGTCCACCCAAACCCGTGTCTATCGAGTCAATGAAGCCATCCAACCATCTCATCCTCTGTCATCCTCTTCTCCTCCTGCCCTCAATCTTTCCCAGCATCAGGGTCTTTTCCAATGAGTCAGCTCTTCGCATCAGGTGGCCTAAGTATTGGAGTTTCAGCTTCAGCACCAATCCTTCCAATGAACACCCAGGACTGATCTCCTTTAGGATGGACTGGTTGGATCTCCTTGCAGTGCAAGGGACTCTCAAGAGTCTTCTCCAACACCACAGTTCAAAAGCATCTAGGAAGTTACTTTTTATAATATCAGTGAGATGGTCAAATAAATATCGATGCAGTTATATAAACTCAATGGGATTGGTATATATAATTTTTCCAGATACAATGCTGGCTTCATAAATGTACTTAGTACTATTAATATTTAGCCTTTGATACTTTAAGTCTTCTACTGAGTTTCTCTAATAGATGTTTCCAATGACACTACTCAGTAGTTGAATTTCCCCAAGATTTTATCTGATATTTTAATCATGTTTTGCTCTTTTTTTTTAATAAAGTATCTGAGGATTCCCATATGGTGGTAAAATACAAGAAACATACTTTTTGCTGAAGATAAAGCAGATTCCAACAGGAATGCAGTGTAAAATTGTTACTCAAAAGGCAATGCTTAAGGCCTTTATCTTAGTTTGAATTCCTCTGATAGCATAACCTGAAACAAGGCCTGGGATGTGGGTGATTTCACTGGGAGATAATAGAAAGCAAGTGTAATGGAGTGGAAAGAGTGAGAAAGGGCAACAAAAAAAAAATTGGATCATTCCTTAATAAGCTGGTTACCTGTGTCCACAGCTGGGTCTTAGTACCCAAGGGCCTTCCAAGGAGTCATGTGGAAGGTGCCCTAGAACTATCCCTCCAAGGAGAGAAGACTGGGGCCTTTATCCACCAGCCTACTCTCCTCCATTCTATAAGGGTTACTTCAGAGAGTATTAACCCTCTAATTAACCTGCACAAACTCACCAAGGATAAGAAAATCCCCACGGCTTCCGGGAAAGCCCAGAGGCAGTAAAATGTGCTGTGTTATTCATGCTTGAAGTGCACTGTTGCCTGGGCATCCAGCTGCAGTTAAAATCAAAAGTGGCCAAGGGTTGCGATGCAGGCCTCAAAGGCATCAGTTATAACCACTGCATTTCTTTTATCTCCTTGTATGTATTGCACTTCCCTGGTGGCTCAGATGGTAAAGAATCTGCCTGCAATATGGGAGAGGTGGGTTCAATCCCTGGGTCGAGAATATCCCCTGGAGAAGAGAATTGCTACCCACTAAAGTATTCTTGCCCGGAGAATCCCATGGACAGAGGAGCCTGGAAGACTACAGTCCATAAGATTGCAAAGGGTTGTTTATGACTGAAGTGACTGAGCTCTTACACATGTAAGGCACTAGTAAAGGACTTTGAGATAAAAGGCACTTGGAGCTTTGAAATCAGACCTGTATGTGAAAGCAGTCTCTAACATCATTAGATGTTCAGCACTGGGAAAATACATCAGTCTTCCTAGGAGATGCTAGTATCCATCTTCTGAGGCTGTGATCATGATTAAATGACCTAAGACACACAAAACATCTGACACACTGCAAGTGTTCATGAGTGATAGTTCTTATTGACTTGCCCCATCTGTAGTGATACTATCACACTCATTTCATGCTTTCTTTTATTCATCAGATTATCAAGTTTTTAAGTTTCAGTTTAAACTATTAGTTACTCGGGAAAGATGTCATTAACTCACAACACTAGATTAAGCACCTTAAAAGAGACTACTGAGTTTCTCCATGCTGCTAAGTCGCTTCAGTCGTGTCTGACTCTGTGCAACCCCATAGACAGCAGCCCACCAGGCTCCCCCGTCCCTGGGATTCTCCAGGCAAGAACACTGGAGTGTGTTGCCATTTCCTTCTCCAATGCATGAAAGTGAAAAGCGAAAGTGAAGTTGCTCAGTCATGTCCAACTCTTAGCGACCCCATGGACTGCAGCCTACCAGGCTCCTCTGTCCATGGGATTTTCCAGGCAAGAGTACTGGAGTGGGGTGCTTTTGCCTTCTCTGGAGTTTCTCCATAGGCCTTTTTTTTTAACACTTGAGTTGCTTGTTACTAATTATATATATTTAGGCTAAACTGTTAGCTCCACGATGGAGGCAAATGTCCACCTTGCTTTCTAGGACTATCAATGAATATTTCTTGAATTGTATTGATATCTCTTAATAATATATTAAGGAATTCAATAAATTTTTTACTTCTTAGCTTCCCCTGATTGCAGAGATCATATGAAATCTTGGCTACTAAGAACACTTACAATATCTTACATACTAGCAATACAATCTGTATTTCATCAATAAGCTTTACTGCCATAAATAGATCTTGATGCAATTTTTATTTTGATTCTAGAGCACACAGTTGAAATTAAGCCTAAGATGATACTTATTCTTCTTCCATAAGCATTTGTCTACCTCACCACAGACCACTGCCCCATCCAGTTTCTTAGATAAAGATATAAAAAAGTGATCAACAGCCCAAGTGAAGAAAAGCACCAAAATATAGGTGGAGAAGGGCTGGTGGGTGGGAATTTCTGCCCTCCATTCTCCAGAATGGTCTTTTTCCAAACCCCCAGATGAACTGAAGCAGATTGGAGAAACCCTAGTTCTTTCCTGCTTTGATGATGGAATGGGTACAAACTTAGAGACTGCTTTTCTCAGAGGCCTATTTTCAGAAAGGAAGAATTTGTATGTATTAGTCTTGAATCTCAACCTCCTGAGGAGTCCCTGAAGCCTGACATTTCCTTGCATTAATTTCTAAATGTAAACAAAAGAACAAATGCTAGTGTTTTCTCCCCTCTAGGTCGTTCCTCTCATTCAAACCACCACATTAACTTTTGCTGATGTTGTTCTTGTCTCTAATGTTTTTTCTGGATTTTCTGATTTGGTTTCCTAGTCTTAACTTGAGTTCATGTCTTCATCCACTTGCTGATATTTATCAAATATCAAGTATGGTACGATTCACTTTTTGGCCCTGGACCCTCTCCCTGAAATGCATCATGACATCTGAGCCCATCCTAGCTTCCTCCACACCCAGACTCATTTAAGCATTCACCTTGCTGACACTGGATAGATGTTTTATGTTCTCTCCTGGGTCTCAGAAATGGCAGACTTGGCTTAAACTATTTATTTTCTGTTTGGTTTTAATCATTCAATTTCCAATTCTTTAGGAATTAATCTCTAATAGGTGAAATTATTGGCATAATTCTTCTCTCAGCATCCAGCCCTGTCAAATCACATGTCTGACTTGCCCAATTCATCAAAAGGGGAATTGATGTGGAGTTAGTGACTAGGTTGTCAGCATTACTGATCCTTTCCCAATTACACTGATTTAATTATCTTCACACATTGCTTATATGGCCTGGATGAATATTAGCTACACAGAATTACAATGGTATTGAAAAGAACCATCTTACTGGGTGTACCATAAATGCTTCCCAGTTAATCGGTGAGACTATTTTTGCTCCAGGGATTATTAGCATGAACAAACTATTTTGCATACAATGAGTGCTCAATAAATGTTTGTTAAGTCAAACCCAGTGTTTTCTAAATGTTTCAACAACTCTAAAGTGCAATACAATGTAGCATTATTTGGCATTTGATTTGGAGCCAGGCTTTCTGTAGCCTGTAACATTTTATGTAGGCTGTAATCACACTCATTCTGTTTTGAAACTCAGACAGTCATAAAGCTGGAGATCACTTCAAAATCAACCAGCTTTTCACACAGCTGCCATACTGTCTTGTGTAATATTTCAGATATGGAGAATATTCTGTTGGAAAAAGTGGCCTCTGCCAAATGATGTAATGAGAATGCCGATAGTCCCAAACAGGGTTAACAGAAAAATGTTTCATATTTGCAAAGTATTTAGATCACATCACCGGGCCTGACAACAATACCTACAGTGGTTGGCAAAATGATTACAGTAGTTTGAACCATTAGAATCCATAGGGGGACTATTCTAATATAGTTGCTCAGAATTACTCACATTAAGGTAGCATTAGAAGATCCTGTCAACTATCAGCTGATGGGTCTTTTTAAAGAGAAAAAAATCATTGAATGAATAAAGCAATGAAATATGTATCTCAGTAGTAAATATGAATGACTGTTAAGGCATTGTGTGAAATGAAGACAGTTTGAGCTGGAACATTGTCACAGCACATGGTAACAATCTGTGGAGACCATTACTCAAAGCCAGGGTCTCTGTTGTAGATGTCTTTTTCTGAGAACTGTTAAGACACATCAGGATTTGCTGTTTATGGAGATACCTCTAAAATGTATCTCAAAGCAAAGGTGCAAGGAAAAGGAAATAAAGGGGTTCTCTAAACAAAGTCTTTTAAAGAATATGGGCTTCTGTACTTATTCCTGATGAATCGCCACACATATCAAAGGCTGGGAGAGGGCTTCCCTAGTGGTCTAGTAGTTAAGAATCCACCTGCCAAGTCAGGGGACACAGGTTCTATCCCTGGGCCAGGAAGATCCCACGTGCCACTGTGCAGCTAAGTCCGTGAGCTACAGCCACTGAACCTGTGCCCTAGAGCCCGTGAACCACAACTGCTGAGCCCACATGTCACATCTACTGAAGCCTGCGTGTCTACAGCCTGTGCCCGGCAACAAGAGCAGCTACTGCAATGAGAAAGCCCGCACACCGCAACAACGAGTGGCCCCCACTCACCGCAACCAGAGAAAGCCTGCATGGAGCTACGAAGCCCCAACACAGCCAAAAATAAATAAATAAATAAAGGTTGGGAGAAATCCTGCAGTAAAAAAATCATTTTCACTTTCTTTCACCTATTAGGTCCTTCCTGCTTCTTTTCACTTAATCTGTTTCATCAAATCAACATCCCATGAACATAATTTTCTTTATACACTTTGGGAGATGCTGCTCCAGAGTGTAATCCACAAGTGAATGGGACACTTGAACATTTCAAGTGATTCTCCTCTTTTCATTGACAATATTGAAAGGCCTTTTAGACCCAAGAGGGCCTTTATTACACACCTCATGATTTGTAAACAGCTAGTTTAATCAAATAATCCATTATAGGCTTGTCTCTGATTATAACATCTGAGCTACTGTAATGCTACTTTCTTGCTAAATATGGAACTCCAAGGATTGTCTAACTTAGTGTCTAACTTAGGTTTTACAATTAAATATTTAACCTGTTGACTGTTTTTATCTAGAGGAGAGAACAACTCTTACCTTTGTGTCTCAGAATATACTTTATTATTGGTATTTAGGCAATATGATTGCTTAATTTTAGGATTATTTTGATTTATATTATTCAAAAGCTTACTGTATTACAGTTGATAAACTACACACCAAGAATATAAAGATGATCGTGTCACAGACCCTGACCCAAGAGGTGTACAGTAAAGAAGAAAATTTTAAAAACCAATCATATCATGATGACAATACTTTGTAGGTCATTGCAAAAATATTGTAACACACTGACATGATAAGTGCTGTTTTGAAGGACTTGAGAGCAATTCAAGAGGATGATAAACAAAAGGTGACTGTGTATTCTCCAAGTCAAAAAGTCATTTATTTAAAAATAGACATTTAAAATAGTTATTGAGCACCTGCTTTATGCTATACAGACTTCTATGCATTAGAAGGACACTGTGAACAAAAGGGACAAATACATTTGCTTCACAGAGATTATTTTTTAGTGGTAAATAAAGACTATCTGTGAGAAAAATACATGAACAAAAATGAATAAAGCACATATTCATCTAGAAAATGATAATTACTAAAAATAAAGAGGGCGAGAAAAGCAATCTGAAGAATCTGTGGCAGTAGACAAAGGTGCAATTATAGATAAGATGGCCAGGGAAATCCTCAGTGAGGTGACTTTTGAGTAAAGTCCTGACAGCAGTGAGCGGACAAGCCCTGGGAACGTATGGACACAGTTATTCCAGGCAGCGGGAGCCGTGAGGGCTAAGATCATAAGCTGTGCAGCTGCCTAACATGTGTGAGGCAGTGAAGAGGCCAGTGTGGTTGCAGCAAAGGAGAGTGAGAGAGTAAAGGGAGATGAGGCCAAGGAGCGAGGGGTCCAGGCCTCTTGGGCCACAGTAATGATTCTGGCTTTTACTTAAGTAAGATGACGAGTCATGGGTGCTGAGCAGAGAAGCACCATGATCCAATTTAGATAATGTTAAATATAGCAGTCATATTGGCATGTTGAGAGTAGATGTAAGGAAAAGTAAAAGTAAAATAAAAGAAATACATTAGGACATTATTAAAATATACAAATGAGAGTCAATGGAAAATCAAGTCACAGTAATAGTTTGGAATCTGAGTACACTTTGAGGGATTTACTAGTCAGACATGACTTTAGCAATTTAGCACAGAGAGTGTGAATTAAAAAATTAAGTCAAAATCACTCCACATTTCTTAATGGAGTTGCCAGCAACTAAGGCAATGGCACCCCACTCCAGTACTCTTGCCTGGAAAATCCCATGGACAGAGGAGCCTGGTAGGCTGCAGTCCATGGGGTCGCGAAGAGTCGGCCACAACTGAGCGACTTCACTTTCACTTTTCACTTTCATGCATTGGGGAAGGAAATGGCAACCCAGTACAGTGTTCTTGCCTGGAAAATCCCAGGGACGGGGGAGCCTGGTAGGCTGCCTTCTCTGGGGTCGTACAGAGTCGGACACAACTGAAGCGATTTAGCAGCAGTACCAGTAGCAGCAAGTAACAAATGGGGATTCCCAGGTGGTGCTAATGGTAAAGATCCTGCCTGCCATTGCAGGAGATAAAAGTGACAAAGTTTCAATCTCTGGGTTGGGAAGATCCTTTGGAGAAAGAAATGGCAACCCACTCCAATATTCTTGCCTAGGGCATCCCATGGACAGAGGCGTCTGGTGGGCTGCAGTCCATGTGGCACAAAGAGCCGGACACAACTGAAGCGACTTAGCACGAAGTTACAAAAGACCTAGGATGAGTCAGTTTCCTTAGATGAGAAAACTTTCCTTAAAGTTTTATTGCCCTTTATTTATGGCCCTTTGAACCCCTTCAAAGGCCTGGGAGAGGTCCTGAAAATATACTACATGAATCATTTTTCTGTAAGATTTGCCAAAATAAGATATTCTAGCTAACTGCAATTTCTTGTTACTTCAACTTCCTCTTCATCATAATTCTCCTGTTTAGTGGTGCTAGGATGGCTGCATGTATGTTGGGGATCCAAATGAAGATAATTTGAGGACATGATTCAGTCAGTTCAGTTCAGTCGCTCAGTCGTGTCCGACTCTTCGCGACCCCATGAATCACAGCACGCCAGGCCTCCCTGTCCATCACCATCTGCCAGAGTTCACTCAAATTCACGTCCATCAAGTCGGTGATGCCATCCAACCATCTCATCCTCGGTCGTCCCCTTCTCCTCCCACCCCCAATCCCTCCCAGCATCAGAGTCTTTTCCAATGAGTCAACTCTTCCCATGAGGTGGCCAAAGTACTGGAGTTTCAGCTTTACCATCACTCCTTCCAAAGAACACCCAAGACTGATCTCCTTTAGAATTAGATTGAGCTTAATGGAATATATGTATCACTTCTGTGTATAGTTGTTTTATAGCTAGTCATTTTCCTATACTCCCACTACTGATGGGATGATTGATCTGGCATTGCGACACACAGGGACAAGGCCAGAATTTGCAAATGAATAACTCTATGGCATCCAGGAATAAAACTGTGGGTAACGGAGGAGAAACAAGAGTTGAAATGTACTAAACAATAATTTAGTATGTGGAAAATTCTTCTAGTAATCTTATGTATAAGATTGTAGACACAAGATTTCGTACTCATTGCCAAACGTTCTGTTCTATCCTGATTATGCTCAATGATACAGTTTACACAGTTATGACTAGAGAAAAATATTTTATGAGAAATGTACAAAATATAATTTTTCAGAATTTCTGTATTTGCAGAAGTACCACTATAAAGATTGAATGTATGTGTGAGGTCACACATTTTATGTATTCTAAAGTATCAGATCACATCTCAATGTATCTGTTTCATCTTGTTATCCTGAAGCTTGACAGTTTCTTAAAATGGTTCACAAAAATGCCTCCTTGAAACTGAAATAGACTGAAAAATGTGGGTTTCAATAAGAAACTCCTATTTACATTCATTGCTAAACTGGTGGTGGTTGTATTGACTAGGCCCTTGTATTTTTGATTATCCAATTCATGACAAGAAGTGAAATCATATTAACATAAGGGAAATATATTTAACATTAGTTCTCAATCGACACAAAAGGGTGACATTAACAACTGCAGCAATGACAACAAACAATGATACAGAGCTGTTATAAAGAATCAGTGACAAACTGATGAACATCTGTGAACAGTTCAAATAGTATTAACATATTCGTAAGTTTTTAAAATTTATAATTTGCTAACATTTCTTTTCTCATGCATCCATTTTGAGAAGCATGACAGAAAATGCCTGGATTGCTTTGAACAGATTGTAAGAAATATCGATGTTAGTGACTCTGTTACTGAAGACTTAGAATAAGGTGAGAAGTGTAATAATGAATATCGAGATTGTTTCAGAAAATATATGAATCATTATGAAGAAACTGTTAGAAATATGGACGTGCAAGTTACTGCCAATGAGAGCTAAGAATGAGGTGACAAACAGTAGAAACGGGATCCTGTCTTAAAGTGGCAGTGAGTTTAGTGGAAGTATGTCTTGCTGTTATGTGGAAAGCAGACTTTGTAAATGACAAAACTGAATATTTAGCTGAGATTTTCCCAGCAAAATGTTGAAAATACAGCAACACTTACATATTTAGTTGGGGAAAGTGTTGAATGATCGTCTTGATATTTATAATGAAATGTGAGAAGAATGAGATAAATTTAGGGTAAAACTGTTAAATAAATAGGAAGGAGGACTCGAGGATTTGAGAATTTTCCAGACTAGCCAGATTGCAAAAGATACTAACATTAAGAGAAAGTATGCTCTAGACCAGAAAACCCAGAGCATGACTGTACAACCTTTTGCCTATACCTCAGAAAGATCAAAAGGTCAGAGTATTCAGTCACATATAAGGCTCTTTAAAAAGACTAAAGGGGTGTGGACCACAGATCTCATTTAAACTTAAAAGAATTTAGGAAGTTAAAAAGCAGAGACATTACATTGCCAACAAAAGTCCACACAGACAAAGCAATGGTTTTTCCAGTAGCCATGTATGGATGTGAGAGTTGGACCATAAGGAAGGCTGAGCACTGAAGAATTGATGCTTTTGAACTGTGGTGTTGGAAAAGACTCTTGAGAGTCCCTTGGAATGCAAGGAGAACAAACCAGTCAATCCTAAAGGAAATCAACCCTAAATATTAATTGGAAGGACTGATGCTAAAGTGGAAGCTCCAATACTTTGACCACCTGATGTGAAGAACTGACTCCCTGGAAAAGACCCTGATGCTGGGAAAGATTGAAAGTGGGAGGAGAAGGGGAAGACAGAGGATTAGATGGTTGGATGGCATCACTGACTCCATGGACATGAGTCTGAGAAGCTCTGGGAGTTGGTGATAGGGAAGTCTGGCATGCTCTACAGCTCATGGAGTAGCAAAGAGTTGGACACGAATGAATGACTGAAGAACAAGGAAGCTTACAGGCATTGTCCCCTCATCCATGTGATCAGTCATAATTGAGGATGAGATTGTCCAGGAAGATCTATGGACAAGCCTCTAACTATGGACAGGAATCTGTTTTTTTGTTGTTGTTTTTTTTTTTTAATAAAAATGTGTTTTATTTTATTTATTTATTTTTTAAAAAAATTTTTACTTTTACTTTATTTTACTTTACAATTCTGTATTGGTTTTGCCATACATTGACATGAATCCACCATGGGTGTACATGTGATCCCAAACATGAACCCCCCTCCCACCTCCCTCCCCACAACATCCCTCTGGGTGATCCCCGTGTACCAGCCCCAAGCATGCTGTATCCTGCATCGGACATAGACTGGCGATTCGATTCTTACATGCTAGTATACACGTTTCAATGCCATTCTCCCAAATCATCCCACCCTCTCCCTCTCCCTCTCCCTCTGAGTCCAAAAGTCTGCTATACACATCTGTGTCTTTTTTGCTGTCTTGCATACAGGGTCATCATTGCCATCTTTCTAAATTCCATATATATGTGTTAGTATACTGTATTGGTGTTTTTCTTTCTGGCTTACTTCACTCTCTATAATCGGCTTCAGTTTCATCCATCTCATCAGAACTGATTCAAATGAATTCTTTTTAATGGCTGAGTAATACTCCATTGTGTTTATGTACCACAGCTTTTTTATCCATTCATCTGCTGATGGATATCTAGGTTGCTTCCATGTGCTGGCTATTATAAACAGTGCTGCAATGAACATTGGGGTACATGTGTCTCTTTCAATTTCTGGTTTCCTCGGTGTGTATGCCCAGCAGTGGGATTGCTGGGTCATATGGCAGTTCTATTTGCAATTTTTTAAGGAATCTCCACACTGTTCTCCATAGTGGTTGTACTAGTTTGCATTCCCACCAACAGAGTAGGAGGGTTCCCTTTTCTCCACACCCTCTCCAGCATTTATTGCTTGCAGATTTTTGGATCGCAGACATTCTGACTGGTATGAAGTGGTACCTCATTGTGATTTTGATTTGCATTTCTCTGATAATGAGTGATGTTGAGCATCTTTTCATGTGTTTGTTAGCCATCCGTATGTCTTCTTTGGAGAAATGTCTATTTAGTTCTTTGGCCCATTTTTTTAAATTTTAAAACAAGTCTGTAATAGTAGAAATCACATACCAAAAATACAGATTACTCTGACGTGATAGCAGAATAGCTTATGGCTGGACTTGAGTTTGGAAGTACTGTATGTGTGAGGGTATCTGGAAATCAGAGGCCAGCTGGATCCTCCCTCCAGCCCATGTCACTAATCTGTAAACAGTAATTTCAAATAGTATGTAGCACTTTTAAACTACTACCGAACTGGAACCTAATTATTTCCCGTATAACACTACTTGGTAAAAATGTTCTTCCTTAGGTTTGAGCAGAAAAGGGCACTTCACACCATTGTTTCTATCATTTGAAATATCTGATTTTTTACAAAAGCAATGTTAAAGGAAATGATGAGTTTGGGCTTTTTGCTCCATTTTGAACATACGGGAAGGTCACTGATTTAAACAAGAAATTAGTGTTTTGTGTGTGTGTGTGTGTTTTTTAAGTAGAATTTAATCCTTTTGCTTCTATGTATTTTAAAAAAATCATTGATGCTATCAAAAGGTTCAGCACTCGAGTCTTAACTTTTATGCAGGTGCCAGCTGTGCTTATTGCTCTGAAACTACACAGAACACACACCTGCTTCTAGTGTATATTCCTAATTGAAAGGAACATGAAGTTCTTAGGGAAATCCAGGTCCAGAACTTTATAAAACGGGTTGTTAGAAACAATCATTGTGGAAGGCCATTAAAATAAAAAAACCCAATTTAAAATACTTGATTCCAGAGTGAAATAAAAATAACTTTAAGAACCTCAGCAAAAAGGAAAATGGCAGGCATCCGCAGTTCAGAATTCCATCCAACATTTCAAGAATCAGAGACTGGCTGGTTCCCACCTCTCTAAAACAAAGCAAGTCATTTTAAAAGCTAAAGAACCCAAGTTAATATAATTTGATCATAAAGTCAGAAGTCCACAATTCAATTTCCTCGGCTAATTCAGAATGCTGGGAACACAGTACATAAAGGAAATAAAAGTATTAGTTGCTCAGTCATGTCCTGACTTTTTACAACCCCATGGACTGTAGCCCACCAGGCTCCTCTGACCATGGAATTTTCTAGGCAAAAATACTGGAGTCAGTTCCCATTTCCTCCTCCAGGGGAGAAACTGTACATAAAGGAAACTTCATTAATGTGCATTAGAGGATACCCCGGGTTAAACTGTTATAGAAAACTGTCTCTTGAGTCTTTAAAATCTATACCAATTCTATACCTCTGGTTGGCCGATTGTTTGTTTCTTTATTTAGGTTTTAAGGTGAATGACCTGAGGATATTTGTTTCCATCAATTCGATTGCTAATCTAAAGGCACAGTTAAAATGTCTATTTTTCTTGCTATCCTCAGAAGAGATTGCTGCAAATCTACTCTATGATTCTCATTCTTCTCAGCTTACAATACAAATACCTTATTATTTTTTTCAAACTATGTCTTATAATAAAGCAGGACTGAAAAATTAAATAGAATAAAGTTCAGTTGCCATATAGGCTTTCAAAATGATTTGCTGGTGGTGATTTTTAAGTTTGATTCTAAATAGATTTACAAAAAAAGGGCACTTGGAAGATGTGGTTCAAATTTTGAGGTATCTTGAAATTATAGGCTCACTCTCCCCAAAATTTCAAAAGGCATAGAGCTTAAGAGTATATATACCCTTAAGAGTATATACCCTTAAGAGTATAGCAGTGATAAAAGCTTCCCTGCTGCTGCTGCTGCTAAGTCACTTCAGTTGTTTCCGACTCTTTGCGACCCTATAGACGGCAGCCCACCAGGCTCCCCCGTCCCTGGGACTCTCCAGGCAAGAACACTGGAGTGGGGTGCCATTTCCTTCTCCAATGCATGAAAGTGAAAAGTGAAAATCAAGTTGCTCAGTTATGTCAGACTCTTCGCGACCCCATGGACTGCAGCCTACCAGGCTCCTCCATTCTTGGGATTTTCCAGGCAAGAGTATTGGACTGGGGTGCCATTGCCTTCTCTATTCATTTCTAAAAAGCAACACTTCATAGTTTTCTCTCTCCAATGGTTCCCTAACATACTAGTAGAAGGAAGGCAATGGAAAACCAAGAATAAAAATAGCTGAGCTCTCCACAGTTGGGCTTCCTGCCTACTTGCCATGTTCAAAGAAAAGAGGAGACACCATTCTGCAATAGAGGCTTCATAGACACCTGGGCTTCTCCAGTGACAGCCGGCATTTGATGCCCCATTTCTCTTGGTTCTTGCTGTTGCCAATGGTCAACCTGGCGATGGTGGTGAAATGAGAGCAATTAACCTGTAGATGAGGGAGGGCTTTCTTTAACAGTTGAAGAGTACTGTCTGGCACAGTTTCAAAGACTTGTAGTGTTTTTTATTTTTTAATTTTATTTTTTTACTTTACAGTACTGTATTGGTTTTGCCATACATTGACATGAATCCACCACAGGTGTTCATGAGTTCCCAACCCTTTCTCCAAATTCAGGTAAAGTTTCAGGTATTATGTTAAAGCACCGACTGAGTGATAGGTGTTGCAGGTAGTTGAGTTGTTAAAATTCTGGAAAGCAGTCATTTTTCAGCATGACATTATCATTTAAGTCTAGGTGGACAAGACTGGGACATCTTCCAACTAAGGTAGAGACATCTGGTCTCTGCAGATTCTTTCAATATGAAAATTCAGCTGGGTGATGGTCTCCGACACGTGTGCAACAGCCACCTGTATGTGCTTTTCAGTTAAGTCATAGCACCAAGGGACGTTCAGCTCATCCAGTCTGGAAGAGCTGCTCAGGAGAGTCTTCAAGGAAGATTCAGAGAATCCAGAACATCCAGAAAGGTTTAGTTGCCGTAAATCTGTGTTTTGAGCAAGATTATCGACAATGGGATCCGAAAGCCAGAGGCCTTCCAGCCTGAGATTCAGCAACTTGGAACAGTGAGACAGAAGGCCGTGCAGATAGATACATCGATCACGGAGTCTGACAGGTCCAGGTGCTGTAGAGGAAAAGGGCTGAAATGTTCATCTAACGGTTGGTCCATAAATGATCATGGACAGCAGAAGGCAAATACCCCTCGGGACAGCAGCCGACCAACCACATCTGGGTAGAGGTTTCTTCCCGCAAGGTCTCCAGTCTGCCAGAGAGGCTCGTCAAACCTGGAGTGTCTTTATTTCCAGCACCCCTGTAAACGGAAGGGCAGGGACTCCCATGTTCTCACAGTGAGAGTCCCTAGATGATACCATCTCTTACAAACACGGGACTCTTCCAGGAGTTCAGGGAGGCACAGACAGGAAAAGATTCCTAAGAGCAGCAGGTCTGGAAGGGAGTCCCAAGACAGTCCAGAGCCACTGTCTTCAGATCGCTGTGGAAAGCAGGTGTGGCTCATTCCAGCCTAATCCTGCAGAGCTCCTGGACAGGAATCTCTGTGGCATAAATAGGAGATTCACAAGGTTTCAAGTACTTTATGCAAGAAGAAACGCCACCAACTTGGACTGAAAAGGACAAAGAGAGTAGAAAATGAAAGAAGGGTGTAGCCCGTGTACCCTCTCATGCTCCAAATACTAATGGCATGAAACAGGCTGATAAAGCTACCCGCTGCAGACACTTGATATTTTTGATGAAAAAATAGGACTCAGATGGGAGATGCTACAGCCTAGTCAGTAGAATGATGAAACACAGCATTATCCCCAGCTCTTGAAATCTAATGGAGTTTGGCAGGCTGAGTTTCAAAAGTTTTGGGGACTGGTGAGTACTTCTTTTTTTCCATTTTATCCATTTATGAACCACATATATGAAAATATTAACCTATTCCTATCTCATCATGTATTATAGGAGCAGATAATCTGTTCTTTAGTTTCACAAGCCCATAGATGGAGAGAAACTATACCAGGAAGAGATTATCAGAGAGTCTAAAATATATCTAATTTAGATAATACAGATGATGATACATAGAATTTTTACTTTATGAGATAAGACAAGACTTTGGCCTTTAAGTTGATGCTGTAATGCATTAAGACTTTTGAGGATATTGGGATGTGTTGTATATATATTTTTATATGGGAAGAATGTGAATCTTTTGGAGCCAGAAGGTAGACCATAGAAGGTAGAATAATATTCCCCCAAGATATCCATGTTCTAATGCCTGGAGCTTGTGAATATGTTAATTTATACAGCAAGAGAGACTACAGATGTGATTAAGAATATGGAATCTGAGATGGAGAAATTATACTGTTAAAAATATATATATATATGTATATAAAGTAAGGTTATAGTCCATGGGGTTGCAAAGAGTTAGACATGACTGAGCAACTACACCTACACCGGGACCTGTGAGAAGCAACCTGTCCTTCCTTCATATATATACATATATATTTAACAGTATAATTTCTCCAGGAAAATTATTTCCTGGCTGTGGTCAAAGAAAGATGTGATGATGGAAGGGGACTCAGACGGATGACAAGGACTTGGACTGCCATTACTGGCTTCGAAGATGAATGAAGGGGAACATTAGCTGTAAGTATTCTGTGGACTGTAGAAGCTGAGAATGATCCTTAGTTTATAGCCAGTGAGAAAGAGGGACTGCAGTCCTGAAACTACAAGGCACTAAGTTCCCCCAACAACTCAAATAAGCAAGTAAATATATCATGCCTCAGAGAAGACAGAAAGGAGAGTAGCCCTGTTGACATCTTTATTTTAGTACAGTGATACCTGGATTAGATTTGTAACCTATAGAATTGTAATATAAAATTTTGTGCAGATTAAGCCATTATATTTTTCATTATTTGTTATGGCAATAACAGAAAACCAATACAGATGTTACTGAAAACTGTGAGCTTACTATTTATAAAGTAGCATGAAATTCAGTGCAACTGTAACACAAAGTAGTTAGTTAGGAATGGCAAGTGAGGTGATGAAGCTATCAAGAAGGATGGGACCAGATTATGCAAAAAAGCTTTTCATCTAATGGGATTCTTTGTTACATTAAGTGGAGACCAACTATTGATATGTTAGGTAAAAAAAAAAAAAAAAAAAAAGAAACATTTTGGAAAATGACCAAAAAGCAAAGCAACTCTAGAAGGCCAAAAGCAAAACTTACCCAGAACAATGCTTCCACCACTACTTGGCACACTGAGTCCACAAATGAGTGGATTTTAGCCATCACTTTGATTTTGCCTCAGTTGCTACAAATTCTGTTCTGGACACAGATGTTCTGAAAATCAAGCCCAGATTAAATGCGCATAGTCCACACTCTTTCTACCAGAAAGTTGATGGAAAAAGCATAGGTACCTCTGACTGCTACAATGAAAAACAGGAAATTTGCTACTGCAAAATTATACTCAAGAGAGAACTGGAAAACAGGAAGGGGAAATTGTCACTGAAAAAGACAAATGTATCAACTTTTGAATGTGTAGCAAGACTATTAATAGATGTAAGCATAAAAGACCAAGGCTAATCTACCAGACCCATGAAGTAATTTAGGAATGTACGGTAACAGTAAATCACATACAATTGCCACTATGTTCTCATTAATAAAAGAAACCACAGAGAGAAAAGGGATGCATAATAAAGAAAAAAAAAAAGATCAATCAATCCTGAAGAAAAATAAATTATTTTCTGCCTGGTGAAACTTGTAAGTTTTTATAATCAGGTATTCTACAAATTTTCAGAGTGAGGAAGGTGAATATATGGTTGAATGTGAGCAATGACTCAGAAAAAGAATTTAAGAGTATGAGAAACAGTTACACACATGTGCCTCTCAATGGATGCTAAAGTAAACAGCACTAAGCAGGTTGATGGTTTGGGAATTCAGATACAAAGAAACTTTGATATCATCCTGTGCTGGGAAAGAGAGGTTCCTTTAGCTAGTAACATCCAAAAACTATCATTTGCTGGGCATGTACTGCATTCAGGCACTCTACTAATTGTTGACATAAATACCCTCACAGAAGCTCTATAAACAGAGATTCTATTTTATAAACAGAAATTCTGAATTACAGAGAAATTTG
Source organism: Capricornis sumatraensis (assembly GCF_032405125.1). Taxonomy (NCBI): domain Eukaryota; kingdom Metazoa; phylum Chordata; class Mammalia; order Artiodactyla; family Bovidae; genus Capricornis; species Capricornis sumatraensis. The sequence continues at coordinate 56,987,352 of NC_091087.1, read as the reverse complement.
GGAATTTGAATTCATAAAAATATCACAGGATAGGTCAAGACCTAAATTGAGTCTACTATGACTCAAAATTCTGTATTTTTTCTATATAGTTTCCATACTAAATTTATTAATTAGGTCTTTTCAGCACAACTATGTGATAAGATTTATGCCAATCAGTGTTTCACTTCAAATACTACTCAAAATTTGGCTGTAAAATGGATATATGCCAATAACTAACACGAACCATGATAAACAGTGAGACTTAATGTTGACGTATGTGTAAGATGTGCTATTTTAAAGAATTTCTTCACTGAAAATTTTTTATACTGATCCTTTCCTGAGAACAGCATTTCTAAAGCTCTACTCATATAGGGATTTCTGCCAACACCTTGATTTTAGCTCATGGTGATTTTAGACGTATGCTGGATTTCTAACCTAGAGAATTATAAGATAATATATTTGTGTTCTTTAAGCCATTACATTTGTGATTCCAGCAGCAAAAGAACACTAATACAAAACCACCCCAAATAAAAGCCCATGCCCAGATGACTTTACTGGTGAATTCTCTCAAAACTTTAGAGAGGAACTAATCCTACTTAAAGTCTTCTAAAAAATAGAAGTAACACTTACTTATTCAGTAGTTAGTATTACACTGATATGCAAACTAGACAAAGATGTCACAAGAAAGCTACAGACCAAAAGTTCAACAAAATACTAATAACAAACCAAATCCAGCAAAAAGATTATTCACCGCGACCAAGCAGAACTTTCTGCTGGAATGCAAGACTGGATAGAAAAGAAAACAACTTCCTCACCCTGATGCTTGCTATCTTGAAAAACCCACTATCACTGTATTTAGTGGTAAAAGATTGAATAATTTCCCTTTAAAGTTAGGAACAAGATACCCACTCTAACCTGGATGTTCTAGCCATAGGAATTAGGCAAAAAAGAAATAAAAGGCCTTCAGATTGGAAACGAAGAAGCAAACCTATTCATAGAGGATGTGCTCTTGCACACAGAAAATCTTGAATAATATAGAAAAAATAATCCTAGAACCAATTAACAAATTTAGCAAAGGTGTAGGATATGAGATCTATATACAAAAATCATTTAATTTCTATGCTCTAGCAGTAGACCAATTAAAATGCAATTAAGAAAGCAATTCCATTCACAGTAGCAACAAACATAACAAAATACTTAGGATTAAATTTAAAGAAGTATAAGACATGGGTATTAAAATCTACAAAACATTGTTGAACATAATTTTAAGAGAACTAAATCAATGGAAGACCATTCAATATTCCGATGACTTGAAAGACAATGTTAAGATGGAAATACATTGTGTATTTTATACAGTTTTATAAATAAAGTTGAGAGAAGAAATGGATATTTTTGAAGGGTAGAAAACTACCTTTCAAAATTGACTCAGGTAGAGAGAAAAGGCTTAGACTGAATAAAGACAATAGAATAGATAGTAAGAGATTAAAGAGCTCTCCCAGCTTCAGGCCCATATGATTTTATAGCAATTATCATTAAGAAATGCTTATATATAAAATAAAATTTAAATAAGTCTACATCACAGAAAACAGAGGAAAACATTCAGTCTTACTTTTATGAAATGTATGTAACACAGTTCTCAAAACCTGGTAAAGAAAACTATAGAGATGTTCATGTACAAGTATTACACACACACATACATACGCATGCACACACCTCTTAACTCAAAATCTAGCATCTTAATAAAAAAGTCAGGATAAAATGAAAAGCTACCCAATTTCTCCACTGATGTTTAACACTGTGTTGAATGTACCCATAAGTGCAATTAGACAAAAGAAAGGAAGATAGATATTACAATTGCAAAGGAGAAGGTAACAATTTATTGCAACGATCGGACAGTTCAAACTTAAAATCTGTACTTTCATTTTGCCACAATTAGGTAGAGAATTTCATAAACAACAAGTTATATATCAGCACACAAGACTCAAGAAGCTTCATACATACAAAAATGTTACAGAGATAATAGGAGGCTTTATTTACAATGGTGAAATAAATGAGTAAGTTGGCACTCCATTTTCTAAGATAGGAATACAATGTCCCAAAGAATCTCTGTCCCTCAAAAAGATATGTTAAAGTCCTACCGCCAGGAACCTGTGAATGAATGTAGCCTTATTTATAATTAAACTCTGATCAAGTTAGTCATTAGGATGGGTCTTACTCCAATATGACTGGTGTTCTTCTAAGAAGAGAAAACAGAGACATAAGGAAAGGAGAAAGTCATGTGATGACAAGGGGAGAAACTGGAGTGATGATTCTGTCAACCAGGGAACACCAAGGATGGCGGGCAAACAGCAGAAACTAAAGGTTCTTCCCCTAGAGGCTTTTAAAGGGGGGGTGGACCTACCAACACTTCGATTTTGGATTTCTAGCTTCTAGGACTATGACACAAAATTGTGTGTTGTTTAAAGTCATTCAGTTTATGGTACTTTGTTGTGGTAATACTTGATAACTAATAAAGATGACTATCTTTCCTAATATGTATTAAGTTTAACATGAGTTCAAGTTTCTTTGAAGGAACAGACAAGTTAGGATAACCTGAAAATTTTTGGAAAACAAGGAAAGTTTTAACAGAGTAGCCTCATTAATCATTAAATGGAATACAAAGTCCCTATAAATAAAACAGCGTGCTAGGTGTTAGTTGCTCAGTCACATCTGACTCTTTGCAATCCCATGGTCTATAGCCCACCAGGCCTCTCTGTCCATGGAATTCTCCAGGCAAGAACACTGGAGTGGGTAGCCATACCCTTCTCCAGCGGATCTTCCTGATCCAGGGATCGAACACAAGGCTCCTGCATTGCAGGCAGTTTCTTTACCATCTGAGGCACCAGGGAAACCCTAAAACAGTGTGGCAAAAGTGAAGAGTTACGTCGCTCAGTCGTGTCCAACTCTTTGTGACCCCATGGACTGTAGCCCACCAGGCTCCTCCCTCCATGGGATTCTCCAGGCAAGAGTACTGCAGTGGATTGCCATTTCCTTCTCCAGGGGATCTTGCCGACCCAGGGATCAAACCTGGGTCTCCCACATTCCTGGCAGACACTTTAACCTCTGAGCCACCAAGGAAACCCAAAGAGTGCAGTACTGGTGTAAAACTATAAAGAACAATAGAAGAGAATAGAAAATGCCAGAAATATACCCAGCTGCATATGGGAATTTAACATATGATAAAGGAGGCTTCCCAAACTATTAAGGATAAGGTCAATTTTTTAAATAAATGGTTTGAGGATAATCAAAAAGAAAAAAACTGGATTCATTTCTCATATCACACCCCAGGATAAATCCCAAATGAACCAGCTATCAAACCTTAAAATAAAAACACGCATATCCTATGTCTCCTGCTTTGCAGGTAGGTTCTTTATCACTTGAGCCATTGGGGAAAAAAGTATAAAAATAATACATGGATGAATTTCTCTACAAGCTTAAATACAGAAAATGTCTTCATTTCAGTTCAGTCACTCAGTTGTGTCTGACTCTCTGCGACCGCACGGACTGCAGCATGCCAGGCCTCCCTATCCATCACCAACTCTTGGAGCTTGCTCAAATTTGTGTCCCTCGAGTCGACACCATCCAACCATCTCATCCTCTGTCATCCCCATCTCCTCCCACCTTCAATCCTTCCCAGCATCAAGGTCTTTACAAATGAGTCAGTTCTTCACATAAAGTAGCCAAAATATTGGAGTTTCAGCTTCAGCATCAGTCCTTCCAATGAATATTCAAGACTGATTTCCTTTAGGATTGATTGGTTTCATTTCCTTGCAGTTCAAGGGACTCTCAAGAGTCTTCTCCAACACCACAGTTCAAAAGCATCAGTTCTTCAGTGCTCAGGTTTCTTTATAGTACAACTCTCATATCCATACATGACTGCTAGAAAAACCATAGCTTTGACTAGAAAATGTCTTTTGTCTCACTATTTAGAAGCAATAAGGGAAGTAAAGGTTAAATTTAACTACATAAAAACAAAATACTATGAACAAAGTAACACATATGTAAAGGTATAATTGGAGAAGGAAATGGCTACCCACTCCAGTATTCTTGCCTGGAGAATCCCAGGGATGGGGGAGCCTGGTGGGCTGCCGTCTATGGGGTCGCACGGAGTTGGACACAACTGAAGCGACTTAGCAGCAGCAGCAGCAAAGGTATATATACATACAAATATATACATATAGATTTAAACAAATGACAAATTAGTGAAAAATATTGTACCTTGAGTCACAGAAGAAAAATTAGTGCTTCCATTACATAAAAAAATTTAAATAGGAAAGAAAAAATCAATAACCTGGTGTAAAAATGTGCAAGAGGTGTAACATACAGTTCTCAATAAAATGACATGTCAATAGTCCTTAAATATATTAAAAGATGATCAACTTTTCTATCAGAGAAATGTATAATTTATACCATGAGATATAAATTCTCATTTACATATTGAAACATCCAGAAATTTGACATGCTCTACTGGTGTGAAACAGGCACTCCTCACAGACTATTGGTAAGAATCTAAAACTGTGCAATCTTTATTGACAGAAAATTATCAGTATCTAGAATTATGTATGTGAGTAGGTGATGGCACTCCACTACAGTACTCTTGCCTGGAAAATCCCATGGACAGAGGAGTCTGGTGGGCTGCAGTCCATGGGGTCGCTAAGAGTCAGACACCACTGAGCAACTTCACTTTCACTTTTCACTTCCATGCATTGGAGAAGGAAATGGCAACCCACTCCAGTGTTCTTGCCTGGAGAATCCCAGGGACAGGGGAGCCTGGTGGGCTGCCGTCTATGGGGTTGCACAGAGTCGGACACGACTGAAGCGACTTAGCAGTTAGCAGAATTATGTATACATTTACCCTTTTCTAGCATTTGCATTTTAGGATTCTTTCCCAAATGAGGGAATACAAAATGACACAAGATATACTTTCACATAAGTCTAGTCAACATGTTCTTTAACAGTGTTACCATGTTGCTTATTTTTTATAGTTATAGTTACAATATTGTATTAGTTTCAGATATATAACAAAGTGATTCAGTTAATATATATTTTTTCAGTCATTTTTTCATGTAGGTTATTATAAGATATTGAATACAGTTCCTTATTCAGTTCAGTCGCTCCGTCATGTCCGACTCTTTGTGACCCCATGGACTGCAGCACACCAGGCCTCCCTGTCTATCACCAACTCCCAGAGTTCACTCGAACTCATGTCCATTGAGTCGGTGATGCCATCTAACCATCTCATCCTCTCTTGTCTCCTTCTCCTCCTGCCTTCAATCTTTCCCAGCATCAGGGTCTCCAGGCCAGAGTACTGGAATGGGTAGCCTTTCCCTTCTCCAGGGGATCTTCCCAACCCAGGGATCGAATGCAGGTCTTCTCCATTGCAGGTGGGTTCTTTACCAGCTAAGCCACAAGGGAAGCCCATATAGTTCCTTATGCTATTCAGTAAATCCTTATACTATACAGTATAAATCCTTATACTGTGCAGTAAATCCTGCACATCTATTTTATGTATAGTAGTTTATATCTGTCAACCTGTATTTCTAATTATCTGTATATTTTTAGATTCCATAGGTGATATCATATACTATTTGTCTTTCTCTAACTTATTTCACTTAGAATTATATTATTTGTGTCTATCCATGTTGCTGCAAATGCCAACATTTAATTCTTTTTATGGCTGAGTAATATTCCGTTGCATGTATCACAGGTATATAGCTAAATACACTGCATATTCTTAAACCAATCGTCTATACATGACACTTGGGTTTTTCCATCTCTTGGCTATTATAAATAGTGCTGCTATGAACAGTGGGGTTGATGTATCCTTTTTTAATTTTTAAAAAATTTTCTTGGGGTATATTTGACTTACAATGTTCTATTAGTTCAGGTATTCAACAAAGTGAGTCAATTATGCAGATACATATATTCACTCTTATTTTCAAGATTCTTTTCCCATATAGGTCATTACAGAGTACTGAGTGGAGTATACAAGTATAGCAGGTTCTTGCTTCCTCTTTTATATCTAATAGCATGTATATGTCAATCCCAATCTCCCAATTTATCCCTCCCCTCTCATTTCCTTGTAACCATAAGCTGTTTACCTTTGAGACTCTACTTCTGTTTTGTAAATAAGTTTATTTCCACCCTTTCTTTTAGATTTCATAAGTGATAGGATGTTTGTCTCTCTGTGTCAGACTTCCTTCACTCAGTATGACAGTCTCTTAAGTCCACTCACGTTGCTGCAAATGATGTTATTTCATTCTTTTTCCATGGCTGAGTAATATTCCACTGTATATATGTTCCACTTCTTCTTTATCCATTCCTTTGTCAATGAAAACCTAGGTTGCTTCCATGGCCTGCCTGTTGTAAATAGTGCTCAATGTACATCGGGGTTCATGTATCACTTCGAGTTATGATTTTTTCTGGCCATGTGCCCATGAGTGGGACTGTTAAATCCTATCGTGGCTCTATTTTTTTATTTTTTAAAGGACCCTCTATACTGTTTTCCATTCCCACCAACAGTGTAGAGGGTTCCCTTTTCTCCATACTCTCTTCAGAATTTATTTTTTGTAGACATTTTGATAACAGCCATTCTGACAGATGCAAGGTGAAACCTCATAGTAACTTTGATTTGCTTTTAAGAAAGGCAATGCCAAAGAATGCTCAAACTACCACACAATTGCACTCATCTCACATGCCAGTAAAGTAATGCTCAAAATTCTCCAAGCCATGCTTCAGCAGTACGTAAACCATAAACTTACAGATGTTCAAGCTGGTTTTAGAAAAGGCAGAGGAACCAGAGATCAAATTGCCAACATCTGCTGGATCATCAAAAAAGCAAGAGAATTCCAGAAAAAAAACATCTATTTCTGCTTTACTGACTATGCCAAAGCCTTTGATTGTGTGGGTCACAATCAACTGTGGAAAATTCTGAAAGAGATGGGAATACCAGACCACCTGACCTGCCTCTTGAGAAACCTATATGCAGGTCAGGAAGCAACAGTTAAAACTGGACATGCAACAACAGACTGGTTCCAACTAGGAAAAGGAGTACGTCAAGGCTGTATATTGTCACCCTGCTTATTTAACTTCTATGCAGAGTACATCATGAGAAACACTGGACTGGAAGAAGCACAAGCTGGAATCAAGATTGCCAGCAGAAATATCAATAACCTCAGATATGCAGATGACACCACCCTTATGGCAGAAAGTGAAGAGGAACTAAAAAGCCTCTTGATAAAAGTGAAAGAGGAGCATGAAAAAGTTGGCTTAAAGCTCAACATTCAGAAAACAAAGATCATGGCATCTGGTCCAATCACTTCATGGGAATTAGATGGGGAAACAGTGGAAACAGTGTCAGACTTTTTTTTGAGGGGCTCCAAATCACTGCAGATGGTGAGTGCAGCCATGAAATTAAGAGATGCTTACTCCTTGGAAAGAAAGTTATGACCAACCTAGATAGAATATTCAAAAGCAGAGACATTACTTTGCCGACTAAGGTCCATCTAGTCAAGGCTGTGGTTTTTCCAGTGGTCATGGATGGATGTGAGAGTTGGACTGTGAAGAAAGCTGAGCACCAAAGAATTGATGCTTTTGAACTGTGGTGTTGGAGAAGACTCTTGAGAGTCCCTTGGACTGCAAGGAGATCCAACAGTCCATTGTAAAGGAGATCAGTCCTGGGTGTTCTTTGGAAGGACTGCTGCTAAAGCTGAAACTCCAATACTTTGGCCACCTCATGGGAAGAGTTGACTCATTGGAAAAGACTCTGATGCTGGGAGGGATTAGGGGCAGGAGGAGAAGGGGACGACAGAGAATGAGATGGCTGGATGGCATCACCAACTCGATGGACATGAGTTTGGGTGTACTCCGGGAGTTGGTGATGGACAGGGAGGCCTGGCGTGCTGCAATTCATGGGGTCGCAAAGAATTAGACATGACTGAGCGACTGAACTGAACTGAATAAATAACAATGTTGAGCACCTTTTCATCTGCCTGTGGGTCATCTGTCTTTTTGGAGAAGTATCTGTTTAGGTCTTCTTCCCATTTTTCAATTGGGTTGTTTCCTTTTTTGATATTGAGTTTTAAGAGCTCTTTATAGTGGATATTAACCCCTTATTTGTAGCACTGTTTGCAAATATTTTCTCCCATTCCATAGGCTGTCTTTTCATTTTGTTGATAGTTTCTTTTGCTCTGCAAAAACTTCTAAGTTTGATTAGGTCTCAACTATTATTTTTGCTTTTTATTTTTGGCCTTCAAAAACTGATCTAAGAAAATATTGCTATGATTTATGCCCAAGAATTTTTTGCCTAGATTCTGTGCTAGGAGTTTTATGCTATCATGTCTTAAATATAGGGATTTAAACCATTTGTTTATTTTTGTACATAGTATAAGGAAATATTCTAAATTCATTGATTTGCAAGTGGTTGTCCAGTCTTCCCAACACCATTTGCTGAAAAAAAAACTATTTTTAATACATTTTGTCTTGCCTCCTTTGCGTAAATGATCATCGGTATATGGATTTATTAAAAAGTTTTGGTACATCTCACAGTGACACAGATACTGCAGTGCTTAAAAATCCTGCTGTTTTAAACACTGTCTAATTTTTCTGGCTTCTGCATTAATGTCCAAAGTTGCTCAAATTGCTACTATCACTAATTTTTCTTTTGTCTACCTTGCTTTCTATCTCACTTCACTTTGGCTTCTTCCTAAAGTAAGAAATATTTTTATTTTCAATTACTTCCCTGAATCTTTATTCATTAATTTTTCTCCTGTTTGTTTCTTGTATGATTTTTTGACTATATAATTTGTTTTTCTTTCATTATCATTTTCACTTTCAAATATTCTTTCATAATCCAACTAGGTCAATGCCTGCTTCTCCTGGTGTGAAAATTAATGTTAGTGTTTTTGACCGAACATTTCCTAGAAATGAATCACTTCTAAGTAATGCGTGAAAATGGAGACTTTTCTGTCTCTCAGCAAGTAAGACACCTTCCTATTAGACAGCATTTATTACGGACTTACAAACAACTGCTCTTTCCACTCTTACTTCCCTTTATTGTAATTATAACAATCTCTCATTTTTATATCTTAAATAGAATAAAAGGCAAACAACATCTGAGATATGAAACTCTTTCCTCCAACATAGTTGGGATCAAAATTTATTTTCATAATATTGAATTTTAATTTTAATTTTCAATACTGACAACTTAGAAATGTTTCCACTTCATAGTTTATTCATGATAATAATATTTAAATATTTATGATTGTTGTCAAATTTGGGAAACTCTCAAGTTTCTTTCATATATAAATTATACAGTTTCACAGTATTTCAAGTTTTATTGTGCAGTAGCTAATCTTAAATATTCTTTGAATTGAAAACTTTCATTAGCCAGTGTGCCAATTATTGGAAATGGGTACCCCTTTGCCACTATATAGCTCAATATTAGTTTCTCTTCTACTGTGCATATACTTTCATTATCCAGGGATACAGAACATGTTCACATTACAGTGAGACTCCTGACTCTAAACTTTAGGCCCACAAGTCAGGCAAATCAGCACAGCAGGTGTGAAAGTGTTTCCGGACACTATTCCTACACCAGGATAGCCAGAAATAAATAAACAAATAGTAAATGAAAAGGACCATAAACCATAAATATATTCCACTAAGCTCATCATCTCTTTGGCTGTAACCCACACATCCCATTCCAATACATCTGAGTAAATAAAAAGTATAATAAGCAGGAAGCCAGTGTTATAAAAAATGATGTGCTCTGTGCTCAGTCATGTCCAACTCCTTACAACCCTATGGACTAGCCTTCCAGGCTTCTCTGTCCATGGGATTTTCCAGGCAAGAACACTGGAGTGGGTTGCCATTTCCTCTGTCATGGGATCTTCCCCACCCAGGGACTGAACCTTCATCTCCCCCATCCCCGCATTGCAGGTGGATTCTCTTACTGCTGAGCCACTGGGGAAGCCCTTCAAAGATAGTGGGGCCTAACTAATTGCACTTAAATACTTTATTTCTAAAGAATATGTATATATTCCAATCACTTTGCTCAAAATACACCTGAAGCTAACACAGCATTGTAAATTAGCTATCCTTCATTTTAAAAAATACTTCATTTCTGAAAACTTACAGAAGTGTTCAACCACATGAATATATTACTAAAACCCCTTTCATGAGAAGCAAAGGAATCTGAAGCTTAAGCTTTCTATTAACTTCACAATAAATCAACCTAGGAATAGAATGCATAGTTTTAGAAGTAGGAATCAGAACTTCTAATATCAACTCTATGGTCATGAAAATTCTCTAGAAGATAATGGAATATAATAGAATGAGAAAATTCAATGTGATGCCCAATTAAGAATTTGTTTAAGGGCATCAGATGGGTTGGAAGTAGGGTGAAGGGTGATACTGATGAGAAGAAATGCAGCTAATAGAGAAGATAAATAAACCCAGCCTGGTGATTCCAATAATCAAAAAGTTATAATGGTTCAGACCATTTCTTTAGAGTTTACCATAGAACAGGCCCTTTTCCCTTCTTATATTATAAATTGGGTAGAGGCAACAAATGCTCAATTTATGTGCACTTGTGATCCACAAAGCATTTATAGCTTACTTCACCATGAATTGTGACAGTATTAAAGTGTGTGTTCTAAACCTTTAGACTTTGAAAATTACATTCCAATAGCTCTTTCTTGGAACACATTTTCTAATGTTATAAAGAATCTGTTGCGTGAAATTTTAAAAAATGTGTCTGTGAAATCTGGATAATTTTTAGTTCTTTTTTTCCCCTCCAGTCTAATGAAGTGAACGAGAGGGCTAGGAGTCATTTTCTATTTTAAAATACTCTAAGTATAACTTGTCCTCAACTAAAATGCCCAATAAATGAACATCTTAAGCTTACATTTTCCTGAATAAAAGCTCTCAACAGGAAACAATCCAATATTTAAAATCTAGTTAATACATATAAACTTAAAGCATTTCTACAGGAAAACAGGGAAAGCACTTATTTTATTTTCAGGAATGAAACATTATTACAGAACTCTGTTCAACCTCAAGTCTAAAGATACAATAACATGGTCATTTAAGGCACATATAGAGTTAAAATACAATCCAGTATACCAGATCCATTAACATAACATTTCTACTGGTCTATAGATCATGAAAATTTCCTATTATACTCACACTGGCCTTTATTACATGCCTTTTTATGAACACAATCATTTCACAGTCCATTTGGTTTGATTTTGGCCAGGAGACCAATAACAAGTGGCTCTTTATTCCCAGAAACATCTCCATCCTTAATTCAAATGAAGAGCTCATGTTCCCAAGTACTTAGTATAAAATTATTGCAGATTTCAGAAGCCTGTGGCTTTAACTTCTGACTGTGAGGCCTCAGAAAATATTTTATCAAGTTATGCTTCAACCACTGAAACTTTTAAAATTAAAATGTAAGTGATGAAAGAAATAAAAATAAAACCTCAGATCATAGTCAGGTGCCAAAGCTGAATTTTGAAAATCAGAAAATGCCATTAAGTGCAAATACTCTATGTTTACATTATATTTACATACTCCCTTACAGACTGCAGTTTTGCCTCCCTCAAGAGTCTACACCCACTTGATTGCTAATTTTCCTCCTTGCTCCTGACCCCTTATGATAATAGTTTTACTAAAACAATGAATTTCCCCAGTTTTTCCCATCCATACTTCCAGACTCATCTTCTCTTTTTCTCTTTGTTGAATACTGAGTATAACTTAGCAAATAAATGCCTATTGTCTGCCCCTACTTTAAACTCCCTCCAGTGTTTTAATATACTCAATGCTAATATGCGTATCGACAAAGTATTCCCTATTAGAAATGGACTCCATATTTCCTTCTATGCTAATTTGCAGGTAGTTTATCTTCTTTCCATTTTGTGAGACCCAGAATCATTATCTTGATATGTATCTGTGACATGATACCTTAAAAATCATTCAACTTGGCTCACAGCATGCAAAATAAGTGTAGGACCCCACCCCATCCCTCATCACATCCCAAACTTGCCCTCTGCCTTAGACAGTTTCAACAAATTATATAAGTTTCAAAAGGAACGACTACGACTTCTCAAAAAAGCATTTAAAGGCAGCCTATAAAATCTATAAAAATGCCTCAGGAATCTATGCCACAGAACTGCAGGCTAGAAATCACAAATAAATGTGCTCTTGCCTTTGTTATAGGTGAGTTTTACAGGCTTTCAACACCTTATCTGCAATCACTTCACTCTTCTCAATGAAGTGCTGAGAGGCCCCCACCCTGCTCAAACTGCTTTCTCCCCCTAAATCCATATGCAGGCCATTCAGTCCTTCTATCTGAGGGGAATGAGTGAGCTGAAATCTTTTGTGAGATCCTAAGAAAAGCATGCTACTCTCCCCGGAAAGTTAACCAATTCAGGGGTTTCATTATGTTTTCATTTGAGAAAAGTGCAGTAAGACAACGCAGGCCTGGGGGACAAGAATAATATCTCATATCTCTTTGATGTGCTCACACAATCTAATACTGTGCCAGCATGCAGCGTTCAGTCAAAAAGACGAATGGCATACAAACTACCCAAGAGCGTAAATCTGAAGTGCGTGGCATTCCGCTATTGCCATGGTCTCTGATGCCTCCTGTGTTGTGTGGCCGAAGACCACCACTGCCACAGAGGGGAAAACCATCAGTTAAAAAAATGAAATAATTATTTACATTTTAAATTTCATGTCAGGAATGCACACTTAACTCACAAATGGGTTCAGAATTTTTCTTTAACAGATTAAAAAATTTTCATACCTTTCCACATAGATGTACATACACCTACACAGCAGAGGTTGACAAGATGTAAGCCGACAGCTCTAGCAGGGAGTAAAAACAGATCATCTCCCATGGCAGAACATCCCCAATAATTTCTGTTTTCAGAGACTTTGTATAAAAGCTAGATGTCTAGTACAAGTTTATCTTTTCTGTAAGGATTCTGTGATGTATTTTATTTTTACAGTGTTGTTGAATGTCTATTCAATAATATCTTCGTGTTAAGATGTCAGCCACAAAGGAAGGAAGTTAATAGAACATTATATGGGAAACTTTGGTGTGTTGAAAGTCAAGATGTTTGCTCTTCTTAGGGGTCTGGCATTGAAACACTTTTCCCCCCCCCAGAAAACAGTTTTTACTGAGTCTAAACAGTTCAGTGGAAATTTGTCACCAGTTAGCCTTGGGGGTGTGTTCTCCATCACTCGCATGCATAACTCTTTGCAACCACATGGACTATAGTCCACCAGGCTCCTCCGACCATGGAATTCTCCAGGCAAGAATACTAGAGCGGGTTACCATTTCTCCAGGGGATCTTCCTAAGCCAGGGATTGAATCTGCATCTCTGGCAAATGCTGCATTGGCAAGCAGCTTCTTTACCGCTGACCCACGTAGGAAGCCCATCCAGTTAGCCTTACTGCACAACAGTTTCCGACACGCACACTCTTTCCCCTTCACTCCTCTTCTTACTCCCCTTTTTATCTGCAGAGTTTATCGATATAAAGAGAATTCCTAATTCAAATGCAGCAGTAGTAAGGACTATGACAGCTATTACTTCTTCATATGGCACCGCACATTGTTCCAGTTCAAATATCTCATTGAAAATACATTGAATACTCACGACTGCATCATTAATAAATATTATTAAAGTTGCAGTGATCTATACTGTGTGGTTTGGATGAAGTCTGGTTTTCTAATGCCACTAGAGTCTTAGGCAGATTTTGACCTTAGATCACTCAATTCTGAGCCAGTGTCCTTGCCTTTGTCGTATAATTCTAGTACATACGATTTTACCTATAAAATTTTATAGATAAAAATCCCTCTTGAGACAAGTTTTTCATTATCTATCCAAGTACTTTCTTTTATGCATTAAATCATATCCTAGGACATCCCACAACACCAGCTGCAACTTGAATCCTTGCTGTTTCTGTGTCAAAGTGGCCAATTTTTACTTTTACCCTAATATTTCTGATTTCTAGTTCAAGTTCATTTCCCTGATATATTTGTAGTTGTTAGCAAGTTTTGTTTTTTTCAAATAGGGTTCCTAACATGTTAATAGGTAACCAACAAACATAATTTACTTAAAGTAAAATTAGAATAAAATAGATTATTTGGAAAATAAATAAAGTGTAGCCTATTTTGGAATCCAAAACTTTCAACATTTAAATAAATATTTTTCCCCTCTATGTACTGCTGCTATCAATTTTGTGGCTTTTGGCTATAATGTTCTGTTGATTTTCATCTAATCCCTATAACAACTGTTTTATCTTCCTTGTTATAAGCCATCTGGCCTTTGAATTTTTAGTTATTGTTGCATATTATGAGCCTCACTCAGTATTCCCAGATGACACTTTACTTTGCTTTTAGTGCATTCATTTTTCCCCTCAGTAAAATAATTATTTTAACAGGAACAGGTGGATCAAAATTGTGATCTTTATCTTTTATGCTAAAATTATATATAAACCTGCAGGTGAAAAGCTATGTTACAAATTTCAAAAATCTAGTTACCTCTGGTTTCTAAATGTTATCATGTTTTTCAGTTCAGTTTAGTTCAGTCGCTCAGTCGTCTTCGAATCTGCAACCCCATGGACTGCAGCACGCCAGGCTTCCCTGTCCATCACCAACTCCCCAAGCTTACTCAAACTCACATCCATAGAGTCGGTGATGCCATCCAACCATTTCATCCTCTGTCGTCCCCTTCTCCTCCCACCTTCAATCTTTCCCAGCATCAGGGTCTTTTCCAATGAGTCAGTTCTTTGCATCAGGTGCCCAAAGTCCTGAAGTTTCAGCTTCAGCATCAGTCCTTCTGATGAATATTCAAGGACTGATTTCCTTCAGGATTGGCCTGTTGGATCCCCTTGAAGTCCAAGCGACTCTCAAGAGTCTTCTCCAACACTACAGTTCTAAAGCATCAATTCTTCAGTGCTCAGCTTTCTTTATAGTCCAAATCTCATATCCATACTTGACTACTGGAAAAACCATAGATTTGACTAGATGGACCTTTGTTGGCAAAGTAATGTCTCTGCTTTTTAATATGTTGTCTAGGTTGATCATAGCTTTTCTTTCAAGGAGCAAGGGTCTTTTTATTTCACGGCTGCAATCACCATCTGCAGTGATTTTTGAGCCCCCCAAAATAAAGTCTGTCACTGTTTCCATTGTTTCCCCATCCATTTGCCATGAAGTGATGGGACCAGATGCCATGATCTTAGTTTTTTGATATTGAGTTTTAAGCCAGCTTTTTCACTCTCCTCTTTCACTTTCATCAAGTGGTTCTTTAGTTTCTCTTCACTTTCTGCCATAAGGGTGGTATCATCTGAGTATCTGAGGTTATTGATATTTTTTACCAGAAATCTTGATCCCAGTTTGTACTTCATCCAGCCTGGCATTTTGCATCACATTTTTAGAAGCTTTCTAAGTCTTTCACGCCTTCTCTTTTCCTCTCTCCCTCCTGCCTTTTTTTAATCCCCTCCTTCCTTCTTCCTATCAATAATATTTATTGAACCTTTATTTTGTACCAATAACATACTAGATACTGATGATATGGCTGGAATTAAGACAAGCACCTTCATTGGCCCTACAAGCTATTGAAATGTGTTGACCTATTTTTAAGTGTTAGGGTCTAATTTGGGAATGCTTTTATATTTCTTATAAACCCATTGGCTTAAAGTAAAGCTAAATGTATCATAACAGAGTCAAATTCCAATCAGATCATGTTGGAATCCTTCTTTTCTTTTTGTAAGATGTGGGCTATATTTTTCCCAGTAATCTCTGTCTCTGCCAGTCATTCTAAATTGGTTGCCATTTCCCTACAGTCTCTACCATCTTTTTGGTCCAGCAGTGTTTCTGATCCATTTTTTTTTTCAGTTTTATTGAGAAATAATTGTCACAGATCATGTATACGTCTAACACATAGAGCATGATGGTTTGATTTTCATATTTTGTGAAATTATTACCATAGTAGATTCAGCTAATAGCAGTCCTCTCATATAGATACAATAAAGAGAAAAGAAAGAAGAAAAAACTTTTTCCTTGGGATCCATTTTAAGATTTACTCTCTTAACTTTCCTATGTATCATACAGCAGTGTTAGCTAGAGTCATCACGTCATCCATGACATCTCTAGTACTTATTTATCTTATAACTGGAAGTTTGTAACATTTGACCACCTTCCTACAATGTCCCCTCATGCAACCCACTGGCTCTGAGATTCAGGTTCTACACACAGGATGGTCACAAGGGTGAGGAGGGGTGCACAAGGCTATGTCTCTCTACCAGCAGGACGAGACTCTTATTTTTTCATGCATAAATGGTATCTGATAGCCCAGCCTTGCTCCTAAGAGCCTATAATTTCAAGAAATGGGCTCCTTTTATTTGTTTGCTCTTAGATATGTTTGTGTATGCTCATTTGTGTCCAATCCTCTGGGACCGCATGGACAGTAGTCTGCCAGGCTCCCTCTGTCCAGAGAATTTTCCAGGCAAGAATACTAAGTGGGTTGTCATTTCCTACCTACTCCAGAGGATCTTCCTGACCTAGGGATCTAAGCTGTGTCTCTTGTGTCTCCTGCACTGGCAGGTGGATTCTTTACCACTAGCGCCACCTGAGAAGCCCTGCTCCAGGCTAATGGTGTCCTTGATTATATCATTGAAAACATATCTTCCTTCCTTCAACCTGCAAATCATCCTTACTTGCCAGCTTCTGATTTTCTTTGCAACTGTAGAAATGGAATGACTGTGTGCTTTCTTTTTGCAATGGCTGGAAGCCAGAAGAAAGGCGGGAGTTCAAAAAACTGTGGATTGCTTTGGCAAGCCAAGCAGCCAGCTGTTAACTGGAGTTCCACAGGACTAGCCAGGGATGTCAGTGGCTGACTCTGGCATCTGTGTTATGAATGACGTCTTGGGATAAAATTGCCCTTCTAGTGTCTTGCAGCTTAAGACATCTCAGACTGAGATGAAAACGTGGCTCTCACTGCCTCAATGAGCGGTTGGAATATTTTGGACCTACTTGAGCCAGTATGAGATTTATGCACATTCCTGGATTTTCAACGCAGCTTTGAATTGATATTTGACACCCAAGAAGTAGAAACTTACAATGAAAAACATCTTTAATTGGTTCAAAGCTACCAAGTTCCGTTGCCAGTGAAGAAAAGAGTATTTTTAGAGGTTTTTTTCTGATCTTTCAGCTGCTTGTGACTGCTTTTCCTAATCAAAAGTAGCAACGTAAGAATCTTTCTTGTTTGCTGTTTGAAACAGAGTACTAATCTTTAGAGGCAAGCAGAAGGAAATTACTCTTTTCACTGGCAATAGCTGTTTAAATTTCAAAGATTATATTAAAAGATGTGTCCTTATTCTGTTTACACATTCTAATCCTTTCCAGTAGCAGCTTGGATATTATACCACAGGGTTTTTTTTTTTTTAACAGAGACGTAGACTCAGGATGCTCAGTTACAAGATGTGGAAACAATGATTGTTATTAGGACACGTCTGAAAGTGGGGCAGGAGATGAATAGGTGAATTAAGCCACCATATGCCCAGTCAATTAGGTAAAACCCTGGCACATTAGAAAATGCTTATCTGATTTAAATAGGAAACGTTTCACCCAAGAATGCAAAGAAATGAAAATAGAAATTAAATCATATATTGCTGACTAGTTACAGCTCAAATGCTTTACAACTATGGCATTAAAAACATTATTTTAGGAAAAGCAAACTTTTCTGAAACTGACAATTCCGAAAAGTTCTTTTACATAGAGGGCTTGTTGAAAACCTCATTCACACAGACATATGTATGTATGTGTATATATGTACATAATTATATATGTACAAATATACTTCATTGCCAAAGTATAAACTTCTAGAAGGAATAGATAGTATGTTTGGAAAGACCATGATAAAAAGAAGAGTGAGTGCCTTCTGCGTATTCTGCATTTGTAGTTAAAATTGTATACCTTAAGGAAAACAGTTAAAAGATGATTTTTTTAGTCAGGAAAACCCTGTAGATTTTCTCTCTGACATCAATTTTATGTGGAAAGGAAAATGGCTTTTAAAGATTTTTAAATATTTGTTGTTTATATACACCATTGTTTTGCTGTTGTTTAGCTGCTGAGTTGTGTCCGATTCTTTTGTGATCCCATGGACGGTAGCCCATCAGGCTCCTCTCTCTAATGGGATTTCCCAGGCAAGAATACTGGAGTGTGTTGCCATTTCCTTCTCCAAGGGATCTTCCTGACCCAGGGATTGAACACGTGCTCCCTGTATTGGCAAGCAGATTCTTTACCACTGAGCCACCAGGCAAGTCCAACTATGTATACCATATACATATATACACACACCATATATATGCAAACATATACCGTATATATATTCCTCATATTTTTCATTTATTCTCAAATTTTTCTTGTAATAAGTAAACAAATATGACTGAAGTTTTATTTACATGAAAGACAGCTTAGGTCCACTGCAAGGCTTACTCTTATGATGGATGATTGCTGTGTAGAAGTAAGATGCCTCATGCCTTGGTTGTTTATTTAGGAATGAGAAGTACAGCACTTACATATGTCTGCTATTCCAGACAGAATTGAGAGCAAACAGTTCAGTAATGTCTTTGTCTGACAGTCTGCACTGTCAACAGTGCCGTCAGGGCTGTGCAGCCACACTGGCTAGTGATAAGGAAAGGAAGACAGAAATGCAGGGATCCATTTGAGAGCACAACCTTTCCACTGGTCAGTATAAACTCTGCTCTCCTGCGTTATCCACAAACCACACTTGATTAAGTGCAAAGCAAACACCCTCTGACCAGCTGTACTTTACATACAGTAGGATTAATAGAGGGAAAATTCATAACCACAATTATAACACTGGCGTGTCAGTCTAATAAAATTATCCAAACTTCTAACTTAAAATACTAAGGAATAAATTTTTATGTTTTACATTTATATGACATATCACAAACACTCATTTTCATGTTTTATTGTTGGAAGGAATGACGCTAAGGCTGAAACTCCAGTACTTTGGCCACCTTATGCGAAGAGCTGACTCATTGGAAAAGACTCTGATGCTGGGAGGGATTGGGGGCAGGAGGAGAAGGGGACGACAGAGGCTGAGATGGCTGGATGGCATCACTGACTCGGATGGACGTGAGTCTGAGTGAACTCTGGGAGTTGGTGATGGACAGGGAGGCCTGGCGTGCTGCGATTCATGGGGTCGCAAAGAGTCGGACACGACTGAGCGACTGAACTGAACTGAAAGGTGTTTTTCAGTTTGCAAGAAAGAGCTAATCTTTGGAGGCAGACAGAAAGTTGCTGTTTTCTTTAGCAGTTTTATGTATATTTGATGTTTGCATTAGTCATTTTTATATGTTAGCTTGTCTCCCAGATTGAAGATATATCATATTTGCCAGTTTTCATTCAGTTCAGTTGCTCAATCGTGTACGACTCTTTGCGACCCCATGAATCGCAGCACACCAAGCCTCCCTGTCCGTCACCATCTCCCGGAGTTCACTCAAACGCACATCCATCGAGTCGGTGATGTCATCCAGCCATCTCATCCTTTGTCGTCTCCTCCCTCTGCCCCCAATCTGTCCCAGCATCAGGGTCTTTTCCAATGAGTCAACTCTTCACATGAGGCCGCCAAAGTATTGGAGTTTTCATTAATCTCCTTCAAATTCCATCATGACTGTCGAATTCTAATGAAGATGTATATTCAATTGTCTTTTCCAATAACCTAAAAAATGTCATTTCACTTTTGGATATAAAACAGGGAAAGTCTACTTTCAGGGTTAGAAAATATCTTGACCCAGACGTTAAACTTTCTCAAGTAATAGGATAAGAAACAAAGTCAAAAATGGTCCCTAGGGATGTTTAAATCAGATGAAAAGATTTCATTAGAAAGACTGGCAAGTTTCAGCAATTTAGACTTTTCCCACAATCTTAACATAGAAGCACATTCCAAAGATACATGTATATGTATATATATATATATTTTTTTTTAATCAAATAATGAGATTTGTACATCCATTTTAAAGATAGTTCACCCAATTTTCCAACTGGATTGTTATTTCTATCCTCACCACAAGTGTATTTAGACACACTGGAGTGGAATATTTCAAATTAGAGTTAATAGCAAAGAAGTAATAGATGATTTCATTATGTTTCAAATAATGGAAGAATGACTTTCCCTATATTCACTACTGATAAAGAAAAAACTTCTGCACAAATGCCCTTACAAATGAAATACCTTAAATGATGAGATCTAATCACCCTATTCTCTCTCTGTTGGTCTTAACATATTGCAGAGCTGACATTCCAGATGCCAGCTGGCAGTCCAATTTAAAGACGCAGCAGCCTAAAGAAGTGTACAAAAGAGCTTATAAGCTAATTCCATGCTGCATGTCATGAAATCCAATGCCATCTCATGCGCAATCACAAAGCACACAATGGTATGAAAGAATTAATTAGGAACCTAGACTAAACTCCTGTGGCACTGTGGCTAGCTTCCCTTTTAACCCTGTTTGTTGTCATACCAGTAATATGCTGTTTGTGCTTTCAGATTGCATCATAAATTCATTTGGGGATTTTCTGAATATATTCATATCCTTCAATAAGATGAACAATTGAAAAAGTTATTGCCTACGAATGCATTTGATAGAAAATTTTACTTGTTGGTCTTTCATCAAAACACCTTTGCATTTTCAAAGTCATTGTTTGGAGCAGTCAGTTAAATATCTGGGTTTTATATAGGCTTCTCACTTTTGGGTTGTCCAAGGGAAGTGTGGCTACAGGATCCTACTGCTTTGAAATCAACAGAAGCAAGGAAATATAAAGGTAATTTAAATGAAACTATTGCTCAGCGATGCTCAGCAGACATAAATGAATATATTTTTTAGATGCTGTTAATACTTTTTCACAAGCATTGTTGTTTTTAATGTGTTTCAGAGGCATTGCTGGTACTATAATTCCAAATGATTTCCACTTAAAGTCCTCACCAGATACAGCTTGCAGTTAAACTAAAATCCCAAGAAAAGGTCAAGATGAACACAATCACTACTACACTGGAGCACAGAATAATAAAGGTCCTAGATGTACAGTTTATAAGCATGTAAATTGCATATACGTGCCACAAGAAGTTTAAGTATTTAGAGCTTATTATTAGATTTATTAAATAATCATACTTTTTAAAACATCTCATCCTTCTGATTTTCTGGTCGCCCAACTTTGAGATATTTAATTACTCATCAACAGAGACGGTTCGACACTTCTGTACTCTTCATCATCTGATAGTAGATCTATACTTTTATATTGGTGCCAACGGTCAAAATTCTATTTTTTAAATTTAAATTTATTTATTTTAATTGGGGGCTAATTACTTTACAATATTGTATTGGTTTTGCCATACATCAACATGAATCTGCCACAGGTGTACACGTGTTCCCCATCCTGAAGCCCCCTCCCACCTCCCTCCTCATCCCATCCCTCTGGGTCATCCCAGTGCACCAGCTCCAAGCATCCAGTATCATGCATCAAACCTGGACTGGCGATTCGTTTCTTATATGATATTATACATGTTTCAATGCCATTCTCCCAAATCATCCCACCCTCTCCCTCTCCCACAGAGTCCAACAGACTGTTCTATACATCTGTATCTCTTTTGCTGTCTCCCATACAGGGGTATCATTACCATCTTTCTAAATTCCATACATATGCACTAGTATACTGTATTGGTGTTTTTCTTCCTGGCTTACTTCACTCTGTATAATAGGCTCCAGTTTCATCCACCTCATTAGAATTGATTCAAATGTATTCTTTTTAATGGCTGAGTAACACTCCATTGTGTATATGTACCACAGCTCTAAGGCATTTAAAGGTTCAAGTCAATCTGGAAGCACTATTTGTCTGTCTATTCATTTGTTCATGAGGAACAGCACAGAAGAGTGCTTAAAGGTGAGAGCATTTATTTGTTCAAATCTAGCTGTATCACTTATTTAGCATATGTTGTTTGATAATATATTTAACTTTCCCCTCTATGCTTCAGATCATCATCATAAAAATGAAAACAATTACAGAATCTCCCACTCAAGGTATATAATAAATTAAATGAGAATTCCATTTAGGTAATACTCAATTTGGACATGGCATAGAGAAAAGCCCTCAAAAATTATCACTTTTATTTATAAAACCCTTATTTTAAACTGATTACAGAATGGAGTTATGTTAGAAGTTGGGAACAAAATTATGTATGATATAGCACTCCACTCAAAAAATATAGCCTAGTCGAAGAAACGAAAACAAATAATCCTAAAAGGACTTGATGGGAAGACTCAGGAAAAACAACTGCTTTCAGTATAGGAGAAAACCATGAAGTCACAGATCCCCTGATCCTAAGGGTCCCAAGAAGTCCAAACTTTCCAGTACACTTAATTGAATTTCACAAAGCCTCTAAGCCAATGAAATCATCAGTTACAAAACTAAGGACATAATAGCACTGGCCAAGTCCTATGTTAAGATAAAACATGGACAAACCAACACTAACAGGAGAGGAGAAACAGGGACCAGTGAAAATTTTATGAAACTTGTCCACCATGTTGGAGAAGTATTCTGTCTTGGTAATTTTGGGGGGTTAATGTTTAGGAAGGGATTGATTAGAACACTGTGGTAGAGAGGGAGAGAGTGTGTATAAACGATGACTGTTTCTTGCTTTTTCTTGGCCTTTTGGTTCAGCACACAACTCAAGTCTTTTAAAAGTCAGAAAGTTTAACTTGCTGTGTTCCATTTACATAATATCTTGTGGATAAAGAATATTTGCCACAGCCCAGACAATACCTGAAAATGATACCACTACAGTTTCTAAGGCTGAATCTATTCTTTATATAGAACATCCATAAAGCCTGATATGACATTCATTTTCATTTTACAAACAGCTCTTCTAAAATATATTTAAATAGCATTCTGCTTCAAGACAGTGACTGAGGCACTTTGGAGATCCTATAAATTATTCCTCACTAGTAAAGGAGTCATGAGGGAAAGCAAAAATAAATATCAAGGGGAATTTCATAAGACTTCAAATGCCATATGGGAACAGGGTAAGAGATGCAGGTATTTATATGCAACATGAAAGATCTAAAAGAAATAGCTTTGAGGAAAGCTTTTTGGCACAAATTTTTATCTGTAGGGACAGTAAAGAAGAATCAGCCACATCTAGGATTCTAGTTCAGTCTTCGCTAAAGGACTAAAACAAAATCCTACTGCAGCACATATGCTCTTAAGGAACAGCTTAAATTAACATTACTTATGTTCTTAGAACTTTTAAAAAAGATATTTTAGAGCGAGAACCAAAATATACCATGTTTCTTAAGTGGAGGTTAGAGGAGGATGGAGGCTTTGGCACATGTAAATTGAAGTTTAAAGTGAAATGACCACATTGACAGTGGTGATAGGCATTTGGGGAAAACATATATATGGTTGACAAGTGGCTAATTGTGAGAATAAGCTATTTCAGTAATTGGTTAAAGAAAAAAAAAAGGGATGTTAAGGTTTGGAAAAGTCATGGGTGTAGAGCACAACAGAAAGGTAAGAATCAGCCATTTTCTCCTAATTCCAAATATCAAACACGATTTAAGAAAGAAAGATGTCGCCGGAGGAGGCTGGGAGTCAAGGTGGCTCTCTGGTGAATTCACCACTATGCAGGGCTTCAGGCTCAGAAAGCAAGTTTTTTCAGCTCCAAAAGAAGAGCCTATATACAGATGAATCAAGTTTATAGAAATTAATATCTGACAATCAAAACTCCTGAACAAAGCAATGAGCAATTCATCAGGAAAAAGTAATGACAAACATCTGATAATATGTTTACCCTCACAAGTCATCAACAAATTAATATTAAAACCAACTTGGTCTTGGTTTTGTACATTTTAAAAAATATGAGCAATGTTAAAGCCAAATGGTCATCAAGTATGTCAGGAAATGAGCATTCCCTGCTTCTCCTTTTGGATACATAAATGAATACAAATATTCTATAGTGAAATTTAATGAAACCACAAAATCCTTATATGAACATTTGTAGGCCTAAATCTTGGGGAAATTATTAAATTAGTTGGAAAGTATATATATATATATATATATATATATAGAGAGAGAGAGAGAGAGAGAGAGAGAGATGCAAATTTTGAAAAAAAGAAATGGAAACAACCTAAACTTGAAAACACTGGTTTCAGAATAATCTCAGGAAAGTAGAACTGGGAGAACTCTAATGTTTTAATAGGAACCTCAATTTAACTACTCTGGAAAGAGATTTACTTTATGAACAAAAGGCAGATGGTCTGTCAGGGAGAGAGAGACAAAGGAGATACATTATTCTATCCAAGACCCTTGGCTAAAGACGGCAAAGTTCAACATTATGACTATGTCTGAAATATCAATTGAGGGAAGACAGTCTCAGAAAATCCATCTCAGAGTCACTGGGGGCTTCCCAGTGGCTTAGTAGTAAAGAGTTAACCTGCAATACAAGATATGCAGGTTCGATCCCTGGGTCAGGAAGATCCTGTGGAGTAGAAAATGGCAACTTACTCCAGTATTCTTGTCTGGAAAATCCTATGGACAGAGGAACCTGCTGGGCTGCAGGCAGTGCATAGAGTTGCAGAGAGTCAGACACAACCGAGTGACTGAGCATGCACTTACTGATATCATCTTATAGTTGTGTTCTAATCACATGTCTACCAGAAAAGCTCCTGAAAATACAGTCTGTTTTTTTTAATAGAGATTGTGTGAACCTGCTTTCCTGAGAATTATGGTCTACTAGCTAGTTTGACTTATCTTTGAAATCTAATTAAATGATATTATTTTATACTAGTATGGTCCCCATATGTCTCTTACACTCAGTTTCCCCTATTGTTAATATATTGCCTACTATGAATATATTACACTACTATCTTTGTTGCAAACTAAGGAATCAACTGCCATCTATGGGTCACACAGAGGTGGACATGACTGAAGCGACTTAGCAGCAGCAGCAAGGAATCAACATTTCACATTAGTATTCACTAAACTACACACTTTTCTCATGCTCTGACTTCTTCATTAAATTTATTTAAGAAAGAAATGACGTCTTTAATCTGTCCATGTTACTTGGTCAGTATGTCTTAATATGGTTTTCCCTTGTGGCTCCGCTGGTAAAAGATCTGCCTCCAGTGCTGGAGACCTGGGTTCCATCGCTGGGTTGGGAAGATCTCCTGGAGAAGGGAAAGGCTATACACTCCAGTATTCTGGCCTGGAGAATTCCATGGACTATACAGTCCATGGGGTCGCAAAAGTTGGACACAACTGAGCGTTTTTCACTTCACTTCACATCTTAACATAAAATTTTAGTAAATATTCATTCTTTCTGTCAAAAAAAAGCTCGTTTTTTTTCTTAAAATATGCATAAATCTATACACCAAGTAACTCTATATTGTAATAATTAAAAACTTTTGCAAATCTCTGCAGAGAGAAATAATGAAAGTGAAAGTCACTCAGTTGTGTCTGACTCTTTGCAGCCCTGTGGACTGTAGCCAACCAGGCTCCTCTGTCCATGGTATTCTCCAGGCAAGAATACTGGAGTGAGTTGCCATTCCCTTCTCCAGGGGATCTTCCTGACTCAAGGATCAGACCCAGGTCTCCTGCATTGCAGGTGGATTCTTTACCCTCTGAGCCTCCAGGGAAGCTCTGAGAGAAACAATTCTGCTCTGCAAATCAGGCAGTGATTTAAGTAAAATAATTTTAATAAAATAAATTTTACTTTAAAAATTGACTCACAGAATAGTGGTAGCTACAAGTTTAAAATTCAGAGAGCAGGTTGGCATGACTTAGCAAGAGTTGACTTCAAAGTCTTGAGGCAGAATTTTTTTCCTCTGGGAAACTGAAATTTTGTTCTTAAGATCTTCAGCTGGTTGGATTAGATCTACCCACTCATTTGAGGGCAATCACCTTTACTTAATTCAACTGATTACAGATGTTAACCACACCCATACAAAATACAGGCTTCCCTGGTGGCTCAACTGGTAAAGAATCCGCCTGCAATGCAGGAGACCCCAGTTCGATTCCTGGGTTGGGAAGATCCCCTGGAGAAAGGAAAGGCAACCCACTCCAGTAGTGTGGCCTGGACTTGTCTGAGGTCAGGGGCAGCAGCCGAGAGCACCAGGCTGTGACAGCACAGGAGCAGCTGAGAGGAGCTACCCAACATCCCAGGTCAGGGCCAGCGGCTGAGATAAGCTAACCCACGTCCAAGGAGCAGCAGCTGAGCAGGAGCGCCGACAGGAGCTACTCCACATTCAAAGTCAGGAGGGGTGGCCATGAGGAGATACCCCTCCTCCAAGGTAAGGAGCAGCGGTTGTGCTTTACTGGAGCAGCCATGAAGAGATACCCCACGTCCAAGATAAGAGAAGCCCAAGTAAGATGATAGGTATTGTCAGAGGGCATTGGAGGGCAGATACACTGAAACCATAATCACAGAAAACAAGTCAATCCGATCACACGGACCACAGCCTTGTCTAACTCAACGAAACTAAGCCATGCCCTGTGGGGCCACTCAAGACAGGTGGGTCATGGTGGAGAGGTCTGACAGAATGTGGTCCACTGGAGAAGGGAATGACAAGCCACTTCAGTATTCTACCTTGAAAAGTATGAAAAGGCAAAATGATAGGATACTGAAAGAGGAACTCCCGAGGTCAGTAGGTGGCCAATATGCTACAGGAGATCAGTGGAGAAATAACTCCAGAAAGAATGAAGGGATGGAGCCAAAGCAAAAACAATACCCAGGTGTGGATGTGACTAGTGATAGAAACAAGGTCTGATGCTGTAAAGAGAAATACTGCATAGGAACCTGGAATGTCAGGTCCATGAATCAAGGCAAATTGGAAGTGGTCAAACAGGAGATGGCAAGGGTGAACGTCGACATTCTAGGAATCAGCGAACTAAAATGGACTGGAATGGGTGAATTTAACTCAGATGACCATTATATCTACTACTGTGGGCAGGAATCCCTCAGAAGAAATGGAGTAGCCATCATAGTCAACAAAAGAGTCCAAAATGCAGTACTTGGATGCAATCTCAAAAATGACAGAATGATCTCTGTTCGTTTCCAAGGCAAACCATTCAATATCAGGCTAATCCAAGCCTATGCCCCAACCAGTAATCCTGAAGAAGCTGAAGTTGAATGGTTCTATGAAAACCTACAAGACCTTTTAGAACTAACACCACAAAAAAGATGTCCTTTTCATTATAGGGGACTGGAATGCAAAAGTAGGAAGTCAGGAAACACCTGGAGTAACAGGCAAATTTGTCCTTGGAATGTGGAATGAAGCAGGACAAAGGCTAAAAGAGTTTTGCCAAGAGAACACACTGGTCATGGCAAACATCCTCTTCCAACAACACAAGAGAAGACTCTACACATGGACATCACCAGATGGTCTACAACAAAATCAGATTGATTATATTCTTTGCAGCCAAAGATGGAGATGCTCTATACAGTCAGCAAAAACAAGACAGGGAGCTGACTGTGGCTCAGATCATGAACTCCTTATTGCCAAATTCAGACTTAAATTGAAGAAAGTAGGGAAAACCACTAGACCATTCAGGTATGACCTAAATCAAATCCTTTATGATTATACAGTGGAAGTGAGAAATAGATTTAAGGGACTAGATCTAATAGACAGAGTGCCTGATGAACTATGGACAGAGGTATGTGACATTGTAGAGGAGACAGGGATCATGACCATCCCCATGGAAAAGAAATGCAAAAAAGCAAAATGGCTGTCTGGGGAAGCCTTACAAATAGCTGTGAAAAGAAGAGAAGTGAAAAGTAAAGGAGAAAAGGAAAGATATAAGCATCTGAACGAAGAGTTCCAAAGAACAGCAAGGAGAGATAAGAAAGCCTTCCTCAGCGATCAATGCAAAGAAATAGAGGAAAACAACAGAATGGGAAACACTAGAGAGCTCTTCAAGAAAATTAGAGATACCAAGGGAACATTTCATGCAAAGATGGGCTCAATAAAGGACAGAAATGGTATGGACCTAACAGAAGCAGAAGATATTAAGAGGTGGCAAGAATACACAGCAAACTGTACAAAAAAGATCTTCATGACCCAGATAATCATGCTGGTGTGATCACTCACCTAGAGCCAGACATCCTGGAATGTGAAGTCAAGTGGGTCTTAGGAAGCGTCACTATAGACAAAGCTAGTGGAGGTGATGGAATTCCAGTTGAGATATTTCAAATCCTGAAGGATGATGCTGTGGAAGTGCTTCACTCAATATGCCAGCAAATTTGGAAAACTCAGCAGTAGTCACAGGACTGGAAAAGGTCAGTTTTCATTCCAATCCCAAAGAAAGGCAATGCCAAAGAATACTCAAACTACCGCACAGTTGCACTCATCTCGCACGCTAGTAAAGTAATGCTCAATATTCTCCAAGCCAGGCTTCAGCAGTATGTGAACTGTGAGCTTCCAGATGTTCAAGCTGGTTTTAGAAAAGGCAGAGGAGCCAGAGAACAAATTGCTAACATCTGCTGGATCATCAAAGAAGCAAGAGAGTTCCAGAAAAATATCTATTTCTGCTTTATTGACTATGCCAAAGCCTTTGACTGTGTGGATCACAACAAACTGTGGAAAATTCTGAAAGAGATGGGAATACCAGACCACCTGACCTGCCTCTTGAGAAACCTATATGCAGATCAGGAAGCAACAGTTAGAATTGGACATGGAACAACATACTAGTTCCAAATAGGGAAAGGAATATGTCAAGCTGTATATTGTCACCCTGCTTATTTAACTTCTATGCAGAGTACATCATGAGAAACGCTGGACTGGAAGAAGCACAAGCTGGAATCAAGATTGCTAAGAGAAATATCAATAACCTCAGATATGCAGATGACACCACCCTTATGGCAGAAAGTGAAGAGGAACTAAAAAGCTTCTTGATGAAAGTGAAAGAGGAGAGTGAAAAAGTTGGCTTAAAGCTCAACATTCAGAAAACAAAGATCATGGCATCTGGTCCCATCACTTCATGGGAAATAGATGGGGAAACAGTGGAAACAGTGTCAGACTTTATTTTGGGGGGCTCCTATATCACTGCAGATGGTGATTGCAGCCATGAAATTAAGAGATGCTTACTCCTTGGAAGAAAAGTTATAACCAACCTAGATAGCATATTCAAAAGCAGACACATTACTTTACCAACAAAGGTCCGTCTAGTCAAGGCTATGGTTTTTCCAGTGGTCATGTATGGATGTGAGATTTGGACTTTGAAGAAAGCTGAGTGCCAAAGAATTGATGTTTTTGAACTGTGTTGTTGGAGAAGACTCTTGCGAGTCCCTTGGACTGCAAGGAGATCCAACCAGTCCATTCTAAAGGAGATCAGTTCTGGCTGTTCATTGGAAGGACTGATGCTAAAGCTGAAACTCCAATACTTTGGCCACCTCATGGGAAAAGTTGACTCATTGGAAAAGACTCTGATGCTGAGAGGGATTAGGGGCAGGAGGAGAAAGGGACAACAGAGAATGAGATGGCTGGATGGCATCACCAACTCGATGGGCATGAATTTTAGTAAACTCTGGGAGTTGGTAATGGATAGGGAGGCCTGGCGTGCTGCAATTCATGGGGTCGCAAAGAGTCGGACATGACTGAGTGACTAAACTGAACTGAATTGATACAAAATACCTTTATAGACACATCTCGATTAGTTTTTGCTTAAATCATTAAGTACTATAACCTATCCAAGTTAACACATAAAACTAAACATCATAGTAGGACACATAACCTCTGAGGACATCCTACTGGTCATAATTTAGTTAAAAATCACTGGAAAGATGAAAGAGCTGACTCACTGGAAAAGACTCTGATGCTGGGAAAGACTGAGGACCAAAGGAGGAGGAGGCAGAGAGGATGAGATGGTTAGATAGCATCACCAACTCAGTGAACATGAATTTGAGCAAACTCTGGGAGATAGTGGAGGACAGAGGAGCCTGGCTTGCTGCAGTCCATGGGGTCTCAGAGTTGGACACACTTAGCAACTGAACAGTAATGAACAAGAAAGATGCTAGATGGATGGATGGATGAAGGAAAGGAGAGACAGAGGAAGAAATCATTAAGTCTTTCAGTATTTTAATTAAAAAAGAATGTTGGTTATCAATTAAAGCAGCTTTATTTTGCCATGGTATTTGCTATATACTTTACCCTATACTTTATACTGAGCCACCAAGGGAAGCCCGTTTTTTCTTTTTTTACATAGGAAGTATTAAATTTAATTACTTGGAATAAATGTTTATATAATAATCAGCCCTCATTTTAGCAGTATTCTTTAATTGTTGCTAAAGATTTTATATCTGCATTGACCAAAGATTACTAGTCCTTGAACAATAGTCCTTTGTTGGAGCAAATCCACAAGAAAATACTTTATCATAAATCCTTGTAACTTAACAAAATGAACATACCGTAATGAAATTTCATGCTACAACACATATACCGTGGTTTCTATAACAGCTACTTTGGCACCTTCAGGACAGTGGTCCTCTGTCATCAAATGCCTTGTAGAGGACACAACACCTAATTTTTAAAGGGAAACAAAGCAGAGGGAGCACATCTCCTCATCTCTGCAGATCCAAACCTCTTTTATATTGATTTCCATCTTTCTGCCATTCTTGTGTCTATGGTATTTATGACAGTAAAAATTAGGGTTAATATTTGAAAGTGTCTCTTTTAAAAAATAAAAAGTTTAAAGAATTCAGTTGTCAGACTAGCCTATGAAATAAAAATTAGCAACAGTATTCTTATGTAGTCAAATCAGCAGCAAAAGAAACACCTAGGGGCATTCTGCTGATATGTTTCTAGGGCTGAAAATGAAATAGTTGAACAGATTCCAATCTTGAATGTAGGTATATCAAATAGGGAAAGGAAGTAATGAATATCATAAAGTGTCCTTCTGTGATCTTGCTAACTTACTCTAGCACTAAATGGCTCAAATATTCAAAAAGAAATCCTTGTCCAACTCTTATTCTTAGCTTTTCCTCAGTTGGAAACCTTCAGTGTTTTCACAGGCTCCTTAGGTGAACCCCGCAAAGATAATTTACTTGTTATTAAAACATATTAAAACAGTGAGGAAAAATGAATTTTTGTTTCTTTTAATATAAAACCCAAACCAGGTTTTCCCTATTTAGGACAGAAATTGTCTGAATTTTTGCAGCAACTTGTTGACTTGCAGTGTTTCTTGATACATATTAGAATTACTTAGGGAGCTTGAAAAAAATATTGATTCCAAATTATACATTTGGGGTTAGGGTGATGCTTAGCACTGATACTTTTAAAGCTCTTCTGATTGTTCTAACAAGTGGCCATGGTTGAAAAGTTCTGAGGCAGAAGAAAGAGAAATGAGCCTCCAGGTAGACATCACATACTGAACATGAACGTTTGCCCAGAGCTGTTGCTCCTCTGAGTCCTAGTGACTGGATGAAAGTCCATCTGGCTCCTGACAAGGAATTCACCCTTGCATATGCACTACCTAAGCCTTTAATCATCCTCTAAGTTTCCTTTTTAAAAGCCTTTTATTTGATTCAATTAACTATTCAGACTACTCATGAATGAGTTGGAGGAATAGTCCCAGATTCTTAGGGACTAAATGTTCATCTTCTTGTCATTTGAAAATGGGTAGTTTCTAATCATTCAATGTGATTATGGATTATCAACCAGCTACAAATGTCAGAGGGACAAAATAGCACTAAATACTTGGAAGTTCTGGTAGGATTTTCACCAAGAGCAATCTAGAACTTCAGTAGATATCCTGGAAAATTTTAGATATACATCTTAGAACCCCCCATGTTGTATCCTAGAATCAAAGAGCTCAAAGGCTCCCAATATCCCTCTGTCAGTATTTTAAAAATTGGTATGGAGAGGCCTTTAAAAAATGGGAAAAATTAAAGTTTCTTCCTTTAAGGGGTCCTTTAAAAAGACTAATGAGAACATCCAGGATCTAAAATCCAAGCTTAAAGGCTCCTCTCCTTCTAATCCAGCTCAGGGCTGTCCTGCCTCCCGGCCCATGTACATTGATTATCTTCTCCTTATTGATCTGTCCCTTTTGCTGCACCTTCCCTGGACCCTTTTCTTTTCCCTCTACTGCCTCTTCCTAAACAGCCCTCCCCCAAAATTCATCCCATATAAGTGAGAAAGAATACCCTAACTCCAGTGGAATTATATCTCCAAATATTTTTCAAAGTCAGACCGACACAAGGAACTTTCTTAACTCTCAATTTGAAAAAAAAAAAAAAATCAATGAAAAACTGAGAACTGTCCTTGAGTCATATAGTTTGAGGCTTTTTTTTACCTTTATCAATTAATTCATCATCTTATTAAGCCCAGAGATGCAAAAATGTAGCTTTCTTTAAAAGTAGAATAAATTGACTACAAAATTATATCAAATCTATGGATTAAAATTGAATTTAACAACAAAATAGGTATAAAACAATGCCAAGATCTCTTAGCTGCTATCTCTGACCTCTTTTCTATCAAAGATGCTCAGTCAAAAGTTTAGGCCTATAAACAGGGAAAAATCAAGTTTATTCCAGACTTTCAAGGTCATGGAACTACCACCTTTAGACATCATACCAATCTCAACAGAGAAAATATTTGATCTATATTATGCACCTTCTTTGGCCATGATTTTAAAACTGAGGTGGTAGATGTAGTTAGAAAAGAAAATATACTATTTACTTCCTATGTGAATTACAAGAGTTGGTAAAAAGAACAAAGCAAAAATATTTTGAAGATACTTTGACTACAAAAAAAGAAAATATGCAGACCAAATTATTACCGGTTCAGATTAAGCAACAATGGCACTTTCATGTCTGATCTAGACAAAAAGTTCCTATTATAAGAAAAATGGACACAGCCTTTACTCAGAAGGTATCAAAAAATATCAAAAGACAAAGGACCAATCTGTCTAACAGAAAAGCATCCTGCAAGGATATAGCATCTCTATTCTGGCTAAAACTACTCCTACCACAAAAAGAATTGTCCATGCATTGTCAAAAACACTATATTCCAAACTAATTGATCTTATGACCTTTTTATTATTCCTTCCTTGGACCAACAAAAATATTTTATGGTAAGGATTTCAAGTACCCCTCAAACTTCTGTTTTCATCTTGACTACTTTCTGTCTTCATTCCTCCCTGTGTGAGACACTGCAATATAATCAACCTGCTTTTCTGCTTAGGGATTTCACTCCAGTGAATCTGCTGGAACAAAATCTACTTTAGAAATGGGATGCCCCAGTTACATTTGGATCAGACAGCCACTTTCTAAATATTCTTAGCCCATAGTTTGACAAAAGCACAATTGTTACTTGAAACCTCTTCTATTGATACCTTGAGATCTGAATCTGTCTCCAAGACCTTCTAGGCTTGAAACAGTTCTAATGTGGGACACATATGAAGGTGAATGCTTAATGATCTCAACTGATCTGGCCAAACCCTTGAAACTAGCCCAAGACCCACTAAAAAGAGGACTACTGAAGTGCTGTGGCCCATTATATTTGTATACCTTCTGAAACAAATCCTTAGTCCCTTTATTAGAGCCCATACAGCTCCAGCTCTACCCATCAAGAAGACAAATAGATGCAACTACTGGTATTCATTGGAAGGACTGATGCTGAGCTGAGCTCCAGCCAACTTATAAGAAGAGGCAACTCATTGGAAAAGACCCTGATGCTGGGAAAGATTGAGGACAAGTGAAAGGAGAGACAGAGAATGAGATGATTGGATGGCATCACTGACTCAATGGACATGAGTTTGAGCAAACTCATGGAAATAGCAAAAGATGGGGAAGCCTGGTATGCTGCAATCATTGGGGTCCCAAAGAGTCAGACAAAACTTAGCGGCTGAACAACAACAAAAACAACAACTGATTTGTACAAGTTTTAAAAGTCATTAAAAGATTGTGCTTCTCTGCTTCCCTGTGTTCCCCAGTGCCAATATCATCTCAGCCTTGATCACTGACAGCTATTTACTTTATGGTGTTAGATCTACACTCAGTATTTTTCAGTATACACTTATACCCAGACTTACAGCATCTAGTATTTGCATTCACTTGGAAAAATCAATAATACACTTGAATAGTTGTGCCCCAGGGTTTACTGAAGTACCCTCTTACTACTTACTTAATACTTAATCATAAACTTAGAGACTTTGTTCCCAGCCATCCACTTATATACAATATGTTGATTATCTTCCATTATGCTCTCTGAGAGTCTTATAGAATTAATTCCCTTCATTTGAGAATAACATTACCATAAAAGAAAGACAAAGCAAAATCTTTATCAAAGACCTATGAACTCCAGCTTTGTTAGACCAAAGTGCATTGTCTAGGCTATAACATTGGAAACAAATTGAAAATCTCTTTCTTTCTAAATACTGGAAACTATTCGTGACTTTATCTGGGTAAATACTAAAAGGATTTCTTGATTCCATAGGTTGTGTGGATATCAAATTCCTAAATTTCCTGATGTGAGAAATGCTGAGAGGAAAAAGCTTTCCCTTGGTTGTCTTCTATAATTTAAATAACTCACATAGAAAGGCTCCTTTGGACTTCCCAGTTGCATCTTTTCTAATTGTAGCTGGAAGATCAGGTCAAGTCTGGGGCACACTTACAATGGATATGAGATATTACTTACCACAGTCGCTCTGACCCAAAAGCAATAGTCCTGGTTTGTGTGCAGTGGTGGCAGCAGCAAAGCAAACTGGGGCCTCTGCTGACTTAGTTTTAGAATATCTATTTTATCTCATGATTCTTCAGGCTATTCATACCTTACTCATGACTAAAAACACCCATCATTTTTCTTCTGCTCAGTCCTGCTCAACTCTAACCCTCTGCCAGACATCAAATCCGCAAAAATAGGTGAAACTGTAGCCCTTGCTTGGACCTTCCAGTCAATGGAACTGATAGAACAAATGTGTATAAAGATTGTACAGATATGTTTTCAAGGTTTATAACTTTTACATGCTTTGGAAGCAATGTCATTATTAAAATGCAGATGGTACTCTGAGTAAACATAGCAATCACATAAACCTTAGATGCCATTTTTTTTTTTAATTGGAATTGGCTGTAGTGAGCTGGTTACCAGATGCCTCCTGCACCTATGGAGCTCACCCTGTCTTTGACTCTGCCTTTTTGTAATCTAACTTAGCGTAACAGCAGAAAGTTTTAATGTGTATACTCAAGATTACCATCAGTTAGTCCAAGGGACTTTTCAGATGTATAAACCACAGGAAACTATGAATGACCCACAGCCTGAAAATATGACTTCCTAGGAATGGTACCACTATGATATTACTCTTAAAGTTTATTGGAGAGACTCTTAGCAGGTACTACTAATCACAAATGCTGCAGTAAAACTCTAGAAAGCAACTCTTGAATTCACATTTCTGAGAGGGAGAGAAAAAAAATAATTTTTAATGAGTACTCTTTAACTCTTTGGATATATATATGAAATTTTGTATATACATGACTTTTTATATATACAAACTTTGACTATACTAGTCCACAAAATGCATCTCAAGAAATTTCCAAAGACTGAAATCAAACATGGCATGTTCTCTAGCTTCATTGTTTGTCATCAGGGCTGCGTTCCTTGCTGAAGGCTCTAGGAAGAATCTGTTCTCTTGCTTTTTCCAGCTTCTAGAAGCCACCCATTTTCCTTGGCTGTCTTCCTTCCACTAATTTCAAAAGTAGCAACACTGGATATCTTTGATCATTCTTCCACAGTCACACTCCCTCTGACCATAGCCTGGAACAGTTCTCCTTTCTAAATACGATTAGATTGGGTCCATCCAGACAACCTCATCTCATGGGCCTTAACCTCAATCACATCTGTAAAATCCTCAAGTCTACTTTGCCACATAAGGTAACATATTCACATGTTCTGGGACATCTTTGAGGGACCATTATTCTGCTTAACCAGAGAAGGCAATAGTGACCCACTCCAGTACTCTTGCCTGGAAAATCCCATGGACAGAGGAGCCTGGTGGGCTGCAGTCCATGGGGTCACAAAGAATCGGACACAACTGAGTGACTTCCCTTTCACTTTTCACATTTCATGCACCCACTCCCGTGTTCTTGTCTGGAGAATTCCAAGGATGGCGGAGCCTGGTGGGCTGCCATCTACGGGGTCACACAGAGTCGGACACACCTGAAGTGACTTAGCAGCAGCAGCAGCAGCATTCTGCTTAACACAACTGGAAATAACCCACTTATTATTATGGTAGTTTGTGTTATGTCACTTTAGTTAAACTGGAAACTATGTTTTCTAGAATTCCCTTCTTGGCATAGTTTCATGTAAGAAGAGCTCGCTAAAAGTAAGACTTCTTTTGACATTTGGAAGGAGGAAACAAAGCAGCAGCATCATTCTCGGATTGTTATGGTCAGATAGATAGACTAAAAATATATATATGGTGGTGGGGTGGGGGACAGGGCGAGAAGAGCCCAGTAGGGCTCAGCTTGCCCTCACTCTCCTCCATTTCATGTCCAGCTTCTGTTTCCACTTTGCTGATTCAAGTTGGCTCCTGGTTCACCACCAAACGCTTGGTCTGTGCTAGTGTGCAGAGCTCGCCACAGACCCTTTCTTCACGGCTCCATTTTGGTGGTTGGATATGTTCGGCATTTTGGTTTTACTTTAAGGTTTTGACTTGCATTCATGACACTGTTTTAGATGGAACCTGGCTAGTGGTTCTCCCTGATCCCTGAATACTCCCTTCCAGGCCTTCGTTTTCCCAGGGACTCCCATATTTGTCAGCCTATTACCAAGCTAAATCCTTTCTTTTCATAAAAATTATAGTCCTATTCCCCTAAAGGAATCCTCACAGTCAGTAAAAAATGAAATAGATTATTGAATTATGATATTTCTGTATGTATAGCAAACCTCACAATCAAAGAAAGGAAGGAAGAAAAATTTAGTGCATGAAATGAGGACCCACTATCTCAAATTAATTACAAACCTTTAGTTTGAGTCTCATCCCTGAGGGAAGACTTCTTTGCCTCTTTTTTACAGTGCTAATCTCTTGACAAAACCCACAGGTAAGAAAACTTTAGTAAGAAGTTAAATATCTGCACCAGTGTGAACTTCTCCCTCTAAGTAAACAAATTTTCCACCTGATAGGGGTTTTCCTTACAAATTCAAATACCCCAGGATGAAGAAAGGAAGGAGATTCTTTAAAAATGAACTTTTTGCCAAGAGTTTTCTCAGAACATGGAGCAAGGTCACTTCTATAAGTACTTCCCACTTATTGATCTCCTGGCAGGGCCTAGCTTTGTGCTTAAGGATCGTTTCTATTCTCACAAAAGCTCAATGGAAAGTAGACCTACCTCCTTATTTTACAGATGAAAAACTGAAGCTCAAGAGTTGAAGTAGCTTTCCACAGGTCACACAGTGACAGGTAGATCTGAGACGGAAACCTGGATCAGCTTTTGCTGACTCAAGTCTGCGGCCAACTAATATGGGATCCAAGAAAAAAAAATACAAAATTTTAAATCACTAGAGTTTGCCTGACTCCACTGTTAAGCTCTGAATTGTGTTCCATAATACCTGGCTTTTGCTGTCTGGACAGTATTTATCATTCTCACCTTGTTCAAAGAAACCAGCCTCCCAGCCTTGGGAATGAATTAACAAAAGCCACGGAGGAGGCAGGTCATGTGGCATAAAGCATAATGAACAGAGATGCTGAATACTTTGGCCACCTGATGCAGAGTCAACTCATCGGAAAACCCTGATGCTGGGAAAGATAGAGGGCAAAAGGAGAAGAGGGCAGCAGAGGATTGGATGGTTAGATAGCATCACCGACTCAGTGGACATGTATCTGATAGTGAAGGACAGGGAAGCCTGGTGTGCTACAGTCCATGGGGTCACAAAGAGTCAGATAAGACTTAGCAACTGAACAACAAAGAGCGGTAGTGAATCACAGAGGTTTGGACCCCTGGCTCTGGAGCTAAGTGTACAGAGTCTACATTCCAGCTCTGCAGAAAGGAAAAGGGAAGGATTAGGAGGAAAGAAACTGTTGACTTTGGTATTCTATTATTACTTCCACAAAGCGATGAGATGAACTGATCTCAAAATATCAAATTTCAGTTTTTTTCTCACTACCTCAGTTCAGTTCAGTTCAGTCACTCAGTCGTGTCCGACTCCTTGTGACCCCATGAATCGCAGCACGCCAGGCCTCCCTGTCCATCACCATCTCCCGGAGTTCACTCAGACTCACGTCCATCAAGTCCGTGATGCCATCCAGCCATCTCATCCTCAGTCATCCCCTTCTCCTCCTGCCCCCAATCCCTCCCAGCATCAGAGTCTTTTCCAATGAGTCAACTCTTTGCATGGGCATTTTTTGTTTTCAACTTTTTAATTCCATGTACTCCTATAACAAACGTTCTTTTTTATAAATGAGGTCAAGCAACCTTGTTCTAGCCCAGATTGGATATAAACACATCATATTAAGCTATGGCTTGGGTCACCTTGAAAAGCTTAGGTCACGGGATAACAACCCTTTGATCAATAGTTTGGGATGGCAATGGGACACATCAAGAAAGAAAAGGAGTAGTTTAACACAGAATGATTAATACCAGTTTAAATACTTGGAGATAACCATATTAAGAATAGTTGAATGCCGGGAATGGCATATAAGGTAGAAAGACCATTAGCAATAATTTCATACTGAATCCAAAATTAGAATGTATCTTAAAATAGCACCAGAGCAGTCAACTGGCAGGGGCCCAAGTATAGGCAGTTTGAAGACTGCAGGCAGGCGGGCTTTGCAGAACACTGTTATTATTTCACTGAAGGAATTTTGTTAGAGCAAAGGTTAATCAGAAATCCTCTGTAGCATAGCCACTTTACACTCAAGTTCTAAAATTTCACTGTCTATGATATTTCCCATCCTGAATTTTACATCCAACCACTCAGGTCTCATAGAACCTAGTAGGGGTTCTTCAGAAAGATCCCTTGACAATATTAAGAGATTTCAATAATGAAATATCACCATTATAAGAGAGGCCTCGCATTTGAATATAAAACTCCTTCCATTGTAAAATTTTCTGTGAGAAACTAAATCTAAAAATGAAATCTTTCTGTGAGTTAAGATCCAAATTTAAAGTCTCAACAAAGGCCAAACTCAAAATATCTTGTGTTTGTGAATTAATTAACATTCAATAAATATCCCCCTCCTACCCTTCTAATTCTGCTCAGTCTCAGCTGTTAAAGTTAGGGTTCTTTTAGCAGCTGAAGTTTTGGCTCTTTCACTGGAATCAGTGTAGTCTTTTAGGAATTAACTTGTTGAATTATTCAGTAACAAGTCTCCCTTGAGCCTTACTTTGAAGAGTTCAAAGCTTTAGTAAGACAAGATTTTCTCAGCTCTGGACCTATACCCTCCAGATTTAGAAACTAAGCCAATTCCCAGACCATGGGACCATTATCATAGGTAACAGTCCATCGACCCCAGTGCTCAGAAGCTCAAAGGTAAGTGGGAATGTAGGTAAAGTCAGTCTGCAACTGGTTTGGGTTTTTAGAATCCAAGAGTTATGAGTATAAACTCAAATGGAAGACTTAGCCCATAAAGATTTTGATTGTACCAGTCAACAGAGGAGGGAGAGATCCGCCAACACAAATAATTTATTCTCCTAGAGAACAGCATTGGAAAATTTACTGTCTTTCTTCAATCTATAGAAAACTTATAATGGTGATGCATAGCACTCACTAATTCTAATTTGAAGGGCCTTCTTTTTTTCTCTAGGAGTACATTACCCTCTGGTAGTGATGCTCCACTTGGGAGCCTCCACTTGAAAGCATTGTGTCCACTCTCACTGAGCAGGCATTTTCAATTCTGTATCGCACAGTCTATTTCCCCTGCCTCCTGTAAAACTATTCAGGACTCCCT
This sequence comes from Capricornis sumatraensis, assembly GCF_032405125.1. Lineage (NCBI taxonomy): Eukaryota > Metazoa > Chordata > Mammalia > Artiodactyla > Bovidae > Capricornis > Capricornis sumatraensis. The sequence continues at coordinate 56,947,370 of NC_091087.1, read as the reverse complement.
CACCTGCCTTCTTAGGAGTGTGTCTTCACACATCTTTCCCTGTGTCATGAATGGGTTACACACATACTGAGCACTCAAGTCCTCCAGGCAAGTCAAAACCTTGAGATACATTTACTCTATTGAACAGCAAATATATTATCATGTTCAATATGTACAATGGCATGTAAAATGCTGGAAAGCTCTGAAACCAATCCAGAGCCAAATTAAGAACACCTAGCAAGGTCTCTCTTGAACCTGCAGAGAGCAATATGAATATAAGATTATTTCCTTTCTTGACCCTCAACGCCGTCCACACTAAAATGCAGTTTGGAACAGGCCATCTCACTGTACCTGGCCAGACCTGTTACTATCAGCTCACAAGTGGAATTTCACCAAATTTCTAAAGCCTTCCCATGACTCAATTGCTTTGCAAGTCAAAAGCAGCAGATATTGTTTTGACTTTACATAAACAGAATATAGTTTCCTTATAACTGAGTCCTTGCCCCTGTTGTTTCAGACTCATAGGATTGATGATAGGATGACCATATAATTTAGTATATACTTTGGGTCATAAAATGGAGCCCTAAAAAGACTTATCGGAGATTTTCTTGAGCAAACTGGGCCATATGGTCACCTTAGTCATTGAAGAGCAAACCAACAATCAGAAAATAGGTTAATAAAGTTAAATAAAAACAGTGGCAGACTTTATTTTCTTGGTCTCCAAAATCATTGATGGTGAATGCAGCCATGAAATTAAAAGATGCTTGCTCCTTGGAAAAAAAAATCTATGACAAACCTAGACAGCATATTAAAAAGAAAAGACATCATTTAGTCGACAAAGTTCTGTCTAGTCAAAGCTATGGTTTTTCCAGCAGTCATGTATGGATGCGAGAGTTGGACTATAAGGAAGGCTGAGTGCCAAGAACTGATGCCTTTCAACTTTGGTGCTGGAGAAGACTCTTGAGAGTCCCTTGACAGCAAGGCGATCCAACCAGTCAGTCTTAAAGGAAATCAACCCTGAATATTCACCGGAAGGACTGATGCTGAAACTCCAATAGTTTGGTCACCTGATACAACCAACTCATTGGAAAAGACTCTGATGCTGGGAAAGATTGAGGGCAGGGGGAGAAGGGGGCCACAGAGGATGAGATGGTTGGATGGCATCACCGACTCAATGGACATGAGTTTGAGCAAATTCCGAGAGATAGTGAAAGACAGGGAAGCGTGGCATGCTGAAGTCCATGGGATCACAAAGAGTTGGATATGATTTAGCGACTGAATAACAAGATCCTGAGAATATGAATTACTGACCTAGAAGTAGGATTATTTCCTTAACACTGAGTCAGGTCTCCACCAACAGAAGCTGAGTGGCCCAAGTTGGAAAGAATATATTAATATTACATTAGAAAGAGGTGGTTTACTCATGTTTAGTTCTCCATCTTTATCTTCCACTTCTCAACAGTTTGACCTGTAGGTTCTTTTTTCTTTATTGAAAATATTTATATACAACTAGGTAATTACATTTAACAGATTTTCCTACCAATTCCCTGCTTACACCTTCGCAGTTGCCTTTATTGTCTTCTCCTTCTCCCCTGTCAAACTTTAAAATGTTAGACTTCGTCTGAAGACTCTCATTGACTCTTTACTTGGTGTTCTCTCTTTAGATGAATTTTATCAAATGGCTATAAATAACATTTATGCTGATGACCCTCTAAGTTACATCTCCAGACTGGTCAATCCACCTATGATTCAAATTCATAAACCAACGACTTAATTGTTATCACCACTGCAGCCTAATAAAGCCCAAGTAGAATACAAATTCTACCCTGAGAAATGCACTTAGCTTCAGAGCTTCCATATCTCAGTAGATGGTGCACACATTCCTCTGGTATCTCAAATGTAAAAGCTTGGCTTAATCCTTGAATACTCTTATTTTTTCTCACACATCAACTAATCAATCACCAACTCTTCCTGTCACTACTTCAAACCTACCTCCCCAGATGGGTCATTTCTCACCTTGTTTATTATACAGTTCAGTTGCTCAGTCATGTCCAGCTCTTTGCAACCCCAGGGACCGCAGCATGCCAGGCCTCCCTGTCCATCACCAACTCCCAGAGTTTATTCAAACTCATGTCCATTGAGTCGGTGATGCCGTCCAGCCATCTCATCCTCTGTCGTCCCCTTCTCCTCCTGCCCTCAATCTTTCCCAGCATCAGGGTCTTTTCCAAGGAGTCAGTTCTTCACATCAGGTGGCCAAAGTATTGTAGTTTCAGCTTTAGCATCAGTCCTTCCAATAAATAGCCAGGACTGATTTCCTTTAGGATGGACTGGTTGGATCTCCTTGCAGTCCAAGGGACCCTCGAGAGACTTCTCCAACACCCCAGTTCAAAAGCATCAATTCTTTGGTGCTCAGCTTTCTTTATTACTACAACCTAGTCCAAACCATCATTATCTCTCACCTGGAATAATACATTAGCTTCCTAAGAGATGCCCCTATCTTTTATTCTTAACCCACGAAGATTTATCCTCCACAGTGTTTTGGGGGGCTTTATATCAGTGCTGCCTCCCTTTCTAGAAACTCACCAATGGCACCCATAACCAGAATAAAGCTTTACCACAATTTCTAAGTGTTAGTCACTTAGTCATGTCCAACTGTTTGTGACTCTTTGTAGCCCACCAGGTTTCTCTGTCCATGGAATTCTCCAGGTAAGAATACTAGAGTGGGTTGCTGTGCCCTCCTCCATGGGATCTTCCTGACCCAGGAGTCAAACCCATGACTCCTGTCTCCTGCATTGGCAGGTGGGTTCTTTACAACTAGTGCCAACTAGAAGCCCCCAACTTCTACGATTCTGTATAATCCAGCCCTTGCCTACCCCTCTGATCTAATCTCTCTTCACACTCACTACACTTTACCCATACTGTCCTTATTTCTGTTTCTTTAAGAGGCAAAGATCCTTCCCATCACAGAGGCCTTTGATCTCCCTATTTCTTCTGTTACAGATGCTACTTTTCAGAATTTTTGCACAACTGACTCCACATTACTCGAGTCAACACTCTCAGAGATACTTTTCTTCATAATGCTAGCTACAGTTCTTCCCTTCCCGTGTCTGTCGTATTTTATTTTATATGTCACTTATCAACACCAGAAAATCTAGGCCAAAATAACCTCCTGCGTGTGGGAAGTCTGAATTATTCACAACTTGAAACAGTGCCTGGCACCTAGCAAATACTCATTAAATAGTTTTTGACTGAAAAAAAATGGGAAAAAAAAAATCTGTCATTCTGAAAAGTATAACAAACTATCATGGAAACCACATCTCAAAACTTTGGCCTTTCAATGTACTTCTCCAGATCTTTATTTTCACAAGCAATCTCAATTCCAAGCTTTTTGTTCATTTCCCTCTTCATGTTTTATCTTCTCACAGAAGTCTTATAGATCTTGCTTTGTTTCAACACCCTCCAAACCTGCCATCATGGACCAACAAGTTGGTAAATTTATAATAAGCTTGTTTTATGTATTATCACACTTTAAAATGTGTATGCTGTTTTGGTCACTCTTTCTCCTTTATTTATTTGTTTGGAAGTTGAATAAACATATAGGTCTTGCCGATCTCCTTCTCTAAATACAATGTCTTTGTCTTGTTCCCGTCACCACCACGCTGCCCCCACCCTTTGCTTCTAGATCCCTCATCCCTTCCAACATCTGGAAGTTATAGAAATAGAGAAAAAAAAGGAAAAATAATCCCTTTCTTATTGTGCACCTGTATTTGTTCATTCTCTGCCTATGTGAAAGAATACCTGAATCTCAAGGATGCCAACACCTACCCTCCCCTCCCAGCTTTCACTGATACTTGATTTTTTCACCCACAGCTTCATAAATATAGGCAGGAACCTTGAAAAGCTAACAGTATATCATTGATTTTAAATTATATTCCTTAAATACGTTTCACATTTTTAGACAGTGGAAGAAGACTGACTTTTGCATTGACAAAAACTGTATATAAAAACAAATTTTCTTCTTGGATCTTATCTGCTAATTAAGTAGAATCCGTGTTATGAAAAAAACTGCTACAAAATGTTTCTTACGTTTCTGTAATTCTTGTTGTCTTTCCAGTTTTCCTTTGCAAAGGTATGAACTAGACTGCTTCCTGGGAAGCATATTAGAAGAATTAAATTTAGAATGAATTAAGTTATATGAAAATCACTCTAATTTCAAGTAAACCACAGTAGACCCAGGACTTTTCCGAGCTCAGATTTTAAACAGACTATAGCATCTGATTGTGATGGACTGGAACTGCAAGTAGATGGCAAAAAAACATTTAGCCTATGTATCAGCACTGTGCAAATGTTGTATTTTATTCTTTTCCTTTTCATTGAAGGGCACTGTCTACTCTGGCAGGAGTGTGGCCAATTTACATTTTTCCAGTTATATAAGGAGTTATGTGTGGAAACTTGGCTTAAACAGCTCTGTCTCATTTTAGTGATATTTCAGCTTCTCTCCAAGATGGTGCCCTGAACTACTGCTTTCCTATTTCCAAAGCTAGCTCAGGTTTTACTGACTTGCTCAACCTTTCTTCTTTCAGAGAACAATACCAGTTGTACTAACACCTTTGGGCTGGCTGTACACAGCCAATGACCACCAGTGCTGGCTTTTTCACTGCCCTAACCCCAATTCACAGAACACATTTTATGCCTACTTGATATACTGGATTTAGAGTTGAGAGCAGGTAGATCTATAATCATTAACCTCATAGGAAAGGAGAGATAGGAATGCCAGTAAGGGAGGAACACCATCCCAAAAGGAGAGGAAAACCAGGACACGAGAGTGGGTTAGCATGAGACCAAAGAGACAAAGAGAGACAGACAGAAAGAGAAGCTGATTAGCAGTACACTGAGCCAGGCAAAAAATTTAACATCGCATTATTTTTAGATGCAAATAACCCAGGTCATAGAAACATACAATTTTAAATTGATTCAGTCATTTAAAACTAACGTTAGTCAAGTCATATTCTTCAACCATATACTACTGATATCTAACTACTCTGCAGGAAACTATTACATATTGTTGAATGTCAAAGAAAGCTGAGTGAGTTTTAGATGTTGATAACAATAAATCCATCCTCTCTATGTTCTCTTCATGGCTCCAGTATTAGCTTCTGTGAACTGGCTCACAAAGTATGACTGCACCTGGGAATATGAGGCTTTATACCAAACCACAGGAAGAGTAGCAATTCAGAAATTAAGGATTTCTAATAATAAACTGGTTGATAAAAGCAGAATGCAAAATATGTCATGTACAAAACAGGAATTGTGCCTCAAAAAGGGTGGGAGATGATTCCAGTTTTAGTTCACATTTGCACATAGTAGAACTTATTAGTAATTTCAGGTACTTGGTTTCTACAAATATAAAATTATTTTATTTCCATTTGCTTCCACAAAGATACCTATCATAAAAGGACTTGATAATCCATTTTAATGCCACACTACAATAATAGGAAATGTTACCCCAGAAACCAATTGGAAAAAAATATTAAAAATCAAAAATACATATAGCTGAGAAGTAGATAGCTGACCAATAACAAAAGAGCAAAACTATTTCAACATACTTCTCGTCTATACTCTTTACCATCTCACTCCAAGAAAGCCTGTATTTTCGGTTCCCTCTTTTACTAAGTTTTGCTCACTTCTGTCTAGTCATTCCCACCTTCCACTGACCGCCATTTGTTAAGAATACAAAAACACGTGACTAAATAGCATAAAGTTTTTCATAAATGTAAAATCCCATTAACCCAAGACTCTAAGAAAGTACATACATTTCAAATTATAGTAAATGCTTTTAAGATTGCTCTGCCTTCTTAATTCTTGTTATGTCTTGGTACTCCTTGCATGCATGTGTAGTTACACGTGTATATGTGTGTATCTGTGTATTTTAATTTTATTCTTCAAAGCATAAGTCGATGTAAAATAACCTTAAATACCTCATTGAAAGAAAACATGTATTTGCATACAGTTGAAAATAACAATACATAATGAATATGGGCATGTAATGTAGCAAATATAAGTTTTATGGCATTACTAATGCCCTAGATATTTTATAAATATAACCAAGCTGGCAAAATTTAAGTGATGCAAACTACAGAACCTATTCTGATTCATACTTCTAAATTTATAACATTAGAAAAGATGTTTCCCTTCTCTGTGACACTAACATCATTCAGTTCAGTCGCTCAGTCGTGTCCGACTCTTTGGGACCCCATGAATCGCAGCATGCCAGGCCTCCCTGTCCATCACCAACTCCCAGAGTTCACTCAGACTCACGTCCATCGAGTCAGTGATGCCATCCAGCCATCTCATCCTCAGTCGTCCCCTTCTCCTCCTGCCCCCAATCCCTCCCAGCATCAGAGTCTTTTCCAATGAGTCAACTCTTCACATGAGGTGGCCAAAAAAATAATAAATAAAATTATAGGCCACCTGAAGTGAAGAACCAACTCATTGCAAAAGACCCTGATGCTGGGAAGATTGAGGGCAGGAGGAGAAGCAGGTGACAGAGGATGAAATGTTTGGATAGCATCACCAACTCAGTGGACATGAATTTGAGCAAACTCCAGGAGACCGTGAAAGACAGGGAAGCCTGGCGTGCTGCAGTCCATGGGGTTGCAAAGAGTCGGACACAACTTAGCAACTGAAAAACAACAACAACAACAAAATAATAGAACTACGAGGAGTAGGCACTGTTCTCCTACCTCTTGGGAAGAAAGCGGCAGAAGGATGGGTGGAACTTGAAGCAGCACCTGAACATACTGCCCAGAAGCTGGGTGAAAATCTTGAGCCTGAAAATATGCATCCATATCCCTCATCCTTGCTCAGGGCTCCTCAGTGCTCACCTGGTTGCCTTCCAGCATCCTTGCTTTCCTGATTTTATCAAGAATCCATTTATCTCCAGCATAGCACAGGTATGGTATCTTAGAAAAGCTGACCTACCCAGTTTGAGAGATAGCCTTAATTTATTTCAAAGCAATTCCATTGATTCCCACCTGCCAGAGACGGGTTCAAGATAGACGTGTGTGACAAGCCACAGTCAGGCCTGCTGAATTAAACCTTGGGTAGGCCTGATAACTAGTGAGGAATGCAGCAGGGATCAATACCCTTGAATTCTCTCAGATGGTAACAGGTGGTACATACTCCACCCTGACCTAAAACGCAATAAAAGGCAGCAAATGTAATTGTGACAGAAGCCACTTTTCATAAGCTTCAGAGACCAACAAACTCTGGGTGTACAGACTTTAAGAAAAGCAAGGAGAAATATTGAGAACTTATGCTCTTGAAATGTACATGAGTGTTTTCTCCATTGCCTGTTTCCAGGTACAAGAATAAACCAGTGACATAAACTAAGCCCTGTATATTGTCATCACTGTTTCTCAAACAGGAAATAGGTGATTTAATCTGGCCCTGCTCTTGAACGAGTCAACACGATTCGTAAGTACAGACAAGAGAGGAGTGAAATAAGGGCAAGTTCACCAGGCTACCTGGATACCCTATTACCACTAGGATCAGGGTCACTTGATCTGTGGAGCCTAAGGGAAAGTTTCTGGAAAGATGCAAGTTATTTAAGGATGGAAGATTTGTTAGCTCCACCAAGTTCCTTCCTTAAGCCATCGCCCATCATCCCAATGCTGCTAAGTTGTGGGCATCTTGAAGAAAATTTAGGAATGGATAATTGTGAAACACCCAAACCTAAGCAAGCTGGTTATGAAAGCTTGGAACCAGAGCCTGGATTCAGGGTCTGGAGCTGGGTCTTTCTCATAGAGTTTTTCAGCTGTGGTGAGATTTCTACAAATGTCTGTGGACCTGGAAGCCCAGAAGTCCAGGCTTTTTGGCTATTTCATTTTTTTCTTGCTGGCTTCTCTTCTCAGTGGGCTCTGGATGAAGGTTCCCAGTAGCAGCAGCAGTCTCCCTTCCAGGATTACCCTTGGGCCATAGTTCCAAGTAATATCTCACTCCTGTTGGACCTAATAGGTAATTCAAACAAATATGGGTTCTTGTTCAAGATGGCAATGTAGGAAGATCCTGAATTCACCTTTTCATCAACCCACTGAAACCAGAGTACATAAGGAACAATTTCCTCTGAAACAAACCTCCAAAATACTTAAGCAACTCCTGTGCATCAGGCAAATAAGGAAAAAACCCACATCAAAATGGATAGGAGATGCTGAGACAGTCTGGCCATAAGCCCCACCTTCAGCACAGCCAGCAAAAATGGGAATGGAACTCACAACCTGGAGTCCCTGAACTTCCCCCTGAAGAGCAAAAGGTTTGAACCCCACATCTGATACCCCAGCTTTGAAGACCTGCATCTGAGAAATCAATGCCCAAAACATCTAGCTCTAAAAGACAACTGGAAAAAAAATCTAAGAAATACTTCTTAACCAGCTTTTATGGATTCATCTGGCTATCCTCCCCTCATCCCAGAGCCTGCACAGATGTAACCACCTGAAATGCATGGTTTTCTGTGAGAGAGGCCTGGTTGATTATCTTAAAACTTGGACTTGAGGGGCAGGTGTATCTAATTTAACACAAATCTGGGGCCCTACTGAAATGCTCTCCAAAGATGGAGGCCATATTTGTATTCTTCCTGGGTCTCATTCCAAGTCACCAGTATCTTCCAGAAAGGAGCCTATCTTCCAGAAAACTTGGGGTGCCCCAGTTTTTGCAGGTACCACCCAGGGGACACCCCTTGATCACCTGGCTCTGATAGCCAGTGGGGTTTGCATTCTCAGGTCCCACTGAGCTGTAACAAAGATTTCTAAAAGCCACCTCCCTGAGCAAAGTGAAGAGGCAGGAGACTGAAACGCCCAGTCACTATGGAAGAGGCCTATTGTGCTCATAGCTGCAGCCTGAGGGACAGGCTTCTAATTAAACACACACATCTAAGGGCTGACCGCAACCCTCTCCAGAGACCTCAGAGTATGGGTGCTACATTTGTGCTCTCCCACTACCTTGCTCCTTGAGATGTGTCTTAACGATGATTGGTTTCATCTGACAGCAAAGCAAAACAATGAAAGCAAAAATAAGCAAGTAGGACTTCATCAAACTAAAAAGCTTCTGCACAGCAAAAGAAATAATCAACAACAACAACAAAAAAAACCACCACATAGGAGAAAATAGTTGCAAATCACACCTAATGAGGGGTTAATATGCAAAATCCATCAAGAATTCATCAACTCAGTAACAAAAAAGTCCGATTTAAAGACAGGTAGAGAATCTGAATAGAAATTTTTCCAAAGAAGACATACGCATGGCCAACAGGTACATGAAAAGAGGCTCAACATCACTAACCCTCAGGGAAATGCAAACGAAAGCCACACTGAGATAGCAGCTCACACCTGTTGTATGGCCATTATCAAAAAGATAAGAAGTAACAAATGTTGGTGAGCATGTGGAGAAAAGGGAAACTTCGTGGACTGTTGGCGGGGAAAGCTAGAATCAAATAAATCTAAAGAATTAATTTGAATGCTCTAAGAAAGGTTTACAAACACAAGAAATTCTATCTAGTTTGCCAAAAAGTCACCTATATGTATTTCTGCTATGCAACAAGCAAGAGATAAAACAATTTCTCATTGATTTTTGACCTAATCAACAAATTCATAAGTATTCAAGAAGCATAATATATCTTTGCATAAGCATGAATTATTATTGTACTTCATTCTAGTAAAAAACTCAATTTTAAAAAGCATCAGCAAAAATCACATTATTTTATATTTAATTAAAAATGATGTTGAGATAAAAGCAAACGAAAAGTAATTTTTATTTTTATTTCATCAAATCCATCTCCATGAATGAAATTCCCTTATGAAGAGACCAAGAGGCCAAACTTCCATGTAAAATTCTTTAGGCTTTAAAACAAATGTGTTATGCTATCTGTGAAGCATAGGAAGCTTTCTCTTCCTCATTACTGTCTCCAGTGAAGCAATTCTGATGTTTTGTGCATTTCCCTATTAACAATGTGCATAGTATTCTGAAATAAGCTGACAAACTTTACAGAAAAACAGCTGTCAATTCACTACTTGATGAGCAGGCAGATATAAAGGCTTTCCATATTCAGTGTTTCCAAGGAAACCCCTCTTTCTGTATACACTCATTCAACATGCAAGCTTTGAAGTGACTGTATAGTCTCTGTGCGTGTGAGAGGAAAGCAAAATAGAGGTGTAAGTTAAAAATCTCTAGAATGAAGCATTAGTTCCATGGCAATAAAGAGTATTATAAGAATTGGCTAACCATATTGATTTGATTGAACATAAGCAAGATGATGTTTGGGAAAAAAAAAAGAGGAAACTAGAAGAAATAAATATGCCCTAGGGAACCCGGTTAGTGAAATATTTCAAAAGGGAATGCCATTGTAAACAACACCAGAATGACAATATAAAGAGGGATGAGACAGGAAAGCAAAACAGAGCAACAGAAACAAAAGAACTGAAACTAAAGAAAAATAAGGAGACAAATTAAGAAAGAAAATAAATCTGTATATTTGAACATATTGATGTTTATTTACAGCAACACTAGTATAAAGAAAATTGACCGATGAGGTCAATTCCGAAAAAATCAGTTTAATTAAATTAGTCAAAACAGTTGGCCGCAGTCTTACACTGAAAGCGTTTGATGTCTAACCTCTTTGGTGTACTCAGTAAGCATCTACTATCACCATTCTTTATGAAAATTATCAAGGCCATGAAATACTAAGATATGCATAAGTATGAGAATATTTCTATAATTATATTTCTAATAATTTTATTAGGATGCTTTATTGTTTTGTTTTCACCTAGGTAATATTACTGTTTAACATTAACATTTTTAATATAGACAATCCTCAACTCACAATGGTTTAACTTACAATTTTTTTACTTTACAGACTTCCCTGGTAGTACAGTAGATAAGAATCCACCTGCCAATGCAGGGGACACAGGTTTGATCCCTGGTCTAGGAAGATTCCATGTGCCCAGAGTAACTAAGCCTGCATGCTGCAACTAGTAAAGCCTGGACATCTAAAACCTGTGCTCTCCCCCACCAAGAGAAGTCACCACAATGAGAAGTTCATGCACCACAATGAAGAGCAGCTCCTGCTCACTGCAACTAGAGAAAGCCTGCATGTAGCAATGAAGACCCAGCACAACCAACTATAAATAAATTAATTTAAAAAGGTTTTTCAACTTTATACGTTTGAAAGCAATAGTCATTCAATAGAAACTCTACTTCAAATGCTGAATTTTGAACTTTTCTTGGGCTAGCAATAGTGGGATACTGATAACTGGACAATAGCCTTGGACCTCAGCTTCCAGTCAGCCATGTGATCACAAGGTAAGCAACTGATACACTTACAACCTTTTTTTGTTCACTTTTAGTATAGCCTTCAATAAACTACATGAGTTATTCAACTCCTTATTAAAGGATAGGTTTGTATTAGACAATTTTGCCCAAGTGTAGACCAATATAAATATTCTAAGCATGTGTGAGGCAGACTAGGCTAAGCTATGACATTCAATAGGTGAGATGTATTAAATGCATTTTCTGCTTATGATATAGTCAACTTATAATGGGTTTATTGGGAAATAATTACCTAATTAACATGTTTCATGTTCAATGAAATGTATATATATGCACACAATTTTTGTTGTTGAACATCTGAGGATACACACCCACACACCCCCCAGTTGAAAATGCCACAGCTTTAACAAGCCTACCCCTCCAAGGAGAACTCTACAGAACAAAATGATTAGACTCCATACCTCCTGCATCTGCATCATCACAGCAATATTCTAGAACCTATCACTTCCAGTCACTGTGTGCTTTCCCTTCTTTCACATGCTTCTGAAGGACACTCCAATTTAAGTATGTAAGTTATGGATAAAGTGTTAGTCACTCAGTTGTGTCTGACTCTTTGTGACCCCCATGGGCTGTAGCCTTCCAGGCTCCTCTGTCCATGGGGATTCTCCAGGCAAGAACACTGGAGTGGGTAGCCATTTCCTTCTCCAGAGGATCTTTTCAACCCAGGAATCGAATTTGCATCTCCTGTGTCTCCTGCATTGCAGACAGATTCTTTACCCACGGAGCCGTAAGGTGTTCCTTTTTGGTTATAGATATATCTTCATCATAACATTGCTCTTTTAGCAAAATCCATTTCAAGACTTCAAACAAAATTTGTGCTGACTTATTTTTCAGAGAAAACCAATCTGCTTGCGTCCTTCCATACCTGTGGCATGGTCATGTGAATGTTCACGTTTTCTTCCTAACCTAATAAAGCCTGAAATGCACACACTGATGGAATGTGTGTTAATGTGTCAATGTGTTAATGAGACTTTGGGCCAATAAATTACCCTTCCACAGTGAGGATCTATGAATTTAATTTGTGCTTGTTGGGTCTATGTTGTGCAATGCTATTTAATTCAAGATAAATCTGCCCATTATGGGTAGAAATATGTGTTATGACTTGGGTCTTTTATAACATGACCTCATAACTGCAATTCAAAGGAAACTAAAATGAAGAGGTAGTACACTAGGGTTTGAAATGACAAACTGTCATTCCAATAAAGATTATTCAGGTAAAAAGTGATAGTACTAAGACTCAAACAAATTAGGAGAAACTGCTATCTATGCTGTACCAGTAGGATGAGTAGTGTAGACCATTTTGGCAATTTAATGTTACATTTTTCCTTTAAAAGATTTAGAAGGTCCCTGTTTAACAGCAATGGCGACCTATAGCTGCACTTCGTTTTGTTTGAACAAAAACACTTTTGTATGTGTCTAGGTCAGTGTTACAAATGGAACAGCTAAAAACTGACAGTTCCGAAATTCAAATTTGGATCTATTTCACTGGACTTGAGCATCTATCCAGCATCTGGATTCAGATCCATTGGAGTTTAACTCATATGTTGGAGTGTAACTCTTCTGAGCTTCTTAAATCAAGTGATCACTAAGCTTCATTATACTCTTTTAGAATTAGGCAGAATGTATATTTAAATCTATGATAGAATAACAAAAAAAGCAGAATGATGAAATATGCAATGAAAAGTGAAAGTGAAGTCACTCAGTCATGCCCGACTCTTTGTGACCCCGTGGACTGTAGCCTACCAGCCTCCTTCATCCATGGGATTCTCTAGGCAACAGTCCTGGAGTGGGTTGCCATTTCCTTCTCCAGGAAATCTTCCCAACCCAGGGATCGAACCCAGGTCTCCCACATTGGAGGCAGACGTTTTAACCTCTGTGCCACCAGGGAAGCCCCCAAAATATGAAATAATGTGTTATAAATGGAGCCTAGAAATTTGAAATACATGGTTTTGCCTACAGAACTAAGTAAATTTTGCTTTGTGACAAGTAAACGTGTGTGTGTGTGTGTGTGTGTGTGTGTGTGTGTGTGTGTGTGTGTGTTGCAACACATGGTATCCAAACTCAAGTCTACTAGGAGAATCAACATCAAAATGAAAAGGAATATAAACAGATTTTGTAGGCTCTTACAAAAAAGAATAATGTGTAATTTTATTGTTTTGTTTGATGTTTGCTTTTTGCTATATAATTTGTTTTATAACAGATTTGATATAATTCATATTACACAAAAGCCACACATTTAGTTATATAAATCAAGAGTTTTAGCAGATTCACATGGTTTTGCAACCATTACAATTAATTTTAGAATATTTTCACCACCCACAAAACAACCTGTTTACCTATTAACAGTCACTTCTATTCTCACCACCCTCAGCCCCTGACAACACTAATCTACCTTTAGTTTCTATGAATTCCCTACTCTAGATATGACATATCAACAGAATAAAAACATATGTGTCCATTCGTGACCATCTTGTTTCACATAGTGTAATATTTTCAAGGTTCATCCATGTGGCATACATGAGTAAGTGATTTTTTATTACCTCATAATTATGACCAACCTAGATAGCATATTCAAAAGCAGAGACATTACCTTGCCGACTAAGGTCCGTCTAGTCAAGGCTATGGTTTTTCCTGTGGTCATGTATGGATGTGAGAGTTGGACTGTGAAGAAGGCTGAGCACCAAAGAATTGATGCTTTTGAACTGTGGTGTTGGAGAAGACTCTTGAGAGTCCCTTGGACTGCAAGGAGATCCAACCAGTCCATTCTGAAGGAGATCAGCCCTGGGTGTTCTTTGGAAGGAGTGATGCTAAAGCTGAAACTCCAGTACTTTGGCCACCATATGTGAAGAGCTGACTCACTGGAAAAGACTCTGATGCTGGGAGGGATTGGGGGCAGGAGGAGAAGGGGACGACAGAGGATGAGATGGCTAGATGGCATCACGGACTCGATGGACATGAGTCTGAGTGAACTCCGGGAGATGGTGATGAACAGGGAGGCATGGCATGCTGCAATTCATGGGGTCGCAAAGAGTCGGATACGACTGAGCGACTGAACTGAACTGAACTGAATGTTCCATTGTATGGATATACTAGATTTTATTTACCAGTTGGTGATGGACAGGGATGCCTGATATGCTACAGTCCAGGGGCTTGCAAAGAATCAGACACGACTCAGCAAGTGAACTGAACTGATTTATCAATTATTAAGAACAATGGTTATTAAGAACAATGCCTTATGAACATTCATTCCAGTTTTTAAATAGAGATACACTTAATTTCTCTTGAGTATATACCTAGGAGTAGAGTTGCTGTATTATATGATAAATACAGGTTTAGCATATTCAGGAACATCAAAATTCTTTTCCAAAGTTGCAATAGCCATGTTACAGTCCTAGCTGCAATGTATGAGGATTCTAATTTCTCCACATTCTTGTCAACAGTTACCATTACCAGTCTATTTTAGCAATCCTAGTAGGTCTGAAACAGTATTTCATTCCAGGCAATTTGCTTTTGCCTAATAACTAATAACATTTAGCATCTTTTCAAATGTTTGTGACCCATTTATATATTTTCTTTGAAGTTGTATCTATACAAATTCTTTGCCCATTTTTTTTTAACTGCTGAGTTGTAAAGGTTTTTTTATATGTTCTGGATACTAGACCTCTAAAAATGATTTCCAGATATTACCTCCATTCTATGTGTATTTTCAATTTATTTGATGGCATCATTAGAAGTATATATATAAAATCTTGTAGAATATATATGATTTTGATAAACCAATATTTACCTAATTCATTGCTCATGTTTTTATCTAAAAATCATAGTCTAAAAGTCATGAAAATGTACTTAGATTTTCTTCTAAGCATTATAAGCTATTGTAGTAAGTTTTAAAATTTGGAAGTCTGGATCAGCCAATGTTTTTACTCCAACTGTTCTTTTTTTTCAAGATTATCTGACTATTCTGAGCCTCTTGCATTTCTATATGAATTTTAGGGTCAGTTAAAATTTAAGGGACTGGATATGACAAGATTATTTTGTTATTCTATTCCTTAAAATTCCTCATATATATTCAGGGTCATGTCAAAGTTCTACATGCCATAATCTACCCCCAAAATGAAAACAATTACACCATTCATTAGTCCTTTGAGTGATACCCACTGAGCAAGCTTCCTTTATATTTATTTTTTCATACCTTTTTCATAAGCCTTTGTAATGACTGAAAATGATGAGAGAGGAAGTGAAAGCAAACGTCAAGCTGAGAGTTGAGTGGAGTAATGAAACGTTCTAAAAGACCTTAAAAGCACAGCAATTACAAGTACTGAGAGATGACTTATGAGTTAGGAATTGTGCTCTGAATCTAATAGTATTTTGAACATATTTATAAACAATGAAGAAAAGGGAGATTCAATAAAGACCATCAAATATGTGATAGATTTTCCTGTTTTTCTCTTTTAGTCTTTTAGAACTTTCCTAAATAAACCAAATAAATAAAGGAGATATATGTACATAAACATGTGTATAGGCTTCCCTGGTGGTTCAGATGGTAAAGAATCTGCCTGCAATGCAGGAGACACGGGTTTGATCCCTCGGTCAGGAAGATCCCCTGAAGAGGGGCATAGCTAACCACTATAGTATTCTTGCCTGGAGAGTTCCAAGGACAAAGGAGCCTGGTGGGCTACAGTCCATGGGGTGACAAAGAGTTGGACATGACTCAGCAACTTTCACTTCACTTACTTTTTCATATGAGTGTGTATATATATATATATATATATATATCAGTCACTCAGTCATTTCCGACTCTTCATGACCCCATGGACTGCAGTGCTCTAGGCTTCCCTGTCCTTCACCATCTCAGGAGCTTGCTCAAGCTCATGTCCATTGAGTCAGTGATTCCACGCAACCATCTCGTCCTCTGTCTTCCCCTTCTCCACCTGCCTTCAATCTTTCCCAGCATCAAGGTCTTCTCTAATGAGCTGACTCTTCACATCAGGTGGCCAGAGTATTGGAGCTTCATCTTCAGCATCAGTCCTTCTAATGAATGTTCAGGATTGATTTCCTTTAGGACTGATTGGTTTGATCTCTTTGCAGTCAAAGGGACTCTCGAGAGTCTTCTCCAACACCACATCGCAAAAATATCAATTCTTTGGCTTTCAGCCATCTTTATGGTCCAACCCTCATATTCATACATGACTGCTGGAAAAACTAAAGCTTAGACTATCCAGACCTTTGTCAGCCAAGTAATGTCTCTGCTTTTTAATATTCTGTCTAGGTTTGTTGTAGCTTTTCTTACAAAGAGCAAGCATCTTTTAATTTCATGGTTGCAGTCATCATCTTCAGTGATTCTGGAGCCCAAAACAATAAAGTCTGTCACTGTTTACATTGTTTCCCCATCTATTTGCCTTGAAGTGATGGGCCCATATGCCATGATCTTCATTTTTTGAATGTTGAGTTCTAAGCCAGCTCACTCTTCTCTTTCACCTTCATCAAGAGGCTCTTTAGTTTCTCTATGCTTTCTGCCATAAGGGTGATGTCATCTGCATATCTGAGGTTATTGATATATATATATATATCATACATATATTATCTCAATCCATCATGGACTGTTTTGTGTCTCTTGTTTTACTGCTAGCTATATTTTCCTAAATCTTTCAGTAAAATTGATTCTCTAGGTAGACATATCAAGTTCATCCTGGGGATTTTATAAATCCTTGGCACATTATTGAAGTTAAAGTGTTACTCAGTATTGTCCAACTCTTTGCGATGCCACGGACTGTAGCCCACAAGGCTCCTCTGTCCATGGAATTCTCCAGGCATGAATACTGCAGTGAATAGCCGTGCACTTCTCCAGGGGATCTTCCTGACCCAGGGATCAAACCCTTGTCTTCTGTATTGCAGGCAGATTCTTCACCATCCGAGCCACCGGAAGTCCATTATTATGGCCCTGATAAGGTGTGAGAACCCCAAGTAGAGACTGTATTGCAGAACCATTCTTGTGTTTTGAATTCAAGTTCCTAATGTACCTGACTTGTTTTCATTTAGTTTTTGAAGTTAATGAATGCTGAACCACTTTTAGTAGTTTCTGGCTGAATTTACTATATTCTCACCTTCGTCGTTTATGGGACTGGTGAAAATGTACATGAGTAATTGAACTCATAATTACCAAAATACATATACTGTTGGGTATGCAAAAGGAATCTTAAAGCTTTTACCTTTACACCATTTGTTTTTTCAACCTTTAATTTATCCTGTATTATGCATGTAAGCTTAGAAAATACTTTAAAAATCAACAACAAAGGAAGACTAATTCAGGGTTAATGACTTTCCAATCAAGATAGCGAGCAAGACAGTAGGAGAGATCTTTTATACTCTTCTAGTTAATCTTTATTCAGCCTCCAAAACTCAGTTAATATTATTTTACCAAAATAAAACCTTTCCAGGATATCGCGCTCTGTTTTGCTACTCCCTGTTTAGACTAGGTACTAGTTTGAGCTCCCAGAATACTTCCAACTTTTTCTATCGTAGCGTTTATCACATATTTATAAGGTAACTCTCTGGTTGCAGATCTACTCCCTTGAGATGAGCTTTCTTAGTTCTAGACCATGTCTTTCATTTTTTAAACACTAATGTCCTACCCTGTATTTAACATATGTTTGGTAAATAATATTTAAAGACTTGATACATTTAAAACCATCAATTCTCTCTCCTTTGTTCCAATTTTTTGTTCCTTTGATAATCTATTTCTTATTTTAAATGGATCTAGACAAGGACCCCATTTCAAAACACTGTTTCTACTCTCAGCGAGGGTTCTCATTTGGCCCTTACTGGTGAGTTTTCACTAGATTTCCATTCATCTCCCACATTAAGGATATTCTCCACAGACAAAACTCTCTTTAGATACAGAGTAATATCTCTATTTTATGCAGGAATCCATTCAGTTTTTTATTCAGGAAGACAGCCTATATCTCAAGCTTATCTCTGATGGATGACTTCAGGCAGCTTAAGAAGGATCCCTATCAGAATCTATTTCCTGTGAGCCCAACACTGGCCAGTCCATTTTTTGGTTTTACAAATTGAACTTGCTATCCCTAACCCATTGTCAGCTATTAGTAATGGCTTCTTGGTGGGAAATTTATTTTACTGCATTTTTTGCTAGTATCTAACTCAAATCAACTATCCTGAAGAGTAAGGTTTTACTAGAACAGAAATAAAGAAGAAAAAGTTCATTCAGGAGCCTGTGACACTCACTTCCTAGGAGAGAAGACCAGGGCTAGTACCTCATTAGCTGATGCCATTGGGCCTGAGAGATAAAATGGAAATTCCTATCACTTGTAGGAACTTACATTTAGACATTAAGGGAATGTAGAGTGGGTGCAGGGACAAACAACAAATTTCATCAACTCTAAAATCACTGCAGATGGTGACTGCAGCCATGAAATTAAAAGACGCTTACTCCTTGGAAGAAAAGTTATGACCAACCTAGATAGCATATTCAAAAGCAGAGACATTATTTTGCCGACTAAGGTCCATCTAGTCAAGGCTATGGTTTTTCCAGTGGTCATGTATGGATGTGCGAGTTGGACTGTGAAGAAAGCTGAGCGCCGAAGAATTGATGCTTTTGAACTGTGGTGTTGGAGACGACTCTTGAGAGTCCCTTGGACTGCAAGGAGATCCAACCAGTCCATTCTGAAGGAGATCAGCCCTGGGATTTCTTTGGAGGGAATGATGCTGAAGCTGAAACTCTAGTACTTTGGCCACCTCATGCGAAGAGTTGACTCATTGGAAAAGACTCTGATGCTGGGAGGGATTGGGGGCAGGAGGAGAAGGGGATGACAGAGGACGAGATGGCTGGACGGCATCACTGACTCGATGGACATGAGTCTGAGTGAACTCCAGGAGTTGTTGATGGACCGGGAGGCCTGGCGTGCTGTGATTCATGGGGTCGCAAATAGTTGGACACGACTGAGTGACGGAACTGAACTGAACTGAAAATGCATGTGGCCTGTGCAATTTTTCATTTTCTTAATGAAAATGACAGATGAGAGAAAAACAAAGTGGCTAATTTTACTCCTCCCGATCTAACCCTGCTTGTCTCCAGGATTTTGCAAATCCTTCTGCAATGCAGTATTTTGGCAACACGTCTTCACACAGAATAGATGTGTAATCACCCGAGGAATTAGTGCAATCGCTTTCATTTGATTTGATGTGATTCATGCAAAGTGTAAAGCAATTTTGCATTACAGAAATAATCCTTCATATAGAATATTCTTATAAGGAAGCTTTAGACTTAAAGTTCACCCTCTCACCTGACCAAAGTGTAACAAAACCCAAATAGTGTCAATGTATCCTTTTAGCTGGAATCACTCATACAAATATCTAACTGGCATTCTGCTGCCAATGCTATTATTTCATTTTAAACTGACAATAAAAATCCTGTTGGACAGTTTACGATACACCATCAAATCAATGTCACCAGAAGGATGAGGAACACTGTGCAATTCAGATTCTAGGAAAGGCATGAGCTTTCTCTGGGTTATAGAGGGCTCTAAAGGAAATAACTGTTGATGCTAAAGATACAAAGAGGCACTACCAGTAACTAATACAAAAATCTCTTCCTTTTAGACTATACCACAAACAAAAACATTTCACAACTTAATTACTTATTTGGGTGCTGCCTGTCCAACTCTTTTTAGCCCCATGGACTATAGCCCACCAGGCTCCTATTTCCATGGAGTTTTCCAGGCAAGAACACTAGAGTGGGTTGCCATTTCCTCCTCCAGGGGATCCTCCGGACCCAGGAATCAAAGCTGCATCTCTTGTGTCTCCTGCATTGGAAGACAGATTCTTTATCATTAGCACAACTTGGGAAGTGCTTAATCTTAAATATGTTTATCTTAATTGCACAGGGTTGAGACAAATGTCACGTAGCTAGTTAGTAGGAATGCTCCCACTGCCATTACTTTCCCTACATTTAGTCCATTTTTTCTTTCATCATAACCAGTTTTATCAGAATCCTTCAACTCTTTTATTTGGTGACCTTGGGAAGCAGAAGTTCCCAAAACTTTAGAAATCACAGACCATTAAAAAATAAAAGTGAGATTAAAAAAAATGGAAAGTTTAATCTACCATTTCTAAAGTTTTACTCTTCTAAAAAATAAGCACTTCCCACCACCATAAAAGAAAGAAAAAATCTTCAACAGGTAGAAAGGGAAGCAACCCAAAATAAAAGGCTTTCCTTTAAATTGGTTACATTTAACTTTGTGGAAAACTCACTACCTTACCTTTATGTTTTCATTTTCCACACACAAGTGAAAACGCCTTCGTGACCAAGTGCACTGAAAATCCTTTTTGAGATAACATCAGCTCATTTTTGGCAGAGCCTTGACCATGGCTAAAAGGCGTTCATTCATTTTAATCCTGTAATCATCTATGGACTAACCTATTGTGTTCAAGCCCTTGATCTAGATCCTAAATAACGCCAGAATCAGAACAGTCCAATCCCTGCCTTCAAATAGCTTATGATCTAAAAAAGAAGATAAGAAACAGTGAATTTAAGAAAAGGTAACGAGAAATACCGTAAGAGAGGAACAAACCAAGCTATGAAGGTTGAAAGAAAAATAGAGTAACATTTACTCAAGGAATCGGAAATGGCTTCATGGAAAAATTAGAAATGAAATGGAGCCTAAAGAATAGGGGGTATCTCAAGAGCAAGAAGAGAGGGTGTGTGTGTGTTTGGGTGTATGTATGTTATGGGTATGTGTGTGTAGAGATGAAAGAATGGAAAAAGAGCATTCCAGAAAATAAGAGGAGAAAGGCATGGGCTACAAAGTTCATGCCACATCTTGGCAATAGCCAATGTGTAATTATTAAAGGTTTTGAAAGGAAAATATTGTAGAACAAGAATGCTTTCAGGAGAACCAATTTTAAGATTTTATTTAAGAAAGTTTTGAGGTATGCATTATTTCAAGTGCAAGGTTCACTGATTTTCAAATTCTGACCACTGAATTTATAACCCAAGAAGCTAGAAAAAAAAAAGGTTTCATTGAGTGAAAAATGTATTATAAGAGTTTGTTTGCATTTTGGTGGTCCAAAAGATGTGTCCCTGACATTGGCTTCCAGGATGAAGCAAGAGCAAATCACCACGTATCACTGGCCCCAAGGCATATGGGAATAAAAGGAAAATAATCTGGAAGAGAAAGCTTCTCTAAAGCTGAGGAAGGACCTGGGTGGGAGAAAGGGGTTTGGGAGAAGGGGTCTCAAAATGGCATTGCTTCTGATCAAGGAACTCACTTCATAGCAAATGATGTCTGAAAATGAACCCACGATCATGGAATTCACTGGCCTTGTCATGTTCCCCATCATCCTGAAGCAATTGATTTGGTAGAATGGCCTTTTGAAGACTCCATTAGAGTGTCACCTAGATGGTGATACCTTTCAGGACTGGGGCAAGATTCTCCAGGAGGATCTTGACACATGTCCTGCATCAGCGTCTGACACATAGTGCTGTTGTTTCTATAGCCAGGATTCACAGGGCCAGGAATCAAGAGGTCAGCATGGGAGTGGCACCCTTCACTACTATCCCTAGTGGCCCACTTGCTATCCCCTAGACTTCATGTTCTGCTGGTCTAGATGTCCGTTCCAAAGGGAGGAATGCATCTACCAGGAAACATAAGAATGATTCCAGTAAAGTAGGAGTTAAGGCAGTAACCTGGCCTCTTTGGGTTCCTTCTGCCTCTGAATCAACAGGCAAGAAAAGGGAGTTACAGTTCCAGCTGGGATGACTGGGCCTGACAACCAAGAAGGAATGGGACAACTACTCTAAAATGGAGGTAAGGAAAAGTATGTCTCAAATACAGGAGATCCCTTACAACATCTCTTAGTATGAAAATGACCTGGGATTAAACTCAGTAAAAACCAACAACAATCCAATCCGAGCAGTACTACTAGTGGCCTGGACCTTCAGGAGTACAGCTTTGAGTCACCCCACCAGGCAAAGAGGGCTTCCCAGGTGGCACTAGTGGTAAAGAACCTGCCTGCCAATTCAGGAGACCAAAGACACAGTTTCATCTCTGGGTTGGGAAGATCCCCTGAAGGAGGGCATGGCAACCCACTGCAGTATTCTTGCCTGGAAAATCACCACGGACAGATGAGTCTGGAGGGCTACAGTCCATGGGGTCACAAAGAGTCGGACATGAATGAGTGATGGTCACACTATGACCCTGTGACTAGTTACAGAAATGAAAACTATCATTGTCATGAGTATTTCTGCCTTACTCTGTTATCAGTATGACTGTCTATAACATAAATATCTTTGTGTTCTCCCCTCTCTTATCCCCTTATCATGTAACTTAAAATATATTGACCTTATACTATACTATTCAAGTGCTATCACTTTGCATCTTCATGTCTTAAGTTATGGAATATCAAAGAAAAAAGTAAATATCACCCAAGGACTTTGCATCCTCCTCTGGAGAAACAGTGAGTTTTCAGTTGTATTTAGGATAGCTATAGTATCTTAGACAGAAGTATGACCCTGTTATTGTCTTTATTTGGAGATGAAGTACAGTTTAAGGAGATGTGTATGAATGTCAAGTTGATAAGGGGTAAACTCATGATACTTAATTTTTTGTGTCAGCTTGACCATGGTGCCCAGATATTTGATCAAATATTATTCTGGATGTTTCCATGAGGGTGGTTTTTGGATGAGATGAACATTTAAATAGATTAACTTTGAATCTATAAAGTTTTAATAGATTGCCCACTTTAATGACAGGGTCCCTCAGTTAGATGCTGTAGTAGGACAGAAAATGACCTCTCCTACGTAAGAATGGATTCTGTCAGCAGACTGCCTTTGAACTTGAACTGTCACTCTTCCCTGAGTCTCCAACATGCCAGTCTAATCCCCTAAGATTTTGAACTTGGCAATGTCCACCTTCATATGAGCCAATTCCTTAAAGTAAATTAATCAATCCATCTCTATCTCTCCCTGTAGACCTATGACAGGAGAGAGAGAGAAAGAATATATACGCATCCAGTCTATATAAATACACACACATACACATATCATATTGGCACTGCTTCTCTGGAGAACTCTAATACAGCTGCCTTCAAGCTCTACACACACGGTGATATAGGCATTCTGTAGATACAAATACAAACATACATATTAGGATTAACAAAATCGGCAGCTTAAAAGAACATGCACTTATTCTGTTTCTGTGAGAAAAGGTCTGGGCATGTCTCATGTGTCCTCTGCATAGAGTCTCATCAATTGCAATCAAGGTATTGACAGGTATAATGGTGTCATCTCAGGCTAAACTGATGAAGGATCCATTTTTGCAGAATTCAGTATTTTGTGATTGTAGAGTTGAAGGTTTCAGTCTTGCTGGCTGTTGTTAACTAGCGCAAGTTGATCAATTACTAAATATATAGAGCCTATAAAAACTATAGCAGTTTCCGAAACAAATTCAGTATCTTTTTGACTAATGCGTAGTTTCTGTCTTCCTTCACTCTAAAAAGTCATAAACTCATTTGATTCTGAAACCTCCTTCAGCCAAATATCTCCAAATTCATTTTAAGATGAGGAAGACTCAAGTGTTAAAGCAGCATAAAATTTGACAAAATAGTTCTGCCATTCCCCAGCGGTAAAATCCCAAAATGATTTTCATAGTCTAGTGAGTTATGGAAATGGAAGGAACTGTAAACTGGTATTAATGGGAGACAAGAAGAAAAGGAAATACTGTGGTCAGACTTTAAAATTATTTGGTGTGCCTCATAATACTTCCCCGCTCTATATTTTAGCTAAATTGAACAATTTAACAATTTAACCATCAGCTTTTAGGGGGGATCTTTTGTAATTATGATTTTAATTCAAGAAGTTTATAATATTGTTTATTTTCTGTTTTTCATCAAATGTAATATGTGCTTTTGTCAGTCCCCTCAGCTTCCACCTCCTCCGTCCCTCTGCCAGCTCTCCAGTGCCACCTCGGCCAGTGGTCCTCCACGGGAGGGAGCGAGGCGGTGGGCTGCCGGCGGTCCTGTGTGCTAGGCAATGCTGTTTCCTCTCCATAGGATCTCCCCGCCATGCCCCTGTGCTCTGAGGTGGACAGCAAATTGTGTGTTTATCAAACCTTTATCAAACGTTCCCACTACTGCATGGAGGGCACATGTATCTTCAGTGGGACTTGGAATTCCTGGAGAATTGCCTTTGTGACAAGTTGACATAATCTCTTTAAGTTCCATCTCTAAGTTTTCCATATTTGTCTGTATCTTGAGAGTCCCTTGAACTGCAAGGAAATCCAACCAGTCCATCCTAAAGGAGATCAGTCCTGAGTGTTCACTGGAGGGGCTGATGTTGAAGCCAAAACTCTAATACTTTGGCAACCTGATGCGAAGGGCTGCCTTATTTGAAAAGACCCTGATGTTGGGAAAGATTGAAGGTGGGAGAAGAAGGGGAGGGCAGAGGATGAGATGGTTGGATGGCATCACCAACTCAATGGACATGAGTTTGGGTGGACTCCGGGAGTTGGTGATAGACAGAGAGGCCTGGCATGCTACAGTCCATGGGGTTGCAAAGAGTCGAACATGACTGAACTGACTAACTGACTAACCCTATTTGCAGTTTGTTGTGTTTCAAAAAGACATCAAGAAACCATGAACAGCTTTAGTAATGAGTTTGACTGCCATTTCTTAGATGAAGGCATTACTACCAAGGACCTTCTGGACCAAAAAAACTAATGAAGTTTCTTCTTCTGATGATAAGCATGCCTTCTACATTGCAGATCTGGGAGACATTCTAAAGAAATATCTGAGATGGTTTAAAGCTCTTCCTCGGTCACCACCATTTTTGCAGTCAAATGCAATGACAACAGAACCATAGTAAAGACCCGAGCTGCCAATAGGACAAGACTTGACTGTGCCAGCAAGACTAAATTACAACTGGTGCTGTCTTGGGATGCCTCCAGAGAGGATTACCTATGCAAATCTGTATAAACAAGTGTCTCAGATTAAGTACACTGCCAGTAACAGGGTACAGATGATGACTTTTGATAGTGAAGTCGAGTTGATGAAAGTTTCCAGGGCACATCCAAAGGTCAAGTTGGTTTTGTGGATTGCCACTGATAATTCCAAAACAGTATGTCACCTCAGTGTCAAATTTGGTGCCACAGGCTTCTTTTGGAATGGGCAAAAGAGCTAGATATTGATGTCATCTGTGTCATCTTCCATGTGGGAAGTGGCTGTACTGATCCTGAGACCTTTGTGCAGGTGATCTCTGATGCCTGCTGCGTCTTTGACATAGGAGCTAAGGTTGGTTTCAACATGTACCTGCTTGCTATTGGTGGTGGCTTTCCTGGATCTGAGGATGTAAAGCTTAAATTTGGAGATCACCAGTGTAATCAAGCCAGCATTGGACAAGTATTTTCCATCAGACTCTGGAGTGAGAATCATATCTGAGCCAGGCAGATACTATGTTGCAATCAGCTTTCACATTCACAGTTTATATCATTGCCAAAAAAAACTCATATTAAAGGAACAGACAGACTCTGATGATAAAGAGGAGTCAAGTGAACAAACAGTTATGTATTACATGAATGATGGAGTATATGGGTCATTTAACTGCATTCTTTAGGATCACACACATGAAGCCTCTTCTGCAGAAGAGACCCAAACCAGACAAGAAGTGTTATTCATCCAGCATCTGGGGACCAATCTGTGATGGCCTGGACCACATTGTTGAGCGCTGTAACCTGCATGTGGGCAATTGGATGCTCTTTGAGAACATGGGTGCTTACACTGTCACTGCTGCTTCTACCTTCAGTGGATTCCAGAGACCTACCATCTACTATGTGATGCCAGGGCCAACATGGCAACTGATGAAGCAGATTCAAAACCAGGACTTCCCACCCAGAGTGGAGGAGCAGGAAGTCAGCCCCCTGCACCCTGTTCTGTGCCCGAGAGAGCAGCATGAAGCAGCATTCAGCAGACTGTGCTTCCACTCCTATTAACATGTAGCTGCCACTCTTGTAGCTGTTAATTGTGAGTTTAGCTTCATTTAAAGGTTTGGGGGGGACCATTTAACTTAATTACTGCTCGTTCTGAGATGTCTATATGAGTAGGGTTGGCACACAGGTACGCCAATGTGGAAGACTGGGAGATGGGGGTCACATTGATCTGTGTTCCTATGGAAACTGTTAGGTACTTAGAATAGGAAAGAGGAGTCCAGAATGGCCGTGGCTAAAAGACAAAGGGAAAAGCCATGAAAATAGAACAAAGGGAGGTCCAAGGACCAGCGTGAAGACCTCAGGTAAAACAGACAGCCCTCCTGGCTAGCCCAATTTACATAGGGCAGGCTCAGGGGGAGGAGAAAAAGCATATAAAAAGAGGAGCCAAAATTGAGCTGGGGGTTTCTCTTCTCTGTGTGTCTTCTGGGTTGGCCCACCCTCATGCCTCGAGGATGTATTTTCCTTTGCTTGCCAAATAAAACTGAGCTGTAACATGGAGCTGTAACACTGGTCCTTCCATTGCTTCAAAATTTTGCCGTAGCAAGACAGAACTGAGGAAATTACACACTCCTCCAACAAAACTATTTGAATATTTGTTTTATATGGATTTTTATTTACTTTTCAAACATGCTACTAAAGGCTTCAACTGCTGAGCAAGCGTTTGTGGCTTGTGTATCAGCAGGATGGGCCAGAAGCTTAGTGTTGCAACTGGTTTTAACAAAAAGGAATAAAGTATCTTGACATTAAAAGAAAAAAAATGTAATGTGTGATAAGAGGTATCCTCAAAACCAGTATTAAACAATTTAGCAACCATGTTATGTGGTTGTGGTGATGGTGGTGTTTAGTCTCTGAGTCGTGTCCAACTCTTGTGACCCCATGGACTGCAGCTCACCAAGCTCCTCTGTCTGTGGGATTTCTAGCAAGAATACTGGAGTGGGTTGCCATTTCCTTCTCTACCCAGGGGATTAAAGTCACATCTCCTGTATTGACATACCACTGAGCCACCAACCATGTGACTACTAATCAATATTCAGAAAAGTCCTCATGTTTCTGTAGAAATACCAAATTTAGTTCATATCTGACATTGTGCTTAATCTCCCACCATGGATACCATGGAAACATTTGAAAAGGTGACTAAATTGACATTATCTGTAACTAATCTAAAATTTGGGCTTCCCTGATAGCTCAGTTGGTAATTTATCTTTATGCTATCTTCCAAATTATTGGGCTTGATCATTTCATTCAAACCAGAAAAAGTTGTAAAACCAAATCTATAACCAGATCTGGATATAAGACATGTAATACATTCCTAAGCAGAAACATTTATTAAAAATCACAGCTAAAGATTAGATAAGCTTATGGAAAAAATCTGAAGAAAAATTTTAAGGATCTGAAAAAGCTGATAAAGTAACATTTGCCTAAAAAATACATTGGTTTGTAATCCCTATTTAATGGTTTCCAAAAAAATTTAAGAGTAATATTTTTCTCCTTCATTTAATTCACAATCTTATTCATTCAAACTTTCAAATTTACATGTTGCCAGGTTCAAATGCAAATGTCTCATCAGCTGTCAGCTTAAAAAGAAAAGATCTTATAAATTCAAAGTGCGATTATTTGGCTGCTTCTGGAAACTTAAGCTTTATTCTTTCAGTCTCAAATATATTTAAAATAGATAATACACACATAAAAAGATCAAGCTGAGGCTATTTTGACCAAAGTAATGAATAAAACCTAAAGCTAAACCACTAATATTTCTAAAAGAATTTATTCTCTTATTTCACATTATCCTCTTTTAATCTGTTACTAACATTGAAATGGCATATAAAAATAATTTGCTGGAGTCAAAGTATAATATTTCTGAATGACATAATAAGGCAGCTATAATACAATAATAGCCCCTAGAAGTTGGGCCTGTAACCCATATCATATATTCTTTGGCTCATATAAATGACAAAGAAAGTTAACTATTCTAAAGGAATATAAGAAAAAATATATCTGAAATTTCCAAGTTTAAAAAGAGAATTAAAAATCAAAACTAAAAACACCTCAAATTACTCAGATTTATACAGAAAATAATTTTAAATTTAGCAACTGCCTTTAATTGTTAAATATGTAAAGAAACATCTAGTTACATAAAATTAAGGAGCCTAAAATACCTTAAAAATTAGAAATCATCTGGAAAATTTCAGTATATATTTTTGTCAAGTGAAATTTCAAAAAAGTGATTCATGGGGCAATTTCTACCACACCATCCTCTCCCTCCTTTCCTCCCTAGCACTCTATAATCATATTCACCAAATAAAGTGAGAAGGGATCATTTGGCAAACTCCACACTGAATAAGCTAAACTTCTCAGTATATTTTCATTGTTTTCCTCATTTTTTTTGTTGTTTTCCTCATTTTTAATTACATAAAAATTTCAAAGGGATTCAATGATTTTTTTTTTGCTTTTTTAAAAAATTTATTTATTTATTTGTTTTACTTTATTTTACTCGGTGGACATTAGTAACTGAACTTATGAACATTAGCATAAATTGGAGTTGCAAACTGGGTTACTGTTTTCCAGTTCAGTTCACTAAATAGTTAATAAAGACCTGCAATGCATAAACCATTATTCACCAACATGGGAAGTAAAATGATAAATTCTTTACATTCCAGTCAGCCTCCA
Source organism: Capricornis sumatraensis (assembly GCF_032405125.1). NCBI lineage: Eukaryota > Metazoa > Chordata > Mammalia > Artiodactyla > Bovidae > Capricornis > Capricornis sumatraensis. The sequence continues at coordinate 56,918,346 of NC_091087.1, read as the reverse complement.
GGTATTTACACCTTCAGTTCAGTTCATTTCAGTCACCCAGTCCTGTCTGATTCTTTGCAACCCCATGGACTGCAAAATGCCAGGCCTCCCTGTCCATCACCAGTTCCCAGAGACTACTCAACTCCTGTTCACTGAGTCAGTGATGCCATCATCGCATCTCATCCTCTGCCGTCCCCTTCTGCTGCCACCTTTAATCTTTCCCAGCATCAGGGTCTTTTCAAATGAGTCAGTTATTTACATTAGGTGCCCAAAGTATTGGAGTTTCAGCTTCAGCATCAGTCCTTCCAATGAACATTCAGGACTGATTTTCTTTAGGACAGGATGGTTGTATCTCCTTCCAGTCCAAGGGACTCTCAAGAGTCTTATCCAACACCACAGTTCAAAGCATCAATTCTTCGGTGCTCCGCTTTCTTCATATTCCAACTCTCACACCCGTATATGACTACTGGAAAAACCACAGCTTTGACTAGATGGACCTTTGTTGGCAAAGTAATGTCTCTGCTTTTGAATATGCTATCTAGGTTGGTCATAACTTTCCTTCCAAGGAGTAAGCGTCTTTTAATTTCGTGGCTGCAGTCACCATCTGCAGTGATTTTCAGTTCAGTTCAGTTCAGTCACTCAGTCGTGTCCAACTCTGCAACCCCATGAATCGCAGCACGCCAGGCTTCCCTGCCCATCACCAACTCCCGGAGTTCACTCAGACTCATGTCCATCGAGTCAGTGATGCCATCCAGCCATCTCATCCTCTGTCGTCCCCTTCTCCTCTGCCCCCAATCCCTCCCAGCATCAGAGTCTTTTCCAATGAGTCAACTCTTCGCACGAGGTGGCCAAAGTGCTAGAGTTTCAGCTTCAGCATCATTCCTTCCAAAGAAATCCCAGGACTGATCTCCTTCAGAATGGACTGGTTTAAGAGCCCCCCAGAAATAAAATCTGTCACTGTTTCTACTCTTTCCCCATCTGTTGCTATGAAGTGGTGGAACCACATGCCATGATCTTAGTTTTCTGATGTCAAGTTTTAAGCCAATTTTGCCACTCTCCTCTTTCACATTCATCAAGAAGCTCTTTAGTTCTTCTTCGCTTTCTGCCATAAATGTGGTGGCACTTGCATATCTGAGATTCTTGATGTTTCTCCTGGTAATCTTGATTCCAGCTTGTGCTTCATCCAGCCCAGCGTTTCTCATGATGTACTCTGCTATAAATTAAATAAGCAGGGTGACAATATACAGCCTTGACGTACTTCTTTTCCTATTTGCAACCAGTCTGTTGTTCCATGTCCAGGTCTAACTGTTACTTCTTGACTTGCATACAGATTTCTCAGGAGGAAGGTCAGGTATTCCCATCAGGGAATTCCCATCTCTTGAAGAATTTTCCACAATTTATTGTGATCCACAGAGTCAAAGGCTTTGGCATAGTCAATAAAGCAGAAGTAGATGTTTTTCTGGAACTCTCTTGCTTTTTCGATGATCCAATGGATGTTGGCAATTTGATCTCTGGTTCCTCTGCCTTTTCTAAATCCAGCTTGAACATCTGGAAGTTCACAGTTCATGTACTGTTGAAGCCTGGCTTGGAGAATTTTAAGCATCACTTTACTAGTGTGTGAGATGAGTGCAATTGTGTGGTACTTTGAGCATTCTTTGACATTGCCTTTCTTTGGAATTGGAATGAAAACTGACCTTTTCCAGCCCTGTGGCCACTGCTGAGTTTTCCAAATTTGCTGGCACATTGAGCGAAGCATTTTCACAGCATCATCTTTTAGGATTTGAAATAGCTCAACTGGAATTCCATCACCTCCACTAGCTTTGTTCATAGTGATGCTTCCTAAGGCCCACTTGACTTCACATTCCAAGATATCTGGCTCTAGGTGAGTGATCACACCAGCATGATTATCCGGGTCATGAAGATCTTTTTTGTACAGTTCTTCTGTGTATTCTTGCCACCTCTTCTTAATATCTTCTGCTTCTGTTAGGTCCATACCATTTCCCTCCTCTATTGAGTCCATCTTTGCATGGAAATTCCCTTGGTATTTCTAATTTTCTTGAAGAGATCTCTAGTCTTTCCCATTCTATTGTTTTCCTTTATTTCTTTGCACTGATCACTGAGGAAGGCTTTCTTATCTCTCCTTGATATTCTTTGGAAATCTGCATTCAAATGGGTATATCTTTCCTTTTCTTCTTTGATTTTTGCTTCACTTATTTTCATAGCTATTTGTAAGGCCTCCTCAGACAACCATTTTGCCTTTTTGCATTTCTTTTTCTTGGATGGTCTTGATCCCTGTCTCCTGTATAATGTCATGAACCTCTGCCCATACTTTTTCAGGTACTCTGTCTATCAGATCTAATCCCTTGAATCTATTTGTCACTTCTACTGTATAATCATAAGGGATTTAATTTATGTCATACCTGAATGGCTTAGTTGTTTTCCCTACTTTTTTCAATATAAGTCCCAATTTGGAAATAAGGAGTTCATGATCTGAAACACAGTCAGCTCCCGGTCTTGTTTTTGCTGACTGTATAGAGCTTCTCCATCTTTGGCTGCAAAGAATATAATCAATCTGATTTCAGTATTGACCATCTGGTGATGTCCAATCCTTCTCTTGTGTTGTTGCAGGAGGGTGTTTGCTATGACCAATGCATTCTCTTGGCAAAACTCTATTACCCTTTGCCCTGCTTCATTTTGTACTCCAAGGCCAAATTTGCCTGTTACTCCAGGTACTTCTTGATGTCCTAGTTTTGCATTCCAGCCCCCTATAATAAAAAGGACATCTTTTGGGGGGTGTTAGTTCTAGAAGGTCTTGTCAGTCTTCATAGAACCATTCAACTTCAGTGTCTTCAGCATTACTGGTCAGGGCATAAGCTTGGATTACCTTGATATTGAATGGTTTGCCTTGGAAATGAACAGAAATCATTCTGTCGTTTTTGAGATTACATCCAAGTACTGCATTTTGGACTCTTTTGTTCACTATGATGGCTACTTCATTTCTTCTAAGGCATTATTGCCCACAGTAGTGGATATAATGGTCATCTGACTTAAATTCACCCATTCCAGTCCATTTTAGTTTGCTGATTCCTAAAATGTCAATGTTCACTCTTGCCATCTCCTGTTTTACCACTTCCAATTTGCCTTGATTCACGGACCTAACATTCCGGGTTCCTATGCAATATTGCTCTTTACAGCATCGGACTTTACTTCCATCACCAGGCACATTCACAACTGGATGTTGCTTTTGCTTTGGCTCCATCTCTTCATTCTTTCTGGAGTTATTTCTCCACTGATCTCCAGTAGCATATTGGGCACCTACCGACCTGGGGAATTCATCTTTCAGTGTCCTATCTTTTTGTCTTTTCACGCTATTCATGGGGTTCTCAAGGCAAGAATACTGAAGTGGTTTGGCATTCCCTTCTTCAGTAGACCACATGTTGTCAGAACTCTACACCATGACTTTATTCCTCAGTACACATTCCTGTAGCTTCTCAGGGCAACACAAATAATCATCTTCATATATCATCCTCTTAGTCAAATAACACCTAACTCCAACCTTCCTCACATCTAAGATATTTCTCCAAGCACATCTGCTTTCTCGCTCTCCAGCAATGTCATAAATCTGGGCAGTTGCAATGTTACCCTGTGCACAGATCCCTGCCTCTACCACAGCCATTACTTGCCACAACTGGTAATACATGACATAGGGCTAATTTGTACATTTCAGCCAGTACAGGCCAGGTTCTCTTTGCTTGTATTCATTTGCCTGTTTTCAATATTTTATCTGTGAGGGAATAGCAAATAACTTGGCTATTAATCTAAAGGCTTTCTTTCCTAAGGTCTCTATGTACCAAAGGGATATTAATTCATGTTTGTTTGAACACTGTATATACCACAGTGGAATTTTGGAGAAATTTGAAGCATTGAATATAACTTTTTTCAAATACAGAAGACTCTGCTCTTCTTCACAAGATCAATTTAATAAATTTTTAAGTATCTGAATCAGGGTATTCATCATTTTGTACTGCTTTCCTAAGACAAATTACCCTAAATATTTGCCCAAGAAAGACGAAGAGCACAGGGTAATATTTATTAATTTATGTAATAGATTTATGGAATAATATTAAAATCAGTGGAAGTATAATGCAATAAAAATAATACTATATAAGTAGTATCTGTCAAGTATTTGGTAGGTGGCAGACGATGAAATAACTGGGCTTCAAAGAATTTAAGTGACATGCCCAAAGATGTTCAATTAAGTTATTTCTGCCATGTATTAAGTCCAGAATCTGACTTCAAGGACTGGGATCTTAACTACTGCTTAATAATATGTAAGATCTGAACTTATAGAACACAATTCACAATGGAACTTTGTACAGAACAAACTTTGAACATTTAGGGTCTTTAAAACACCACCAGTGGGATATCAAGGCAGACATTCACCACTAATTAATTAGTGGTGAAGTCATATTTGCTAATTTCGAGAACAATGTCTGTGATGTTTTTCCATTGGATGTGTTCAAAAGTGATTATCATGGAAATTTTTAAAAATTAGAATTAAAATATATATAATTCTTTATTAGGATACTCACAAGAATATATGACTCATTAGGCACTGTGCTTCTGGTTAAAAAAAAAAAATATATATATATATATATATATATGAGTGAGTGAAGTCACTCAGTCGTGTCCGACTCTTTGTGACCGCATGGACTGTAGCCTACGAGGCTCCTCTGTCCATGGGATTTTCTAGGCAATAGTACTGGAGTGGGTTGCCATTTCTTTCTCCAGGGGATCTTCCCGACCGAGGGATCGAACCTGGGTCTCCCGCATTGTAGACGGATGCTTTACCGTCTGAGCCACCAGGGAAGTCATATATATATGTCTGTATATATATATATAATATATATATATATATATGCAAGATTCATTATTAAGAGCTCTCAGAGCTGGGGCAAAGGTCCCAACCGAGGTGATAAATTGTTGTTGTTATTCAGTTGCAAAGCCAGGTCCAACTCTTTGCAACCCCGTGGACTGCAGCATGCTGGCTTGCCTGTCCTTCACTATCTCCTGGAGTTTACTCAAACTCACGTGCGTTGAGTTGATGATGCCATCCAACCATTTCATCCTCTGTTGCCCCATTCTCCCGCCCTCAATCTTTCCTAGCATAAGGGTCTTTTCCAATGAGTCAGCTCTTCACATCAGGTGGTCAAAGTATTGAGCTCATCTTCAGCGTCAGTCCCTCCAAAGAATCAGTTCAGTTCAGTTCAGTCACTCAGTCGTGTCCAATTCTCTGCGTCCCCATGGACTGCAGCATGCCAGGCTTCCCTGTCCATCACCAACTCCCAGAGCTTGCTCAAATTCATGTCCACCAAGTCGGTGATGCCATCTGACTATCTAATCCTTGGTCGTCCCCTTCTCCTTCTGCCTTGAATCTTTCCCAGCATACAGGTCTTTTCTAAGGAGTCAGTTCTTCATGTCAGGCGACCAAAGTATTGGAGCTTCAGCTTCAACATCAGTCCTTCCAAAGAATATTCAGGACTGATTTCTTTAGGACTGACTGGTTTGATCTCCTTGCAGTCCAAAGGATTCTCAAGAGTCTTCTCCAGCACCACAATTCAAAATCATCAGTTCTTTGGTGCTCAGCCTTCTTTTTGGCCCAAATCTCACATGTACACATGACTACTGGAAAAATGGCAACCCACTCCAGTATTCTTGCCTGGAGAATCCCATGGAGGGAGGAGCCTGGTAGGCTACAGTCCATAGGGTTGCAAAGAGTTGGACACGACTGAGCAACCTCACTTTCACTTCCACTGGAAAAAATATATCTTTGACTATATACACCTTTGTCGGCAAAGCGATGTCTC